>NC_052060.1:5398702-6598702 GCF_903992535.2 Arvicola amphibius | reverse complement strand
ATAAATAAATAAATAAATATTTTTTTAAAAGTTTCTTTTGATTTTTTTTCCCCTCTTGTAGTTTTTCCTTCTCTGGTTTTGCTCAGGCTTTGGCTTTTCCTCAAGGTTTGGTTCAGAGATCTCACCTGTGTGTGTTTCTCTCGCTTCCTTCTTCTTCCTTCTCTGCCTACTCATCTTTGAAGGCAAACACTTCCAGTACAGAATTGGTCAGTTTCTTTCTCCTGTTTTAACATTGGGTATTGCAAAACAACAGTCTTGCCGATGGCGAAATTCAAACAAGCTCTCCCCTCCTTATCCTGGCCTCACACAGGCCACATGCAGAGATGACAGACACCGGCGCCCAGATGGAAACCCCGTGTCTGTGCACCACATGTGCAGTGGTTGTGGAGGCCAGGGTGGGTGTCTGGAGTTACAGAGGGTGGTGAGCTGCTGTGTTTGTTCTGGGAACCAAACCCAAGTTCTATGCAAGAGCAGCAAGTGCTCTTTACCTTTATAGCTCCAAAGTTGTGTCTTTCTTCAAAGGACAGTGGGACTTATGAGTAGGAAGCAAAGCAGGGCACAATAACCAATGTATATAATTTCAGCATTTTAGAGATGGAGGCAGGAAGATAAATGGTTCAGTGTTAGCCTTGGTTCCCTACTCAGGCCAGTCTGGAGATGAGAGAGAAAAGGGATTAGAAGCTTAAGACCAGTTACATGAGACCCTCTCAAGGAACGGGAGAGAGGGAGGGAGGGAGGGAGGGAGGGAGGGAGGGAGGGAGGAAGGGAGGGAGGGAGGGAGGGAGGGAAGGATCAAAGAGAAGGAACAGAAAAAGAGAAGGGGGAAGATTTGGAAACAACGTAGGTTTGTTTCCAGAAATTCGTAATGTCATGGCTTACTCAAACTATGGCATACTTTTCATCTGTTTTTAGAAAAAGAACAAAAGGCGATGGAGTTAAGATTTAGTTGGGGAGGTGCTTGCTGGGTAAAAAAGAGGCCCCTGGCTCAATCTCCCCACAAGTGTGAGAACCTGAGTTCAGGTACCAGAACCCAAGGTAAAAAAAAAAATGCCAGGTTTGTCTTTGTAATCACAGGGGGGAAGGTGGGACAGGGGGGATCCCTGAAGCTTGCTGGCCAGCCCAGCCATCTGACCCTAGTTAATGAGCTCAGGCGGTGAGAAGCTCTCCCTTAAAGGAGGTAGGCAGTGTTCTGAGAATAACACCAGAGGTTGTCTTCTGGCCTACACTGTACTGCACACACACACACACACACACACACACACACACACACACACCTGTGTGCCTGAATGTACATTCACACAAATACGTACATGTACACATAAAAAAATCCCCCAAGGATACATTTCCTACCGACATGAACAACTGGAGATCTAACTCAGCTGGCAAAGTGCTTGCCCAGTACATAGGAATACTTTGTTCCGTTCCTATGCTTCATATTCAAACAGTATGGTGGTGCCTGCAGGAAAACATAACACATGGGAAGGGGAGGCAGGGGGTGCAGAGGCAGGGATACTTTCACTTAAAAATTAAATAATTTTTTTTAAAATGTCATAGGCTAGGGAAATGGGTCAGTGGGTGAAAGCACTGTTCCTCAATGAAGACCGGAGCTTGCATCCCTGAAGCCACGTGTAGCAGTTTGATTCAGAATGGCCCCCATTAACTCATACATTGGGATGCTTGGTCCCTAGTTATCACAGTTTGGGAGGACTAGGAGGTGAGCTGCCATGTTGATGTTGGGAACTGAACCCCGGTCCTCTAAGCAAACACTCCTTACAACAGAGCCATCTCTCCAACCCCTTTCCTTATTAGTGGAGAATTTTTGCCTCTGCGCTTACAGAAAGCACTTCTTACTGCTGGGGATGTAGCTCAATGGTAAACATTTGACTTGCATGTGTGAAAATTCCTGAGTTTGTACTGTGGGAACTCCTTCAGCCCACAGCCTTGAAGACCACAGACCACTTTGGGCGTGGTCTCGTGCGCTATACATGCAGATAAAAAGCGTGCACAAGCCTCTTGACTGCTGGATTCAGTTCCAGTTCCCAGCGCATGCAGAGAACTATGGATCGTTACCTTTTCTGACTCTGTTATACTCCATTCTGGGCTATTGTAGACTCTTTAGTATGCCGACAAGTTGTCGCACATGCGGCCTGAGTCCACAGCATTGCCGAGTCCTGCCCAGAGCCCCGCCTGTGACCTTCTCACACCCCAAGCAGCTGAAACACCCCTGTGCTGCTGTGCACGGTTTGGTTCGACTGGCCCACCACAGCAACATGGCAATACTTGCCAGCCGTGTCAGCGTGACTTGGTCCCACCTACTAAGCGGCAGTCACCACCGCCTGTGGATTTCTACCAGAACTCCTCCACGTTTTATCTGGCTTCCCCAGGTCTACTCTCATCAGGCCGAGCTCTGCCTCCTGGAGCAGGGGCTCTAACCACGCACCTGGAACACAAGCCTGCGTTCCCAGTTCAGATCTGTGAATGCCTGGCCCGAGATCTGTCCAGGAACCTTGCGGCTTGCAACTGCCTGCAACCTCTGGGTTCCTTGATATCCTGCCCAACTCAAACCTTGTCTGTATGTGGGTGTGCTGCTCTTAAGTAATTATCTAAATTTGTTATTAATTCTAAGTTCAGGTATTTCAGGTACTGATCTAGGACCTGCCTTACTGCTGCAACTGCGACACCTGCTGGCCAATCAAGATTATTACCCCTACGACAATTTACTGAAAATTATAATGGAGGTAAGTTAATTTGATTAATAAATAAATTTGAAAATTGTAAACCAACCCAAAGATAATTTCAGACAATATCACAATCCAGGAATTTAACAACCTTTTTTGTTTCTTTGGATGAAATTCTATAAGAGTTATGTGACTTACCTGGTACATATATATTTGTGGCCTTGGCAGCTATTAACTTTGTTCTTCATATTATATCCTTGAAGAAATGGTTTGATAACAGAGTCAAGAATGAGAAACTTTTAGGAATGATACAGTCTTCAGCTGAAAAAATTGAGACTACAGAAAATGATAACATTAATTTGACAAGCAAAATTTAATTCATGTCAATGGGTTATGATGCCTTACAAAAGGCTACTGAGATATTATCTGAAAGGATTCATACTGTTGAAATGGACAATCAAAATCTATTAAAAAGTTATAAGTTAGCGGACAGAACATCTCTCCAGGAAGGCAATCTACATGCCACCCAAATAATATCTAAGGATGAAAAGATATCATTCATGAAAAATTTTAAAACCTTGTAATCACATGTACAGAATGAGACCCTGAAGTTAATTTATTTGATGAAATCATTAGAAATATTCACAGGTCAAGAGATTTGGGATTTACAAAAGAGAGTGATTAAAAACATGTGAATCGGTTGAGGAACTTGTCAGAACTGATAAGCAAGGAGAGAAGGTACAGGCAAAGGATTTAGCATTGCCAGTACCTCTCACAGTCAGAGAAGACTTAACAAGAGTTTCCAGCAAATGCTCAAAACCCAAACGGATATACAGAATGTAAATGGAAACCTATAGGTATGAAAGATCTAAAAGAAATTAAGTAAGAAGTGGTATCATATGGCATACATTCACCATTTGTTAGGGAGTTGTTAAAGACATGGGTTTCAAGCAATAGAGTCACTCCACATGATTGGCTTCAATTAGTCTCTGTGGTGCTAGAGGATGGACCACAGTTACAGAGAAAATGCTACTAGAGAGAGAAAGCTAAAGCCCCGGAATATCAAGATAGAGTCAAAAGATTTGAGGCTTCCCAATATCAAATTCCGGGTGAGGGCCGTTATGCTGATCCATAGAGTCAAGTTATTTAAAATCTTGTCCCTATGCTATACAGCAGCCTTTAATGCTTGGAACAGGATTCCAGAACTAGGAAGTAGAATTGAATCATATACTAAGGTCATACAAGAAACCAAGGGAATCCTTTAGTGACTTTTTACAAAGATTAACTAAAGCTGTAGAAATAGGGGTATCAGATCCAGAAGCTAGACAAGTACTTATTGAATTGCTGGCTTATTGAAAATGCCAGCTTAGACTGGGCAGTGGTGGTACACAATTTTTATCCCAGCTCTCAGGAGGCAGAGGCAGGCGGATCTCTGTGAGTTTGAGGCCAGCCTGGCCTACAAGAGCTAGTTCCAGGCCAGGCTCCAAGACTATTGAGAAACCTGTCTCAAAAAACCAAAACCAACCAACCAAACAAACAAACAAAAGCCATCTTAGAATGCAAAAAGATACATGGGCCTTTAAAGGTCAAATCAGCATCAATGGATGAATGGATTCTGCACACAGCCAATGTTGATTCATTTGACTGTAACACTGAGACTTGGGTTGGAGAAGCATTTTCCAAAAGTATGACGAGACATCAACATACTAATTGTTTTAATTGTGGTAGAATAGGACATCTGAGAAGGGATTGTAGATAAGACATTCCTAGAAATAATGTCTCCTCTGGGAATGACAAAAATAGAAGGTCTCAAGCTTCTGGACTATGTAGAAGATAGAGCAAAGGCCAACATTCAACCAATGAATGTAGATCAACAAGAGACAGACAAGAAAACCTGTTACCATTGAGAAACTCCTTGGGGGCCTCTCACAGGCACCCAGGTCAAACATTGTCCTGCCACTCCCAGTCACTGGAAATTTATAAAATACATTGCCTAGTGTAAAAATACCATATTGCTCTGGATGATGGAATAAACATGGAGGATGAATCAAAAATTCCAGCAGGAAATGGGAAAAGTATATTTTGCCATACTTCTATAAATGATCAAAGACCAAAGCTCAGAGTACAAATAAAAACATTGTAATTGAAGGATTATGATTATTAAACACAGGTACAGATGTGACTATTATTACCCCAGAATCATGGCATACAAACTGGCCTCTTTGGAATGGAACCCTATCTCGAGTAAAACAAAGCACAAGATGTGTTAAATAAAAAGGACCAGAAGGACAGAGAAGAAGGCTGAGGCTACATGTGGTTAATATAGCAGTGAATCTATGGGACCATGGTCTGTTTGCAGCAATGGAATACCCAGATTAACATTCCTGCAGTCTCAGAAACAGAGCATAAACCAGCTCATATTTCTGGGAAGGATATTATAAAGGACTATAAAAAACTGTCACCAACCATTCATGCTGTACAAAACACAAAACAACTAACAAAACTTCAGAGGTACCAATGGCCCTACCTTTAAAATTGTTAACTAAGAAACCTATATGGTTTAAACAATGGCCTTTAACAACAGAGAAACAAACTGCAGGCTTTAGAACAGCTGGTATAGGAGCAACTAGGTGCTCAGCATATTGAAGAGTCAACCAAATTGAGAATCTCTTGTAATTGATGTTAAAAAGAAATCTGGAAAATGGAGAATGGTGACAGATCAAAGAGCTATTAATAAGGTGATTCAACCAACAGGTTCTCTACAGTCTGGAATTCCTTTGCCTTCCCTATTGCCTAAAGGATGACCTCTTAAAGTTATTGATTTAAAAGATTGTTTCTTCACTATACCTTTGCAAGAAAAATACAGACAAGAAATTGCCTTCACAGTGCCTATTTACAATAATTCTCAAGCTATTAAAAAATAACAATGGAGGCTCCTCCCGTAGATAAAGTTAAATAGCCCCACTCAGTGCCAATATTTTGTAAGTCAGCCAATGGAAATAATACGTAAGCAATTTCCAGAATCTATAGTTTGCCATTTCATGGATGACATTTTGCTATCTGATTCAAATATAGATACTTTAGAAAGAATGTTTGAAGATGTAAAGAAAGTTTTACATAGTTGAGAATTACAAATTGATCCTGAAGAAACACAAAGAGGAGATATTATTGATTATCTAGATTATAAAATAGGTTTACAGAAATAGAGCACAAAAAGGGCAAATTAGGAGAGATTGATTGCAGACTCTTAATGACTTCCAAAGATTTCTAGGAGACATTTCCAATATATGGCCCACTTCTGAAATAAAACCTGATAAAATAACTCATTTAAACAAATCCTTAGATGATGACAAAGACTTAAATAGTCCCAGGGAATTAACAGCTAAAGTTGAGAAAGAATTGACTTTAATTGAAGGGAAATTACAGAGTAACATGTGGATCGTGTAGATCTTAATCTTAACTACATTCTGGTCATATAACCCTCCAAATATTCCTCTATCATAATTTTAATACAGAGAGGAGATATTATCTTCAAATGGATCTTTTTAACTATATAAACAAAGTAAAAATTTCAAATTTTATGTGGAAAAGGTCTCCGAATTAATTTAAAAAGAAAAAGTGAGACTTCATCAATTAGCAGGAATAGACCAGCAGAAATTATAAATGTAATGATTGTTCTGTCTCTTTAAGAGATAAGCCACACCCACTCCCTCCCCCATCCGCTGTGGAAGGCTGATCTTCAGCTTCTGCCCTGAGCTCTCTTTTCTGTCTTCCTCTTGGAGAGGCAGCTTCTGCCTCTCTCTCCACTTCTCCCCTTCCTCCCTCCTTCTCTATCTCTCCCCCCCCCATTCTCCCCTTTTTTCTTCCCTTCCATAACCACTAAATAAATGTCCAACTCCACTCTGTATGGTGTGCCTATCCATCTCTCTCGCCCACCGCTGTCACATGGAGACCTGGAGACCTACCGTGTGGTCTCGTGTGCCGTCCTTGCCTAGAACTGCCCACTGCAGGGGACTTGCACCATCCCAGGACCCACTGTGTGCCACCACCAGGATCCCGCTCACTGATCAGCCAGCCACCTTCCTGCCATGTGGTCTCGTGTGCAGTCCCTGCCTAGGACTGGCTGCTCCCACTGCCCACTGACGGGGACTCACGGCAAACCCATTACAATAATACCTTTTAATAATGATAAAATTAGAAAATTATGAGAAGACAATGAACTCTTGCAAAGAGCTTATACTAATTTTTTGGGAGAGAATAATAACAACTATCCCAAATGCAATAGAATTAACCTTATAAAGAGAGCTAATTGTCTCTGTGAGTTCAAGATCAGCCTGGTCTACAAGAGCTAGTTCCAGGACTGGAGCCTTCCTTGCATTGTACATGACACACCAATACCTGGAACCTGTACATTTTATACTGATGCAAAGAAATCAGGAAAGGAAGAAGAGTTAAGTAAAGTGGAGCAATGCCCTTATGATTCTGTCAAAAAGTCAGAATTATATGCTATTCTCACTGTACTAGGGGAGTTTAAAGAAACTCTCAATAAAGTTACTGATTCACAATATGCAGAAAGAGTTGTCTTGCATATTGAAACCACTAAATTTATACCAGGTGATACAGAATTCAGGTTCCAGATATAATCGTGAATAGGCTTTGTCCCATATACATAACACATATCCAATCCCATATGGGTCTCCCAGGTCTTCTAGCACAAGGCAATGCAGAAATTGATAGATTATTGATTGGAAATGTGATGTACGAAATACTATCTCCAATTATACCAGACAGTAATCTTGAAACTTAACCATCATTTTAGTTTTTTTAGGATCCCATAGAAATAACAACAACCCCCACTCGAGAGGCAGAGGCAGGTGGATCTCTGTGAGTTAAAGGCTAACCTGGTCTATAAGAGTAAGTTCCAGGGCAGGTTCCAAAACTACAGAGAAACACTGTCTCAAAAAAACAAAACAAAACAAACAAACAAAAAACAAAACAAAAATAACAGAAAGAAAGAAAAGAAATAACATTACCCCCGTGACAATGACAGCTAGAAGTAATTCTAGAAAACATCTCCTCTCCCAACAAAATTTGTCTTCAGGGCCAGGAGCATTATTAGGGGTTGGTTTTAACTGGTATAGGGTTGGGAGTAGAAATGAAGTAGGCTCAGGAATCTCTCTTGAAAAAAGAATGGGAATGGATGGGATTGGATAATAGGTAGATTAGTGTGAGTAATCTCACACTAATCTCACACTAATAATAATAGTGAGTAATAGTGAGCTTACTTGTGAACGATTATTTATAGACAATTTACATTGGTATAAGTTCTTGTATATTGATACAAATTTGAATTATATTTGTTATATTGCTATTGTTATATGCTTCTATTTCTGTTTACTATTTGTGCACCTATGCAAAGTTATTTTGTCATATTTGTATGACATGAATGTTTCTAGCTCTGCTTAATATATTTTGTATATTGATGTAATTTGAGGATATATTTATTATATTGCACTATACATTTTTATCTCTGATCAAGATGCTTATATATTGTTTACATTTTGAGGTCATTGTCTTCATTTGCTGAACATTAGTTTAAAGATTGCTTAATTTTTTTAATATGAAGCCTTAGTCTTTAAGCTATATAGGTATTAAGAATTACAGATCAATAGTCATCCATGTTTGTCATACCTATAGTTAGACAAATCAGGTTCTTTAGATGCATACAGATTGTAGTCTTCATAGATAGGTATTCTTCAACCACTTCAAAGAACTATAGAACATGGCATTTAAATAACTTCAGATTCTGTTGATGTGGGACATAATTGCTCCAGGAAGCACCGATCTATTTCTGAGAGAATGTTGAGCACTGAAGACACTCCACTTGGAGTTTGTTTTCTTCTTGGCAAAACTGGCCTTTGGGCAAGGAACTTCCCATGCCTCAGCCACTGACAAAGTACATGGTGTCCAGACTGGATAAGTGTAACACCCGATTCTGTGTTACCCCCTCAGTACAGTTCGCATGCCACTGTACCAACACGAGTTGGGCAAGGGCCTGGAGACTGAAAGAACACACAAAGAGACCTGGGTCATTCAAAAGGAGATCAGCCAAATGCCATTTATTCAACGTTGGGGAAATCCTTATGTACCTCGCTGCTGCATAAGGATATCTGCTGAGGCAGGTGGGAAATTACCACACCAAAGATGGAGTAAACAATGCCCTACAGCTAATCACCAGATGGAGCAGAGGGAGCACAGGAACAAACAGCATGCTTAGTTAGCTGACCAGAAACTGTCCTCAAGATGAACCCCAGGAACAAGGGTAGACCTGGGCCCTAAAGATAAGCAGGACACAAGGAAAAAGACTGCCAAACCTTGCCAAGACAGGGTAAGATATTTTTGAAAAATTCCCTGCCTCTGAAAATGGTCTGTCAGATACTTTAGGCCTTAGCCAAAGTTGGCTTCACCAATGTTGCAAATGAGACTTTGGGTGATTGCCCAGGTAGTCAGTTGTCTCTGTCATTTCTTTCACCTTTTGGAAGTTGCTTGATTGCACTTCCTGTTTACTCAAGTAATATTATTTTCCTTCTCAGATCTTTGATGGGATTGAAGACTAGATAGTCATAGTTATTTTCCTCTCATGACTTAGCAAGCCATTTTTAATATAAGACTTAGACTCCTTAGGATAGGATAACTATTTGATGTGTGATTCCCTTCTGTATGCTGTTATTACCATTGATCAATAAAGAAACTACTTTGGGCCTATAGCAGGTAGAACAGAGCTAGGCAGGGAAAACTAAACTGAATTCCGGGAGAAAGAAGGCAGAGTCAGTGAGAAGCCATGTAGCTCCACCAGAGACAGATGCCAGACAGAACCTTGCCAGTAAGCCACCGGCATGTGGTGATACACAGATGAATAGAAATCGGTTAAATTAAGATGTAAGAGCTAGCCAATAAGAAGCTAGAGCTAATAGGCCAAGCAGTGATTTAATTAATACAGTTTCTGTGTGGTTATTTCAGGGCTGAGCAGCTGGGAACAAACAAATGGCCTCCTACAAAAACTATTGAAACATTTAGCATATGCTTTTTGTTTGATGTTGTTCATGCTGGCTGTAATTCTAATTTTATGTATGTTCTTGCCTTTTATTTTCCCTGGACAATACTTGATATTTGTTCTTTTCTTTTTGGTTTTTTTTCGAGACAAGGTTTCTTCTGTAGCTTTTGGAGACTGTCCCGGAACTAGCTCTTGTAGCCCAGGTTGGCCTTGAACTCACAGAGATCCACCTGCCTCTGCCTCCCGAGTGCTGGGATTAAAGGCGTGCACCACCACCGCCCGGCTTTGATATTTGTTCTTATTATATATAGTTTTGTATTAGACTTAGAACTCTCTTAATTAGACAAAAGGGGGAGGGGCTATGGGAACTCTTTCAGCCAATAACCTTTAAGATACCAGCCCACTTTGGGTGTGGTCTCTTGTACTATAAATGCAGATGCAAAGTGTGCACGTGCTTCTTGGCTGATGGATTCTGTTCCAGGCCCCAGTACATATAGAGGACTGCGGATCGCTACCCTTTCTATCAGTTTATTCCCAAATAAAAAAACCTTTGTTTTGTTTTGGTTTTTTTTTTGTTTTTGTTTTTTTGTTTTTTTGGTTTTTCAAGACAGGGTTTCCCTGTAGTTTCTAGAGCCTGTCCTGGAACTAGCTCTTGTAGACCAGGCTGGCCTCGAACTCAGAGATCCGCCTGCCTTTGCCTCCCGAGTGCTGGGATTAAAGGCGTGCGCCACCACCGCCCGGCTAAATAAACCTTTGTTATATTCCATTCTGGGTTATCGTGGAACTCTTTTGTTTGTCAACAAGTTTGAGCTCAAAACTATAAGGCAAAAGGGCATTTAAAGGCCCTGTCACTTCTTAAACTACTATTATAGAACAGTTCCCTATCCTCAAGATAGGAAGGTCTTTGACTCCCAGTATGACCAACACCATGGCAGTCAAATCCTTTTGAATCTTTCAGAGTGTGGTGGCACATACCTGTGGACCCGGGACTTGGGAAGCCAAGACAGGAAGATAACTGAGTCTAAGTTGAAAGCCAGGCAAGACCTGACACCTCCCCTCCTGAAAAAAATATCACAACTCATCTTTGACAAGTTTTCTTCATGTCTTATTTTCTTCCAAGTGAGTGTCTCTCCTAACCCTCCTGCTTGAGTCTATATTAAAATACTATAATAAAATCTCAAACTTTGCTGAGAGAAAGGAAATAAAAGAGAGCAGGAAGTCACTTTGTGGTTTTGTTTAGCACATCCAAATTGCCAGCCTGGTTAACCTTGAGCTTTGAGGCCAGGGTTGCGCAAAGTAAGGACGGTGTGAGCGGAGCGAGTGAGACAGCTGCTGCAAACATGTCTGCATGCAGTGGACATGCTGGGGAGGCGGCAGGCAACTGAAGATGAATGGGTTGTTTATTTCTGATATTTCACGTTTAAAAGTTTTGGGTCATGATTTACTGAAACCTCAAAGAACTAAAAACCCCAGAAAGCGAAACCACAGCTAATAAGAAGGCTCAGTGAGTAAAGGAACATATGCACATACACTAAATACATAAATGTAATGAGTCTTTAAAGTCAATTGCAATGACTTAGTGGATAAGGACACTTCTGAGTTTGGTCCCCAGGTCTATAGTGAAATCATTACAAAAGGACAATTATTGTGGAATATTACATTAAGTCACATTACATTTGTTTGTGCTGTGGAATGTTTGCTTAATGATGCAAAGATATGTTGCATTCTTTTTTAAAAAAAGATTTATTTATTTATTTATTATGTATATAGTATTGTCAGTATTCTGTCTGCATGTGTGCCTGCAGGCCCGAAGAGGGCACCAGACCCCATTACAGATGGTTGTGAGCCACCATGTGGTTGCTGGGAATTGAACTCAGGACCTTTGGAAGAGCAGGCAGTGCTCTTAACCACTGAGCCATCTCTCCAGCCCCCTGTTGCATTCTTTCATGTTGCATTTGTTTAACTCTGTAACACTGTGGGTTTTTTTTTTGCCTGCCTAAAACACCTGATTGGTCTGATAAAGAGCTGAACAGCCAATAGCTAGACAGGAGAAAGGATAGGCAGGGCTGGCATGCAGAAAGAATAAATAGGAGGAGAAATCTAGGGAAGATGATGAGGAGCAAGAAAGGGAGAAGAGAGGAGGATATCAGGGACCAGCCATCCACAGAGTAAGAAGGAATGGAAGATATACAGAATAAAGAAAGGTAAAAAGCACAGAGGTAAAACATAGTTAAAGAGAAACAGGATAAATTAAGTTAGAAAAGCTGGCTAGAAACAAGTCAAGCTAAGGCAAGGCATTCATAAGTAAGAATAAGTCTCTGGGTATTTATCTGAGAACTGGATGGCAGGCCCCCAAAAAGAAAATAAATCCAACTAACAACTACAGACAACAGTTATCCTCAGTAAATATGGGTAACAAAATCCATGTATACTCAAGACTCTTATGTAAAATAGCATGGTGTTTTCATACACCTGTATACAACCTCTTGTGTGTATGTTCTGTTTTTTTGTAGGTATATATTTATGTATGTGTCCATATGATGGTAGTCAGCATTATCAATAAGTTTCCTGTGATGGTTACAACAATTCCCTTGGTGGGTTATATAAAGGGACAGAAAAGCCCTCTCAGAGCTCCGGAGAGCAGAAGTCTGCAACCTTAACCTCCGAGCCATCTCTTCAGTTCCAGAGCCACGCTTTCTGTTGTCAAGAAGAGCATTAATATTTTCTCTGAGGGAGATAGAGAGATGATTCAGAGGTTAAGAGCATCCAGGACCTGTTCCCAACCCCCACATGATGCCTCACAACTGCCTGTAACTTCAGTTCCGGGAGATCTGAAGTCTTCTGATCCCCAAGGACACTGAACACGTGTGGTGCACATACATATACTCAGCCACATATATACAATACATAGGTAGGTAGGTAGATGATAGATAGATAGATAGATAGATAGATAGATAGATAGATAGATAGATAGATAGATAGGACACTGAACACATGGGGTGCACACACATATACTCAGCCACATATATATAATACATAGGTAGGTAGGTAGGTAGATAGATGATAGATAGATAGATAGATAGATTATAGATAGTTTTTTAAAAGATTTTGTAGAAGACCAAATTGATATAAATGCCTTGACCATCAAGAGTTTATTTTCTAACACATGATTTTTTCACTAGTCATCAAAAGAAAAACCAGACTAACCCATTAAACCTCCAAGTGTTGCAACACAGTGAGGAAACATTTTGCAGCGCTTAAGGCAATTTAGCCCAACTTCTGCTTCCTCTCAAAAGCTAAAGCACTCCATTTTTGCAGTTACTCTCTGTGCTTTCACTTAGAATATGGCAAACTCCAGAAAGCTCTCTTCAGCTACAGACTGTCTGGGATTTAAAGACTCATGCCTTTAGTCCTAACCCTGGAGAGGCAGAGGAAGGTGAGCTCATGGCCAGCTTTACCCAACAGAGTTCTAGATCAGCCAAGGGCTAGACAGTGAGCACCTACCTCCACAAGATGACAGCAGCAATGATAATAGCAGCCTGCCTATGTTGGTGCATTTATGTCAACTCTAACTATTTACAGTCACCTGGTAGCCAAAAAAACGCTACAAGCTCAGGGTTTCCAGTTTTGTTGTATTGTGTAACACTATTTCTGGGAAGATGTGAAGAAATGTCTTCTCACCCCAGATAGGGAACCAATGACTGACCAAAGTAAGGATACTTCTAAAACCCAACTTGGTAAAGTTTTATTGAAATCTTTAACAGGCCCATGAATGAGGGGTACTTACAGGAAGAGAAATGATTCAAAGACACCTCGGCATCAGGGACAGCTCACCTAAGCTGGAAACCTGCAGTCGACTGGACGAGCTGGAGTGGGTTCCTCCAGGCCCCTCAGCTGGTTTCTGCCTTTTCCGGGAAGCTGAACAGTAGTGGGAACCTGTCCAAGGCAGCTCAGCTTGTTTGCAACCTGCTCACAGTAGTCCTTACTGCTTAGGTGTGAGGGAGGAGGGGCCAAGTGCGTCTGCTCAGTTTCAAGGACTTCCTGAAGCTTCTCAGTCATTGAGTTTTAAGGAAGTTTCCTACAGAATGGTGTAATATGAATCTGATTGGTCTTATTAATAAAAACCCAGAGTCAGATATTAGGCTAAAAGCTTGAAAGATGAGAGAAACAGAGGAGCAAGCCACAGCCAATTTACCCAGCCAACTCCTCAGCTTGATATTGGCTGAGCTCCTGTCCCCTCCTTCCTTACATTCCTCTCTCGGCCCAGCCAGATCACTTCCTGTCTCCACCTCCCTAGTTCTGGGATTAAAGATGTATGCCACCACTGCCTGGCCTCTACGGTTAACTAGCTGCTAGCTCTGCCCTCTGATCTTCAGGCAAGCTTTATTTGTTAGAGCACAAGCAAAGGATCACCACAGGATGAAATGTTACACTTGGCTTTCTAACGTCATATGTATTAAGGAGCTTTCTTTCAAGATTTCAGGATGTGTTATGCTGAAGAAATTACTATATAACAAGCAGAGAGAAAATTTAAGAAATTAGGGCTAGAGAGAGACCTTACCGATTAATAGCTGCCATTCAAGAGGACCCAGGTTCAGTTCTCAGAATTGACATGTCGGCTCATAACCCTCTGCAACTCCAGTTCCAGGGGATCCAGTACCCTCTTCTGGCCTCCATGAGCACAGTCAAAAGGTAAACATACATGCAGGCAAAACATACACATACAATAAAAATAATTTAAAAATTAAGAAACTAGTTGGCTGTAAACAGAGCAATACAGTACATCATATAAACTCAGCATTGGGAGGTGGAATTAGGAGGTTCAGGAGTTTTGGGCTCCTTTTTGCTACAGAAGGAGTTCAAACCCATCGAGGGCTACAGAAGATCATATCTCAAAAAACAAAACCAGGAAGGGATATGTTAGAAAGAAGGGTTCCAGAGGGAGTTGGGGAGAGGAACAAGAGAGTAGAATGGTGTTATGATTTTGCTGGCCTTCCTTGTTAGTATCCCGTCCCTTGAAGTGACAAGCTCTGCCCACTCCCAACTTCTCTGCCCACTGAGACAAGCTTGCCTCAGCCCTTTCTTTCTCTCCCCCCTTCTTCTGAAGAGGCAGCTTTTTGTCTCTCCTCCCCCCCTTCTTCTCTCTCCTCTTTCCCCTCTCTCTCTCTCTCTCTCTCTCTCTCTCTCTCTCATTTCTCTCTCTTTTTTCTTTCTCTCTTCCCCCAATACTCCCTACCCTCTTAACCCTCCCAATACCCACTAAATAAACTCCCCATATCCAAGCTCTCTCTGCATGGCGTGCTCTGTTTCCCACACAGCCCCCCACCCTCTATGGGATCCACCAAGGTCTCTCTCATGCCATAAATCGTAGCACTGGTGTGTGACTCACCAGGCTCTCTCGTGTTCCCTCCTGCATTTGGGCAGACAGGCTGAGGCACATGGGGTTCCTGGACTCAGACCAGGACCAGCCCACTTTCCAGCTCCCTGTCCACTGCGTCATCGCCACACGCAACACTGGCTACAATTGGTAGATCCCCTCCTCCAAGATGCCAGTTCTGTTGACATTCACCTCCATCAGTTCCCCACCAGGGAGGACTAGATCTCATTTCTTGTCTCGGACTGTTGTCCCTCGGACTCCTCAGCCCTGGACCCCACTCGCTGTGCCGACGGGCCTTCAGCGGGTCTGTACCATTTCACTCGACCCTCGCTCTGTCTCAAGGATGCTTGAGATAAGTTAGCCATCGGGTCTCATTTATTATTTTTTTTTCCTCTACTATGGGAAATAGGACTTAATCTAAAGTGGCCACCTAACAGCAGACCCCAACACGGGAGCTTTCTAATTTCTGTCAGTGAACTTGCAGATTGAGTTTTTATATATCCAGCTATGCTAAACTCTGACCAGCTGGGCCGCCCACCGCAGCTAAGCCTGTCTGGGGTGTAATACCCCCTCTGCCTTTTTCTCTCTCTTGTTATTCTCAATGCTTTGCATCATGTGACCACCACCATCTTAGCTAAGGGCGACCATGTGACTGCCTGCCGCCTTGCAGTTTGATAGCTCAGAGGTTTGCCAGTTTACAAAGGACAACCTCACAAAATAGATTTCAGCATAACTTCTTACTATGTTTAAATAAAAGGTGTTTTCAGATGCAAAGCTCAAGATGTGAGGATCTAACAATGTTTTAGGGTTCAAGAAAATGTTTTAAGTGTACAAACGCAAGCTATCCGATTTCTCTCTCGTTCATAGTCTTAACATTAATCAATAAAATTCTGATAAACTCTTAATCTGGCTCTGGCAGATTGCTACCGCGACCGCACCGCAAGGTCAAGATTTTAAATTCTCTTTGGTTGTTTTCTACCTAAAAAATAATTTTATTGTGCAAAAACATCTGTCATAGTCATTTCTGACACAAATATGCTGCTGTTTATACAATGTATGTGTCTAAAACTTCTGTTTTCACAAACTCAAAAACTCTTCTAAGTTCCAGGGAGCAGACTTGGAGGGTTCACCTTAAACAGATCAGATGCACCCCTCCCTCAATTACCAGACCCTAAGATCCCAAGTCTTCCCCCCCTTTCCCTGGTTCTGACACCCTCCTCCTCAATCACCAGGACCTAAAGAAATTTTTTTCCTTCCTAAACCTAACCTTGTCCTCTGCTCTGCCAGCACTTCACCAGGCTCAAGAGACACCAGACAGTTCTAGAGTCTGAAGAACAGTGAAGAAACAGGATACCCTAGGAAGTGGCCAGCACCACAGCTTCCTCAGGTCCCCCAAGATTTTGACACCCACAAATCTGCAGGAAGCAGCTTTATGAACTTGATGCTCTCATCCCGTAACCTGCCATGTCAGCTCCTCGCCTTCTGTGATAGAGGGAAGATGGGCTGCTTTGGTTTTGCTGGCTGCCCTGTCAGTAGCCTGTCCTTTAAGAGACAAGCTCTGCCCACTCCCAGTCTCTCTAGGCCTCCTGAGGCAAGCTTGCTGCAGCCCCCTTTCTCTTTCTCGTTCTCCCTGCCATCCTTCTGAAGAAGCATCTTTCTGTTTCTCTACCCCTTCCCTTCTCTCTCCTCTTCTCTAGCCTTTTCCCTCCCTCTCTCTGTCCCTCTATTTCTCCCTCTTTTTCTTTTTCTCTCTTCCCCCATATGCCCTGCCCTTCCATACCCTCCCAATACCCACCAAATAAACTCCCCATACCCAAACTCTCTCTGCAAGGCATATTCTGTTTCCTGCATGGTACCCAAACCACTATGGGAATCCACCAAGGTCCCTCTCATGCTGTAAATAATAACAAATGGTTCATGAATATTATCAAAATATATGATTGTCAACGAATAAATTTTTTAAAAAAAGATGTGTTTGTATTTTATAGTGGGTAGACGTTTTCTTTTTCTGTTTTTTTTTAAATCTATTTATTTATTATGTACACAGTGTTCTGCCTGCAGGCCAGAAGAAGGCACCAGAGATCAGATGGTTGTGAGCCACCATGTGGTTGCTGGGAATTGAACTCAGGACCTCTGGAAGAACAGCCAGTTCTTTTAACCACAGAGCTATCTCTCCAGCCCAAAGAATAAATTTAAAATTATTTTTGTTTTGCTTTGTTTTCCAAGACAAGGTTTCCTTATATAAGAGTGCTGGCTATCCTGGAACTCACACTGTAGACCAGATGACCTCCAACTCACAGAGATCCACCTGCCTCTGCCTCCCAAGTGCTGGGATTAAAAGCATGTGCCACCACTGTCTATCTCTGACATCTTTCTTATAATTTTTTTTTTAGCCAGCCAGAGACATGTAGTGAGTCACTATAAGTTTGAGGCCAACCTTATCTATGGAGTGAGTTTTAGGACAGCCAGTATTAAGCAGAGAAACCCTGTCTCTAAAAAATTTAAACAAAGAAAGAAAGAGGGAAGGAAGAAAGGAAGGAAGGAAGGAAGAAAGGAAGGAAGGAAGGAGAGAGAGAGAGAGAGAGAGAGAGAGAGAGAGAGAGAGAGAGAGAGAGAGAGAGAGACAGCTAGGTGTGGTGGTCTTTAATCCCAGCCAGCACCTAAGAGGCAGAGCAGGTGGATCTCTATGAGTTGGAGGCCAACCTGGTCTACAGGGTGAGTTTTAGAACAGCCAGGGCTGTTACACAGAGAAGAAACCCTGTCTCAAAAACAAAACAAAATCCCAGATGCCAAGTGTCATGGTGCACACTTATAACTTCTGTCCTTGGGAGGTGTAGGAAGGTCAGATGTTCAAGGCCATTGAATCTAGCCTGTGCTACATGAGCCTCTGCCTCAAAAAAAAAGTAAATGAATAAATAAAAAATAAATAAATTTTAGGCTAAGAGTGGTGGCATGTAACTTTAACCCTTGTACTTGGGAGGCAGAGGCAGGTGGATTGTTGTGAGTTCCAGGCCACCCTGGTCTACACAGGGAGTTCCAGGTCAGCCAGAGTCACATAATAATTTATGATAAATAAATAAGAAAGATACGGTTTAAAAGAAAAGAAAATCCCAGCAGCCAACCTCCCTTAGATTTCTTCTTCTTTAAAGCTGGTTTAACAGGACAGGATATGGACACTGGTCCTAGCCTGGGCTTTTAAAACCTCAAAGCCCTCTCCCAGTGACACACCTCCAGCAAGATTACACCTCCTTTTTCTCCTCTGAGAGCTCATCAACTGAGGACCAATCCTGAAAAATTGTGAGCCTATGGGGGCTATTCGTATTCAACCCCCCATAGGTGCCCATCCCCAGCAAAGTTTTTGGAAATATCTCTTTGCTTCTCAGGGCTCAGATTCAACATAGCAGATCAATTTCCTACTCGCAGCGTGTCTGAAACTTGATTCTGTTTTAGTTGAAGTATTCATGAACCTTCTGCGTTCAGGGTGCAAGTCAGAGGGGACAGAGCTAACCAAACTCTCTGCTCTCCTTAGAGGGGTGATAAAAAAGAGCAAAGGCTGCCAAAAGATGTGTGTGAACAGGAGGAGACCGCCCCAGCCTCACCCCAGCAACAGACAAGCCTGGCCTCGGATGGGTCTCTCAAAAGTAAGTGACTGCCCATGTTACTTTCTTGGTGGTATTTTTTTTTACTGGGGAAAATTCAATTTTGACTTTAGGAGCATAAAACTATGGGAGAAACCACCAGAAGAAGTAAAGAACTTTGTTTTAGCAACTGAAACATTCATTTGAAGTGGGTGATCATTTTGGGCATGGCTTCTTCTTTGTTTAGGAAATGCTGTAACAAACTTTTATTATCTGAACAATATGTTATATGCCTATATTCCCACACTCAAAGGGCTGAGGCAGCAGGGTTGTTTCAGGTTTTGGGCCAGCCTGGACTTCACAGAGATGCTAGACTAGGCCAGGGTTACATTGTATAACCCTATCTCAAAATACAAACCCAGAGTCTTAGCTACAGTTTCTACCATTGCCTCTTCCTTCAGATTTGCATTACACCTGGGAGAGAACATCAGGATTTCTAGTTTGGGTTCTCCCTCCCCAGAAGTGGTAGGATAACAGAAGATGGGAAGGTTGAAGGGATTTGGGAAGAAAACACATGATAAAGAACTGACTGATCTTTCTGGAAGTCGAAGTGGGGCTGACTTTGTATAAGATTATAAACGCTGCCATTCTGTTTCTTATTTTAAAGGACCAAATTTAACATTAATCAATAGATTCACATCTCATCTTCTTTTCCCCACTGTAGTCCTGAGCAGGACTATCTGGGTCAAATGAAACAATAAACTACAGAAAGGGGGGAAATCTACAATAGGATCTCTTTAGAAAACAAACTTTTATTGTGACATTTTTGATCTGTATCTGTCAAAAAAAACCCACTTTTTTTTCTTGAGACAGGGCTTCACTCTGTAAGCCCCACTGGCCTAGGGCTGACTATACAGACCAGGCCGGTCCCAAAGTCTAGGTGAACCTGCTGCCTCTGCTTCCCGAGGGCTGGTCCACAGGTGTGGGCTAGCATACACTCCCAGAAGAATTCCCTTTGCCTGGGGTTGGAACCCACACTTGTAACCCAAGCCTTCCGGAGGCTGGAACAGGATGGCTGGAAATATGAGGCCAACCTGGACTATAGAGTGGGTTCAAAGCCAGCATAAGATACAGCAAAACCCTGACTTTAAAAAGAAAAAAAAAAGTTGTTTTTGCTAGGCCTCAAGTGGTCCAAATATCCAGAAATGAGCTCAACCTGGATTATAGACCTATTTCTGGGGGGTTAGATACAAACTAGCATTCCTCAGGAAATGGTAAACTGGTTCCCATCTGCCAAAAGAAGACATTTGCCTTATCTTTGGCAAAAGGGACACGTGGCTACCTGGGGCATCTCTCAGCATATCAAAGCCCATGCTGGCCTCCTGGCTCCTTCAGTATCACAAGTACCAGTTACACATTTCAAAGTCTATGATGGTGTCCTAGCTCTTCTCTGCTCTAAACTCCCTCCCGCTCCCAGCTACTCACCCTTCTATCATAGCTACTCTTGCAATCTCTCTCTCTCTCTCTCTCTCTCTCTCTCTCTCTCTCTCTCTCTCTCTCTCTCTCTTGCTAGTCTCTCTCTTTTCTCTTTTTCCTTTAATCCCAGTACTCAGGAGGCAGAGGCAAGTGGATTTCTGTGAGGTCAAGGCAACAAGGCAAGTCTAGTTTACATAGTGAGTTCCAGGACAGCCAGGACTACACGAGGAAATCCTGTATTTAAAAAAAAAAAAGATTTTTCTTTGTTTATATGTTTTATCTTGAGATAAATAACTGTCACACTGTAGCCCACACTGTCCTGGGACTCCCATTATAGAACTCACTGATGTCCTCCTGTCTCTGCCTTTGGAATGCTGGAATGTTTGATTGATTAAAAATATGGCCACCTTGGGTTGAAGAGATGGCTCAGCAGTTAAAAGCACTGGGTGCTCTTCTAGAGAGCCTGGATTCAGTTCCCAGTACCCACACAGCAGCTCACAGCTATCTGTAACTCCAGTTCCAGGAGACCCCACACCCTCAAGCAGACACACAGTCAAAACAGTGATACAAATACATGTAAGTAAATAAATAAATGTTTAAAAAATGAACATGGCCACCCATGCTGAAGTCCAGCTTCAGCTGAGAGAACCTGGGAGGACATGAGGAGCTGACATCTCAGCCCCTGGCATTCATATAACCAAAGAGTCTGGGATGTTTGGTTGGAATGCCCTTGGCACTCATATATCCAAAACAGCCCGATAAACCTCTCTGCTGATACAATAATCCAAATCAGACCAAGTCAAACCAAATTTTAAAAAGCCCAGGTTTAATGAATTCTAGAGTTCCCAGGTCGTCTTCCAGTCTCCTAGAGAGAGGAGATGGGGAAGAAGACTGGGAAACCACATGTTTGTTCTCTGGGGGCAGTTTAAATGCCCTGTGGGAGTGGTCTTGAGCATCTCTGGGGAGGGGTCATGGTTTGGCAGGCTTTCTCAGAGGTAGAGTCTGGACTGAGGCAACTCCAAGGTGAGGGGGCTTGGGATGGAACTTTCCACCCAGACATTCCATACTCTTTGGGTATATGGATGCCAGGGGCTGGGGTGCCACTTCCAACCAAGCAGACACTACTAAACACACAGGAGGCTTCTCTGAGGGACAAAACTGAATTTTTTATTTTTCTTTCTTCTGTATTTTTCTCTTATCCCTTTTATACCATCTAAGACAAAAATGTCTACACAAGAAGAGATTACTTCGCTACTAACAGTTACATATTTTCTAAAAGCAATTTAAAACCTTTACGCAAGAGAAAAATCACATTATGATCACAAGTTACATTTTTTCTTAGAAACCCACAAGTAGTTAAACATTTTGCTTTGTATTAATTTTCCCACCGTAACATCTTCACCCTGAAGCAATGATTCTTTTATTGCTGATTAAGAAAGTTCTAAGAAAGCCAAGCATATTTCAGCCAGTTCTTTGTACTAGCAGGCAGCTGTTTGTGGTTTCAGTGCAGCAGATTCCTGGCCTGTTTCTTCTCTACAAAACCTTAAGGAACTGGTCTAGTTAACCATCTACATTTATTTTTTCTTTATACACAAGAGAGCTGTTTAATTTCCTCTCCCAACTTTGATTTTTTTCAAGGTGCATCCAGAAACCTACGATTAATTCTGTAAGCTCCATGACCAAGGAACCCAACCTGACCTTGTGTGCAGGGACAGAATTGCTCTCCATGACCAAGGAACCCAACCTGACCTTGTGTGCAGGGACAGAATTGCTTTCTTTGACCAACAACCTGTTTCTCCACAGACAGCATTTATGGGTCCACAATGCACAAGACTTCCTTGTTCTTAGTTTCCATCCTCAGCAAGTCTCACATCTCGAAAAAATGGGGGTGACTTCTAATCTTAATTTTGTCTTTTGTATCTCTCATCGGAGTGACTGGCAGAACAGCCTAAACCATTTCCCTAATCATCTTCACGAACAGTCTTAACCGCCTGTATCTTCTTTGACTCAAAAAGTTCAACTAAATCGTTGATCCAACTAAGCATCATTGTTCTTGTAAAACTCATCTTCAGGCCGGGTGGTGGTGGCGCACGCCTTTAATCCCAGCACTCGGGAGGCAGAGGCAGGCGGATCTCTGTGAGTTCGAGGCCAGCCTGGTCTACAAGAGCTAGTTCCAGGCCAGGCTCTAAAAAAGCTGCAGAGAAACCCTGTCTAAAAAAAAAACAAAAAAAAAAAACAAAAAAAAACAAAAAAAAAAAACTCATCTTCATTATGATCTGCTAGTAAGTTGCCCAGTGAGGAGTGGAATTTTCCCATGAAACAATCACACTACACTAGATACAGTGAGATGTTTTCACATAGTAACAATACCATGCCAAATACAGTAAGAACACAACAGCAGCAAACAGACGGCACAGCAGGGCTGAGGGGAGTTCTGGAGACCAACCCTGGAGTTGGGTGCCTCTCGGGGTGCACTTAACTTAGCTGTGTTCTCAGGTGAGCTGTACTACATAAGCTCCATTTCTCCGGCTTCCAACAATTTGTAGACATTTTCCATTAAAAAATTATTGAGTTGAGTACTGGTGGTGATCACTTTTAATCCCAGCACTCAGGAGGCAGAGGCAGGGGATCTCCAAACTTGAGGCCAGCCTGGTCTACAGAGCTAGGTCCAGGAAAGCCAAGGCTATACAGAGAAACCCTGGCTTGAAAAAAAATAGATCTGAGCATGGTGGTTCATATCTGGAATCTTAGAATTTAGCTGACTGAGATAGGCCTATCACCAACAAATCTGAGCTCAGTCTGGGCTATAAGGCTAATTCCTGCATGAAAGCCTGTCTCAAAACCACGGCAGCAAAAATATTTAATTTTGACTTAGGCATTTATATTCTTTTTATTAAAGAGATATTTGTAAATGTTAGGTCCTGTAAAACCTAGATCTCTGCACATGAAATTAAGAGCCATAGAGATTTTTTTTTTTTTTGGTTTTTCGAGACAGGGTTTCTCTGTAGCTTTGGAGCCTGTCCTGGAACTAGCTCTTGTAGACCAGGCTGGCCTCGAACTCACAGAGATCCGCCTGCCTCTGCCTCCCGAGTGCTGGGATTAAAGGCGTGCGCCACCACCGCCTGGCCATAGAGATATTTTTATTTGTACTTTTGGAGAGAGAGGAAAGAAAAGCTTGAACCCAACAAGTCTCAGTGAGAAGTCTTCACAGGAGAATGAGGCTTTTGCCTCGAGGTCTAAGAATCCCAATTACTTAGAGACTGGTTTGCCTCTAGCAAACAGAGTCCACCTGAGAAATTGCTGCTATCAATAAGCCATGCTTTACTCTATTCTTTTCTGTCTAGAATTACTTCCCAAACTCTCTCAGGCTTTATGTGGATGCAGTTGTCCACATTGGCTCCATTTGTTGTCTGACGTTTCTGTCCTGCCCAGTGGAACATGTTTTTTTTTTTAAGCCCCTAGTATTAACATGATGTTTCTTAAGAAATTTTGAAGCTTCCAACATTTTCTATCAATAATTGATTACTTTCTTTGTTTCCTTTTGCTAATGGCCCAGGCAACCCAGTATGAGACAGGATACGGGTAATATAAAGTGGGAATTTCCTTCTCGGATTGCCTGTTGTAGGAGTTTAAGTTAATTCTGAATTATCAGGAATAAGTTCAATGGCTTCTATATGCAATACAACACTTTCTGCATATTGAGAATCAGTAATTATATTAAGAGATTCATTAAAAACTAATAAGACCATCATAATGGCCTATAACTGATTTTTGAACTGAGTCATGTGGACTTTGAATTACTTAACTGATATTTCCTGCTTTATAAACAGCCATTCCTAATTTATTTGCATCAGTATAAGATGAAAGAGCCCCAGAAATAGGTCTCCTTTTCACTATGCAGGGAAAAATCCATTCAGTTCTTTTTATAAACTGAATCCACTTACTTTTTGAATATTTGTTGCTAATTTCGCCTAAGAAATTACTACAAGTTCTTTGTCAATCATCATTAATCTCCCACAACTGCACAATTTCAGCATTAGTATAGGGTACCATAATCTCAGCTGGATCCATACCTAACAATTGACGAAGTCTTATTTTTCCTATAAAATTAGTTCAGAAACTTTCTCTCTATAGGTCTTTAATGTTTTTATATTGTTTGTGAGCTAGGAAAATTCATTTCAAAATACTATCCTCCCTCTGGATGATGAGTCCAGTAGGAGAATGATTGGAAAGTAAAATTACTAAAATTTATTCAGTTGTAAGATTCAATCAATCCATTGGGCATTTTGTAGTTTTTTGCAGCGAACCCCCCTGGCCAGCAGGGAAGAACAACCACCGAGTCGAGGATTCTTCTCAAATCACGCTTTATTGGAGCCTCTTGGTTAAGGGAGAGCTGAAAGCGAGGGGCCCGGAGCACTAAACGGCAGCCGCTTATATAGGGAGAGTGGACACGGGTCATGCCTGCGGGAGGTTCTGTCTAGAGCCTTGCCTAATATGGAGTTGTTTACTTGGCGCTGCAGGGGCTCAGCGCCATCTTGTGATGGTGGCCGGCAAATCGGCTCCCTGCAGTTCCCCCTTTTAGTTTTTATAGCAAAGAAGGCAACAAGGGGTCTTATTCCCGTTCTGGCTCCCACCTCATGATGTGGGGGCCGATCAAGGGAGGCCCAGGCTCGTGGTACTCCTTCTCCTGTGCAATGGGACAAACCCCTAGGAGGTGCAAAGGCAGTACCTCAAGCGTTGTCTCAGCATACCTTCCCTGGTGCAATGGGAACAAGCCCTACAGGGGTGCAAAGGCTAAGCAGGACAAATGCCTAATGGTTCTTAAGAACCGATAACCATATTTGGGGAGAGTCACCACACTCCAAAGTGGCTAAGGCCTGTAGGACAGCAACCTTATCTCTATTTGTTTGGGCTCGAAGACGGCAAATCAGCCACAAGCAGACCATGCATCCTCCCAGACAGCATGCCAGAAATATCCCAACCACCACCCATTCCTTAAAAAAGGAGAAAGCAGAATATAGCCAGTCAGAAAACTGTTCAAGGGTGATGGGCTGGACACGAGTATTATTTAGGATAGTGATCTGGAACAATTGATTCTGGAGAAACAGCTCTGCTTCCCGCGACCAGTACCCCAATTCTTCATGACTCATTCCTGGAATTGTTAAAGATAAGAGAAGTAATGCACACATGTTTCTGATAGGAGACACATTCGATCTGGACCAGAAGGGTCAATTTATCCACCTGAGTCTGTACATAATCTATCCTCTGATTGGCAGCTATTATGCCAGAAAGGATACGATTGTTGATTTTATTCTGGGTTTCTAATGCATCAGCTGTCCTTGAAACCACGTCGTTAATTGTGGTCTCCGTTTGTACCTGATTAACCATGGCTATGAACTCTTATATTTTTGGTTGTGAGCCTAGCCTTTAACGGCTGAGCCATTTCTCCAGCCCCGTGACTCTGATATGCTACCAGAAACATTAAGGAGCCAAGTCCTAGTTAGTTGTAGCGTCGCCAAGGCTGAGATGTCCATCGTGGCTCCTACTTCATTAGAGAGCAACCATTGATACCAGGACCATCCTGATCCGATAGTAGAATTTTGATTAGACTGATTATAAAGGTATTGGTGATGTCCTAAAACGAGTGGCATTTTTAGGGGTGGATGCACCTCCCAACGGTACCATGGACTCCACTCTCATGGCCAAGGTGGTAGCATTACTGGGCCCTCCTCACCCTGAGGTGGCACCCTGAGTCACCTGGGCTAATGCTGCACCCAGGGACCCTATCCCAACTTTACTCTGCATCAGGGGATCCATCCAATTGGTCAAGTTTTTGAGTTAAAACCTTATGCAGGATCCCTTCCCCTCAAGGGAGAAGCATAGAGTCCCATTTAGGGCTATCTTTGTAGCATTAAACAACTCCTGTTTAGCGTCTGAGTTAGGCAGACAGGGTGCCTCCAGATCGCAGGAGGTGGAAAACAGTATGGGCAATATGGAGGAGTTAGCATGAACAGGCATCGGCATGGGCCAGGCCCTCGTTACCGCCCATAACATCATTGGACTCGCGTTCAGCAGGGCTGTCTCCATTGCCAGGATCAGCATCCATGTTGTTGCAGCCCGCATCTTCAGCTGTTGTCTCAGGCTCCTTGTCAGCCGTGTCAGTACCCAATGAGGGACTTCTTGACTCTGTGGGAAAACACAAACAGCTCCCCCGGATCCCGCAATGACTGGATCCGGTCCATACCATTTGTTATCCAACACATCTTTCCACATAACAGATACTCCCTTATCTTCGGGGGTCATGTTAGCATGTTTATCAGCCGCTGTTCAGCTTTGACCATCAAAAATTAAAAAATTAAATGTAAAAAATGCCAAGGCAATTCTATCCCTGGGGGATGCTGTTTCTGCTATTCCCCCTTTTTGTTTTGTTAGAATATCTTTGAGGCTTCTGTTAGCCCTTTTAATAATCCCCTGGCCTTGGGGATTATATTTTTTTATATTATATATATTATATTATATTCATTTTATATATTTTATTATATTATATTATTATATTTTATATTATATTTTATTTTATATTTTATTATATTATATTATATTTTATATTTTATTTTATTATATTTTATTATATTTTATTTTTCTCTGTCCAAGGGCTCTCTTTGGCCCATTTTCCTGGACTTAACTTTTGGATCCTTTTTCTTTTCCTTTTTTCCTTTTTCTTTTAGGCCTGTCCAAGTCTTCCCCTTTTGATTCCGATTCTGATAAGCTGTCCTGGTGTGTCATTAATGCCTCTCTACCTTTTCTAATTAGATCTGTATTATCACCCTCCCGTAAGCAGTTGCTTATTCTTTCCTCATATTTAGCTCTTTCCAAGTCCTGTCCTAATTTTTCCCATGAAGGCAAGGTGAAATCCCCAGAGACCGCGAACCACGGTGCGTTCTGGTCAATGTCCTTTACGACCGTTATCAATCTTCCTTAATGTGCACTTATGCACGGGCGCCCTACCGGGGAAATTTACGGCAGTCTTACTTCCCCCTCAGAGAAAAGCCGTTTTATCTACAACGGACTTACTTTCGATTCTGACTAGGCGCTGTCGCAATAACAAAGGCACTCTCTTGACCAGGCTTCTGGCAGCGCAATCAAAAACAACACAGGAACACACAGATCACAATTACCACAAAAGCTAGGCAGAACACTTCAGGGCTCAACTCCAGCAATCATTATACCTGGGAGACTTGTTTACCGACGCGTCCCGCTCCGCGTGTTGAGTTCTGGATCCTCTTATGGCCCCTCGCCCGGTGACCAAAAGATGTCCCGGCGTCCCGGGGTTCCGGCACCAGTTGTGGCGAACCCCCCTGGCCAGCAGGGAAGAACGACCACCGAGTCGAGGATTCTTCTCAAATCACGCTTTATTGGAGCCTCTTGGTTAAGGGAGAGCTGAAAGCGAGGGGCCCGGAGCACTAAACGGCAGCCGCTTATATAGGGAGAGTGGACACGGGTCATGCCTGCAGGAGGTTCTGTCTAGAGCCTTGCCTAATATGGAGTTGTTTACTCGGCGCTGCAGGGGCTCAGCGCCATCTTGTGATGGTGGCCGGCAAATCGGCTCCCTGCAGTTTTTGTTCTACCTGGGCTAATTCCCTTACAGCCTCAGCTGTTAATGTCTTAGACTGTTTAAATCTGAGTCACCTTGCAAAGTTTGAAACAAATTACTCAATTCCTGGGTAGATAATCCAAGAGTAGGCTGCAACTAGTTAATATCACCAAATAATTTTTGAAAATCATTGAGTATGAAATTGATACCTTCTAATTGTATCTTTTGTGGCTGAATTTTTTATTTATTCCATTTAACTCTTAAGTAGTTTAAAGATTATTCCCTTAGGGGAGGGGAGGGGAGTGGGAGGAGGGGAAGAGATGAAAATTTTTAATAAATATATATATATATGTATATTATCCTCTTTGTTTTTGTTTGTTTGTTTGTTTGTTTCCTTGTTCAGGAGACATCTGTAATCCCCAACAGGGTAAAATTTTCTGTACTACATTAAATATTTTTCCTAAGGTATCTGTATCAGAAACAGTCAATACAATATCATCTATATAATGATATGTAATAGAGTGAGAAAATTGTTTATGTACCACTTTCAGTGGTTGATTTACAAAATATTGTCACAAAGTTGGGCTATTTAGTATTCCCTGTGGGCGGATATTCCAATGACATCATCTCCCTAGCTGGGCATTGTTTACAGCAGAAACTGTAAAAGCAAATTTTTCTCTGTCCTGTTCTTGTAAAAGAGCAGTAAACAGCAATCCTGCAAATTCATAACTACAATAGGCCAATCTTTAGATAATAAATAAGGTAAAAAAAAAAATCC
The DNA here is from genome assembly GCF_903992535.2 of Arvicola amphibius. Lineage (NCBI taxonomy): Eukaryota > Metazoa > Chordata > Mammalia > Rodentia > Cricetidae > Arvicola > Arvicola amphibius. The sequence continues at coordinate 6,570,170 of NC_052060.1, read as the reverse complement.
CAGAGCCGGGCGGTGGTGGCGCACACCTTTAATCCCAGCACTCGGGAGGCAGAGGCAGGCGGATCTCTGTGAGTTCAAGACCAGCCTGGTCTACAAGAGCTAGTTCCAGGAAAGGCTCCAAAGCCACAGAGAAACCCTGTCTCGAAAAACCAAAAAAAAAAAAATCCCAGGCCATAAAGATCTCATAGGTTGAATTATCTTATTAATAGCTCTTAGATAACATTCCCCATTTTCCAGATTTCTTTTTTTATTACAAAAACAGGAGAATCCCAAGGGTTAGTAATTTCCTCAATGTGCTTAGCTTCTAACTGTACTTTCACTGGTTCTTCAAGTGTCTGAGATTTCTCTTTAGTTAAGGGCCACTGTTCTACCCATACAGGCTTACTAGTCAACCCTTTTAAAGGCAGAACAGTTGGCAGTGACCCCTATGCCACATGAATAGCCAATTCCTATTTTGTCCTGAGAGTGGACAATTTGTATAGCCTGTGATTTTCCCTGACAATTTTTTTCCAAGACCTTTTTCAGGAACATACCCCATTTTTAACATCATTTTGCAAACTGTCTCTGAAATTGGAGGAATATTAATTTGAGTTCCCCATTGTTATAATAAATCTCTCCCCCATAAATCCGTGGCTGTATCAGCTACATTAAGGCTTTAGCATCCTTATTTGTCCTTCTGGTCCTATACATTTAATCCACTCTTAATTCTGCTTAAGGTTCCAGTGCCTACAAACTGAGTAGAGAATTCTTGCAAAGGTCAGCTGGGATCCCAGGATTCTTGAGAAATTATAGATACAACAGCACTAGAATCCAATATTCCTTCAATCTCAATTCCATTTAGTTTTATTTTTAATTTAGGCCTTTCATCATTGATGACCGTTTGCTAAAATACTCTTTCCAGTACTTCCCAAACCTCCTGTCCTACTCACTGGAGCTGCTTTGCCCTTAAAATATAGAAGTCACAGCCATTGAGCAGTTGTCACCAGCTTCTGCTGGCATAGGCCTTGTTACATGTGCCGTAATTTTAATTTCTCCCTGGTAGTTGTTAAGTTTTTTTCTGCCCTAGTAAGCCTCTTTGTCAATGAAATAATCCAAATTAGACCAAATCAGACTGAATTAGAAGAAGTTCAGGTTTAATGGATGCCAGTGCTCCTGGGCTGCCCCCTGGGAAAACACGGAGGAGGAAAAGGGGAAACAACGTGTTTGTTCTCTGGGTGGCGGTTTAAATAGTTTGTGGGAGTGGTATTGACCCTACCTGGGAAGGGGTCACTGTTTGGCAGGCTTTCTTGGAGGTGGAGTCTGAACTGCAGCCATTCCCAAGGAAGGGGGTTTGGACCCCCAGCCAAACATTCCAGACTCCTTGTATATATGGATGCCAGGGTGCTGGGGTAAGGCTTCCAACCAAACATTCCAGACTCTTTGGCTAAAGGGATGCCTGCTCAAGTCTGGCTACTTCCTGCAGGCATGGGATGGGGACATAGGAGAGGGGAAAGCTGGGAGTTGGCGGGCTCACACTCAGCAGAAGGTATGGCTGAAGAGGCGTCCAGTTTACTGCCATCCTGGAGACCTCAGGCATCTGTTTCTTGAGGGAGATGAGAAAGCAGATGGCTAGGAGAAAAAACATATTGTTATTATTGGCCTTATGAATGGGGCTAGCCATGGGAAGGGGCATTAACTGTTATAAAGAATGGGACAGAGAAGCGCTCTGGTTGTACAGGAGAGGCTCGGGTGAATAAGTGAGACACCAGAGCAGATATGCCCTTTAAAACCAGATTTTAGTAGGTGTCCTTTTGTGCCAGGAGAGTTGGTACCAGTGGTGAAGTCCCAAGAGCTGGTGCAGGTGTTGGCATTGTCTGGAGGCCCTCTGTAAGTTGGTCTTGGCCCAGACAGCAGGAGTGACCTATAAAAATATTCTTGAAAATGGGTAGGGTTAAAATGGGCTGTGGAGACTGTTAGTTTTTACCAGACCAGATTTCTTGATAAAGCAGTAGAACTTTTTAGCAACCTGTAGGTATCTGTAAGACAACTGGAACAGGAACATTTTAGAAGACGATTAAAGGGAATTGGGAACTCTGGATCTTTTAAGATACCACCTGAAACCTGTTCATTCTGGACTATGAAGCCTGTGAAAGAGGCTCTCTCTCTCTCTCTCTCTCTCTCTCTCTCTCCCTCCCTCTCTCTCTCTCTCTCTCTCTGTGTGTGTGTGTGTGTGTGTGTGTGTGTGTGTGTGTGTATGTGTGTGTATTTGGCTTTTTTTCGAGACAGGGTTTCCCTGTAGTTTCTAGAGCCTGTCCTGGAACTAGCTCTTGTAGACCAGGCTGGCCTCGAACTCAGAGGTCCGCCTGCCTCTGCCTCCCGAGTGCTGGGATTAAAGGCATGCGCCACCACCGCCCGGCCTGTCTGTATATTTTTTAGCAGGAAACTTAACAAATGAAGTAATGAGCTACCAGTACCTTAAGTCATCAAATGTTATTAGACATATCTGGGAAGGATAAATAAGCAGAAATGAGACAGCTTTTTTAGGTATTCAGGCAATCCCAAGTCTCTCCATAGTCCTTGGAAAACACCAGCCTAGAAACAGTGATTGCCATTAGCTGCTGAGTCCATGAGGCCTAAAGATTTTTCCATGGGGGAAGATATAGTCTACATGTCTTGGCAGGATGAGATGATAAATCACCTGGTATAGCAACCGGGAAGCTGATGAGGTAGAAGGCCACTTTTTGCTGTGTGGGTGGCTTTGCCATACCCCAAAGCAAGTCTCCAGGCAGAAGGTCTTTTGCAATCATCTTTTTGGAGAAGATAGAGGATGCTGCAGGAGCTGGCATGTCTCTGTGTTAGAAGCTCTTTTGTTAAATGCCATACTCTCGAATCTGTAAAGGCATTTTAGAATTGGGTACCATTAACTGTTAGTTATATTTAAATTAGACAAATAAGTTAAATTTAGACATGTATTTTATTCAATTAGTTACAGCTTACCAATGCTAGTAGGAAGATTAAAAGGAATATTTTAGTAAGTTAAAGAATGCTAGCACACGTGGGTACTGTAATGGTTTAGATAAAATGCTGCAGTTCCCCAAGGGGAGCATCGGACCACGGGTCGTTCAGGGCAGCTGACCCCACCACGTGAGGCTTCTGTGGGTACCATGTAAGTGGGAGGCAGTGGGTGAGAGACCTCGGCAGGTCAGCAGGGCAGCCGGTCCTATGTGGCGCCGCAGCAGGTGAAAGACAGAGATGGATAGGCATGCCATGCAGAGTGAGTATTTATTTAGTGGGCTATGAGAGGAAAGGGAGGGGAAAGAGGAGAGACAGAGAAAGAGAAAAAATAGAGGGGGAGAGGAGAGGAGCCACAGCAGCAGCCACCTCTTCCAAAGAGAGACAAGACAGAGAAAGCACAAGCTAGAAGCAGAAGGAAGATCTGCTTGCCTTGGCAAAGGGGGGAGAATGGGCAGGGCTTGTCTCTTAAAGAGACAGGACAGACCATTACATTCCCACCTCTCTTTTAGAATAAAAAGACAGGAAGTTAAGCACAACAGGTTAAAGGAATTGGAATGGTGAATTCTCAAGATGGTTTCCTGCTTATTTGTAGGCATCATCTTGGGAGGAGACCTGAGAAAGCTGGGTGCTGGTCACAACCTGGGGTAGCTGGTCTTTATGCTCCTGTCTGGTGTTTGTGGTATGGAAATATCCAGTGTCTCTTAGACTTGTTTAAGATATTAGCAGAACAGAGGACAAAGTTAAGTTTAAGGGAAAAAAATAGGACCAGGGAATTGAGAAGGGTGGATTTGGCCTGTTTAAGGTGGATCCTTTAATTCAGCTCCGTGAAACTCACAAGAATGTTTTGGGTTTATAAAAACATAACTTTTAAACAGCAGCAGAATGACTGTGACAGATATTTTTTGCATAATGAAAAGTATCTTTAAGACTATGAAAGGCAGTGTGAGAGAGAATTTTGTTAACTTGTACATTATTAAAATTTGTTTGGTGAGGCTGTCCTTTTAAAAGACAAAACCACATATTCAACACAATGCCCATCAAAACCCAGAAAAATTCTTCAAAGACCTCAAAAGAATGGTACTCAACTTCATTTGGAAAAGCAAAAGAACCAGGATAGCCAATAAAAAAACATCTGTGCAATAAAATAACATCTGGAGGCATCACAATGCCTGATTTCAAATTCTACTACAGAGCTACAGTACTGAAAACAGCCTGGTACTGGCATAAGAACAGACAGGAGGACCAATGGAACCAAATAGAAGACCCAGATATCAATCCACACATCTTCGAACACCTGATCTTTGATAAAGAAGCTAAAAATATCAAATGGAAAAAAGAAAGCATATTTAACAAGTGGTGCTGGCATAACTGGATATCAACATGTAGAAAAATAAAAATAGACTCATATCTATCACCATGCATAAAACTCAAGTCCAAATGGATCAAAGACCTCAACATAAAGCCAGTCACACTGAACCTTATAGAAGAGAAAGTGGGAAGTACACTTGAATGTATTGGCACAGGAAACCACTTCATAAATAGAACCTCAGCAGTACAGATACTGAGAGAAACAATTAATAAATGGGACCTCCTGAAACTGAAAGGCTTCTGGAAAGCAAAGGACATGGTCAAGCAAAGGACAGCCTACAGAATGGGAAAAGATCTTCACTAACCCCACATCAGACAGAGATCTGATCTCCAAAATATACAAAGAACTCAAGAAATTGGATACCAAAAGATCACATAATCCATTTAAAGAATGGAGTGCAGACCTAAACAGAGAACTCTCAACAGAGGAATCTAAAATGGCTGAAAGACACTTAAGGAAATGTTCAACATTTTTAGTCATCAGAGAAATGCAAATCAAAACAACTCTGAGATTCCATCTTACACCTGTAAGAATGGCCAAGATCAAAAACACTGATGACAACTTATGCTGGAGAGGTAGTGGGGAAAAGGTAACACTTCTGCATTGCTGGTGGGAATGCAAGCTGGTACAACCCCTTTAGATGTCAGAGTGGTGATTTCTCAGAAAATTAGGAAACAACCTTCCCCAAGACCCAATAATACCACTTTTGGGTATATATCCAAAGGATGCTCAATCGTGCCACAAGGACATGTGCTCAACTATGTTCATAGATGCTTTGTTTGTCATAGCCAGAACCTGGAAACAACCTAAATGCCTCTCAATTGAAGAATGGATAAGAAAAATGTGGTACATTTACACAATGGAGTACTACAGTACAGCAGAAAAAAATAACAGCTTGAAATTTGCAGGCAAATGGATGAAGCTAGAAAACATTATTTTGAGTGAGGTAACCAAGATACAGAAAGACAATTATCACATGTACTCACTCATTGGTGGCTTTTAAACATAAAGCAAAGAAAGCCAGCCTACAAACCACAATCCCAGAGAACTTAGACAACAATGAGGACACTAAGAGAGACTTACATTGATATAATCTACATGGGAAGTAGAAAGTAAAAAAGACAAGATCTCCTGAGTAAATTGGGAGCATGGGCACCTTAGGGGAGGGCTGAAGGGTGGAGAGGAGAGGCAGGGAGGGGAGCAGAGAAAAATGTAGAGCTCAATAAATATCAATAAAATAAAAAAAAAGACAAAACCTCTCAGCTGTCAAATTGAATCAGAGATCTTTGAGAAGGATACAATTTTACTTGAGTTATTGATTTAAAAAAGAGAACTTACTTGGTTGGCACCTAGAGCTACTCCATCGTCGCTGAGGGTTGTACTTGCCTTTTGTTGTTTAGCACAGTGCCTGCCAGGCTCCAGAAGATCCTGTGGGCTAAGAAATCTGTGGGAAGACAGGGTTACCTTGACCTGAGCAGCTAGGTTGTTGATTACAGTGATTCTATCCACTGTCTGGTGATTTTCAGTTTAGATGAAAGGCAGTTGTGCCCAGTGGTCAGTGCTTGCAGTTGAAGCGAATTGCGGATGGACATTGTTCTGTGCCCATTTGTCTTCTGTCGTCTTTGGAGGAAGTAGAGTGCTGCTGCTAGGAGCCAACCTGTCTCTTTTTGTTATGAAAAGTAATTAAGCATTTTTAATTAATAATTAAGCATTTAAATGCCATATTCCTTAGATCTCTGAGCAGTTGAGGGCTGTTTACCGGGTATAGACGAGTTATAACTACAGTGTAGAATCTGCCTGGAGAGCTGGGTCCAAGCTTGACTGTACTGGCTCTCAACAGGAAAGATTTATACTTGTAAAAGACAGAAAGAAGAAAAAACTGCTTCCAATAGAAGGTTAACAGCAGAACTGACAATAGTAGAGAACAGCTTAACATATTTTAAAGCAGTGTTGCATTATATATATATGGTATTTTTTGTAAGAGACTTAAAAGTACATATCAGTTTAAAACATGAGATTTATTGTTTTTGCACTCTGAAATGAGATCCAGTGAACAGACAACTATAACATTTAACAGTAAACATAAATTCATTTAAGTTACATGTATGAACATACACACACATACACAATGAGTAGGAATTGGGTGAAGTGGATGATTTTGGCGAGTCCTACCAAAGGCATGACATTGTGCAAAGCACATAGGTAACAAGAGTCATCACCAGGGGACCAGGCAGGAAATACCTCAGTAAAGATGGTGGGACTTGGTCACCTGATCTGGCCCTCAGTTAAGATGGCAGTGAAGTCACCTGACCTCAGTCAAAATGGTGGAATTCACATGTTGTATGGATAAGCTATGCTTTTTGAGCTGTGGGAGTTTTAAACATAATAAGAAGAGAGACCTAGAGGTATGATCTACCCTGTCGCCGAGCCACCATGCCACAAACTGCACCAGGGAGCAAAAGCTGGCATTGAAAGCAGCTGCCTCACGGATCCAACTAATCTTGTCGGTTTCCACAGGACCAATGGTAACCATGGCAGGGATAGAATAGAAGGAATTGGAGCGAGAGGAAAAGAGCATTTTCAGACCGGTGAGGAAAGAGCTGCCCAGCAAAAGGAAAAACAGAGCGGGCTGGACACCAGCAGAATGTTTACAGGCAGGTGGCTGATAGTTTGAGGGTTTATACTCCATAGCTGAAGACATGAAAACAGCGACACCACAGGCCTGTAGATGAATGTCTTCTCTCTACAGGCGAGATGTTAATGAAACCAACTGGGCCCAGTCCGGGCAACTCTGAAGTCAGAGAGGCAGACACTCCTAGCCGTCTCTCACAGTGGAGACCATTTACCTGTGGTTCAAAAGAAAAGAAGCCACCACCAACGCGATCCACCAGGGGAAAGAGGGAAAACCACGTGTTTGTTTTCCAGGAGCAGTTTAAATAGCCTGGGGGAGTGGTCTTGACCATTCCTGGGGAGGAGTCAAGGTTTAGAAGCACAGGAGCAGGCATCCACAGATGGAGACCTGAGGCTGAGATTTATATTCCAGACCCTTTGTATAAGGGGTGACAGGAAGCTGAGGTGATTTTTATGACCAACCTTTAGGCTCTGTTTGGTAAAAGAGGCATCAACTCAAGTCTGGCTACTTCCTGTGGGCATTGGGCGATGTGGGGGAAGGGAGAGCTGGATATTGGTGTATTGCAAGGAACCACTTGTTCATCCCGGCTACCCAGAGCCGAAATAATCACACAGAATCTATATTAATTAAATCACTGTTTGGCCCATTAGCTCTAGCTTCTTATTGGCTAGTTCTTACATTTTAATTTAACCCATTTCTATTAATCTGTATATCACCAAGAGGTTGTGACCTACCAGCAAAGTTTCAGCACATCTATCTCAGGTGTCAGATCCATGGCATCCCCTGACTCTGTCCTTCTTCCTCCCAACATTCAGTCCGGTCCTCCCTGCCTACCTAAGTTCTGCCCTATCAACAGGCCAAGACAGTTTCTTTATTCACTGAGGATAATCACGGCACACAGAGGGGACTCCCACATCACCTCCCCTTTTCTGTTTAAATTAAAAAGCTTTTAACTTTAACATAGTAAAATTGCATATAACAAAACAGGTATCAAACAAAAATTATAGTAACCATATTTATATATACTTTATCTTTTATAATAACTAAAGAAAACTATAACTATAAATTCTTCAACTCCATCAAAGACTCCAGAAGGATATGATATTACCTAAGTAAAAAGGAAGTGTATTGTAAACAACTTCCAAAACTCTAGAATTAACAGAGACATCTCCTTGCCTGGACAGTAGTAACTCAAAGTTTTTCTGTACTGTGGGGCATCCATCTTCAGCCTAAAGGCCCATAGTATCTGGCAGACTTTTCCATGAAGCAGTAAATTTCAAAGATAGTTCAGTCACTTTTTTCTGTATTCTGCAGAATGTCTTTCAGACTCTTTCATGAAGCAGGAACCCCAAAGGAACATCTCACCGTTAGGCAAGTTCAGCAGTCATCTCTCTGTGGGTACTGCATGTCCAGTGAAGCAGTCCAGGCAAGAGCAGTTTCTTGCCCAAATGGCTAACCAACCCCATAAGGAGCCTCTTCAATGCCCATCATCCTTTTGAAGTAGCTTGGTGCTGCTAGGAGCAGATATGTTGTGAAAAGCCATATTCTGTAGTCTTTGAAAGGTTTGAAGAATACCTATCCATCTGAAATATATCTCTATACATCTAAAAAAATTAACTAATATGACCACAAGTTTGACTATTATAGATGATTATCTATTTCCCTATATTTCTTAATTATACATTACTTTTTTTAAATGAACTACACAATCACAATACCTTAATCAAGAGCAGAAATATACATATAACAAAAGTGACCTTAAATTTTTATCAATAAACCAAGATTCATACTAATGCAAATATCTATAGCATATCCCCCTTTAAATGTAAACAAACAGTTATAAACAATATTTGGGAATATGGGTATAGTTCTGTCCATACTACTTCCTGCTGTTTGCCGGCCTGTTAATCAGGTCTTTCATGGTGTATCCTGTGTGCTAGGTCATCTCAGTCAGCAATTGGGCAAAGTATTTTCTTTGTGGGGGTGTTCACAGACATCTTTCAGGGGGTTTTGTTCCATGAAACCATATTGGTCTGGAAGGATTCCACAGGTTTTCATCCTCTGTGGAAACAAAAGAACCTCTTTTCCAAAGCAGCATATCCTTAGGTCCAAATTTGGAAGTCATGATACCTTTATAATATACATGCTGGTTTAGCTTAGCAGCCCATACAATGAAATGTCTGTCTGTATTTAGCTCCTTCACAGTCAAAATATTTAAAGAAAACACAATAATATACATAATCCAGACTCTCTGTGAATTTTCCATCTTTACGTGGCTTATTTTTCTTTACTCTCTTTAATCTATGACTATCTATACTCTGTCTCTTTAAAGACTTTTTTACTTCTTTTTTAACTCTCTATACTCTTTTTCTTCCCTCTTCCAAGCCTACGTACATTTATCCACACTGTGACCCATTTAGGGGTCTTTTATGTCTGAATCTGTCCTATTGTGAATCTAATTCTTTAGTGTCTTGAAGAGCTTTTAAAATGCTAAGAAGCTTGGTTGCAGCTGCTCTGGATGCTGGCACCACCTCTCTCCACTTTCAAAATGATGGACGTGTCATTTCTGCTAGTCTTGGGGCTGCCAGGTAGGAGCCACGCTCAGCACTTTAACTCTGAGAATAAGCGTGCAGCGTATAAACCCTTTTTATCTGAGTAATAGCTAAATCTGCCATGCAGCACACTACGTGGCCTGAAAATATCTCTGAGTATGGTGGCAGAAATCTGCCATGTTCTCCCACCTGTGAAAGCCTAGTAATCTTGATCCCGCCACCTGCCCAGGCAGGGAGCACTGAGCAGTGGCTGTGGTCTCCGCTACTTTTCTCCCAACCCTGAGTGGGCACACAAACACCCAGACCCACAAATGCTATCAAAATGCTCTATAGTCAGAGCTCGCACATCCCAGGAAGCCATGTTTTAAAACTCTGTGGCTTTCCTCCCCTCCCTCCACAACTGCTGCTGAGTCAGGAAAACCTCTCTTAAAGGAACTGCAGCACACCACCAGAAAGCAGCAAGAAGCTATTTTTGTTGTTGTTGTTGTTGTTTGTTTGTTTGTTTGTTGTCTAGAATTCCTTTTCAAGCCCTCTCAGGTTTTTAAGTGGACTTAGTCCACCACAGTGGTGCCAATTTGTTGCAGTGGGCCGCTTGTTCATCCTGGCTGCCCAGAACTAAAATAATCACATAGAAACTGTATTAATTAAATCACTGTTTGGCCCATTAGCTCTAGTTTCTTATTGGCTAACTCTTACATCTTAATTTAACCCATTTCTATTAATCTGTATATCACCATGAGGCGTGGTCAACCAGCAAAGTTTCGGCACATCTATCTCAGGCATTGGATTCATGGCATCCCTGACTCTGACCTTCTTTCTCCCAGCATTCAGTCCAGACCTCTCCACCTACCTAAGTTCTGCCCTATCTACAGGCTAAAGCAGTTTCTTTATTCATTAATGATAATCACAGCACATAGAGAGGACTCCCACATCATTGGTGGGTCCACACTCAGTGAGAGGTGTGGCTGGAAAGGCATCCTGTGTACTGTCATCCCACAGATGCCAGGCATCTGTTTCTTGGGGGAGGTAAGAAGGCAGGTGTTTAGGAGAAGAAAAATATTGTTATTACCTGTCTTGTTTGTATCACCAAAGATGAGTGTACCAGGATGAGGAGCAGGTAGGTCCTTCATTGCGGCATCCTAGAAAACTGGAGGGTGGAAGGTCCTAACTGCTGGACAGACCAAGTGTCCTGAGTAGGTGCCCACTTGAGCCTGGAGAGATGGTGCCAGCATGGGTGTCCCAAGAGCTTGGGAGCCGAGGGGGTGTCGAGGATTACTGTGTGAGGCCCTGTCCATCGAGGCAAGAGACCTAGGAGTTAGCTGTTTGGGGAGGACTCTGTCCCCTGAGGAGAGCGGGGCAGGTTTAGGGGCATTGGGGTCCACTGGTGTAGAGGCAGGGAGACAACTGTCAATGTGTGAATGGAGAAGAAACCTTAAAAGGGAGAGGTAGGGTAGGTACCCTGCCAGTGGAGGAGTTTGGACTGGGAGGTGATGATTAAGGAGAAAGGGCCTGCCATAAAGCAACTCAAAAGGGGTCAGGCCCATAGGGGAACATGGGGTGGCCCTGAGGCAAGCAAGGGCAATGGGAAGAAGGGAGGGCCAAGATAACCTGAGTTCAATGGAGAGCTTGGTTGGCTGTTGTTTGATGAATCCATTGGCCCTCTCCACCTTTCCCAAGGATTGTGGATGGTAGGGGGGTATGGAATTGCCAGGAGATGCTGAGAGCTTCTGACACAAGCTCCATGACCCTGGACGTGAAGGCTGGCCCATTGTGTGTTTGGCTGGTTTGTGGGACACGAAAACGAGGAATGATGTGGTCCAGAAGTACCTGAGCCACCACATCTGCTGTTTTCCTGGAGGCTGGAAATGCTTCTGTCCATCCTGTAAAAGTGTCCACAGTGTTAAGAGATAACGGAGTTTTTTATGAGTAGGCATATGGGTGAAATCAGCCTGCCAATCTTCACTCAGTTGGTATCCACGAAGCTGGTGTAGAGACTGATGTATGTGGAGAGCCCCTTGTGGGTTGGCCTGGGCACACGTCTGGCAAGGGGAGTGAACCTGTAAAATAGAATCTTGGAGATGAGTGGGGTCAAAAAGAGGCTCCAAGAAGCAGAACAAAGCTTTGGGGCCTATGTGTAAGGTCTGGTGATGTCTGAAGTGTCAAGACAATGCCTGGTCTTGAGGAAGAATGAGATAGTTATTTAAGTAGAACCATCCATTCTTTGTTTTTGAGCCCCCCCTCCTTTTATAAGCTTGTCCCTCTCTTTAGGTTGGTAACAGGGCTGATAGGAGGGAGTTAAGAACAAAGTATGTTCTGTGGAGTCTGAGGAGCTGGAGGCCAGGCCCAGGCCACTGGGTCAGCGTTGGCATTGCCTAAGGCCACTGGGTCCTTGGAGGACTGATGTACCCGACAGTGAATAATGGCTACTTCTGCAGGGGGCTGTCCACTTGTGCTCGCTCAGGCCGCAGCGGTGCAGTCACCTGTGCTCGTTCAGGCTGCAGCGGTGCCATCACCTGGGCTTGGTCAGGCTGCAGCGGTGTGGTCACCTGTGCTCGTTCAGGCTGCAGCGGTGTGGTCACCTGTGCTCGGTCAGGCTGCAGCGGTGTGGTCACCTGTGTTTGTTCAGGCTGCAGCTGTGCGGTCCATCTGTGCTCGTTCAGGCTGCAGCGGTGCACCACCTGTGTTTGTTCAGGCTGCAGCTGTGCGGTCCATCTGTGCTCGTTCAGGCCGCAGTGGTGCACCACCTGTGCTCGGTCAGGCTGCAGTCATGCAGTCACCCCTCGATTCTTTGTGATTCAGATGCTGCTCTGAGCTGGCAGGCAGATCCATGAGGAAGCAGACCGGCAGGAAGAGGTCAGCATTTCAGCTATCCTCAGTTCTTATTTTGAAAAGAGCCTTTTTTTTCTTCCTCTATTTTTATTAGGAAGAGGCTTTTTTTCTTTCCTTTATTTTTAGTTTATGGGACCTTTTAATTTTTAGGCTTTTTAAAAATCTTTCCCCTTTTTTTTTACTGAGAAAATCCTTTTTTCTTGATTAAACATTTCTCCATTTTCGACAGAGAAATTTCCTTTTACCTCCTTTCCTTCCCTCTTCTCTATTGGGAAGATTTCCTTTTTTATTTCCTTTCTTTCCCTTTTCTCTACTGAGAAGTTCCTTTTTCCTTTTTTGTTCTTTGTCTCAGGGCCGTGTAGAACCCTTCTCCGTTCTAAATGTTTCATCAGATAGAGGAGGAGGAGTCATCTCCACGGGCTTGGCTCTCCCCACTTTCCTCTGAAACAGCACTCTTGTCTTTCTGAGAAGAGCCGTCTCCTCTGTTGACGACAGTTTCAGGCCAGAATGTGCTCCTTTTCACTTCCCTGTTTCAGTTCGAGCTTTAAGAGACACCTCACTCTGCAACAGCTCCAGACATTTTAAATTAAATTATATAAAGGCCAGATTTTTAATGGTATGTACTCTCCTTTCTGATGAGCTCTCCTCAAAGCGCTCAACACTTGCTTCTGGGGCTGGAGAGATGGCTCAGCAGTTAAGAGCACTGGATGCTCTTCAGAGATTCTGAGTTCAGTTCCCAGCAGCCACATGGTGACTCACAACCATCTGTAATGAGACCTGGTGTCCCCAGAAGAACACTGTATACATAATAAGTAAAAAAAAAAATCTTTAAAAAGAAAAACTCTTGCTTCCACACCGCCAGTTTTAACTGAACACGAGGAGCTGCCTGAAACCAATGTCAATGCCATTTAATTAACATCAAAAGCTCTGTAGCCGCGTCTCCTTCCCTTCCACTCCGTTTCCTTTTAACAGGCATTTTAATAACTGCACATACTGCTGCCCCTGAGGTGGGAAGTGTCCCGTGACCCTGCCAATCCTGGAGTCTTCTCACCCCAAGAGCATGCTTCCTCCAGTCCTTCAAAGTGTCCAGAACAACTGTAAGTCTTCACACCTCACACTAGGCCCACAAATGTTGTCGATAGGTGGGGGTTCACACGGGTCTATGGAAGAAGACACAGGTCACAGGGCACCTTAAGAACAATGTTAGCCTTACCAGCTTCAGCGGGGGTGGGGACACTGAGCCTCTCTGGGATGGAGACACCTTCCCTTAGCCAAGAGCCTCTATTGTTCTCCACCTTACACCTTTAGCAAGTTGATGTCCATGCCCCTAAAACATCCTACCTAAGCTTCCAAAGGGACAACACCAAATGCGAATTGTTGATTAAGGAATATCACAGTGTGCTGGGCTTTTCCCAACCAAGTTTCGCATAGGCTTCGTACCTTTGGGAATCTCTCAGACACAATTCACATACACCAAACAGAAGGTGCCAGAGATAGAGGCCAGCTAAGGCTGCATGCCAATGTACTGTCCGGTGGCAACAATGCCTGCTGTTACCAATGTTCAGGAACCTGCAGCTGTGTGGGAGTTCTCCCTACAGTCAGTCCTGTCTGGTGGCAACAGTGCCTGCTGCTGCCAATGCTCAGGAACCTGCAGCTGTGTGGGAGTTCTCCCTACAGTCAGTCCTGTCTGGTGGCAACAGTGCCTGCTGCTGCCAATGTTCAGGAACCTGCAGCTGTGTGGGAGTTCTCCCTACAGTCAGTCCTGTCCAGTGGCAACAGGGCCTGCTGCTGCCATTGTCCTAACCAGACTCTTTATGTGCTCACCCTGGACTTGTGCTCATATCTGACTTGTCTGGATTTTCCCTGGTTATAAGACTATCAATCCCTCTGAAACCTGTTTTATTTCTTTCCAACAAATGTCTTTCCATTAATTACAGGACTCCATTTCCATTGCTCAAAATTAGGAATCCTGGCTCATGCAGAAACGTTCCTTTGTCCTGGGGAGTAGAGGAGAGAAAGATGGCATGAAAGGGGAATTGTGAGATAAAGCTTTTCCAAACCCGCAAACTCACTGCTTTGTGGGGAGCAGACGGAGACAGAATCTCTGTAGCCCCAGGCTGGTTTGAAATTCACTATGTAACCCAGACTGGCTTCAAACTTGCCTTGATCTTCCTGCCTTGGCCCCTGAGTACAAAGACTGCACACCTGTATAGACCCATTCTTGATACCATTTGAGAAGCCAATCTGGGGGTTCAAAGTCACACTGAAGGAAAACGGGGTGAGAGGAGCCATGGAGGCCATTGGCGTATAAAGGCAGAGCCCTGACGACATCCCGGCTCTCTGAGTTCTAAAGTTCACTTCACTCTGAACTTTTTGTCATTTTGAGTCAGGCTCACACACAACCCAAGCTGGCCTTGAACTCCCAAAGATGATGATGAGTTTCTGATCTTTCTGCCTCTGTTCCCCAGGTACTACAGGTCAACACCACCACGCCCAGCTTATGCAGTGTAGGAACTGAACCCCGGGCTCCGCGTATGCTAGGCAAATACTCTTTTCACTGAGTTCCATCCCCAGCTACCAACAACCGTTTTTACAGATGCACTTTCATAAAACATAGCTCTACATTCATTTACTAAAAAGATATTTATTACACATCCTAAACTAAGAAATAGATATTTGGGCTGGAGAGATGTCTCAGCAACTGAGAGTACTGGTTGATCCCACAGACAAACTGGATTCAGTTACCCCTACCCACGTGGTAAGTCACAAGCATCTGGAACTCCAGTTCCAGGGGATCTGATTCCCTCTTCTGACTTTCAAGGCACCAGGAACATACACATACATGCAGGCAAAACACAGATATGCATAAAATAAATCTTTACACAAAGGAACAAATGATCTCCTCATTTATTTATTATTTATCTATCTATCTATCTAGCTATTTATTTATTTATTTATTTTTGGCTTTGGGGGGTTTTTTGAGACAAGGTTTCTCTGTAGCTTTGGTGCCTGTCCCGGAACTAGCTCTTGTAGACCTGGCCTCAAACTCCCAGAGATCTGCCTGCCTCTGCCTCCTGAGTGCTGGGATTAAAGGCGTGTGCCACCACCGCCCAGCTTTCTCTCTTTTTATATAGGATTATTATATGGCCGGATAGTACAGGCACTAAGCATAATAAACTATAGTGGTCATTACAAGACCATCTCCCTGGGTAATTAACATGTAAGCTAAGACCTGAAAGTAGAGAGGGAAGAAAACAATTCAAAGAAACTCTCAGTGGGAAAGAGAGGCAATAAGGGAATTCTGAAAAACACATGGAACTCAGGAAGTCAGTCAAGTACTTAAGAACAAAAGGGACAAGGAAGAGAGTGTAGCAAGAAACCCAGGTGGTGAACCACTCCTTAGTACCACTAGTGCTTGGGAAGCAGAGGCAGAAGGACCTCTGTGAGTTTAGGGCCAACTTTGTCTACATACATGTCCTGAGTTCCAGGACAGTCAAGGCTACTTAGTGAGATATTATCTCAAAACAGACAGACAGACAAGCAGAGAGGGAAAGAAGTTTAGATATAGCCAGGTGTGTAACAAATGCCCTAAATCCCAGCATATGTGGGAGGCAGAGGCAAGTGAATCTTTATGAGTTCGAGGCCAGCCTGGTCTACAGAGAGTTTCAGGACAGCCAAGGCTACACAGAAAGGGTTTCTGGGGTAGGAGAGATTACTTGGTGGTTTGGAGGGGAATCAGAGCATTTTTAGAAATCAGAGTGTATTTACAGAAATTTGGCATTTGGTGTCCTGGAGCACTGGGGTAGCAACTGGCTTGCAGAGATCATTAAAGAAGCATTTTGGGAGTAGGCCCACAGGGAAATGAATAGATGCAAGGAATGCATACTGGGCAGCACACACCAAGCTGGGAATGACATAGAGGGGACAGCATGTCCCTGCACAAGGATGACACAAATTAGGGAGGTACTTCACCTTTTTGGGAAAACTGAGAGCATTGCTTCTAAAATCTGGAGTGAGAAAAGGGTGCCCCCGGGTCTTACTCTATACAATACCGTGCTTAAAGTCTTAACTAAAGCAAAAGGACAATAAATGGGGAAAAGATGGAGCAAGTGCAGGGAGAAAAGGAAGAAATCAGATCATCTATATTTGCAGGTGACAAGACCCTTCCCTTGAAAGGTTCTGAGCACACTTTTAGATCTGATGAATACTTTCAGCAAAGTGGCATAATACAAAGTCAATATGCAGCAGACGGTGGCGGCTGTAGCGCACGCCTTTAATCCCAGCACTGGGAGGGCAGAGGCAGGTGGATCTCTGTGAATTCGAGGCTAGGTCTACATAGTGAGTTCCAGAAGAGCCAGGGCTGTTACACAGAGAAACCCTGTCTCAAAAAAAAAAAAAAAAAAACCAATAAGCCAAAAGAAAAAAATCAACATTCAAAAATGAGTAGCTTTTCAATATACTAACAAACTTGGAGAGGAAAAAAAAATCCCACTCACAATAGCTTCAAAAGATCGTTGCTGAGGAATAAACCTTAATGAGGTGAAAGACTTCCGCAAGGAAAACTTGAAGACACTGAAGAAGACACGAGAAAACACAAGGACTTCCATGATTGTGTAATGGCCGAATTAATATTGCGAAACTATATAATTACCAAAGCAAATGCTGTCTGCAGAGCCATCATAATCCTCACCAAAATTCAATGGCATCCCACACAGAACTAGGGAAAGGATTTCCCATGGAAGCCAGATCCCAGCACTTGAGAGAAGGAGGGTTTTAAGTCATCCTTCCCGTCATAGTGAGTTCTACATCCCCTTACTCTACGTGAGATGTTGTTTAAAACCAACAAGAATCCTTTGGAAAGAGAAAACAATCATATATTTCACTAAAAAAAAGGCAAAAGATTGCCATAATAAAACCCATTACTTTGTATGATAATCTCAAAACTGATGAAAAGTGGATATTAGGAGGGCGGAATCACGATTTAGATCACACGGGAAGCATATAACCTTGCTCGGAAGGACTGCCTAGGGATGCTGTATCTGTGTGGCTGGTCTGTGTACACTGAGTTGGGGCAGATATTTACCCAACCATCTCCATGGTCTGGCCATGAGGAGGAGCTCCAGGCCAGCTTTCTCGCACAGTCTGAGGCTCAGTTACCTTTGGTGACCCAGGATACAACGTAATCCTCTTGATATTGTTCAAAGCTTAATTTAGCACATCACAGTCCCAATTAGGTTGGTGGGTTTTTTGTTTTTGTTTTTGGTTATAATGTTTGGGTTTTCCTTTTGTTTTTATTTTTTTAACTTTTCTTTCAAAATGGGATTTCTCTGTGTAACACTCCTGGCTGTCCTGGAACTCACTCTGTAGATCAGGCTAGCCTCAGACTCACAGAGATCCGCCTGCCTCTGCTGAGATTAAAGCCGTGTACCACCACCGCCCAGCTCACAATGTTAATTCTACCAATCCATCAGCATGGGATGTCTTTCCATTTTCCAAAATGTCTTTTTCTACCTCTTTCTTCAGTTTTAAAGTCCGTTGCAAAGGTTCTTCACTGTTTTGGTTAGGACTATTCCTAGATGTTTCATTTTTTTCTGAGGCAGTGCCGGGCAGTGGTGGCTCACGCCTTTAATCGCAGAACTCAGGAGGCAAAGGCAGGCGGATCTCTGTGAGTTTGAGGCCAGCCTGGTCTACAAGAGCTAGCTCCAGGACAGGCTCCAAAGCTACAGAGAAACCCTGTCTCGAAAAACAAAAACAAAACAAACAAGCAAACAAAAAAACAAGAAAGAAAGAAAGAAAGAAAGAAAGAAAGAAAGAAAGAAAGAAAGAAAAGAAAAGAAAACCAACATTTTCTCTGAGGCTATCATGAGTGGGACAGGGTTCATGACCATCTCTTTATGTGAAAGGATCGGTGTTAGTAAGGCAGATGTTTGCCATGCTTGGGCTGGCTAGAGTCCTTTAGGATGTTTGTTGGTGGTGTATTTAAAAAAAGCTACTGATTTGTGCAAGTTATTTCTGTATCCTGCCACATTGCTGGAGGTGTTTCTCAGTTTTAGGAGTTCTCTGGTAAAATTTTTGGGATTTCTAATGCATAGAATCACATCATCTGCTACTAGGGATAGTTTTACTTTTTCTTTCTCTATTTGTATCTGTTTAATTTCCTTCTCTTCCTTATTGCTCCAGCTAGTATTTCAAACACAATATTGTCTTGTTCCAGACTTCAGTGGGGTTGCTTCATGCTTTTCAACATTTAGGAAGATGCTGGCTGTGAGTTCCTCTCATATGTAGCTTTTATTGTGTTGAAGTATGTTCCCTTCTAGACCTATAATTTCTAGGACTTTATCATGAAATTGGGTTTTGTGAAAGGCCTTTTTCATTTTTCTATTGAGATGATCAAGTGATTTTTTTTAACCTTTAAGTCCATTTAGAGGTTTATTACTTTTATTGACTTATATATGTTGAACCATCCCAGCATTTCAGTGATAAAGTTGACTTGGTCATGGTTTATGATCTTTTTTATTTATATCTGTATTCTAGCTACACTAGTGGTTCTTCAAATGATTAAATATAGAATTACCACTATATGACCAAATAATTCTGCTTGTAGGTACTTACTCAAGATAAATAAAAACTTCATGTTCATGACTGAAAAGGTGGCTCAGCAGATAAAGAAACTAGCCACAAAACCTGACATTCCAAGTTTTATCCTTCACACGGTAGAGGGAGAGAACCAACTCTCTCAAGTTGTCCTCTGACCTCCACATGCACTTATAAACACACACACACACACACACACACACTGTTTTTCAAAGAATAAATAATATTGTTTTTAAAAGTTCACGTTGATAATCATAAATACAGGACACAGGTTTAAAATGGCCAATATAGTTTGGCAGCAAATAGCTGTGATTGGCGTGTAGGGGGGTTCTAAAGGATGCCAGTTACTTAGGTCATCTGTTGGGGGTTCTGAAGGACCACTGAAGTTCATCAAGCTGCTTGTGGCTACTCCTGAAGCCAGTCTGGAAAGAAACAAGAGATTCAAATCACTCCAATCTGTAACATCTTAGCTTATTTAAAGTAGGTGTGGATTCCTCTAATATTTCTCACTATCTCTGAAGGAAACCGTGCTCACATCATCACCGGCAACCGTTGACAAAAGCCATGTGGACAGAGATATAGTGCCGTAATGCTTTGGAGCCTTAATGGTCATCCCTGTCTCAGACTGCCCCATCCTAAGCCATCATAGCTGCACATACTGGAATGATACAGGAGGATAACTTAAACACTATCAGAACTAGAGACTACAACAAACCAGTGAGAACAGACTGCATCCAGGAGCCCCATCATCACTGAATTCTCCCAAAGCCTTCCCCGGCAGAGCTTTAGAAATGGGCAGCCCATTGCCTTATTATGAAATTGAGAAACCATGTATCATGCTGGCCACCATTGTCCTTTTTCAACACACTCGCTATCTAAATAAATGCACAAATAAATGTCAAAACAAAAGGACGTGGTGGTACCCACTCGCACTCGGAGTCAGACATGCCATGGTTGCTCCACAAGCCTCCATGGAATACTATCACTTAGGAGGCTGAGGCAGTAAGATTAGGAGTTCAAGACCAGCTGCCACTATCCAGTGAGTTTCAGGGCAGTCTAGTCTAAATGACAAGTTCCAGAACAGCCAGAACTAGATAGAGAGACCCTCTTTCAAAACACAAATAAACAAATAAAAATATGACAGGAAGCAGATTAGTGGTCATAATTTAGGGTCAGGGTCCTCTAAGGTCCTCTAAGGGGCTGGAGAGATTGTTCAGCAGTTAATAGCACTGCCTGATCTTCCAAAGGTCCTGAGTTCAATTCCCAGCAACCACATGGTATCTCACAACCACCTGGTGCCCTCTTGAGGAAGAGACCTGGTCAGTCGTGCTCATCAACTTAGACCATGAAACCCAATATGGACAAGTTCAACAGAACCGCCATACATGGACTGTGCACACATGCTTCAGCATTGCCAGGGCATAAATATCATATGTCATTTATATCATCTAATGTGATCGTAATATGAAGATTGATTTTGATGATGTTTGAATAATTCTCTACACTCAAATCTACTGTTGCCGGTTGTGGTGGCGCACGCCAGTAGGATTTGCTGAAGGAGGCAGAGGCAAAAGGATCACGAGTTCAAGGCCAGCCTGAGCTATACATAGAAAAATAAATAAATAAAATCTACTGTCTTACACTTTAAAGGGGTGAACTGTAACCAACAGTGACGGCATATGACTGTAAATTCCAGTTCTCATGGCAATGAAGCAGGAGGATCATGAGTTCAAGACCTGTTTGAGCTACTTAACAAGCCCCTGTCTCAAAAATTATGTGTGTGGGCTGGCGAGGTGGTGTAACAGCTAAGAGCACCTGTTGTTCTTGCAGAAGACCCACATTCGGTTCCCAGCACCCCTGTTCTGTTCCCAGCACCCCCTTGGTGACTCTTGGCCATCTGTAATCATCTAGTTCCGAAAGATCTGAAGCCTCCTCTGACCTCTAAGGGCTCCTGTACGTATGTGGTGCACAGACATGCACTCAGGCACACATACACACGTAAAATTCAATTTAAAACAAAGGCGCGTGTTGGTATCTTACTGTCTGTAAAAGACACCTGCAGAAGTGTGCAGGTTAGTTTGTTGTCAACTCGATACGAGCTAGGGTCATCTGGGAAGCGGTAACCTCAACTGAGAAGATGCCTCCCTCATATTGGCCTGTAGGCAAGTCTGGCAGGCATTTTCTTTTTCTTTTCTTTTCTTTTCTTTCTTTCTTTTTTTTTTTTGTTTTTTGTTTTTTTTTTTTTTGTTTCTTCGAGACACCATTTCTCTATAGCTTTGGAGCCTGTCCTGGAACTAGCTCTTGTAGACCAGGCTGGCCTCGAACTCACAGAGATTTGCTTGCCTCTGCCTCCTGAGTGCTGGGATTAAAGGCGTGCGCCACCACCACCCAGCTGCCATTTTCTTGATTAATGACTCAGGTGGAGGGCACAGTCCCTGAGTGCCGTGCCACCGCTGAGCAAATGGTACTGGGTTTTGTAAGAAAGCAGGCTGAGCAAGTCGTGGAGAGCACCGCTATCCGGAAGTATAAGATGAAATTCACCGCTATCTGGAAGTATAAGATGAAATTCACCACTATCTGGAAGTATAAAATGAAATTCACCGCTATCTGGAAGTATAAGATGAAATTCACCACTATCTGGAAGTATAAGATGAAACGAGCCCTTTCCTTCCTAAGCTGCTTTTGGTCCTGGTGTTAATCCCAGCAGGAAGGAAACTAGGACAAAACTATTACTCAGAAAAGATGGCACTGTGGCCCTGTGGCTCTGCAAACTGTGAACCACACTCACTGTCAGCGTCATTTCAGGGGTGGGAAACGGTTCGGTCACTCAAGTCCTTGCTCCACAAACTCGAGGACCTGAGGTTGACCCTCAGCACCCCCATAAAAATGCCACCTGTGGTAGTGTCATGTTTAATCCCAGAGCTGGGGAGGAAACTGGAGGATCCCTGAGGGTGTTGGCCAGCTACCCGAGTCCTAATGGTGAGCTCCAGGGCAATGAGACATTATGTCTCAAAGAAGATAGACATTGTTTCCGGTAACACTCAGGGTTGTCCTCTGCCCTGGCTCACATGAACACACACGAAACATGAGCACACACAGATTTTAAATTAAATCATTTCGATATCACTCACAAAATACTACAATTACATCTATATCGGTATATGATGTTTTATCTATATTGGCCAAAATTATAATGAAGAAATGTCTTTCTGTTAAAGATTTCTTTATTTTTATCTTTTGTGTATGAGAGCTTTGCCTGCATCTGTTTATGTACATTACACATGTGCCTCGTACTCTGAGGGCGTGAGAGGGACTTGCATTCCCTGGAACTGGAGTGAGCAGCCGAGAACTGAACTCGTGTTCTTTGTAAGAGCAGCCAGATTTCTTAAGTGCTGACCCATTTGTTGTTTTGGTGCCGGGGGTAGCACCCCAGGACCTTGCACAAGTCACCCTGCCGCTGAGCTACAGAGAATACACTCCATTGTCAAGGCTGTGGGGCTGGGTACAAAAGTATCTAGTATAGGAATTATGCCTAACGATATTTTTTTCAGCGCTGGAAACAGAACCCTAGGTTTTAAACTTCCTTGGCAAGCATCCTATTTAGCACTAAACCACATCGGCAACCTTTCCAAGATACATTATTAAGGGGAAAAGGCAAAAGGTAAGAGTACCTGCAATTGATAAGAAAAACAAAACAAAGCAAAATAAAATCAGTCCCGTGGTGGTGGTGGTACTGGCCTTTTATTCCAGCACTAGGGAGGCTGAGGAGGGTAGATCTCTGAGTTTAAGGTCAGCCTGTTCTACAGAGTGAGGTTCAAGACAGCCAAGGCTACACAGAGAAACCCTGTCTCAAGCCCCCCAAAAAGGAAAGAAAACAAAAACAAACAACAACAACAAAATGCCCAACAGCTATAATCCCAGCATCCAGGAGGCTGAGGTGAGGCAGGTGGAATGTGAAGAGCTCAAGGCCTGTTTGGTCTACATAGCAAGTTCATGAGTCAGCCAGAGCTATTTTTTGTTTGTTTGTTTGGTTGGTTTGGTTTGGGTTTTTGAAACAGTGTTTCTCTGTGTAGCCCTGGCTGTCCTGGAACTTGTTCTGTAGACCAGGCTGGCTTTGAACTCACAGCTTCACCTGCCTCTGCCTCCCGAGTGCTGTGATTAAAGGTGTGTGTCACCACCACCCAGCTTTGTTTTTAAGTTTTTAAAAGATGGGCTTTATGTGTATAAGTGTTTGCTAACATTTGTGTCTAGACCTGGAGTTACACTGGGTTCTGGGACTGGAACCAGAGTCCTCTGCAGGAACAAGTGTGCTCAACCACTGAGCCATCTCTCTAGGCTCCTACCTTAGCTTTTTAAGATAGTGTCTCTCACTGAACCTAGAGGTAACTAGTTCAGTTGGACTGGCTGGCCAGGGAGACCCCATGATCTGCATGTCTCCTTCCCCCAGCTCTGTGATTGCAGATACCAGCTACTGGCTTTCATGTGCATGCTGGGCATCTGAACGCAGTTCCTCATTACTTGCACAAGAAGCACTTTAACCCACTGATCCATGCCCCCAGGACCGGTCAACCCTCCTTAATCAAGGTTCAGATATCACATTTATCTTGTGTCAACATACAAATCTGGCTAGAGGGCTCTGATGTTGGAAGCCACCGGCGTAGTCAGTGCCAGCAGGGATTGTACAAACACTGGTAAGAGACTCAAAGAGGAAAAAGTATGACTGATTCTGCAATCCTTCGGTTTAGCAACATCACATAAAGGGCATCAAGTATCTCAAAAGGAACAAGCACACTGAGGGGTGACTAGAGGACACTGCACCCAGCAATCATCAGTCAACCCGGGGCAGGGTGAGAGAGGTGTTGCTGTTTGAGCCAAGGTCTTGTTATGAGGCCTATGTAGCAGAAATTCTGTATCCCCCTGGCTCAACCTCCACCATGCTGAGATTAGAGGCATGTGACATTGCACTCTGTTTAGGCAGTGCTATTTTAAGAGGTTCCTAATGACAATACAGTATAAAGATTAATATTACTCAAAAAACACACAAATACCCTGATATAGGAGGTCCTTTTGTATTTGTGTTGCTTTCATTGGTTATTAAAGAAACTGCCTTGGCCTTTTGATAGGGCAGAACTTAGGTAGGCGTCGAAAAGAGAACTGAATGCTGGGAGAAAGAAGGCAGTGGGGGAGAGCCGCCATGAAGCTGCCAGATCAGACATGCTGGATCTTTCCTGGTAAGCCACGACCTCATGGTGTTACACAGATTGGTAGAAATGGGTTAATCAAGATGTGAGAATTGGCCAAGAGGAGGCTAAATATAATGGGCCAGGCAGTAATTTAATTAATACAATTTCTGTGTGGTTATTTCGGGAGTTAAGCTAGCTGGGCAGCAGGATGTGGCCCGCTCCTCTTACTACAATACCCTCACTCAACCAACCAGATTTAAACAGAATACACAGAATACAACCAGGTTGTAGCCACACTGAGTTCCTTAAATGAAAAACACTTCCCTTCTTCTGATTTCTTTCTCTCTGTCTCTTCTCTCTGAGGCCTCAAGAGGGAGAAAAGCTATGAACATCTGAATCATCTATAAAACCAAAAACTTAAAGCATCTGGGCTCTTTCTTTCTTTCTTTCTTTCTTTCTTTCTTTCTTTCTTTCTTTCTTTCTTTTTTGGTTTTTTGAGACAAGGTTTCTCTGTTTCTTTGGTGCCTGTACTAGAACTAGCTCTCGTAGACCAGGCTGGCCTCGAACTCACAGAGATCCACCTACCTCTGCCTCCCGAGTGCTGGGATTAAAGGCGTGTGCCACCGCCACCCAGTTTGGGCTGTCTCTTTAAATAACTTTATAGATACATAATTGACACACACTCTGAGTGTTCAAACTTGTACAATTCAATCATTGCTAGCGCATTTTACGTCACCTCAAAAAGAAACCCTGTATCTTCAACTCTAGCCTTAGTAATAATCATTCTACTCTCTCTTTCTGTAGATTTCACCATTCTAAACTTTTTATTGGATTTTGTTGTTATTGTTTTGAACATACAAAGAGATAGAAATTGGAGAGATGGCTCAGTGGTTAAGAGCACTGGCTGTTCTCCCAGAGGTCCTGAGTTCAATTCCCAGAAACCATATAATGGCTTACACCCATCTGTAATGAGATCTGGTGCTCTCTTCTGTCATGCACATATACATGCAGGCAGAACACTGTACACATAATAAATAAATCTTTAAAAAAAACCAAAGCAAGCTGGGTGGTGGTGGCACATGCCTTTAATCCCAGCACTCTGGAGGCAGAGACAGGTGGATCTCTGTGAATTCGAGGCCAGCCTTGTCTACGAGAGCTAGTTTCAGGACAGGCTGCAAAGCTACAGAGAAAACCTGTCTCGGAAAACAAAAACCAAAAACAAAAACAAACACAAAACAACCCAAAGCATATAAAGAATGTGATTGAATTCATACATTATTCTGGTTTGGCTTTGGTTTTGTAATTCTTTCACTGCTTATAATGCATTAATTATCCATCTAAGCTGCAGCTATGCAGGTGGATGACTTTGAACTCCTGATCCTGTCTCCACCTCTGAAGTTCTGAGATTACGGGCATGTGCGAACCTCTACCTAATAATGAGCTACATCACCAGCTTCACCAGCTCAAGAAACTGTTTTGATAGACCATGTGTTTTCTCTTTGAAGTTCAGTTAATTCATTCTGATAATTTTATAGATTTACATGCTGTATTTTGATCATTTCTACTGTTGCCTTCTCTTGCTTCTCTTCCCCACCACCTGAACCTCTTCATCTAGTCTCCCTTCTACAGTCATGTCTTGTGTCTATGTGCTTATGGCAAGCTCACATGAGACCCGTTGAATTTAATTAGAGCTGTTTACGCATTGGTGGGCAATAATTTACCAGGACATTGGCAACTTACTAGCAAGAAATGTCTCACCTTACCTAGCAACTAGTGACTACCAGTAGCTCCTCAGGGAGGGGTGGGCCTCATGAGCCTTTTCCCTATCCATGATGGTGTTGACAGATGCAATTTCATCTGGTGTAACTCCTGTGTTGCTCTCTACGGTACAGTTCGCGTGCCACTGTACCATTCGCGAGCCGGGCAAGGGCCTGGAGATTGAAAGAACACACAAGAGACCTGGGTCATTCGAAAGGAGATAAGCTGAATGCCCTTTATTCAAGCCTAGGAAAAACCTTATATACCTAGCTGCTGCACACTGGAATTCCCCTCAGGCAGGTGGGAAATTACCATGCTCAAGATGGAGTAAACAATGGCAATATAGCTAACCACCAGGGGGGCAGAGGGAGCACAGGAACAAGCAGGATGTTTAGCCAGAAAATGCAACAAGATGTCTGGCCAGAAACTGTCCTCAACATGAACCCCGAGAGGAGGGGTAGACCCATGGGCCCTACAATCTGGGTCCTAGGCAGGTGGCCACAGTCAATCTGGAGCCACAAGTTCAGCCATCTTACCATGTTCCAAAGCCAGGCTCCCTCCCTGGTCTCTGGCTCGCACATCCTCCGAAGCTCATCTTCCACAGCGTTCATCGAATCGTGGAGGGGGATACGGGGGGGTCACTTTTAGGGCTGATTACTAAACAGGCTCAGCGCTTGAATCAATAACATGAGTCTGCAGTAACCACAAACCACTGCGAAACGAGCCTTCTTCCAACGCTGAGAGGCACCAACCTGTGAGCATGAACATGCGTAAGTCGTTTGATGGGCACAACATGCCTATTTAACAGAACAACGGTAGTAACTTCCATGCTAGGACCTCTGATGGCTTTAGTTACAGGATTCTGACCAGGTTTGCAGCACCAAGCATAAGTTCCCTCCTGTGGAACGTGCTTCAGGTTTAATCAGAGAGCAATCAGCTCATAACAGTTTATCACCAGTGAACGCCCTGTGCCTGGTGCTTTGGTTGTGCAGTGCACAGGATCTCATAAATGGGTAAAACTCCAAACTTTTTTTAAATGTGTGTAAATGTTTGCCTGCATGTATGTATGTATACCATACATATATATGTATGTGTGCTTAGATTTTCCAGAAGTCAGAAGAAGACAGTGTCGGATTCCCCAGAAACAAACTTACAGATGGTTGTCACTTGCCATGTGGGTGCTGGGAACCAAACTCAGTTTCTTTTCAAGAACAATAATGCTCTTTACCTCTGAGCCAATTTTTGATAACTCCCCCAACCCCCATCAGTCTACATAGCATCTTTCAACACCATGAAAGACAGCCAGCAAGAAAGTCTTCCATTTCAGCTCCAGAGAAACTATTCTGTGTCCTGTAAACTAAGGCATCACCAGTGATGGGTTCTCACCATCTAGGTCTGGTGGGTAATCAAATTTAGCCCTGATAAACTAAGTGTTAATAATTGATTGCTGGATGTACATAATTTTTCAAGAACTAAGAATGACAGTATAGGTTGCCATGCCTCTCCTCTCCAAGATGGACGCAGGTTAAGATCTCTCCTGGTAAGCGACCATCTCGTGGTGCCACACAGATTACTAAATATGGGTTAAAGCAAGATGGGAGAAGTTAGCCAATAAGAGGCTGAACCTAATGGACCAGGCAGTGTTTAAAAGAATACAGTTTTCTGTGTAATTATTTTGGGTAAAGCTAGCCGGGTGGTGGGACACAGCCCCACCGCTCCATCAACAGATTGGCGCTCCAACGTGGTGACTAAATCCACTTAAAAACCTGAGAGGGCTTTAAATAAAGGAGAGAGAGAGTTTAACACAGCTTTTTGCTGTTTGCTAGGATGTGCGGTAGAGAGATTTCCTGTTTCAGCAATAGCGGCAGAGAAAAAGCTGAGTCATTTTAAAACGCGCCTTTCTGGGGCTGTGTTGCCAGTGCAAACTCTGGCTTTAAAGCATTTCAATGGCTTTTATGGGACTGGATGTTTGTGTGCCCTCTCGGGAACGGAAAGAAAGTACTCTGAGACCATGCCAATGGCTCACTGCTACCTGCCTGCAACTGGGCAGATGGCAGAATCAGGCTTAGGCGAGCAGGAGAGCATGGCAGATTTCTGCCGCCATACAGAGAGATGTTTTCAGACTGCACAGTGCTCTGCGTGTCAGATTTGGCTGTAACTTGGATGAAAAGAGTTTCTGTGCTGCACGCTCAGTCTCAGAATTAAAGTGCTGAGTGCGGCTCCTACCTGGCGGCCCCAGAGCTAGTAGAAAATGGTACATCCTCCATTTTGAAATTGGAGAGAGGTGGAGCCAACATCCAGAACAGCTTGCCACTCTGCAGCCCAGAGCTGCAACTGATTCAGTCACAAGCGGCTCCGCCTTGTTGGACTGGGCGGGGCAAGCACACAGTACCTATTTTTGACCTAGGAATGTCACAGCTTAGAGTCTTAAGTGCTTAGCAATGTAAAGGCACAAATCAAACATGTTTCTCAACAGTAAAAAAAATTACAGATTCACAATAGGACAGATTCAGACATAAAAGACTTTTAAATGAGTCACAATGTTTGATGAATGTACGTAGGCTTGAGAAAAAAAGAATACAGAAGATAAAGTTAGTGCCTTTAAAAAGAGGGTAAAGTCTTTAAAGAGACAGAATAAAGTAAAGTGATAGAGTAAAAATAAGCCACGTAAAAATGGAAAATTCACAGAGAGTCTGGATTATGTATTTTATTGTGTTTTCTTTGAAATTTTTGACTGTAAAGGAGCTAAGTAGTACAGAGAGATATTTCATTATATGGGCTGCCAGGCTAGACCAGAATGGACATCTTAATGGTATGACTTCAGAATTTGGATCTAAGAACATGATGCTTTGGAAAAGAGGGTCTTCTTTTGTTTTCACAGAGGATGAGACTCTGTGGATTGCTTCTATCCCAATATGGTATGATAGACCACACCCTCCTGAAAGGTTGCTATGAACATCTTCAAAAAATTACTCACTCAACTGCCGATTGAGATGAACCTAGCAGACAGGTTATACCATGAAAAACCTAAATAACAGTGCCCCCATTGAGCAGGAAGCAGTTTGGAGAGAAAAAACTGCGCCTATATTCCCAAATATTGTTTATAAGTGTTCTTTTACATTTAAAGGGGGATATGATATAGATATGAATAATTTGCATTGGTATAGATTTTAAGGTCAATTTTGTTATATGTATATGTATTTCTGCTCTTGATTAAGGTATTGTGATTGTGTAGTTCATTTAAGAATGTAATGTATAATTAGGAAATATAGGTTGTTAATGGATAATCATCAATAATAGTCAAGCTTGTAGTCATGTTAGTTAGATTTTCTAGATATATAGAGATATATTTCAGTTAGATGGGCATTCTTCATATCTTTCAAAGACTGCAGAATATGGCATTTAATGTTTTAATAACTTAGGATTTTTTCATGACAATGAGACACGTCTGCTCCTGGCAGCACCAATCTACTTCAAGAGGAGGATGGGCATCGAAGAGGCTCCTTATGGAGTTTGATAGCCATCTGGGCAAGAAACTGCACTTGCCTGGACTGTTGCATAAACTGGACACAAAGAACCCTCAGAGAGAGGACTGCTGAACTTGCCTAAAGGTGAGATGGTCTTTTGGGGTTCCTGATTCGTGAAAGAGTCTGTGAGACATTCTGCAGGACACAGCAGAAAGCGACTGAATTGTCTTTGGAATTTCCTGCTTCATGGAAATGTCTGCTGGACAGTATGGGCCTGAAGGCGAAGATGGATGCCCCAACAGAACAGAGGAACTTTGGGTGACTGTCCAGGCAGCGAGTTGTCTGTCATTTCTAGAGTTTGAAAGTTGCATATGACTTGTTTACTTAGGTAATATTATATCCTTCTGGAGTGTTTGATGGAGTTGAAGAATAAATAGATAGTTATAGCTTTCTTTAGTTATGATAAAAGATAAAATAGATCTAAATATTGTAACTGTAATTCTTGCTTGATAACTGTTTTGTTATATGTAATTTTACTATGTTAAAGTTAAAGCCTTTCTTTTTTGTTTAAACAGAAAAAGGGGAAATGATGGAGGAGTGTCTATGTGTTACTTTCATTATTAATAAAGAAACTGCCTTGGCCCTTTAAGAGACAGAAAATTAGGTAGACGGAGTAGACAGAACAGATTGCTGGGTAGAAGGCAGTGGGGGAGACGCTTCAGGCAGTCACCATATGCAGTCGCCATGCCTCTCCTCTCCAAGATGGACACAGGTTAAGATATCTCCTGGTAAGCAACCATCTCGTGGTGCTACACAGATTACTAAATATGGGTTAAAGCAAGATGTGAGAAGTTAACCAATAAGAGGCTGAACCTAATGGGCCAGGCAGTGTTTAAAAGAAAAAAAAAAAGAATGACAGTATAGTAAGCAGTGATTAGAACAAAGACAATATTATGTTAATTAATACCCTTAGTTAAGATTGTAATGATCTGTTCTGTCTCTTTAAGAGACAAGCCACACCCACTCCCTCCCCTGTCCACTGAAGGCAGGCGGATCTT
This sequence comes from Arvicola amphibius, assembly GCF_903992535.2. Lineage (NCBI taxonomy): Eukaryota > Metazoa > Chordata > Mammalia > Rodentia > Cricetidae > Arvicola > Arvicola amphibius. The sequence continues at coordinate 6,539,734 of NC_052060.1, read as the reverse complement.
CAGTTTCCAGCCTGAGTTCCTTCCCTTTTCCATCTCCCTCTCCCCACTTCTACCCTTCCTCCCTTCTGTCTCTCCCTTCTCTCTCTCTCCTCTCTCTCTCTCTCTCTCTCTCTCTCTCTCTCTCTCTCTCTCTCTCTCTGCTCTTCTCCCCTTCTCCCTTCACCCTCCATAACCCACTGAATAAATATCCAACCTCACTCTGCATGGTGTGCCTATCCATGTCTCTGTCTCTTGCCTGCTGCTGCATGTCTCCCTGCCCTGGACCAGCCACTACTCGGGGACCTGCAGCTGTCTCTGCCTGGGACTGGCTGCTCTTAGGACCCACTTCCTGCCACCACATGGCCTGATGCTACCGCTCGGGGACCTGCAGCATTTCTGCTGCCTGCCACCTCTGGGGATCTGCAACATTTTTCGTAATCCATTTCAGTAATCAGGCCTAGGGAGATGGTTCAGTGGCTAAGAACACGTGTTGCTCATTCAGGGGAACTAAGTTGGGGTTTCCAGCACCTTGGTTGGATGACTGTGAGCTTCACAGGGGATATGATTTACACTTTTGGTTTCCATGGACACCAAACACACATGGCGTACACATAAGTAAAAATAGAAATAAGTCAGACAGCTGGGTATTGCATGGTAGTGGTGGCACACACCTATAATCCCAGCACTCAGGAGGCAGAGAGGCAGACTGATCTCTATAGACCAGCATGGTCTATAGAGTGAGTTTCAGTACAGTCAGGGATACAGAGAAACCAACCTTGTCTCAAAAAATCAAATAAATAAATAAAATTTTAAAGAAATCTTCGAAAATTAAAAAAAAAAAGTAGCATTGAAGCCAGGCACATTAGTGCAAGCCTTTAATCCCAGCACTCAATAGGCACAGGCAAGAGGATCTCCATGAGTTCACGGCCAGCCAGGATTACACAATGAGATCCTGTTGTGAAAAAAGAAAAATTCCATAAACTATCTGCGATAGGTATCCTAGGAGTTAGAAGGAAACTTAGGGAGGGATACTGAATTGGAACATTGAAGACTCTTTATTCTTGTTGTTGATACCGTGTGTCACTGTGTAGCTCAAGCTGACCTAGAACTTGCTATATAGTCCAGGCCGGCCTTAAACTCATGGAGATCCACCTGACTCTGCCTCCTGAGTGCTGGAATCAAAGGCGTGCACCACCCCGCCTGGCTCTTAAATAAATCTTGATCATATTTTTCAGCCCTTGGTCCCTTTAGTTTCCACACTGCTGCTGAGGAATAGCAGGCACACACATGCACAAACCAAAGAACTTGTTTATGCTCTTATTTTCTAGAAATATGGCAAGTCTGAAGCTATCCCTGAGGAGGCAGCTGTGTCTGGGGGGCAGTAAGAGGTGTGTGTCCTCATGGAAGAGTCCAGCCTGTCCAGCGCTATCGACGTGGACAAAGGCTTTGCCGTTACCTTTGTCATCCTTTTGATTCTCTTTCTAATGGTGATGGTTTATCGGTGTGTAAAGCTGGTGAAGAATCCCTATGAGGCCAGCTCCACAACCACAGACCCATCTCTGAGCTGAAGAACCATAGAACCTGGTAGACTCCTCTTACAAGAGATCTGGAATCTCCACAACCACAGATCCATCTCTGAGCTGAAGAACCATAAAACCTGGTAGACTCCTCACACAAGAGATCTGTAATCGTTTGGGTATTTTTAGCAGGGTCCTATGCTGCCAGGGCTGGCCTCGAACCCCTGACTCTTCTGTCTCTACCTCCTAAGTATTGAGACTACAGAGAATGCTCTGTCACAAGATTTGAGACGTTTTATTTGACATGGTATATGATCCAGACTTTTCTCCTGCCACCACATTTTCAACCTTCCTATCTGATGTCTATTGATAAGCTCCTAAGAGTCAAGAATCTCACCAGAGAGAAAACATGGGCACTTTCTTCTGGCTCCTTTTCAGGGAATTTGGATTTATTGGCTAGACTAAGGTCATGAGTTTCAATTGTCCCACACCTAATGTCTCTGCGATAGGACAATGGATCTTAATTTAATGATAAAATGTATCATGATGCTATGCTCGAGGACTTTCTGAAACTAGACGCTGACCTGGAGGTGATCAAATTGATTTGTCCCTTATAAATATAAAGTAAGCAGAAATAGTTAGCATCTGACAAGCCCTCCTCAGGGTGTCAAATCTGTTTGCTTCTCCAGAGGGCAGCACTCTGGGGTACAGGTGGTCTTATTTGCCTGGAGCAAGGCCCCCACTCTCTGTCAGTCAAAGTTCCCTCATCTATAAAGCAGCATGACCGGGCTGAGTAGAGTGGGGCGAACAAAGGTTTCAAACCTTAGTCCCTGAGTACTAGGGACACAATCTGACTTGGGAAAAGTCCCTGAAGAATAAAGACTCCTACAGCAGATGAAGTGGTTCGCACCAACAATACCAGCCCTGGAAAGCCAGAGGGAGGAGGATTGTCCTGAGCTCTTAGCTTCGGTCATACAGTGATCAAAGCAAGTCTGGACCTCAGGAGGAAGGTCGGGGGAAGACACCATCAGGATAAAGATGATGGCAGAGATTTGAGTCATGCAGCTATAGCCAAAAACCAGCAGAAGCTGGAAGAGACAAGGAAGGATTGTTTCTTGGAGCCTTTGGTGGCATGGCCTCCCCAACAACTTAGGTGTGAACTTCTTCATGTGATGGGAGACAAAAGACCAAGAAACCATTTCACTGCAGATTTCTGCTCCCTAGAACTGTGGGGAAATACACTTCTGTCTCTTTACACCACGAAGCACGGTCATTTGTTGTGACAGTCACAGGAAACTGATAGACAACACTATCATTGCCTTCCAGAGACTTTTTGGTCGTTTTGTTTTGTTTTCTAGACAGAGTTTCTCTGTGTAGCCCTGGCTGTCCTGGAGCTCACTCTGTAGACCAGGCTGGCCTTGAACTCACAGAGATCCGCCCGCCTCTGCCTCCTGAGTGCTGTGAGATTAAAGCTTTGCGCCACCACACCAGCCTATCCAGAGATCTTTTCCAGAAAGGAAATCGGGGCTGGAGAGATAGCTCAGAGGTTAAGAGCATTGGCTGCTCTTCAGAGGTCATGAGTTCAATTCCCAGAAACCACATGGTGGCTCACAACCATCTGTAATGAGATCTGGTGCCCTCTTCTGGTCTGCAGGCAAACATGTAGACAGAACACTGTATACATAATTACTAAAATAAATATTTTTTTAAAAAAATCCAGAAAGGAAATCACAAGCCTCCACTGTCCAAAGTCTGAAGTTAAAGAAGCATTAAGAGTGGGTTATCAGCCTACTGACAAGAAACGTCACGAGGGAATTCACTAGAAAGAAATGGGACTTCTTGTCTGTTGAAGTTCAAGAAGAATTACCATAAAAAAGATTGGCTCTGCTGGGTGGTAGTGCATGCCTTTAATCCCAGCACAGGAGACAGAGGCAGGAGGATCTCTGTGAGTTCACAGCCAGCCTGATCTACAGAGCTAGTTCCAGGACAATTAGGACTACACAAAGAAACCCTGTTTCAAGAAAAATCAAAATACAAAAACCAACCAACAGGAACAAGAAGGTTGACTCTATGGTGGCAGTAATGGAGAATAAAAAGGGTCAGGTCTGGCCACACCCATCAGCTAACTAGTCTAGACAAACACACACACTCACTCACACACGGCATACACTCACAAAACATATACATAGAAAAATACTTTTTTGTTGTTTTTCAAGACAGGGTTTCTCTGCATAGTGCTGGAACTCTTTACACCAGGCTAGCCTGAAACTCACGGAGATGCGACTGCCTCTGCCTCCTAATGCTGGGATTAAAGGCAAGCGCCACCACCCAGCATGAAAATACTTCTAGACGTGGTTTTTAATCTAAAAAAAAAATGGCTATAAGAAGAGGGTGGAAGCCGGGTGTTGGAGGTGCACGCCGTTAACCCTAGCATTGGGAGGTGGACCCAGGAGGATCTGAACCGTATCCACTGGAGTGAGCGCCTGTAATTCCAGCACTGAGGAGGCAGAGAGAGGAGGAGCCCTTGGGCTAAAGCCAGCCAAACAGATGAGTTCCACGGTCAGGGAGAGATCTTGTTAGAAAAAAAGTAAGGTAGAAAGCAGCATACAGAAGGACGTCCCACATAAGAGACAGACATGGGGGGGGGGGGTCAGAGAGAGAGAGAGAGAGAGAGAGAGAGAGAGAGAGATGGTCGCAGGCGTTGAAGCTTCTGTCTTTCAATCATGTAAGTCCCAGGGAATAAACTCATTAGGCTGAACGTAAGACATGAAGAGAGTTTGTCTATGGGCTTCATAAAGATGGGTTGTGATTTCTTCAGGGGGTGGTCAGATCTGACCTGACTTTCAGCTCAGACTCAGGCATCCTCCTACCTCAGCTTCCCAAGTGCTGGAACCACAAGTATGTACCCCACATCTGAAAGAATGTGAAGGATTTTGACAACAGTGGTGCTAGGTCATGCTGAGAGGCAAAGGGAACTGGTCCTTTATAGTAGCTTAACAAGTGACAGGACTGTTCATGCCTCCCCCATTCCTGTTTCTTTGGTGCTCAAACTTCACACGCAAGGCACGTCTTTAGCATTGAGCTATACCCTGACCCTCCCTCCCCACACTGCAAAATGCTTTCTGTAAGTGCAAAGGCAAAAGTGCTAGCACAGTGGTTAGAGCACTTGCTGCTTTTGCATAGTTCTGTTTGCAGTACCCACAGGGCAGCACACAGCTCTCTGTAACTGCAGCTCCAGAGAAGCCAATGCCTGTGGTCTCTGCCGACATTTGCACTCATGTACACCTGGTACACATGATCAAAAATAATAAAAATAAATCCTTTTCTTTTTTTTTTTGAGCTAGGTTCTCACTACATAGCTGTCCTGAAATTCATTATGTAGACCAGACTTACCTTGAACTCTGCCTCCCTAGTGCTGGAATTAAAGGTATTTGACACCACACCCAATTCATAAAACAAATCTTAAAATATCAAATAAAATTTGAAGTTTATGTTTCAGATTTTATTTTATGTGTATTTCAATGAATCTTATCGGTGTTTTGCCAGCATGTATTTCTATGCACCACCTGTGTTCCTGGTGCCAGCTAGGGTCAGAAGAGGGAATTAGATCGCCTAGAACTGGAGTTACAATTGCAATGTGGGTGCTGGGAACTGATCCTAGGTTCCCTGCCAGGTGCTCTTCTGAGCTCCAAAGAAAAATTTGTAAAATAACTCACAGGCTGAGGTCAGCTAACTCAGGTAAGAATGACTCCTCAGTTAAGAAATTGTTATAATTGGTCTGTTAGTTATTATTGCTAATCTGTGCTAATTTACAACTTATTTAACATAGGCGCATGTCTTAGCTTCTTGTGCTGTTGCTGTGATAAAACACTCTGATCAAAACAATTTAAAGGATAAGGCAGTTACGTCAGCTCGAAGATTAAGGCATACACAGTCTGTTACCATTCTGGAGAAAGACCAGCAGCGGGAGCCCGAAGCAACTATTTACATTCCATTCACAGAAGGGAACAATAGCTTAAAGCTGGCTAGAGCTCTGCTTGATTTCTCTACTCTTGCCTAGTCCAGGATTTCCTGAATAGAGAATGGCACCACCCGCAGTGGGTGGGTCTACTCACCCCAACAAGCACCAACAAGATGATTCTAACTTCTGTCAAGTTGACAAATAACACTAGTTTTCATTGTGTGTGCAAAATTATTGATGTTTCAGACTGCTATGGGGAGCAGTCTAGGAAGATTTTACACACACACACACTGACAAAATAATATACTGATCTACATTGCATGGAAACACAACTCTAGTCCCACACTGTTGTAGGGAGTGTGGAGTCCCTTTGTTTCATCCCGCCTGGCTAGCTTAACCCCCGAAACAATCACACAGAAATTGTATTAATTAAATTACTCCCTGGCCCATTATCTCTAGCCTCTTATTGGCTAACTCTCACATCTTGATTTAACCCATTTCTAATAATAATAATAATAATAATAATAATAGCACCAAGAGGTCGTGGCTTACTGGGAAAGATTCTAACCAGCGTCAGTCTCAGGCAGGAGCTCCATGGCATCTGCCACACTGCCCTTCTTCCCAGCATTCAGTTCGGTCTACTCCACCTATCTAAGTTCTGCCCTATCAAAAGGCCAAGGTAGTTTCTTTATTAAACCAATGAAAGCAAATCATAGATATAAGGACCTCCTATACCAACACACTGTTAGTATAGATTCAAAATTGTCTCTCTTTCTGACTCTAAGAAAGCAGGGGTTCTTCCTTCCTTCCTTCCTTTCTTCCTTCCTTCCTTATTTCCTTCCTTCCTTCCTTCTTCCAGAACTTCCTTCCATCTTCTTCCTTCTCTTCTTTTGGCTCAGTTTTTGCTTTGGGGGTCAAGTCTCACTGTGTAACTCCGGCTGGCCCAGAACTCACTCTGTAAACTGAGATGACCTCCAATCTCTAGCGCTCCCCTTCCCTTCACCTCTGGAGGAGAGAGATGCAGGAGTGAGCTACCATGGCCCAACTTTTTCTTCAGTTTTAAGTAGCCCTCAGGAGTCTATGGAAATGGGACACAGGAAGCAAAGCCTTCCAGGGAAAATAAAACACAGAACATTTATAAAAGAACAAAGATGTCCCACCGTGGTGGTGCAAGCCTTTAATCCCAGCACTCAGAGGGAGAGGCAGCCAGATCTGAGTTTGAGGCCATCCTGGTTTACAAAGTGAATTCTAAGACAGCCTGGGCCACACAGAAAAATCCTGTCTTTAGACCAGGCTGGCCTTGAATTCACAGAGATCCTCCTCTCTAGTGCTGCAGTGCTGGGATTAAAGGTGTGTGTCACCTCATCTGGTTTTTTGCTTTGTTTTGTTTGGAAAATGGTCTCCTGTACCCTTCCCATGAACACCTGATACTCCTGCCTCCACTTCCCAAGTGCTCCGTGCCTGGTTTTAAGAGGTGCAAGGAGAAACAAAGCTTTGTTTAGAGTAAGCAAGCACTCTACCAACCGAGCTACATCCCCATCCTGTTATTATATCCTGAAGATTATTCATGCCAATATTTAATGCATCCCTATTTTAAAGAATAAGTGCACTGTCTGTGAGCATGTATTAAGGTGCACTTTGTGTGGTGCAGGGTGGAGGAGTGTGGAAGACAACCTGTGCTGTTATTATCCTCAGAACACAATCCACCACCTCTGACACAGTCTGCCGCACTACCCTGATCTCACCAGTTAGGCTAGGCTGCACGGCCACCAGCTCCAGGAGCCCACCTGTTTCTGCCTCTCTACACTGAGGGTACAAAGAAGTGCAGCCCTATGCAGCATTTTTATAGGGTGTGCTAGCTAGTCTGTCAGCTTGACACAAACTAGCGCCATCTAGATCCTCAAGTAGAAAATGCCTCCATTTTATTGGCCTGTGGACAACCCTGTAGGGCATTTTCTTGATCAGTGATGTGGGAGGGGTTCACTGTGAACAGTGCTACCCCTGGGCTGCTGGTCCTGCATTACGTAAGAAGTCAGGCTGAGCAAGGCATGAGGAACGAGCCAGGAAGCAAAGTTCCTCCAAGACTTCTGCATGTGTTCCAAGTTCTTGTCTTGTGTTCCTGCTCTGACTTCCCTTCCTGACAGACTATGGTGCGGAATTATAAGGTAAAATAAACCCTGTCAGGCCCACACAGTGGATTTTGACCATGTGGTCTTATCACTGCAGTGGAAACCCTGAACAGACACACGGACTCTGGAAATCAAGCTCAGGTCCTCATGCTTGTGGAGAGACAGAGTCACTGTCCCTACTGCTTTGAACAACCAGGAAGAAGACTCAACCATGGCCCCCTTTGATTTGACTGGTACTATACCAACGGAGGTTCATCCCTACTCTCTTGGTTTTTTTCCTAAAAACAGATAAAAATATGATATTGTTTGAGTATGCCATGATTTTATTAATTTATGGAAACACATCTACATTGTTTCTTTCTCTCTCTTTTATTCTTTCCTTCCTTCTCTTTCTTTCTCTTTTCCTTTCTTTCTTTCTTTCTTTCTTTCTTTCTTTCTTTCTTTCTTTCTTTCTTTCTTTCTTTCTTTCTTTCTTTCTCCTACCTCCTCTAGGCTGGCTTCAAACTAAAAATGCAATCAAAGATGTATAACCTTGAACTTTTTATCCTCCTGCTGCCACATCTAAAGTGCTGATATTACCTGCATAGACCACTATGCCCAACTAATAGGACCTACTTGCCTATAAAGAATGACGATGTAGCTCAAACCTGCCATTCCTACTTAGTTGCTCAAATTCAACTCAATAAATTACCTGGAGATCCTACAAAAATTCAGATTTGGAGTGAGAGGTACATTTCACAGTAGAAGACTTGTCTATTACATATGAGGAAATGGACCAGTTTCTCAGCATTGCCAAACAATAATAACAAATACAATCCAAGCCTTGGGGGAGCTTCTCTGTGTCCTTCTTTTAACTTTTACACAGCTGAGCAATTCAGGCTTCTAAGGATGATGAAATCTGACTTGAACATGACACTCCAAATGCCATCTTGTTTCCATCCAGCCCCTTTACTTCTCCAATATTGGAAAAATGGAGGAATTTAAGTAATGAAAACATAATAATACCAATATCAGGTGTAGTGGACATGCCTTTAATCCCAGGACTTGGGAGGCAGAAGCAGAGGGATCTCTGTGAGTTTGAAGACAGCCTGATACATACACAGAGTTCCAGAACAGCCAGGCCTACGCAGAGAGACCTTGTCTTGAAAAATAAAAAAATAAAAAACATAAAAAATTAAAAAAGAAAGGGGCTAGAGAGATAACTTGGTGGTTAAGAGCACTGGCTGGTCTTTTATGGGGTCCAACAGGCAGACTCACAACCATCTATAATAGATCGACACCCTCTTCTACTCATCTGTCATGCAGGCATATATGCAAATAGAGCACTCATATGCATTAATAATTTAACAAGTAATAACTGAGGTTAGGAGGGACTGAAAAAGACACCTGATTCTGATGTCAGGCCTCCGCACACATGTGCATACTTGTACATGTACAACATGCACATATCCACACACAAAAGGAAAATATCTGTCTAGGCAGAAGAGAAGGGATATTCTAGGTAATAGACTGCGAAGATTAAAGGTAAAGATAGATAAAGAGACTGGAGAAAGCACCAACTGGTCCCGCAGCTGCTCTCAAACCATCATTCACAGGCTTATATTTATTACAAATGCTCAGCCAATAGCTCAGGTTTGTTACTAACTATCTCTTACTACTTAGCCCATTTCTATTAATCTATGTGCTGCCCCAAGACTCATGGCTTTTACCTCTATCCCATTTTGGGTGTCCAACTCATTCTTCATCTGGCAGGCCAATCCTCTGATTCTGCCCTTATTCTCAGTTTGACTTTCCTGCTTAACTTTATCCTGTTCAGCTATTGGCCAGTCAGTTTGTTTACTAAACCAATCATAGCAGCAAATCTTCAGTGTACAAAAGGATTTTCCACAGGCGCAGAGTTGGGGCATCCAACTCTGGCCTACAAGCCTAGCATATCTTGATGTGTGAGTCCACTCTGTGTGCTGTGATTACCATTAATGAATAAATAAACCGCTTGGCCTGTTGATAGAACAGAACTTAAGTAGGCAGGGAAGATGGAACTAAATGCTGGGAGAAAGGAAGGTGGAAAGAGAGATGCCATGGAGCCGCCAGAGACAGACGTGACAAAACTTTGCTAGTTGGCCATGACCTCATCGTGATATACAGATTAATAGTGTTAAGTTGGGAGCATAGCCCCAGCCCCTGACATCCATCCCAGGCCCCCTGGCCTGGGAGTTGTATTGGTCTGGACTGTGAATCCCAGCATACCAAGTCCTGATCCCTCCCTGGATGGGGGTCAGGACCACCCCCTCAGGATATTTAAGTGGGCTCCCACAGGAGAAACACATGGTTCTGGATTTGCATGGGCTCCCTGCTTTTCTGTCTTTCTGCCATGTGCTCGGCCACCCGAGAGTATCATTCTTAATAAAACAATGAGCATTTTGATTTGGTTTGATTTGACCTAATTGGATTTCTTGTGCCGGTGGAGCTGCCTCTTTCTTATTATTTTTACTTAATAAATAGAGATGGGTTGAATTAATATAAGAGTTAGCCAATAAGAAGCTAGAGCTAATAGGCCAAGCAGTGTTTTAATTAATATAATTTCTTTGTGGTTATTTTGGTTCTGGGTGGCTGGGACGACCAAGCATCCTCCTCCTACAAATTGGCAGCCACATGGCCAACTAAATCCACATAAAACCTGAGATGACTTGAAAAGGAATTCTGGAAGAAAAAACAGTTTAACACAGCTTCATGCTGTTTGCTGGCGGCATGCCACAGCTCCTTTAAGAGAGGCTTTCCTGACTCAGCCTTGGCAGGAAAAAAAGGTGTACCATTTTGAAATGTCGGCTTTCTGGGTTGAGCTGCCAGTGTGACTTCTGGCCCTTTCAGGTAGGAGGCCCAACTACAGAGCATTTGAGTGGGGTTTGTAAGCAGCATGCTGCAACTTGCTTGATGGCAATGTGGAACAGCTTTGTGCCTGGAACTGGGGCAGTGTGCATGGCTCAGAGGTGCAAGCAGCTCTGCCATGCTGGACTGTGCAGAGAGGGCAGGAAGTCCCATATATGCCATAGTAATAGTGAAGCTTGAGTTTTAGACTGTGCAGAGCAAGCAGGTAGTACCGTATACACCCTACTAATGGCACAACTTAAGTTTTTCAGAAGTGGTTAGCATTTTTAAAAAGTGCTCCTGGGCAGTAAATAATTATAGATATGCAATACAGACAAATACAGATGAGTCACAATGTTGGATAAATGTACGTAGGCTTGGGAGAGAGAAGAAAAAGAATATAGAGATTTATAAAAAGATGTAAATGGTTTATAAAAACAAAACAAAGTTTATAAAGAGGCAGAGTACAGATAGTCATAGATTAAAAGGAGGAAAGAAAAATAAACCATGTAAAGATGGCCTATACACAGAGAGTCTGGATTATGTATATTATTGTGATTTCTTTGAACTTTTTGACTGTGAAAGAGCTAAGTACAGAGAGACATTTCATTGTATGGGCTGCTAAGCTAAGCCAGCATGTATATTATAAAGGTATCATGACTTCCAAATTTGGGTCTAAGGGTATGTTGCTTTGGAAAAGAGGTTCTTCTTTTGTTTGCACAGAAGATGAGAACCTATGGGTTGCTTCCAGACCAATATGGTTTGATAGACCACGTCCCCCTGAAAGGTTACCATGAACACCCTCAAAAAATTACTTTGCCCAACTGTTGACTGAGATGAACCTAGCACACAGGATACACCATGAAAGACCTGATTAACAGTGCCCCCAAACAGCAGGAAGCAGTATGAACAGAACTATGCCCATATTCCTAAATATTGTTTATAATTCTTCTTTTACATTTAAAGGGATATCATATAAATTATTCATATAGATATGAATAATTTGCATTGGTATAAATCTTGGTTTCTTGATACAAATTTAAGGTAAATTTGGTTATACTATATATGTATATTTCTGCCCTTGATTAAGGTTTTGTGTTTGTGTAGTTCATTTAAAAATGTAATATATAATTAAGAAATATAAGTTAATAGATAATTATCTATAATAGTCAAACTTCTAGTCATGTTAGATTTACTAGATGTATAGAGATATATTTCAGTTAGATAAGTATTCTTCAAATCTTTCAGAGAACTTCAGAATATGGCATTTAAAATGTTTAAGAACTTAGGACTTTTCATGACAGTGAGACATGTCTGCTCCTGGCAGCACCAATTACTTTAAGAGGAAGATGGGCATCAAAGAGGCTCTTTATAGAGGTTGCTAGCCATTTGGACAAAAAAAACTGCTCTTGCCTTGACTGCTTAACTGGACATGCAGGACCCAAAGAGAAATGACTGCTGAACTTTCCTAAAGGGGAGACAGTCCTTTGGAGTTCCTTCTTCATGAGTCTGTGAGACATTCTGCAGGACGCAGAAGAAAGTGACTGGCAAACTGCCAATATAGGCAGATCTGTCTTTAAGATTTCCTGCTTCATGAAAAGTCTGCTGGATACTATGGGCCTGTAGACTGAAGATGGATGTCCCAATGATACAGAAGAACTTTGGGGTGATTGTCCAGGTATCAAGATGTCTCTGTCAATTCTAGAGTTTTGGAAGTTGCTTACAATGTACTTCCTGTTTACTTAGGTAATACTATATACTTCTGGAGTTTTTAACGGAGTTGAAGAATAGATATAGTTTTCCTTAGTTATGATAAAAGATAAAATAGGTATAAATATTATAATTGTAATTCTTTCTTAGTAACTGTTTTGTTATATGTAATTTTACTATGTTAAAGTGAAAACTTTCCTTCTTATTTAAACAGAAAAGAGGAGGTGATGTGGGAGTCCACTCTGTGTGCTGTGATTACCATTAATGAATAAAAAAACTGCCTTGGTCTGTTGATAGGGCAGAACTTAGGTAGACAGGGAAGATGGAACTGAATGCTGGGAGAAATGAGGGCAGAGAGGGATGCCATGGCGCCACCGGAGATAGGCGTGATGAAACTCAGCTGGTAGGCCACAACCTCGTGGTGATATACAGATTAATAGAAATGGGTTAAATTCATATAAGAGCCAATAAGAAGCTAGAGCTAAACTGGGCAGTGGTGGCACACACCTTTAATCCCAGCACTCGAGAGGCTGGGATTAAAGAGATTTTTTTTAGCTAAAGTGGGAGTTTCTATTTCATTTGCTCCTTCCATTCTGTTGACCCCAGGCTCGCCAGCAGCTCCTCTCCTCCTCCTCGTAGCCTCCCACCCTACCAGCTCCAATGTGTTATTTCCTTTGCCAGCCTCTTAGGTGGACCCCCAAGTCTGGAACAACCAAAGCCCCTCTGTTGCTAGACACCATTCCCCCGCCCATCACCATCCAATTACAGGATCCTACCAGGTACATTACCCAAGCTCAAAACTCGCTTTTACTCCAGAGGAAAACTTAGGGGACTTAAGCCTATCATCTCTGACCTTCTAAGAAAAAAGCTACTTTGCCCCACCTCTTCTCCTTTTAACACTCTTATACTTGCAATTTAATCTAAGGGAACCTACCACCTGGTTCAAGACCTCTGGCTCCTTAATTCTACAGTGGTCCCCCTCTATCCTGTGGTACCTAACCCTTACACACTTCTTTCCACTATCCCTTCAGTAACCTCCCACTTCTCAGCTCCAGATCTCAAGGATGCTTTCTCTATCCCTCTCAGCACTCAGTCTCAAATATCTTCACTTTTACCTGGACTCGTCCTGACACTCGCCTCTCCACACAGCTCATTTGGACCAACCTTCCCCAGGGATTCGGGGACAGATAGCACCTATTTGGTCAAGCTTTAGCTTCTGATCTACTCTCACTGTCTCTCCCTAAGTCTAAACTAATACAGTATGCAGATGATATTCTACTTTGCAGCCCATCGTTACAAGTTAACCAGACTAACACCTCTGCTCTTCTAAATTTCTTGTCCAGCTAGAGATAGAGAGTCTCACCTTTCAAGGTCCAACTGTCCACCACTCAGATCACTTACTTGGGTCTAACCATTACCCCAATCCACAAAGCCATTACCTTAGACAGAAAGCACCTAATCATCTCTTGATGTCCTCTCTACAAAGGAGATTTTATCATTTCTAGGAATAGCTGGCTTCTTACGATCCTGGATCCCCTCTTTTTCTCTCCTTGCCTGCCCCTTATAGGAGGCAGCTCTAAGTAATCCACACGAACCCCTGTTGTAGATGGAGCAGCGGGCTGTGTTCTGCCGCCCAACTGGCTTATACCCGGGCTGGGGGGCTGCTTATCATCCCAGCCACCCTGCTAGCTTATGCCTGAAATAATCACACAGAGATCTGTATAAATTAAATTGCTGCCTGGCCCATTAGTTCTAACCTCTTATTGGCTAACTCTTACATATTCGTTTGACACATCTCCATTAATGTGTATAGCAACTTGACTGTGGCTTACCGGCATGAGTCTAACCAGCATCTGTCTCGGGGAGGAGAGCCATGGCGTCTGCCACACTGCCTTCTTCCTCCCAGCATCCAGTTCTGTCTTCCCCACCTATCTAAGTTCTGCCCTATCAAAAGGCCTAGGCGATTTCTTTATTTGACCAATGAAAGCAACACATAGAAAAAAGACCCTCCTACATAAAACCCTTCCCCCATTCCATTACTAAGCCCTTTCAGAGGCTCCAACAGGCCCTTATCCAGGCTCCAGCTTCCAAGCCCAACTCTCCCCTTGTCCCTCTATGTAACATTAAAGGAGGGATATGCCCTTGGGGTCCTAAGACATTAGCTGGGACCTTCCTTTGTACCTGTAGCACACCTGTCAAAGAAACTAGATCTGACCACTCAGGGCTGGGCACCCTGCATACACACTTTAGTGACTGCTGAGTTTCTCATTCATGAATCAAAGAAACTAACTTTTGGGTCACAGGCCACCATCTTCTCCACCACAAGCTGTCTCATCTCTTAACCTATATAGGCTTGTAAACCTTACCTCTGTCCTGAGTTCTTTCCCACCAAGTGGCACTAGTGGAAGATGCCACACTCACTTTCCAATCTTGCCTACCCCTCAATATCTCAAATCTTCTCCCTCAACCTAATACTGACTATGCTGCATCTCATTCCTTCATAGAAACCTTAGAGGGACTACTGCCCCTCAGACACGCAGGAGGACACATTGCCTCAGGACACCTATAGCTGGTACACAGATGGCAGCTCCTTTTTACATGAGGGGACCCATAGGGCAGGCTACGCTATAGTGTCAGATTCTGGGGTGGTTGGAGCACGGGCACTCCCTACCCACAACACTAACCAGCAGGCTGAACTAATAGCTCTTTTTCGTGCCTTCCAATTAACACAATGGTAATCCTTAAATGTTTACACACATTCCAAATATTCCTTGCATATCTTACTGTCCTATGCTGTCATCTAGAAAGAGTGTGGGCTTCTTACAACAAAAGGAGGATCCATAACTCAGGCCAAATCATGGCCATGTTAAACACTGCTGTTCTCATCAGACTGACAGCCCCATCCTTTCTGGGGAAAACAACTGAGCTGACCAGGAAGCTAGGAAAGCAGCCCTCCAAGACCCAGACTCACCTCACCCACCACAGGGAATCCACACAACTACAGCCCACATCCTCCTAGTCACCCCTGATAAATATAAAATAAGAGTTAAATTAAGATGTAAAAGCTAGCCAATAAGAAGTTAGAGCTAATAGACCAAGCAGTGATTTAATTAATACAGTTTCTGTGTGGTTATTTTGGGAGTCTGGGCAGCCAGGAAATGAACAAGCAGCCTCCTACTACAAATTGGTGCTCCAACATGTGCTAGCTAAATCCATCTAAAACCTGAGAGGGCTTGGAAAGGAATTCTAAACACTAAAAAACAAAGTTTAGCCACATTTTTCCCCGAATGGGCTTCGCTTGCTGGAAGCATGCTGTGGCTGCTTTAGAAGAGGTCTTTCTGGTTCAGCGGTAGCAGAAAAACAGCAGCAGGGTTTGAAATGGTGACGTCCTGGCCATGGACCATGCTGTTAGCACGAACTCTGACTCTTTCAGGAGGCTGAGCATTTAAATGGGGTTTATGAGCAGAGTGCTACAACTTGCTTAATGGCAACACAGACCTACTATGTGCCTGAAAATGGGGCTGTGAGCATGGCTCGTGCTAAACAGACCTTCATCCTGCCATGTTGGACTGGGTGGAGCCAAAAGGCAAAGCAGCCTTAGAAGTGCTTAGCATTTTGAGAAGCTCCCCTGGACAGAAAAGAATGACAGATACATAATAGGACAGATTCAGACATAAAAGAACTCTAAATGAGCCATAGTGTGTTTAAAAAACATACATAGGCTTGGGAGAGAGAAAAAGTAAAGAGACAGCAAATGTAATACAAAAGAGGACAGACAGTAATAGATTAAAGAAGTAAAGATAATAAAATAAATATTAAGAAGTAATAGAGTGAAAATAAATAAGCCACATAAAGATGGAATATAGACGGAGTCTGGATAATGCATATTATTGTGTTTTCTTTGAATATTTTGACTGTGAAAGAGCTAAGTAACAAACATATATACTTTAAAGGTATCATGACTTCAGAATATGAGTCTAAGTATATGTTGCTTTGGAAAAGAGGTTCTTCTTTTGTTTCCACAGAAGATGAAGACCTGTGGAATTCTTCCAGACTATTATGCTGTTGTGGTTCAATGGACCAAGACCCCCTGAAAGGTCACCTTGAACACCCCACAAAAAATTACTTTGCCCAATAAACAGCAGGAAGCAGTTTAGAGAGAACTATACCCATTTTCCCAAATATTGTTTATAAATGTTTGTTTACATTTAAAGGGGGATGTGCTATAGAGGTTTGCATTGGTATTGATATTATTGATACAAATTTAAGGTCAATTTTTGTTATGCTGTATATATATACATAAATGTATATATATACATACATATATGTATATATATATACATGTGTATATTTCTGCTCTTGATTAAGGCATTGTGTTTGTACAGCTCATTTAAAAATGTAATGTATAATTAAGAAATATAGGTTATAGATAGACATCAAACTTCTAGTCATGTTAGGTTTTCTAGATATATAGAGATATAGTTCAGTTAGATATTCTTCAAACCTTTCAGAGACCTTCAGAATATGGCATTTAAAATGTTTAAGAACTTAGGACCTTTCATGACAGTGAGGCACATCTGATCCTAGCAGCATCAATCTACTTCAAGAGGCTTCTTGAAGTACATAGAAGAGGCTCCTCATGGAGTTCGTTAGCCATATGGGAAAGAAACTGCTCTTACCTGGACTGCTTGATGGTATGCTATAAGAACTGGACACGCAGGACCCACAGAAAAATGACTACTGAACTTGCCTAAAGGTGAGACAGTCCTTCAGAGTTCCTGTTTCATGAAAGAGTCTGCCAAACATTCTGCAGAATACAGAAGAAAGTGACTGACAAACTACCGATATAGGTGGAACTGTCTTTGAAATTTCCTATTTCATGGAAAAGTTTACTTGATACTATGGGCATGTAGGCTGAAGATGGATGACCCAATAGTACAGAAGAACTTTGGGTGACTGTACAGGTATCCATATATCTCTGTCAATTCTAGATTTTTGGAAGTTGCTTTACAATGCACTTTCTGTTTACTTAAGTAATATTATATTCTTCTGGACTCATTGATGGAGTTGAAGAATTTATAGTTATAATTATAGTTTTCCTTGGTTATGATAAAAGATAATGTAGATATAAATATTGTAACTGTAATTCTTGCTTGATAACTGTTTTGTTTTATGTAATTTTAATAAGTTGAAGTTAAAACCTTTCTTTTTACTTAAACAGAAAAGAGAAAATGATGTGAGATTCCCCTCTGTATGCTGTGAATATCATTGATTAATAAACTGCTTTGGACCTATAGCAAGGCAGAACTTAGCTAGGCAGGGAAAACTAAACTGAATGCTAGGAGAGAGAAGGAGGAGTCAGAGAGAAGCCATGGAGCTGCCACCAAGACAGCTCCATGTAGGATGTAGGATGTAGGATGTAGGATGTAAGATGTAGGATGGAACCTTGCCATAAGCCTCATGGTAAAATAAAATAATGGAAATGGGTTAAATTCAGATTTAAAAGGTAACCAATAAGAAGTTAAAGCTAATAGGCCAATGTTGGGGCAGCTGGCCCAATCCCTGCGTTCAGGGGCGTGGCTGCCCCAGGGGAGAAAGGTACCTTTAAAAAGGACCGGGTTCCGGAAGGACGGCCCTGTTTTTGTCCCCCGCGTTACCCTCTGCTTCGCTGGACCCTTGGCTCTGTAAGTTCCCTTATTCTCCTTTTATTAAAACTGATTTATTCTAAAAGGACTATTTTTGGTTATTTCCAAACTCCTCCGACCACCACTACACTTGGTGCCCTCCACGTGGGACAGAACCCCGGGGGCAGTAGCCTCCAGGGACCACTCTTACCCCACAGTCTGCTGCGGTCGGCAGATTTCTACTCACAATTCGCAGGCGGGCTGAACCGGCTCAATTCTAATTCAGCGGATTGAGCCGGGCCACACATTTTTTTTATTTCCATGCAACCCCCCTGGCCTCATTTGGCACCGCAGCTTCTGCCCTCCTGCTGCTCTGCGTCCCCGTAGCCACACGGGAGTTCCTCCGTGGCAGTTTTTTCCTTTTCTTTTCTTTTCTTTTTTTTTTTTTTTTGGTTTTTCGACGCCTTTTCTTTGAGCTGTCTGCATCTTCGTGTGGGAAATCAACCACGCACACACCGATCTGAGCCGCGCCAAGATTGTATTTCCCCTCCCCCCTTCCCTCGGCTCCGGCACGTCCCCGTAGCCACCAACGCGCTCATCCCCGGCTGCCAGCTCGCCTGCCAGCTGCTTGTGCAGCTTTTGCAGAGATTCAACGTTGATTTTAAGCTAGCGGATCATCCTGCCCGAGCCTCCCTGTCGCTGCTGTTTCTCCAGCCGCTGTGAGCTCTGCATGCCCTGGTCCAGGATGCCATCTTTGGTTTCCCAAAAACACGTGAACCTAGGTGCACTGCGCCACCTATTGGCAGACAACGGTAATTACAGGTAATTTTTCATTTGATTGAAATTAAGCATTCAGATTGAAAATGTCTGATAATATCACTATTAAAGGATTCTATAATTTGTTTAATTACACAATGACTGAAGTTTTTTTTTTGGTTTTTCGAGACAGGGTTTCTCTGCAGCTTTAGAGCCTGTCCTGGATCTAGCTCTTGTTGATGACTGAATTTTTGAGCGATACAGATGTGGTTTCCTTTGGCTGGATATTTACAGGGCTTGGTATCTTCTTTATTTTTATTTTTTTCATTACAACGTGGTTGGAAGATAGAAAAGTGATAGAGTCCTTACAGGCAGGAGTTAAAAAACTAAACAAGGACATAACTGGTTTGGAAAACACCAATAAACAGCTTGAAAAGATGGTTGCAGCTCTCAAGGAAAGGAATAGTAGAGTTGCCTCTGAGATGGCTTTGTCAATTGAGAAAAATATGCAAGAGTTTTGTAAACGATTTGAAGCTTTAGAGGAGAAGTTTGAATCTCGTGAGGAAAGGAATAACAGATCTTTCCCTGAGATGACTTTATCACTTGAGAGGAAAATGCAAGATATGGAGGCAGGAACAGCTGATTTGAATCATAAGTTGCAATCCCTGTCGGTAGGAACTGAAACATTATCTGAGAAGATTCGAACCGTTGAATGTATTAACAAGACTTTATCAAAGGGCTATGAAAGATTACTGGACAGAATTTCGATACAAGATGGCACCATTCATGCCATGAAAATTCTGTCCAAGGATGAGACGTTATCGGTGTTGGACAAACTTCATACCTTTGAATCATCTATGAAAGCCTTGGAACATAATACTGGGCAAGAGATTCAGGCATTGCAGAAGGCAATGGTAAATAGATTTGAAAAGATTGAGGAAATTATGGACTCTCATGAACAGGAGCAAATAGTACAAAAGAAAGTCCCAACCCCATCGATAACTAGAACTATCCAGGATAGCTTTAACAGAACTCTGCCTATTTTCCCAGTGATAACCACAGAAAAGGTGACTGGTTCTAAAAACCCTAAGGTCGCCAAGGAATATACATGGGAACCCATCCGTATGAATGATCTGAAAGAAATTAAACAAGCTGTTATGAATTTTGGGATACATAGCTCCTTTGTTAAGGAGATGCTAAAGTCTTGGTCCATAACCATGAACCCAACACCAAGGGACTGGTTGGACCTAGTCTCGGCGGTTCTAGAGAGTGGATCTCAATTGAGCTGGAAGTGTATGTTCAGACAAGAGGCTAGGCTTTTAGAACAGCAGGAAAGATCAAAGGGAGTTGACATCACCCTAGATCAAATTATGGGTGAAGGACTTTATTCTGATCGTCTAAAACAAGCTAATTATGATGAACACACTTTATCCATATGTACTACCGCAGCCTTGAAGGCTTGGGACAGGGTTCAAGACCCAAGACAGAGAACGGAATCATATATCAGAGTTAAACAGAATCCGAGAGAACCATTTGTTGACTTTTTACATAGACTAACTAAAGCTGTACAAATAGGGATATCTGACCCAGAAGCAAGGCAGGTAATAAATGAGTCCTTGGCTTATGAGAATGCCAATGTAGAGTGCAAAAGGATTTTGACGCCTCTAAAGATCAGATCAGCACCTCTGGAGGAATGGGTCTTACATACAATGAATATTGAATCGGCTGAGTTTCACACGGAGACCTGGGTAGAAGAAGCCATTGCCAACGGTAAAAGGAGACATCAAAATACCAAATGTTTTAATTGTGGCAGAATGGGACATATGAAACGGAATTGCAGACAAAGGATTTACAGAAATAATAATAATAATGCCTCTTCCAGGATTAACAGGAATAGGAGGCCTCAGCCTTCTGGTTTATGTAGGAGATGTGGTAAAGGTAGACACTGGGACATTGAATGCAGATCGTCAAGAGATAGGCAAGGAAATCCGCTGTAAGCGGGAAACGCAATGGGGGGCCTCTCGCAGGCCCCTATGGAGAATGTGGTCCAGTCATTTCCCGTTACAACGGAGAACATGCCTTGTAAGGACAATTAGAAATCCCCATGTCTGCGGTTGGAAGCAAAAATAGCCTGAAAGATGAATTACGTGTATTTTGGCAAACTTCTATAAGTGATCAAAGACCAAGTTAAGAGTGTGTGTAAACGGCATTTTCATTACTGGCCTGCTGGACACAGGAGCAGATGTTAGTATCATTACTCCAGAATCTTGGCATCCGTATTGGCCTCTACAGGATGTAAATGTTCGGCTCTTGGGAATTGGGACCCTATCTCGAGTAAGACAAAGCACGAGATGGGTTAAATGCATAGGACCAGAAGGACAAATAGGAAAATTAAGGCCATATGTAGCTAATATTGCAGTAAATTTATGGGGTAGTGACCTATTGCAGCAGTGGAATACTCAAATTAACATTCCTGCTGCCTCTAGAGCATATATTTCTGAGGAAAACATCAAAAGGTATTACAAATGGCGAAAACCAACCATTCGGGCTGTACAAGAACACAAACCAAAGGATGCCCCTCCAGAATCACCAACGGCCCTACCTCTAAAATGGTTGACTGAGCTGCAGGGGTTATTCTTCCCGGATACTGCCTCTCTCTTCCTGTCCCTTCCCAGCTTGCACTCAGAACCCCCCCCCCGCCTCATCCTCCCGTCTTTGGGGCCACAAAATCCCACAGCTCAGCCTGTTTGGGCACCAGGGACCTGGAATTGAGTGCACCCAGGTCGGTGGGAGGTCCCCTCCTTCATTAGCCTGCCGCCTGCAGCAAGGTAGGCCCTTTGTCAGCGAGCTGTTTGGCCTGCAAGGGGACCTGAGAGTCTGCCAGAGGATCCATCATTTATTGGGGTGAGTGAGAAGTGAGTGCCTGAACCACGGCAGCTGCCTGGAGAGGGACCACCGACATTCCCCAACTCCCCCCACCACCCGCACACTTCCTGCTCTTCCTGCAGGGGTTATTCTCCCCGGATACTGCCTCTCTCTTCCTGTCCCTTCCCAGCTTGCACCCAGAAACCCCCCCGCCTCATCCTCCCATCTTTGGGGCCACAAAAACCCACAGCTCAGCCTGTTTGGGTGCCGGGGACCTGGAATTGAGTGCACCCAGGCCGGTGGGAGGTCCCCTCCTTAATTAGCCTGCTGCCTGCAGCAAGGTAAGCCCTTTGTCAGTGAGCTGCTTGGCCTGCAAGGAGACCTGACAGTCTGCCAGAGGATCCATCATTCATTGGGGTGAGTGAATTGAATTCATTGGGGTGAACTGAACTTCTAAAAGAAGACCCAAAGGGGATTATTTAGAGGAAGAAATGGGCAGGCGCCAATGCAAGAATTCCTCCAACAATTTGAAAAGCAACATGAAAGCACCAGAACCCAGTGAACTTATAACAGGAGGACTTGAACACATGAATCAAGAAGAAGTAGAAAAAATTGACTTTATGAAAGTAATAGAGTCCCTTAAACAGGAGGTGAAAAACTCCCTTAAGGAAATGGACGAGAAGAATAACAAAAAGTTTGAAGAATTGAGTAAATCCGTAAATGATATCCTAGGAAAACAAGAAAAAACAATCAAACAGATAAAGGAAACAGTGCAAGACTTGAAAACTGAAATGGAGGCAAGGAAGAAAACACAACCCGAGGGCCAGCTGGATATGGAAAATCTATGTAAACGAACAGAGACTACAGAAACAAGCATAACCAACAGAATAAAGAGATAGAAGAAAGAATCTCAGACTCTGAAGATACCATAGAGAAAATAAACGCACTGATCAAAGAAAACAGCAAATCCAACAAATTCTCATCACAAAACATTCAGGAAATCTGGGACACAATAAAAAGACCAAACCTAAGAATAATAGGCGTAGAAGAAGGAGAAGATATACAGCTCAATGGTCCAGAAAATATATTTAATAAAATTATAGAAGAAAACTTCCCAAACCTAAAGAAAGATATTCCTATTAAGGTTCAAGAAGCTTACAGAACACCAAATAGACTGGATCAAAAAAAAACATCCCCTCGCCATATTATAATCAAAACACAAAACATACAGAATAAAGAAAGAATATTAAGAGCTGCAAAGGAAAAAGAACCTTCACCTGGCATTGGATGGAGAAAATGACAGAGCCCCACATAGGAGCACCGGACTGAGATCCCAAGGTCCCGATGAGGAGCAAAAGGAGGGAGATTATGAGCAAGGAAGTCAGGACCGTGAAGAGTGCGTTTACCCATTGAGACGGTGGGACAGATCTAACGGGAGACCACCAAGTCCAGTTGGAATGGGACTGATGGAACAGGGGACCAAACCGGACTCTCTGAATGTGGCTGATGGCGGAGGAGGACTGAGAAACCAAGGACAACGGCAATGAACATGACCTCTACAGCATGGACGGGCTCACTGTGAGCCTTGTCAGTTTGGTTGCTCACCTTCCTGGACTTAGGGGGAGCTGGGAGGACCTTGGACTTAACATAGTGAAGGGAACCCTGATGGCTCTTTGTCTTGGAGAGGGGTGGAATGGTGGGGATATGGGTGGAAGGGAGGGGAGGGAAGGGGGAGGAGATGGAAATCTTTAATAAAAAAAAACAAAAAAACAAAAAAAACAAAAAAATAAATAAAATGGTTGATTGAGAAACCGATATGTACAAAACAATGGCCTTTATCTGAGGAAAAGTTGCAAGCTTTAGAACAGCTAGTACAAGAGCAATTGGATGCTCAGCATATAGAAGAATCTACCAGCCCTTGGAATTCTCCTGTATTTGTGGTTAAGAAAAAATCTGGTAAATGGAGAATGGTGACAGATCTCAGAGCTATTAACAAGGTTATTCAGCCTATGGGCTCTCTGCAATCTGGACTTCCTCTGCCTTCTTTATTACCAAAAGGATGGCCTCTCATAGTTATTGATTTGAAGGACTGTTTCTTCACCATACACTTACAAGAAAAAGATAGAGAAAAGTTTGCCTTCACAGTGCCTACTTATAATAACTCTCAACCTACGAAGAGATACCAGTGGACCGTTCTCCCACAGGGCATGTTGAACTCTCCCACCCTGTGCCAATACTTTGTAAATCAACCATTACAAATAATACGCAAGATGTTTCCCAAATCTATTATCTATCATTATGTGGATGACATTTTATTGTCTGATTCAAATGTGGATACCTTAGAAAGACTGTTTGAAGAGGTGAAAATAGTTCTACCTAAATGGGGATTACAGATTGTTCCTGAAAACATTCAGAGAGGAGATTCTGTTGATTATCTAGGTTATAGAATAGACTTGCAAAAAATTAAGACACAAAAGTCACAAATTAGGAGAGATCAACTACAAACTCTTAATGACTTTCAAAGGTTGTTGGGAGACATTTCCAGCCTTCGACCGGCTGTTGGGATAACACCTGATATGATAATTCACTTAAACAAAACCTTAGATGGGGAAAGAGACCTAAACAGTCCCAGAGAATTAACAGCTGAAGCAGAAAAAGAACTGACAATGGTTGAAGAAAGATTGCAGGAAGCACATGTGGATAGGGTGAATCCAGAACTCAGTTGTATTCTCGTCATATTGCCTTCAAAAATTTCTCCTACAGGAATTTTAATGCAAAGAGATGATATTATCTTAGAGTGGATCTTTCTACCTCATAAGCCAAGTAAGAAAATAAAAACCTATGTGGAGAAGGTTTCTGAACTAATCATAAAAGGCAAATTGAGACTTCGTCAACTAGCAGGCATGGACCCAGCAGAAATCATAGTGCCTTTCACCACTGATGAGATACGAAAATTATGGGAAGATAATGAACCATGGCAAAGAGCTTGTGCTAACTTTTTAGGAGAAATTAATAACAACTATCCAAAAAGCAAAAGGCTTAACTTTATAAAGAGAACTTGGATTTTTCCTCGAATCGTCCGTGATGCTCCAATAAATGGAGCCCGCACGTTTTATACTGATGCTAATAAATCAGGGAAGGCAGGCTACAAATCAGAAGACTTGAGTAAGGTGGAACAAAGTCCTTATGATTCTGTCCAAAAGGCAGAGTTATTTGCCATTCTTATGGTGCTAAGGGATTTTAAGGAACCTCTTCACATTATTACTGACTCACAATATGCAGAAAGAGTTATCTTACATATTGAAACTGCTGAATTCATACCTGATGATACTGAACTAACCTCATTGTTTATCCAGGTACAAGAAATGATCAGGAACAGACTTTGCCCTATGTATATAACACACATCCGATCCCATACGGGTCTGCCAGGTCCTTTAGCATAAAGTAATGCAGATATTGATCAGTTATTGATTGGTAGTATGCTGCAGGCTTCCGAATTTCATGAAAAGCATCATGTCAATAGCAAAGGCTTGAAGAAAGAGTTTTCTATTACATGGCAACAAGCTAAGGAGATTGTAAAGAAATGCCCTACTTGCTCTTTCTATAACCAAGCACCACTGCCTGCAGGGGCTAACCCAAAGGGCACTAAAAGGAATGAAATTGGCAGATGGATGTGTTCCACTTTGCAGAATTTGGAAAATTAAAATATGTACACCATACCATTGACACTTATTCAGGATTCCAATGGGCAACTGCTTTAAGCTCAGAAAAGGCCGATTCAGTAATCACTCACTTGTTAGAAGTTATGGCCATCATGGGTATACCTGCACAAATAAAGATGGATAATGGTCCAGCTTATGTCTCTAGGAAAATGAAACGGTTTTGCTTATTACAACATTAAACATGTTACAGGTATACCCTACAATCCTACAGGTCAAGCAGTCATTGAAAGATCAAATAGGACTATAAAGCATATGTTGAACAAACAAAAGGGGGTGGAAAATACCCCCAGAAATAGATTACATAATGCTTTACTAACCTTGAATTTTCTCAGCGCTAATGAGAAGGGGACAACGGCTGCAGAAAGACATTGGATAATGGAAAAGTCTGCTGAATTAAATTAACCAGTTTATTTCAAGGATGTGCTGACCTCACAATGGAAGCCAGGGGATGTGCTGCGTTGGGGAAGGGGTTTTGCTCTTGTCTCCACAGGAGAAGAAAAATCGTGGATACCATCAAAGTTAATAAAGGTTCGGTTTGAAGAGGAGAAGCCCCTTGAAAAAGAAAAATAACAATTCATACACAAGGATGATGAACATACTGATGGTATGAGAACTATAGTTTGGGGGCAGGGTTCTTTTCTTATCTCTACAGGATGACGCTCACCTTCAAAGGATCTGAGGGACCCTGGATATCTTAAATACCGATGGATGGAAACCAGTTGCAACCCATCAAGGACCAACATTAACACTGGGTAAGCTCCGTGAGTATGAAAAACAATTTTTTGTATGTGTGTCAATATGCATTTCTTTATAAATATTTAGAGCTGGTTTCTTGGAGTTGGACTCTGGCCCAGTCCCTTTCCTATTCCAAGCTTGTTTATAAAAGATTTCTCAGAGTTTCTGTCTCAGGTCAGGAGTCATGTTATGAGACAGAATAATAATAACAATAATGTTAATAATGGTACCAATATATTTGCCTTCTTTGCCTTCCCTCATATCTATGTCTGTCTTTAATGCACCTTTCATTGAAGATATGCACATATATGTCTGTATGTGTCTTTGTAGATAATGCTTATCTTCCTCGCAACAAACAACAAATTTTTCTTCAGTAATCTTTGCAGTTTCCAGGATGAAGATGGGGCCCCGCAACATCAACTCCAACTGGTTATTATGACGTCATGTTTTTGTAGCGTTAATATTTGGCCTGTTTTTTGGTACCAATTGCACAGAACACTTTTTAATAGTGCACATTTTTGACAACATTCTGGCCGGATTTCCTCAAAATATTCAGAGGCTAGACACATTTTTCCTAGATGAAATGTTACCCTGGGTATTTTACCATCATTTGCTTTCACAGGACCCCCTGAGAAGAAAAGTCGCCCCTATGTCAGCTGGAAGCAATCTTAGATGACGACGCCCCCCTCCCAACAAAGTTTACCCTCAGGTTTAGGGACACTAATTGGTGGCTGGTATAGGGTTGAGGGGTTGAGGAAGGCTTTATATGGACTCAGGGGTATAAACTATGTATATGTATATATTTATTTCAAAAAAAGGGGGGAGGGATTAACTGGTGATCTGAAGGAGTAATTGAATTTTGGGAGTTATTGTTTTTTGAAAACTATATGAGTGTTGATTCTTGTATATTGATATATTGAATATTGTAAGAGAGTATGATACTACCTCTGTTTGAAACAATTGTTATATTGACATTGTATACCATATTGCAATGTACATCTCTACCTCTGATATTATTTATGTAATAACATTGTTTACTAATTTGCAATGTACTTTTCTACCTCAGATATTATTTATGTAATGACCCTGTTTACATTTGGAAATCATTGTCTTCATTTATTGCACAGTTGTCCATTCTATTAGTCATACAGTTAGATAAGTGTTGAGAATTATATGTTTGTCATATTTATATTTAGGATAATCAGGTTTTTTAGACACATAGAGGTTGTATTTAGTATAGATAGCATAATCTTCAACCTCTTTGAAGAGCTG
Organism: Arvicola amphibius; assembly: GCF_903992535.2. Taxonomy (NCBI): domain Eukaryota; kingdom Metazoa; phylum Chordata; class Mammalia; order Rodentia; family Cricetidae; genus Arvicola; species Arvicola amphibius. The sequence continues at coordinate 6,512,599 of NC_052060.1, read as the reverse complement.
TAGAACATGGCCTTTAATCTAACCTAGAGTTTTGTAATTATGAGACACAATCACTCCTGGCAACAATGCTCTACTCCCAAGAGAATGTTGAGCACCAAAGACACTCCACTGGGAGTTTGTCTTCTTCTTGGCAGAACTGGCCTTTGGGCAAAGAAAAGCCCATACCTCCATTACTGACTAAGCTACGAAATATCCATAAGTGGATAAAACGGAATTGTCTTATCTTGCCAAGACAGGATAAGGATAGTTCTACTAAAGGTTCCTTGCCGTTGTATAATGGTATGTCAGGTTTTATCAGGCCTCAGCCAAAGTTGGTTGCCTCAACATTGCTATCAAGATTTCGTGTGGTTGCCCAGGTAGTCAATTGTCTCTGTCTTCTGTTGCACATTTTGGAAGTTTCTCGTTTGTGCTTCCTAGTTGCTTTAGTAATATTACTTTCCTTCTCAGATCCTTGATGGGGTTGAAGATTAGATAATTGTAGCTACCTTCTACATTATTTAGACTTCCCAAAGTAGAATGATTAGTAAAATTTTTGTTATATGTTCCTCGCCTAATATTGTTTACTTCTTGTAATTTTATATGATCTGTTCCCATTGTATATAGTTGTATTTGGTTTCTGAATCTGCCTTATTTAGACAAAAGGGGGAGATGTTGGGGCAGCTGGCCCAATCCCTGCATTCAGGGGCGTGGCTGCCCCAGGGGAGAAAGGTACCTTTAAAAAGGACCGGGTCCCAGAAGGACGGCCCTGTTTTTGTCCCCCGCGTTACCCTCTACTTCGCTGGACCCTTGGCTCTGTAAGTTCCCTTATTCTCCTTTTATTAAAACTGATTTATTCTAAAAGGACTATTTTTGGTTATTTCCAAACTCCTCCGACCGCCGCTACAGGCTAAGCAGTGATTTAATTAATACAGTTTCTGTATAGTTATTTTGGGAGTCTGGGTGGCTGGGAAATGAATAAGTGGCCTCTTACAACACACCCCCTGACCCCTGACAAATTCTGTCCTATCTAAACCAGCTCTTTCATCCTAATAGTCAGAATCTGTCTCATTTTGTCAAGGCTTACCTTCAGCTCACCCGAGGGCTTACAGTTCTTAAAAACTGTTAATGCCTCTTTAAAATCTGTCAAATCAGACCATTATTCCAAATATTGTAGCTTCTATGTTCCTACCCACAGGCGAGGGGCTCCCTTCTGGGGACTGACTGGGAACTTGATTTTACTTGCATGGCCACAATCAGGGTAAATATCTCCTGATCCTAGTAGATACATTCTCAGGCTGGATAAAAGCATTTCTGGCCTCTAAGAAGAGAGCCGGGACAGTCCCTGACCTCATTCTCTGGGAGATTATTCCCCGATTTGGGATTCTTGTCTCTCTCCAGTCTGACAATGGCTCTGAATTCACCTCCCAGATTCCCCAAACCTTATCTAAAGCTCTCAACAGTCCCTGGAATTTTTGTGTCCCATACCATCCTCAGTCCTCAGGGAAGGTAGAATGAACTAACTGCTTAAAAATGCTCTTGTTGGGTTGTCACAGGAACTTCACCTTGACTGGGAAAAGCTTTTGCCTCTGGCTCTTTTCAGGCTCCAAGCTCTCCCCAAATGAGCCCTTTCCATCTCTCCCTTTGAACTCATGCATGGGTGACTGGTTCTGATCCCCGGTCTATCACATAAACCCTTAGCTCTCCCTGATCACCTCATCCCATTACTGTGTCACCTATGTTCCCTCCTATGGGACTTTACTGACTACTCCCTATCTTGGCCCTGTGCTACTAAGGTTTATGTGTGTGCCAGCCCTCTAAACCTCTCAGGATCCAAAAAGAATGCTATAGCAAGCAAAAACTGACTAAAAGGGATATGAGGGTGAACAAATTAACTCATACACATCTTCTGTTTATGTCTCAATTATTCTTCCAATGTTTTCTCCAATGCTCTCTGGATGTTCTCAATGTTTTCTCTATCCCACAAGGTTTTTAGTTTATATACCCGGAGACATAATTGACAATTCTTTGTCAATAATAGGATACCAGGCATGCATTTCACAAGGCCAAAAAGGCAGATAAGGCAGACAAAGGTGGCACCTGTTATCTTATGTATCAGAGGGGGCATAACTGTGAAGCACCCTGGAATATCTGACAAGGGTAAAGAGAGGAAGGGCTGTGATTTCTAAGAGGGGGAAAGGGAGTTTGTGTTAGCTACATTTGTGTGATTAGTGTAAGCATCCATGCATGCCTTGGTCCTGTCCCTTGGGAACCTGGCACAGTGTGTCACCCCTCTGCACATGGCAAACAGTGCCCTGGCTCTGTATGCAGGTGCAAAGGTCGCTTTAAGAGACAAGACTCTCATACTCCTGTTCTCTTCTTTCTGCCTTTTCTCTGTGGATGCAAGTATCTCTCTCCCTCTCTCCTCCTCTCTCTCTTCCTCTCCCTCTCTGTCTCCCTCTCTCCATCTCCCTCTCTCTCTCTCCCTTTCTGCCTCTCTCTCTTTCTCTCTCTTCCTCTCTCTCCCTCTCCCTTCCTGTCTCTCTCTCTCCCTCTCTTCCTCTCCCCCTCCCTCCCTCCCCCTCCCTGCATATCTCTCTCTGTCTGTTTCTGTCTCTGTCTCTGTCTCTCTTTCTCCTTTACCCTTCTCTCAATAAACTCCTCACCTAAGCTCTGTCTGTATGGTGTAACTATCTCCTGCTGGCTGTGAGGCCTCTGGCTCTCACCCACCAAGATCTCTTTCACGCTGCATATCTAACAGTTAAGCTACAAGTTTGTACTTATTAAGTGTAGAAAAAGAAGGAAGAAAATGCAGAAGTTACACTTTTCTAAGCCCTTCCATTTCCACAGTGCCAGAGACACAGCATTTGTGGTTGCATGACGTCTGGCATAAGCTGCAGGAGGGAAATGGATGGCACTTGGTCCGCATTTGGTTTTCACCAAATGCTTGCTGATGAAAGGCAATGGAATCTCTTGGCCCTAGAGATAACATCTGAGGTGGCTAGATCAAAGGGGAAACTGGTAGTGTAAAATCCAGAGCCTGGTACTTCCAGCCTCCAGGCCAATTGCATCTTTGTTCCCACTGATATCCGAGTAAGAATTTTCTTTCTCTGGGGCCTTTTCCAGAATTCAAGGCACTCAGTATATATTCTCTATATCAAGATTATATGGCCAAATGAAAAGTCATCTAGTATAATGGTACATGAGGGAGTTATGCACAATAATTGATTGATACACTGCTGGGGTTTGGGCACAAGTCCCACTCTGGAGAAAAGAGTGCTATGGCTTCAAAATGTTTTACAGAAATGACAACAACTATTCAAAAGACAAGTATTCCTGAAGCTTTGCAAATCGGTTTCCTGTGGACCACAGCAATCTGCCAACCCCTGACCATCTCTGATCAACACCAGGGATGAGGTCCTTCTCTCTCCTCTAGACCAATGACCCTCACTCCTTACCCTTAATTGGAAGGGCTCCTTTAAAGTAATTCTTGTAACCCCCATAGCTGCTAAGTTTGAGAGCCTTCCTCATTGGATGAGTTTATCTCAACTCAAACGATTTACTCCCTCACCTGAGGATAATCTCTCCTCATACACAGCGACTCAAATAGGGCCCTCTCCCCTTACATTCCAAAGGACACTGAGATCAACTGCTTTGTCTACAAGTCCAGAAGGATGAAGTCTCATCCCATAACTGTACTTGACTCGATTCGATTGAGAACCCCATGTTTTCCTTCCTGACCCCTTCTCCACATTCTCCTGTCTCTACCAAACACACCATTATTCATCAATTTCCCTTCTGTGTCCTTAATGACATATTCAAATTTCTAATTAACTTCTCAAGGGCTGTTACAGGGACCACCATTAGCCAGAGATCCAGAGGCACAAAGACTCTCAGAGATACACTCCAGAGACATTCATGATGGAGGAGTGTCTATGTGTTACTTTCATTATTAATAAAGAAACTGCCTTGGCCCTTTAAGAGACAGAAAATAAGGTAGGCGGAGTAGACAGAACAGAATTGTGGGAAAGAGAGGGGAGACGCTTCAGGCAGTCGCCATAGTTAGTCGCCATGCCTCTCCTCTCAGAGATGGACGCAGGTTAAGTTCTCTCCTGGTAAGCCACCCCTCATGGTGCTATATAAATTACTAAACATGGGTTAATTAGCCAATAAGAGGCTGAAACTATGGGCCAGGCAGTGATTTAAAAGAATACAGTTTCCGTGTAATTATTTCGGGTATAAAGCTAGCCAGCGGCCGGGTGGCGGGACGCAGCCCCGCCATTCCTTCTACACATTCACACCCCCAGACTCAAAAGGGAGACTCACAAATCAGATTCTAATATAACAAGTTTAGTATTAACTGCCCTCAGCTATCAACCAAGTGTGTCTCCTGGACGTTAATCTCTCTTGCTATGCGACTTTCTATAAACTTGACCCTAACCAATACAATTCTGATAAGCTGTTAACCCAGCTCTAACAGAGAGCACTAAACACTTCATTCCACCACTATATGAGCAGAGCCACAAGCTCAGGATTTTAAATTCCCTTTGGTTGTTTCTTAGCGTGTTTAAAAACTTAATCTTCTATAAACTTAAAAATTCTTCTAAGCTCTATGGAGCCGAATTGCACCCACCTGAATAGATGAGATGCACTCAAGATGAATATCATTCAACTTTTCCCTCGTCTCAGGACTCCCTTCCCTCATCTTGGTATCCCTGGGGAACCCCTGTTCATCTTGGAATTCTCCTCTATTACCAGGAGCTAAGGAAATTTTTCTAAATGTCATCTTCTGCCTTGCCAGCATCTTGTTGGATCCAATGTCAGCAAGACAATTCCACAGAGCTCAAATAACAGAGAAGACATGACCAACTCAGACAAACCCCCTAGAGATGACCAACCCTCAAGTCAGCTTGAAGTAGTTTCAAGAGACCCAACACCCTCCATTCCCGCCCACCTGCTACCCTTAACCCCCACTTTTTATAATAAACAAAAGGGTGGAATGTTGTCATTTCCATCACATCTAGAGTCCCATGGCAGTCAGCATTTGGCAAAATACTTAGTCACCCAGATACTAGCTGTTATGGCTCCAGCCACACAGCGGTAGTGAGCACTTCTGGGTTCGAGAGGGCCACATGTGCAGACAAACACTCAGGCAAAACACTTAGCCACCCTGGGACCTTAAAAGGCCTTGTGTGACCTAAGTGTGGCATGGTTGTGTCACCTTGTGCGCATGTAACTATGTCAATGACTCCTCCCACACGCATGCGCTAGGCAGCCTATGAAAGCTGGATGCGCCATCTCCAATCTCTCTTTCTCTACACCAACTTCCCCAGGCCGGTGTACATGTGTCTCTCCTCTAATAAACTCTTAAGTGGGTTTTGTTGTGTGCTTCATTTTCTAATTTCATTGGTGCTGTGAGACTTGGTAGGCCCTTATGCCCCTCTCCCAGGGTTGGGACCCGGAACCGGGTTTCTCCACAATAGCCCTGTGTTCCATCTGCCTGGGTGTCGACCTCTACACGCACCACTGGTTTAATTGGTGAGTTTCCCCCTTCTAGTCAGCTTAACTGTTTCTCCAAACCCAAGGAATTGGCCGTTGAGGTCCCAGAAACCCTCTGGTATTCCTAGAAATGGGGGAATCACCCCCAACCACAGGTTCACAGCTACAGTTGAGCCCTTCACTGACATTCAGGTCTGGTTGCTTCCCATAGCTAAAAACGTGACTAGCCCACCCAGGGTGGTCCTCCTGTGCTAGCATTGCACATGCTGAGTGGTGCATTTGCTTTGGGACCCAGGGTCCCTCAGATTTTTTGTTTATTTGTTTCTTTGTTTTGCTTTTGGACCCCTCATAAGTGGTCCCCGCTGTGAGAGACCACCCAGGGGGGCCTCTAGCCTTTGGCTTCTGAGGCGGCTGGACTGGCGCTGGTCAGGCTTCATCAACACCCCACCCATAGAAAGAAGATGTTCTCCTACAGGCCTTGAGGTGTCACTGTTTTCATGGGGTTTCATGGATTCAGCTATGGGAAACAAACCCTCAAAGACCATCAGTCCAACATCCCCGCCTGGGATGCCTTTTAGAGGCCCTAAAACCACAGGCCTTAATGCCCTACTTACAGATTCCCATGCTTGTCCATCTTTGTTCAAAAAAAGGGGTATTATCTAAAATACTCTTTAGGTAATAACTTAAAGTGGTTGCCTAACAGCACCTTTGATCCCAATATTCTATGGAGTTTTCTAATTACTGTTGGCATACAGGCAAATAGAAGGAGTTTCCCTATATCCAAACCTTTTACTATCTAAGCTTTAAGTCTAAGCCCTCTGTCCTTGCAAGCTGTTTACCTGCTCACATGTTCCTGCCTATGCCATCTAAGCTGGAAGAACACCCCACTTCTGCTCTGAACCCCACTAACAAACCCACCTTTTCAACCTCAGCAGGTAGCTACTTCCACTTCTTCAGCTCCTACTCCGGACCCCACTAACAAACCCCCACCTCTTCAACTTCAGTGAGCAGCTACTTCTACTTCTTCAGCTCCCAATCTGGACCCTGCTAACAAACCCCCACTTGTCTGACCTCAGTGGGCAGCTACTTCCACTTCTTCAGCTCTCTCCCCCCCCACCACTAACAACGCCGTCAGCCCTCCAGATCCTTCCTCCCCTCCAGTGTCAGGCCACAGCAGTTGCCTGGCTCTAGTACCCACGTTTACCTTCTTCTCATGTGCTCTCATGCTGCTGAGGAACCCAACCCTGACCAAGCCAAGCTGGCTGCAGTTCTTCTGTTGTGAGAGAGGTGTTGAGTGTAGATGGATTGGTCAGGGTACTCATCCCTTCTCCTTCTCAGGACTCTCCCATAGAGAACAAAAACGGGGTTCTTAGGCGTCTAATTCTACCTCTTTCATAAAGCAATTCCAATATATTAACAAGTCTTATAGTCTTGCCTTTAATGATCTTTATATGATCCTATCTAATAACCTACTTCCTGAGGAGTGCAGGCCAGACTACATGCAAATGAGGTTCACCAAACCAAAGCAGCACACCTTCCCCACAGGGGGAGAGGCAATCCCCAAGTGGGAACCACACTGGGATTATAACACCCCCAGGGTTATTTAAAATACCCAGGTGGTATTTTAGCTAGGGACCAGTGTTTGACTTGCCTTCTGGCAGGTCTCTGTAAGGTTGCCCTCATGCCAGTAAAATATAATAAACTCTCAGAGGTTATTCAGGATACTAAGAAAAATCCTTCTGCATTTTTGGAATGCCTCACTAAAGCTCTGTTAAAATATACAAGCTTGGATCCAGAAACCACAGAGGGCAGACAGTTACTCATGACTCATTTATTTTCTCAGAGCTACCCCAACATTAAGGCTAAATTTAGATGTTTGGAGAAAGGCCCCTTGACCCTGCAGGCAGAAGTCTTAGAGTTGGCTTTTAAGGTGTTACCATGCAAGGAATGACAAAGCCTGTAATCATAATTGTCAAATGCTAGCCACTTCCCCCCAAATGACCAAGGCAACAGACCACTCAGTCCCACCAATCCATGCTGTCTTGCACTGCTCCCTTGCCCACTAGGGCTCGAGAACCACCAGACCCATGTTTCAAATGTGGTGAAACTGGTCACTGAACCTGAGCATACCTTAATCTTCATATGGGACCCATGAGACCTTGTCCAAAATGCCATAGGGAAGGACACTGGGCAGCCATTCCTCCCCAGTCCTGCCCAGACACGGAAGAAGGAAGATGTGACCTACCCTGCCGAAAAAGGCACTGAGCCATGTGGCTAACATAGATAAGAATAATGGGTTAATATAAGTTACAAGAGTTAATAAGAAGCCTGAGCTAATGGGCCAATCAGTTTATAACTAATGTAACTTCTATGTGATTCTTTGGGACCTAACGGCTATAGGAACTGGGCAGGACAGAAACCCCAACAAGGAGGCCCTCATGTTACAAATTGTGCCCATGAGGACAACTGCATCCACATAAAACCTAAGAGAGCTTGGGAAGTAATTCTAGACAGAAAAGAACAAAGCATAGCTTCTTGGTAGCAGCAATTTCATGGATCTGCTCTGCTTACTAGAGGCAAGTATTCTCATTTAAGAGAAGCTTCCTGACTCAACTTTAGCTGCAAAACTCTGCAGCTCTTTAAGAGGTCCTGCCATGAAACACTTAAATGGTGTTGATAAAAGCTGACTACATGCTTTTTGGTTTTCAGTGATAGCAGGAAAAAGCTGCGCTGTTTTAAAATGCCAGATTTCTGGGCCATCTTGCCAGTGCAAACTCTGACTCTTTGAGTCAGGAGGTCTGGCTACAGAGAGAGCATTTGAGTGTTGTTTGTAGACACACTGCTGCAGCTTGCTTGCTGGCAAGGACCGTGAAACACCATAGTTGTGGCAATAAACATGGCTCAGGCCAGTACCTCTACCATGAGCCTGAAATCTCAGAAAGCTAAGAATTGGGCTGGATACAGCCGTAAAAGCCATGGCTTTAATCCTCTCCATATTGCTTAGCAAATTAAAGACTCATGTGGTCAGAAAAAGAGAGAGACATACAGTAAAGATAGATTCAAAGACGAAGAAAACCTCTAAATGGTTTACTGTGTTATAAATATATGCAGGTTAAAGGTAAAAGTCCTTAAAATAAAAAAGAAAGAAAGAGAGTAGTTGGGTGTGTTGGTATGTAGTGAGGAGCTGTGGGCCGGATTCCTGCTGCCCTGCTCCCGCATGCTTAGCTTTACACGCGAAATAACATCACACAAACTGTATTCTTTTAAACACTGCCTGGCCCATTAGATTCAGCCTCTTATTGGCTAATTCTCACATCTTCCTTTAACCCACATTTAGTAATCTGTGTAGCACCACAAGGTGTGGCTTACCAAGAGAGATCTTAACCTGCGTCCATCTCGGAGAGAAGCATGGAGACTCACTATAGCGACTGCCTGAAGCATCTCCTCAACTCTGCTTCCTTGTTCCCACAATTCTGTTCTGTCTACTCCGCCAACCTAATTTTCTGTCTCTTAAAGGGCCAAGGCAGTTTCTTTATTAATAATGAAAGTAACACATAGACACTCCTCCATCATTTCCCCTTTTTCTGTTTAAACAAAAAAGAAAGGCTTTAACTTTAACATAGTAAAGTTACATGTAACAAAAGAGTTATCAAGCAAGAATTACAGTTACAATATTTAAATCTATTTTATCTTTTATCATAACTAAGGAAAGCTATAACTATCTATTTATTCTTCAACTCCATCAAACACTCCAGAAGGATATAATATTACCTAAGTAAACAAGTCATATGCAACTTTCAAACTCTAGAAATGACAGAGACAACTCGCTATCTGGACAGTCACCCAAAGTTCCTCTGTACCGTTGGGGCATCCATCTTCAGCCTACAGGCCCATAAGTATCCAGCAGACATTTCCATGAAGCAGGAAATTCCAAAGACAGTTCAGTCACTTTCTGCTGTGTCCTGCAGAACATCTCGCAGACTCTTTAATGAATCAGGAACCCCAAAAGGCCATCTCACCTTTAGGCAAGTTCAGCAGTCCTCTTTCTGTGGGTTCCTTGTGACCAGTTTATGCAACAGTCCAGGCAAGAGCAGTTTCTTGCCCAAATGGCTAACAAAGTAGCCATAAGTAGCCTCTTCGATGCCCATCTTCCTCTTTTTTCTTTTTTCTTTTTTTTTTTTTTTTTTTGGTTTTTCGAGACAGGGTTTCTCTGCAGCTTTTTTAGAGCCTGTCCTGGAACTAGCTCTTGTAGACCAGGCTGGCCTCGAACTCACAGAGATCCGCCTGCCTCTGCCTCCCGAGTGCTGGGATTAAAGGCGTGCGCCACCACCGCCCGGCTCCCATCTTCCTCTTGAAGTAGATTGGTGCTGCCAGGAGCAGACGTGTCTCACTGTCATGAAAAACCCTAAGTTATTAAAACATTAAATGCCATATTCTGCAGTCTTTGAAAGATATGAAGAATGCTTATCTGAAATATATCTATGCACATCTAGAAAATCTAACTAACATGACTACAAGTTTGACTATTGAAAGATATGAAGAATGCCTATTTAACTAAAGTATATCTCTATATATCTAGAAAATCTAACTAACATGACTACAAGCTTAACTATTATCGATGATTATCCATTAACAACCTATATTTCCTAATTATACATTATAGTTTTTAAAATGAACTAGACAATCAAAATAGCTTAATCAAGATCAGAAATACATATACATATAACAAATTGACCTTAAAATCCATACCAATGCAAATTATTCATCTCTATATCATATCCCCCTTTAAATGTAAAAGAACATTTATAAACAATATTTGGGAAAATGGGCGCAGTTTTTTCTCTCCAAACTGCTTCCTGCTGAATGGGGGCGCTGTTATTTAGGTCTTTCATGGTGTAACCTGTCTGCCAGGTTCATCTCAGTCGGCAGTTGAGCGAAGTAATTTTTTGAGGGTGTTCACAGCAACCTTTCAGGAGGGCGTGGTCTATCATACCATATTGGAATAGAAGCAATCCACAGGGTGTCATTCTCTGTGAAAACAAAAGAAGACCCTCTTTTCCAAAGCATCATGTTCTTAGATCCAAATTCTGAAATCATACCATTAAGATGTCCATTCTGGTCTAGCCTGGCAGCCCATATAATGAAATGTCTCTCTGTACTTAGTTCTTTTACAGTCAAAAAAAAAAATCAAAGAAAACACAACAAAATACATCATCCAGACTCTCTGTGAATTTTCCATTTTTACGTGGCTTATTTTTACTCTATCACTTACTTTATTCTGTCTCTTTAAAGACTTTACCCTTTTTTTTAAAGGCATTAACTTTATTTTCTATATTTTTTCTTCTCTCTCAAGCCTACATACACTCATCCAACATTGTGACTCATTTAAGTCTTATATGTCTGAATCTGTCCTATTGTGAATCTGTAATTTTTTTACTATCCAAAAGCACTTTGTTTTGTGCTTTTAAATCGCTACACACTTAAGAATCTAAGCTGTGACATTCCTAGGTCAAAAATAGGTACTGCAGGCTTTCCACGCCCAGTCCAACATGGCTGAGCCGCTTGTGACTCTGAATCGGTTGCAGCTCTGAACTGCAGAGCTGCTGGCTGTTCTGGATGTTGGCTCCACCTCTCTCCAATTTCAAAATGGAGGACGTACCATTTTCTACTAGCTCTGGGGCCTCCAGGTAGGAGCAGCACTCAGCACTTTAACTCTGAGACTGAGCGTGCGGCACAAAAACTCTTTTCATACAAGTTACAGCCAAATCTGACACGCAGAGCACTGCGCAGTCTGAAAACATCTTTCTGTATAATGGCAGGAATCCGCCAAGCTCTTCCGCCTGCCTAAGCCTGATTCTGCCGTCTGCCCAGGTGCAGGCGGGGAGCTCTGAGCCATTGGCACGGTCTCAGTGCACTCTCCTTCTGATCCCAAGCGGGAACACAAATATCCAGGCCCATAAAAGCCATTGAAATGCTTTAAAGCCAGAGTTTGCACTGGCGGCACAGCGCAGGAAGCCGCGTTTTAAAATGACTCAGCTTTTTCTCTGCTGCTATTGCCGAAACAGGAAATCTCTCTACGGCACGTCCAGGCAAACAGCAAAAAGCTGTGTTGAATTCTCTCCTTTATTTAAAGCCCTCTCAGGTTTTTAAGTGGATTTAGCCCCACATTGGGCGCCAATCTGTAGTGAGGAGCTGTGGGCCGGATTCCTGCTGCCCTGCTCCCGCATACTTAGCTTTACACGCGAAATAACATCACACAAACTGTATTCTTTTAAACACTGCCTGGCCCATTAGATTCAGCCTCTTATTGGCTAATTCTCACATCTTCCTTTAACCCACATTTAGTAATCTGTGTAGCACCACGAGGTGTGGCTTACCAAGAGAGATCTTAACCTGCGTCCATCTCGGAGAGAAGCATGGAGACTCACTATAGCGACTGCCTGACGCATCTCCCCAACTCTGCTTCCTTGTTCCCACAATTCTGTTCTGTCTACTCCGCCTACCTAATTTTCTGTCTCTTAAAGGGCCAAGGCAGTTCTTTATTAATAATGAAAGTAACACATAGACACTCCTCCATCATTGGTACACACCTTTAATCCCAAATCATGGGAGGCAGAGGAAGAGAGACTTCTGCGAGTTCAAGCTGTAGTGGCACACACCTTTAATCACAGCACTTGGAAGGCAGAGGCAGGTGGATCTCTGTGAGTTCAAAGACAGCCTGGTCTGCAGAGGGAGTTCCAGGACAGCCAAAAAGCCAAAAAGTCAAAATAAAAGAAATAGAGGTTAAAGTAAAGCCACATAAAGATGAAAAATACACAGAGAATCTTGATACTTGTAGTGGCAGTTGGAGGAATTTGAAAATAACCAAAATAGCCCTTTTAGAATAAATCAGTTTTAATAAAAGGAGAAAGTGGGATACACTTACAAAGCCAAGGTTCCAGCGAAGCAGAGAACCAAGCGGGAGAAAACAGGGCACCTATCCCAAACCCAGTTCTTTTTAAAGGTACCTTTTGCCCCTGGAGCAGCCATGCCCCTCAGAGCAGGGATTGGTCAGCTGCCCCAACATCTCCCCCTTTTCTCTAAATAAGGCAGATTCAGAAACCAAATACAACTATATACAATGGGAACAGGTCATATAAAATTACAAGAAGCAAACAATATTAAGCAAGGAACATATAACAGAAATTTTACTAAACATTCTACTTCAGGAAGTCTAAATAATGTAGAAGGTAGCTACAATTATCTAACCTTCAACCCCATCAAAGATCTGAGAAGGGAAGTAATATTACTAAAGCAACCAGGAAGTACAAATGAGAAACTTCCAAAATGTGCAACAGATGCCAGAGACAACTCACTACCTGGGCAATCACACAAAGTCTCGTTAGCAATGTTGAGGCAACCAACTTTGGCTAAGGCCTAACACAACCTGACATACCATTTTTTAACGGCAAGGGAACTTTAGTAGAACTATTCTATCCTGTCTTGGCAAGATAAGACAATTCTGTTTTATCCGCTTATGGATTGTTTTACCTTTGTCAGTAGTCGAGGTATGGGCTTTTCTTTGCCCAAAGGCCAGTTCTGCCAAAAAGAAGACAAACTCCCATTGGAGTGCCTTTGGTGCTCAACGTTCTCTCCGGAGTAGAGCATTGTTGCCAGGAGTGATTGTGTCTCATAAGTACAAAACTCTAGGTTAGATTAAAGGCCATGTTCTACAGCTCTTCGAAGAGGTCAAAGATTATACTATCTATACTAAATATAGTCTCTATGTATCTAAAAAACCTGATTATCCTAAATATAAATATGACAAACATATAATTCTCAACACCTATCTAACTTTATGACTAATAGGATAAACAACTGTGCAATAAATGAAGACAATGATTTCCAAGTGTAAACAGGGTCATTACATAAATAATATCCGAGATCGAAATGTACATTGCAATATAGTAAACAATGTCTTTACATAAATAATATCAGAGGTAGAAATGTACGTTGCAATATGGTATATATCTCAATATAACAATTATTTCAAACAGAGGTAGGATCATACTCTCATACAATGTTTATATCAATATACAAGAATCAGCACCAATACAGTTTTCTAAAAAACAATAACTCACAAATATCAAATATCAATCATTCCTTCAGACTAGTTAATCCCTCCTTTTTCTTTTTTTTACATAAATATATACATATATATTGTATATACATAGTGTATACCCCTGAGTCCATATAATACCTCCCTCATCCCCTCAACCCTATACCAACTACCAATTAGTGTCTCTAAACCTGAGGGCAAACTCTGCTGGGAGAGGGGACGTCATCATCTAAGATTGCTTCCAGCTGACATGGGGCGACTTTCTTCTCAGGGGGTCCTATGAAAGCAAATGATGGTAAAATACCCAGGGTAACATTTAATCTAAGAAAAATGTATCTAGCCTCTGAATGTTTTGAGGAGATCCAGCCAGAATGTTGTCAAAAATGCGCACTATTCAAAAGTGTTCAGTGCAATTGGTACCAAAAAACAGGCCTAATTTTAGCGCTATAAAAACATGACGTCAGCTGTCCCTTCCCAGCTTGCACCCAGAATCCTCCCCCCCTCCCCCTGCCTCATCCTCCCGTCTTTGGGGCCACAAAATCCCACAGCTCAGCCTGTTTGGGCTCTGGGGACCTGGAATCGAGTGCACCCAGACCGGTGGGAGGTCCCCTCCTTCATTTGACTGCCCGGGGAAAGGTAGGCCTTTGTCTGAGAGCTGCTTGGCCTGCAAGGGGACCTGACAGTCTGCCAGAGGATCCATCATTCTTTGGGGTGAGTGAGGAGTGAGTGCCCGAACCGCGGCAGCTGCCTGGAGAGGGACCACCTACACTCCACAACTCCCCCTGCCTCCAGCACACTTCCTGCTCTTCCTGCAGGGGTTATTCTCCCCGGATACTGCCTCTCTCTCCCTGTCCCTTCCCAGCTTGCACCCAGAATCCTCCCCCCCTCCCCCTGCCTCATCCTCCCGTCTTTGGGGCCACAAAATCCCACAGCTCAGCCTGTTTGGGCTCTGGGGACCTGGAATCTAGTGCACCCAGACCGGTGGGAGGTCCCCTCCTTCATTTGACTGCCCGGGGCAAGGTAAGCCTTTGTCTGAGAGCTGCTTGGCCTGCAAGGGGACCTGACAGTCTGCCAGAGGATCCATCATTCTTTGGGGGGTCCTGCTCCAGTTCTAAGGCCATCCACCCAAAGGGGTCAGACTCTGGCCTCCAGGCAGGTCTGAGGATTCCTGCGGAGGGGTGCGGGCTCCTTCAGATTGTGCTGCCAGGTTCGCTGTGTGGAATTCCATCCCGCCCTGCCCCCACCTTGGCCCTTTTGTCTGGGCTGCGACCCTGGGCTGCCTGGAATCCCTGATCCTGTGCACTGACATTCCATCTGAACTGGTGAGTGAAGGCGGACCCTGGGGCAACCTGCCCTGGAAGAGAGCACAGACCCCCTACCCCCACTTCCCTCTGCAGGCTTGTGTCTGTTTCTCCCATCCCTGTGTCTCCCAAGCTTTCCCTAGTGTTCTCAGGTATCCTGCTCCTGTTCTAAGGCCATCCACCCAAAGGGGTCAGACACGGGCCTCCAGGCAGGTCTGAGGATTCCTGCAAGGGAGTGCGGGCTTCTTCAGATTGTGTCGCAAGGAATAGGTCCTCCTCTGGCACTGGGGAGATCCAACCAGTTTCAGTCACAGCAAAGATTGGTCTAGGACACCAAACGCCTCCGGGCTCCCTTTGAAGGAAAAGATGGGCAGGCGCCAAAGCAGGAGCTCCTCCAACAACATGAAAGGCAACATGACATCACCACAAGCCAGACATCCCGAAACAACAAGAATTGAACACCCTACCCCAGAAGATATAGAAGAAACCGACCTTAAACAGTACTTTATGAAAATAATAGAGGACCTTAAACAGGAGGTAAAAAACTGCCATAAAGAAATGGAGATGACAAACAAAAAGGTAGACGAAATAAATAAATCTCTCAAAGATACCCAAGAAAAACAAGAAAACAAGAAAAAGCAATCAAACAGGTAAGGGAAACAGTACAAGACCTGATAAATGAAATGGAGGTATTGAAGAAAACACAATCTGAGGGACGACGGGAAATGGAAACTCTGAGTAAACGAACAGAAACTTCAGAGACAAGTATTTCCAACCGAATACAAGAGATGGAAGAAAGAATCTCGGACTCTGAAGATACTATAGAGGAAATAAACTCACAGATTAAAGAACTAAACAAATCTAACAAATTCTTAACACAAAACATTCAGGAAATCTGGGACACCATGAAAAGACCAAACCTAAGAATAATTGGGGTAGAAGAAGGAGAAGAATTACAACTCAAAGGCCCAGAAAACATATTCAACAAAATTATAGAAGAAAACTTCCCCAACCTAAAGAAGGATGTTCCTATGAAGGTACAAGAAGCCTACAGAACACCAAATAGACTGGATCAAAAGAAAGCATCCCCATGCCATATAATAATCAAAACACAAAACATACAGAATAAAGAACAGATATTAAGAGCTGCAAAGGAAAAAGGTCAAGTAACATATAAAGGGAAACCTATCAGAATTACACCTGATTTCTCAATGGAAACCATGAAAGCCAGAAGAGCTTGGATAGATGTGCTACAGACACTAAGGGAACATGGATGCAAGCCTAGACTATTATACCCAGCAAAGCTTGCATTCACCATTGATGGAGAAAACAAGATATTCCAGGACAAAAACAGATTTAAACAATACGCAGCCACAAATCCAGCCTTGCAGAAAGTAATAGAAGGAAAATCACAAACCAAGGAGTCCAACAAAGCCCACAATAACTCAGGCATCTAGCAACCCTTCACCAGCACACCTAGAAGAAGGGAAACACACAAACTCTACTACTAAAAATGACTGAAGTTAACAACCACTGGTCATTAATATCACTTAATATCAATGGACTCAATTCACCTATAAAAAGGCACAGGCTAAGAGACTGGATACGAAAACAGAATCCAATATTTTGCTGTTTACAAGAAACACACCTCAACCACAAAGACAGACATCTACTCAGAGTAAAGGGTTGGGAAAAGGTTTATCAAGCAAATGGCCCTAAGAAACAAGCGGGCATGGCCATTCTAATTTCCAACAAAGTTGACTTCAAACTAAAATCAATCAGAAGAGATGGAAAGGGACACTTTATACTCATAACAGGAAAAATCCATCAGAATGAAGTCTCAATCCTGAATATCTATGCCCCTAATATAAAAGCTCCCACTTATGTAAAAGAAACACTTCTAGAACTCAAGGCAGCCATCAAACCACACACACTAATAGTTGGAGACTTCAACACTCCTCTCTCACCAATGGACAGGTCAATCAGACAGAAACCTAACAGAGAATTGAAAGACTTAATGGAGATAATGAACCAAATGGACTTAACAGACATCTATAGAACATTCCACCCAAATAGGAAAGAATATACCTTCTTCTCTGCGGCTCATGGAACCTTTTCGAAAATTGACCATATACTTGGTAACAAAGCAAACTCCCACAGTTACAAAAAAATATTAGTAACCACCTGTGTCTTATCGGATCACCATGGATTAAAATTAGAATTCAACAACAATGCTACCCCCAGAAAGCCCACAAACTCATGGAAACTGAACAGTCAAATACTGACCCACACCTGGGTCAAGGAAGAAATAAAGAAAGAAATTAAAGTCTTTCTTGAATTTAATGAAAACAAAGACACAACATACTCAAACCTATGGGACACAATGAAAGCAGTGCTAAGAGGAAAGTTCATAGCACTAAGTGCCCACTTAAAGAAAACGGAGAAAGCGCTCATTGGTGACTTAACAGCACACCTGAAAGCTCTGGAAAAAAAAGAAGCAGACTCACCTAGGAGAAGTAGAAGACTGGAAATAATCAAATTGAGGGCAGAAATCAACAAAATAGAAACACAGAAAACAATCCAAAGAATCAATGAAACAAGAAGCTGGTTCTGGGAGAAAATCAACAAGATTGACAAACCCTTAGCCAAACTAATCAAACGGCAGAGGGAGAACACGCAAATTAATAAGATCAGAAATGAAAAGGGGGACATAACCACAGACACAGAGGAAATTCAGAAAATCATTAGATCTTACTACAAAAGCCTGTATGCCACAAAATTGGAAAATGTAAAAGAAATGGACAGTTTTTTAGATAAATACCATATACCAAAGTTAAACCAGTACCAGGTAAATGCTCTAAATCGTCCTGTTAGTCGCGAAGAATTAGAAACTGTTATCAGAAACCTCCCTACCAAAAAGAGCCCAGGACCAGATGGTTTCAATGCGGAATTCTACCAGAACTTCCAAGAAGACCTAATACCTATACTCCTTAAGGTATTTCATAATAAAGAAACACAAGAGACACTGCCAAATTCCTTCTATGAAGCTACAGTTACCCTGATACCTAAACCACACAAAGACTCAACCAAGAAAGAGAATTACAGGCCAATCTCACTCATGAACATTGATGCAAAAATTCTCAATAAAATACTGGCAAACCGAATCCAAGAACACATTAGAAAAATTATCCATTACGATCAAGTAGGCTTCATCCCAGAGATGCAGGGCTGGTTCAACATACGAAAATCTATCAATGTAATCCATCATATAAACAAACTGAAGGAAAAAAACCATATGGTCATCTCATTAGATGCTGAAAAAGCATTTGACAAAATTCAGCACCCTTTTATGATAAAGGTCTTGGAGAGATTAGGGATACAAGGGTCATTCCTAAATATAATAAAAGCTATTTACAGCAAGCCAACAGCTAACATCAAATTAAACGGAGAGAAACTCAAGGCTATCCCACTAAATTCAGGAACACGACAAGGCTGTCCACTCTCTCCTTATCTCTTCAATATAGTGCTTGAAGTTCTAGCAATAGCAATAAGACAACATAAGGGAATCAAGGGGATTCAATTTGGAAAGGAAGAAGTTAAACTTTCATTATTTGCAGATGATATGATAGTATACATAAGTGACCCCAAAAACTCCACCAAAGAACTCCTACAGCTGATAAACTCCTTCAGTAACGTGGCAGGTTACAAGATCAACTCCAAAAAATCAGTCGCCCTCCTATACACAAAGGATAAGGAAGCAGAGAGGGAAATCAGAGAAGTATCACCTTTCACAATAGCCACAAATTGCTAGCATAAGATATCTGGGAGTATCTCTAACCAAGGAAGTGAAGGATTTATTTGACAAGAACTTTAAGTCTTTGAAGAAAGAAATTGAAGAGGATACCAGAAAATGGAAGGATCTCCCCTGCTCGTGGATTGGGAGGATCAACATAGTAAAAATGGCAATTCTACCAAAAGCAATCTATAGATTCAATGCAATCCCAATCAAGGTCCCATTAAAATTCTTCACAGAGATTGAGAGGACAATAATCAACTTTATATGGAAAAACAAGAAACCCAGGATAGCCAAAAAAATCTTATACAATAAAGGTTCTTCTGGAGGCATTACCATCCCTGACTTCAAACTCTATTACAAAGCTGCAGTATTGAAAACGGCTTGGTATTGGCATAAAAACAGAGAGGTTGACCAATGGAATCGTATAGAAGACCCGGATCTTAAACCACAAACCTATGAACACCTGATTTTTGATAAAGGAGCCAAAAGTACACAATGGAAGAAAGAGGGCATCTTCAACAAATGGTGCTGGCATAACTGGATGTCAACCTGTAGAAGAATGAAAGTAGATCCATATCTATCACCATGCACAAAACTCAAGTCCAAATGGATTAAAGACCTCAATATTAATTTGAACACATTGAGCTTGATAGAGGAGAAAGTGGGAAGTACTCTACAACAAATGGGCACAGGGAACCGTTTCCTACGCATAACCCCAGCTGCACAGACTTTAAGGGCAACATTGAATAAATGGGACCTCCTGAAGTTGAGCAGCTTCTGTAAAGCAAAGGACATTGTCACTAAGACACAAAGGCAGCCTACTGACTGGGAAAAGATCTTCACCAACCCTGCAACTGACAAAGGTCTGATCTCTAAAATATATAAGGAACTCAAGAGACTAGACGGTAAAATGCCAATTAACCCAATTAAAAAATGGGGCGCTGAACTGAACAGAGAATTCTCAACAGAAGAAGTTCGAATGGCCAAAAGACACTTAAGGTCATGCTCAACCTCCCTAGCTATCAGGGAAATGCAAATCAAAACAACTTTGAGATATCATCTTACACCTGTCAGATTGGCTAAAATCCAAAACACCAATAATAACCTTTGCTGGAGAGGTTGTGGGGTAAGGGGTACACTCATCCATTGCTGGTGGGAATGCAAACTTGTGCAACCACTTTGGAAAGCAGTGTGGCGGTTTCTCAGGAAATTCGGGATCAACCTACCCCAGGACCCAGCAATTCCACTATTGGGAATCTACCCAAGAGATGCCCAATCATACAACAAAAGCATATGCTCATCTATGTTCATAGCAGCATTATTTGTAATAGCCAGATCCTGGAAACAACCTAGATGCCCTTCAGTGGAAGAATGGATGAAGAAACTGTGGAATATATACATGCTAGAATACTACTCAGCGGTAAAAAACAATGACATCTTGAATTTTGCAGGCAAATGGATGGAAATAGAAAACACTATTCTGAGTGAGGTAACCCAGACCCAAAAAGATGAACATGGGATGTACTCACTCATATTCGGTTTCTAGCCATAATTAAAGGGCATCGAGCCTATATTTGGGATCCTTGAGAAGATAATAAGAAGGTGAACTCCCAAAAAAAGATATAGTAATCCTCCTGGATATTGGAAGTAGACACGATCGCCAGGCAAAATTGGGAACTTGAGGGTTGGGCAAGACTGGGCCAAGGGAAGATGGGGAGAGAAAAGTGTGAAGGGGAGAACGGGGGGAGCTCGGAGGAATGGGGTGCTTGGGATATAGGAAGGGTGGATGTGGGAGCAGGGAAGCATATATCTTAATTTAAGGAGCTACCTGAGGGTTGTCAAGAGACTTGACCCTAGAGGGGTTCCCAGGTTTCCAGGGAGACGCCCCCAGTTGGTTCCTTGGGCAGCTGAGGAGAGGGAGCCTGAAAAGACCAGTTCCTATAGCCATACTGATGAATTTCTTGCATATCACCATAGAACCTCCACCTGACGATAGATGAAGAAAATGACAGAGCCCCACATTGGAGCACCGGACTGAGCTCCCAAGGTCCTGATGAGGAGCAGAAGGAGAGAGAATATGAGAAAGAAAGTCAGGAACGAGAGGGGTGCGTTCACTCATGGAGACGGTGGGACAGAACTAATGGGAGATCACCAACTCCAGTTGGAATGGGATTGATGGATCATGCGACCAAACCCGTCTCTCTGAATGTGGCCAACAGCGGGGGCTGACTGAGAAGCAAAGGACAATAGCGCTGGGCTCTGATTCTTCTGCATGGACGGGCTCTGTGGGAGCCTTCTCAGCTTGGTCGATCACCTTCCTGGACCTGGGGGGAGTTGGGAGGACCTTGGTCTTAGCATAGAGTGGGGAACCCTGATGGCTCCTTGGCCTTGAGAAGGAGGGAGGGGAGGTATGGGTGGAGGGGAGAGGAGGGGAGGGAAGGGGGAGGAAGAGGGGAGGGAGGGGGGAGGAGGAGGGAAGGAGATGGAAATTTTTAAATATAAAAAAAAAAACATGAAAAAAAAAAGACTAAATGGCCAATAGCTAGGCAGGTAGAAGTAAGGCAGGACTTGCATGGATTGTGGGTGGGGGAGAGAAAGTTGGGGTCGCCAGCCAGATGCAGAGGAAGCGGGAAATGAGCATGACATGTTGATAAAAAAGTACTGTCACGTGGTAGAGCATAGGTAAGAAATATAGGTTAGTTTAAGTTGCAAGAGCTAGTTAGTAATAAGCCAAAGTTATCAGCTGAGCATTTATAATTAATATAAAAAAAACATGACGTCATAATAACCAGTTGGAGTTGATGTTGTAGGGCCCCATCTTCATCCTGGAAACCTCAAAGATTACTGAAGAAAAAATTTGTTGTTTGTTACGGGAAAGGTAAGCATTATCTACAGAGACATATACAGACATATATGTGTATATATTCAATGAAAGGCGTATTAAAGACAGACACAGACATGAGGGAAGGCAAAGAAGGCAAATATATTAGTATCATTATTATCATTATTATTATTATTATTATGCCCCATAATATGACTCCTGACCTGAGATAGAAACTCTGAGAAATCTTTTATAAACAGGCTTGGAATTGGAGAGGGACTAGGCCAGAGTCCAACTCCAAAAACCAGCTCTAAATATTTATAAAGAAATGCACGTTGACACACATTTAAAAAATTGTTTTTCATATTCATGGAGCTTATCCAATGTTATTGCTGATCCTTGGTGGGTTGTAACTGGTTTCCATCCATCAGTATTTAGATATCCAGGGTCCCTCAGATCCTTTGAAGGTGAGTGTTTTCCTGTGGAGATAAGAAAAGAACCCTGCCCCCAAACTATATTTCTCTTACCATCAGTATGATCACCATCCTTGTGTATGAATTGTTATTTTTCTTTTCCAAGGGGCTTCTCCTCTTCGAACCGAACCTTTATTAATTTTGATGGTATCCACAATTTTTCTTCTCCTTTGGAGACAAGAGCAAAACCCCTTCCCCAACGCAGCATATTCCCTGGCTTCCATTGCGAGGTCAGCACATCCTTGAAATAAACTGGTTGATTTAATTCAGCAGACTTTTCCATTATCCAATGTCTTTCTGCAGCCGTTGTCCCCTTCTCATTAGCGCTGAGAAAATTCAAGGTTAATAAAGCATTATGTAATCTATTTCTGGGGGTATTTTCCACCCCCTTTTGTTTGTTTAACATATCCTTTATAGTTCTATTTGATCTTTCAATGACTGCTTGACCTGTAGGATTGTAGGGTATACCTGTAACGTGCTTAATATTGTAATAAGCAAAAAACCGTTTCATTTTCCTAGAGACATAAGCTGGACCATTATCCATCTTTATTTGTGCAGGTTTACCCATGATGGCCATAACTTCTAACAGATGAGTGATTACTGAATCGGCCTTTTCTGAGCTTAAAGCAGTTGCCCATTGGAAACCTGAATAAGTGTCAATGGTATGGTGTACATATTTTAATTTGCCAAATTCTGTGAAGTGGAACACATCCATCTGCCAGATTTCATTCCTTTTAGTGCCCTTTGGATTAGCCCCTGCAGGCAGTAGTGTTTGGTTATAGAAAGAGCAAGTAGGGCATTTCTTTACAATCTCCTTAGCTTGTTGCCATGTAATAGAAAACTCTTTCTTCAAGCCTTTGCTATTGACATGATGCTTTTCATGAAATTCGGAAGCCTGCAGCACACTACCAATCAATAATTGATCAATATCTGCATTACTTTGTGCTAAAGGACCTGGCAGACCCGTATGGGATCGGATGTGTGTTATATACATAGGGCAAAGCCTGTTCCTGATCATGTCTTGTACCTGGATAAACAATGAAGTTAGTTCAGTATCATCAGGTATAAATTCAGCAGTTTCAATATGTAAGATAACTCTTTCTGTATATTGTGAGTCAGTAACAATATTAAGAGGTTCCTTAAAATCCCTTAGCACCATAAGAATGGCATATAATTCTGCCTTTTGGACAGAATCATAAGGACTTTGTTCCACCTTACCCAAGTCTTCTGATTTGTAGCCTGCCTTCCCTGATTTATTAGCATCAGTATAAAATGTACAGGCTCCAGTTATTGGAGCATCACAGATGATTCGAGGAAGAATCCAAGAAGTTCTCTTTATAAAGTTAAGCGTCCTGCTTTCGGATAGTTGTTAATAATTTCTCCTAAAAAGTTAGCACAAGCTCTTTGCCATGGTTCATTATCTTCCCATAATTTTCGTATCTCATCAGCAGTGAAAGGCACTATGATTTCTGCTGGGTCCATGCCTGCTAGTTGACGAAGTTTCAATTTGCCTTTTATACTTAATTCAGAAACCTTTTCCACATTAGTTTTTATTTTCTTACTTGCTTTATGTGGTAGAAAGATCCACTCTAAGATAATATCATCTCTTTGCATTAAAATTCCTGTAGGAGAAATTTTTGAAGGCAATATGACGAGAATACAACTGAGTTCTGGATTCACCCTATCCACATGTGCTTCCTGTAACTTTTCTTCAACCATTGTCAGTTCTTTTCTGCTTCAGCTGTTAATTCTCTGGGACTGTTTAAATCTCTTTCACCATCTAAGGTTTTATTTAAGTGAATTACCATATCAGATGTTATCCCAACAGCTGGTCAAAGGCTGGAAATGTCTCCCAACAACCTTTGAAAGTCATTAAGAGTCCGTAGTCGATCTCTCCTAATTTGTGCCTTTTGTATATTGAATTTTTGCAAACCTATTTTATAACCTAGATAATCAACAGAATCTCCTCTCTGAATTTTTTCAGGAGCAATCTGCAATCCCCATTTAGGTAAAACTATTTTTACTTCTTCAAACAGTCTTTCTAAGATATCCATGTTTTAATCAGATATCATCCATGTAATTGAAAATTATAGACTTCGGAAATTGCTTGTGTATTATTTGTAATGGTTGATTTACAAAGAATTGGCACAGGGTGGGAGAGTTCAACATGCCCTGTGGAAGGACGGTCCACTGGTATCTCCTGGTAGGTTGAGAGTTATTATAAGTAGGCACTGTGAAGGCAAACTTTTCTCTATCTTTTTCTTGTAAAGGTATGGTGAAGAAAAGTCCTTCAAGTCAATAACTATGAGAGGCCATCCTTTTGGTAATAAAGAGGGCAGAGGAAGTCCAGATTGCAAAGAGCCCATAGGCTGAATAACCTTGTTGATAGCTCTGAGATCTGTCACCATTCTCCATTTACCAGATTTTTTCTTAACCACAAATACAGGAGAATTCCAAGGGCTGGTAGATTCTTCAATATGTTGAGCATCCAATTGCTCTTGTACCAGCTGTTCTAAAGCCCGCAACTTTTCCTCAGCTAAAGGCATTGCTTTGTCCATATTGGTTTCTCAGTCAACCATTTAGGAGGTAGGGCCGTTGGTATTTCTGGAGGGGCATCCTTTGCTTTGTATTCTTGTACAGCCTGAATGGCTGGTTTTTGCCATCTGTAATATCTTTTAATGTTTTCCTCAGAAACATATGCTCTAGAGGCAGCAGGAATGTTAATTTGGGTATTCCATTGCTACAATAGATCACGGCCCCATACATTTACTGCAATATTAGCTACATATGGCCTTAATTTTCCTATTTGTCCTTCTGTCCCTATGCATTCAACCCATCTCGTGCTTTGCCTTACTCGAGATAGGGTTCCAATTCCCAAGAACTGAACATTTACGTCCTGTAGAGGCCAATATGGATGCCAAGATTCTGGAGTAATGATACTTACATCTGCTCCTGTGTCCAGCAGGCCAGTAATGAAAATGCCGTTTACACACACTCTTAACTTGGTCTTTGATCACTTATAGAAGTTTGCCAAAATACATGTAACTCATCTTCCAGGCCGTTTTTGCTTTTAACAGTAGGCATGGGGCTTTCTAATTGTCCTGATGAGGCATGTTCTCTGTAGTAACAGGAAATGACTGGACCACATTCACCATGGGGGCCTGCGAGAGGCCCCCCATTGCGTTTCCCGCTTGCAGTAGATTTCCTTGTCTATCTCTTGACGATCTACATTCGTTCGTCCAGTGTCTACCTTTTCCACATCTCCTACATAAACCTGAAGGCTGAGGCCTCCTATTCCTGTTATTCCTGGAATAGGCGTTATTATTATTATTTCCGGAAATCCTTTGTCTACTATTCCATTTCATATGCCCCATTCTGCCACAATTAAAACATTTGGTATTTTGATGCCTTCTTTCACCATTGACAATTGCTTCTTCTACCCATGCTTCAGTGCCATAGTCAAATGTATCAATATTCATTATATGCAAGACCCATTCATCCAAAGGTGCTGATCTGATCTTTAAAGGTGTCAAAACCCTTTTGCACTCCACATTGGCATTCTCATAAGCCAAAGACTCAATTATTATACGCCTTGCTTCTGGGTCAGATATCCCTATTTGTACAGCTTTAGTTAGTCTATGTAAAAAGTCACCAAATCGTTCTCTCGGATCCTGTTTAACTCTGATATATGATTCTGTTCTCTGTCCCGGGTCTTGAACCCTGTCCCAAGCCTTTAAGGCTGCTGTTGTACATATGGATAAGGTGTGTTCATCATAATTAGCTTGTTCTAGAGGATCAGAATAAAGTCCTTCACCCAGAATTTGATCTAGGGTAATGTCAACTCCTTTCGCTCTTTCCTGCTGTTCTAAAAGTCTAGCCTCTTGTCTGAACATACATTCCAGTTTAATTGAGATCCACTCTCTAGAACCGCCGATGTCAAATGAATCCAATCGTTTAGGGTCGGTCTTGTACTTATTGACCACGATTTTAGCATCTCCTTAACAAAGGAGCTATGTATCCCAAAATTCATAACAGCCTGTTTAATTTCTTTCAGATCATTCATACGGATGGGTTCCCATGCATATTCCTTGGTGACCTTAGGGTTTTTAGAACCAGACACCTTCTCTGTTGTTATTACTGGAAAGACAGGCAAGGTCTTGTGGAAATTATCCCAGAGAGTTCTATTCACTGATGGGGTTAAGATTTTCTTTTGTACCATTTGCTCCTGTTCATCAGAGTCCATAATTTCCTCAATCTTTTCAAATCTGTTTACCATTGCCTTCTGCAATGCCTGAATCTCTTGTCCAGTATTATGTTCCAAGGCCTTCATAGAGGATTCTAAGATATGAAGTTTGTTCAAAACCAATAATATCTCATCCTTGGACAGAATTTTCATGGCATGAATTGTGCCATCTTGTATTGAAATTCTGTCCAGTAATCTTTCATAGCCCTTTGATAGTCTTGTTAATACATTCAACGGTTTGAATTTTCTCAGATAATGTTTCAGTTCCTACAGACAGGGACTGCAATTTATGATTCAAATAAGCTGTTCCTGCTTCCATATCAATGAAATTTTTCTGAGAGGCAGTACGAATCTCCTGCACATTTTTCTCAAATGATAAAGCCATCTCAGAGAAAGATCTATTATTCCTTTCTTCGAGAACTTCAAACTTTTCTTTGAGAACTTCAAACTGTTTATGAATCTCCTGCATATTTTTCTCAATTGATAAAGCCATCTCAGAGGAAGATCTATTATTCCTTTCCTCGAGAACTTCAAACTGTTTATTGATGTGGTTATTGTTGATCTGAACTGTTTTTGAAATTGTCTTAACCATTTGGAAGTTGTTTCCCAAAACAGTCATGCCCTTCTTTAATTTTTCAACTTCTGCCTGTAAGGACTCTATCAATTTTCTATTGTCCAACCACGTCGTAATGAAAAAAATAAAAATAAGGAAGATACCAAGCCCTGTAGATATCCAACCAAAGGAAACCACATCTGCATCGCTCCAAAATTTATTCATTGTGTAATTAAACAAGCTATAAAATCTGTCAACGGTGATAATATCAGACATTTTCAATCAGATTATTTATTTTCAATCAAAAGAAAAATTACCTGTAATGACCGTTGTCTGCCAGTAGATGGCATGGTGCACCTGGATCCACGTGGCTGGGAAAATCAAAGATGGCACCCGGATCATGGCAGCACGCCAAGCGAGCAGCGCGGTGGAAACGGGCTAAGCGGGGATGCAGATGGGGGTGGCTGATTGCACTTGAGCGGGCCGCAATCTACAATATGCAAAACGGACAGGGGGAGGGTGGCTCGAAGCTTGGCGCGGCTCAGACTGGGCACGCGGCTTGAGCTCGGGCTCTGTTCTCAGAGCGTGCACACGCAGGCAGCTGAGATGCAGGCAGCTCCTGGGGAAAAAGAAAACTGTGCGCAGATGACCTGCTGAATTAAAATCAACGTCGGATCCCCACAGCACAAAAGCTGCACAAATGGGAGTTCTTCCGTGATAACAAAAGCCCAACGCCCTGTGGCTGGCGTCAGGAGCTGAAGGCTCCCAAATGCCCCAGTTGGTTGTCTTTAATCTCGGGGTTCAATGGTCAGCCCGACGTTGCAGCGCCAAAATGTAGTGGTGGTTGGAGGAATTTGGAAATAACCAAAATAGCCCTTTTAGAATAAATCAGTTTTAATAAAAGGAGAAAGTGGGATACACTTACAAAGCCAAGGTTCCAGCGAAGCAGAGAACCAAGCGGGAGAAAACAGAGCGCCTATCCCAAACCCGGTTCTTTTTAAAGGTACCTTTTGCCCCTGGAGTGGCCACGCCCCTCAGAGCAGGGATTGGTCAGCCACCCCAACAGATACTGTATGTTATTATGCTTTCTTTGAATTGTTTGAATGCTGAGGAAGGAGCAACAGCTGCTAAAAGATATTTGCTTATAAATGCTGCTGAATTAATCCAAGATAGGTATTTTGAAAATACCTTGACTTCAAACTTGAAGTCAAAAGGTATGTTACTTTGGAGTATAGAACTTTAAGCTGAAGCCTCTCAGCAGTAGTGCTCCCTCCTCCCCTGGGAACCAAGGACCTAACAACTACACATGCACATACTGGAATGTTGGGAACTTTCCATCTCCCTGAGTCCTTGTGAGTGTTCCCCAAATAGAGCTCCATTTCTGAAATTGGGACAAGATAACCCACAGATGTCCACAGATGTTTTGACTCAGTTCCTGGGAAAGTAGCAAAGTGACCCTCAAATGTTTCCTCTTACCTCATCTGATCTAGCAACCACTCCCCAGCCAATTATTGGTAATAGGCCTTTAAATAAGCCAATCATAATAGTTAAAGAAGAACCCCCAGACTCCCCCCCCTTGTTTCTGTGGCTTTTTACTTTAAAAGTAGCCTGTACCAGCCATTCAGAGGCTTTCTGGCCTCTTGAATGCTGAAAGACCCTGTCATGACAGAATTAATAAAATCCTCATGCTTTTACATTAACTGTGGTGAGAGAGATGGTCTCTTGGGGTGACTCCTCCTGGTAGTTGGACTTCAGGGTCCAACAGGAGAAGAGATTTTGCTTGTTTCCACAGGACATGAGAGGCTGTGGATTCATTCTGAGTTAAGAAAAAATCAGGTTTGATCAAGGAAGACCACCTAAGAAATCTCTGGTAGGAGCAGATGGCCCAGATGTCTAAGTTCTATGTCCAGAATAGATTCAAGACTTCTGCCTGAGATGATCAAGCCTCGCAGGATACTCTAGTCAGTACTTGATCATAATTCTAAATTTTCTTTAGGTCCCCATAAGATTATCAGCACCCCCAACCAGCAGGAAATAGCCTGGAATACTACGCACACATTCCCAAAAATGGACTATTCATATTTTCCTTTGTTTAAAAAAAGAGGGGAAAATGGTGCAGGACAATTCTGTATTCTGTCACTTATATTTTAAATAAATGCTGTTGGCCAGTAGCCAGGCAGGAAGTATAGGTGAGACAACCAGACAGGAAGTAGAGGCAGAGCAATGAGAACAGGAGTATTCCCCAGTCTTGTCCAGACACCGAAGAGGCAAGATGTGACCTGCCTCACCGAAAAAGGTACTGAGTCATGTGGCTACCATATACTACAATAATGGGTTGATATAAGTTATAAGAGTTGATAAGAAGCCTGAGCAAATGGGCCAATCAGTTTATAACTTATGTAGACCTCTGTGTGATTTTCTTTGGAGCTTACTGGCTGTGGGAACTGAGCAGAACAGAAACCCCAACAAGCAAGCCCTCATGTTATAGACATCAAACCCAGAAGATTCTCAAGTTGACCTTCTAGGTCTGGCCAATGACTAGTGAAACTGCCTGGGCTCATTTGACCTGACCACAACCATCATCTGTAATAGGGAACATGGGTAAAAATCATGATATCAGGATGGGCCATCTCCTTTCTTTTGGACAACGAAACCACATACTTAGTACTGAAGGAATTCTGGGGGCCTACCTCTCCTTCTAGTTTTCCTATAGTTGGGGTAGAGGATAGCCTTATCTACCTCAGCAGAACCCACTACCTAACTGTGTTATTAGGGACCTCCCAGCTCCAATGTGTCATTTCCTCTATCAGCCTCTCAGGTGGACTCCCAAGAGTGGGATACCCAAAACCCCTCTGTTGATAACCACCATTTCCCCATCCTTATCAAATTATCAAATTACAAGATTCTATTAAGTACATTACCCAAGCTCAGTTTTCTCTCTCTCCCCCTGTCTCCCTCCTTCCCTCTCTCTCTCTCTCTCTCTCTCTCTCTCTCTCTCTCTCTCTCTCTCTCTCTCTCTCTCTCTCTCTCCAGAGCCTTAGGGGACTTAAACCATCTCTGACCATCTAAGAAAAAAGCTACTTCACCCTACCTCTTCTCCTTTTAACACCCCTATACTTGCTGTTAAAAAACCTAGTGGAACCCATCACCTGGTTCAAGACCTCCAGCTCATTAACTCTGCAGTGGTCCCTCTTCATCATGTAGTGCCTAACCCTTACACACTTCTTTCCACTATCCCTCCAGGAACCTCCCATTTCTTAGTTCTAGATCTCAAGAATGCTTTTTTTTCTCTATTCCTCTCAGCTCTCAATCTCAAAATATCTTTGCCTTCACCTGGACTGACCCTGACACTCACCTCTCCACACAGATCACCTGGAATGTCCTGCCCCAGGAATTCCGGACAGCCCACACCTCTTTGGTCAGACTTCAGCTTTTGATCTACTCTCATTGTCTCTCCCTAAGTCTAAACTCATACAGTATGTAGATGATATTTTACTTTGCAGTCCATCCTTAGAGATTAGGAAAACTGATACCTCCACTCTTTTAAATTTCCTCTCCACAGAGGGCTATAGAGTCTCACCTTCTAAGGTCCAACTGTCTACCTCTCAGGTCATTTACTTGGTATTAACTATTACCTCCAACCAAAAGGCTATTACCCTAGACAGAAAAAAAGCTAATTCAGTCCCTTGCAGTTCCTTCTACAAAAGAAGAGGTTTTATCATTTTTAGGAATAGCTGGCTTCCAGCGTTCCGGGATCCCCTTTTTCTATCCTTGTCTGCCCCTTATACAAGGCAGCTCTTGGCCCCCTGCATGAGTCCCTTCCCTATCCCATTACTAAACCCTTCCAGAGACTCCAACAGGCCCTTATCCAGGCCCCAGCTCTTCATCTCTCATATTTCACTTGTCTTTTCTTCCTCTATGTAGCATAGAAGGAGGGATATGCTCTTGGGGTCCTAGGACATCAGCTGGGACCTTCCTTTGCACATGTAGCTTACCTGTCAAAGAATCTAGACCTCACCACTCAGGGCTGGGCACCCTGTATATGTGCTTTTGTGACCTCTGAGCTTCTTCTTCATGAGTCAAACTAACCTTTGGGTCATCTACCACTGTCTTCTTCCACCACAATCTATCCCATCTCTTAACGTATTAAGGCTTAGAAACCTTACCTTCTTCCTGAGTTCCACTGTGGGACCGTGAACTTGTACCCTGTAAGATGTAAGAAAGAGTTAATAAGAAGCTTGAACTAATAGGCCAACCAGTTTATGATTAATGCAGACCCCTGTGTTGTTTCTTTGAGACTGAATAACTGCAGGACTGGGAGGGACAGAAATCTTTCAACAGAGTTCTTTCCCTCCAGGTGGCACTAGTAGAAGATGCCACACTCACTTTCCAATCCTGCCCACCCTTAGTATCTCAACTCTCCTACCACAACCTAACATTCATTATTCCCCATCTCATTCCCGCATAGAAACCTTAGAGGATGTACTGCCTCACCCTTCACATATACAGGAGGGCAAACTTTCCCAGGCCACTTATACCTGGTATACAGATGGCAGTTCCTTTTTATGTGAAGGGACCCATAGAGTAGGCTATGCCATAGTGTCAGATACTTGGGGGGGGGGTGGAGGCACAGGCACTCCCTGCCCATACCACTAATTGGGTGTCAGATACTGGGGTGGTGGAGGCACAGGCACTCCCTGCCCATACCACTAATTGGCAGGCTGAATTAGTAGCCATTACCTGTGCCTTCCAGTTAGCACAGGAACAATCTTTAAATGTTTACATGTAGTGATGAGCTGCGGGCATGCCTGCTTTTCGTCCTGCCCGGCTCCCGGCCACCTGGCTAGCTTATGCCTCAAAATAACAACACACAAACTGTATTCTTTTAAACACTGCCTGGTCCATTAGTTTCAGCCTCTTATTACCTAATTCTCACATCTTGCTTTAACCCATATTTAGTAATGTGTGTAGCACCATGAGGTTGTGGCTTACCGGGAAGATTCTAACCCACGTCCATCTTGGGCCGGAGCTTCATCACATCTGTCCCAGAGAGGAGAGGCAGGGCAATTGCCCGAGGCATCTGCCTCACTCCCAGCTTCCTCTTCTGTCTACTCCACCCACCTATGTTCTAACCTATCAGGCCAAGCAGTTTATTTATTAATTAACCAATGAAACAGCAGATAGATAGAAACACTCCTACATCATTTACACAGACTCCAAATATGCCTTTCATATCTTCCTGTCCCATGCAGCTATCTGGAAGGAGTGTGGGTTTCTTATGACAACAAGAGGATCCATAACTAACTCAGGTTACATTATGGATAAGTACCTTAAGATTTGTTTCAGGTAAAACATTAAGAGGTCTAATAATTTCCTTTTCTAATAATTCCCCCTTCTTTTCTTCCCTCCTCCCCACTGTCTTCTATTCCAACACTATACTATCATTACCATAAGCTTTTAATATGTCTAAAATTATTTCTTTTTAAACATTTTTCATAAGCTGCAGGGCACCAAATTGGACCTACCTAAATGGACCAGACTCGTCCAGAATAAGTATCATTTAATTCTTCTCTTATCATTCCTGGTCTCGGGAACTCCTGGGAAACTCCCTCCTCCACCTCAAAAAAAAAAAAACAGGTAAATTCCCTTCATCTTCCAACTTGGGACTCTCCTCCCTCAATCACCAGGATCTAAAATTTTTTTCCAGACATAATCTTTTGCCTTGCCAGCATCTTGTGAGGTTCAAACTTCAAGCCAGCCAGTTCCACAGAGCCCAAAAAACACAAAAGTAATCAGCCACCCCAGGATGTGGTCAAGCACCTCAACTCTCCAATGCCCACAAAACCAGCAGGAAGCAGTCTTGAGACCTGATGACACCCCAGTCCCACCCATTAAAGATCCCAAGCCCCCCAATTTTTTATAATAAACAAAAGGTTGAAATGTTATGTTTCTGGTCACACAGCAGTAGCAGGCAATTCTGGGTTCCAGGGCCACGCATGTGCAGACAAGCACTCTGGAAAAGTATTCAGCTACCCTGGGACCTTAAAAGGCTCTGCATGAGCTATGTCCAGTATGTATGCATCACCTATGTATGACACAGTTACGTAAGCCCTTGCGTGTGCATGCATGAGCTCCATCATCTGCATATGATGTAGCTACATCAACATCCTCCTTTCCCCCTGTGCATATACACTAGGCAGCCTTTAAAACCTGGATGTGTCATTTCTAAGCTCTCTTTCTCCACACCAACTTCCTCAGGTCTGTGTGCATGTCTCTCCTCTAATAAACTCTTAAGTGGGCTTTGTTGTGTGCTTTATTTTCACTCACGCTGGGTAATTTCACTAGCATTTCCAGGGTCCCTCAGCCATGCATGTCCATCAGCATTCAGGTAAATTACCCAGCCACCTTAGGGCCTTATGCTCCATGTAGTCTATGTACATGCACAGTGTGGCCACAGAATCTATACTCGTGTGTCCCTGTACACATATGCTGAACTGCCTTTAAAAAGTGGACATGCTTGCCCCATGCTCTCTCTGGTCATGTTTCTTTCATACAGGTCTGTGTAGCCCCCTCTTTCCTTTCTCTTTATTAATAAAACTCTTAAAGTGGGTTTCGTTGTTTACCTTGTGGTCTACTCTCACATACCATAATATCACCTTTAATCGCAGCATGTGGAAAACAGGCAATAGACCTTTGTTCAGTCTACATAGTGTGGGGCCCAGGGCACCCTGACCACACATATGGGGCCCAAGGCACCCTGGTCGCACATAATGGAGTCATGTGGGGCCCAGGCCTCACAGCTACCATAGCAGGCAGCACCAGGTTCCAGAAAAAAACATAAGCTGGCACCACCAAGGAACAGATCATTCAAAGAAAATTCCTAACATTGCAACCATTGTAGATAGGATCACCACTTTTCACCAAGACACCCCTAGACAAATGTCAGCCAATCAGGCATCCTGAACCTTAGAAATCCCTCACCCCTACCTTTGCTACTATAAAAACTCAACCCCAGCTGAGCTTGGAGTTCTCAGATCACTCTAATATGTTAGATGTACAGAGAAACTAAGTTTGCAAACTTGTGTAAGAATAAAGGATCTTTGCTTTTACATACAGAACTCAGTCTCCTAGTTGATTTTGGGGAGACTCTGTGATCTGGGCATAATACATAGCAAGTTCCAGACCAGATAGGATTACATAGGAAGATCCTGTATAAAAACCACTAATACAAAATCCAAGAATCTTGGGTCTACTCTCTGTTTCTATCTGTGTATCCACTTCCTTTAGCCTTACAGGTGTAGGACTCAGTCAACCATGATAAACTTCATAGGAATAGACCACCCAAAGGAAGTTCTTAACTTCCAACCATTATTACTGCCCATATTGGACCTAGCTGTAATGGTTTGTCCTGTCCCTTTAAGAGGTAAGCCATGCCCACTCCCCCCTCCACAAGCAGGTGGATCTTTCACTTCCAGTCTGAGTCTCCCCTTTTTGTCTCTCTTCCAAAGAGGTAGCTGCTACTGTGGCTCCTCTCCTCTCCTCCCCTCTCTTTCTCTCTCTTTCTCTCTTCTATTCTCTCCTTATCCTCCCTCTTCCCTTCCATAACCTACTAAATAAATATACAACCTCACTCTGCATGTTGTGCCTATCCATCTGTCTCTCCTCCTAGGACTATCTGTCCTGCCAAGGTCTCTCACCCACCACGAGGCTCCCTGCTTGGAATCTGCTGGCCCTCATGGCCCACAGGTCACTCAGGGGCTCCCTGCCTAGTGACCTGCCATTGTCTCGTGTCCACTGCCCATTGCCACCATTTGGGAACCTGCGCTGTTTTATTTTTACCATTACACTAGCCATGATAAGTTTAATGGAAGCCTGAGTTTCCGTAGTTTACCGTGAGGCAATACCTGGTTGCAGGAAGGACCACAAACTGAGATTACCCAGATGTTAGGAATTTTTCCTAATGCGAGCTCTCTGCCAATGCAAAAATCCCAATCAAGCCAAATCACAACGAGCCAAATTAAGAAATATCCAGGTTTAATGGGATTCCTGTGCCCTCAGGTGGCCCCGAGGGTAAACCGGTGTAATTATCTGTTCTGTCTTTTTAAGAGACAAGCCATGCCAACTCCCTCCCCTGTGTGCTGAGACAGGCTGATCTTAAGCTTCCAGCCTGAGTTCCTTCCCTTTTCTATCTCCCTTTTGAAGAGGCAGCTTCTGCCTCTCCCCACTCCTTCCCTTCCCCCCTCTGCTTTTCTCCTTCTTCTCCTTTCCTTCCATAACTCACTTAATAAATATCCAACCTCACTCTGCATGGCGTGCCTATGCATGTCTCTGTTGTCCGCTACAGTGTGTCTCCCTGCCCAGGACCAGCCACAGCTCAGGGACCTGCAGCCATCCCTGCCTGTGCCTGGGACTGGCTGCTCTCAAGACCCCCTGCCTACTGCTTGCTGCCACATGGCCTACTGCCTGCCACTGCCGGGAATCCTCAGCATTTTTAATTCTTCCATTACATTTGGTGCTGTGACTCATATAAGCTCTCCAGCCCCGAGTCCCTCTCCTGAGGTCAGGATCCTGAACAAGGTATTTTTTTCCACAACAACCACATGATTTCTACAGCATGATTTCTACTCACACCACTGGCTTCAATTGGTGAGTTTTTCCCATTCTGGTCAGCTTTAACCATTTCTCTGAACCCAAGGAATTGACCAGTGAGCTCCCAGCAATCTTCTTGTGTTCCTAGAAACACAAACAGTTGAGCCCTTCACTGACATTCCTCTCTGAATTGCTTCCCTTAGCTAAAATCATGACCGGACTGACCCAGGGTTAGCACTGCACATTCTGTGTGGTGCATTCGACTGGGGGCCCAGGGTCCCTCAGTTTTTCTTTCTCTTTTTTTCTTTTCTTTTCTCCCCTTCCCCTCCACCATTAAAGGCTGCTGGGAGCAGCTTCTGGCCTCTCTGGCTTCTGAATCGCCCCAACCAAATCCAGTCAAGCTGTAACACCCCACGGGGGGCAAAGGATGCTCTCCCACGGGTCCTGCGGTGTTCTGGCCAATTTACACCTCACCTATGGGGGAGACGTTCCATTATAGGCCTTGTGGTATCTCTGTTTCATGGGTTTTCACGGTTTTAGCTGTGGGTAGCAAGCCATCCGTGTCTATCCCCCCTGAAGTGGAAGCCTCTTAGAGGCCCTAAAACCACAGGCCTTAATGCCATACTTCTTCAGCTCCTACCCTCACTTTGCCAGTGTCCTGGAAAGAGTTTTCTCAAACTGTCCCTGCCACTACTGCTAACAAGATTGGTCAGATCCACAAGGCAGCTTTTTTTTTCAATTCCAGCCTTTTGCTCTCCTCTGAGGCTTGTGGCATGGCGGCTCAGCCACAGGGCAGATCACACCTCTAAGTCTCTCTTATTAAGCTTAAAATCCCCACAACTCAAAAATTGTGGCTTTTCCTTCTCTTATTAAGCTTAAAATCTCTGCAGCTCAAAAATTGTGGCTTTTCCATACAACATGTGACTTCACCATGGCCATCTTAACTGAGTGACTTTTCCATACAACATGTGACTGCTGCCATTTTGACTGGGGTCAGGTGACTTCATCACCATCTTGGCTGAGAGCCAGGTCAGGTGATCAAGTTCCACCATCTTTACTGAGGTATTCCCTGCCTGGTTCCCCAGTGTTAACACTGTTACATGGGTGACCTTACCAGCATCTTAACTGAGAGCCAGGTCAGATGACCAAGTTCTTCCATCTTTACTGAAGTATACCCTGCCTTGTCCCCCAGTTTACTTATGGTTTTTTTTTCCACTAAATTTCTCTCATTGACTCTGTTGCATGTGTTTTGTGCAGTGGCATGCCTTTGATAGGGCCCACCAAGAGCATCCACTTTTCCCAATTCCTGTTCACTCCGTGTTTGTGTTCATACATGTAATTTAAATGCACCCATGTTTACTGTTAAATGTTATAATGATCTGTTTATTGCATCTTATTTCATACTACAAAATCAATAAGTCTCATGTTTTAAACTGGTATGTACTTTTAAGTCTCTTAAAAAAGTACTTTATAAGCCGGGCGATGGTGGCGCACGCCTTTAATCCCAGCACTCGGGAGGCAGAGGCAGGCGGATCTCTGTGAGTTCGAGACCAGCCTGGTCTACAAGAGCTAGTTCCAGGACAGGCTCTAAAGCCACAGAGAAACCCTGTCTCGAAAAACAAAAAAAAAAAAAAGTACTTTATATTTAAGTCAACCCTCATTTAAAATATATTAAGATGTTTTCTACTCTTGCTAGTTCTGTCGTTAACCTTCTATTGCAAGCAGTTTTATCTTCTTTCTTTCTTTTTATGAGTGTAAATCTTACCTGTTGAGAGCCAGTACAGTCAAGCTTGGACCCAGCTCTCCAGGCAGATTCTATACTGTAGTTATATCTTATAAACAGTCCTCAACTGGTCAAAGATCTGGGGAATATGGCATTTAAATATTTAATTATTAAAAAACTTTTCATAACAAAAAGAGACAGTTTGGCTCCTAGGAGCAACACTCTATTTCCTCTGAAGAAGACAGAAGACAAATGGGCACACAACAATGTCCATCCGCAATTCGCTGCAACTGCCAAGTGCTGACCACGGGTGAAACTGCCTTTCATCTAATCTAAAGATCTCCAGGCGTGGACAGAATTGGTGGAATCGACAGCCTAGCTGCACAGGTCAAGGTAGCCCTGTCTTCCTACAGATTTCTCAGCCCACAGGATCTTCTGAAGCCTGGCAGGCCCTGAGAAAAACAGCAAAAGGCAAATATGACCTTCAGCAACCATGGAAGACCCTGAGAAGTAGCTCTAGGTGCCAACCAGCAAGTTCTCTGTTGTTTTTTAATCAATAACTCAAGTAAAATTTTATCCTTCTCAAAGATCTCTGATGCAGTTTGATAGCTGAGAGGTTTTGTCAGTTTAAAAGGACAACCTCACCAAACAAATTTCAGTAAAATACAAATACAAGACCTGAAAGTTATAAAGGTATGAGGGCAAATACAAGTTATCAAACTTCTCTCTCATGTTGCCTTTCATAGTCTTAAAAATACTTTTCATTCTGCAGAAACATCTGTCACTGATGTGAGAGGGTCTTCTGTTTGAGTTGATTTCATTGGTTAATAAAGAAACTGCCTGGCTCATTTGATAGGCCGGCCCTTAGGTGGGTGGAGTAGACAGAACAGAATGCTGGGAAGTTAGTCAGACCGCCGTGCCTCTCCTCAGGGAGACAGACGTGATGATGCTCCGGCCCAAGATGGACATATGCTATAATCTTCCCAGTAAGGCACCACTTCGTGGTGCTACACAGATTATTAGATATGGGTTAATCAAGATGTAAGAGGCTGAAACTAATGGGCCAGGCAGTGTTTAAATGAATACAGTTTGTGTGTTATTATTTTGGGGCATAAACTAACCAGGCAGCCGGGATCCAGGTGGCAGGAACGCAGCCCGCGGCTCCACACTACATGTTATAGCCATTCTGACATGAATATGCTACTGTTTATACACTGTATATATCTAAAACTTCTGTTTCACAAACTCAAAGAATTCTTGTGAGTTCCAGGGAGCCGACTTGAAGGATTCACTTAAAACAGGTCGGATACATCCCCCTCAATTCCTTGATCCTAATTTTTTTTTTCTTAATTTAACTTTGTCCTCTGTTCTGCCAATACCTTAAACAGGTGTAAGAGACACCAGACATTTCCATACCACAAACACCAGACAGGAGCAAGAGACCAGCTATGCCAGGATGTGACCAGCACCCAGCCTTCTCAGGTTCCCCCCAAAGACAACACCCACAAATAAGCAGGAATAAGTCTTGAGAAACCACTGTCCCAATTCCTTTAACCTGTGGTGCCTAACCTCCTGCGTTTTTATTATAAAAAAGAGATGGGAATGTAATGATCTGTTCTGTCTCGTTAAGAGACAAGCCACGCCCACTCCCTCCCCCTTCGGCTGAGACAGGCTGATCTTTAGCTTACAGCCTGAATTCCTTCTCTTTTCCATCTCCCTATTGAAGAGGCAGCTTCTGCCACTCCCCACTTCTCCCTTTTCCCCTTCTGTCTCTCTCTCTCCCTCTCCCTCTCTCTCTCTCTGTCTTTCTCTCTCTCTGCCTCTCTCTCTGCTCTTCTCCTTCTCCTCCTTCCCTTGCATAACCCACTAAATAAATATCCAACCTCACTCTGCATGGTGTGCCTATCCATGTCTCCGTCATCTGCCACCACGTGTCTCCATGTCTCCCTGCCTGGGACCAGCCACCACTCGGGGGCCTACATCCATCCCTGCCTGGGACTTGCTGCTCTCAGGGACTGCTGCCTTCCACCACATGGCCCGCTGCCACCACTTGGGGACCTCCGGCATTTCTGCTGCCAGCCGCTGCTGCGGGGATCCTGCAGCATTTTTAATTTTTCCATTACAACCAGGAGGCCATGAATGCAACCACTGGGGAGAGAGGAAAGAGACCACGTGTTTCTCCTCTGGCAGCTCACTTAAATACCCTAACCTCCGGGGCGGGGGGGTCAAGACCTGGAATGCTGGAATTTGGAGGATGGTCGCCTTTGTGGCCTCCCAGTTCCTCCTCAGGGCTACCCGAGAGCGCAGGAATCCCATTAAACCTAGATATTTCTTAATTTGACTTGTGATTTGGCTTGATTGGGATTTTTGCATTGGCATTAGGAAAAAATCCTAAAACCAGGCATCACCCAAGAACCCAGACCATGCAAAGGAAATGCCTAACATTCCAACTGTTGTGGATAGGATCACCTGCCAGCACACACCCATCAGTTTTCACCAGGACACCCCCAGACAAATGCCAGCCGTTCAGGGGTTCTGAACCTTAGAAATCCCTTGCTCCCACCTTTACTACTATAAAAACTGAACTGAGTTTGGGGATCTCCAATTATTCAAATAGGTTGGACATGCAGAGAGAGGGTGTTTGCAAACGTGTATAAAATAAAGAAAGGCTCTTTCCTTTCACATACAGGACTCGGTCTCGTTGCTGGTTTGGGGGGAACTTCTCGGGTCTGGGTATAACCCAGGCAGGGTTATGAGGGCAGTGGAAGAAGATAACCATTTACTTGAATTTGGCAATTTATCTTTAGGGCTGTTCAATCCCCGAGGATGAAAAATGGGTGGGGTTTCCTGGTCGGATCTGTACTGGAAGTGCTTGCATTCAAAGTTGAGTAGAAAAATATCTCCACAAGAGAAGGAAAAAAATAAAATCAAAGGAAACCTTCTTTTTTTTTTTTTTTTTTTTGGTTTTTCTAGATAGGGTTTCTCTGTGTAGCTTTGGAGTCTGTCTGGCACTTGCTTTGTAGACAAGGCTGGCCTCGAACTCACAGAGATACACTTGCTTCTGCCTCCCAAGTGCTATGATTAAAGGCCTGCGCCACCACCCAACCAAAGGAAACCTTTAAGGAAATGCTGATTCGAGATCTTCAGGGTCTTAAAGACGACACACAAAACGTGCATTAAACAATGAGGCTATGGCGAGGAAAGAGGATGAAACATGCTGGGGGGGACACCTA
This sequence comes from Arvicola amphibius, assembly GCF_903992535.2. Lineage (NCBI taxonomy): Eukaryota > Metazoa > Chordata > Mammalia > Rodentia > Cricetidae > Arvicola > Arvicola amphibius. Next base: position 6,472,294 of record NC_052060.1, on the reverse strand, counting down.
TCACACAAAATTTAAACACAAAATGAGAGGACGTGAGTCCCTTTGTGTATCACACAGACACACATTAAAGACGTGTGACAGGCCAAAGACCATACAATCTCAGTGGTGGAATTGTGATCTTTTCCTGTTTATTTGTATTTTCTTTTTTTTCTTTTTTCTTTTTTTTTTTTGGTTTTTCGAGACAGGGTTTCTCTGTGGCTTTGGAGCCTGTCCTGGAACTAGCTCTTGTAGACCAGGCTGGTCTCGAACTCACAGAGATCCGCCTGCCTCTGCCTCCCGAAATGGATCTTTCTGAAGTGAACATGCATTAATTTTGCTATAAATGACAGTTTTATAACTTAAAAAATATCTTCAAAACAAAGTATTTTTGGCCGCTAGTTGGGGAGGAGCTTCAGTAAACATTCTCGACAAAGCCCGCTGGGCTTAAGCAGTTCCTGCTCCAGAGATGCACTGCTGGACACAGGCGTAGTCTTATTCCCGCAGCTCCGATCCCGCGACGCTAGGCTGTGAAATTTGACCCCTTCGGCCTACCGTAGCCGGAAGTGCGCTCGACATTGCTTCCGGGCTTTCCTTTAGTTTTCCCAAAACCTTGTCTCCCTCACGCTGTCTCCCCACCCCCGCTGTCGCTCGCAGCGGTTTTTGTGTTCGTCGGCGAAGCCGAGCCCTGGCGTCGAAATCTGGGGTCCGTGTGGAGAGACGCAGCCCTGTGGTGAGGAGCGGCGTTGTGGGGAGGACGGACTGAGGGAGGCTGAGGCGGGCCCGGGCTGCGTGAGGAGACTCGGCGGAGGGCGGAGAAGGCCGGGGGCGGGGCCGAGCGGGCGGCGGGTGTGAGGCCGGGGCTGCGGGCGCTGCACCCGGGCCGCCGCCGCTGCACCGGAGCCGCCGCCGCTGCTGCTGCCGCTGCACCGGGGCCGCCGCCGCTGCTGCTGCCGCTACGATCCCGTCGCCGCCCCGGCCGCCGAGCCCCGTGCGCGCGGTTCCTGGAGCGTGGGTGTGAGTGGTCACCTTCGCTGCAGGCTTTGCTCTGTTCGCGCAGGGAGACCTTGTCTGTCTTCCTTTGCTTTCTGCTGGGCATGGAATTCGGGGCCTGGTGCCGCTGAGAACCCCTTCCCCAACGCAGCCATCCCCCTGCCTGGTCGTAGGAGCTACTTTCCACAGGGAAGCCAAGTAACGTGAGAGAGAGGAGTAAAAGAACCCAAGATGGAATTAGTTAATTACGACCCGCTGTCTGCAGGTGGCCGAGGCACTTAGGTTAGACGCAGTGTCAAGACAGATAGGGTCATCTTCCTAGTTAAAGAACACGTTGTCTCATAAAAATACAGAAATACCTATGTAGGTAAACTCTCTTCAGTTTCCTGAAACATTATTTTGGTAGCTCCCTGTTGCATATTGGTGTTCTCTAACCTCTCCCTAAGCTATCATTAGATCTTATTTAGGCCCGTTATTCTATATGAGCAGGTGAGTTTCCCCAGAAAAATCTCCGGGTCACATTCAGGAGGAGGAGGAGAGAGAACAGACTGTGTGACTAAGAGGTTGCAGGATAGACTGCGTTTTCTTCTGAGACTGAAATTGTGAGTTGAGGTGAGAGTCATTCTCATTTCTTGTTCCCCACAGGGCAAAACCATGTCCTCCCTCCCTGGGTGCATTAGCTTGGATGCAGCAACAGCTGCAGCTGACTCTGATGACATTGCTGAACTGCAGCAGGCAGTGGTTGAGGAGCTGGGTATCTCTATGGAGGAACTTCGTCATTTAATTGATGAAGAACTGGAGAAGATGGACTGTATACAGCAGCGCAAGAAGCAGCTCGCAGAGCTGGAGACGTTGGTGCTGCAGAAGGAGTCTGAGGTGGCTTATGTTGACCAGGTATATGATGATGTGTCCAGGTAAGGATTCGCGGAAGCAGAAGCCAATGCGCATTTTTTTCATTACTTTTGTTTTTATGCTTTTTATACATTTTTTATTGATATTTATTGAGCTCTACATTTTTTTCTCTGCTCCCCTCCCTGCCTCTCCTCTCCCCCCTCCAATCCCCCATCCCAAAGTCCCCATACTCCCAATTTACTCTGGAAATCTTGTCTTTTTCTACTTTCTACTTCCCATGTAGATTAGATCTGTGTAAGTCTCTCTTAGTGTCTGCATTGTTGTCTAAGTTTTCTGGGATTGTGGTTGCCAATGTGCATCTGCAGGCTTGTTAGGGTGGTTTTTCACACTTCTTCAGGGTTTATAGTGCAGCATGGCAGCATGTACTTTTCCCCTGTGTAGTTGGTAGCTGGTTCGTGGTCAGCAATAGGCAAGTTAAAAGCTTTTGAATTCTTTTGTCTTCCTTCTCTGTTAAACTTTGTTTCCTTAGTAAGATCACCAGGAAGTAAGGATTGTGGACTTGCTGTTTTCTGTTTTTCTTTTTTGGGGGGAGCGGGGGTGTTTAGATACAGGTTTTCTCTGTATAACAGTCCTGGCTGTTCTGGAACTCACTTTGTAGACCATGCTGGCTTCAAACTCACAGAGATCTTCCTGTCTGTGCCTCCCAAGTGCTGGGACTAAAGGCATGCACCACCACTACCCAACTCTGTTTTTCTTTTCCTTGTGAGACAAGATCTCAATATCTCGACTTAGCTGGCCTCAAACTTGCAGAAATTTGTCTACCCCTGCTTCCCAAATGCTGCAATTAAAGTACCCAGCTTTTTGTGGTTGGTTTGTCAGGGTCTCACCAATACCAGTGTGTGGCCTTGAATTTGCTGGTGGCTGAGCAGATGTTGACCTTCCTGATCATCCTTTTACATCCTGAGTGCTGGGATGTAGGTGTGGGCCAGCTTGCCCTGCTTATGTTGTATTGGAATAGCACCAAGGGCTCGGCAATCATTCTGCCAGCTGAGCTACGTCCTCAACCTCTCAGCTTGCCGTCTTTAACTGAGAAACATTAATAAATTCGTAATTCCTCCAGAATATCTGTTTCGGATCACCAAGTAGATAGTGTTAGTATTACACTTGGGGAGAACTTTGTCTAGGGACTAGTTGAAACTGGTGCCAGTATTTGTTTGTTTGTTTTCTTTCCTTTTTTTTTTTTTTTTTTTTTTTTTTTTTTTTTTTTTTTTTTTTTTTTTTTTTTTTTTTGAGACAAAGTTTCTCTTGGTTGTCTGTAACTCTCTCTGTAGTCCAGACAGACCTCAGCAGAGGATCACTCATAGAGATCCTCCTGCCTCTGCCTCCTGAGTGTTAAGAGTAAAGGCGTGCACCACCACTGCTCAGCTTGTTTGCTTTTTCTTGATACAGAGTCTCTTTACATAGCTCTAGCTGCTTTGGAACTCACTTTATAGACCAGGCTGGCCTGGAATTCACAGAGTTCCACTTGCCAATTGCCCCTGAGATTAAAGGTGAAGGTGTGTGCCTTCCTGCCTGGTGAAATTATGCCACTATTTAAAACCTTATTCTTTTTCTTTTTTTTTAATAATTTATTTTACATACATTGGTATTTTGCCTGCATGTATCTCTGTGTGAGGGTGTCAGATCTTGGAGTTACGGACAGTTGTTAGCTGCCATGTGTGTGCTAGGAATTGAATCCAGGTCCTCTGGAAGAGCGATCAGTACTCTTAACCACTGAGCCATCTCTCCAGCCCCTAAAACCTTATTCTTAGTTCCCAAATCCACATAAATAATTAGTGCTGGGTCTTCTGACTTCCAGCAGGTAGAAAGATATGACTCTAACAAACTAATTATTTCATGTAATAATTGCTTGGAAACAAGAAACATTATGGAAAAAGCATTTTAAATAGATACTTTGGAACATGTATGGCAAACAGTCTATACTCTTGGTACTGTGTTGTTGCTGTTTTTAAAGGTTTCTCACTCTGTAGGCCTTGCTGGCCCAGAACTCACTGTGTTATTGTCTTACGCCGACCTCAAACTTAGGCAATTCTAGTACTTGAGGCTTCTAAGTACCAGGATCATAGGTGTGAGCTTCTAGGCTTGACATTGCATAAATGTGTATGAATGCTAATGCTCCAAAACCTTACTTTCTCCACTGGCTTTGATCTTCTCTAATGTGTTCCAATATTAGGGCAGTGATTAACTGTGAGTCTCTGGTGAAGGATTTCTACTCTAAGCTGGGACTGCAGTATCATGACAGTAGCTCCGAGGATGAATCTTCCCAGCCTACAGAAATAATTGAGATCCCTGATGAAGATGATGATGTCCTCAGTATTGATTCAGGTAAATGATGAAACTTTAGTTAGAAAAATTCTTAGAAAGCTGGGCGATGGTGGCACATACCTTTAATACCAATACTTGGGAGGCAGAGGCAGGCAGACCTCTGTGAGCTTGAGATCATCCTGGTCCACAGAGTGAGTTCCAGGACAGCCAGAGCTACACAGAGAAATCCTGTCTTGAAAAAAGCCAAAAGAAAGAAAGAAGGGAGGGAGGGAGGAAATACTTCTTAGAATGGACCAGGCATGGTGGTATACACTTTAGTCCCAGCACTCAGGAGGCAGAGGCAGGCAGATGTCAGTTCCATAACCACAGAGCTAAACAGTGAGAGCCTTTCTCAAAAAGACCAAGAAAGAGAGAGGAGAGAGAGAGAGAGAGAGAGAGAGGAGAGAGAGAGAGAGAGAGAGAGTTCTTAGAATAAAAGCTGAAATATGAGAAAATGAGCAGTAGAAAATAAGGAACCATATTGTCAGCAGCTCCATACACTACATTACCTGGCACATTTACTATAGAAAAAGCAAGTATTATTAGCACCATAAATATTCCCTGTGTGCTATATCCTGATTGCTTCCTTTTCCAATTTCAGATAAGGTATATTTTCTGCCCCCCCCCATGTGTTTGTGTGTGGTTTACCTGTGTCTTAATTTCTTTTTCAGTTCCTATGATAAAATATTTTGACAAAATTAATTGAAGGGAAAGAGAGCTTATTCTGATGATTATTTCCAGATCATGGCCCATCATGGTGGGGGATTTACAGTGGCAGGAGCCTGAAGCCTCTGGTCTCATTGTATTTGAAGTCTGGAGATAAAGAGGATGCCTCATGCTGCTGCTTAAGCTAGCTAACTCTCTCTCTCTCTTTATGAAGTCTAGGGACCACCCGCAGTGGGGGGGATCTTCCACCGCTACACAGTCAAAATAATTCCCTGTTCACTTTTTACAAATTTTGTCAGTTTCCCATTAATGGTCACAGTATATGTACACATGGGCATGTTTGGGTGTGTGGGTACATGTACGTATGCAGATGTTCAAGCATGAGACTTCAGAGGTCTACAGCTTTCTTCCTTCACTTTATAATGGACGCAAGGTCTCACTGAACCTGGAGCTTGCCATTTGTAGCATGTATAGATAGCCGGCTTACAATGTATCTCTGTTTTGTGAGTACTAGGATTGCAGGTTTGGGATCTGAGGATCCAAACTTCAGGACTTGGGACTTGTATTGTAAGCACGTGATCCATTGAGCCATCTGTCTACTATTATTTTGAGCTAAGATTTTACTGTATCTGGCTGGTGTGGAGCTCACCATATAGAGCATACTAGCCTCAGCCGTGTAGCAGTACTTCTGCTTTCTAAGTGCTATGGTTACAGACATGGCTAACACACCAAGTTTATGTGTGGCTTATGACTCACCTCAATAAGCAAATTTAGCATTTATTTGGACTCCATAGCAATTGGTTTTTTGTTTGTTTGTTTGTTTCTTAGTTGTTGTGGGGTTTTGGAGGGGTTGTTTTTATTTTTCTATTAAGTGTGGTAGGTTTTTTTCTTCTTGTATGGATATTTTGCCTACAGGTATGTATGTCTACCATGTCTACTGTGTGTTTGCTCAGTATTCACAGAGGCCAGAAAAGGACATAGGATCTCCTGAAACTGGAGTCTTGTTTGGTTGTAAGCTTCCTTGCAGGAGCTGAGACTTGGAACCATGTCCTCCGGAAGAGCAGGCAGTTCTCCCAATTGCTGAGCCATCCTCTCATGCTTTGTTTTTTTGAGACAGTCTCACTATGTAGTCCTGACTGTCTTAGAACTTGCTATATAGACCAGACTGTCCTCAAACTCAAAGTGAAACACCTCCCTTTGCCTCCTGCTTGCTGGGATTTCTGTTATGTGGGATTTCATTAAGGTATTATTCACATAGCATAAAACATAGACATATTAACTATGTGATTTGAGTTTTAGTACATTTATATAGTAATCCAAGGTTAAAATTTTTTTTAAAATATTTATTTATTATGTGTACAATATTCTGTCTGTGTGTATGCCTGCAGGCCAGAAGAAGGCACCAGACCCCATTACAGATGGCTGTGAGCCACCATGTGGTTGCTGGGAGTTGAACTCAGGACCTTTGGAAGAGCAGACAATGCTCTTAACCGCTGAGCCATCTCTCCAGCCCCCAGTTTAGAAAATTTGTATCACTTCAAAATATTCTTTTTACTAAATTTCCATGGTCACCCCTAACAACCACTGATCATGCCTTCTCTATACTTTTGTCACTTATAGATACGTATAACTACAGTCATGCAATGTGTATACTGTCACTTAATGGGGGGGGGGGTGAGACAGGGTTTCTCTGTAGCTTTGGAGCCTGTCCTGGAACTAGCTCTTATAGACCAGGCTGGCCTCGAACTCACAGAGATCCGCCTGCCTCTGCCTCCCGAGTGCTGGGATTAAAGGTGTGCGTACCACCGCCTGGCCTGTCACTTAATTTTAAAAAATAAAAGTCACTTTATTGTAAAGAACATGCAAATAAAAATCATTCTGCAGCTAGATCAACACAGCCCAGACCAAAAGTCTGTATGTGAACTTCTGTACAGTAGAACAGCTAGCTATTCTGAAGCTGTGGAGCTTCATTTTGGATTTTGCACTTTGACTGTCAATGACTTTCTTTTGAGACAGGATATCACTTGTAGCCCTGGCTGGCATAGAAATCAGTATGTAGACAAGACTGGCCTCAAACTTAGAAATTTGCCTACCTCTTTTTCCTGAGTGCTGGGGTTAAAGACATGTGTGCCATACCTGGCTTTAATTACTCTTTTATATATTTAAGACCACACACACACACACACATACACACACACACACTCACATTCTCAGTTGTACTTTTGTCCACTTAAGACCACATACACACACAAAACAAAACCCAAAAAATCTGTGGCAAAGTTCAAAGTAGAAAAAGTTAGCTTTAGCCATTTGTGGTCATGCACGCCTTTAATCCCAACACTTTAGAGGCAGGTGGCAGAGGCAGGCGGATCTCTGAGTTCCAGGCAAGCCTGGTCTACAAAGTAAGTTCCAGGACAGTCAGTTGCGCTGAGAAACCCTGTCTCAAAAAGAAAAGAAAAGGCTAGCCTTATGCCCTTTTCTGTGTCGTTTACCTGCATTCCATTCTTCCTCATCACCCAGTGTTAACCTTTTCTGTTCTTCTTTCTACATGTTAGTTGTACCTCCTGTATGTACATTTGTTTACATATGCATGTGGATACATTATAGGCAAAAATCCAAATATGTAGAAGAAATGTTTTCCTTTCTGAGATTAGTGTCCTCACTTGATACCCATTTTAAGTCTGTCCATCTTCTTGAAAGTGTTGTGCTTTCATTTTTCTTTAGAGTTGAATAATATTCCATTTACATATATACCAGATTTTCATTATTCATTTGTTGGCTTCTTTCCTGCTTAGTCAGTAACTTTATTGTCTTATGAAAAGAAATCTTCATAGACAATTGCTTTAGCTTTCAACAGCCTGTTCCTGAGCTCTAAGGAAACTTGCCCTCTTTTGAACAGCTCAGTCTTTCCTCTGGGCAACAGACATTTTGGGACAGTTCCACCTCTTCTTAACTTCTCTCGTGGGCTTCTTCTCATAGGCTGGATTCTCTCGGGTACCAGCATGAGCTTTCTTACAGCTCTCCTCCATCATGACTGGAATGCAGTTCTTTATGAACTGAGAGGCCTGTTTCTTATGAGCATCTTTGTCTTCACTAGGTGATGCCTGTAGTGTGTAACATTCTGACCATGCTGTCTGCTCATGTACTTCTGCATTGAACTTGCTTCAAATCATACTTAGGAAATTGTTTGGTACAGTGAGGAGTAGACAAGCATCTATTCACAGCTCCCTTCAGGGACCCAAAAACTTTATTGCCAGTTGTACTTGGGGCAAGACTTGTACCCAGATAGCAAGTAAAGGCAACAGGCTAACTAACCATCAATGCTTTTCATATTGTATTCATCTATAATTCCCTCCACTTGGCCTTCATAGATCTTGTCCATGACAAACCTATTGGGAAACCTGCATGCCAGCAGCAGGCCAGTGCCATAGGCTGCAGCATCATCCATGTGCATATGCTGTGCATGTGCAATCCCAGTGGGCATGCATAACCTGACAGATGCATGAACTCTCATCCTATCTATATGCGGGTTGGTGTGTTGTGTTTATTGTCATTTTTGTCTTGGATCACCAATCCCTCCGTTTTCCTGAAAACATTGTGATTTTATTCTTCTTTAGAATTGAATAATATTCCATTTACATATGTGTGCCAGATTTTCATTATTCATTCCATTTTTCCCTTCTTTTTTATTTTTTCTTTCTTTTTTTTTCTTTTTTCTTTTCTTTTTTGGTTTTTCGAGACAGGATTTCCGTGTGTAACAGCCCTGGCTGTCCTGAAACTTGTTTTGTAGACCAGGCTGGCCTTGAACTCACAGAGACCAACTTGTCTCTGCCACCCAAGTGCTGGGTTTACAGGCTTGTGTCACCCCCAGACTTTGTGTTTTGTTTTGTTTTGTTTTTCAAGACAGTGTTTCTCTTTGAACTCAGTTGGTAGACCAGGCTGGCCTTGAACTCACTGAGATCCTGCTGCCTGTGCACCCTAAATGCTGGGATTAAACCACAGCCTGTCCTCACTCCCCGCTCTTAACTGTTTCCCATACTCTGTATAGTCTTTCATCTTCCCAACTTTCTTTCAACTTTCATGTTTTGTTTTGTTTTTTAATTTTTATTTTCTAATCCACTGAGTTTAATTAGAGTTGCTTGCACGTGCATGATTATGAGGTTCTTTACTGGATCATGGGCAACTTACCAGTGGCTATATACATCCCTGAAGAAAAATTGTTCTCCCTCCTCCAGCAGCCTTTAACTGCCAATAGTTCCTCAGGGAGGGGTGGGACCTGGTGCCCCTCCCTCATCCTTGCTGGAATGTTGACTGACTTGATCTGTGCACAACTTGGGTAGGTGACACCAGAGCTGCTGTGAGTCCAGAAGACAACTTTTCCCAGCATTCCTCCTTATCCCACCCCCTCTTCTGCAAGGTTGTCCTGACTTGTGGGCTTGGGGATGCTTATAGCCGTCCCATTTAGGGCTGAGCACTTAACAGTCGCTTATTCTAATTGCTTTGACCAGTTAGCAGTTCCTGCATTAACTGCTGTAGAGTTGTGCTACATTTGGACTCTTTCTAGTTTGGGATGTTATGAATGATGCTGCTGTGAATGTTTTTGTTTCAATGTTTTGTGTGCATTTTAGTAAATGTATGTTTGTCTTATTAGGCGAAATTGCCATAGTTTTTCAGAGAAGTTAGACCAGTTTCCATTCTCACAAGTGATGGGAATTGCTCAGTGGTAGAACGCTTGACTGACATACATGACATACACAGTTGAGGTATGAGAATTCCAGGCTCCCTGTATTTACCAGTGAATTGTTGCTCACAGGGCTTGCTTTTGTTTTTTTCTTTCTGGAGACAGTGACTCATAGACTTCAGGCAGAAGGATTGCTGAAATAAGTCTTTCTCTGTCCCATCAGCCACCGCTCAAATAATGACATGGAGACTTATTATTAATTATGAAAACTCTGCCTTAGCTTAGGCTTGTTTCTAACTAGCTCTTACAACTTAACTCATTTCTGTTCATTTATACTGTCTGTGACTTTTACCTCTCCTGCATGTCCTGCTTCCTCTGCGTCCAGCTGGCAATTTCCCCTTTCTTCTTCTCAGAGCTCTCTCTATCCTCAAGTCCCACCTATACCTCCTGCCTAGTTATTGGGCATTTAGCTTTTTATTAAACCAATCACAGTAACATACCATTACATAATATAGTCAGATATCTCATAACAGATTACTATGAGTTAAGGTCAACTTGGACGACATAGTTTCAGGATAGCCTTGGTGGCAGAGTGAGATCATCTCAAAAGCAGAGACAAAATTTGAAAAGTCTACTATTGCCTAGAATATAGAAATAACTATAATATAACAAAGGAAATAATTTTAAGATTTTGGAAGCTGAATATCTCAGCACTTGGCAAGCAGAGATAGGTGAATCTCTGAGTTTGAAGACAGTTTAGCTGCAGAGATGGCTCAGCAGTTAAGAGCACTGGCTGCATAATAAATTAAATTAACTAATTAAAAAAAAAAAAAAGAGCACTGGCTGCTTTTCCAGAGTTCCTGAGTTCAGTTCCTATCGACCACATGGTTGTGGCTCATAACCATCTAAAAGTGGGATCTAATGCTCTCTTCTGTCATAAAGATGTACATACAGATACAGCACTCATATACATTAAATAAATGAATAAATAAATAAATCTTTAGCTGGGCGGTGGTGGTGCATGCCTTTAATCCCAGCACCTGGGAGGCAGGCAGATATTTCTAAGTCCGGGGCCAGCCTCGTTTACAAGAGCAAGTTCCAGGACAGCTAGGACTGTTACACAGAGAAGCCCTGTTTTGAGGGAGACGGGGAGAGGGGGGAAAAGGGGGAGAGAGGGAAAAAGGGAGAGGAGTTCTAGGCCAGCCAGCACAACAAACTGAGACCCTGTCTCAAAAGTAGAGAAGGGCAAAGGCTTTTAATGGATTCTTTGGAGTTGTTTTTATTTATTTATTTTTTGTTTTTTTTTTTTTTGAGACAGGGCTTCTCTGTGTATCTCTGGCTGTCCTAGAACTCACTCTGTAGATCCACTTGCCTCTGCCTCCCTGAGTGTTGGAATTAAAGGTGCGTGCTACCACAGTCCGGCTTGAAGTTGGTTTTATTTGTCGTGAGGGTTGCTTGTTTCGAGACAGGGTCTTTTGTAACCCAAGCAGGCCTAGAACTTAAATTGTAGCTAAACATGACTTTAAATTCCTGATCTTTCTGCCTTTCTATTAAATCTGAGGTTACACGTGTGTGCCATAGCATCTGGTTTTCCTAGATTTGTAAATGGTAATGAATACATGAGAAGATTTCTCAGCATCATTCATCATGGGTGACATGTAAATCAAAACCACTTTTTAACTGTATTACGTGCCTATAAAACCAGCACTCAGGAAGCAACTCAATAAAGGTTGTAGGGTCATGGGCAGCTTCCACTTACGTACTAAATACCAGACTCTCTTGTTAGACTTTCTTTGGCTTGCCAGTCCCCAAATAATGACACAGAAACTTACTGATTATGAATAGTTGGGCTTTAGCTTAGGCTTGTTTCTAACTAGCTTTTATAACTTAAATTAACCGGTTTCTATTAATCTGCATTCTGCTACATGACTCTTTACCTGTCCTCCAGTTTGTATGTCTGATTCCCTCCATGTCTTGGTGGCATTTCCTGTCCACCTAAGTTCTAACCCTGAGTTCCTCTCCCTCCCTGGAAGTTCTGCCTATTCTTTCCTGTCTAGCTATTAGCCATTCAGCTCTTTAGTAAATCAATCATAGCAACACGTCTTCACACAGTATGAACAAATATCCTGCAGCAGCCTGGGCTGCATGAAGCCTCACTCTCAAAAAACAACAAAAAAAAAATGTACAAATATTTACTTTAGCATTATTCATGATTGCTAAAAAGTAGAAGCAGGTGAGTTGAGGAATGGGTAACCTGAATACAAGGTATCTGCTTACAGTGAGGTGTTATTCAGCTATGAAATTGTACTGGCATGTTCTACAAGAGAGGGACCTGTGTAGACCACAAATGTTATATGACTCATTTATATGAAATGTCTAAAACAGGCAAATCCATGGAGACAGACTATAGATTTCTGGTTGCCTGGGGCCGGGAAAGTGGAGGGAAGGAATGATGGGTAATGAGCATGAAGTTTCCTTATGGACTGATGAGAATGTTTTGAAAGTAAGTACAGCATGATAGTGTCTCAGTCTAATCAATGGACTAAAATTCACTGAATTGCATGCACATGGATTGGACCTTAATTAAGAATTTGGTTTTTTGGCTGGGGTATGGTGGCGCATACCTTTAATTCCTGCACTTGGGAGGCAGAGGCAGGTGGATCTCTGAGTTTGAGGACAACCAGGGCTACACAGACAAAACCTGTCTCAAAAAAAGAAAAGGAAAAATTCAAATAGATGATGAATACCTTAAGTGCTGTAGACCCCCCACCCATTTCTGTACTTCATCTGGAGGGAAGCATTGGCAGCGCTTACTGCTTTTCTCTCTAGGCTCCTTTCACTACTCATCTATAGTACCAGAAAATGTGGCCCCACCCGCTGTATACTTTTTGTTTGGTTGGTTTGAGGGTTTCAAAGTGGGTTTTGCCTTTTAGAGATTTATTTTTGTTCTTTTTAACTATGTGTTAAAAATGTGTCTGTCTATGTGCATATTAGTATATGAATATGAGTATAACCGGACACAGCTCAGGAACGGTCACCAGATCTAAGATGTGGTGATAAGTGGTTGTGACTGCTGATGTGGTGCTATGGTCCAGACTGGTCCTCTGGAAGAGAATTGTTTCCTTTAAACAGAGTCTGCTCTTTAGTCCTAGGCTTTTGGTATTTTGTTTGTTGGTTTGTTTGTTTTTAATTCATGTGTGTTCTTGGTTGGTGTGTAACTCGCCATGTAAACTAGCCTGACCTAAGTACTCTGTCATCTTTCTGCCTTACCTCTCTTTCTGTTTTGAGACAGGGTCTAAATTGCCCAGACTGGTTTTAGTTCTTATTTTGTAGCCACAGGAGCCTCATGTTCTTTCCTCAGTCTCTCAAGTAACTGAGTTCATAGGTTTTGACACCAGGCCCTGCTTTCCTTCAATATCTTCATATATTTATTTATTTAGAACATTTTGTTTTCTTTATTGGTGCTGGGGATTGGACCCAGGGCCTTACCCATGCTATGCAAGCACTCTGCCAATGAGCTACTTCCCCAGACTTGTTTTGTTTTATTGAAACAGGATCCCTCTGTGTAGCATTGACTGTCCTGGAACTCCATCTGTAAACCAGCCTGGCCTTGAACTCATAGAGCTTCACCTACCTCTTCTGGGATTAAAGATGTTCTCCACAGCTGAGCAGCGGTGGCACGGTGGCACATGCCTTTAATCCCAGCACTCAGGAGGCAGAGACTGGTAGATCTCTGTGAGTTCAAGGCCAGCCTGGTCTACACAGCAAGTTCAGGATAGGCTTCAAAGCTACAGAAAAACCCTTTCTCAAAAAACTAAAAAAGAAAGAAAAAATGTTCTCCACCACCACCCAGCCATCCCAGACTTTTAAATTGCTTTTATCAATAATGTTTTTCTACTTATGATTTGAGTTCATTCAGTTCTTGCTTCATTGAAAATTCCAGTACTGCCAGGTGGTGGTGGCTCACACCTTTAATCCCAGCACTCAGGAGGCAGAGACAGACAGATCTCTGTGAATTTGAGGCCAGCCTGGTCTACAGAGCGAGTTCTGAGACAGGCTCCAAAGCTACAGAGAAACTTTGTCTTGAAAAACCAAAAAAAAGAAAAAGGAAAAAGAAAATTCTAGTACCTATATCTGTATACTCATTAAAGTTCTTTTCTTCCATAGGTGATGCTGGGAGCAGAACTCCAAAAGACCAGAAGGTTAGTTGGGTTGGTTATAGGAAGTTAAGACACATAAAATTGGCCAGGAGGAATGTCTCAGTGGTTAAAGAGAGCATATTGCTCTTGCAGAGGACTTGAGTTCAGTCCCAGCACCATGTTGGGAGGCTTCCAGATGCCTGTACCTTAACTACAAGGAAGTCAGTGCCCTTTTCTGGTTTCTATAGGCACCTGTATACAAGTGGCCTTCACTTACAGAGACAAACAGACATAAAACCCAATTAAAGCCAGGCCTAATAGGACATACTTTTAATCCAGCACTGGGGTGGCAGGTGGATCTCTGTTCAAGGCCAACTTGCTGTGTAGAAATACCCTGTCTCAAAAAACCAAAATAATAGTAACTAAAAACAGTAAATTTTTCTGAGTATAGTAACCCATACACCTTTACTCTCAGCTCTGGGACGGCAGAGGGAGGCGGACAGGTGAATCTCCATGGATTTGAGGTCAGCCTGATCCACATAAAAAATTCCAGGCTTGTTAGAGATATAAAAGTGAGCCTCGGGCTGGAGAGATGGCTCAGTGGTTAGGAGCATTGCCTGCTCTTCCAAAGGTCCTGAGTTCAATTCCTGACAACCACATGGTGGCTCACAACCATCTGTAAAGAGGTCTCGTGCCCTCTTCTGGCCTGCAGGCATACACACAGACAGAATATTGTATACATAATAAATAAATATTTTTTAAAAAGTGAGCCTCTGTCTCAAAAACTTTACTAGTAGTAGTAATAATAATAGCAATAACAATAATAAACCATAACTCTAAGAACACTCACTGCACCAGACAGTGGTTACGCACACCTTTAATCCCAACACTAGGGAGGCAGAAGTAGCTGGATCTCTGTGAGCTCAAGGCCAACCTGGTCTACAGAGTGGGTTCTAGGACAGCCAGAGCTACGTGGAGAGACCCAGTCTCAACCAAAAACAACAACAAACAAACAAAAACTGCTCTTGCAAAGGACCTAGGTTCACTACTCATCATGCCCATGATCCCTTTTTTTGTTTGTTTGTTTGTTTGTTTTTTGTTGAACTAGCTCTTGTAGAGCAGGCTGGCTGCAAATTCACAAAAATCCGCCTGTCTCTGCCTCTTTAGTGTTGGAATTAAAGGTGTGCACCACCACCACCCAGCTCCCATGATCCATCACTCCAGTTCCAAGGGATCTAATGTCCTAACTTCAGCAAGCATATATGTAGTACACATAAATACAGGCAAAACTCTTGTACACATAAATAAATCTAAAACAAGTTTTTAAAAATTATCTTAAAAAATTCATAGTTACTTGTTTAAAAGAATATATATGAACTCATAGGCTGTAAATGTTGGTCATTTGGTACAGTGTTTGCCCTAGCATGCAGGAAGCCTTGGGTTCAGTTCCAGTACTACACCATCAGATTTGTGGTACCTGCCTATAATCCCAGCACTTGGGAGATGGAGGCAAGAAGATCAGAAGTTCAAAGTCATCCTCAGCTACCTAGTAAATTCTTGGCAGGCCTGGAATATAGATGACCCTGTCTTTATCTGTTTTTTGTTGGTGTTTTGTTATTTTGACACAGGTTTTCTCAGTGTATCCCTGGCTGTCCTAGAACTGAATCTATAGATCAGGCTGGACTTAGACTCAGAAATGCCTGCTTCTGCCTTCCTAGTGCTGGCGTTAAAAGTGTGCGCCATTACCACCTGGCTCGGGTGACCCTATTTAAAAAAGAAAAAAAAAATTAGAAGTAGCTTTTGAAACTAAGAATAATTTTGGCCTGTGCATACAGTCCGTTTAATTTCAATGTATCCATGATGTAGTAAGCCCCATGTAGATATTACAAGAATGCAGAAGAATTGAGAAGTTGCCTCTCCCTGCACCTCCAAATATAATTGAATCTGTTTTGATTGTTGAAGACAAGTCTTCATAGTCATTATTCTTTTTCCTGTGTAATTTAATTTTATTTATTTATTTGCAGCACTAGGGATGTAAAACCAGGGGTCCCTGTACATGTTAGGCATGTTCTGTCTCACTAAGTCCCTGGCTTTCTCATTGTGTCTTAACTCCTGATAACTGCATCCGTGAACCTTTCTATTTTCCTACAGCTCCGTGAAGCTATGGCTGCCTTAAGAAAATCAGCTCAAGATGTCCAAAAGTTCATGGATGCTGTCAACAAGAAAAGCAGTTCCCAGGATCTGCACAAAGGTTAGTGTTGAGGAGTAGCTACCTAGATAAGAGGTGTCCACAATCGGTCTGAGCTTGTTTGATGTGGTGGCTCAGGCTGGTAACTGTTGTTACTGTTGCTGTTAGTAAGGAGTTAGGAGTAGCCGGCTGTGGTGTCACGTGCTGGTCGGGTATACTGAAGGATACCTTTAGGTATGAACGTGGGCGTGTTCTGTATTCAATGTTCTGTTTCTCCTGTTAGCGTAAACAATTGAGTTGTCTTGTGTTTCTGCCTTTGTCCAAGGGTTCAGCAAAAGTGTCTAATGGTCGCAGAATACCTTAGTTTCCTTTTTTTCCTTTACTACGTTCTTTGTGATAATGTCTTCTGTATCCTAGGCTAGACTTGAGCTTCATATTTTGCTGAGGATGACCTTAAACTTCTAATTCTCCTACCTTCCCTACCTGAGTACTTGGGATTTTAGGCATGAAATACTATGTTGGGTATATGTCATAGTTAGATTGAAATTCAGGGCTTTGTGCATGCCAGGTAAGCACTCCACCAGCTGAGCTGCATCCCCACCCCACATACTGCACTCTTGACCTTCCCTTTCTCTAACCTATGACGTCACTCTTTATAACTACTCCGTGTGTCCGTAGGAACCTTGGGTCAGATGTCTGGAGAACTGAGCAAAGATGGGGACCTGATAGTCAACATGCGAATTCTGGGCAAGAAGAGGACCAAGACATGGCACAAAGGCACCCTTATTGCCATCCAGACTGTTGGTATGTTCGAGCTAGAGGAAGGACTAAGGGAAGGTCTCCTGTAGGTCTCCATTGCTGATTCTCCCCCAAGCCTTTCCTTTCCTCTCCTGCATTGCACCCAGGACTTAGAGTTGTGTTGTTGTCGTTTGTCTTCCACCCAGGGCTAGGAAAGAAATACAAAGTGAAGTTTGACAACAAAGGAAAGAGTCTGCTGTCTGGCAACCACATCGCCTACGATTACCACCCTCCTGCCGACAAGCTGTTCGTGGGCAGTCGAGTGGTGGCCAAATACAAAGATGGAAATCAGGTCTGGCTTTATGCTGGCATTGTAGCTGAGACCCCCAACGTCAAGAACAAGCTCAGGTACCTGGGCGGGTTTGTAGATTGTAGGGGACCTGGGAGCACAGCACCCCACTGTTCATACAATGGGCAAGATTTCACTGCCAGCTTTTGTGTTCTCATCCTTTGTAATCAGAAACCCTTTCTCTTTTTCCATGTCATATATTTTCTTTTTTTCATTTTTCTTTTTCTTTTTTTGGTTTTGTTATGGTGGTTGTTTTTTGTTTGTTTGTTTTTGTTTTTGTTTTTGAGACAGGTTTTCTCTGTAGATTTGGAGCCTGTCCTGGAATTAGTTTTTGTAGACCCGGCTGGCCTTGAATTTACAGACATCCACCTGCTTCTGCCTCCCAAATTCTGGGATTAAAGGAGTGTGCTACCACCTCCCGGCTCGCGCTCTCTCTCTCTCTCTCTCTCTCTCTCTCTCTCTCTCTCTCTCTCTCTCTCTCTCTCTCATTTTCTCTCTCTCTCATTCTCTCTCTCTTTTTTAAAGCCATCTCTGCATAGCTCAGACTGCCTTCACACTTCTTATGTATCCTAGATTGTTCTCAAATTCACGAGCTTATTGCTACTGTCTCTTGAGTGCTGGGATTGGAAAAAAAATGTATCATGCAATTCTGGCCGACCTGTAACTCTCTGTACAGACAAAGTGTCCTGGAACTTAAAAGGACCCTCTTTCCTCTACCTCCTGAATGCTGAGATTAAGTGTGTGCCACCATGCCCAGAAGAAAGAAATATTTCAGAAAAGGGGGAGGTGGTTGATATAAGGGAAAAATCTATGGGTAGAAATAAAAACAGACTGGAAGGTTTGTGATTCAGAGAATAGATAGTATTATAAAATATTCTATAACCCCCACATCTTTTTTTGTTTCCATTTCCCCTGCAGATTTCTGATTTTCTTTGATGATGGTTATGCTTCCTATGTCACTCAGTCAGAACTGTATCCCATTTGTCGACCACGTAAGTGTTCCTGTACTCTTCCTCAACTCTAATTTTCTCCTCTACTTTGTCTTTCTTAAAATGGTCAGTTGAAAAGTCTGAATTTTGTTTTGGTGTTGCAGTCTGTTTGCAGATACAGCATTGTTGGTTAACTTATAGATAGCCCGTTATAACCAGAGTGGGCACTAGAAGATTCTGGCTTCCATTAGCATCTGATAGATGTGCTTTGATTTCATTTCTAAGGTACTTAAGTTTAAAGAAGGCTGCTCTCATGTTTCATTATTTCTGTTAGTGTTGTCTACATAGTGCTTCATGTTAAAGCTGTGTGCACACATGCACATGTGCGCAGGCCAGAGGGCAAATTTGGGTGTTATTCCTAAGGTGCTGTTTCCTTCTTTGGTTTTCTTGTTAATGTCTTATTTTATTTGTTTTGCTTGCTTATATTTGACTATGTGCATTTGAATCCTCTGGGACTGGAGTTAGAACTGGTTCTAAGCTGTCATGGGAGTGCTAGGAATTGAATTGTCACTGGCATTTCAAGTGCACACGCCTGTGGCATGTTTTTTATGTATATCTTAGGGGTTAAACTCAGATCTTCATGGTTGTGAATCAGGCACATTACCAACTGTGCTATATCCCCGCCTTTATAACATTTTATTTTGCTTATTTTTTGAGGCAGGGTTTCTCTGTGTAGTCCTGACTGTCCTAGAATTGTCTATCATAGACCAGGTAGCCCTGAACCTACAGCAACCCACTTGCCTCTGCTTTCCACACTTACTTATTTTTAATCTCTGTGTGTGTGCAGTGCCTGTGCACTCATCCATTGAGGCCAGGTGTGAAGACGTCTGATGTCTTCTGTTTCTCTCTCCCTTATTATCTTGAAATACAACCTCTCACTGAAACAGAAACCATTTTGGCTAGGCTGGCTGGCCAGAGAGCTCCCAGGATATACCTGTACCTCCTCCCTAACGCTGGAGCTCCAGGCCGCCATGGCTTTCTCACATAGGTGCTGAGGAAAAGAATGCATTCCTGCTCATCACTGTCAGCATGGAAATCAGCATGTTACAGAGTCTTTTTAAAGTTTTTGAGTTTAAACTTTATGTTTGCATGTTCACATGTGTTTGGGCATGTCTGTAGGCCAAAGTTGACGTTGGATGCCTTCCACAGCTGCTGTCTACTTTGCTTATTATTTATTGAGGCATGGTTATTGGCTAAACTTGCCAGTTCCAGCTAGCAGGTTGCCTTGAGGATATCCTGTTTCTGCCCAAATGTTAGGATTATAGGCAATCACCACACCAACTCAGCTTTTGCATGGATTCTGTGAATCTGAACTCTGATCATTGTATTTGCATGGCAAGTGCTTTACCTGCCGAGCTCTGTCTTCCTGTAGTCCAACTGCCTTTGAAATCCCTGTATAGCCAGGGCTTTTCTTGAACTTCTAATCCTCCTGCCTTCATCTCCCACATGCTGGGATTATAGGTTCATGCCACCATTTATGGCTATATTTTGTGTTTGTATTGTGTGTGTGTGTGTGTGTGTGTGTGTGCGCGCGCGTGCGCGCACACGCATGCTAGAAGTTCATGTTGGGTTTCTTATTACATTGTTTTTCACCTTACGTCTTGAGACAGGATGTCCCACTGAACTCGTGACCAGTTGGCTAGGTTAACCTGGCTAGCTGGCTGACTGGCTGGTGGGTAGGTAGGCCATCATATTCTTTGGCTCTTCCCCCAGCAGTACTAGGGTTGCAGGTGTGTGCTATGGCACCTAGTCTGTTGATGGAGGTTTCTGTTCCCGCCCGGTCCTGCAGCTATTCAGAGAAACATACAGAGGTCCGCATTAATTATAAACTGGTTGGCCTATTAGCTCAGACTTCTTATAACTCTTATAACTTACATTAGCCCATAATTCTTGTCTGGTTAGCCACGTGGCTTGGTACCTTTTATCAGCGAGGCAGTCTCATCTTGCTTCCTCTGTGTCTGGATGACTACTGCAAACTGACTCTTTCCTCTTCCCAGAATTCTCCTGTTCTGTTGCCCTGCCTCTACTTCCTGCCTGGTCACCCCACCTCTACTTCCTGCCTGGCTACTGGCCAATCATCCTTTTATTAATACAATATAAGTGACAGGGTACAAGACCGTTGTCCCACAGCACTAGTCTATGTAGGTGCTGGGTGTCTGAGTCAGGCTGGAGGATGGCTCAGTTAAGAATATACTTGATGCTCTAGCACAGCTGTCTAACTCCAGTTCCAGGAGACCCAGTGCCCTTTTCTGACCTTTCTGGGGACTGCACATAGTGATGCAGAGAAATGCATGCAGGCAAAGCACTCATACCTAAAATAAAAATAGCAAATCTTTAAAAGAAGTAAGATTTTAGGAGAATAAAACGGAGATGGTAAGGTGTGCTGTAGCTTTAGTGGTGGAGAGCTCCTCCTTTGCATCTAGAAGGCTCTAGGCTTGATCACCAACATTGAAAAAAACAAAGATAGTGATGTGTTGAAACCTCAGGAAAGAGGGAAGGACTGATGGTTTATTTCGTAGTAGTTTACATCATCCAGCCAGTGGGAAGCTCCAGAAAGTGCAACGTTCATTTGTTTTATGCAAATCGCTTAGGCAGTGTATGACTTACTTAGTATTTACTTAATTTGTATATACATTTGCACATTGGGTTCCATATTTAAGATGGCCTTGGTTTTGTTTCCCTTGAGGTTATGATTTCATTTTTTTCTCTCTCAACTTTAAAAGTGTCTAATAGTTCCTTGACAGCTGTCCTTCCCTTCCAAGACATGTTTCTGCCCTCAACTCTGCTTTTTTCCTTTGGATAGTGAAAAAGACATGGGAAGACATAGAAGACAACTCCTGCCGAGACTTCATAGAGGAATATATCACTGCCTATCCAAACCGCCCCATGGTACTTCTCAAGAGTGGCCAACTTATTAAGACGGAGTGGGAAGGCACGTGGTGGAAGTCTCGAGTTGAAGAGGTGGATGGCAGCCTGGTCAAGATCCTCTTTCTGGTAATGTTCTTCCAAAGGGTGTAGGTTAAGATTATGGCACAGGAATGGTTCACTGGGTAAAGCCATTTGCTGCCAAGTCAAGTGATCAGAGGTGACTCGTGGCATATATTCACCACAAAAGAGAGCATTGATTCTACCCTGAACCTGTTTTTTGCCTTCCTTTCATCCTGCCTCCCAGGATGACAAAAGATGTGAGTGGATCTATCGAGGCTCTACACGCCTGGAACCCATGTTCAGTATGAAGACATCATCAGCCTCTGCACTGGAGAAGAAGCAAGGGGGACAACTCAGAACCCGTCCTAATATGGGTATGTCCTAAAAGGTACCTAGGGAACAGACAAGGCAGACAGGCCAATAGATGTAACGAGTCTTTTCTGTCCTGCCAGCCAGCTCCCAAATAACAACACAGAGACAATTTATTAATTATGAAAACTTGGTCTTTAGCGTAAGCTTGTCTCAACTAGCTCTTACAACTTAAATTAACCTATATTATTAAATTTATATTCCTGCCATTACCTCTCTTTCATTTTGTACCTTCCATTTCCTGTGTGCCTGGCTCGTGGCTCCCTTTCTTCTTCTCAGAGTCCTGTCTCCAGAAGTTCCACCTAAGGTCTTCTTCCTGCCTATTGGCCATTCAGCTCTTTATTAAACTAGCCAGAAGTCACCTTGGCAAAGATATATCTTTACAATGTAAACAAATGTTCTGCAACAAAGATTACATATGGCAGCTGTCCTTTTATTTACCAGAACAGTACTTGTAACTCATTGGCTAGAGATATGTGTCCAGGATGTTTTCATTAGTGATGATGGATTTGTGGAGATGCCTCCACATTGCTATGGTTCTGATTCTTTCTGAATACCCACATAAGGTCAGGTGTGTTGGTGCACACCTGTAAGCAGTTCCAAGTAGTCGGGAGACAAAAGTAGGTAGATTCAGAATTCAAGATCATCTTTGGCTGCATAGTTTGAGGCTGTTCATGTTTACATGTGACCATGCCTCAAAACATTTTTTTCCCAAAACCAGCATATACTAGTATACTTCCTTATGATGTAAATAAAGAAACAAACAATCTTAACACTTAGAAAATTGCCAGTGACACTTTTGTATGTGAATACAGGTGTGCACATTCATGTTACAGTGCATATGTGGTTAGAGGACAATCTCGGGTTTAGAACTCATTTTCCTGCTGATTTATCTCAGCACCGAAGGCAGAGGCAGGTGGGGTCTGTGAGTTTGAAGCCAGCCTTGTCTACAGGGCAAGTTCCAGGACAGTCAGGACTACACAAAGAAACCCTATCTCAAAAAAAAAAAAAAAAAAAAAAAAGGCCTCATCTTCCTTTGCTTGAGGCAAGTTCTGTTTATTTGGGGCATCTGCAAGGCTGTCTGCCCTGTAGGCTTCTGGGACAATTCCATTTCCATGTTCTCTACCTCCCATTTCCCTGCAGGAGCACTGGGATTATAGACACATGCTACTATGCCTAGCTTTACATAGGTTCTGAGGATTTGAATACAGGCCCTCGTGTTTGTATCCCTAGCCACCTCTGCATTTCTTTGCTGCATTTTTATATTGCATTAGTTGATGGAGTGTGATAAGGATATCTGACACAGCTGTTATCCTCCTAATTGTAATTTTTGTTTGTTTTTTCCTGTAGGTGCTGTGAGGAGCAAAGGTCCTGTTGTTCAGTATACACAGGACCTAACTGGCACTGGAACCCAGTTCAAGCCCCTGGAGCCCCCACAGCCCATAGCTCCACCTGCCCCACCTGTTGCCCCTCCTCTTTCCCCACAAGCAGGTGACACTGAGTGAGTGCTCATCCTCCTTTTTACTTTGAATATTTTTCCCATACACAACTTCTGAATCCTTAACTGTGTGTTCTCTTTTCAACCTCCCTAGAAGCTTAGAAAGCCAACTTGCTCAGTCACGGAAGCAAGTGGCCAAAAAGAGCACGTCATTTCGGCCAGGATCTGTGGGCTCTGGTCATTCCTCCCCTACTTCGCCCACACTCAGTGAAAATGTACCTGCTGGGAAACTTGGGATTAACCAGACATACAGGTAAGGAAACCTCAGACAATGTGGGCAGCTTGACAACATGGACTACTGTACAGGGTCCCCAAGGGAGAAACTTGGACTTGAAAAGAATAGTTAAATTAAGCCAGCTGGTGGCAGCACATGCCTTTAATTCCAGCATCTGGGAAGCAGAGGCAGGTGGATCTCTGAGTTCAAGGCCAACCTGGTCTACAAAGCTACAACCAAGACAGTCAGAGCTGTTATACAGAGAAGCCCGTCTTGGGGGGCGGGAGGGGGGAAGAATAGTTAAATTAGAAACCCCATGCCTGAGAAACACACTGTCACCAAAACTTTTTGAGCAAAACAGATGCTGGGCTGGAGAGATGGCTCAGTGGTTAAGAGCATTGCGTACTCTTCCAAAGGACCTGAGTTCAATTCCCAGCAACCACATGGTGGCTCACAACCATCTGTAATGAGGTCTGGTGTCCTCTCCTAGCAGGCATATATGCAAACAGAATATTGTATCCATAATAAATAAATATTTTAAAAAAACACAGATGCTTTGGTAAGGACTAGACTCTACTCCATAACACAGATGTTCATTAGGAAAAGTCCTGTTGAACTAGAGAAGTGATCTGTCTGAGAAGAATAGGCAGGGGGTTTCATTGTCTAGGTTTGTTTGCCAAAGAAAGGATCTGACATTAATCTTTAGCATCCAGAGCACAGCTGCCTGGGTGCATTGGCACACACCTGTAATCCCAGCTCTTAGAAGGGTAGAGCAGAAGATTGGGAGCTGCAGGATACCCTGGGCCACATGATGATACCCTGTCTCCAAAAAAAAAAAAAAAAAAAAAAAAAGCGCCATATGAAAGATGAGAGAGGTGGCTTAGCCAGTTGGAGGAGGGATGATTGTACAGCAGAGTCCTGTTATCTTCTGGCCTGTTATCCTATGATCTGATAATTTCACATTTAATTTGCAGATCGCCTTTGGCCTCAGTAACATCTGCCCCAGCACCTGCAGCTCCTCCTGCCTTCCATGGGATGTTAGAGCGGGCACCGGCTGAGCCTTCCTACCGAGCCCCCATGGAGAAGCTTTTCTACTTACCTCATGTCTGCAGTCACACTTGTCTGTCCCGGGTCAGACCCATGAGGAATGAACAGTACCGGGGCAAGAACCCCCTGTTAGTACCGCTACTGTATGACTTTCGGAGGATGACGGCCCGGCGAAGAGTTAACCGCAAGATGGGCTTTCACGTTATCTATAAGACACCCTGTGGTCTCTGCCTTCGGACAATGCAGGAGATAGAACGCTACCTTTTTGAGACTGGCTGTGACTTCCTATTCCTGGAGATGTTCTGTTTGGATCCATATGTTCTTGTCGACAGAAAGTTTCAGCCCTTTAAACCTTTTTACTATATTTTGGACATCACCTATGGCAAGGAAGATGTTCCTCTGTCCTGTGTTAATGAGATTGACACAACTCCCCCACCCCAGGTGGCCTACAGCAAGGAGCGCATCCCCGGCAAGGGTGTTTTCATTAACACAGGCCCTGAATTCCTGGTCGGCTGTGACTGCAAGGATGGGTGTCGGGATAAGTGAGTTGGGTGTACAGGGTTTGCTCTCTGCCTCCAGCTTTATTACACTTGCCTTCTTTTTTCTCTTCATATTGCTTCCCCATCTTCCTTTCCTTCCTGTTTCAGCTACAGCTCTGCTAAGGCCACCATGAAAGTTAGGATATAAAGACTGAGTGTGGTGGTACATACCTGTAATTTTGACATTTGAGAAGCTGAGGCAGGAGCATCTTGAATTGTAGGCCAGCCTGGGCTTTGTAACAACTCTGAAGGTTGGGCTACATAGTGAGGTCTTTTTTATAAATAACAGAGAAGAAAGTATTGAGGTAAGGAGGCCAAAGTCTAATGCGGCCTCATGTAACCCTGGGAATGTTTGTTTCTTTCTCTGTTCCTGTCCCCACTTGTTCCGCTTTTGTCTCTCCTTTTCTTAAACTTTTGTCCCTTTGTTCAGTCCTTTGATCCTCTATATCTACTCTACACTTTCTGTATCTTCCTCTTCCTTTTTTTCTAAACAAAAACTGACATTGCAGTACCTTTTACCTTACCCCCATCCTTGGTTGCTGTTTGGTTTCTATTCAGAGCATGGAGGACTCCTGGGAGTCCTAGTGACTGAGGAGGGCGAGGCCTCGAGTGTCCCTGGCCAGAGGTTTCCATGACCAAGGTCTGTTTAAAAGTGGCTTTTAGCTTCACCTGGCCCACAGTAGGGCTTGCTTCATGCTTAGCGTCACCTGTGGACGTTGGAGCCTTTCTTTGTGTCTCACATTTCAGGCAGTCCTTGCCAACAAGGTCACTCACTCAGCAAGTACACCTCCTGGTCACACGTGGGGCACCTTGGGCATAGCAGAGCCTGGCCTGAGACAAGTAGCTGCTTCTAGGATATTTTAAGTTATGGACTCTGGACTCAGTTTTGCTTTAAGACAGTCTCATGTAGCTCAGGCTGGCCCAGAACTCATTATGTAGCTGAGGATAATAATTATCTCCTGACCCTCCTATCCCATGTCTCAAATGGTGGATTACAGATGTGCATCGCTGTGTCCAGCTGCCATCTTTCATGTATCTCATAGTCATGGCTCTATTGACACGCTTTTCTCTCTTTACAGATCCAAATGTTCCTGCCATCAGCTAACTATCCAAGCCACAGCATGCACCCCAGGGGGTCAGATCAACCCTAACTCTGGTTACCAATACAAAAGATTAGACGAATGTCTGCCCACAGGGTAAGTGGTTGGATTGGTGAGGTGCCTCAGATAGAGGAGTACATTCTGATTTTTCTATTTGTAAGAACCATTGGAAACCTGAGGATTATTCTGAGTGTGGTAATACATGATATGACTCCAAAATGATGCAAACCATTGCCTTTGGGAGGCTGAAACAGGAAGATAGTTTCAGACCCATCAGTCCAAAATCCTGTCTCAAAAAAATAACTGAGAATGATTAGATAGTTTCTAATAATTTTCTTATATAGAAAACTTAGAAGGATGTGATAGGATAGCTTGATTTCTAGGCTGGGTTGGACTATGCCCCAAGACCTTGTATGGGAAAAAAAAGAACTGGCACTAGCAAGATGTTCAACATTAAGAACACTTGTTCTTGTAAATAACTGGATTTGATTCCCAGTAGCTACATCGTCACTCCAGTTCCAGGGGATCTGATGCCCTTTTCTAATCTCCAAGGACATCAGGCACACATGTGATATGCAGACATGCATGCAAGAAAAACATACATATAAGATTAACTTTTTTAAATAACTATTAATTTCATAGCTGTGTAAATGTTCTGCTTATGACTTACTCTAACAAGTGAAATGTATTCAAAGAGAATAGGAAGTAATAAACAAATGAGAAAAAAAATGTCTTTTGTTGTCTAAAAAAAAAAAAAAAAGAGAGAATAGGAAGAACAAATTATAGGCCTTTGTTAACTTAAAATGGAAAGTTACTCCAGGCATTGGTTGTTACTCCAGCACTTAGAAGGCAGAGGCAGGCGGATCTCTGGGTTCGAGGCCAGCCTGGTCTACATAGCGAGTTCTGTCCAGGCTCCAAAATCCTGTTTGGGGGAGGAGGCAAGGTTATCCTTAGCTACATAGTGAGTTTAAAGCTAGCCAGCCTGCTCTACATAAGACCCTATCTCAAAAAAAGTAGAAATTTTAAAATATCAAAATACATTTTGGAAATGTTTAGTTTGTCACTGCAGTGGGTTAAATGAGAATGGTTCCCACAGGTTCTTAAGTTTGAAAGCTTGATTGAAATATTTGGTAAGGATTAAGAGGTGTGGCCTTCTTAGAAGTGGTGTGTCACTAGAGGTGAGCACTGAAGTTCTGGAATCCCACACCATTCCCAGTTATGTAGATGGAGCTGTGGGGCTGTGTCCCGCCACCCGGCTAGCTTTACACCTGAAATAATTACACGGAAACTGTATTCTTTTAAACACTGCCTGGCCCATTAGTTTCAGCCTCTTATTGGTTAATTCTCACATCTTCCTTTAACCCATATTTAGTAATCTGTGTAGCACCACAAGGTGGTCGCTTACCAAGAGAGATCTTAACCTGTGTCTGTCTTGGAGAGGAGAAGCATGGTGACTGCCTGAAGTGACTGCCTTCTCCCAGAATTCTGTTCTGTCTACTCCACCTACCTAATTTTCTGTCCTATTAAAGGGGCCAAGGCAGTTTCTTTATTAACCAATGAAAGTAACACATAGACACTCCTCCATCACAGTTAGAGCTCTGTCTGCCTCATACTTGTGGGTCAGATTTAAGCTCTCAACTACTACTCCAATGCTGTGCCCACTTAGTGCCATGTCCCACGATGATGGCCATGGACTCACCATAAAAAACATAAGTCCCAGGGCTGGCGAGATGGCTCAGAGGTTAAGAGCATTGCCTGCTCTTCCAAAGGTCCTGAGTTCTATTCCCAGCAACCACATGGTGGCTCACAACCATCTGTAATGGGGTCTGGTGCCCTCTTCTGGCGTGCAGGCATACACACAGACAGAATAGTGTATACATAATAAATAAATAAATATTTTAAAAAAAAAGAAGAAAAAAAAAACATAAGTCCCCAACTAAATGCTTTTCTTTTTTTGTTTTTTGAGATAGGGTTTCTCTGTGTAGCTTTGGAGGCTATCCTAGGACTCCCTCTGTAGACCAGGCTAGCCTCGAACTCACAGAAATCTCTGTCTCTGCCTCCTGAGTACTGGGATTAAAGGTGTGGGACACAACCACCCAGCAGATGCTTTCTTTTATGCGTTGAGTTGGTCTTGGTGTCCCTTCACAATAGTAGAACAATAACTAAGACAACCACTTCAATACATACCCAATCCACAAGAAACAGACTCTTTGGTTCTTTTTTGAGGAAGGTCTCTCTCTCTCTCTGTAGCCCAGGCTGCCATTGAAACTTGCCATCTACCTGGCTTGGCCTTCCAAGTGCTAGGATTATGAGCCTGCATCACCATACCTGGTAAAGATATTTCTGAATAAGCACAAATATATGTTACTCATTTACTTAAGACTATCCGTTGCACACTGTACTCTCTAGCCCCTTTCTATTTCTTTCCCTGTAAAGTTATTTGAAGGGTGTTTATATCCGTTACTTCCCAGAGCCATTTCTCCGTATTGCGGCCTACCTCTGAGGTTCTGGTGCAGGAGATGTGTTCTTGGCACCTTCTGCTGCTTTTGTTTGGCTGTCTTTAACCTTGAGCTCTCAGTTTCAGTCTTCTGTCTTCAGCTGTCCCTGGACACTTGGAAAGTAGGCCTTTTCCCCCTGGGGGTTTGATTTGTTTGTTTGTTGGACATGGCCTCACAGTCCAGGCCGGCTTCCAACTGATTATATAGCCAAGGATGACCCTGAACTCCTGGTCCTCCTGCCTCCACCTGAAGTGTTGGAATTACAGGCCTTTGCCACACAGCTGGCACATAGGACGCTTTCATTCCCTTGCATTTGCAGCACCACATTTATACTTTTTATAAGTATTTCTAACAACTTTGTAGACTCAGTTTTGGGGTTTTTTTCCTCCCTGAGTACTAGAGCCCTGTCAGTCTTCCACACACATTGTATCACCAGACACTGCATAGTTCAGTGCTACAGAGTAGCCACTGAAGACATTGTGAAGAATGAATAGATGATGATACTTAGTGTAGTTACTCTGAAGTTTCCAGTGCTGGTAACAAAAACACTTTTGCTTTTTTCTTTCTCTTTTTTTTTTTTTACTGACAGCTTGGCATAGTAATGCATGGGTTTGAGCCCAGCCTGGTCTACATAGTGAGTTCCAGGACAGCCTTAAAAAAGCATTGTACAGGGCTGGAGAGATGGCTCAGAGGTTAAAAGCATTGCCTGCTCTTCCAAAGATCCTGAGTTCAATTCCCAGCAACCACATGGTGGCTCACAACCATCTGTAATGGGGTCTGGTGCCCTCTTCTGGCCTGCCGACATACACACAGACAGAATATTGTATATATAATAAATAAATAAATATTTTTAAAAACTAAACGAAAAAAAGAGCATTGTACAGACGTTACAGTTTTTCTATTTTCTTTCAGTATATGTAATGTTGGCTTCTGCTTATCTTCTGTACCTATTTCTAGATGTCAGTTTTTTATTACATTTATGGGGTGGGAAGAGGTATGTAGAGATCAGAGGACAACTTGCAGGAGTTTCTCTCTCTCTCTCTCTCTCTCTCTCTCTCTCTCTCTCTCTCTCTCTGTGTGTGTGTGTGTGTGTGTGTGTGTGTGTGTGTGTGTGTGTGTGTGTGTGTGTGTACCTTGTAGGATCCAGGGATTGAATTCAGATCATCAGACTTGGCAATGGGTGCTTCTACCCACTGAGCAAGCTCACCAGCTCCTCTTCTATTAGTTGAAATAATCTATAAATTTATAGCTGCAGTTTGACTCACCTCATTGTTTGCTTATCTTTTCTCCAAGGAGTGGGCATTCTGACGGTCACATTGTGCACTATACTGTTGGCATTCTGACAGTCACATTGTGCACTATACTATAGGCATTCTGACAGTCACATTGTGTGCTATACCATGGGCATTCTGACAGTCACATTGTGCACTATACTATAGGCATTCTGACAGTCACATTGTGCGCTATACCATGGGCATTCTGACAGTCACATTGTGCACTATACTGTTGGCATTCTGACAGTCACATTGTGCACTATACTATTTTGTTTTTGTTTTTGTTTTTTGTTTGTTTTTTGAGACAGGGTTTCTCTGTGGCTTTGGAGCCTGTCCTGGAACTAGCTATGTAGACCAGGCTGGTCTCGAACTCACAGAGATCCGCCTGCCTCTGCCTCCCGAGTGCTGGGATTAAAGGCGTGTGCCACCATCGCCCGGCTGCACTATACTATTTTGAACATCTCTGTGAATCACTTTCCCTTCTGAATTATGTTCCTGGTCTTATTTGCAAATGAGTCCAAGAACATGGGTGGTTCATTCTCTAAATCTAGTCACTTAGGTCATTCCCTACTTCATATTCTTATGACAGGTTTTACGGCTTTTAGTACTCTAGTGACTGTCATTGATTTTATTCTACCTTCCTAGGGTTTATGAGTGTAACAAACGCTGCAACTGTGATCCAAACATGTGCACAAATCGGTTGGTGCAGCATGGACTACAGGTTCGACTACAGCTATTTAAGACACAGAACAAGGGCTGGGGTATCCGCTGCTTGGATGACATTGCCAAAGGCTCTTTTGTCTGTATCTATGCAGGTTAGTAATGAAAGAGGAGGTTATTGCTCAATGGGGCTTGGGACATAGTAGTTCAAAGCAAAGTTGAACATAGCAAAGTGCTACTGGGCTTGGTAGCATGTGCCTATAATCTAGGTACTCAGAAGGTGAAGGCAGAAAATTTGGGAGTTGGAGGTAGCCTGGAGTACATACCCAGACTCTGCCTTAGAAAAATAGTGTTTGATGGGCATTGGTAGCATACACCTATAATCTGGGCACTTGGGAGACAGAGCCATGTGTTCAAGGCCAACCTGGTCTACAGAGCTAGTTTCAGAACAGCCAGGGCTACACAGAGAAGCCCTGTCTCAAACAAACAAAAAGCGTGGTGTTTGAGCAATGCAACTGAGCTCTGAAGAGCAGTGTGTGCTTAGTGTGCAGGAGACTTTGGATTCAGTCCTAGCACTACAGAAGAGGGAGTGGATGGTCTGATGTTTAACTGAGAGTAAGAGGAGACAGGAGCTTCTCCTGTAAAGACATGCTAGGTGATGTACCCACGTAGGCGGACCAGAGAGAGTTAAAGGTGCTTCATAAAAACGGTGAAAGGGAGCCGGGCAGTGGTGGCGCACACCTTCAATCCCAGCACTTGGGAGGCAGAGGCAGGCGGATCTCTGAGTTGGAGGCCAGCCTGGTCTACAAAAACTAGTTCCAGGACAGGCTCCAAAAGCTACAGAGAAACCCTGTCTCGAAAAATAAACAAAACCGTGAAAGGGAATCAAATTTTGGCTATTGTTTCTTCAGTGAGAAACCTCATTTAGATCCCGTTTATTGTTTTCTCCAAGAGATATTTTAACATAGCTAGGACATGTTGGCGATAAACAAAAAATGAGAAGGTCTAAGGGCAATGTGACAGGTTGTAGTGACAGTGCTTTCATGGTGAAGACAAGGGTGGCATCCAGAGTGAGCACATAGCACAGGGTTTGCCCTCTGAGTAGGGTTACTGATGAAAACCTTTCAATTCTCTTCATTCTTAGGCAAAATCCTGACAGATGACTTTGCAGACAAAGAAGGCCTGGAGATGGGTGATGAGTACTTTGCAAATCTGGACCACATTGAAAGTGTGGAGAACTTTAAGGAAGGATATGAGAGTGATGTCGGCAATTCCTCTGACAGCAGTGGGGTGGACATGAAGGACCAGGAAGATGGCAACAGTGGTTCAGAGGACCCTGAGGAATCCAATGACGACAGCTCTGATGATAACTTCTGTAAGGATGAGGACTTCAGCACCAGTTCAGTGTGGCGTAGCTATGCTACCCGAAGACAGACCCGGGGTCAGAAGGAGAATGGACTGTCTGAGATGGCTTCCAAGGATTCCCGCCCCCCAGACCTTGGGCCTCCACATGCTCCTATACCTCCCTCAGTATCTGTAGGGGGCTGCAAACCACCTTCATCTGAGGAGACTCCCAAGAACAAGGTGGCCTCATGGCTGAGCTGCAACAGTGTCAGTGAAGGTGGATTTGCCGACTCCGACAGCCGTTCCTCCTTCAAGACTAGTGAAGGTGGGGGAGGCCGCGGAGAGGCTGAGAAGGCCTCTACCTCAGGATTGAGCTTCAAGGATGAAGGAGACAATAAGCAGACTAAGAAAGAGGTAAGAAAGGACTGAACACGCTTTTTTTGTTTTCTTTTTCTCAAGACAGGGTTTCTCTGTGTAACAGTCATAGCTGTCCTGAAACAAGCTCTTCCGCCTACCTCTGCCTCCCACGTGCTGGGATTATAAATGTGCATCGCCACCACCCAGCTGGCTGAACACTCGTGAGAGCAGCCACCCCGCCCCACCCCCAGGAAAACTTTTACTTTTTAATGCATGGTTCTGAAGTTTTAAAGCTGCATCTGGTGATGGCCATCCTCGCTGGAGGACTCCCAGGACAGTGTAAGGTGTCGCATGGCAAGAGTCAGGGAACATGTGTCTGTGTTAAGAGCAGTGCCTTGTAACCTTGGTGCAAATGGAGATTGAGTTGTGGGGGGGTCACCTCGGTCAAGACTCCATCTCAAACCCAAAGCAATAAATAACTGAAATAGTTAGGGTTTGTTTCATTTTGTTTTTCATTACTGTTTTTAGATAGGATTGCACTACAATCCAGGTTGGCTTGAAATTTGCTATTACAAGTATATCTTTGATGTTGAAACATTCCCCATTACAGGCAGTAAAACTGTTGGGTCCATGGAACACTGCTCACGATGCTGTTACCCGTGTTATGTTATTGGGGAGGATTAAAGGGCCTTGCCAGGGGAGTATTCTGATGGAATGACTATTGCTGTTAGGTTACAGAGTGGCTCCCCCCAGCAGCCCTCTTCAGTGGCCTCTTACCGCATTATGCTAATGTTGTCTTTGGAAGTCTTTTGTTACCTTGGGCCATGAAAGCATTTAACCCTTCACTTGTTCCTTCCCAGGGCCCGGATGACCGGAACAAGATGTCAGTGTAAGTGCTTGCTCTGGATTGTGCAGTCTGCCTTCTCCTTTCACACTTACAAAAGAATCAGCCAGTAACTTGACCCCTCTCATTCTTTGCCTTCCCATCAGAGTTACTGAAGGCTCTCAGAATTATGGACACAATCTTCCTGTGAAGTCTGAAGGGCTTCGCCGACCATCTAGTAAAACTTCTGTGCCCCAAAGCCGACGACTTGTGGCTTCCACTCAGTCAAACCCTGATGTGAGTGCCTTCTTTTATTTAGTCCAAGTAAAGGAACATGTAGTAGCCTCACCTCAAGTCATTCACTAGAATGACTATCAGTTAAGCCTCTTATTTCTTTGGTCTTGACTTTTCTACCTTGCTCTCCAACATCTAACCATCGTCATCTTGCAGTTGCCATAGCCCATTTTGCCAAATCCTAGGTAAAAGCAAGAACTTGAAGCAGCCTTTCTTCCTCCTCTCCACCGTTGTCTCCCCAGGACATCCTGACACTGTCCAGCAGCACAGAGAGCGAGGGGGAGAGTGCGACCAGCCGAAAGCCCACTGCTGGCCAGACTTCAGCCACCGCCGTTGACAGTGACGACATCCAGACCATCTCTTCTGGCTCTGAAGGCGATGACTTTGAGGACAAGAAGACCTCGTCCGGTAGCCTGAACATGTTTGGGGAGTAGTAGGAAGAAGCAGGAAAGTCGGGAACAGTTGTTGTTGTTGTTTGGTTTTTCCAGACAGGGTTTCTCAGCTATGGAGCCTGTCCTGGAACTAGCTCTTGTAGACCAGGCTGGCCTCAAACTCACAGAGATCTGCCTGTCTCTGCCTCCCGAATGCTGGGATTAAAGGCGTGCGCCACTCACACCTGACTAGTGATTTAGGGTCTTAGCCTGAGATCTAGCCTAGCATATTGCTATTCCTGAACTGAGCAGGCTGGGTTAAATGAAAGTGATAGAATGTCTGATCATGAGTTGGGATAGGTCTCACCCCCCCCCCCTTTTTTTTTCTTTTGCTTTTCAGGTACAGCAAAGCGCCAGGTGGCAGTAAAATCAACCCGAGGTTTTGCTCTTAAATCAACCCATGGGATTGCTATTAAATCAACTAACATGGCTTCTGTGGACAAGGGGGAGAGCGCACCAGTTCGTAAGAACACACGCCAGTTCTACGATGGTGAAGAGTCTTGCTACATCATTGACGCCAAACTTGAAGGCAACCTAGGCCGCTACCTCAATGTGAGACTCTTGACCACTTCTAAGTGCAGGGTTGTGTATGCCATTGCTCTCAAATTCCTAATTCTTTAAAGATACTAAACAAACCCACTTTTGTTTATAAGTTGATTTCAAAAAATAAGGTAGCTTTCTTTGAAAACATCAGTGACGTGCAGTGGGGTGGAGATCAGATGTCATTTTCTTGTCATTCTCACAAAGCCAGATGTTTCCTTGGTCAAGTGACTGTCATCTTTGTACTACAGCACAGTTGCAGCCCCAACTTGTTTGTCCAGAACGTCTTCGTGGATACTCATGATCTTCGCTTCCCCTGGGTGGCCTTTTTTGCCAGCAAGTAAGAGGGATAATGAGGAAGGGGTAAATTCCATGGAAATTCTGGGCAGGGACACCTTCCTTTGTGGCTAGGCTTCACCTTTTATCTTCTAAGCTCTACTTCCAAGTGCCTGTGCTACCACATCCCCATCCTTTTCCCTCCTCAGGAGAATCCGGGCTGGAACAGAACTTACTTGGGACTACAACTACGAAGTGGGCAGCGTGGAAGGCAAGGAGCTGCTGTGCTGCTGCGGAGCCATTGAATGCAGAGGGCGTCTCCTGTAAAGGGAGACCCTTGGACAGGGTCTTCCTGGCTGTTGAACTCTGACCCCAAGTCTCTGGTCTAGCTACTCTCCAGTTCCTAGTAGATAGAAATGGGGATTCTGGATCAGGACTCTCCCAGTGTGGTGCTAGCAGGCACTAGGGTGGGTAGATATGACCACTCTAGCCTCAGCCTGAGGTCCTTCCGATGTTCCCGTGTTCATGAGTTTCATGGGCTGTATGTCTGCCATCCCTATCCTGTGTGGTTTCATGATGAAGATTGTGTATCTTCTCTCCTCAGTCCCCATCGTAATCTCCCAGGGAGAGGTCATTTTCCCAGTGGGCAGCTGTCTTACACCTCCATTTTATTTGTGTAATTTTTAGCAAAAAAAAAAAAAAAAAAAAAAAAAGTTACATAACCACGAAGAAGGCCTAAGAAAACTGTCCCCTTTCTCAGTTCTTAATAGTCTGACACACTGTCATGTTTTATTTAACCTTTAATATACTTTAATTAAAAAAAACCATTAACAGTACATTTTGGTCTGAAATGGTCCCTCGCCATAATGCCAGGTCCTAGCTGTAGTTCTGGCTTTATAACTGAAACTCCAAATGTTCAATAAATAAGAGAACTAGTTGCCGTTCTACTCCACGCCAGCTTGTCTTAGCTGGAGGGAGGGGAAAGAAAGGCCAGAGAAAGGAGGCAGTGACATCCTGGAACTGGTCCCTGGGGTGGGGTGAGGGGCATGTATACCCTCCTTCACTTAGTTAACTTGTTATAAAGGAGAAAAAGTTAAAAGTAGCTCAGCTTTCATTTTTGGCTTGAGCTAGGGTACTTAGAAAGGTGGAACCTTGGTCCAGCTTTGGCAGAATGAGGCCCAGAGATGGGACAGTAAGGCACAACCCTGGCTTAAAGTCAGGGAGTCAAAGGCAAACAGCTAGCTCCAAACTCTTCAGAATAAGGAATGTGAGTCTTAACTCCAACCCTCAGAGTGGAGAAAGGTTTTCACAAAGCAAGAGAAAGGGTAGCCTGGAAAACAGGGAAGTAAGACCGTTCCCCTCTCTAGCAAAGGATATGACCAACCTTCTCTCCCTGAGATAGGCTGGTTACAGTTAGGTGACAAAAGAGTAAGAGAGTCTGTGGACTCCTCTCCTTACGCCCTTTCTCCCCAGAGCTCAGGTGTCCCTACAGGGAAGGCTGGCTAGTTTCTTGGCTTCATGTATTAATGTGGGAGGCAGCTAGGACAATGGTTCAGTCATTCTTAGGATGATTGTTATTGAGGACGGGGTGGCCATTAGCTAGGAGCCGACTCTTTGCTCCTGCCCCAGCTGCAGCCTCCTCCCCCTCTGAGCTCTCTGTTTCTTCTCGGTCACTGCGTTCATCTTCTACCAACTGTGAAAAGGACAAAAAGGGTTATGTATTTCCTGCTAGCCCCCAGAACCTCACACTGTTTCAGAAGCGTTACTGGCACAACAGTTTGGAGGATTTGGGGTTGAGAGTGCCAAGGTCTACAAAGGGGAGGCAGCCCTCCTCACCTTTCCAGTTATGAACTTGTGGACCATGCGCAGAATGAAGTAGGCCCAGAAGATATGCAGCATCTGTAGCACTGCCATCATGGCATTGAAGAAGTAATAGCCAAAGAAGGCAGGGTAGAGCTCCAGGGGGTATACCAGTGTGCAGTGTAGGATCCTAAGGAGTTAAGGGAGAGTGGTTACGTGGAGCTGGGTGAAACAAGAGAGAAAGGCAAGAAGAGCCAGCTGCCTACTCACCAGAAGGGCATGATAACCAGTCGCGTCATGATGAAAACGATGGCGAAGACAATGAAGAGGTTATTGCAGGTGTTCTTCCATCCCGCGTAGTTAAACATCTTGGCAGACTATAAATAGTCCATCTATCATCATGGGCCCCCGACTCTCCCGTACACATTAATTATATGTGTGTGGTTAGCAGCACTGGCTGTGCCCTCCCACCTCAGTACCAGGAATATCAGTGCCCTCTCCAACCCCTGAAAGACTAGAGGAACAAATGAGCCTGCACTGAGACCTCTACTGTGAGGAAGCCTAACCTCCAGAAGGTAATCAGAGGAGTCATGCAGAGCCAAGATGAGAGTCCCTGCTCGGACATAATTGGCAAACCAGGAGAAGCTGAGGAGAATGATGGTGGCCACATGGTGAATGATCTGTTCCTTAAAATCCTGCAGGAAAGATGCAGGCTTCAAGAGACTCTTCCCTGTTCATTGTTCACACACACAACCCAAACTTTGTTCCCAGTATCCCAGCAGCTGTCCAGATCTCTGAGAAGTCCTGATTCCAGGGTCTCATCTGGCCCTTGGACTTAACTGCACAGCCTCTTCACCCACCTTACGCTTGACATCGGAGGCAATGCTGAAGAGCAGGGACCAGTAGAAGGAGAGCTCGATCATGTAGTACCAATACTGAGAAGGGACGATGCTCTGGGAGAGGAAAGAGCTGTCAGGGATCCCAGATCAACTACCTCTAAGGGGCTCACCTCCAAACTCACCCCTGCTAGCCCCTCAAGATACTCTGTTGTGTGAAGAAACTCTTAATAATGGGTGTTGTGTGCTGTAGTCCACTCCTCATACCTGTATGGGGTATCCCTCCCAAACTTTCCTCAAGTCATAG
This sequence comes from Arvicola amphibius, assembly GCF_903992535.2. Classification (NCBI taxonomy): domain Eukaryota; kingdom Metazoa; phylum Chordata; class Mammalia; order Rodentia; family Cricetidae; genus Arvicola; species Arvicola amphibius. The sequence continues at coordinate 6,435,224 of NC_052060.1, read as the reverse complement.
AACCAGGGTTTCTGCAAAGAGATTAAAGAAAGAACTCAAATCCTATTGCCTTACCCCATCTTGACATAGGATGTGTCCCACATCTCAGTACTCACATCCATAGTGACAGCCATGCCAGCAACAAAGGCAATTAGGTAAAATGTGAATCTCCAACTGCAAGAGGAAGCAGATCTGGCTAGGTAGGATCAGCAGCTTCCACTGCCCCCAAACACCCTCTTAAGGTACCCTTACTTCTGCATACCACAGCCCTCTCCTCCCAGCAAGAAACAACAGAACTGTGCCACCCAGCTTCCCTTGCCCCAGTTCCCCCCACCTGGCTTCTCGGAACTTCTTGAGAAGGCTGGGCCTGTCCTGGTTGCGGCGGCGGCGGAACCAGCGTTCTATCTGGCGGCTAGAGAGCCCGCTCTGCCGAGACAAAAGCTCTACCTCCACCTAAGCACAGTGAGGCCATCACATTCAGCCGTCAAATCGGCAGCGTCCCAACTCTGCCCAACCTCACCCGGTAACAACCCACCAAGTCCCCGCCTTCCAGAGCTAGCATTTAAACCCTGGCCCACCCAAACTCAGCAGCTCCCAGCCAGGGTCATCTGCAGCTCATACCTGCTTGGGCTGCGTGCCACTGGTCAGGTAGAAATGCTCTAAGGTGACATTGGGAGGGGCCCGTAGTCGGGTTTTCTCCTTCACATTCAGGAGGGCAGCCAGGGGCGTAGCCACATAACTGGGGAAGGGACATGAGAGAGAGGTGTCCGGCTCCCTTGGAGCACTCCTAACCCCTAACGGGGAGGACCACAAGTTCAGGCATCTTAATTTTGGGCCTCAGTTTCCCAAGTTTCCTGGCAACCCCTTTCCTCTAGCCTCCTGGCTGCCCACAGCTGACAAAGCTGCCTATGTTCACTATTGACCAGGCGAAGAGGAGGCGGGCACAGGGTGAGAACAACCAGCTATTGAAGGAAAGGGCTGGGGGTGCCGAGGCCTCAGGAAGACAATGGTGCCCTGGGGGAGGGAGAGCAGGCAGCAGGGAGCTGGGTGCAGAGAACGCCAGTGTCCAGAACTAAGTATCAAGAGACCAACATGAAGCCTGCTAGGCTGGCTGGCAGTCAGAGAAGGTGTGGGGCATGCTCACAGCTCAAAGAAGTATCGAACGACGAGAAAGACCAAGGCCAGGGGAAGTGTGATGTAGAGGTCTGAGGCTTTGGCATAGACACGTCCATCTCTGTCTTCTAGATCAGCCCAGGTTAAGTTCACAGGTAGCCATAGTCGGTCCCACCAGAAGTGGTCATACAATGTCTGGAGCATCCTGAGGGAGGGAGGGAGACACACGTGAGAGCTCTGCAGAAAAGAAAAGAAACTTGGTTGTCAAAGAAATGGGACAGGGACTCAGCCTGGGACTCTGGGTTTGGTTACTTGGCCTTGGAACAAACTGCTTTCCTCCCCTGACTCAGTTTCCTTATCTGTAATAGGAAATCAGTGACTTTCAAGTTCCAGCATTTACAGTTTGTTGCAACCTTAGGTGATGCTGATACCACAAAGGCCTGATCCCCTGGGGAAAAAAAACAAAAACAAAAAACCCACTCATTTCTTAATTTCTTATCAGTCTATCTTTTGGCTCTCAACCTGGAGGACAAGCAAGACCCAGCCAAGGAAGTCATCCAGGTTGACTGGGCATGGTGGAACATGCCTTCAATCCCAGACTCAGGAGGCAGAGGCAGGTAGGGCCATAGTGTCCAGGACAGCCAGGGCTACATAGTGACCCTTAGCTGGCCAGCAGATCTACAGGAGATAATGAAACAGAGGTACTATCCCCAAAGAACAGTGAGCATCAGACACCTGCACACAAGACTGACACTCCATGCCAAGGCATTCAGTCTCTACAAGTGAGGCTGTTCAGAAGGGAAGTGAGAAGTACCGACAGTGTCAGCGCTGAGGACAGGGTCTGGACAGCAAACCAAGACATCTGGCCAAGTGACCTATTTTCCCTCTTCTTCCTCCTCGTTCTCCTTTATTCTTTGAGATGGCACCAATGCAGTGCAGGCTGGTCTCAAACTTATGGCCTTACTGCCTCAGCAGCTCAAGCAGCCCAAGTGCTGAAATGACAAGCTCACCACCACGGCTGCCATAACCTATTTCTTTTCTTTTTTTTCCTTTTTCCTTCGAGACAGGGTTTCTCTGTAGCTTTGTAGGCTGTCCTCTTGTAGACCAGGCTGGCCTCGAACTCAGAGATCTACCTGCCTCTGCCTCCCGAGTGCCGGGATTAAAGGTGTGCGCCACCACCGCCCGGCATTAATAGCCTATTTCTTACAAAGGCTCATCCAGAACATTAAAAACCTGTCTGCAAGGGAACCAGTCAACATCCTCAAGCCAGGAAAGAGCTGCTGCCTTCAATTTCCCTCCTGCCCTCCACAGAAAGATGAAAAACAGTTTGGAACTGAACGCCAGGATCCAGATGAGGCAGGGGACAGTCTTTAGCAGCTGCTCAGGAAATTCTAAGACTTGCGGAGTAGGGGAGCCACGGAAGGCCCCACCTCTCATCCTCCTTGAATAGAGAGAAGAGGTGGCAGCATTCAGACTGACCTATGGACTGGGCGCTGTGACAGGTGGAGAGAGAGCAGGAGCTGGAGGGTCAGTGTGAGCGGAGGCACCAGGCTCTGAATTTCAAGTGGAGCTGGCGCAGGAGGCGGACACCTCAGCCCACAGCTGAGCTGGGCTGGGCTCTGACTCTTTCAACAGCTCCGCCTCCACCCTCCACAGAAGCACTTGCGAAATCCCCTCTCTGCCTGTCACGGGTCAGTCAGTATTCCAGCTTGAGGACTTTACCCTCTTGTCCCCACTCCTGGTCACTGCTCTTTCGGATGAAACCAGAGGTCAGCATAGATGATAAAGGGTTTTCAGCTCCACACACATCCCATCACGCATTCCAGGCCTCGCCGTGGAGGGCAGTGTCCCTTCCCACTCCACCTTAGCCTGAATAAATATTTAATTTGTTGAAAAGAGATGGGAGCCTCTCAAAGTGAACAAAACTAAATGTAACTGCCCACACAAGCACACATTCTTCCTAGAGAGAAGCAAAAAACTGACCATGGAAGGGGAAGAGCAGCAAACCAGACTAATGGGGCAGTCTGCACACCTCCATCTCTTCCCTCCCCATCTTTTGGTTTAGCCAGATAGGAGTGGGGACCAATACCTGACCCTGTCATCTGACTACCTTGTTTCGCGGGGCCTAACTTCTCCAGTGAAACCTAAATTCCTAGCCTTGGGCTATCCCATCACATTTAGTAGGGTGTTTTCTTGTTAGAGCCTCTAGAGGGTTAAGGATTCAGAGGACTAGCAAAGGGCCTGCAGGGTGGGTGGAGCCTCTCTCCTGGACTCCAACAGCAGAGGAATGTCTAGTGCCTTTCTTATCCCTACAAAGAAGGTAAGAACTAGGGGCTGGGGGTGGGGCAAGTGGGTATCACAGAACGGCTGAGGGAAAACACTAGAACAGACCAGACCTCCTCCACCCCGTGTGTGTGTGTGTGTGTGTGTGTGTGTGTGTGTGTGTGTGTGAGAGAGAGAGAGAGAGAGAGGGAGGGAGGGAGAGACTAGGGGTGAGGGCCAGTGGGGGCTGCACGCCAGGCTTCAAGCATACTGTGATCAGAGTCCCTGCTGTCCTGAACAGCAGAGAAGCTGCCCCAGATCCAGCAGGAAGGGGAAGAGGCTGGGGTTTCCAGCCAGTCTCTTACACATCTCCCCAGAACCAGTCTGCTCCCTGCTACACCCCAGGTGGCATTGGCACCAGCACACCGAGATAAGCATCCCATCAACATCAGGCCGAGGAAAGGCAACATTCGGCCCCCTTGTCCCTAAGGGTAGATGGAGTCTTGATTACACCTGCAGCTTTTCCACTCACAGAAATTATGCCACCTGCACACACAGAGAGATACGGTGTATGTGTTCATCTACTGGTCTCCCGCCCCGCACACCTGCCTCAGACACAGACACCACGCTGGAGAGGGGCCAGTGCAGCAGGGATTTCACAGGCATTATGTGACTCCCAACTGGAGCAGGTTCTACCTGGCTCCAACCTTCTCTCCTCAAACTGACCCACAGCCTCTCCCAGCAAATGAAAAGGGGTGGGAGTCAGGAGCCAATGGAGCCTGCAGGCCCAGAGGGATGGAGGGTGTAAGTGTGGCCTATAAGAAAAACTTCTCAGACTCAATGGGATAACAGTCCTAGTGACTCTCTGTGCAGAGAGATTAAAAAAGAGAGGTTCCCACGGGCTCCCGGGTCTGAGAAATCATAAGACGAAGGAGGTCTGAGTACTCTTTCTTGTTGAAAACTTTCTTTGCAGGGAGCATTAGCTGGTCATGGACTTCTCTCTAGCAGGTGAAGAACAATGGGTGAAGTCAAATGGTGTGTCGCTGCTTCAGGCTACTACTGCACCAGCCCAAAAATATGGGTCAGATTCTGGCAAAGATGGGGGTGTGAGGTGGCAACCATGCGACCCCAGGCTTCATGTGGCCTAGAGCTTGTCTGAGAAGTTCACAAACTCCACCCCCCAACCCAAACACGTTCTAAGAGTGTGGCCCCCAGAGACAGGGAGAAGCCAGCAGGAGGTGAAAGAGGTATGGGGCAGCAATGGAGACAAGGATAAATATACACACACACACACACACACACACACACACACACACACGTGCGCGCGCACATCTTAAAAAATTAAGTGCTGTGTGGCCAGGACCAGGACCTAAGGAACAGTGCTGCAGAATTGGTCCTTACCCTCAAAGGCCCCATCACAGTGCAGTCAACAAACTTGAAGCTAGTCACCTCGGCTCTGGGATGGGAAGTGACTTCTTTCCCCAGCTCTAACATAAACAGAAGTAATTGCCTGCAGGAGGCCTTCCCTAATTCAGTTCTCCAGGAAGACCGCCTCACTCCAGACCTCACGATGCTTAGGACCTCCCTGACTGCTGAGGCTGGCAACTCAAATAACTGAGATCTGGTTCGGATGCCAGGAGCGCGTCTTAGGCACAGGAACACTCCCAAGCTCATGCCAACGATGAATGTCACGCACCTGCCCTAGCAAACTAGCTCGAGGGCCTCTGAGCCTGTAATTAGCAAGTTGCCACCCGTAAAGCTAGTTTCACCAGCTGCTCCCAGAGCTGGCCACGCACACCCCATAACGGTACAGGAATCTTAGCCCTTTGGGGCCAGGACAGAGCAAGGCTGCTCCTTCCTGTTTCCCGTTCGGCACATGGACGCTCTTAATCTCTCTTCTGGGATGGGCAAAAGGGGCCCTGCTGAGGCGGCGGCGGCCACAGCAGCAGCACCAGCAGCAGCACCAGGGGCCGCCACCGCTCCTCCCGGGCCTCGGGACGCACGCGGCCCACCAGGGGGTTCTCGCACCAAAGGTCGGCGTCTGTGGCTCGGGTCCTGGGCGAGCGCCGGGCTCCGGCCCTTACCTGTTGCCCCGCAGGCCTTCTCCCCGCCAAGGCCCCAGCCCGGCCCGGCGCGCTCGCTCCCGCAGTGCTCGGCCCGCCCTCCGGCAGGCCGGCCGCCATGAGCCGGTGGAGTCCCCGGCGCCTTCGAGCTGAGCCCCGAGCCCCCGCGCCTGCCGCCTCCTCGCGGCCCCCACGACCCCTGCGCACGCCGCACAACTCACTCGGTGGCCGGTGCAGAGCTGGCCGGCCCGGGCCGCTGCTCCGTCTCCTCTCCGAGCGCCCGGCCCGTGCGCACTGGCTGGGCCGGGTCCTCTCCTCCCCCTTCCGCCGCCCGCGCTCCCTCCCTCCTTCCTCCTCTGCCCGCCGAGCCCCGCGAGCCCAGGCCGAGCCCAGCCGCAGAGGGAAGGCCCCGCGTGCGCCGAGCCGAGCTGGGCGTGGGGCCGCGCCCGGGCGGGACCAGAGCCCCGGAACCCCGCGCTGCGCCTGTGGAGGCCTCGGAGCCCCGACGGGGCGGGTGGCTCCTGCGCTGTCGGCCGCCCGGGTCTCTGGGTGGCGCGGAGCCTGCCCACCGGGAAGGGGCTCCCAGCCGGCTGCCTCTGCCCCACCCCGCGGCCCTGCTGCGGTCGACGGCCTCAACCCGGCGTGCAGCCCTCAGTTCCTCCCGGGTTGGGGTTGGTTGCCACAGTTCCCGCGCCCGGCCGCACTGCGCGGTGGGGGAGGGAGGGCGCAGCCGGGAGCCCGTCCAGGTGAAAGCCCTGCACAGACCCCGAGGCTCCCCGCGGGGAGACCCGCAGTACCCCAGTCCTGCTGGAGCCCGAACCTTTAGTAAAGTGTGCTTCCGTCTCCAGTCGACACGCCATGCTTAGCCGCGATCAGTGTCAAACTAGTTATCCCTTAAGTGGGCCCATAAAATTCGTGCTTCAAGGAGAGAGCGGTTTTGACTCGCATTGAGGACAGAACCTGAGTAAGTTGTACTTGAGGGCCTATTTACAGGGAGACCTGCAGCTTCTTCCATGTAAAAAAATATTTTTAAAACTACCTGGCCACGCCACGCAGAGGCAGGTAGGTAGATCTCCGTGAGTTCAAGGCCAGTCTAGTATACAGAGAAACCCTGTCCTGAAAACCCAAAACAAACAAACCTACCTGGCCAGGTTTGGTGGCTCATCACCAAGCGAGGTCCCAGCATTTGGGGAGACTGAAGCAGAGGTATCATTTTTTACCTTCATGAAACGGTATATTTTTAAAATATGTATTTATTTATTTTATTGTTTGAATATTTTGCATGTATGTATGTATGTGCACCATGCATAACCAGTGCAGCGGAGTTCGGCAGAGGGCATCCGATTCCCTGGCACTGGAGTTAGATACAGTGTGAGCAGCCATGTGAGTGCTGGGATCAAATCTGCTTCTCTGCAGAAACAGTGCTCTTTACTGCTGAGTCTCCGCACGAAAGAGCAATTTTGATGCCATCACCAAGCCTGTGGCAGCGGCTTGCTTCACAGTGTATACAGCCAAACACCAGTACTTTCCAGCTGCCATAGACAGAGGTGGGGCCGCACAACTCTTCCTTGGGAGTCGGCTTCTGGATCTTGGGGTGGGTGTAAAGAGGCCATAGATGACATCCAACTGTCCACTTGCTCGCTGCAGGGAACCCCAGCAAGGATTATACACCACAAGAGTGTGACTGTCCTCTGAGGGTTCCCCCCGCTCTGCTCTGTCTCCTTCAGTGTTCTTGCCAGAATCTTCTGCCACACAGCCTCGCCATTTTCCAAGAGAGTTCTTGTGACTGTTATCTGGGCCCCAGCTAGCCCTCTTCAGCCCAGCCACACCGATGGAGGGACTGTCCCTCTTCTTTCAGTTTATGACTTCTTTTCTTAGGGTTTTGTTGTTTGTTTTTTGTTTTTGTTTTTTAATACATTGCTTTCGCCTGGTCCCCACCAAGATTATTTTTTTATTCTATGTGTATTGTTGTTTTGCTTGCATGCATGTCTGTGTACCATGTGCATACAATGCCCTTGAAGGTTAGAAATACATATACATATATATGTAACTGGTGTTACAGATGGTTGTGAGCCATCATGTGGGTACTGGGAACTGAACCCAGGTCCTCTGCAAAAGCAACAAGTCCTCTTAATCCCTGAGCTAACTCTCCAGTCCCCCAGAAAATTTTTTTTGAGATAGTAGCTCACTATGTAGCCACGCCTGGTTTCAAACTCAGAGCCAGTTCTCCTTGAGTTCTAGATTTGCAGGTGTGAACTATCACACTCAGCTCCCCCAGACTTTCCAAAATGGTTCCTCTGCGTAGTGAAGTGAAGTTTAAAGGAAAGAAAGAGAGAAGGAAAGAGGGGAGAAACAGTGGGGAGCTTTGTGGGCAAAAGCTGGATGATACGAGCCTGAGAAATGGAGATAAGAAGGCAGACAAAGAGAAGGGGAAAGAAGAGAAACTTGGCTTCGGCCAGCGGCACCAGGATGATGTCCCCACACCCTCCCCTGGGTGGACCGGGAGATTAGAATCACCACGCCTTTCCAGCATGTCCCCCGCCCTCAGATGGCATTGCCATGCCCACAATGCCCCAAGTGTGCCCTGCTTGCGGTGACTCACTTCCTCTGAATAGGCTGCTGAGGTGTCCCAAGGCAGTCAAAAGGCCATGGGGCCAGAGTTTAGGTATCTGACAGGCTTCTGGGAAGATAGATAATGGACCCTAATGGCAAAAAGATCTTTCTAACTGCAGCCGGCCTATAGAACAGAGTCCTGCCCATCATAGTGACACACTATCAATCCCAGCAGAGGCATAACATAGAAAGTTCTGGAACAGCCAGAGCTAAAACCCTGGTGTGGGTGTGGGTGTGTATTATACATATTTTTGTATTTTTATACATTGCATATAAATATAACACACAAGAAGCCCACCTGAGTACGGAGTCAAACAGTGCTAGTAAATAGGGACTGCTGTGAAGGCTTCGTGGTTAAAGGCAAGTGCTGCCAAGCTTCATAATCTGAGTGGAAATCCGAAGAGCCACATGGTAGGGCAGAATAACTACTCCAAGTTGTCATCTAACTTCTACAGGCATGCTGTGGAGCACACAGGCCACACATGTACACAAGACAGACAGACAGACAGACAGACAGACAATAAATATTGGGGGGGTCAGAAGTTGAAGCACTGGACAGCACTGCCACACACTAGTGTTCCACTAAGGGACACCCAAGTCACCTATTCCTCATCAATAGTCGAAAAATCAGAGGCAATGAGATACCTGGACTCTGGTTGGAACTCCCTGGGTGTGGGAAGTCCCTGCCCTCCTCAAGTCTGTAATGAAGGTGCAGGGTGAATCCTCTCTGAGCGGTCCTCCAAGTGTGCAGTCCTAAATTTAGAACATGGGCATTGAAGACAATCAGTAAACCTAAAACAGCGAGTCTGTCCCGGTGTTAAAACAGACCAGACCAGACAGAGAGCGGCGAAATTCCAAGTTTCAGCAGAACCGCTGGCTGTGGATGCAGCACACACAGCCTGCACACGCGCAGGACGGCTGGGCTTCTGCCATGTGTGACTGGGTTTCTGTGTGACATCTACGAATTTAGAGTTCAACTTGCAGGTTCTGGCCGGGAGTCCCTTGGGAAGTGTTGGCCAGGGCAAACAGGCACCCTCACCCTCCCCCCCTTTCACTCGATTCTGAAGAGTCAGAAGGCGGGCCATGTGGTCACCCCATCTGCCTGTCGTGAGTAGTTATCTCGCTGGGGCTCCTTACCTTAGCTGCCACCAAGTCCGCCCAGAACCCAGTGTTCTCAAGATGCTGTTCTTCTGACAAGTGGATTATGAGAGCCCATTGATAGGCTCAGGTGGAGCAAGAGAGAGCAAGTGACCCTAGGTGATTTATTAAGAATACGCTCAGTGGTTGCTGATGCCCTCTTGTGGCACTCTTGGGGAATGGCAGGAAAGAACTTAAGCCTGCCAGGATTGGGTTTTACAGAAAGAAGCAACTGTTACTAGTATAAATAAGATTGTAACAGTACTTGTTGCCATATGTTAGCATTTGACATGCATACTTAGTGCTCCGTTACCAGAACTTTTCTAGAGATTTTATATGTATTTGCTAGGATGGAACCTGGGCTTCATCCTTGAGAGGCAATGGCTCTGCTGCAGACCTACACCTCCATCTCAATATATATTTATCTAATTATCACAGCAATCTATAACATAAAAACTTTTTTAAAGATTTATTTTATTTTCTCTTATTTTATGTGTATGAGTGTTTCACCTACATGTATGTGAGTGCACCATGCGTGCTTGGTGCCTGGAGAGGCCAGAAGAAGGCATCGAACCTCCTGGCGCTGGAGTTAGGGATGATTATAGACCACCATGTGAGTGCTAGGGACTGAACCCAGGTCCTCTGCAAGAGAAACAAGTGTTCTTAATTGCTAAGCCGGCTCTCTCCTTTCTCTTGTTTCTCCTTTTTGTGTATATGAGAGAGGTTTTGTGTTTTCCAGTGCTGGGGTTGGAACAAGGGACTCGGCTTCTTATCCAGCCTGGTTTTGTTTTTAAAGAGTTATTTAGTCAAGTGGGGGTGGTGCACACCTTTAATCCCAGCACTGAGGAGGCAGAGGCAAGAGAATCTCTATGAGTTTGAGGCCAGTCTGGTCTACATAGCGAGTTCCAGGAAAGCCAGGACTACACAGAAACACCCTGTCTTTAAAAAAACAAAAACACTATTTTTTCTATTTTATATGTATGAGTGTTTCAACTACATATATAGCTGTGCACCATGTACTCATGGAGCCCAAAGAGGCAAGAAGGGGGCATGGGGTCCCCCAGAATTGGGGTTACGGACGATCGTAAACAGCCCTGTGAGTGCTGGGTATTGAACCCTAATCCTCTTCAAGAGCAGCCAGTGCTCCTATCTGCTGAGCCAGCTCTACAGCCTGCCCCCAGGCTTCGTTCCGAGAATAAGGAAACAGCCTGGACTGTCAGGCACCTGTCCAGCATCATAGGCAAAGTCAGAATTCTGTCTCTGGGGGGTCTAGACCTGCAACTTTCAACTTTAGCCACAGTGCAGAGATTAAGCCCTATTTGGGGGGGGGGGCGGGTGTTAGGTAGAGCACAGGCTATCCCATTAGAGTAGAATTTCAGATAAACAATAAATAACTTGTTAGTATAAATAATCACATTAAATATTTGGGTCATATTTTTACCAACAAATCATTCATTGTTCATCTGAACTAATTTAACTGGAAGTGGTATAGTTTTATTTATTTAATCTAACACCCCTAATTTACAAGGTGATTTTATACTTACACAGATTGCCTCATTTATTCCTCCCAAGGAACCTATTCTCAGACACAACAGCTTCTCCTCCTCTGCCCTACAGTTTCTCCCACCCTTCCCATTTAAAGATTATGAAATGTCTAGCTCAGATAACAGAATACAACAAGTGGCAGACTCAGGGTGGTGGCTCACACCTGTAATCTCAGCACTTGAAGCTGAGGCAGGAGAATTGTGAGCTCAAGGCTGGGCTATACAACCCCCCCCCACCCCCGGGCCTTCCCTGAAACAAGCATAAACAAAAATGGCCAGCGAGAGCAAGCACTTAGGAAGGGCATTTGCTACCAGACCTGACCTAGGAACACACAAGCTAGAGGAGAGGACAGCACCCCTGAGCTTCCCCCTCAGCTCCACACAGCCGTCACAGGATGGGCATAGGCACAGTAAAGAAAATCCTAAGGATCCAGGAATAGTGGTAGCACAGGCCTTTAATCCCAGCACTCAGAACGCAGAGGCAGGTGGAGCTCTGTGAATTTAAGACCAGCTTAGTCTACAAGGTGAGTTCCAGGACAACCAGGAACACAAAGAAACACTGTCTCAAAAAAAAAAAAAAAAAAAAAAAAAAAAAAAAGACAAACAAACCAATTAATTAGTTAATCAATTAATTAATTAATTAAAAAGTAGAGGTGGCTGGGCTGCTGGGCTGGTGACACACACCTTTAATCCCAGCACTGAGCAGGCAGGGGCAAGGCCAGGCTTGGTCTATACAGTGAGTTCCAGGACAGCCCAGACTATGTAGAGAGACCCTGTCTCAAAAAACAAAATAAATAATAAGCAGATAAAATAAAAACTAGAGATTGACTGTGCTGGCTGGAGAGATGGATCAGAGGTTAAGAGGTCCTGCTTTTAACTCCCAGTAACCACATAGTGGGTCACAACCATCTAAAATGAATGAGATCTGGCGCCCTCTTCTGGTGTGCAGGTATACACGCAGGCAGACCATTATACATAATAAATAAATAAATCTTTTTAAAACAAACAAACAAAAAAAAGAGATTGACTCTGATTCTAAAATTGGAGTATGTTTTCCACTTTAGTGAGGACGAAAGCCAGCATATGACCGCCATAATGGAACTTCATTACCGGTGTCCCCGAGCTTGTTTTCTGTGTGGAATAGCAGTGACTTTGTTGTGACCCTCTCCTTCCCCGGTTCTGGGAGATCAAAGAGGACCATTCCTGGCCCAGGACTGCAGGCGAGAAAAAGACGGCTTCCTGAGCCTTAAGGGGTCAGCCCCGAGGTTTAACCGCTTAGGGTCCCCGAGGTTCCGAGGGACTGAGCGCCTGCCGCTGTGTGCCTACCTCAGGTAGCACCCTGGGATTGCATCACCCTGAAGCCTAAACAGCCAGGGAACACTGGCAGCTAAAAGGCAACAGGAGGAAACAGAAATCCGGGCCCTGGGATCCTCCTCCATCTGCTGGCTGCCTTTGGGAGCACGGTTCTCCCACGGTGCCGGTCTGCAGGGAACACCCTCTGCGTTTTTCTTTCTTGACTCTGGATCTGCCCCCACCTGATCACCTGTGCGCCCTTCCTTACCCACAGATATAAACAATTCCTTTGCCTCCCCACCCATGCTGGCTGGCTTTCCTATGGCATAATCACAGGAACTTCTGGGCTGGGACCCCCTGTGGGGTGCAGGCTGGGGTGCCCTGATGGTATGTGTCCCAACAGGTTTTTCTCTATCAACCTTGAAATCAGCCTGGAGCCTGCCTGACCTACATTCTCCTTAACCCCCCCTCCCCTTACCCCCAGGGAGCTGGAGTCAGTGGTAGAGCCAGGTTAGAAGCAAGACTCAAGAGGCTAGGTTTCTGTGGTCCCAACCTGGCCCCGTAGGGAAGCAAGGCACAAAGCCTCCTGTGTCCTCCACTGAGCTGAGAGGCTGAGTGGAGTTCACTTGCGTGGGTTAAGGGCCAGTTCCTGGGAGGAAAGATGCTAGGCAGGGAGGTGTTTGCTTGTAGACCCTGTACAGCCTGGTCCTCTCCCACGTCTGGGAGGGGCCGAGTCAGAGACAACAGCTGGGCTGGTCTGCAAGAGAGAGGTCATCTGACTGGCTGCTCAGTCTGGGCTCCTCACTCCTCTTCACCAGCAGGCTACCCCGGAGCTGGTGCCCACACAGGCAAGCCACCAGGCCACAACACCCACCTCACCTCCAGCTCCTTCTGGGTAAGTCCTGGAACTGAGCCCTTATCTGGGGGAGGGAGAACTTACTGGTTGAGGGAGGAGTGGTGCGCTCCTCGAGTCTAGTCTATGCCCAGTACCCATGTTCCTACACAGACAGAGACAACAGCCCAGATTCCACCTGCTGACCTAAAGACCCCACCTGGGGGGAAGGACAGCAGGCAGGAAGCAGCTCTACAGGTAGGGGTTGGAGCTTACCTGTGGGGAGCTGACCAGGAGTTGTCGTCCCCCCACCCCACCCCCGTGCCCAACATGATGCCACCTCACCTCAGCAGTCGGAGAATCCAGGCCAGGGAAGGGAGGGACCTGACCTTCAGAAGGGGGCACCATCTCAGACTGAGGGTTCAGGGGCCTTGGGGGGGTGGGAAACTTGGTAAGCTCTGGTTCCAGCAGCCTCCCCAACCACTACTGGCTTCAGAAGGGAAGGGGGAAGGTAGGCGGTTCCTAATGCCCTCATCTTCCTTCCTTACACCTGCTCACAAAGAAGTCCGATATTCTGATATTCATTCATTTATTTTCTGCAACAAAGGAAAGGGATGGGTTGAGAGTCCAGGCCCCAGATGGGAGGCCATCCACAGGCCCAAGTGGAACATTCCCCTTAGCTAACAACCGTTTCCTTCCACAGGGAAGACAGCTGAACCATGTCTGTAAGCAGTGGACCAATGGGAGCATCCCTGACCCAGGAGATCCTCAGCTCGCTGGGCCTTGCCAACAAGGTACGGGCTGTTGGGGCTTCAGAAATGCATGTATGTATTCCGCAGTGCTGGTGATTGCTCTTGCCTTACACTTGACCAATCGGTGCTCTACCACTGAGCCCCAACAATCAAGTTTAATGTGTCCTCTCAGGGGCCAGATGTTGGGGAAGAGGAAAATAGAAAGAGCTCAGCGGGGTGAACGCCTTGATGACCTGAGTTTGGTCCCCAGGACCCCATGGAAGCAGATAACGTCCTTAGGAATCCTCAGATTGTCCTCTGACCTCCTATGCACCCGTAATAAATGAAGAAGATGGGAGGAGGAGGGCAGGCTCCCCCCTCATGATGCTACCTTCTCATGCTCTTGCAGACAGCAGCTTGGGGGACCCTGGGCACCCTCAGGACTTTCTTGAGCTTCAGTGTGGACAAGGATGTTCAGAAGCTGCTGAAGGCCATTACAGGCCAAGGTAAGCTCCTGCCCTTGGTGTTTAAGGGCTGCCTTTCACTGTTGATCTGATTTGTATTTTATTTTGACATAGGGTCTCATATATTTGAGATATGGAGCTCACTATGGAGACCAGGCTGGCCTCCAGATCATCGCCATCTGCATCTGCTTCCCAAGTGTTGGGACCAAGGGTGTGCACACCACACATAACAGGGTCTCACTCCCTATCTCAGGATGAGTGTTGGGACCAAGGGTGTGCACACCACACATAACAGGATCTCACTCCCTATCTCAGGATGAGTGTTGGGACCGAGGGTGTGCACACCACACATAACAGGGTCTCACTCCCTATCTCAGGATGAGTGTTGGGACCGAGGGTGTGCACACCACGCATAACAGGGTCTCACTCCCTATCTCAGGATGAGTGTTGGGACCGAGGGTGTGCACACCACACATAACAGGGTCTCACTCCCTATCTCAGGATGAGTGTTGGGACCGAGGGTGTGCACACCACACATAACAGGGTCTCACTCCCTATCTCAGGATGGCTTCAAATTTGCTGTCATCCTCCTGTAGCTGTTTCCCAGTTGCTGGGATTACAGGCAAGAGTCTCCCCCCTTCCGCCCCGCAAGTCTGCCTTCTCCCCCCTCTCTCTTTTACAAATTTATTATTTATTATTTTATTTTATATGTATGTATGTTTAGCCTGTATGTAGGTCTCTGCACAAGCAAGCCTGGTGCCCACAGAGGCCAGAGGAGGAGGTCAGAGCCCTTGGAACTAGAGTTTCAGATGGCTGGGAGTCACCATGAGGGAACTGTGCTTGGGAATTGAACTAGGGTACCCTGGAAGAACAGCTAGTGTTCTGTGCCACCACACACACACACACTTGTTAAATAACAAATATTTTTAAAAATCTCTTTTTGTTTTGTTTCTCTGTGTGACCCTGGCTGTCCCAGAACTCTCTCTGTAGACCAGGCTGGCTTCGAACTCACAGAACTACCTTCCTCTGCAATCCCTAGTGCTGGGATTAAAAGGCAT
Organism: Arvicola amphibius; assembly: GCF_903992535.2. Classification (NCBI taxonomy): domain Eukaryota; kingdom Metazoa; phylum Chordata; class Mammalia; order Rodentia; family Cricetidae; genus Arvicola; species Arvicola amphibius. The sequence goes on along the minus strand of NC_052060.1, from coordinate 6,420,135 downwards.
ATGCCACCACCACCTGGTTTTTAAAAAACTATTTTTAAGGAGCCAGGAAGGCGGAGTTAGTGATGTTCTGGGAGTACTGGCGATAAGATATCTGATTCTAGTGTGTCCAGTTCTTTGGCAGTGTGTCAGACCCACTGCCACCTCCCCCATGTGAGGTCGGGTTCATTCTTTCCATTCTCACACACACGAGGAAACTGGACTCAGAGAGATTAAAAAGCTTGCCCAAGATCACATAGCTTATGACAGAAGATCGAGATTTTAAGTCAAATTAATGGGCCTCACCCCAGAAACTCTTTTAAAAATTTTCATTTTATTTATGGTTTTATTTTCTTTTCTTCCTTTTTGAAACTACCATACTAGGCCACTTTTGCCTGAATTAGGATTTGAGTCAGAAGATAGATGGCGGCGCACGCCTTTAATCCCAGCACTCGGGAGGCAGAGGCAGACAGATCTCTGTGAGTTCAAGGCCAGCCTGGTCTACAGAGTAAGTTCCAGGACAGGCTCCAAAGCTACAGAGAAACCCTGTCTCAAAAAAACAGACAAACCAAAAAATGGGTGTGCATGTGTGTCTGTACACATGTTTTTAATCATGTGCATATGTGTGTCTGTACGCCTGTTTTAATCCCGGCACAATGGCTGCATTTACCCTCCTGCTGTTTCAGCCAACAGTTTCCACTCCACAGTTGCCAGCCTGCTTCAGTGACAGTGGCCTGGCCACTTAGACCAAAGCCTGGCCGGATTCTGTCACTGCCGCTAAAGGCAGCTTTAACTAAATCATTATTATTTATTTATAAATAAGACTCGAGATTCAAAGGCTGGTGTGAAAACTAACTGGCTCAGAGAGGCTGAGCTAACCTTCTCTCTTTGCTGGTGCATCTCCCAAAAGCTCATTCTTTCTCTCTGCCCTCCCTGCAAAAGAAGCCTTACCACTCAAACCCCGCCCTACTACTTCCTGTGTCTCTCTATCCCCCTGATGCCCTCTGATGCTCTATGATTACTTTCTGTCAACTAGGTGCTAACTCAGCCCCCTAACCCAAGGTTAATTTTATTTAATTAATGAAAATGTCAACTCAGGGTCCACAATGTGATCAAATACACATATGTGAATGCTGTACCACGGAGGCCAGAAGATCCTGGATTCCCTGGAGCTGGAGTCGCAGGTGGTTAGGAGCCACCTGACCAGGTGCTGAGCCCTGAGCTCAGGCCCTCCGGAAAAATAGTACATGCTCTTTTATTTTTTTTTAATTTAATTTAATTTAATTTCTTTTTTCTTTCTTTCTTTCTTTTTTTTTTTTTTTTTTTTTTTTTTTTTTTTTTTTTTTGACAGGGGTTTCTCTGTGTAACAGCCCTGGCTGTCCTGGAACTCGCTCTGTAGACCAGGCTGGCTTCAAACTCACAGAGATCCGCCTGCCTCTGCCTCCCGAGTGCTGGGATTAAAGGTGTGCGCCACCACCACCCAGCAACAGTTCATGTTCATAACCTCTGTGCCATCTCTCCAGCCCCTCTGAATGTTTTTGGCATTTTCTTTGCATCTTCTCTGAGAACAAATGGAAGCAGGGGTGACATAGCCCTGGTCTTCCCTTCCCTACTCTTTAATTCTCTTCCTGGAGGAGTCGGGAATTCACAACTCTAAACTCCCTGGTTGCAGCCTGGTTTTGTCTCTTGGTTCAGGTGTGGACCACAGCACCATTGTGGATGTACTGACCAACCGGAGCAGAGAGCAAAGACAGCTCATTTCTCGAGCCTTCCAAGAGCGTACCAAACAGGTGGGACCACTGCCTTTCCAGGAGCTATGGGCAGGGGTGGAGACCCCTGGAGGACTTGGGATCAGATCCAGCCGTGGCCAGCCCCATCCTCCGGGCTAATCAGAGACTTGGTGGCCAGGCCTGTGATAAAAATCAGATTGCCATGATACTGGGGCCTTCCTGGACCCATGCCTCTGTCTGTCTGTTTGTCTCTCTGGGGCCCATTTATGCAGGACCTCCTGAAGTCCTTGCAGGCAGCACTGTCTGGCAACCTGGAGAAAATTGTGGTGGCTCTCTTACAGCCTGCAGCCCAGTCTGATGCCCAGGAATTGCAGACAGCCTTGAAGGTACAGGTGGGGGGGTGACAGTTGCTGGGTTGTCTGGGGAACAAGGACACCAACAGAGAAAGGAAGGGCAGCTGACTAACACTGACCTCTCCAGAGAGTGGGCCTAGCAGCCCCTACACCCGACTGTGACCCAGATGGAGAAGGGGCTGGCGTCTGCTCTCCAACCCCGTCTGCCCATCTCACTGGGCTAATGATATGTCCCGGTGTCAAGTGGCCTCAAAATCTCTTGTAGGCCTCAGGTTCTGCTGAAGATGTAGCCTTGGAAATTCTGGCCACTCGAGCAGCACCCCAACTGCAGGAGTGCCTGGCTGTATATAAACACGGTAAGGGATCCCCAAGAGCTGAAGGTATTGCAACAATCCACTCCACCCCTACAGTGCTTACAGATCTGGGACCCTGACTGACCAAATTCTATTCCCTTAAGGTCTCTGCTCCCAGCACCCCCCCCTCCCACTACTCTAGTGCCTCAGTCTCCCCAGGGGAGAGAGCCATATGTGGTCATTAAAGAAAGAGAAACAATGATTAACTAAGTCTGGAGCCCTAGGGCCAATTTCCCAGTGATGACATTAGGCGCCAACAGTCCCAAAGGTCCCCTTGTTACCTTCCCAATCCCTTGCTGCTGCCTGGGGGACAGGTGGTGACCTTAAGTCCCGCCGTCACCTATCAGACCCTGCCTCACCTACTAATTTGCGAGCCGCTTTCCCCACCCTCATCTCACGCCACCGTGGTCACAGGCCCTCTTTCTCTTCCGTTCCCAGTCAATGCTGGTCTATGTTCTGAACCCTCTCCGACCTCTATCATCCCCTCTTGGTTCTGTTTTCATCTTTCTTTTCCACCCTTTCTTTCTATTTTTCCCCTGTTCTGGGACATCATAGTTTCCTGTGGATGAAATATTCTGAATTCATGATCTTCATGCCTCAGCCCCAAATGCTAGGCCTGCAGGCTTGGGCCTCCATGGCTGACACTTTTTGTTTTTTCCTCCTTCCTCCCTTCCTTCCATCCTTCTTCCTGCACTAGAGATCGAACCCGGGGTTTCTGCACATGCTAAGTCATGCCCTTCCACAGCCTTCACTCTTGGTCTTCCCGCTCCTGCTCACTCTCTGCTCCATGCTCCACCACACGCATCACTTCCTAAACACTGGTGAGGGCTAGGCCCCGACCAGCTTGCTTCATAATCTGGGCTTCCCTGTCTCTAGTGACTTCTGGTTGCCTAGCGATGGGCAGGATTCCCAGTGGGAAGATTTGGAGATGAAGCCACTTCCAGTACTCACAGCCTAGGAACGTGGTACCCATGGCTTCCCTCCCGGGCACCGTCAGTCAGCCAGGCACTCTGCAGAGGAGATGGATGAGGGGCCAGGGTGCTGGAGTTGACAGCTCAGCAGCTGAGAGCACAAGGAGACCTGAGCTCGGTCCCCAGCACCCGCATGGATGGCTCACAGCCCTCTGCAGCCCCAGCTTCAAGCGTACCTCTAGCCTCCTTGGGCACCCCCCCCCCCCATACACATAAATAAAAACATGAAATCTTGTGGGGGTGGGTGGAAGGAGAACTGTTAAGGCCCAGTTGACCAGGCACCTGACAAGTCCTAAAGCTATCTACCCTGGGAAAATTCAGGAGTCAAAAAGCTCCTGCCTCTGCCCCAGATTTCCAGGTGGAGGCTGAGGAAGATATCAGAACTGAGACCAATGGCATCTTGCAGGACCTGCTTCTGGCCCTGAGCAAAGTAAGGCTTGGCCTGCGAGGGAAGGGACTTGGGACCGGCCAGGGCAGGGAGCTCTGCTGTCCTGTGAGCAGGATGTCTGGACAAAACTGCCCTTCCATGAAACTTCCTGAGAACAGTGTCTCTACTTAGGGGGGCCGTGAGAGCTACTCTGGAGTCATTGACTACAACTTGGAAGAACAAGATGTCCAGGTGAGCAAAAGGACTTCAGTTTGTACAGACTCCTCCTGGACCATGTTCTTGGGCCCAGATCCTGTGCTGCAAGCCTGTTGCTGCCTTCTTTGCCTCTGCCTCCTGAGTTCACAGAATTCAATCTCCTCCTGCAGACACTGGATCAAGCAAGCCTTAACCCTCATCGTGGGGATCAGATTCTTGTGAGAGCAGTTGAGCTGAGCCCCTTTCTTAATCTTCTGTTTTGTTTGTTTTGTTTTTGAGAGGGTTTTCTCTGTGTAGCTTTGGAGCCTGTCCTGGAACTCGCTCTGTAGACCAAGCTGACCTCCACAACTCACAGAGAATTAAATTCCAGCCTCCCGAGTGCATATGCCACCACCACCCGGCAATCTTGCCTCTTTTTATTATTATTTGTTTATTTTTCTTTGAGTCAGGGTCTCTCTGGCTGTCCTAGAACTCCTGATGTAGACCAGGCTGACCTCCAACACAGAGATCCTCCTGCCTCTGCACTATCCTTTTTCACTATCCTCTGTCCCATTTCCTTCATCACAGTAGATTTTCTGGGTACATCATAACCATGGCTTCCAGGCTCCAAACAATGATCATGCCCCACTCCTCACTGAGTCCTTCCTCTTCCCTAGGCACTCCAGCAGACCAGAGGATCCAGTACAGCAGGTCAATGGGTCCTCATCTTTACACAACGCAGCCCTGAACACCTCATCCGAGGTACCCAAGCTTCCTTATCCCCACCCAGCTTGCTCTACTGATGAGTGTGACAGCCAGTGGTGGGGTCACCCTTCCTGTGGTAAGAGCCCCACACAACAACTTACCTTTCTGACCACTCCCTACACATACCAAAGTGTTTGATCACTACCGGAGATGCACTGGGCAAGAATTAGAGGATGCTGTCCGCAACTGTTTCCACGGAGATGCTCAGCGGGCTCTGCTCAGCCTGGGTTAGTGCCTACTCTGGATGTATGGAGGGGTTTTTACTGGGATGGGAAGCTGCAGCCCTAGACATGGCTCCCTACCCTCTCACCTTTGCTTCTAGCTTCCATAATGAGAAACACAGCACTGTACTTCGCTGACAAACTCCACCAAGCCCTTCAGGTAAGAGGCACACTGCTTCCTGTCCTGCCCTTCAGACCCAAGCCTGGTGGAACCTCCTGTGGAACCCCCTAGCCACTGTGTTCCCCGAGTTTACATACTGCCTTGTCATGGGCAGGGGAGTGAGTTCTGGTCAGCACTACATGAGTAACCCACAAGGCACTAACGTCAAGTCTATCTTAATGTCTATGTACCAAAACCAGATGAGCCTGTTTTGTCGTCGGAGGGGAAGGTGTTAACTGTCCCAGTGATTCTCACCCTCCCTAATGTTGCAACTCTCTTGCTGTGCTGACCCCAACCATGAAATTATTTCATTGTTACTTCATAAGTGTAATTTTGCTACTTTATGAATCATAATGTAAACATCTGATATGCAGGATATCTAATAACCGACCCCCTGTGAAATGGTCCCTAGACCTCCAAAGGGGTCGCCAACCCACAGCTTGAGAACCATTGCTCTCTATAAAGAATAATTGGCGGCATGGTGGTGAGAACCCTAAATCTCAGGACTCAGGAGGCAGGAGCAGGAGCGCTGTAAACCCCAGGTCAGCCAGGGCATCTGGGACTTTGGAGCTGTCTCTGACGCATATGTTTCAATTGCCCTTCACAGCTGCTCATTATCCTTGTTCAATTAGATCAAGAACATGAAGAACAAAGGGCAATGTCCCGAGCACTCTGGGCCTCCTTTCTCCAATTGGCTGGATTTATTTATTTGGTTTTTCCGGACAAGGTTTCTCTGTATAGCCCTGGCTGTCCTGAAATTATATAGACCAGGCTGACTCTTAACTCAGGGATCTGCCTGCCTCTGCCTCCCCCAAGTGCTGGGATTAAAGGTGTGCGCCACCATGCCCACCACCTTGGCTGGATTTTATTCTTATTATTTATCCTCAAGTTTGAGGGAAAGATTGGTGGTAGAATGCGTGCTGAACTTGCTCCAGGCTCCACCTGCCATCTCAGCATTGCTCTAATAGACACTGATGAGCAGGCGTGGTGGTGCACGCCTTTAATCCAGCACAGAGGAGGCAACTGTATCTATATAGGGAGTTCCAGACCAGCCTGGGCCACACTGTGTCTGCTGCATTATTTATCTAAAAAGTGGTCACTTAGACTTGAATTTGACAGAATCTAGTAATTTTGCTAGATGAACTAGGTCTCTGAGAATATATACATATATATCTGGGCAGTGGTGGCGCATGCATTTAATCCACTGGGGAGGCAGAGGCTGGCATATCCCTGAGTTTGAGGCCAGCCTGGTCTATAGATCAAGTACCAGAATGGCCAATACTATACAGAGAAACCCTGTCTTGAAAAACAATAAAAATAAAGAAGGAAGTGTAATATAAGAAAGGTTGGAGTCACCACATTTCGGCATCATGCCCATTGATGACTGTTCATAGGATAGCCTATATACGCCCTTGCTCAGTCATTCAGAGATTTCCATCTTGACAACAGATTATTATATACTTAACTGAGAAGTCCAGCTCATTATAATGAGTCAATACCAGGATTCCTTTGAAGACCTGTGGTTATCTGTCTCAGTTCCTGATATGAAAACAAATCTGTGGGCTAGAAGTGGCTCATGGTGGAGCACTGACTTGCTTAGCCCATGAGGAACACACATGAAAGGAAACACACATCTTAGTGTATTGAGATTTGGAGACCAGAATTCTTGGATATAAATGTCAGGTATTATTTTAGGAATCAGATTAGCCAAAAGGCATACACTTGTAATCCCAGAACCTGAAAAGAAAAAACAAGAGGATCACAAGTTCAAGGCTTGTCAGGCGTGGTGGCCCACACCTTAAATCCAAACAGTCTAGAGGCAGAGGTGAGTGGATCTCTGTGAGTCCACAGTCAGTCGAGGGTAAATGAGACAGCGTCTCAAAAACATGGAGCTGGACAGATGGCTTAGTGGTTAAGAGTTTCTTGCTCTTCCAGAGGACCCAAACTTGATTCCTGGCACCCATGTCCAGCAGTTCACATCTGCTCCAGGGGACATAAGACCCTCTTCTACCTTCGCAGGCATCTGCACACATGTCTCATACTCGTCACACAGATGTACAACCACAAAAACATAGAAATCTATTGGCTGAGCAGGGTGGCTAATACCTAAGTCCCAGCACTCTGTGTGAATTTGAGGCCAGTCCAAGACACACACTGAATTCCTGTGTCAAAAAAAAAAAAGCCCAAGAAGCCTGAGGATTGTAGCTTAGTGGTAAGCAGCATGTTCACCCCTGGATCTGATCCCCCCAGTACTACCCTGCCTCCACTCCCTCCCCACCCAGGCCATTCACCCCCTGCCCTTAATGAGAACACGCCTAAACGCCTGCCCCAGGCTCCCCATCTCTCTTTTTCCAGGAAACTGAGCCTGATTTCCAGTACTGACCCGCGGTCCTTGTCTCCCGGAGCGAGATCGATCTTCTAAGCATTCGGGCTGAGTTCAAGAAGAAATTTGGGAAAGTCTCTGTATTCTTCCTCTCTACAGGTTTAAAACTTAGCTCTCTCCTCTTCAGACACGGTTTCTCTGTGTAGCCCAGCTGTCCTAGAACTCATCCTATAGACCAGGCTGGCCTCAAACTCAGAGAGCCACCTGCCTCTGCCTCCCGAGTGCTGGGACTAAAAGGGAATACCACCTCAACTAAAGTTTGGGCTAGTTCTTAACCTGGAGCCTGGTGTCCTAGCTCCCCCTCCCCCACCTTCCCTTTGGTTGAGTGCAGGACTCAGGCAACAGAGGAGTCTTGTCTTGACGACGAGCTATTTTTTGATGAGCTATTTTTTGGCACAAGGTAGGGAGGGTTACAATGCTTGCAGCATGATGGTGGTAATGAGTTTGTCTAACACTGAGTCCCTCACCTGCAGGATACAGTGAGAGGGGATTGTCACTCGGCCCTCCTGGCCCTGTGCAGAGCCGAAGACATCTGAGACCTTTGCAGACCCACCCTGACACGGCATTCAAGAACCTGGAGATTCCCATGTTTGGTTGACACGTGGGAAACCCCAAGGAACACCATATACCCTAACTTTCTCTTGAGGCTGGTCCTCTAAATTTCTTTGATATCCTTGGATTTCCCTCATCTCTAGCTACATTTTGGGGAGGAGTTAATAGGATGTCTTTGATAGTGTCTGCCCTATGCATCAATCCATACCACAGCCAGAACATCTCCCTGGTAGTTGAACCATTTGGCAAATCCACTGTCTTTTTAAGTTTCCTGGTTAAATTTGGGCAGGTCAGGACAGTGGGTCAGGAAGAGGCCTTAGAGTCAGAGGCATCTTGAAGTGGATTTCGCTATTCAACAGGAATCCTGGTTTTTGCCCCAGCGCTGCACTTAGCGGTTATCAGCATACCCCACCCTGAGTCTCCCTTCAACTTCATTATTCTCTTCTCCCTGGGAATCCCAGGCAAGATAACCAAGAATGGACACCAGGGGATCAGAACTAGCGAAGGGCCATCGACATAAATCCCCAGCCTTGGAAGTCTCAGTAACTCTCCCCTCAATCCATCTGTCCATGCAGGGATTTAGAAACACATCCTCCAGCTGGAGCTGAGGACAAGCACTTCCCACAGAACAACTATCAAAACCAGGGAAGAGGGGAGTGGTCCACGTTCCGGGCTCCCCCTGCTGGCCTGTGAGAATGACAGGCAGGCAACTCTAGATTCCCCTGCCTCCTCCCGGGTTCACATTCCTCAACTCGGTCAAATATTTAGCCCCACTGCTCCAGGGTAGGAAAACAACACATCTCAGGGAAAGAAATTTTATTCCAGCCCCCTAGGAAGGCATTAAAAATAATAATAAAGATAGAAATCCAAATCAAACCCTGAAGAAGCAATGGAGACAGGCCGTGGGTGGCCAGGAGCAGCCGGACAGGCGTGGACACAGATTCAGGTACCACACCTATCAGAGTGGGTCTGATATTCCAGGAAAGGGAGCTGGGAACCAGAGACCACCCAGCCATCCCCATAGGGCCCTGTCTGGGAAGAAGAGAAGACAGCGACATAGAAGGGCAAGGATGGTACCAAGTCTGACCTCGGAGGCTACCTGCTCTGACCCCCAGTGGTGCACATCAATTACCCTGTATGCCTCAGGGGTTGAGGTGTGTGTGTGTGGGGGGGAGATCCTGCAAGCAACCCAGCCAGCCTCTGAAAGAAGGGGCATGTCCACAATGTATGGGGCAGAGTTAGAGAAGAACACAGTCTGACTCGGGCTTCGACCTCTGCCGCCGCTCTCCAGCTGGGCGTCCAGATGTGGCTCCTCTCCCCTGTGTGGGATTTAGCAACTAGTTATCCGATAACCATGGTAGAGGTCAAAGACATCGAGGGGTCAAGATCAAAAAGGGTGCCTCAGAAGGGTTTATGAGGGAACGCTTGCAGCGACCTATACAAAAACCATATGCATTCTGCATCAAGCAAAGCCAGTGCCCCTGCCTACTGAGAGAGGGGCAGGCTCACCTGGGGGGAAGGCGCCCTTGTTTGCACAGGCTGGACAGCTTGCTGCTGTTGATACTCCTCTTGTTGAAGTTGTTGGGCCAGTTCCAGGTCACTAAGGCCCAGCATGCCTTGTGGCTGCTGCTGCTGCAGGGACAGGGCAATCAGATAGTCCTAGAGAAAAAACAAGTCACAAGACGGGCTAAGACCAAAGGTAGAGATTCGGGCTAAATTTCAAACCATATTTCCTCCAAATTCCCCCGCTCTTCCCTCTTTAGTGGAACACAGTCATGTCTACTATCTGTGGTGGCAGGAAATACAGCCAAGCAAGGCAATGACCGAAGGCTAACATGAAGAGGCTGTGTGGGGCAGCCTTCAGCCAATAGAAGGTACAAAGTTCGCTTATAGGACACCGCTCCGAGGGCCCGCACACCTGGTCCACCTGCAGCTGCTTCTCTGGGGAGCCGCCCCCACCTTCTGCTCCGTGGCTCTTGCCTAGGGAATGACTGAGGTGGAAGTCAGAGTCACAAAAGCAACTGTCGCCATCCACGTTATGCAGGCTCTCCCACACCACCTGCTCCTCCTGGAGAAACCCCTGGTCCGTGACCAGAAGGTACAAGTGGCTCTGCAAAAGAGAGAGGCAGCCAGGGCTCAGCTCAGCTGCCCGGCGAGTCCACATTCCCTGGATTTGATCCCCAGTACACACCCCTTACACAAGCTGAAAAGGACAGCATACAGATGGGACAGGAGACACAGATGGGACAGGAGACGACACAGAGACAGTTCACAGTGAGCCAAGGTGCCACCAAGAGAATCAGTGTGCTGACTGGAGCTTAGCATTGTGAATAGTTTTCAAATATGTGTGGCTGTGGGGAGCAGGAAAGGATGCTTGAATACAGGTGAGTGCTGTGATTATCCTCGTTAAGGAATCATTGGGGCTCAGGTACCACACCAACTCCAGATTCCTACTCACTTTCCTCTGCTCTCTGTTTACTGATGTCTATAGAGATAAACCCTTTTGAGAACCAGAAAAACTGGGTATGGTGTCGTGACAACCAACCCCGGGAGCTGGAGACAAGAAGATCAGAAGTTCAAGGCAAGGCCAGGGGTGACAGCGCACACCTTTAATCCCAGCCCTGGGATGCAGGCAGACCTCAGAGTCCCGGCCCAGCCAGGGCTGCATAATGAGGGTCTGGATGGGGAGTAGGGGAATGGGCAGGACCAGTCTCAAAAACTGTTGTGTGTTCTAAAGTCCCACTGTCCCTTTCCTGCTCTTGATGACAGGCTTATTCCTCATAACCGCTCTGGTCAGTGTCATTTTCAGGCAGAAGCATCAAGAATGAACGCACTGTGTCATTCTCTTTTCTTGCATAAATTCCAATATACAGAAAGGCTTTTTTGTCACCCTGAATCTCAGTGAAGATGGTGTGAGACAGGATATGGACAGTTTGCACTGGACATGAATCAGGAATTAGAAACAAACACTTGTGGCAAACCATAAGGATTTTAGGGCTTATCTGCTACCATGGCTTAGCCCACTTTATCCTGCCTGACACACTGACCCCAGAGAAAAGGGCTCAGGGAAATGACATTGTTCCTGTTCCCCTCCTCCGAAGCCCCATCACCTTGTGCTTAGTCATCGTGCTAAAGTGGTTGTTTCGAAAAAAGACACTGAGTTCGTCTTCCTTAGCAGTTGCTGTAAGCTCACACAGGCCGTGGTAGGTCAGCTGAGCTGCGGTGGTCTCCAGGAACTGCTCTGCAATCAAACCTGCCCGAAGGCATAAAATGCGTGAGCCTTGGATCACATCCAAACCCACGACAGGAAAAAAGCAAAACAAATCAAAAGAGCTGGGAGTCTGACTCAATTTTAGATCTTTGGGCAAGATCTTGAGTTCAGTCCTGGGTGGGGCAGCACACGCCTTTAGCCTCAGCACCGGGGAAGCAGAGGCAGGCTGGTCCCTGTGAGGCCAAGGGCAACAGGCTCCACACAGCAGTTCCAGGTTAGCCAAAGGCTACACAGAGAGACCCTGTGTCAAAACAAAACCCCCTAAACCTCAGCAAAGCCCCAAAACAAACAAAACAAGGAGGTTTGTCCAAAAAGCCCCAGGAGCCTCCGAAGCCCCTTTGCAAAGCCACCCTAGTATATGGTTCAGATTTAGACTCTATGCTTAGCATGTACAAGGCCCCAGGTCTGACTCCCAGCAAGGCATACACATACATGTTGAAACTTGGTAATTCATGCTTGTGGTCCTGGTACTCAGGGGCTAGAGGCAGGATCAGAAGTTCAAAATCACCCTCGGCTACAAAGCCAGCCTAAGCTATAAGAGATCCTAATGAACCCGTCCTCAGAGTTGAGATGAAAACCCCTCCTTAAGGCCTGACCACATATATTTAATCAATACAGGTAGGGGTTGCGAGGGCACATCTGGAATCTGAGCGCTCAGAAGGCTGAGGTAGGGAGAGCAGGAGTTGCTCAGCTGCCTTCACATGCAATCACAAGGAAAGAGGGCACCGCCGTCACCTTCTGTCACGAGGTTGGGGTCGCTGGAGTGTTTACAGGTGATGATCTTCTCTACCAGCTGATTGTAACTCAGTTTCCCAACAGCGCTCACGGCCTCAGGACTCTGGGGAGTTGGATCGCGTGGGACAGAAACAAAGGGATTTTATTTTTAAAGGAAGGAAGTGGACCAAGCCCCTAGGATTGTGACTGTGATCAAAGACTCCTGAACTTTTGATGTCCGAGGAGCTGGTCTTTTTTGTGTGTGGTTTCCTGGTATTGGTATGTGACTCCACCCAACAGTATTAAAATTCAAGGAATTTTGCACCAGTTCAGGCTCCTCCTGTCCTCACCTGTGGATCGACAAGCCAGCCATGGTACAGAGGAATGCCCAGCAAGTCAAAGATGCTGCATTCGGGCGTGTACTCAAAGTCAGAGACGCCTGTGAATCGCACATTGACATCCAGACCCGTGGCCAGTTTAGGGAGCACAGTCATTGCGTCATCCACGTTCTGCGGGGGGGGGGGGGGGGGGAAGACAAGGAAGGCTAGTCCAGCACCCTCCACCTCTCACGCCCATCACCCAGAAACAAATCAGAAGTCCTGTTGTTTGTCTCTGGCTTTCTTTTTTTTAACTTTTTAAAAAATATTTATTTATTACGGATACAATATTCTGTTTGCATATATGCCTGCAGGCGAGAAGAGGACACCAGACCTCATTACAGATGGTTGTGAGTCACCATGTGGTTGCTGGGAATCAAACTTGGGTCCTTTGGAAGAGCACTCAATGCTCTTAACCGCTGAGCCATCTCTCTAGCCCTCGTCTCTGGCTTTCTTACAACCCATTTATTTTAATCCCCTCTTTTCACCCCCAAGACAAGGTCTCACTATATAGTTCTGGCTGTCCTGGAACTCACTGTGTAGACCAGACTGGCCTCAAAGTCAGAGATCTGCCTCCCAAGTGCTGGAATTAAAGGCGTACAATAATACTATGCTGGGCTGACTCATTCTCTCTTTATTTAATAAAAAAATGAACTTTTTTTCAGGATAGAGATGCCAATTTCCCCCCCCGAGAAGATACAAAGGTTAGGGAATCACCCGCAAAGGCTTTTCAGTAAGTAGGTCCAGGGTCCCCCACAAGCCTGCAGCCCCTATGTCCACTGCCCTCTCGCCTCACCTGCTGAAAGTTAAGTTGAAGGCCCTCAGACTTCTCCTCGGGCTTGATGGATAGGAGGCAGTTTCCTGTAAGACAGGAAACATATCAGCCTACGCTACCCTGCCAGTTGTCCCAAAAGCTGGCTTCCTCCCCTTCTGGAGAATGGGGTAATGCCTCAGGACCATGGATTTTCAAACTCTAATCCACAATTTTAATTTCTCAGAGGAAAAAATAGGCTTATAGAGGTGAAAGACCTACCTGACTGAAAGCTAAGGACAGTGGCCAGGGCTGTACATCAGCGGTACAGTCCTTGTCTAGCGCTGTCAAGGCTGGTGGTTGATCCCCAGCACCAGGAAGGGAGGGGGAGTAACTACAGGCAGAATTGTTGCTAGAACTCAAAAAGTTCTGATACCTTGATCTTTTACTCTCCAGCTTTACAGAAAAAGACACGGACTCTCTCTCCTTGCCCTCAGTGCCACACCAGAGCTCCAAATCAGTCCCCGCCCCATTAGCCACTCACCAAGATGCGTCATGAGCTCATCTGATGTGATCATTTCCTTCTGAGGGGGCAGCTTCACCTGGAGGGAGAAGGGGGGGTCCTATGTGAGCATTTACTATCAGCAGTGGAGGAGGAACACATAGAAAGAGAGAGGCCAACCTAGGCATAGTGGCTCATGACTGCAATTCCAGTATCCAGGAAGCTGAGGCAGGAGGAGCGAGGTCAACCCGGCTTACCATCCCCCAAGAGCAGCTAGGGGTAATGGTGCATGCCTCTAACCCCAGCACTGGAGAGCCCGAGGCAGGTGGATCTCTGAGTTTGAAGCCTGCTTGGTCTACACAGTTAATTTCAAGTCTGTCAAGGCTATACAGTGAGACCCTGCCTCAAAAAGCAAAACAACAAAAGGCAAACAAACAAAAAAAGGAGTCAAAAAAGAGAGATACAGGAGATTCAGGGGTAGGATCCATGGGGTGGGGGGCTTGAAGCTGGGCGAGGGAAGAAACGGAGGTACTGCCAAACTGCCAGGCATGCCCAGCCTGAGGTAAACTGCACTCATGAGGACAGGAGCTGGCAGGGACTGATTGGAAATTTAAGACTAGCTTGAGAAAAATGAGGATGGGGAAGAGGGCCAGAGAAGCGGACTCCCAGTATTTTCTTAGCCCACCCCCTACATGAGGTCTCCTCTCCTGTTAGGAACTCCAGTGAAGCTCTTCTGTGTGACTTAGACTCACACATGTTTGCGAGGTAAAGGCTGGGCAGAAGGCAGGCTCTGATGCGCTGATGAGCCACCCAAAGGCAGCACTGACTTCTCAGCGAAGCTGCCCGAAGCTGAGAGCCCCAACAGCGCAAAACTAATGCCCACTGGAACAAAACAAAAAAACTGGAACTTCAGAAGTGGCCCCCAGGATCACACTCCTCCCGAGACACGGCATCTCAGGGTTCTGTGTTGATACCCATCAACAAGGGGACTTAGAGACGGGCCCCATGTGACTGTGGCTCAGAGACCCTCAGGTTTGCAGCGCATGCCCATCTGTCAGTGCTAGCTGCTGGCCTGGGCTTGCCGGCCAGTGCGCTCAAGGACTTTCTGGGACCTCCAACAAAGCCACCCTCCTGGCCGGCCACAGACATGCAAGCCTGAAAAAAAGCTTCCAAAATGTTGTTATTGGAGAGAAGTCCTTAGGGGACCCCTGCAGCATTATCTGCCCAGCCAGCCATTACCCACTAGGTAAGACGTCTGTGTACACGAGACTGCAGTAGTCTTTATACAGCATGGTATCGTAAGGAACATTTGTGTGAATGAACCAAGCACATTTGAAAGGCAAATCTATGGCCATCTTCTCCCCGCCCCCCCCCCCCCCCCCGGTTTTTCAAGACAGGGTTTCTCTAATGTAACAGCCCTGGCTGTCCTGAAGCTCACTCTGTAGACTAAGCTGACCTCAAACTCACAGAGAACCCCCCTGCCTCTGCCACCACCACCCAGCATCTGAGGCTATCGTAATTGCCCAGTGCCCCACAGCTCACTGGCTGTCTCCGCACTTACCTTCCACTGAAGAAAGAGGATATTCATGATGGCCAGGAGAGGACAAGGGCCATTGGTGCTCTGGGTGATGATGGGGGTCCGCTCTCCCTTCCAGGGGATCCACTTGACACAGTAGAAATCGAGATCAGGCTGTTGGGTCCTGGGGGCCTGGGGAAGTTCCTGTGACCTAGAAGGTGTCTCTATTGTCTCCACCTCAGATGATGTCCCACACGGACTTGAGCTAGCTTCAGGAGGAGGGCACTCGAGATTTTCCCCGTCCTGGGCTGGTGGCAAAACTTGGTCTTTCGGTTCCTGTTCTGCTCCATCGGCCTCTGCGCCACCCTTGTCCTGAGGGCTGTCCGGAGCGTGTTCCTCTGGTTCAGACGGAGCCTTGTGGTTTTCAGATTCAATAGTTTCTGCACTACTGGTTTTACTGGGGGCTGGAGGCTCTACCTGAGGTTGTTCCATAGTGGGGTTGGAGTCGGTTGAAAGGGTCAAAGGGGTTTCTTGACCTCAGGGACCTTGCTTAAATGACTCTGATATGCAGAAGAGAGACCTGGCCAATAAGGTCATCGAGTTACAGAGCAAAGGGAACAATAAAAGTCTGGAAGTGAACAGTGTAGAAAGCCAGTCTGGCTCTGAAGTCAGCTTTTCTCAGTGGGCACAGACAGAAGGCCTTGGCTCGTGCTACCTTTAACCTGCTGTGACCAGATGCAACTGCCAAGACTGGGCCTCCAGGCTCAGAAGGGGAGGAAGATACCAGGTGGAACTGGTTTTCCTGAAACAGAAAAGGACAGAGAATGAAGAAAAGAGAGAGGGTCTGAGGAGATGCCTCAGGGACCGGCTGCCCTTCGAAGGGACCTGGCTCAATTCCCAGCACCCACAGGACACCTCACAGCCATCTTCAACTCTACTTCCGGAGGACCCACTACCCTCTCTGGCACAGGCACACAGGCAAAACTCCCACACACAAAACAGAATTAAACTTTTTTTTTTTTAGAAAAGACAGAAGGGAAAGGTAAATGCAAAGCCAAAAGACAGAAGGAAGAGGGCTGGACAAAAAATGCTAAAACTATCTTAAACTGGGCTATGTTTCCCAAGCACATGTGAGACCCTAGGTTTGACTCCTAGGTTTTCAACAAACAAAAAACAATCCTTGTGGCTACTAACATGGTGATGTTTAGCCTGCCTTGTTAAAGGCATCTCATCAGTTCCAGACACCAAACCTCACCCCTTCCCAACATTCTGAGCACATAGGCTACTCCTGTCCTTACAGACACCTTCTCCCTGTTCACTCCAGAGACCAGAGAGCAACCATCATGTGGTTGAGGTGAGGGGTAAAAAGGTAACACCATTTTCGTATATTTGTGCCAAGCCAGTAAAGTAAGGAAATCCTGTTCCTCAAATGACTCTATTCATTCATTCATTCATTCGTTTGTTTGTTTGTTTTGGAGACAAGGTCTTACTATGTAGCCTTGGCTGGCCTAGAACTCTGTATGTAGACCAGGCTGGGCCCAAACTCAGAGCCTTTGCCTGTTTCCTGAGTGCCAGGATGAAGTGTGTACCACCATGCCAGGCTATGGCCTAGAATTTTCAGTGAGGCTCCTATGTTAGCCACCCAGGTGCTGATGTTAGAGGCCTGTGCCATCATGCCCGGCTCTAAGACTTGGTAGAACCTTACACAATCCCAAACCAACCACAGCAAAAGGGCTCGGGAGGGGCTTCCTGTAGGGAAGGGAAATGTAGGCCATGGGGCTTGTCAGCGTTGGCTAAGCAATTCCGAGACCTGGGCCTCTCTGCAAAGACTGAGAATATTCTACAGCAGTGGTTCTCGATCTTCTGAATGCTGCGACCCCACGTTGTAGTAACCCCACAACAATAACGTTATGAAGCAGTATTGTTTTCGATGCTACTTCATCACTGTAATTTTGCTGTTATGAAGTGTAATGTAGTATCTGTGTTTTTCTGTGGTCTTAGGTAACCCCTCCCCAAGGGGCTGTGACCCACGGGATGAGAACCACTGTTCTAAAGAGCCACTTCATGTCCTCCATCACAATGCCTGTCACACCACTGAAACAATGGACCCAAGAAACTGAAATTTCCCCCGGAATCTCAAGCTGGGAGGAGAAAAACACCGAGTCTTGAAGCAGCCAAATAGGAACTTGTATCCAGGAAAAAGATTTCACAAAGTTCTAACAACTTGTCCAATAACCTTGCAAGGTGAGGCTAGGACCGAAACAGATGGTCAGTGAAGGGCAGGACCGCACCTTGACCTGCCTAGGCTGGTGAGCTGTGCGCCGGTGAGCCGTGTACCGGGGAGCCGTGCACCGGTGAGCCGTGCACCCAGGAGCCGTGCACCCGGGAGCCGTGCAGCATCTGGCTTTCTACTTATTTAGGACTCTGAAGATGGACTTAGCAATGTCACCAAATCACTCTGTTGCTAGACCTAACGTGGCCACATTCAATAAATCTCTTGTTGCTGTTGTTTTTTTTTTTCCTGCTTTTCCCTATGAGTATTTTAATCTTATTACATTTTTTAGTGTGTGTATGTGTGTGTTTATGTGTACATACCTGGAAACCGGAAGAACACTTTCAGAAATTCGTTCTCTCCTTCCACCATGTGGGACCTGGGGTCAAACTCAGGTCATCCAGCAGCAAGCGCCTTAACCAATTGAGCCATCTCACCGGCCCCTACTTTTCACTATTAATTCAGCTCTTTGAATTGGCTTATTGGGGACAAGAGGCCAAACCCGGCTTATTAGGGCTGCCCGAAGCGCCGGCTCTGATCATACCATCACCACCAACCTAGGATGGGGGCTCAGAAAGTCCTCCCCACAAATCCCTCCAACAGATTGCTCTCCTCGTCTGGGGCTGACATCGCAGCTCTTCAGTTTCTATTTGTTCCCAGCAGAGCCGGCACCCGGAGATAGTCTCTTGCTCACTATTTACATGGTATAGGAAACTTCTGTTAATAATTTACATTTAAAATACTCCAGGGGTGGAGAGGTGGCTCAGTGGTTAAAGGCATATACCACTCTTCTAGAGGACCAAGGTTCAATTCTCAGCACCCACAGATGGGTTTACAAGGATCCGTAACCTCTTCTGGCTTCTGTGGCCATTAAGAACATATGGTGGGGGCCGGAGAGATGGCTCAGTGCTTAAGAGCATTGCCTGCTCTTCCAAAGGTCCTGAGTTCAATTCCCAGCAACCACATGGTGAGATCTGGTGCCCTCTTCTGGCCTGAAGGCGTACATGCAGACTGAATGCTGAGAATATTGTATACATAAAAAAAAAAAAGAACATGTGGTGGACAGACATAAAGGAAAATTGTTGTGTGATATTTATAACTGTATGAAAATGTACTGTTGTGATTGGTGTAATAAAGAGCTGAATGGCCAATAGCTCGACAGGAGAGTATAGGCGGGACTTCCGGGCAGAGAGAGGATTCTGGGAAGAAGAAAGGCAGAGTCACCAGCCAGATGCAGAAGCAGCAGGATGGGCAGTATGGACATGAGGTAATGCCTCATGGGAGAATGCAGATTTAAAAATATGGGTTAATTTAAGTTATAAGAACTAGGTAGACTATGCCTCCACAGAGGCTGAGCTTTTTTTTTTTTTTGGTTTTTCGAGACAGGATTTCTCTGCAGCTTTAGAGCTTTAGAGCCTGTCCTGGAGCTAGCTCTTGTAGACCAGGCTGGTCTTGAACTCACAGAGATCCGCCTGCCTCTGCTTCCCGAGTGCTGGGATTAAAGGCGTGCGCCACCACCGCCCGGCGAGGCTGAGCTTTTGTAATTAATAATAAGTCTCCATGTCATGATTTGCAGGCTGGCGGTCCCAATGAGAAAGAACTACTACAGAAAACACTCATATATATATTTATGTATATATATATATATAAAATGCTCTGGGCTGGAGAGATGGAGAGAGGTTAAGAGCACTGGCTGCTCTTCCAGAGGTCCTGAGTTCAGTTCCCAGCAACCACATGGTAGCTGATAACCATCTATAATGAGATCTGGTGCCCTCTTTTGGTGTGTGTGCAGGCATTCAGGCTAAATAAATAAATAAATATTTTAAAAAAATAAAAAAATGCTCACATACAATATATATTATATATGCTTATATTATATATATGTATATAATATATATGATTTCCACCCATTACTTGTGTGTAGTGACAAAGGCCTTTAATTATAGTTACTAAAGGGGGCTGAGGCAGGAGGATCTTTGTGAGATCATATCTTAAAATAAAGAGCTGGGGGTATAGCTCAGTGATGGAGCCTTGCCTGGTACACAACACCCTGGCTCCAAGCTCACATCCACTGGCAAGCATTCTCTTCATGGCTCCCATCTAGATAGATGGTTTTCCATGTGAACACTGGACCTGTTCAACTTGCTGTCTATCAGCATTAGACATCAAGTAACAGACAGATAGGACTACAGATAGTGACAATCACAATTCCTTCCTCCCCAGAGTCTCCCTTCATCTCCTTATGCCCCTCCGTACTCATTAGTGGGAACAAAAAATGTGGTGAGCGGTCACACGCTTAACACAGGCACGGTGCTGGGTTCCATGACCAGCACCAAAAGAAAGGAGGAAAGAAGGAAGAAAGGAAGGAAGGAAGGAAGGAAGGAAGGAAGACAAAAGCAGGAATTAATTAATTTAAATCAAATTAATTAAGTTAAATCTTGTCTTTTTTATTTTAAATGATTTTAAAAGGAATTGCCACACCTTTAATCCCAGGACTTGGGGGAGGAGTGGGGGCAGAGACAAGCAGAGCACTGGTTTGCCCAGGCTAGCTTCAAGCTTTTGGTAATCTTGCCTCAGTTTCCCAAGTGAAGGGATTTTAAGTGGTTTATGATGTGCCTGACTGGAACTCTTGCCCTCTGTTTAGCTTCTTCGCCGCCTGTTTTCTTCTTCTAAACCTTCAAGACTTGGGGGCTGAGAGAAGGCCTAGCAGACAGGAGTGGCATTAGCTTGGTGTGGTGTCTCAGGTTTGCCAATCCCTGCTGAATAGCAGGGGATCAGGGCAGGAGGATCTCAAGTTCAAGGTCTGCCTGAGCTACAGAGAAACGTCAAAGTTACTGAAAATAACTCAAGAGATCATTCTCCTTATTCAAATATAATTTGTGATAGCTGCAGGTGATTTATATTTTGTTAATTTAGAACCACGCTAGCAAAATTTACCTGCAGGCCTTACAGTCTTTTTGCCCTCTCCCTCCCTACCTCTTCCCCTCCCAGGGCACTTAGGGCTAGCCCTGAAACAGAGGCCACGCCTGGGAAATTTAAAAAGCCGAGAGAAAAGCGTGGCTCATTTTCTGCCCAAGGTTAGAAATGATCAATAATTAAGAGGAGGATGGGAAAGCTAGCCGACCAAAGAAAGGAGCTACAAGAAACCACTGGAGGGAGTGGGGTCTCAGGGAAAGCCGGCAGGGGCAGGGCAGGAACCGCAGGGGAGGACTGCACTTTGCAAAGCCCAAGGGCAGGAAAGTCCGAAGGGAGGGTACTCAGACATATGGGGGTTTCAGCCTTTTCTTTCTTCTGCCCAAAACCTACACCTCCTCTCTAACTAGACCTACCTATGGGGGCAGGTGAGGGAGTTAAAACACCCGATCCCTTCCTAGTCAGCAGCAGATACTATTACACAGTGGAAGAAGCTTATTAAATAGGTGTGTCCTTAGCTTCAAAAAGACATTACCTTCTCTCAGGACCCTTCTCTCTCCTTTTCTAGTCTTACCCAGTCTCCTCCTCAGCTGAAGGCAAACCTTCACGGCCACAATGCTTTGAGATTCCTCTAGAATAAGTCAAACACTGCAATTCTTGCTCCCAGAGGGGGAGAAGGTTTGTTTATAATGGGGAAACGAAGGAACCCCCATCGCTTTCACTGCTCCCGGTGCCTAGCAAGGATCCCATAAGCGACCCAGGTGTAGAGACCCAGACGGGACATCAGGTGTCAACTCTTCCTCCCCCCCCCCCCCCCCCCCCCCCCCCCCCGCCAAGCCGGAGTGGGAAAGGAGAGCTGCGAGAAGAGGCGAAGAAAACAGTTTGAAAACAAAGTTTTTACCTTAAAGGGGTGGATGCGGATCCGGGAATGGGAGAGGACTCAATTCTGGCGGCTCGACGCGGGAGGAGGGGACATCGTCGAGGGGCGCCGCCAGCTGCCTCCCAGCTGTCAGCCCCGGAGCTCCCACGGCTCGACACGACTTTCCTCGCGCGGCGTCCAGCCTGGGTCGTGGCCACTTCCGGACTCACGGCCAGTCCCGGGCACGCCGGAGGAGGGTGGGGGGCGAGGGCAGGCGGGGGACGGGCGGGGGGCAGCCCGGCGCTCCAGGGGCCTCCGGCGTCTTCAGGATTCCCGAGCGACTGAGTCTCCGGCGTGCGCTCCAGGCCCTGCCCGCAAACTGGCTTGCAAAGGAAGTTTGTGGTTTTTCTTCTTCTTCTTTCCCTCGGTCGGGACAAAGACAAATTAGCCGAGGACGAGGTCCTGGAGGAGGGGCCTGCTCAGGCGCGTGGGATTCCCATCAGGGCTGTCGGAGCCGGTGTGCAGCCAGCCGGCGAGCGGCGGAAAGGAAAAGAGAAAAACAACAGACCCTTTCTCTTCCCTCCGCGGCCGCGGGAAGGGACGGAGCGCGTGTGCCTCTCTGGTGAGAACCGGGAAAAGCAAGCGAGCAGCCTGGCGGAGCGGGGAGGAGCGGGGCGGGACGGCAGCAGCTGCTGGGCCCTCCCTGGACGCCGGCGGCCGTCCTCTGCCCTGGAGCCACGGAAGCGGGGCGAAAGAGCTTCGTGTTTGCACATTCACTCCTTTAGTGTGAAAGAAAAACTCCCGCTTCTGTTTTGCGGGACCCTCCAGAGGGCTCCTTTCCAAGTCTTCCCTTCCTCCCTGGATGTTTCCTAAGAGGCTAGAAATGAAACTGATTGAGCTGTATACCTGGTTAAAACATCTAGGGTGAAGAAGACGCACCCCTCGTCTCTTCTCACCTCCCTGAGGAGCAGGTAAATCTGAAGATAGATTTAAAAATGAGGGAACAAGTTATGACAAAGGGACACCCCACCCCACCCCCGAGTCTGCGCTGGGGCACGAAAGTGGCAGTTAAGGAGGATGTTGGAACCAAGCCTTACATTCCGAAGGCTCCTCTATTGAGGTGGCTGCCGGAATGAGACTTCAAGCAACTCTGAAAGAGAGAACAGTTGCAACAGGGACCCAGGAAGCAGAGTCACGGTTGCATCAGTCCAAGAATGGCATGAGATATTTGTCCAGACTGTAAGGGGAAAGAGGCTGCAGAGTTAGGACATTAGAAAGAGTTGGCGCAACTGTAGATTTTAAGACGACAAATATATAAATAATTATATATATATAAAATTAAAATTATATATATAATATATAAATAATTTTAAGGTCCAAAATTATGCTAATGTTTCCCTAGCATGAACAAACATCACTGGTCACAATGATCACTGGTCAGTTTGGTAAAGGGAAGAATTAAAATAAAACACCTAACATGGGAAGCTCTTTTAATAAGATATAGACATATGTTGTAATTTAAAGTCCCGCCCAAACCAGGCTTGTGAATCCAGCATTCAGGAAGCTGGGAAGAAAGACTAACTTGGGCTACATAGCAAGACTTTGTATTTAAAAAAAATTTTTGAGAGATTAATGTAAATTAATCTCAAACAGATGCTCGATGTAATATATGGAAAGATACTATACCTAGCCCTATCTGGAAGAGCAAGTTCAGATGCCATAAAGGCGAGTTATTGTGACACATACACAACTTGTATGTCATAGCACTCAGAAAACTGCTCGCTTGGGGGAAAACACTTAGGAGCTTCCGGACTACATTTCCCAGGAGGAACTGCGACATGCTCCTCCTTGACCTCCCATGAGTCTCTGGGCTCAGAACTCAGCCTCCGCCTCTGGGGGCGGGGTAACGCCGGAGTGCCGGATTACGCACTTCCTCCTGGGGTTCGGAGGCCGAACCCTTGTGTGGCGGGTTCGAGTCCCGCCCCCTGACTCTCGGCTCTAGACCCTGAGTCTGGGGCAGGGTGCATTCGGCCGGGTTACCTCTCCAGGCCTGGGGGGAACGGCACACCTCGGGCTTCACCATGGAGGACTACCTGCAGGATTGTCGAGCCGCTCTGCAGGTAACGGGTTCCGATCTGTGCCCGAAAGGAATGCAGCGTGGGGTCCGGGAAGGACGAAGGTTTGGGATCTGGGGAGCCCGGACGATCCACCGATGGTGGATCTGTGAAGGAATCACAGAGGTGGACGCGGGGGAGCTGGGGACCAAACCCGTCGCCCATGGGCTGGAGAGCCGGAGAAGTGAGTCTCCCTTCGGTCCCCTGGGTCGGGTCCCTCAGCTGGACGAGTGAGGTGGCCGCCAGCCTCGCCCGGCGAGGTGTGTCTGTCCCACTCTCCCCGCCCCTCTCAGTTTCCCTCGGGCGAGCCGGGCTGCTGGCCACCGGCCCCCAGGTGAAGCTCCGGAGTGTGGAGGGTACCTGGGTGCGCGGCTTTATTGCCTCTGAATGGCGGTTTGCCTTCTTTTGCAAGACAGAGGCGCTCCTAGTGTTTTACTTTAAATCTCTGTTTTTTTTAAGCTTCAGGCCCACAACTTACATTCCTTTGCCTCCAGTGTTCTCCTTTAGTCTCGCTTACACACAGATACGTAAAAATACCCCTCATTGGTGAGGGATAAACACAAAGTGTGTTTGCAATCCAAACCATAAGCACGGCTCCAGAATGCTTTGTAGCTTATTTTTGGTGCTTCCTGCGCCAGCTGGACTCAGCCAGCCGCGCTGACAGGCCACGGCAGCTTTGGATCGCTATTCCCATTAGAGGCTCCAAGTCACCTGGCCGCCTACTGTGCGTTTCTCTGCCCCTGTAGAAACCTAGACAGATGGCCGGCGTCCTTTAAAATAACTTAGCTGGGTGTGGTAGCCACATGCCTCTAGTTCCAGCACTTGGGAGGAGGAGGCTGAAGGTTCACCACTTCAGGCCAGCTTTTGGGGGAAAAAAAAAAAAAACTCAAAAAACAACCACCACAAAAATATAGAACAAAATTTAAAATTTCTCTGAGCAGTATTTTCTGGCCTTTAACAAACCCTGAAAGTCACCTAATTTGCTGTAGACGCTGGGATAAATGAATATTCTCAATTTGAATTTGGGGTGAGTTTCAATTTGATGCTAGCTACACTAAAATTTTCCTTTTGAAAGCATCTGACCAGGCTGAATGCCTGTAATATCAGCCCTTGGTAGGCTGAGGCAAAAGAATTGTTAGCTTACGTGTAGCCTGGGTTACACAGTGAGGTCTGAGGAAACCTATGAGACTCACCCCTCCTCATAAACACCTAGAAGAAACAAACAAACAAAAGCCTCATGGCATCTGGGGAAAGTTATTTTAGTTCATAAAGCAATTTGGAAACAGTTCTCACTGGTTACTTTTTGGTGTGTGTGTGTGTGTGTGAGAGAGAGAGAGAGAGAGAGAGAGGAGAGGGAGAGAGAGAGAGAAAGAGAGAGAGAGAGATCCTCCTAGTGCTCGTTAAGAGATGTGTGCCATCACACTTGGCCTGAGTTTTGCATTTTGTTTTAATGTGTTTGTTTTTAAGATGGTCTTATGTAGCCCAGGCTAACCTTGAAGTCCCATTGTAGCCCAGGTTGACCTTGAACTTTTGGTCCCCTGCTTCTACTTCCCAAGTATTGGGATTATAGGAGTCTACTATGATGCCCAGCTTGGCTATCTTTTTATTTGCTTAATTTAATTTATATATATATAAGATCTCACTATGTAGCTTGATACTATGTAAACCAGACCAGTCTCAAACTCAGAGATCCACTTGCCTCTGCCTCAGAGTGGTGGGATTAAAGGCGTGCACTACCTTTAAATGACAGGTCGCACATTTAAGTGCCGTGCCCATGGATTCCGGAAGAGGACATTAGTTCCTTGGGATTGGAGGTACAATGATTGTCACCTGATGTGGGTGCTAAGCCCTTTGTAAGATTGGTAGGCATTCCTTAGCACTCGGCATTTCTTTAACCCTTTAAAAATTGTTAAATTAAGTTTTATTTATTTATTTATTTAATTTATTTATTTATGTATTGGTGTGTTGGGGGCCTCAGCCATGCAGTGGACACATGTGGCAGTCAGAGGAAACTTTGGGTAGTCTTCTCCTTCCAGCATGTAGGTCCCAGGATCAGACTCAGGTGGCTGTGCTTGGTGACTTCTGCTGAGCCACCTTATCCCCTCCATCTTCATTCCTTCCTTCTTTCTCTCTCTCTCTTTCATTCCTTTTTTTCCATTTGTCCGTCCTTCCTTCCTTTCTTTCCACAAAACGATGGGGTTTTCATCATAGCATCTGCACGCATGCGTGTGCGCACTCACACACACACACACACACACACACACACACACACATACTTAGACTTCATTCTCATTTGTTCCCTTCATTGCTGGCTCTTGTTTCTTGAGACAGAATCTTGCTCGACAGCTGAGACTGCTCTGGGACTCTTGGTCTTTTTGTCTGAGCCTTCCAAGTGCAAGAGGTATCAGACCCCACATGGTGTGAGCCACCATGTGGTTGCTGGGAATTGAACTCAGGACTCTGGAAGAGCAGCGGGTTCTCTTTACTACTGAGCCATCTCTCTAACCCTGAAAGTTTGTTGTTGTTTATTTAAAGACTTACTTTGAAGATTTTTGGAAAACATTTACTTACTTTTTAAATTTATTTTATTTATTTTTGGTTTTTCAAGACAGGGTTTCCCTGTGTCGCTCTGGTTGTCCTGGAAGTCACTCTGTAGACCAGGCTGGCCTCGAGCTCACAGAGATCAGCCTACCTCTGCCTCCCTGAGTGCTGGGATTAAAGGCGTGCGCCACCACTGCCTAGCAAGTTTTCTTTTTAATTACTTGTGTGTATGCACGTAAGTGTAGGTGCCTTTGGAGATTAGAGGTCTCAGATTCCCCCTGGGGTTGAAATTACAGGAGGTTGTGAACAAGCAAATGTGGGTGCTAGAAATGGAACTTGGTCCTTTGCAAAAGCAGTAAGCCCTTTTAACTAATAAGCCATCCTTTCAGTTCCTAAATGTTTATTTATTTGTGTATGTGTGTGTGCGTGCACATACGTGTACATGTATCTCAATGTGCGTCTGTGCATATGCATGCATGCATCCAAGGAAGCCAGAAGAGAATGTTGGATCCCCTGGATCTGGAGCTCCACAGTTATGAGCCGCCTGACTTGGGTCTTGAGAACAAAATTACTGTACTCTGGAGAGCAGCAAGCACTGTTAACTGCAGAATCCCCAAACACTAATGCGAGTGTTTATGAAATCGTGCTAAGTGCTGTCCTGTTGGAGATTTTCTAGCACCATGTTCTCTTTCCCACCAATTAGTGAAAAGCCCTTGGACCTGAAACCTTACCCAAAACACGAATCTTCTTTCCAGCGTTTACCTTTGTTTTGGTTAGGGTTTCTAGTGTTGTGAAGAAACACCATGATCGTGGCAACTCTTGAAAATGAAAACATTCTATTGTGGTGACTCACAGTTCAGGGGTTCAGTATGGTAGGCCATGGCAGCGTGCAGGCAGACATGGTGCTGGAGAAGTAGCTGAGAGTCCTACATCTTGCAGGCAACAGGAAGTGACCTGTGACACCGGGAATAGCTTGAGCCTAAAAGAACTCAAAGTCTGCCCTCACAGTGACACACTTCCTCCAACAAAGCCACACCTCCTAATAGTGCCACTCCCTCTGGGGGCCATTTTCTTTCAAACCACCACAACTCTCCTTACTACCCCCCCCACACCCCCCGATAACAGCTCATTTACACAATTATGAAATTTGGCAGTAGATTTGACTTTTCCAGAACCACACTATCCCAGTCCTTTTCTGTATTCTTCCTCCAAGGGGCTGAATCTAGCTCCGTTGTGAACCTGTGTGCTTCCTCCTGAAGGTGACTGAGCCTTAGAATCCTCTCCGCACACAGCCTCACTAGGGTGGCAGTGAGCTGAACGTGAGACCCTAAGAATATTAGCTTATAGGATTGTGACAGTATATGCTGAGGGGTACCAGTAATTTTGATTCTGTTTATAGAAATATTACATAAGGAAAACATTGACACACAAAACAAATATGAAGTGAAAAAGATAAAGGCCTTTTTTTTTCATTCCTGTCTACCCAGCTCCTCCAGAATCTGTTAATGTTTCCTTCTTTAAAAGGTTTATGCGTGTGTGTGTCTATATATCTATGATTATCTGCCACATGCGCCCTTGGAGTTCAGAAAAGGGTATTATTAAATCCCCTGTAGCTGGAATTACAAGCCGTTGTGAACCACTCCATGTAGATGCTAGGGACTGCTGAGCTATTTCCAGTCTCCTGTTAATGTTTCTTGTATAAAGAGATCCTAATCCCAGCCTGGTCTGTGTGCAAGTTCCAGGACGTTAAGGCTACACAGAGAGACTGTGTGTCAGACAAACAAGAGTTTGTTTGGAGGGTCAAGCATAGGAATGCAGCTACGTGCACACCCTTGCCAAAGAGCAGTCTGATAGAGAAGGCTGTTCTCTCCGAGGGCCAGTGCATCTTCAGAAGGGCTGTATGTGGGACGGAGAGGAGGAAGTTGGACACTGACCTAGCAGCGTGGGTCAGCAGAAGTAGTCCTGGTGACCAGTGGGGTGATGGATGTCTCAGCCAGGTCACCCTCACATCTGCCTGTGTAAAGAGAGACCAGATTCAGACAGACACACCATTGACTTCTGTGGGCGTTGTGAATACTTGACTCGTGCACGGGCCAGAGACAGCTGATAATGCAGTCAGTTCTCCTGCAATACCATATTTTTAGTACGTGACACCAGAAAACTTTGCTGCAGCCTCTGCCACAATGACAATAGCGTGGTCCACTTTAAAGAAATCTGTGTAGCTGGGCATGGGAGCTAAGATTGAGGTGAAAAGATATCATGTTAAGGGCTAGCCTGAATTACAGAGCAAGCTCCAGGCCAGCCTGGGCTGTGTTAAAAAAAAAAAATCAGAAGTTGGGTGTAGTGGCACACACTGTTAATCCCAGCCCTTGGGAGGCACAGACAGGCGGATCTCTGGGAGCCTGAGGCCAGCCGGGTCTGCAGGGAGAGTTGTAGGACAGCAAAAGCTAAATAGTGAGACCTTGTCTTGAAAAACTGGAACAAACAAAACAAAACGACAAAAACAGGAAAGGGGAAGAGGGAGAAAGGCCTGTTTTTAGTTTTGTTTTGTTTAGTTTTGACCGGGCTCCTATTCCTAGGACAGACTCCTCTTGCCCTTCCTTGGGAAGAACTCTTTCTTTGGGGTGGGGCTCCATCTCAGGCAGAGCTAGGAGCAGAGGTACACTTCTCAGGCCTGAGGCTGCAGTCCGGAGTGGCTGCTTGTCATTTATCAGAGTCCTCTCATTTTCTTGGGGTAAGGAGGGTGGGGGGCGAGGGTGTTGTCTGGCCTGCCCCTCCACTTTGTTAATATTGTGTAGAGTAGCTAGCTGTCAGACCATATCTAGCTTTAGGGATGAAGTGGTCTGTCTGTCTGTCTTTCCTTCCTACCTTTGTTGGTTTGTTTGTTTGTTTTTGAAACGAGGTTTCTTTGTATTATTTTAGCTGTCCTAGAACTAGCTCTGTAGACCAGGCTGGA
This sequence comes from Arvicola amphibius, assembly GCF_903992535.2. Lineage (NCBI taxonomy): Eukaryota > Metazoa > Chordata > Mammalia > Rodentia > Cricetidae > Arvicola > Arvicola amphibius. Next base: position 6,391,323 of record NC_052060.1, on the reverse strand, counting down.
AAGGCGTGTGCCACCACTACCCTTCAGGGAAGAGGGTTTAGCCCTAAAGCCTCCTTCTCCTGCAGTCCAGGGCAGAAAACAAAGTCCGTCAGGATGTGTTGTTTGTTTCAACTAATGGGTCTTTTATTTTTCCTCCTCTTCTTCCTTTTCTTTTTTTTTTTTTAAATATTTATTTATTTATTATGTATACAATATTCTGTCAGTGTGTGTGCCTCAGGCCAGAAGAGGGCACCAGACCTCATTACAGATGGTTGTGAGCCACCATGTGGTTGCCAGGAATTGAACTCAGGACCTTTGGAAGAGCAGGCAGTGCTCTTAACCGCTGAGCCATTTCTCTAGCCCTCTTCTTCCTTTTCTTAAGGAAAAAAAATGTTTTTATATTCATTTATTTTATTTTATTTTATGTGGATGAGTAATCCCTCAGAGGTCGAAGAGGATGCCAGGTCTCCTGGAAGGGATGTTAGGGATGGTTGTGTGTAGTGATGAGCAGCAGGCTGTGTTCCTGCCACCCGGCTCCCAGGCATGCATATATATATATATGCCCCAAAATAACAACACACAAACTGTATTTATTTAAACACTGCCTGGCCCATTAGTTTCATCCTCTTATTAGCTAATTCTCACATCTTACTTTAACCCATATTTAGTAATGTGTGTAGCACCACAAGTGGTGTCTTACCTGGAAAGATTCAGCATGTCTGACCTGGCTGCTGGCTCCATTGCGCCTGACCCAGAGAGGAGAGGCATGGCAATTGCCCGAGGCATCTGCCTCATTCCCAGCATCCTGTTCTGTCTACTCCACCCACCTATGTTCTAACCTATCAGGCCAAACAGTTTCTTTATTAATTAACCAATGAAACAGCAGATAGATAGAAACACTCCTACATCAGTTGTGAGTCACTATGTAGGTGCTGGGAACCGAACTTGGATCCTCTGTAAGAGCAAGTGTGCTCTTAACCACTGAGGATCTCTCTAGCCTTACACTAATTTATTGAGTGTACACACACTCCTAGACCACAGTGCACACTTGGCGGTCAGAGGACAGTTTTCAGGGGTTAACGTCCCACCATATGGGTCCGAGTGATTGAGCTCAAGTTGCCAGGCTGGACAGCATACACCTTTACCCAACGAGCCATAATCTACCCCTTTCTTTTTTTTCAGAAAGTTTTTTGGCTGGATGTGGTGGCTCACACTTTTAGGACCAGCTAGAGGATCTCTCTGAATTCAAGACCAGCCTGATCTGCAGCATATCGAATTCTAGGACAGTCAGGGCTACACAGAGAGACCGTGTCAGGACAACAAACCGGGCATGGTGGCACATGCTGCAGTCCCAGCACTTGGGAGGCAGAATCACCAGAAGTTCAGTTACCAGCTTGGCCTACATAGTGAATGCTAGGTCAGCCAGGGATGCAGGGAAAGTGGGTAGGTTTGGCGGCACATGCCTTTGATCCCAGACAGAGGCAAGCGGGCCTCTGTGAGTTCAAGGCCAGCCAGGTCAACATAGCTAGATTCTGTCTTTTAAAAAAAGTGTGCTTCCTGTGGCTCTCAGATTCTGTTTCTTCCGCTGGCAGCTCAGGTTTCTCATGCTGCTAAGTTTAGCTGTGCTTTCCTGAACTCTTCCTCTGGTAAGGAAACAGACACTGTTTGGCCCGTGTATTGAGCTGGCGGAGGGGTGGGTTGGAGGTGAAAGTTCCATGGTTTTCCTAATTGAAGAGGACCGAGCCGTCTGAGTTAGGGGCAACCATACACCCAGGGGTCTTCATTTTCTGGAACCTAATCATGACGAGTGCCCTCTTCACTCTCGGGGATCTCCCAGTTGGGACCTAAGCTGTGTTATGAATTAAGGCTACACATTCATGAGACAGTGTCAAGCCCCTTCAGTATCAGCTTTGCAGAGCACCGCAGCTGCGGGAAGCTGGGGGTCATTACTAAGGAGGGCTTCACAGGGGAAAGGTGCACCAGCTTGAGCAGGGAAGAGCAGAGGAAGAAGGGGCGCTTCGCTTACAGAGGAGACTCTTAGGGGATATCTCACTTAATCCATACGGTGGCAGGAATCAAGGCACAGCATGACCCCTTCTGCTGTTCTGCAGTCTCATTTGTAGTCCACACTGACCTGGACTCATTGTGTGGCTCAGGTTGGCCTTAGAGTTGCTGCAGTCCTGTCTTAGTCCAAAAGAACTGGGGTTAAAGGTGTATGCCAACATGCCCAGTTTATCCTCATTAAAAAAAAAAATTAGCTGAAGCCAGGTAGTGAGTGATGGCACATGCCTTTGGTCCCAGCACTTGGAGGCAGAGGCAGGTGGATCCCTGAGTTCAAAGCCAGCCTGGTCTACAGATCGGGTTCCAGGACAGCCAGTGCTAAACGGAGAAACCCTGTTTTGGGGAAAAAAAAAAAAACTATTTTTAATTATATGTATATGTGTGTATGTATGTGCAGGAATGTATATATAAACAGAGATGCCCCCAGAAGCCAGAAGAGGGCATAGGATCCCTTGGAGCTGGAATTACTAGCCATTTTGAACCACCCAATGTAGTGACTGAGAGCCAAACTTGGGTTCTCTTCAGAAACACTCATAAACCATTTTTCTAGCCCATAAAATAAAAAAATAAACATTTAGTTATATATTTTGTGGGGGTGGGTAGCATGCCACAGCATAATCTGTAAAGGTCAGAGAGCAGTTTGCAAGACTCCAAACTCTTAGCTGGGCGGTGGTGGCGCACGCCTTTAATCCTAGCACTCTGGAGACAGAGGCAGACGGATCTCTGTGAGTTCGAGGCCAGCCTGGTCTATGAGAGCTAGTTCCAGGACAGGCTCCAAAGCTACAGAGAAACCCTGTCTCAAAAAACAAAACAAAGCAAAGCAAAAAACTCCAAACTCTTTCCACCGTGTTGTCTCTGGGGATCGAACTCCGGTTGTTGTGATTGGCAGCCTTTGCCCACTGGCCATTTTGCCAGCCCTGCCCTCATTTTTACATAGGACCCCATATCGAGTAAGAAGCAGGTTTGAACTGAAGTAGTCCGTGATTATCCAAGAGGTGTTCTGCTGCATCCAGAGACTGAATAGAGCCAAGAGGGCCTCGCTGGGCACACACACCGTGGTTTGGTGGACACATAGTCCAGGGCTTCACGAGGGATGGGAGGGACAGGAAAGGGAGCGAAGGCTGCACATCTTTAGTCACTGCACCTCAGGTCCGGGGGATCTGCCTGGCGGAGCATTCCTGCTGCCTGCTTCTGGCTATGACTGAGCCCCGGAGCTCGACGTTCATATTGCGACGGCAGCCATTCCCCTCCCTCACACTGTTGGCTCTGGTCCCTTCTGCTTTTCTTTACCTTCCTTCCGCGCTGGGCACCCGACTGGCTGTGGTTCGGCTGCCTTGTTCCAGTTCCTAGAGCTCCTTACTCAGCCTTTCCCCGACCTCTTACGCCTCCCTCCAGGTGGGGCGCATGGCCTTTCATGTTTACAACCCCCTTCCTGCTGCCGTGAGTCAGACTGCTCCGAGCCACTTAGCACTAGAGTTTTCCTGTCTCTTTGGTCCACAGCCTTCAGGGTGATTCTTGGTATCTACAGACTGAGGGGCTTTTTCTTGTCTGTAGCTGCAGGTCAGAGAGATACTCTTTGGTCTCTGTGGGCAGTGCATACACGTGTTACACAGACAAACATGCAAGCAAAATACCCAAACACAAAAAATAAAAATAAATCTCCAAAAATGATTTAAAACAGAAAAAGTTGTGAAAGCCTAGCCCTTTCATGGTGCTTTTGATATGACTGGGCCCACATTGCACACACAAACACGGTGCGCCCGGCCGTCCAGTCAGGCTGGTTGGCGTATCTATCATTCACATGCACACAAACATGGTGCGCGGCCATCCAGTCAGGCCGCTGACGTATCTGTCATTCAAACATTTACCATCTCACACTCCTGCTTTTTGTTTTTTTTTTTTTCCCACTTCAAAACAGGGTCTCACTGTAGGCCAGGCTACAGGTCACTGTGTAGACCAGGTTGGCCTGGTGTGTTTTGTTGCTGTTTGATTGTTCCTTTGGCTCACATAACACAGGCTGGCCTCAAGCTCACAACGCAAGCAAGACTTCTGGTCCCCCGTCCCCATCCCAAGTGGAGTGAGGTTGCAGGCGTGCACCACTTCTGGTCCCCCTCTTTTCTGTGTCCACCCCCCCCCCCCCGTCCCCATCCCGAGTAGAGTGAGGTTGCAGGCGTGCGTGCACCATTACTGGTCCCCCCTTTTCTGTGTCCCCCGTCCCCATCCCCAGTAGAGTGAGGTGAGGTCTCAGGTGTGCACCACTACATCAGCTCATGGTTTGTTTCCTGAAGCAGGGTTTTGCTATGCAGTTTAGACTGGCCTCTAACTCCCTGTAGTCTAGGCTGGTCTCAGCGTCCTTGGTGCTGGGATCACAGGTATAAATAACCACACCAGACAAGGGGTCCATACTTCAAAAAAAAAAAAAGATTAATTTTGTGTGTGTGTACCGTGGCACACATAGTAAGTCAGAGGACAAGTTCTTCCACCATATGAGACCTGGAGATTGAACTCAGGGTTTTGCACTTGGCCGCAGGGGCCTTCACATGTTAAGGCATTTCTCTGGCCCAAGGGTTCCGTACTCTTGAAGTAGGCCTACAGAAATGGGCATGCCAGACCTTGAGAGCAACATCCTATATGTTTGCCTCAAAGGCCTGACAAACTTTTTGTTTCTCTTGTGGTACAAATAAGAAATGGGGAAGAGGGCTGGAGAGATGGCTCAGTGGTTAAGAGCATTGCCTGCTCTTCCAAAGGTCCTGAGTTCAATTCCGGCAACCACATGATGGCTCATAACCATCTGTAATGACGTCTGGTGCCCTCTTCTGGCCTGCAGACATACACACAGACAGAATATTGTATAATAAATAAATGAATGAATAAATAAATAAATAAATAAATATTTTAAAAAAAAGAAACGGGGAGGAGAGTGGATTGCAAAAAGAAGCCTTTATGCGGGACGGAAATATAACTTAGAGCTCAGTGCCAGAGCGCTCACCTAGCATGCACGAATCCTGAGGTGCCGTGGAACAACCCTCTGGACACTGAATATGTATTACTCTCATTGGTTAATGAAGAATCTGATTAACCTATACTATAGCAAGGTGGGGCAAAGTTGGGGGGGCAATCAAACAGGATACCAGGATGAAGAAGGGTGGAGTAGGGAGAGACATCAGCCATCCGCCGAGGAAGCAGGACGTGTAGAAAATGAGTTAAGAAGCCATGAGTCACGTGACACAGATTAGATAAGAAATATCTAATTTAAATGTCAGAGTTAGGTAGTAACAAGCCTGAACTCTCAACTGAGCATTTGTAATTAACATTAAACTTCTGATGACCATTTGAGAGCGGCTGCGCTACAGGAAAGCTCCATCTACGCCAAGGTTCGGTTCCCAGCATCAGAGAACCAAAGCAGCATCCTCTTTCCTAGCTGCACATGAGGTCTGGAGAGAAGGCTCCGTCTTATGAGCGTTGGCTACTCTTGTAGAGGACTTGGGTTTGGCTCTCAGTACCCACCTGGCGGCGCACAACCATCTGTCACTCCAGTTACAGAGGTTCCTATGGACTCCTCAAGTCTCTGCAGGCATCAGGCACACACATGGTTCATGTACATAGTCAGGCAAAACCCCCATACATGTAAAATAAATAAATCTTTAAAAAGACCAAAGTTGTCTATGGCCGAGTATCCCCCTAGTCTGACCTGTCTGGTAGAGGGAGGAGGGTTGCATATCTAAGCAGGGTCATTGTAGGTTCCCCCAATTTTCTCTAAAGTCTCATTACTTGATAGCTGCCTCTCACTATGTCTGAGTCTTACTAGTTTACTAAACTCTGCCTAGCACATTTCCTGACAAGAAGCACGGTGGCTTTCTACCTTGTGGCTCCTACTTGGAGCCTAGTAGTCCTCGGCTGGGGCAGTTTATCAAGTGTGGAGCCAGGTTTTGATTACTATGACTGCGCTGCTATCTGTGCCTCCCGGGTGGAGGCCAGAGATGCTGTCAAAGTTCTCTACTGGGCTGGACAGCCCCTACAGCAAAGGCTTCCCCAGCTCCAGTTAACAGTGCCTGGTAGGCCATGTTTGATCTTAGTCAAGCCTGATGACCTGATTTGGCGCCTGGACTCCACACGGTGGAAGGAGTCGCCATCTGTGCTATATATTAGTAGCAGGGTGCTGGTCCAGTGTGTGTAGTTCCATAGCTATAATCCCCAGCACCCAAATATGAGGTTATAATAATTATTTTCTTTATAGACAGGGACTCAAATAGCCTGGACTGGCTGAAACTTGCTATTTAACTGAGGCTGGACCAAACTCCCGATTTTCCTGCCTCTGCTTCCCAAATGCTGAGATTACAAGTATGTGCCATTACACCCAGCTTGATAATGCTTCAAGTGTGTGCACGCCTCCTTTGGCTGTTATAGAGACTAAATGATCAGTTAATTGGTGTAAAAGTATTAGAATAATGTGGGGCACCCTCAAATGTTTAAATAAAAACAAAACAAACCAGCCTGCCTGCTATTGTAGATACTGTCGTCTATATGTGATCAGCTCTCTCTCTCTCTCTCTCTCTGTCTGCATTATCAGCACCTGGACTTGTCTTTTCTTTTTTTTTCTTTCTTCTTTCTTTTCCCCCAGACAGGGTTTCTCTCTGTAACAGCCCTGGCTGTCCTGGAACTCGCTCTATAGACCAGGTTGGCCTCAAACTCACAGAGATCCGCCTGCCTCTGCCTCCTGAGTGCTGGGATTAAAGGTGTACACCGCCACCACCTGGCTAGCAGGTAGACTTTTCAAAGTTCCGTGCCACACATGGAGGCACATACCTTTAATCCCAGCACTGGAAGATGTATGAGTTCAAGTCCAGCTAGGGCTCCATAGTGAGACCCTGTCTCAAAACAAAACACAAGTTCCTGGCTGAGGAGACATCTGTCTAGTTAGCATTACTATTGCTATGATGAAACACCAGGACCAGCCGGGCGGTGGTGGCGCGCGCCTTTAATCCCAGCACTTGGGAGGCAGAGGCAGGTGGATCTCTGTGAGTTCGAGGCTAGCCTGGTCTACAAGAGCTAGTTCCAGGACAGGCTCCAAAGCCGCAGAGAAACCCTGTCTCGAAAAACCAAAAAAAAAAAAAAAATAAATAAAAAAGAAGAAGCACCATGACCAAAGCAACGTGGGGAGGAGAGGGTTTACTTGGCTCATGCTTCCACAGCACTGTTCCGCACTGAAGAAAGTCAGGACAGGAATTCTAACTGGGCAGGAGCTGGCGCAGAGGCCATGGAGTGGTGTCACTTACTGGTTAGCTCCTCATGGCTTGCTTAGTCTGCTTTCTTATAGAACCCAGGACTACCAACCCAGAGATGGCACCACCCACAATGGGCTTTGCCCTCCTATATCAATAGCCAATCAAGTTAGTCAAGGCTCGCTCCTCTTCAATGACTGTAGTTTGTGTCAAATTGACATACAACGCGCTAGTACAATGGCTGTGAACAAGAGTGTGAGGGCAGAAGTTCAGACCCCAGAACACATGTAAAGCCCGATGTCACATCGTGAATCTGTCATCTTAGTGCACTTACAGCAAAGCCAGATGGGTACCAGGGACAGGAGAGCCCCTGGAGATGTGTGGACCTGTAGTAGTGAGCAAGAGACCCTCCCTCTCAAGAGGAGTAAGGAGAGGACCAACATCTGAGGTTGCCCCCTGACCTCTGCATGGCCCCTTTTTACTGTGGGTTCTGTCTTTACTTCTGTAGTCAGCGTACGGAGTGATGAGGGGCTGGCAAGGCAGCTCAGCGGCTGACGGTGCTTGCCTCCAGCCCGTGAGTTCCATTCCCTGGACCACATGGTGTGGCATTTGGAGAACAGCTTTCCAGCGCTGGTTTTCTCCTCCCACCGTGTGGATCCCCAGAGCCCAACTCAGGTCACCAAGCAAACACCTTCTCCACTGAACCTCTTGCTGACTCTAGATTTTATTTTCATCTTTATATCCAGAGCCTCTTTGCTTATTTCTTTAGTGTAGAAATGTAAAAGTTATTGTCTTTTTTTTCTGTCTGTGTGTATGTCTGAAGGCCGGAAGAGAGCACCAGACCTCATTACAGATGGTTATGAGCCACCATGTGGTTGTTGGGAATTGAACTCAGGACCTTTGGAGGAGCAGGCAATGCTTTTAACCACTGAGCCATCTCTCCAGCAAGTTATTGTCTTATTTTGAAAATAGGGGCAATGAGAGGCAAACCAGCCCTGATATCCTTGAGGGCATGGTATGACTGTCCATTACCAGAACATTCTGTCTCTGACTACAGTGAGAGCCCAAAGAAGCGTAAGCAATCAGGTAATTGTTTAGTGTTCTGAGAGTTAACACGCAGGGACAAGGTTGGCGGAGAGGAACAAGCGTCTTTCTGCCAACTGGATGTGTATAACTGCATAAAGACTAGCGAAGCCATGTGGGCCCTCTCTGCTGATCCCATGGCAGTACCATGTCCTGAAAGTTGGAGAGAAGATGTCCGTGAGGCCCCACATGCGTGGGAGGTAACAGGAAAATACACGGCTTCATGAATTCCTCTTTCCCCTCCAGGAGTCCAGGCCTCTCCGTGTTGTGCTGGGAAATGAAGCCTGTGACGTGGACTCCATGGTGTCTGCTCTCGCCCTGGCCTTTTACCTAACAAAGGTGAGTACCAAGAAACAGTCCCTTAGAGGGAAAAGATTTGGGTTCAAGACCCAGCTCTACCTTTTATTTCTAGTTAGCGTTAGTGCCAGGCAGTGGTGACGCACACCTTTAATCCCAATGCGCAGGTAGAGGTAGGCGGATCTCTGTGAGTTCAAAGCCAGCCCGGTCTACAGAGTGAGTTCCAGGACAGCCAGGACTGTTACACAGAGAAACCCTGTCTCGGAAAAAAAAAAAAAAAACACACACACAGAAAAATTTTAGCATTGGCTAAATTGAAGTTAAGCCTCAACTAGGTGTGATGGCTCAGATGTGTAAGGCCTTGGAAGCGGGAGACAAGAGGATAAGGACTAGCCTATTTCATTTTAAAAAAGGAAAAAGAAAGGACTAGAGACATGGCTGGGAGGAGCAGAGCTCAGTTCTCCAGCACCTGTATGGTCCCAACCATTTATAACTCCAGTTCCAGGGGATCCAGTGCCCTCTTCTGACCTTCACAGGCACCAAGCACACATGTGGTACGCATAGAGCACCCAGGTCAGATACTCAAGCATAAAATAAATCCATAAAAAAGAAAATAAAGTTGGAGAGGGGTTGGGGTAGCTCAGTCAGCAGCGGTCTTGCTGTCTTGCTGTGCAAGCGTGAAGGCCCGAGTTGGATCCCCAGAACCCAAAGGAAAAGGTCGGGCATGGTGGCACTCCCTGCTCATCCCAGCACTGTCCCCAGAACCCACAGGAGAAGGTCGGGCATGGTGGCACTCCCTGCTCATCCCAGCACTGTCCCCAGAACCCACAGGAGAAGGTCGGGCATGGTGGCACTCCCTGCTCATCCCAGCGCTAGGGTGCAGGCAGGAAAATCCCTGGGGCTCAGTGGCCACCACTTAGCCTACCTTTTGAGTTTTGGGCAAGTGAGAGAATTGTCATCCTGTCTGGTGGCAATTCTGGTGCCTTAGGAATGACACCTGAGATTGTCCCCTGGCCTCTATACATGCTTAGGCAGGTACACATACACCCATACCTGTACACAGCACAAGATAAATCAAGATCCCTTGTCGAGTACTGTGTTAGTATCTGAATGTATAAATCTGTTTGGAGGAATGTCTTTCTATTGCTGTGAAGAGCCACTATGACTCCGGGAACTCTTATAAAAGAAAGCATTTAATTGGAGCTGGCTTACAGTTTCAGAGATTTAGTCCATTGTCACCATGGCAGGCAGCATGCAGATGGACATGGTACTGGAGAGGAGCTGAGTTCTACGTCCACATCCGCAGGCAGCAAGAAGAGAGAGTGCCACTGGGCCTGCCTTGGCCCTGAAGCCCCAAAGCCCACCACCAGTGACACACTTCCTTCTGTAAGGCCACACGTAATGCCTCCCGAGTAGTAACACTTCCTTGATGACTCAGCGTTCAAACATGAGTGAATGAGTAATTCTCATTCAAACCACGCCAAGGGGTTTGCAAAACCATAAAATTATATTTAGCTTATTACTGAGTTCCTTATGGATCTCAATGATCTAGTAGTTGTCTTCCCAGATTAGCTTCCTTGCTTTTTTTTTCTTGAGACAGGCTTTTATTTATTCCACATTGACCTTGAACTCACAAGGCAGCTGAATTTGTTTTTTTGTTTGTTTTTGTGACAAGGTTTTTCTGTTACAGCCTGACTGCCCCAACTTGCTTTATAGACCAGGCTGGCCTTGAACTCAGAGATCCACCTGCCTCTGCCAACCGAACACTAGGATTTAAGGCATTCACCACCACCTCCCAGCTAATATGGAATTTTTAATTCTGCCTCTACCTCCTGTGTACACCATACTGTTTATGCAGTGTTGGGAATTCCTAGGCCTCTTGCACACCAGGTAAGTACTATATCAACTGAACTACATCCGTCCAAGTTCAGGTCAATTAAAAACTATTATTTTATGTGTATGGATGTTTTGCCTGCCTGTATGTCTCTGCACTATGTGTATGCCAGGTGCCCCCAGAATCCAGAAGAGGGCATCGGATCCCCTGGAACTGGAGGTATAGATGGTTGTGAACTGCCCTGTGGGTGCTGGGAATGGAATCTGGGTCCTTTTGGAGACCAACCAGTGCTCGTAACCTCTGAGCCATCTCTCCAGCCCCTCAGGTTAACTCTTAAGGGAGGGCTGATAATCTCTTCCCTGTACCATGAAGTCTATACCCAGGTCTTTCCCATAAGTCAACTTGTTGATTTCCGTGCTATTGCTAAGGAGGACAAGAACCATCCTCTCAGAACAGCAGGGTACAGCTCAGTCATAGAATGTGTGCTCCCAATGTCAAGCTCTGGGCTTGATTCTCCAGTTTAAAAGAAAAGTCATCCTTTTATTTTTATAGATTTGGTAATTGGTACAAAGGTGGCAGTTGCTGGGTGGCAGTAGTTCACGCCTTTAACCCCAGCTCTAGACGGCAGAGAAAGGCGGATCTCTGTGAGTTCGAGGCCAGCCTGGTCTACAGAGTGAGTTCCAGGAGGACAGCCAGGGCTACACAGAGAAACCCTGTCTCAAATAAAAATTTTTGTAAACATTTATTTATTTAATAAGTGTGTGGTGGTAAGTTACCCCAGGTCATGTATGCTTTGGACTGTTTTTTACATATGTGTGTTAGTGAGTAAACCCAAAGCCCAATCTTGCTACTTACTCTTCCTTGCTGTTTCCAAAACTTTCTGATGTCCTTTTCAATTCCTTACTAGACGGCTGGGGCAGGAGAGATCTTTATACCAGTGTTAAACATAAACCGTGCTGAGCTTCCTCTACGCGGGGACAATGTCTTCTTCCTCCAGAAGGTTCAGATTCCAGAGTCTGCGCTGGTTTTCAGGGATGAGATCGACCTCCACGCGCTGCACCAGGCTGGCCAGCTCACCCTCATCCTTGTTGACCATCACGTCTTACCCAAGTAAGTGGGCGGAGTGTTGGAGGCGGAGTCAAGTAAGTGGGCGTAGTGGTGGAGGCGGGGTCAAGTAAGTGGGCGTAGTGGTGGAGGCGGAGTCAAGTAAGTGGGCGGAGTGGCGGAGGCGGAGTCAAGTAAGTGGGCGGAGTGGCGGAGGTCGAGTCAAGTTAGTGGGCGGAGTGGTGGGGACGGAGTCAAGTAAGTGGGTGCTCATCCTGCATTTTAGACTCTGGCTGACGCAGAAGGAAGGGGGTTCACCTTCTGGTGTCTCAGAGGCTAATTTTTGTTGTTTTTGTGTGATTTTTTTGTTTGTTTGTTTTGTCCAACATTGACTGGCCTGGAAATCATTGTGTATTCCAGTCTGGCCTCAGAAATCCACCTGCCTCAGAAGCTAACTATAATTAATGGGTCATATCCAATATGAAAAACCTATTAAAATAGTGTCATTTCTCTAGTTATGTGATGTTTATGATATAAAGAAATAAAAATACCTAGTGAGTTCAAACTAATCATTCAAAATACCTTAAATCTGCCTTTAATGTTAGAACCTTTTGCTGTTTTGAAACACAGGAATACTATGTTCTAGTAGATTCTAGAAATATCAGTCAGTCTGTTCAACAAATGTGTACATCTATAATAATTCCACTTCTAACTTAGGACTAGAAAACGCTGCCAGAAAACAACATGAGCATGGAATTTGCTATTCTTAAAAATGCATGGTTTTCCCTTGAGCACACTGTGGTCATAGCAAGGAGCGGTGGGTCCCTGAGGGCATCCGTGAGTTTATTCAGTGAAACCTTTTTCTGAAGTGGATGAAGGTGTGGCTGCTTTCATGAATCTTTCCGTCCGGAAGAGGGCAGTAAGCAAGCAGATCATGGCAGTGGGTGCTGGAGGGAAGTGCTGACTCTCACGCTGAGGATGCCGGGATTTGTTGGACTACACAAGGGCTCATCTCATCGCACTGGCGGGAAACTGAGGGCCTCAGTCCGTCGGGGGGTTGGCCCTTGAGCCTAGTCTACAAAGAGAACTTGGTGTTTGTCCCCTTGGTGGGAAGGTGGCTGAGAGGAATTAATGGAAGCGAAGCCAGGCAGGCATGAAATTGCACACTGAGTTGGGGAACTAGGACTTGTTTTGTGCAGCTGACATTAAATGTGTGGGAGAGGTAAGCCATGAATTTATGTGACCGAGGTGTGCGGGGCGGATCATGGAGGCCGTATAGGGTCTTTTGAGAGTGTAGACTTTACTTTTAGGTAGCAGAAAGCTTGTGGATTATATTATTCCAGATCCTAACAGAATAAAGTTTTTTGTTGTTGTTTTGTTTTTGTTTTTTAGTAAGTGATCATTCAGGAAACGTTTGAAGGTTTAATGAGCCCTGGTGAAGAGCCGAAACAGTCTAGGGGCTCCTGAGGGTGTAGCACAGGGGTGGGAAGGAAGGCATTGGTAAAGCCCTAACCTTTGGTATTTGATTGTCAACAGAAGGTTCTCTACTGAGAATCAGAGTGGACACTCAATTGGAACGGCAACCTAAAGGACAATAACAATATAGACATTCATAGCAGACGCTTCACAGGGTTTGTTAGATGCTGTTTAAATGCCATCTCAGATACCACATTAAAGAGAGTAGAGAAGAGTGAGGTGGGGGTAGAAGTGACCTCTATGCGTTTCCCACACTTTTCTTTGCGGTGGAGACTGGTTCTGGCATCTGGAGTGCTCTTACGTTTCTCTCTCTTCCTGTTTTCTGTTAACCACCGCCCTCCCCAGAAGTGACGCGGCTCTGGAGGAGGCGGTAGCAGAGGTGCTGGACCATCGACCAATTGAGCAGAAATACTGTCCTCCCTGTCATGTTTCAGTTGAGCTGGTGGGGTCCTGTGCTACCCTGGTGGCAGAGAGAATCCTCCAGGGGGCGCCAGAGATCTTGGACAGACAAACTGCCTCCCTACTGCACGGTAAGGAATCAGTTTTGGGTTAGGACCTGATTGGTTCCTTTGCTCCCTTCCCACACAGGGAGCATGAAAGTCTAGCCGCTTGCAGCCTTGCTTGCAACTATGTGCCCTAGAAGCCATCCCTCATCACAGAGGGTGAGGGTTCACTCGCAGTAGTTGGGCATTTTTCTCACTGCCTGGGGATTTGTGTTGGAAGCACAGGGCAGCTGACCTTGGCAGTTCCCTCTGGCATCTCTGTCTAATGGAAGGAGGACTCACCAGCGAAACAGGAAACAGGCTCAGCCGGCAGTCCCACCAGGAAGTGGTTGTATGTCTGAGCAGCTCTCCTCACGTTTTTCCTCTCATTTTTCCACGGGCTGTGTATGTGCTGAGAATAATTAGATTGCCCGAGGCAATCTCTTCCAGTGGTAATAGCCATGGTATCTGTGGTGGAAGACAAAATCCAAACACAGAGGGAAGTAGGCACAAAGCTTCATCTGTAGCCAAGAAGCTATTTGAAATTCATAGCTACTAAGAGAGGGGAATCTGTTCTAATGTGGAGTGACTTTAGGTATTATCAAACACTCTTCGGGGGTTTTGCTTTTGTATTTTTGTCTTTTTAAAGAATTTTTTTTTAAATTTTCACGTGGACGTGTGTTTTGCCTGCATGTATGTCTGTGCACTACATGTATGTCTGGTACCCTCAGACACCAGAAGAGTGTCATTGTTGTGAACTGCCATATGGGTGCTGGGAATTGAACTTGTGTCCTCTGGAAGAGCAGCCAATGTTCTTACATGAGCCATCTGTCTCTCCAGCCCCTATCTGCTTATTTGAGAGAAAGAAAGAACATGCAGTTGGGTGGGTAGGGAGGTGGAAGCAGAGCTGGGGAAGGGAAAAGAATATGAAAATTTTCAAAGAATAAATAAAAAAATGTAAAAAAAATTCTGTGATGGAATTTGGCTTACTGAGGAGCTGGATTCCCCTGAGGTTGTGAATCCACAAGGCCCAGGATGCCCAGGCTTCTTTTTATTTTATTTATTTCCTTTTATATGTTTGTGTGTTTTGTCTGCATATATATCTGCATAATGTACATGCCTGGTGCCTAAGGTGGCCAGAAGAGGGCTTCAGAGCTCCTGAGACTGGAGTGTCCGTTGTCAACTGCCATGTTGGTTCCAGGACTCAAGCCTGGGTCCTCTGTAAGAGGAACCAGTGCTCTTCATGCTGAGTGTCTCTCCAAGCTAAGGCTTCTTGTCCACCTTCCCATGCTCTTCTTTGTGGTTTACTTTGTGAGTTCACACTTAGGACATGGTCAGTCCACGTGTATTGTTTGTTCTCATGGTTTGCCCTGGCTGTACTCTCTAGACTGTGTTCATTGGGTTCGGAATTATGTGTGTGCCAGCAGTTATGAGCGGAGGGCTCATTCACAGGACTCCTGTTCTTCCATGTCCCTTCATAGGCACCATCATTCTGGACTGTGTCAACATGGATGCCAAAGTTGGAAAGGCAACCCCAAAGGACAGCGAATACGTAGAAAAGCTGGAGGCCCTCTTCCCAGATCTTCCCCAGAGAAAGGACATCTTTGATTCTCTGCAAAAGGCAAAGTTTGACGTCTCGGGTATGATGGATTTCCCACCTGAGGAAGTCAGTGGGCAAGCTTTGAACATTGCATCTGGAAAGGTGTCAGGACGTTAAAATGGTTTGCTCTGCAAGGG
Organism: Arvicola amphibius; assembly: GCF_903992535.2. NCBI lineage: Eukaryota > Metazoa > Chordata > Mammalia > Rodentia > Cricetidae > Arvicola > Arvicola amphibius. The sequence continues at coordinate 6,376,108 of NC_052060.1, read as the reverse complement.
GCATCCATGGTGCTCATGAACGATCAGTTATCTGCTAGGTCATTCCGTCCTGAGTTTGGAAGAGATGAGAAGAGCTGGGGGTGGAGAGCTGGGGATGGGGAGCTGGGGGTGGTAGCCCACGCTATTCTCCCAGCATTGGCAAAGCCAAGGTGGGAAGACAGAATGTTCAGGGCAGCCTGCACTACTTGATGAGTTGAAGGACAGCGTGGTTCATATAAGGAGACCCTACCGCAAAAAGTGAAAGCTACATAGAAAAACCCTGTCTTGAAAAAAAATAAAATAAAAGGGATTTAAAAACAATCTAAGACTAGCTGAGAAGTGGCAGGTGCACACCTTTAATCCCATCACTTAAGAGACAGAGGCAGGTGGATCTCTGTGAGTTCAAGGTCAGCCTGGTCTACAGAGTAAGTTTCAGGACAGCCAGGGCTACACACAGAAAACTATGTCTCAAAAAATTACAAATAAATAAACGAACAGACAAATAAATAAATAAATTTAGTCCCAAGGCTATATGCATAGCCCAAATGGGACTTGATGGATGTGAAAAGGGAAAAGAAGGAAGTGGGTGGTCAGGAAGGCAGGTGGGCCTGGGGATACTGGGAGGGTAACTATGAGCAACGTATTATATGAAATTCTCAAAGAGTAAAAAGCCGTAGGGTCCCAGTCTAACCTGAGAATGTAGGCCATCAATAACATATATGGGGAGAACTATCAGCAGGAGCCGTGTGACTGGAGAGAGAAGAAAGCAGTTCAGTGTATGTCCAAAGGACAAAGAGAACCAAGAACTCCCATAATCTACCTGTTGGCATAAGAAAGGCAAAAAAAAAAGGAAGCAGAAATGTGACACGTACTTTTAGGAAGTTAAAAGAACACAGAAAGGAAGAAAACCCAGGGCCAAGAACGTAGCCGAAGAGCAGGCCCTGCCCAGCATGCACAAGGGCCCAGGTGTGGCCCCAGCAAAACCGATCAATAGAGAGTGATGGGATGGGAGGGAGCTGGGGAAGAGGTGAAGCCTGTTGTGCTGGTCTGGTTTTTCGTTTGCTTTTTTGAGATGTTGTGTTTGTTTTAATGAGGTGGTCTCACGGTGTAGCCCTAGCTAACCGGAAACTCACGGTATAGACCTGGCTCGTCTCAAACTCGTGATCACCCTGCCTTTTCCTCCATAGCCCTGGGATAACAGTGTGCATACCACACCCAGTAAACTGCCTCTTCTTTGACCCTTCTGCAAAGTGCCTTTACTCTAAAGGTGACCATTCAACTCTTCTGACCTGATTGTTACCATCTTTTAGATTTTTTTATTTGTTAATTTACGGGTGTTTTGCCTGCATTTGTGTCTGTGTACGACGCACATGTCTGATGCCCTCAGAAGATAGACGGGGGCATCAAATCCCCTGGAATTACAGTTACTCAGTTTTGAACTGCCATGTGGGTGCTGGGAATTGAACCCTGGCCCTCTGGAAGAGCACATAGTGCTCTTAACTGCTGAGCCATCTCTCCAGCCTGTGACCTGATTAGTCAAGTGATCCCCTCTATAATTACATCTTCACTTATTGCTTCTGTTCATTGGCCCTAGGGCAAGCTACTTTCCCATTTTCCTCGTCTTCCCCTTTATGGTGTTAGGTGTTAGTCCCTTCTCTGACTCCTAATTTCCTGTCTGTTTTCTAGGACTGACCACTGAGCAGATGCTCAGAAAAGACCAGAAGACCATCTACAGACAAGGCACCAAGGTGGCCATCAGCGCAATCTACATGGATTTGGAGGTAAGAGCCAGCTGCCGGTGTGAACGTGAAGGGAACATCTTTTTTCATCCACAAGACTTTGCCCTTCATTCCTGCCCACTGTGGGCTACCTTGGTACCTCTCCACTTGTCTCAGTGTCCTCTGGGATTCTCTGCAGCCCATCACCCCTCACTGTGCTGCTGTAATAGCCTGGGTACCAGCTTCTCTGCGCCCACCTCAGTTTTGCATCCCTACAAATCATTTTCCATATAATCAGTGGTTTTGTATATATGTATTTTTTAAAAAAAATATTTTAACAGGGCTAGAGAGTTGGTTCAGTGGTTAAAAGCATTATTCACTTGTACAGAGGACCTGAGTTCAGTTCTCAGCACCCACATAGTGGTTTACAGGGATTTGTAACTTTATTTCCGGGGACTCTCGTGCTCTCTTCAGACGTCTATGGGCCCCAGACACACACACACAGTACACTTATATAATGTAGGCAAAACACCACTCATACACATAAAGTAATCTAAAACGTAAATATATATATATATATATATATATATATATATATATATATATACACATATGCCATTAACAGCTGAGCCATTTCTCCAGCCCTTTCAAAATATTTTTAAAATTACATTTATGCCAGGCATGGTGGCACATGCCTTTAGTCTCTGTGCTCTGGAATCTCAGAGGTAGGCAGATCTCTGAGTTTCGAGCCAGGTGGGGCTACAGAGTGAGACTCTCAAAACAAAACAGTATTATTGGCGTTTGTGAGAGTGTGTGTCCTGTAGCACACTTACGAAGGCCAGAGGACAACAAGCAATAGTCAGCTCTTTGCTTCTACTATGTAGATTCCGGGGGTTGAACTTAGATTGGCAGCAAGTGCCTTTACCCACTGAGCCATCTCTTTGGCTGTTCGTGTGGTTTTTCAAGATAGGCCGGCATGGGACTGTGTAGTCTAGACTGGTCTTGAATTCAAAACAAGCTTCCTGCCCCTATGTAGACAGAAACGGCTCGGGCATATTCCTAGCTAACTCTTATATCTTAAATTAACCCATTTCTGTTAATCTGTGTGTCACCATGAGGCTGTGGTTTACCTACGGTAAAGTTTGGCGTCTTTCTCCTTCTATAGCTACATGGCGTCTCGTTGGCTCTGCCTACTGTCTCTATATAGCTCTGTTTGGATTTCCCACCTGACTTTACTCTGTTAAGCCAGTGGCCAAAACAGCTTTATTCATCAACCAATAAGAGCAGCACAAATGCAGAAGGATATTTCACATTATCTCCCCTTTTCTGTCCAATTAAAAAGGAAGGCTTTAACTTTAACATAGTAAAATTACATATATAAAATGGCCCCACGTTGAGCACCATTTGTAAATGGAGACTGCAATTACATTTTGCCTACCACCCAGACCCAAACAATCACACATAAACTGTATTAATTACAACACTGTTGCCGGGTGGTGGTGGCGCACGCCTTTATCCCAGCACTCGGGAGGCAGAGGCAGGCGGATCTTTGTGAGTTTGAGGCCAGCCTGGTCTATAACAGCTAGTTCCATGACAGGCTCCAAAGATACAGAGAAACCCTGTCTCAAAAAAAAAAAATTCCCTTTATGGGCTGGAGAGAGTGGTTAAGAACACCAGATGCTCTTCCAGAATGACCTGGGTTCAATTCCTAGTACCCACATGGCAGCTTACAACTCTCTGCACCTCCAGTTCTAGGGGACCCAACACTCTTGAACATGACATACTTCCAAGCAAAACACTATTGCACAGGAAATAAAAATAAATCATTTAATGCTGTGGGGCAATGATCCTTAATATTAAAAAAAATTAATTACAATACTGTTTGACCAGCAGCTCTGGCATATTCCTAGCTAGCTCTTCTATCTTAAATTAACCTATTTCGGTTAGTCTATATATTGCCATGTGGCGTTAGCTCATTTTCTATGTTCTCTTTCCTTGGTGGCTAGCTGGCATCTGTTTGACTCTGCCTACTATCTCTATATCTCTGTTTGGATTTCCCATCTGGCTTTACTCTGCTAAGCCATTCGCTGAAACAGCTTTATTCATCAACCAATAAAAGCAACACATATACAGAAGGACATCACACATCATCCCTGCTTCTAAGAACTAGGAGTACAGTCTTGAGCTACCATAGCCAACTGTAGAATGATCCTCAATAACTAAGAGTGATCACTGCTCTTATAAAGGACCAAGGTTTAGTCCATGTCAGGCAGTTTATAACTACTTATAATTTCAGTTCTAGAGACTCCTGTGCTCTCTGTCCTCTGTAAGTATCTTCTCTCACATAGACACACTTATATACACATAATTTTTTTATTTTAGAATGTATGTATATATAGCCTGAGAATATATATCTCAGGCTAGGTGTTTTGGCTAGTTTTATGTCAACTTGATACAAGCTAGAATCATTTGGGAGATGGGAACCCCAGCTGACAAAACATCCCCATAAGATCGAGCTGTAGGCAAGACCATATGGTATTTTCTTAATTAGTGGTCAATGTGGGATTGATTGGTCTGTTAGTCCTGGGTTCTATAAGAAAGCAGACTGAACAAACCATGTGGAACAAGCCAGTAAGCAGCAACCCTCCATGGCCTCTGCATCAGCTCCTGCCTCCAGGTTCCTGTCCCATTTTAGTTCCTGTCCTGACTTCCTTCAGCGATGGACTAAGATGTGGAAATATAAGCCAAATAAACCCTTTCTTCCTTGAGCCACTTTTGATCATGTTTCCTTACAGGGATAGTAACCCTAACTGGGACACCAGGTATGGTAGCAAGTGTTTTTAATCCCAGTGCTTGGGAAACAGGCCAACAGGGTTACGAAGTGAGACCTTATCTTAAATAACTAAATAGATAAAATAATAAATGAGATCATATCCAGTCCCTCCTTGATTTATTATTTTTCACTGTGTTTCATTCACAATCTAAAGGTTTCCCTGTGCCTTTATCTGACCTCTGGCCTTTACTCTGGCCTTACCTCATTCCAGCCCTGATGGTTCTGGTCTCCAAGGGCATCAGCATTCATGTGCACATACACATTTGTACTTAAAAATCAAATAAATATTTGAAAACAGTAACAACAACAATCAAGGGCTGGAGAGAGGGCTCAGTACTTAAGAGAACTTGTTTCTTTGTAGAGGACCTGAGTTTGGTTCCCAGCATGCACTTGGAGGCTCACAACCATCTATAATTCCAGTTTCTGGAGCTGGAGAGATGGATCACTGGTTAAGATCACTGACTGCTCTTCCAGTGGACCTGGGTTCAAATCCCAGTACCCACATGGCAGCTCACACCTGTCTGTGACTCCAAGATCTGATGCCCTCACACAGACACACATTCAGGCAAAGCACCAAGGCACATAAATTTAAAAAAAAAATTACAGTTCCATGGAATCAGTTCCATGGAATTCTCTTCTGACCTCTGTGGACACTACCAAGTACACACATAGTACAAGTACATACAACCAGGCTAAACGCATAAATAAATTAAACAAAAAGTACTACAGTTCCTGTTATACAGTAATCTCATAGGTTGGTTGTTTTTCAGTGCTGAGGGCATGCTGGGCAAATGCACTACCACTGAAATTTAATAAACTTTTCACACCCCCATTCATTTATTTCAGGTATGAGGTCCCATGTGGATCGCACACACAGTTTAAGAAACCATGGAATAGGGGCTGCAGCGATGGCTCTGAGCTCATCGGGCTCAGTCGCCAGCTCGGATTCCCAGGACACACAAAAGCTGGGCATGGGCACATGGGCACCGGCAACTCCAGTGTCGCGCAGGGAGGAGACAGAGGCTCACTGGGGCTTACTGGTCAGCAGCCTGGCTCCAGCTTCAGTAAGAGACAGGAATACGGCAAAAGCGATAAAGCAGCATACCTGATGTCCTCCTCTGGTCTCTGCACGCACACATATACACTCGTGTACATGTACATATATCACACACAGACATTAACTGAAAAAAGGCCAAGAATTGAGAAAGGCCCTGATTTGAAATATTATGTATTAGAGAATTTGTATTAGAGAAAACGCTGCATGAAAAATATTTGGGTAGGGGGCTGGAGAGATGGCTTAGAGGTTAAGAGCATTGCCTGCTCTTCCAAAGGTCCTGAGTTCAATTCCCAGCAACCACATGGTGGCTGGCAACCATCCGTAATGGGGTATGGTGCCCTCTTCTGGCCTGCAGGCATACACACAGACAGAATATTGTGTACATAATAAATAAATAAATATTTAAAAAAAAAAAGAAAAATATTTGGGTGATATAGATTAGCAAACAGTGAGCCAAGGATGGTTCACCATCCTGAAGGGAAACCAGGGCAGGATCCTGGAGACAGAACTGGCTTGCTCTTCATGGCTTGCTCTGCCTGCTTCTTATACAACGCAGGCCTTCCTGCCCAGAGTTGGCACCACCCATAGTGAGCTGGGCCCTTCCCATGTCAATCATTAGTGTGAAAATGCCCCACAGGCTTGTCTACAGGCAGGTCTAAGGGAGGCATTTTCTCTTGAGGTTTTCTCTTCCCAGGTGACCCAAACTTGTTTCAAGTTTGCAGAAACTCTACCTAGCACATCTGGCCACCACTCATGCTTTTGTTCTCTGTTATCTTCAGGCTTAATCCTTAAAACAGTTGTTGGTAAATGCTGTCTTCATCTTTCTAGGCCTTTCTGCAGCGGCTGGACCTCCTGGAAGACCTCAGTGCTTTCTGCCATGAGCACAGCTATGATGCCCTGGTTGCCATGACTATCTTTTTCAACACTCACAATGAGCCAGTACGACAATTAGCTGTTTTCTGTCCCCATTCGGCACTTCGAATGACAGTAAGTCTCCTTCCATCAATCAATCTGAGGGTCAGTGACCAGAGTGTGCCTTGAGTTCTATAGCTCTGTGCTGTGAGACCTTGCCTCAGGCTGTATCTATAGAAGGGTGTGTGTTTTATTTTATTTTATTTATTTATTTTTGAGACAGGGTTTTTCTGTGAAACAGTCCTGGCTGTCCTGAAACTCACTCTGTAGATCAGGCTGGCCTCGAACTCACAGAGATCCGCCTGCCTCTGCCTCCCGAGTGCTGGGATTAAAGGCGTGCGCCACCACCGCCTGGCATAATTTTTATTCACTCTTGAGTGTTTGTGTCCATGTGAGCATGTGCACATGTGTGTGCATGGATGCCCATGGAAGCTAGAAGAGGTTTCTAGATCCCGTGGCGCAAGAGTGACATAGCCACCCAACATGGATGCTGGAATCCAGTTGTCCTCATGATTGTGCAAGTGAAGTCTCCAGCCCCAGGCCCAGCTACTCAGAATCTCATAGACGTGGACCCAGGCCCCTTGCATGTTTGTATCCACGTGATCTATAAGGAGTAGCCGTAGTCATACAGTTACTGAGAAAAGCACTCCTAAAGCTGGAGACGACGATTCCTGCTCACGAGGAGTTTAAAGCAAACTCTGGTTACAAGGAAATGTCAACCTGGACTTAAAAATTTGCTCTTAACTTGGCATACTGACCCAGGCCTGTATTCCCAGAATTTAGGGAGAGGCTGAGGATTTAGCTCAGTGATAGAGTACTCACCTAGCCAAAGCACTGGGTTTGATCCCCGATACCACTCAAACAAAAACAACAACAAGCAACCACAACAAAAAAACAAAAACAAAAAAAAGCCGGGTGGTGACGGCACATCCTTTAATCCCAGTCTCAGGAGGAAGAGGCAGGCGGATCTCTGAGTTCGAGGCCAGCCTGGTCTACAGAGTGAGTTCCAGAACAAGCTCCTTAGCTACACAGAGAAACCTTGTCTCCAAAACAAACAAAAAACCTAAGAGAAAATTAATTCTTTCCATTGTCTTGACAATTTATGGACAGAAGGGTGTGGCCCAGGGGTAGGACACTTGTGCGTGCGTGTGCAAGAGAGGGAGGGGGAGAGAGAGAGAGAGAGTAGGGGGCCCCACCCCTGCACACAGTAGGAGGTCTTTTCAGCTGTGAGCCACTCTCCAGAGAAGTGCTCCAGACCAGGGCAGCTCCTTTCCTGACCTTCTTTTCGATTTTCCCTTGGTTACTGGTGTAAAATCACCTAAGACTCTGGGTTGCCTGTGCTGTAAATTTGCTAACAGTCCAGCCAGAAGTTCTGTGCACCCGGCAGAGGAGTGTCTGCCCTTTGCTGCCACGTATCTTTTGTTTCCTCCCCTGGTGTAGGGTAGCTGGCACATGGAGAGGAGTAGGTTTTATACTCAGGTAGACGTGATTTCTGTCTTGGGTTCCTGCCCACTTGCCCTGTGAGCTAAGCCAGAGGACTAGAATCAGTGACTCTAGTAAGTGTCATCACTGCACAGTCTGCCGTGGCCATCACATAAAGTGCGTTCTGAGGCGGAGTCCGTCTTCATGTGACTCTTACCAGCCATGCTAAGGGAAGGTACTCTGGCTATAAGAAAGTATCCTCCCGTCTTCCGGAACCTACCCCTCTCCACCACTCTGATGACAGTAGCTACCCGTGTTCTTTATGCTGGGAGATAGGATCCTTTTTACTGTCTACTCTGCCGTCTCCTCCCTCCCTCCTAGGTAAGACATTCAGAACACCACTTTTGGCAACAGTCCTGAGATCCAGTGTCAGTTTTGCTTCATATAAACTGTGACTTACTCTATGTACGCATCAGTACCATAAGAGAATGTAGTCGCTGTGCCAATATAATGAAGTGTTTGTAAACATCCAGGCTGGCAGCATGTCTGGCCTGTCCCGCACCCTCATTTCATCCTGTTTGTGGGTGCTAGTCCTGTCCTGGCTAAAGAGAAAGCATGGATTTATACATGGAGCCCGCATTATCTTAAACACAGGGATCCTGGGATCTGTTTCAGATTCTGCCATTATCCATATGATTTCACTCAAGAAAACCTCTCAGCCAGGGATGGGAGAGTTGGGAGGTTGGTGGACACCTTTAATCCCAGCACTTGACAGGACAGGCTCTAAAGCTGCAGAGAAACCCTGTCTCGAAAAACCAAAAAAAAAAAAAAAAAATTAAAAAATTAATCCCAGCACTTGGGAGGCAGAGGCAGGTGGATCTCTGTGAGTTCGAGGCCAGCCTGGTCTACAGAGTGAGTTCCAGGACAGCCAGGGCTATATAGAGAAATCCTGGATTCTTGAAACCCTGGATTTGATCCCAGGCACCTCAGTTGGGGGTGTTGGCACACAGGTAACCTCAGCACTGAGAAGGCAGAGGTGGGTGGATCTGTGTGTGTTCCAGGCCAGCCAGGACTACAAAGTGAGACCCTGTATCAGCAAATACACAGGATACTTTTCCCTCTGTCAGGACCCTCATCTCTGCTGTGCCACAGTTAGCATCAGCCCTGTTCTTGTCTCCTGCAGATCTGTGGAGTCCTGGAACAGTCCACCTCCCCAGCCTTGAGGCTGACCCCGATCCCAAGCCTCTTCCCTGACCTCCAGGCCTACCTTCAAGGCAACACCCAGGTCTCTCGCAAGAAACTTCTGCCCGTGCTCCAGGAAGCCCTCTCAGCCTACTTTGACTCAAGGAAGATGCCTCCAGGGCAGCCTGAGGTGGTGGGAATGTCCAGGGAGCAGGCAGACAAGGAACTGGACAGGGCAGCTAACTCCCTGATTTCTGGACTGAGTCAGGATGACGAGGACCCTCCGCTGCCCCCCACGCCCATGAACAGCTTGGTGGATGAGTGCCCTCTGGATCAGGGGCTGCCTAAGCTGTCCGCCGAGGCTGTCTTTGAGAAGTGCAGCCAGATCTCGCTGTCCCAGTCGGCCGGAGTCTCCCCATCAAAGAAATGACTGTTGGGAGGGGTGCGGAGAGTGGAGGAGGTGGCTGCTCACCTCAAGTGCATGTTTGGAGATGTCTGACCATTTCAGCAAGCGTGTCTGTTGCTCCAGGATCTGGTGTACTGTTCTCCTAAAGCTGGGAGGGAAGAAAGCAGCTGCTGTAAGAATGGCTTCCTGCCTGTCCCAGCTGGTCTCTACCAGTCAGACAAGTTTTATTATTTTATTATTTAATCTGCACTGATTTTCTTCTGTTCGAATTTTGATGGGTATGGTGTGATATGACCACTGTCCTAGCAGAACAGGACTGAAGGAATGTAGACCCCATCTCCGTGTCTTCAGAAGGCCCATGGGCAGAGCTAGTATCTGTCATGAAACCAACTACTTGTCTTCATGAATTCTCCGTTTCATTTTTTAAAAGTTCTTCTTGAGACAGGGACCCATATAGCCCAGACTGGCCTTGAATTTTGTATGTGTCTGAGGCGAGCCTTGAACTCCTAATCCTCCTGAGTGGAATTGTAGTCACGTATAACCATACCTGACTAGTCTCTCATCTTTTTTTTGTTGTTGTTTTGTTTTGTTTCTTTGAGACAGGGTTTCTCTGTAGCTTTGGAGCCTGTACTGGAACTCACTGTAGACCAGGCTGGCCTCAAACTCACAGAGATATGTCTGTCTCTGCCTCCTGAGTGCTGGGATTAAAGTCGTGTGCCACCACTGCCAGCCTCGTCTCTCATCTTGCACATGTGGCTGGACTTCCTATTTCTTTGCCTGCTTCTGTCCCAGGGTCACAGGAAGCCTGAGGAGACCCTGAGCATCAGAAGTTCTTGGCTTCATGGAGCACCTAGGAAGGCTGTTAGTACCTTGTAGGCTTTTTTTTTTTTTTTTTTTTTTTTTTTTTTTTTTTTTTTTTGCTAGGAGGGCAGAACTTGATTGGGCCATGGATGTCTCCCACCTCAGTGGCACTGGCAGGTTCTCGTCTGTCTTTTCTGGTGTTGCTCATGTTAAAGAAAGCATGGGTGGGTCTTCTGGTGAGACATTTCACTATTGTGGGTCTCATTTCCCTATCTGTAAATGAGGGTTAGGAGTAGATGTTCCTGGTATCCTGTGACCTGCCCCCTCTTTCTGTCATCCTCTCCCTCCTCTACTTCTTCGTATTTTTCCTCGTCTTCCCTGGGAGTGCTCAGGGTCACTGGATCGTGTGTGTTTATTTGTGATTGTAACAAGGGACGTAGCCTCATGTAGCATGTACAGGGATACATCATGACCCGGCAGCGAGCTCTCTCCCAGTGACTGGTCTGCATGTGTGGTCTCTCCCTCTCCCCCTTTTTTTTCCGACCAGCCTGTTTTCCCTGTTCTTACCCCATTTAAATTGCAAACAATATTGATGAATTGTAGGTTGTGGCGGTTTGGGGCAGTCGGAATTCACTTTAGGGTATGACGTTTGTAGCCATTGGGAACGTGAAATATTGGTGCACTCACTGAACCAAAGGGATTGTGTCCTGTGACTTTGGTACTTTGTTTTGCATTTTTGTTTTGTATTAAATACTTTCTTCCTGTTTGAGGTCTTGTCTCTTTTTGTAATTGGGCCTTCCCTGATAGCGGCTCCACCTCCGACAAAGCCCTCTCTCGCTCCTGCTCTGTTGACTCAGCTGGAGTGCTGCCGTTCACCCTCAGCCTTCCCTCGATTCCTGTTGCATAGCTGTGCTTAAAATATTCAGGTTGGCCTCAGGTTGGTTTTTGTTGGTTTGTTTTTTTGAGGCAGGGTTTCTCTGTGTATCCCTGGATGTCCTTGAACTCGCTCTGTAGACCAGACTGGCCAGAAACTGAGCTGAGAGCCGCCTGCCTCTGCCGTCCTAGTACTGAGATTAAAAGCGTGTGCCACCATGACCTGGCCTGTTTTGTTTCTTTTTTTGAAACAATCTCCCAAACTGCCCTTGCTTATCTAACAATTGGAGCTAACCTCTAAGGCTTAGCAACCCTCCTGTGGAAGCCTCCCCTTGCTGAGCTGCGATGTGAGCTGCCCAACTTGTTTTCTCTTTTCCTCATGCTGGGAAAGCAGGTCCAAGGTGGATTTACAGCAGAATGATTCCTAGCCTTCGTGTGTGTGCACGTGCATGCGTGCATGTGTGTGTGTGTGTGTGTGTGTGTGTGTGTGTGGTTCTGGTGATTGAACCTAGGGCCTCATGCATGCTGGGCCCATGTTCTGCTGCTGTCCTCTTTTTAATGGTTGCTGCCTTTGAAGCTACGGCTGTCCAAGTCACCTGTAGCTCTGCCGCTATCGGTGGCCAGGCTACAAGTAGCGCAACCTGAGGAAATTCTGTTCCCTCTGGCACCACGCTTCCAGAGAGAACTTATCTAAGTCTCCGTTCCCCCTAAAGATCTCGTAATTCAAAGGTTGAGGTAGAATCCTGCTCCCCAGAGAGTCTGAGCAGCAACCTAGCTCACCTAGTGCTCTTCCTGGTCCCTCCTTATAAACCCTTCACCACCTGGCTCCGCCCTACCACTTCCTGTCAGCTAGTTGCTGCTGGCTCAGCCTCCAGACTGCGGGTGAATTTTATTTATTCAGACACATCTTTGCATCATTAAACAAGTGTTCTGAGCATAAATAAAAGTAACACACCTTAAAATAATATTCTACAACAGTCTACCACTGACCAGTTTTAACTTTGTAAGACAGGGTCTCCCTAAGTTGCCCAGGCTGGCTTTGAATTTGCAGTCCTGCCTCAGCCTCCTGAGTAGCAGAGATTACAAACCCTCACCAGGACCTGCTTTTAAAAGCTAGCTGCTGGGGTCCCAAGATGATGAGGACAAAGGCACTCAGTGAAGCTGATCCTGAGGTGGAAGGAGAGTACCAGTCTCACAAGATGTCACACACACACACACTAAATCATATTTTAAAAATAAGTAAAACCAGCCGGGCGGTGGTGGCGCACACCTTTAATCCCTGCACTCAGGAGGCAGAGGCAGGCGGATCTCTGATTTCGAGGCCAGCCTGGTCTACAGGAGCTAGTTCCAGGACAGGCTCTAGAAACTACAGGGAAACCCTCTAGGAGGAGGGGGCAGCGGCAGTGAGGAGTAAAAGTAAAACCTAGCTCCCAAGGAGCTGAGGCAGAAAGATCACCCACAGTTTTCCCCATCATACTGTTTGAATGTAAGACACTGAAAAATAAAGGTTTGGGGAGCTGGCTTTTTGGATAAGCACTTATTCAAGCAAGAGGACCCAGGTTTGGATCTCCAGATCACTCAAAGGCTGGGCAGATTCTGCCTCCAGCTCTTGGGGAATTGCTGGGGTTATGCTGGCTAGCTAAAACTAGAAGAATCAGTCAGTGAGCTCTGGATTCAATTGCGTAGCCCGGCCTCGGATTTTCAGAAAAAGATTCTTATCCATCATTAGCTTCAGGCTTCCCCAGGAATGCAAAAACATAAAATTGTCTTTTAACGCCCCCTCCCTCTTAAAAGAGCAAAACAAGGGACTTCCAGGTTATGAAGAATCTGGTCTGGAGAACAACAAACGGCCACCCTGGAAATCTCCCTCTCCACCCGAAAGCCCGCCCCCACACAAGAGGCTGGGCTTTGGGGCAGACCTGCTCCTTGGGAGGGGAGGTGGCAAAACCTGTTTGAAGATGAGGTTGCCTCCCTTCCACACCTCCTTAGAGGCCAGAGCAACAGCTGAAACAGAAAAGGAAAGAGTGGTGGGGGCTGGGATCACAGCCTCCTACCCTTCATAAAGTGTTCAGAGAACACGGGACAACGTGGAAGATGGGGACTGTGCAGGAAACGGGGAAAATGACATTAGGAGAAGGAGGGTGAGTAAGGGCTTGCCCTGACTGCAGGCGGAGAGGGCGGTTCCAACCAGTCAAGGCTTCCCGGATTCCTCAAAGAAGAGCATGAAGAGGAGGGACCGGGTGGTTTGAGGCAGGAGCGTATACAGAATGGAACAATTCCACAGTTGAAAGTTACTACCTTACCTCTGATAGACCACCTTTCTCTTTCTTATTAAACCCCCACTCTCTAGACTGGAAATCTGGCCCAGAGCTGAATTTTTCTTTTTGTTTTGTTTTGTTTTGTTTTGTTTTCAGACAGGGTTTCTCTGTAGCTTTGGAGCCTGTCCTGGAAATAGCTCTTGTAGACCAGGCTGGCCTCGAACTCACAGAGATCTGCCTGCCTCTGCCTCCCGAGTGCTGGGATTAAAAAGGCTTGTGCCACCACCGCCTGGCCAGAACTGAATTTATACCCGGGTTCTGCTTCCCAGTGAATCTGTCCTTTCTCCCTGTCATTAGATGTGCCTCATTTTCCCAGCACAGTGGAGGAGAGGTGGGGCTGACTAGGTGCCATCTGCTAGTGCTTTGCTCAGGGTTAACTGGCCAGGTTTGTCTGGGCTCCAACCAGTTGTGGTGTGGGATGCCTTCTGTGCCTACACTGCAGGTGAAGTCACTACCACAGAGGCATAGGGATTGCCTGATGGCCCTGCCTCTCTGCTAAGCTCATCCGTAGGTGGTTTGATTCAGCCGAGTGGAAAAGATAGAATATCTGTATACAGAGACAAGTGTCCTCTGTGACACATTCTTCACGTTAGTGTCTGCCATCTGCTGTCTGGCTCCTGTAGGATACTGAATAGGTTGTCTCATGATCTTTTCTTCTTGGGGGTGGTGGGGGCTGATGTCAGGGCTGGGGAGAAAGCAGGAGCCGCAGAGCCAGGAGCAGCCCTGAGACTTGGAGAGCTGGAGCTGAGGGAAGAATGGCAAGACGAGGAGTTTCCCAGGTAAGGGAAGAGCCTTTTGCCCTCCTGTGGCTCTTCCAGAGGACCCAGATTTGATTCTCAGAAGCCACATAGTGACCACGATCATTCTTTACTCTAGTCCCAGGGGATCTGACACCGTCTGGGCTCCAAGGGCGCCGGGCACACATATGGTGCACAGATAAACATGTAGGCAGAACACGTATGCACAGAAACAGAATCTTTAGGGGAGAGGAAGAGGCAAGAAAGAAAACTGTCACAGTGGAGCGAGAAAGCTGAGGACACCTGGCTAGGTGCTTGCCTCTAAGTCTCTGTTCCATCCCTTCCCTAGATTGCTTCCTGAGGAGGCTGGCTCAGCTGGAAATCCCGAAGACCCTCAGAGAGACTCACAGGCCGGTAGGGAAAGGCAAGTGGGAAGTAGACCTCGAGTCTGACTCTACTCCTGGGGCTGTTTTGTTTTTTGTTTTTGGTGTTTTGTTTTGTTGGTTTTTCAAGACAGGGTTTCTCTGTGAATAGTACTGGCAATCCTGGAACTCACAGAGATCCACCTGCTTCTGCCTCCCGAGTGCTGGGATTAAAGGTGTGCGCCACCACCACCACCCGGCTTCTGAGGCTGTTTTTAGGCAAGAATCTTTACTGTGTAGCTTCTGTCCTTTGCAGTTCTTTCTCCCTTTCCACTTGCCCTGTGTCTCTTCTCTGTCTCAAATTCACAGGTGTTATCTTTTTTGTTATTTTTGGTTTTTCAAGACAGGGTCTCTCTGTCTAGCCCTGGCTGTCCTGGAACTCACTCTGTAAACCAGGCTGGCCTTGAACTCACAGAGATCCGCCTGCCTCTGCCTCCCGAGTGCTGGGATTAAAGTCATGTGCCACTACTTCTTAGCTGGTATTAGCTCCTTTAAAAATTTTATTTTAAGTGTTTTTTGTTACTGTTGTTTTGTCTGTTTGAAACGGGGTCTCCCTATGTAACCTTAACTAGCCTGGAACTCATCTGTAGACTAGACTGACTTTGAACTCAGAGATCTGCCTGTCTCTGCCTCCTGGGCACTGGGGTTAAAGGTGTGTGCCACCACGCCTGAGGTATTTTTTGACAGTCTCAACTCTAAACTGGCCTCAAACTGGCACCTATCAGGGCCAGAGAGATGGCTCAGTTAAAAGTACTGACTACTCTTCCATTTGATTACCAGAATCCACGTGGTGGCTCACAACCAGGGGATCTGACACCCCTCCTTGGGCTCTTAGAGCAACAGGTATACATGTAGTGAACAGACAAACATGCATGAGAAATACCCACACACATAGAAACAAGCAGACCAAACTTGCAGCATCCTCCTGCCCCTGCCTTCCAGTGCTGTAGTTGCAGATGGGAGCTACCAGGCCTGGTTTCACGACTTCTGTATATAGAAGTCCTTGTGTGTTAATTTTTTGTTTTGATGTAGAGACTCACTTAGCCCAGGCTGCTCTCTATCTTGATTTGTAGCCAAAATGGCCTTTAACTTGCGATCCTCTTGTCTCTTTTATTGCTGGGATCACAGGCCTTTGGCTCCACCCCACACAGGGCTGTTGAATCACCATCAACTGGCACGGGTTTTCCATTTGGGTATTTTTCCCCTCCTGTCTTCCAGCCACAGGTACCCCCAGCACGCTGGCCCTGTGTGGCCAGCGCCCTATGCGGAAGCGTCTGTCTGCCCCAGAATTGCAGCTGAATCTGACCGAGGGAAGAGGAAAAACTGGAGCTTCTCCCAACCATTCCGAATCTTCCTCTTCGGATGGCAGCTTGGACCTGGAGGTGGATGAACTGGAGACACCGTCCGACTCGGAGCAGCTTGACAGCGGACATGAATTTGAATGGGAAGGTAGGCGCAAACCCAAGGATGGGGCTGATAAAATCGAAGCAGACAGAAATGTAGGGCAGGGTGAATGGATGGGATGTTAGGATAGTAAACAGGGGCTGAAGTGATGGCTCAGTGGTTGAGAGCACTGGTTGCTCTTCCAGAGGACCTGGGTTTGAGTCCCAGCACCCACATGACAGCTGTCTATAACTACAGTCCCAGAGAATCTGCTGCCCTCTTCTGACCTTCAAGGGCACCAGGCATGCATGTGGCGCATATACATACTTGCAGACAAAACACCCATACACATAAAATAATGAATAATCCCCAAAATAAATTATAGTAGCTGAGTAGACAGACCAGAAACATTTCCTCAGAAAGGAAGCTTCCAGAATGGACAGGAGATCAGCCAAGGGCTGGAAGGGGAAATTTGTTAAGAAAAAGACCTAAGGTTGACATGGTTGTTCAAGCCTTTAATCCCAGCACTTGGGAAACAGAGGCAGGTGGATCTCTGTGAGTTTGAGGCCAGTTTGGGACACATAGTGATACCTTGTCTCAAAAATAAGCAAAAAAGCAAACAGACTAACGAAAGAAAAATATTGAGGTTAAAAGGGGGGGGGGCTGGAGAGATGGCTCAGTGGTTAAGAGCATTGCCTGCTCTTCTGAAGGTCATGAGATCAATTCCTAGCAACCACATGGTGGCTCACAAACATCTGTAATGAGGTCTGGTGCCCTCTTCTGGCCTGCAGACATACACACAGACAGAATATTGTATACATACTAAATAAATAAATACATAAATAAAAATGTTAAAAAAAAAAGAAAAGCAGAAAAAAAAAAAAGTAAATGCCTATTCCGTGCTTTCCTGAACTAAGACTGAATTCTTACTACTGTTGTGTTTGGGACAGAAACAGAATCTCTATTGTAACCCAGGCTGGTCTCAAACTCAAGATCCTTCTTGTCTTGTGGCCGCCCAAGTACTGGAACTATGGTCACCAGATGCCACCTGACAGGCCTGAGGTTATCAGAACAAAAGGCTGGAGTGGGGACAGAGGGGGAGGAATGGGGTGCTGCAGGCCTGTGATCCAGCTCTAAGTGGGTGGAGGGGGAGTAGGGTGCTGCAGGCCTGTGAACCTAGCTCTTAGGTTGAGGTGGGAAGATTGCCAGGAGTCTGAGAACAGTCTAGGCTCCAAAGGGAAGCTTGTCTCCCAGATGAACTGAACAGATACATAAGGTGCCCTGCTCTTAGGAAATCGTAACTGCCTAGAAGTAATCACAGCTGGAGGTCGGGCTCTGTGTGGCTGTTAGGGATAGCGAGGAGATGCCAAATCAAGAGTCACATGTCTCAGGGTTAGAGAGGGCTGTTCTAGTAGACATAGTCAGGAGTGACGCCCTTGAAGCCTGACTAGACACGGAGAGCTAGGAGGAAGAGTGTGAAAAGCTAGCACTGGGTTATGCTGGCAAAGTTTGTGTCATGGTGGCTGCTATGCTAAGGGGTGTAGACTTCCGCAGACTAGACAATGAGGAAAGACATGAAGGTTTAATCATGGGATGTCTGGTCACACTTAATGGCTATAGACTGAAAACAACTTCCTTTGGCAAAGTCCTTGCCACACAAGCATGAGGCCCTGAGCTATATCCCCACAACCCATGTTTTAAAAAGCCAGAACTGGCTGTGGTTGCTAGCACACATTTTTTTTTGTCTGTTTGTTTGATTTTTGTTTTTTCAAGACAGGGTTTCTCTGTGTAGCCCTGGCTGTCCTGGAACTTGCTCTGTAGACCAGACTGGTCTTGAACAGTTCCACCTGCCTCCCAGTGCTGACATTAAAGGCTGCCACCACCACCCAGCTGCTGGCACACATCTTTAATCCCAGCACTCAGGAGGCAGACATAGGCAGTCTCTGTGAGTCAGAGGCCAGCCTGATCTACTTATTGAGTTTCAAGGATAAATAGAAACATTCTGTTTCCAAAAACCTAAACACACACAAAATAACAGCAATAACAACAAACAAACTAAATGATTAATCAAAAAATTAATTAATACATAGTGAGCTTGAAGCCAGCCCGGGCAGCAAACAGTGAGTCCTAGGGCAGCCAAGGCTACAGGGTGAGACCCTGTCTCAAAAAGAGAAGAAGGAAAGAAGAGTGTGTGAGCTGGAGAGTACAGTGAAGCCCCCAGCCACTGGGCAGGCTCAGGTGGGAGGACTGAAAGTTCAATACCTACATGGAATACAATTGAGACTTCATCTAAAAGAAAAAAGGAGGTGTGGGGATGTAGCTTAGGTCAGAGTGCTGCTTGCCTATCATGCCCAAAGCCCTGGGTTTGATCCCTGGTAGAAGCTGTGCATGAGTGGGCATACCTATAATCCCAGGGGTTGGGAAGTACAGACAGAAATTCAAGGTCATCATTGGTTATGTAGTGAATTAAAGACCGGTCCAGGTAGCTTGAGATTGAGGAGAAAGAGAGAGAGGGAAAGAGGCAAGAGAGAGGGAGAGAGGCGAGAGAGAGATGAGAGAGCACCCTAAGGAAAAGGGGAAAGTTAGGGAGTGGTAGAAAAAAGATACATAGAGTTGAGTTCATTGAGTAGTCCCAGCACTCTGGAAACAGAGGCAGGCAGCTCCCTGAGGCCAGCCAGGGCTACACAGAGAAATCCTGTCTGGGGAAAAGAGAAGAAAAAGAAAAGAAATATTAAAACGTGAGAGAGTAAATAGTATATTCAGTCAGATGTAGTAGTGGACACCTGGTAATCCTAGCACTCAGACTGTGCCATGGTGGCGCACGCCTTTAATCCCAGCACTTGGGAGGCAGAGGCAGGCGGATCTCTGTGAGTTCGAGGCCAGCCTGTTCTACAGAACGAATTCCAGGACAGCCAGAGCCACACAGAGAAACCCTGTCTCAATAAATGAATGAATGAATGAGTAAACGAGTAAATAAATGAATCATCCTAGCACTCAGAAAGGTGAGGCAGAAGAACCATGAATTGGAGACTAGCCTGAGCCACGCAGTGGGACCTTCTCTCAGAAACTCAAACAACAAAAATTTGAGGAGAAACTCCAACAAACCAGGAAATTACAAGAAATCTGCTTTGTGCATCTCCCCACTCCCCCCCAAAAAAACTGTGTTTTAGATGATTTGCCTCGGGCAGAAGGCCTGGGGGCCAGCGAGGCAGCTGAGAGGCTGGGCCGGGGTTGTGTGTGGGACGTGGCTGGAGAAGACGGCCATCGCTGGAGAGTGTTCCGGACAGGACAGCGAGAGCAGCGAGTGGACATGACCGTCATTGAGCCCTATAGGAAAGTGCTATCTCATGGAGGTAATGACAGAGGCAGACCGGGCATGAAAACTACGGCATTGCGAGCCAGTGAGTCAAGGTGCTTGCTATGCGTGCCTGGCAACCTGGGTCTGATCCCCAGAGCCCATGGAGAGGTGCAAGGAGAACTAACCCCGCTAGCTAAAGTTGTCCTCTGACCCCCCACATGGACCCATCCGTGCATGTACACAATAATAATAAATGAAATAAATAAATAAATGAAAACATCAGCTGTGGCAACAGCTGTACCGAGATGGCTCAGCAGGCAAGAGGTCTTGTTGCTCCCGCAAAGCAGCTGGACTTCCCAGCAATCACATGACAGTTCACAACTGCCAGTAACTCCAGTTCCAGGTGCTCTCACAAGCTCTTCCCTTCCCTGTGGTGCACATGCATACATGCAGGCAACACACTCATACACAACATAAAAAAACACACACAAAGAAACCTCTGGTAGCTTGACTAATGTTCCGTAGCTGGAGACTCAGTTGTTAGGTTTAGCATCCTTCCTGACTTCCCAAGGCTCAGTATCCCTTATCCTAAGTAGAAGTACTATTTACAGATTTGTAACTGAGTAAATTTTTCCCGTATTGGCCCCCAGGTTACCATGGTGATGGCCTCAATGCTGTCATCCTCTTTGCTTCCTGCTATCTACCCCCAAGCAGCATTCCCAACTACACCTACGTCATGGAACACTTGTTCAGGTGAGGTGGAAACCTGAAAAGGCTTGTAAAGGGGACTAAGGGAGGAGAGTGGCAAAGACCCCTGTCCGAGAATCCCTGCATTCATGTGTCTGAGCCCCCAAACACAGCATACACCTCCGCTACAACGTTGTCCCCAGGTATATGGTGGGAACTCTGGAACTGCTGGTAGCTGAAAATTATCTGCTTGTTCACTTGAGTGGAGGCACACGCAGGGCCCAGGTACCACCTCTGGGCTGGATACGCCAGTGTTACCGCACCTTGGATAGGAGGTGAGACCCCAGGGCAAGAGGGACACAGCTCTCTGCTATAGCGTCCTCTTTTTTCTATTGTTTTCTTCTTCCATTTGATCCCTTTGTTGTTTTCCCTCTTTCTTTCCCGAGAATGACTCCCTGTGCGCAGCAGCCCACATTGTCCTCAAGGTCACAGTCCCCTTGTCCCGCCCAGCCTCTTGAGTACTGGGACCACTGGCCTGGGTCACCATCCCTACTCCCTCCTTTCTTTGTCCTCCTACATCTCTTCAGAGGGGTCTCCTGTTGTAGCCCTTAGGACTCAGTGCACTGTGGACAGGTCACTTAGCTTTCCTGGTCAGACTCCTTGTGACTCCCCATGGCACGCTGCCCGCACCGGAGTCTCTCTCCCTTTCCCCAGTCTTGCCCCTTCCCTTCCACACCTCCACTGCTTTCTCTTCTTCTTCCTTCATCCCCGATGTATACATCATTCCCCTCATTGTGTTTGGTTTTTGTCTTTCAAGACAGGGTTTCTCTGTATAAACAGTCCTGGGTGTCCTGGAATTCTCTCTGTAGACCGGGCTGGCTTCTAACTCACAGAGATCTGCCTGCCTCTACCTCCTTTGGGATTGAAGGCATGCACCACCACCGCCACTTCCCAGCCATTTATTTATTTTTATTGGAAATAGGGTCTCATATAATCGAGGCTCGCCTTGAACTATCTGTGTAGCCAAACATACCCTGAACTCCTGGTCTTCCTGCCTCTCTGCCTCCCCAGTGCGC
Source organism: Arvicola amphibius (assembly GCF_903992535.2). Classification (NCBI taxonomy): domain Eukaryota; kingdom Metazoa; phylum Chordata; class Mammalia; order Rodentia; family Cricetidae; genus Arvicola; species Arvicola amphibius. Next base: position 6,355,004 of record NC_052060.1, on the reverse strand, counting down.
GGATAACAAACAGGTGTTATCAGCGTGTCTGCTATGGCCTTCTCACCCTTGTTTACTTTTCTTCTTGAATCGTTTCTGTTTTTCCTCCTTGCTGGTCTTTTTCCTACTTAAGAGTTTTGTTGTTTCTTGTTTGGAGCAGGAGTTCATTTTACATGGCTTGGAATCTCACTGTAGCCCCAGTTGTCCTTGAATTCCTGACCTCTTTGCTTCTGCAGGGGTCACAGCAGAGTGCTCAGATCACAGGCACCATTACACCCAACTTCCTCTCGGACTTTTATGTCTCTTGGGCTGCATGGCGGAGACGATGGAGAAAGGAACCTATGTGGGCTGGAGGGAACTGAATCGCAGAGACAGAGGAGCTAGTGAAGGAACATCCCCGAAACTTAGAGTATAGAGGGCTGAGTAAATTGGGGATTAGGCACAGCTGCCAGAGAAATTTGGAAGAGAGACACCGAGGAGCCTGCAGAAAATAACCCACCTGTTCTTCATGGACTAAGGCGGAACAGGGAACATATGGTCATATTGGATTCTTCCTCAGGCTTCGGAAAAACCTTCGAGCCCTGGTGGTTGTCCACGCTACATGGTATGTGAAGGCGTTCCTGGCACTGGTTCGGCCCTTTATCAGGTACTAGTTCAAGACACACCTGTAGACATCCCTTCCTCTATTGTCACTACTGCCAGTGAGGAGGTGGTACCCTACTCCTCTTCAGCCTTGCCACTCTGCTTGCCCCACTTCTCTGAGATCCTCCAGGGTTAGTCTCCCGATACAGAACATAATTGATTTATTCTCTCTTCAGTTCCAAGTTCACGCGAAAGATCCGATTTCTGGACAGCCTTGGGGAGCTGGCTCAACTCATCTCCCTAGATCAAGTCCACATCCCTGAAGTTGTCAGACAGTGAGTCCGGCACTTAAGGGTGCTGGTTGTCCTGTTTCTTAGTGTCTCTGGGGAGATAGAAAGAACTAAGACATATAGGGGGAAACCTCATACACCTAGAGAGAAGTTAAGGACACTATTACATTTGTCAAGAACAGTGAAGGGGGAACAGGGAGATGACTTAGTGGGTAAAGGTACCCGCTGACAAGCTTGACAACTTGAGTTTGACTTCCAGACCCTAGTGGTGGGATAAATCACGGCATGCATGCGTGCACATTCATAAATAAATTAAACCTAGGGCTGGAGAAATGGCTCAGTGGTTAAGAGCATTGCCTGCTCTTCCAAAGGTCCTGAGTTCAATTCCCGGCAACCACATGGTGGCTCACAACCATCTGTAAAGAGGTCTGGTGCCCTCTTCTGGCCTGCAGACATACACACAGACAGAATATTGTATACATAATAAATAAATATTAAAAAAATAAAAATAAATTAAACCTAGTGGTGGGATAAATCCATGCCATGCATGTGTGCACATTCATAAATAATTTAAACAAAGTTTTTGGTATGTAAACAAAATTTAAAGAACAAATAAAAAATTATGCAAGAGACACTGAGGAGGGCATCAAACAAACAAACACTAAAACAAATTATGGGTAGGTAAGCCAGCAGCAAAGAGACAGTAGTCAGTGAGCAGAGAAGGAAAGCGACTCAAGCGCCCCATTTCTTGCTCCTAATTCCCCTGGCTTCTGTCCTCCAACCCTCTGTAGGCTGGATCAGGATCTCCATGGCTCAAAGGCACCTAACACAAAACTGGACAAGGGGCCGTAGACTCAGGCCAAGGTGGTGATTGCTCTGCACACTGGAGCTGTTCTGAAAATCATCTCATGCTGACCCCCCAAGTTCCACTGGATCCCTGCTTCTGGACACTGCCTTCAAGCTGGGATTTGAGGGTGGGAACCCTTTATGTGGGGTGACTTGCATTTTGGCTTCCAAAAGGAAGACCGAGTGTGGTATTGGAAGGGCAGGGCTCTGGGTTTTAATTCTGCTTTAGCTATAAAACATGTGGGTCTCATATTCCTTCTCTGTAATCAAAACCTCTGGGATCCTTCCCAGCTGGTTGTCTTAGCAGCCTTTTGAGGGGAGGTGGAGGGAAGGTGAGGGTTTAACCAACAACCACAGCCAGCCTGTCTGCTGGGATCCCAGGAGCCATCTTGCAGACTCTTGAAGAGCCAATCCCTTAGTCTCCTCCTGTGATCCTGGGAAGAATTGCTACCAAAGCTGGCGTTCTCACCCTTGTTAGTAAATTCAGACCTGTGGCCTTTAATAAACTGTGATGAGAGATTTAAGTCGAACAAGTTTCCTCCAAGTTCTTACATCATAATCCACCTTTCGGTTCCGGCACAGAATTCTTGCTCACCAGAGTTCCTGGTGATTTTTTAGCTCAGCCCCTGGGGCTGCTGGCCCTGCGCGGGAATCCGGGAATCCGAGCACTTAGGGGAGGGGCGTGGCACGCGCCTTGGAGCACCCTCTCAGTCGGTTCACAGGACCTCGAGACCTGGAGGGTTGGTGGAGAGTGGAAGGGAGGGAGAGAAGGTAGGCGCCTGGACCTACCTCTCGACCTTCCCAGCCCCATGGTCCCCGCCGCCTGCATGCTGCTCTGGGCCCTGCTGCTTAGTTTGGGGCTCCGGGCGGCGGGGGCCCAAGACCAGACGTCAAACCCAACGTCAAACCCAACGTCAAACCCGACCTCAAACCCAACGTCGAACCCGACCTCAAACCCAACGTCAAACCCGACCTCAAACCCGACCGCGAACCCGACCGCGAACACAACTGGGATGCAGCGGGTCAGCGTCCGCTTTGGCCCAGCCCGCAGCCTCCGGAGCACAAGCGTCACTACCCGGAACAGTGTACACCAGAAGGCGAAGGTAACTGTAGAGGATGAGAATGATGCGCTGGCCACTGCTGACCGCCTGGCCGCCCCGGCAGCCGCTGAGCTCCTGTCCACTGTGACAGGTATTAGCCGCTCATCAGTATCCAACTTCAATGAGTACGATGGCTCCTTGGAAGAGGGAGCTGTGATTGACGTCAGAAAAACCACCTACCCTGCACCTCTCTCTTCGACCTCCAATACTATGAGTGTTAGCACAGCCCCCGGGAGGTTTGTAGCCAATAGCCAGGAGCGAGAGATTAGGATGACCACCGAACTGCCACCCCTCACTTCAAAGCCTACTGTGGACCTGACTTCCGAGACTCCCGAGAGCACCCTGCACCAGTGGTCGACACCTGGGTCCACCCCGACCCCGTGGCGAAAAGCATCACCCACAGCCATGCCAGCTCCTGAGGATCTGCGGGTGATGCTGATGCCTTGGGGCCCATGGCACTGCCACTGTAAGTCGGGTACCATGAGCAGGAGCCGCGCCGGAAAGCTGCATGGTGTTTCTGGGCGCCTTCGAATTGGGGCACTGAACGAACTCCGCACGGAGCACCGGCCTTGCACCTACCAGCAGTGCCCTTGCAACAAGCTGCTGGAGGAGTGCCCTCTGGACTCCAGTCTCTGTCCTGACAGTGGCTGCAGTTCACCCACCACGGCGACGAGCACCACCTCTCCTCAGGCCCCTGTCCACCTGAGACGCAGACCCATCCTCCCACCCACTAGCCCGAGCCCTAACCCAGCTCTTGCCTTTTGGAAACGTGTCAGGATCAGCCTAGAGGACATCTGGAATAGCCTTTCTTCAGTGTTCACAGAGATGCAACCAGTAAGTTGTTTTGCTGATGAGCAGGACGTTCCTTGACTATTTGAAAAGTCGTGGTGGTGTCCCAAATCTTGTTGCTAACACAGGCAGTATGCTTGTGGGAGCTGTTACTGACTTACCTGTTCAGTTGCTGAGTTGTATCGTGCACTGGTTATCCTTGGCCCATTTGGTGTTTTTACTTGGTTGTTTTGTGGGCTTTTTTGGGGGGGAGGGGGTTTGAGACAAGGTTTCTCTATGTAGCCCTGGCTGTCCTGGAGCTTACTATATAGACCAGGCTGACCTTGAACTCAGACAGATCCTCCTGCCTCTGCTGGAATTAAAGGCCTGTGCCAATGCACCTGGTGCTTTTTTTTTTTTTTTTTAATATTTGTGTGCATGTCTGTTGTGTGTCACTAAGACCTTGTGGAGGTCAGGACAACTGGTGGGAGCTCGTTCTCTCATTCCACCATGTGATTTCCAGGGGTCAAACTCAGGTGGTCAGCACTAGAGTGATCTTGACAGCCAGAGATGGTCTCTCATAAAGCTCAGGATGGCCTCAAACTCTCTGTGTAGCCAAGGGTGCAACCACGCCTAGAGTCCTGGGATAACAGACGTGTAACAACCGTGTCTTATCACTTTTTGAACACTTACTGGTCATCAGATTCTTAATTTCTTTTTTAAAAAAAGATTTATTATGTATAGTGTTCTGCCTGCATATATGCCTGCATCCAGAAGAGGGCACCAGATCTCATTATGAATGGTTGTCAGCCACCATGTGGTTGCTGGGAATTGAACTCAGGAGCAGACAGTGCTCTAACTGCTGAGCATCATTCCAGCCCTTGGTTATCAGTTATTTATTGCCCAAATAAAGACTTCTTTACCTTTTTTTGTTTTGTTTTGTTTTGTTTTTTGGAGACAGGGTTTCCCTGTAGTTTCTAGAGCCTGTCCTGGAACTAGCTCTTGTAGACCAGGCTGGCCTCGAACTCAGAGATCCACCTGCCTCTGCCTCCTGAGTCCTGGGATTAAAGGTGTGTGCCACCACCACCTGGCACCTTTTTTCTTTTTGAGAATCTTAGTAGAGTCCTGGCTAACCTCTACAACTTTCCTAACATGCTTGGCTGTAAAGACTCAATTCACAGACAACGGACATGGGACATATTAACTGATTAATGATTAATTGAGTTAAAAAATCATTGTGTAAATGTATTTTGCCTGTGTATATGTCTGTGTAGCATATATTCCTGGTACCCACAGAAATCAGAAAAGGGATGGTTCTCTGTAACTGTTATTACAGATGATTGTGAATAGCCATGTGGGTGCTGGAACTTGAACCCATACCCTCTGGAAGGGCAGCCAGTGCTGAGCCATCTCTCCAACTCTGATCAACACAGTTTTGATTTAATGCATTGCAGCAGTAACAGCCAATAGCTGAGCGCTCACTCCAGATATGGCACTTGAATCTGCCCTCAGCTTATAGGGTCGTTTTCTGTTTACTGCTGAAGAGACAGGTTTACAAGCCAATAGGGCTGGGGTAGGTAGTTCAGTGGTCTTTCCTAGTCCATGCAAAGGTAATAGGTTCAATTCCTTCGCTGAAGAAAGAACATAGTGACAGCCACAAAACTGAAACCAGCTTCCCCACCAGGACCCAAAGGACTGTCCAGCAACTTAAAATTTCTCAAAGAAGCTGGGTGTGGTGGTGCCACCTTTAATCCCAGTGCTTGAGGAAGTAGATCTCTGAGTTCGAGGCCAGTCTGGTCTACATAGTGAGTTCAGGACAGCCAGAGCTACACAGTGCGACCCTGTCTCAAAACAACCAAGTTCCTGACTGCTCAGACTGACTCTAGTCTCGGTCGCTGGGGTGACCGGCAGGGAAAAGACTCAGTAAACACAGAGCATACTTGGTGATTTAGCTGGCTCCTATTTTTGTTTTCCTCCTGGGGAGTCCAATTCCATTTTTAATATAAAACTAAAGCACTTGGGGCTGGAGCTATATGGAGCTTGGTTAGTTGAGTCCTGGGCTGGATTCCCAGCAGCACAGACGGGGATGGTATAATCACGGGCTGGTAGGTGAGGGAGCTGAAGCTCCGGGTCAGGGGACTGGACATGCGGCTCAGCGCTTAAGGGCATTTACTGCTCTTCCAAAGGACACCAGCTACATTGCCAGCACACCCATCAGGCACTCAAACCACCTGGACCCTATGGGTACCTGCACTCGGACACACACACACACAATTAAAAATAAGTTCAAAAAAAAAAAAAACTACCCAAACAAACAAAAAAATAAAAAACAAAACTCAAGTTCCAGGTCCAGTCAGGGAGATGACTTGGCAAATAAAAAAGTGCCACTGTATGGCCATGCCCCCATTCCCACAAAAAAAAAAAAAAAAAAAAAAAAAAAAAAAGTTTTTTTTTTTTGAGGATAGGGTCTATATAGCCTTTTCCAGGCTGGAACTCACTGTATAGATCAGTCTGGCCTCAAGCACCAAGTGCTAATATTAAAGGTGTGTGTAATAACTAACAAAATCAAAATAAAACATAAAAAAATTCAAGGCTACCCTGGACTACATAAGACCCTATTTTCTAAAAAAAGATAAACAAAATAAATGGAGAAACATAAGGAGAGAGCAGAGCTGGGGAGATAGCCAGGGGATGAAATGCTGGGCAACAAGAGGAAAGTCCAGAGCCCCAGGCGCCCCCATTTATGGAGTCACATGTGCGCTCCCGTTCAGTGAGACACCAGACATCAACCCCACACATGCATGCACACACATGCACACACAGATACCAGACATCAAACACACACACACACGGAGATATGACATCAAACACACATGCATGCACGCACACACACACAAAGATACCAGACATCAACCACACACATGCGCACACACACACACACGCACACACACAGATATTAGACATCAACTACACGCACACACACACACGAAGACACCAGACATCAATCACACACACACACGCACGTGCGCACACATAGATACCAGACATCAATTACACACACACGCGAGGAGATACCAGACTTCAACTACACAAATGTGCGTGTACACGTGCACACACACACATTAGACATCAACCACACACATGCACACACACACACACACACACACACACAGATACCAGACATCAACTACACATACATGCACGCACACCGCAAACCAGCAGGGTTGAGGAAATGGTTTGTAGAGGGTAAGGAAAAGAATATCGATATGATTATAATCTCTCCTTTTCTCTATTTTCTTGCCTTCCCCAGATAGAAAGAACCCAGAGGTGATGGCCACGTCACCTTCGAGAGGAGATGTCTGCATTGTAACCTCCCTTTTCAACCCCTGAACCCACTACATATTTTTAATACAGAAAAAAAAAACATAAAATACATATTTTGGTCTCATTTTTCTTTTTGGTGATGACCGGGTCAAACCCACGCTAGGCAAACACTCTTCCACTGGTCCTTGTGCCTTTTTTGGTTTTTCAAGACAGGAGACAGGGTTTCTCTGTGTAGCCCGGGCTGTCCTGGAACTTGCTCTGGCCTCAAATTCAAGATTCACTTGCCTCTGCCTCCCAAGTGCTGGGATTAAAGGTGTGGGCCTCCCAGAAGCACTTACGCAGGGACGTTAGAGCCAGCTAGAGGCTGGTTTTTCTACTCTCTGTCTTCCAAGACAGAAGTGCTCACAATGCTCATCTTCCCTATTCAGTGCTGTCTGAAACAAATACATCAGTTCTTTGAGACAGGGTCTTATTTTTTAAGTTTGAGGTCTCAAACTCAGAGATCTGCCAGCCTCCTTTGTGTGTGTGTGTGTGTGTGTTTGTTTGTTTTAATATAGTATTCTCCCTGCAGGCCATAAGAGGGCTCCAGATCTCATTACAGATGGTTGTGAGCCACAATGTGGTTGCTGGAAATTGAACTCAGGACCTCTGGAAGAGCAGTTAGTGCTCTTACCCGCGAGCCATCTCTCCAGCCCCCTCTGCCAGCCTCTTGAATGCTGGTTAAAGGCGTGTGCCATCACACCTGGCCAAAATAAGTAGTTCTGAAACACCAGGGAAAGGGAACAGCCAGAACCCACCTGAGACTGTGGTGGCTCTCCTTCCTTCCTTACCCAGATTCAGCCCTTGTCGGGAAACGCCATGGCTGCTACAAAGTCCCACCTCGGCCACTTTCAGAGTCTCCACCATCAGCTGTGCCCGTTTTTAAATAAAAAAAAAAAAATTCTAGACAGGGTTTCTCTGCGTAACAGCCCTGGCTGTCCTGGAACTCACAGAGATCCTCCTGCCTCTGCCTCCTGAGTGCTGGGATTAAAGGTGTGCACCACTAGGCCCAGCTATCTTTTTTTTTCCTCCCATGCCCATCTTTTGATCTAACAAACATTTGTAGTGATTACTCTGCAACTATTTTTGCTTAATTCTTTTATTGGAAAAATGTATCTTAAAAGTCCATCAAGTTTTGAATATAAATTACGACTGTCAACCCATTCCAATCACCTTGGTAAGTGGTGGTGGCACACACATTAGAGAGGGTAGCCTGAGGCAGGAGAGCATCAAAGAAAGAGAAGACTGTGCCCCAATTAGTTAACAAAACTGGAGCTCGGGGTTCATCCCCAGTGTCCAACCTCTGGCCACCAGGACCTGATGTTCAGGGCCTTCCTTGGAGCACGCTACCCGGTGGGCACAGGTCCACCATGCCTGCAAGTGGTCGTGGAGCCTCTAACTAGCAGGTGAGCTCCCTCCAGGGAGGCAGGCCTGACGGGAAGGGCAAGGAAGCAAACCGGGAATGGACATTCACGACCAACGCTAGAGCCTGAAAGTCTACAGGGAGCACACTGAGCTTTGGACAAAGGAAAACCTCAGTCACTAGGTGAGGGGTAAAACTGGACGGGGTCAGCAGGAGTGGACCAGTTCCCATAGCCCTGACCCATTACCACACAACAGCTTCCTATTACAGAGCTAATGAGACCCCAGCCCGCCTCTCTAGGACGGGGCAGGTGCTCATCTGTCTTGTTCTGCCTTTCTAATCAGACCGCAAAGAAAGGGCCAGAACAAAGAGACCTGAGAAAACAAAGGGCCTAAAGACTCTGCTCCGGTGGCGCTCCCATGTAGAGCAGGAGCTTCAGCCGTGTGCCATGCCAAGTGACACTTCTAACCAAAGTCCCTGAGTCGTACGCTGGGTTCGAGGGCCAGTGCACAGAGGAGCTCAGCACGTGGGCACATAACCAGTTCTCTGCAGTTCTGATCCCAGCTCACCCTGTTCGTGTCTCCTCACTGTGGGAGGCCCTCTTGTAGAGACCAAACACAGAGGCACATTGTCCACGTCTGTCACAGAAACCTGAGCCCATGCAAGCACAAGCAATATGTCTGAAAGAAAGAAGCACAGCTCTGCGGAGCCCGCTCCATGAGGGCACTAGCTCGCCCTTGGCGCAGGGCCAACAACCAGACTGGTGGAGGGTGGGGCATGTGGAAATCACTTGACTCAACTGCGGGTAATTCTGTCCCTAGGAGACACTTGGCAATTTCTGGGGGTGTTTTGGTTGCCACACTGGGGTGGGCTGGAAATGCAGCCCACACTGTTTTCGGCTATTTGGGTTGAAAAGCTAGGCCTCCATAAAGGATCTCAAGATCTGTGCTCGAAGAGGGCTTCCAACCTGTCCGCTCTGCCGCTGCATTCCTAACAGGAAGTCCGCCCTGAGGTCCTGGCTTTTATAACAGCCCTCCTCTTCCCTTCACCTGGCCAGCAGGGAGCTGACAGAGGGTAGGCCAGGACGCCCAGTCTCAAATGGAATGTGGTCAAATTAAGATCGGCTCCTCACTTCTAATTCAGTGAGAAACAGTAAAATCCCTCAAAGGGATGGGGCGAGGCCTGAGATAGCAGCGGGATGGGGTAATTAAAAGAACTCATCTTAAATTAAAATTTTAATTAAAAAAAGAATATTTCTGGGAAGCTATTAATACTACAGAAGCACGGGATTAGAGGCCTAACTGGAGCAAGACCCTGGTGCCGGCAGAGACATGTAGGGCTGTGAGCCTTCATCTGAAATCCAGCGTGTACTGGGCAGTGGTAACCCCGCCCCTTGGCCTCTGCATTGCTCATTCCAGAAGGAAAGAGGGCAGGAAGGCAGCTGAGGTCCCCTCACCTACCTGCCTCATTTAAAAATAGTAAAGGCAAGAAGTTTAAACAGGTGGCACCCGACCTTCATTCCGGAGCAGGGAACTCATCCTAGGTTCCCAGAGAACCCCCAGCTCAGATCTAGGGTGCCCAGGGCTTCAGCTGACTCCTCTGGCCCACCAGTAGTCACTTGGTCAGTCCTGCTGCCTTGAGCCCATCTCCAGGAGGGGCAGAGGCCAGTGGGAGGAGAGGGAGTCCAGCCCCCATGCCGTTGGAGGCACTTGTTAGGAAGGGGGGAGAGGTGGGGCCCTTGGGTCACTGGTTGTGGAAGGGATCTGGTATGGGCAGCATTTCTTCTGGGCTGGACACGGAATGGGAACGCCAAGACTGCAGAGCCTGAATTAAAAAAAAAAAAAAATCAACTCTTGATGTCACATGATAGCCCAGGCTGCTCTCAAACACATGATAATCCTCCTGCCTCAACTTCCAAAGTGCTAGGATTGGGGAATATTATTCTCAGGTGTGTGGCTTTTATGTTGCATTTGTTTAACTCTGTGAAGCTATGTTTCTGTGCCTGTCTAAAACACCTGATGGTCCTAATAAAGAGATGGACAGCCAATAGCGAGACAGGAGCAGGGATGGGCGGGGCTAGCAGGCAGAGAGGATAAAGAGAAAGAGAATCAAGAGTAAGGAAGAGCTAGAGAACAAGGAGGAGAGGACATCAGGGCAGCCACCAGCTACACAGCCAGCCACAGTGGAGAAAGGTACACAGAAATAAAGATAAAAGCCCAGAGGCAAAGGATGTCAAGATAATTTAAGAAAAGCTGGCAAGAAACAGTCCACACAAAGGCCAGGCATTCATAAATAACAATAAGCTTCCATGTGGTTTATTTGGGAGCTGGGTGGTGGGCCCCTCAAAAAGCCAAAAGTGTAAAACACCCACAACAGGCATGAACCAGTGTCTGGCCAAAGGAAGATCTGGAGCCAAACACAACAGTACTAGTGGCTCTTAGAAGTTTCCAGAAGGAGGATCCTGAATTAAAGGTCAGCCTGGGCTACAAAGTGAATTTGAGTCATTTCAGCTCCCTACAAAACCCTATTGGACGAGAAGGAAAAAGCAGTTTGCCCTCAAAGAAAACAAAGCCCAAGGGAGAAGGCGCTATACAGGTGCCCATCTTTGTGGGGGAGCAGAAGGGAGACAGCCCCACTAAGTAGCCCTAACCTCACGTTTGCAGAGACTTGCCCGCCTCCACCTCCCCAGTGCTGGGTTACAGGTACGTGCTACCAAGTCCGGCCTATAGTGGATATTTTAAGCTTTCCATAAGGCTCTTTCCTCAATGTTTTTCTCTCTCTCTCTTTTTTTTTTTTTTTTTTTTTTTTGGTTTTTCGAGACAGGGTTTCTCTGTGGCTTTGGAGCCTGTCCTGGAACTAGCTCTTGTAGACCAGGCTGGTCTCGAACTCACAGAGATCCGCCTGCCTCTGCCTCCCGAGTGCTGGGATTAAAGGCGTGCGCCACCACCGCCCGGCCTCTTTTTTTTTTTTTTTTTGAGACTGGGTACTACATAGCCTATACTAACCTTGACTTCACTATGTTGTCAGAGAAGCTTGAACTTGACCTCGGGTTTGCTGGGCGGGACGCTGGGTGTGTGCCACTACAGTCTCCCCACCCCACACCTTCCTGCAGAGATCCTACTTTTTCTGATCCTGTGTTCTTGCGTTTTCACTTTCTCATTCTTGCATCCAAGGATCACGGTCTGCAGCAGGCCGCAGGGTGTGCCGCACGGGCACGGGGTCACTCACCAGGCCTGTGGGAGCTACAAGGCCCTAGAATTGCTCCACGGTCTGTCCCGGTTTCCTTTGGATCTCATCTGCTCCTGAACCGCACCGGTCTGTTGAAGAGCACAGGGCATGGTCACCTAGCTCTCCGCACTCCATGACAAGCAACCGTTTCCCCTGAGGCCCCAGGAGCACCTGTCTGAGGAGTTTAAGCCTGACCACCATTCTTCTCAGACAAGTCTCCCACAGGAAAACAAGATGGAGGAGTCATTTACTAATGCGATTCACACACACACACACCACTCCAATATTTTCCTGTGAGTTTTGTAACCAGTATTAAAAAACTTTGTCCAGACGTGTTCAGAGACATTATTTAGAACAAACCCTTACATGGCCCAAGATGTCCAGTCACACTGTGACTTGCTCTGACACACTGACTGAACAGGTTCTTTCTTTTCTTTTCTTTTTTTTCTTTCTATTTTGGGATAGGGTCGCTTGGCCAGGCTGCCCTCAAACTCTCTGTGCAGGATGACCTTGAGCCTCTTGTCCCTAGTTCCTGAGTGCTGGGGTTAGAGGTATGAGTCACCACACCCAGCTTCTGCAAGGCTGAAGATCAAGCCCAGGGCTTCCTGCACGCTAGGCGAGCGCTCCACCACCTGAGCTACGTCCCAGCTCTGCTTAGGTTCTTAATAGGGAGACCCATGGTCTGAGAAAAAGGCCTTCAATATTACAACATTTATACTCCAATGAAGACCCAGTGCTAACTGTGAAGAAGGGGGCTAGCCCTAGAGATCAGAAACCCACACCACTGGGGACCAGGTCTACACTCTAAGATTCGTGTTTCCCCATTAAGTATTCTGTTATGTCCCTCACTTGACGACACCCCCAAATAAACACCCACCCTTCCCTTATTACCATGGCAAGTCCATCTCCAGCCCCCATCTCTCCCGAGCCAATGTGAGTCAAGTGGACAAAATTCATTGGTTCCCCGATCATGGTGCGGTCAATCCGTCTTCTCCTCTTCTTCTGCTCGGAGAAGACAGGGAGTCACACAGGCAGCCTTCTCCTCCGTGGAGGAAGGGGAAGGAGGCTTGGAAAACCACCAAGAGTTAAGGTTGACTTGGCAGTGTAATGGGCAAACATCAGGGTAGAAAAGACAGACAGAGCTGGAATAACAAATCTGAGACAATGTCACCAGAGTGGTGGCCTGCTGAGTACACACAGACAGGGACAAAGCAAAGGTACCTAGGATGATGAGGGGACACTGACAGGTCTTAAGTTCTACCTATGACCCCTGCCACCTCAGAACAGGAGCAGGTGACAGAGCTGTTCAACTCTTTTGTCACAGTCTCCTTTATTGCACAGGACCGTACCCTGCCACAGAAACTCAGGAGGTGGGTAAGACAAAGTGTTTTTCAGAAGGCAGATCAGAGATGGCGTGTCTACTTCCCAGCACATGGTAACGAATTTCTGTGTGTGGCAGGGTGGGGACAGGAGACTTACCGGCTGGGGCTTCTCTACCACGCAACAGCCCAGTTTGTGCCAAAATTCACTCATGTTCCCTGATGGTTCCAGCTTCGGGCCTCTGCCAGAGGCCCCAGAGGGCTCTTGTTTTGTTGCTAACCTGCCAGTCCTCACTCTCAGGCGGAACAGCACCTTGGATTCACACAGCTGGATGGTTCGAGGGCTGTGGGAATCCTAGAGACCCTCAATTGTGGAGTGAAGGTCGGAGTCTCGGACCCGGGGCCACTAAAAGCACCAGCTTGAGTGGGCAGGCAGGCAGGCACAAGGTTCTGTCTTCTTTAGATGTGAAATTCTAAATTTTAGCAGAAAGGAAAAGAATTGTTAGTGAGAAGCATCCCTCCCCAGTCCCTTTCCCAAGAGACCTGATACACTTCCATCTTCTCTCGTGGAGGCTACTGCTGCCTCAAACACAGGATGCTCACAGTTGCTCCTCACAACGGATAGTGCAAAAGACCAACCGGGTCAGGAACGATGACAACTGGGACCAAGGAAGAAGGGGGCTAAGAGAACTTTGGATGAGTCGGTGACAGAAATGGACAGAGTTAAGGGGTGCTACTGACTTCAGTTCCCTTCACCCTGGGCGAGGGCAGGAGGGGAGGGCACGTAAGAGACTCCGAAGAGGAAATAGTGGTTTCTGTTCTCACAAACAAGGCCTCCGCCCTGTCCCTCCCTTTTCTCTTACCTTGCCCCAACACCACCATTTGCTTTAAGGACCACCTAGTCAGTGCCCAGGAGACTGGCAGTGAGTTCTGGAGCGGGGAATTTCTCCTTCTCAGTCCACTGCCTTTGTTCCTCCGCACGCACTTCCCCCAGCTGAAGTCCAACGGCCTCCCAGAGTCCAGTTAGAGTTAATATCTGACCTTGCCTTTCCTGAGAGCTCTGCAGACTTGTGTGCACCTACCCGTGGCCCCACAGGTAATGTGCAGAGTGGCTTTCTGCTCTGAGCCTCCCCACCCTTTTCCACGTGTTCCATCCTGTGCTGTTGGGTGTCTTACACCCTGTAAGGCTCAGACCTCCCTTCCCCCTCCCTCCTGCTCTGACCTGCTCTTTTCCTTCTCCCCAGTTCCAAGCTCCACCAGTGAGCCAGACACACACAGGAACTTTCCAGCAGCACTGTGTCCCAGGAGGAACGTTCTCCCCTCCTCACTGCTGCCAACCTGGGGGTGACAGCCCATCTGCGTTTCCTCTGTACTTCCCTCTCCATAGCAGAGTCAAGCTCAGGAGTCCAAGAGGGCAGCCCATGAATATTAAACATGAGCATGAATAGGAATGAGCCTCTAGGCTTGCGGCTGGAAGCTGGGTGCTCCAGTAGCCTAGACAGACCAAAAAAAAAAAAAAAACTGAGTTTTGTTTGTTTGTTGAGTGTTGTTTTCTAGCAGCCCTGAGATGAGATCACTCAAGCAATGAAATACAGCTCCTAGGGTAGGAAAGAACCCAAGGGTCAGCCTCTCTTTCACTTCCCTTCCCGCCCCTGGGAGGCAGGAGTAACCAGGACTGGCCAGAACACAGCTGCCCAGGGAGGGGAGGCTGACCAGTGGGAACACGGTCACAAGGTTTGTCATGATGGTGGCAGGTGGTAGGGGTTTGGGGAAACGTAGAAAACAATAAAGAATCAGAGGAAACCCCCAACACGACCAGACAGTCTATACTGAGGCTGGGCTCTACCCAGTATTCCCCACCCTGCTCAGAGCGCAGTGGACAGAGGTGGCCAGTACTGGGAGGAGGGAGGGGAGGAGGGAGAGGAAAGGGGGCCCTGGAGGAAACAAGGACCTTTCTGTTTCTCTTCCAGGGACCTGACCAAGATGGGTGGAGGGAAAGTGTGTGGGGGACTTGGCAAGAAACAACCAATGATGATGAGAAGTGACCAGGAAATTCCAGTCCCTAGGACATTAGGGTCTCTGAAGCTTGGAGGCGGTGTCAGAGTGTGAAGACAGGCCAGGGTCACTGTGGCAGTGTTGGGTGGGGGGGAAGAGGAACAAAGCCAGAAAAGGAAGTACTAGGCATTGGCTGTCACTCTGTTTTAAAGCAGCCAACGATTGGGATGGGGACAAACCGGGCCTTAGCTGGTGAGCCGAGGCGGCAGCGATGCTGGAGCCACTGCCTACTCCTTCATCCCCACAGAAAAAAAAAGGGAGGAGATGGGAAAAGAGAAGAGATCTAGGATTAGACAGCATAGAGCCACATCCTGACAGTGGGGCTCCTCTCATTTCCACACGAAATCCAGAACCTGGAGTGACAATCTCCAAACCACCGGCGTTATCACAGTGGGCTTTGAGGACGGAAGAGCTGGAGAGGGGCGAGTAGGAGAGGGGTGGGGGTAAGGAGCCGGAGAGGAAGGATGTATACAGGTAGTTCCCCGGTCCTGTGGTAGCCCCAAACCGGTTTTCCCGGTCCCGCTGCTTCCAGCCTCAAGGCTTCCAACCCGCTGTCTGACAAGCCTTCACAAGAAGCAGCTGGAGAGAAAGAGACTCGAGAATGGTGTGGGCAAATTCTGGCTGTAAGCCCAGGGATGCAGCTGGTCCCTGCGTGGAGACCCTCCAGACACAGCGGGCTCCTGAGGGGCCCTGGAGAGAGGAACGGGCCCCATTTCCAGTCAAGTGACAGACATTTGTCCTAGCCAACCCTGCCCGAACCCCAGGAAAGGGCTTCTGGGGACTTAAGAGGAAACAGGAGATCCTAATTTGTTCCCCTCCCCCAATATTTTCCATCAGACTCCAGCTCTCTCCCCCACCCACTCCGAACTAGGATGAGAACCTCAGTGGATCGCTGTGCCTCTGTCACTGTTCTCCGTGGCTGCCTCAGTCTGGCTTAGACCTTCCGGGGCCCCAGCACCACTTCGTTTTGTCTGGGACAGCAGACCTCTGAGGTTAGTGGGCCGGCGAGGAGCCCCTGTCGCTTCGCACCTCCCACCCGGCCCCACGCTGCAATCGCCGCGTCCCTGCCTCTCCCCGGCTGGCGCCACCCGCGCGTGGACTGTGACCGCGACCTCCGACCCGCCCGGCGCTCTCACCTGCGGCTCCCCGGCGTCCAGGCGGCGGCCGCTGCGGGCGGGGGCTCCGCCACTCCGGGATCCCGGGCTGCTGCTCCGCACGGCGGGGAGTCGAGGGCGGGCCGGCAGAGGTGGGGCCGGCCGAGGGCGGAAACGCCGGCGACGCGATTACGAAACCCGCGGGCTGCGAGCCGAGCTCAGCGCTCCGCCCAGGCCTGCCGGTGCGCACGGCGTGGCCCGCGGGGACAGCGGGAAGCACCGCTCTCCTGGACACCCTAAGTGTGTGTGCTAGGTCTGTCCACCTGCTGCAGGTGCAGAGGTGACCGCGCGCCGGGGCCCTTTCCGGGTCTCCCAAAGTCCCCTTCAGCCCTTAGAGTGAAAAGGAGGGGCGTTTTGTGGTCTAGCGGGAAGTCTTTTTTAACCCATGCATCTAAGTTAGAGGACAATTAACTGTTCAGCCATTGCACCCCGGACAGCACGAGGGTGCTGGAGAGATGTGGGAGCCGTGCGAGCCGAAGGAGAGGCTCTAGCCTGGGTGGCGTGTTCCGGAACCTATCATTCGAATTAGCCGAGTCAGGCAGAGAGGGGGCGGGGAGTGCTTCCGCCCTTGCTAGGAGGGGCTGCATTGCAGGGGAGACCCAGCGGCCGACTTTGTCACAGACGAGGCAGAAGGCGTGAGCAGACAAAGCCGTCTCATCACCAACAGCTTCCTTCTGCAGCCTCCTCCTCTCCGGTCCAGAGCAGACCCCCGAGCCCCTGAGGCATTCTCTCCATCTTCGGAACACGCCAGTCATTCATTGATAACAGGTAACCTAGTTGAGGGGCGGCTTCTCAAGCTTGAAAGACCCCCATGTGAGACTAGGTGGGGGACCGTTTCAGAGGAGAGAAGGGGGCGCTCTGAACAATGGGTAGCTGTTACCAGATTTTTATCTGTTAAGATCTCCATCTATGCCTTATCGTGGACCTAAGCATTAATTTCCAACACTTTACCTGTAATTATTTCTCGGCATTTAGCTCTTCATTTCGTGTATCCATTTTCCGATAATTTTTGCCTTGTGCATCTAATGGCTTCTGTCTAGTGGCTAGTTATCTGTATCTTCCTTTTCAAGCTATAATTTTGCTACCAGTTATTTGGTGAACTTTATTCCTACTGTAATTCCTGCAACCTCTACTTCTTGTGTTTCCACCCTCCTCACTGTTCTGTGTCTGTGATAGGGAGTTTTGGGGAGTGCTCCTTTTTCCTTTTCCTTTTCCTTTTCTTTTTTAACATGGGATACTATACAATCTCAGATTTTCACTCCGAAGATGCTTGAGGTAGGACAGGTGGGGGCAGCTGTGTCATTGCCTAATGTTGCAATCAGTGCAGTCCACAGGAATTACTGATGAGAACAGATTTTTCTTTGCAGCCCCTCCTAGTTCGTGGGGAAGGTTGTGGCTAGTGGGAAAATCCCAGAGCAATGTGAGACACACCAGAAAGCTTCTAGCCCCATCCTCCACCAGCCATCCTCAGGCTGCATGGTGGCAGCATGACACAGCAAGGCTCTGTGGAGCAGGCCTTGGGTGCTCCTGGGGGGCAGCAATCTAGACAAAGGGTATTTGGGTGTGTCCACGTGGCTTAAAGAAAGTATGTCTTTAATCATGGTGTCTCGAAGAATTGACAATGAAATTTAGAAGTTACTTTACCTACAATATCGGGGTATTTTAAAATGGATGGCACATTTACTGAGCGTGTACCACGTCGTCAGTCACCATCCAGAGCCTTCAGAGAGACAGGTAAAATGATGAAGAGTAGTTGAGGAAGGAAGGGGAAGCCAGCTCGAAAGCAGCCCGTCTTCTTATTTTAATGCTACATATACCTGTGTGTCTGCTTTCTGGAATGAATTTGGGTCTCTGGACATGTCTCCGGGCTGGAGATTTTCAGCTTTTCAATATTTCCTTTAAATATTTCCACATAATTTCCTTTAACTCGTTTTATTTCGAACTGGTTTTGTGTTTTGTTCATGTTCTTTTTGTTTTGGTTTGCGGGGTGGGTCTCTGGATTCAGTATGCAGCCCAGGCTAGGCTTGAACTCTCAGTCCTTCAGCCTGCTGAGTGCTGGGACTGCAGCTGTGTGCCTCCATGCCTGAATCTAGCTGTTTCAGCTGGAAGACAGTCCTGTGCAGTCTCCTGTTATACGTGTTACAGTTGAAAGGAAAGGAGTCAGATTGTCAGCGCTGATTTAAGTGCTAGCTTAGTCTCTATTTTTCAAGACAGTTTGTTGGCTTCCATACAACTCCTGATCCTCCTGCCTCCTCCTAGTCAGATTAGAACCACAGAAGGAGAATATACTTAGAAAAGAATTATTTTGAGAAATCAATTATTTTTATGTATGAGTGCTCTACCTGAAGCCAGAAGAGGACATCAGATCCCACTATAGATGGTTGTGAGCCATCGTGTGGTTTGTGGGAAATTAACTCGGGACTTCTGAAAGAGCAGCCAGACTGCTGAGCCATCTGCCCAGCACTGAGAACTAAATTCTTAGCTGGGAGTGGTGGCACATACACCTGTAATCCCAGGACTCGGGGGCAGAAGCAGGGATTCCAAGTTAGAAGCCAGCACTTGGGCTACATGCTAAGACCTTATTTAAGAAATAAAAATAGGGGCTGGAGAGATGGCTCAATGGTTAAGAACACTGCCTGCCCTTCCAAAGGTCCTGAGTTCAGTTCCCAGCAACCACATGATGGCTCACAACCATCTGTAATGAGATCTGGTGGCCTCTTCTGACCCGCAGGCATACATGCAGACAGAATACTGTATACATAATAAATAAATAGATTTTAAAAAAGAAATAAAAATAAAACCACAAAAAGATGTCTTTTTTTTTCCAGACAGCTCTCACTGTATAACTCTGGTTAGCTTGGAACTCACAGGTGCCTGCCTCTGCCTCCAGAGTGCTGGGGTTAAAGGCGTGAGCCATGACCTCCCGGTGAAAATTCGTAATGGAGCGTGGTGGTACCTGGTTACATTCTAGGCTCCTCGGAGGCTGAGGCAGGATTGAGGGACGTACCAGGCCAGGACTGGGACGGAGATGGCTCAGTGGGTAAAGCCATCTTTACCCACCCAAGTGTGAGGACCTGAGCTGGAATCCCCAGAACCCATATAAAGCTGGACATGGGAGTGCAGCTGTAATCCCAGGTTACAGCAGGATGGAGGCAGAGCAGGAGAAGCTCCAGGAGCTCCCAGCCCAGCCTGCCTGGTTTACAAGGTCAGACAAGCAGAACGCAAAGCCTCTCATCTCTACCAAGGCATAGGGTGTGGACGTCCAGCCCCACCCCCCACAGATCTCTCTCTCCCTCTCCCTCCCTCCCTCCTTCCCTCCCTTCCTCCCTCCCTCCCTCCCTCCCTCCCTTCCTCCCTCTCTCCCTCCCTCCCTCCCTCTCTCTCTCTCTCTCTCTCTCTCTCTCTCTCTCTCTTTTCCGGGACAGGATTTCTCTGTGTAGCCTGTTCTGGAACTCACTCTGTAGACCAGGCTGGCATCGAACTCTCAGAGATCCGCCTGCCTCTGCCTCCCAAGTGCTGGATTGAAGGCATGCGCCACCACCACCCAGCACACACAGAGATTTAAAAAAAAAAAATTCAAGTTTAAAAAAAAAAAGATTTAATTTTTATGAATGCCAAGAACATGCCTGCTGCCTGAGAAGACGGTGTCAGATCCCTTGGAACTGGCGTTGGTTATCAGCTGCCATGTGGTTGCTGGGAACCCAGGTCCTCTGGAAGGACAGCAAGAGCTCTCGGATTATGCTAGAAGTATGAGTCTTGGGGTGCACATCAGCTCCTGAACAATCCAAGGTGTCTTCTGGTTTTCACGGTTTTAGTTGAGTGCAATGGCACACACCTTTTGTATGCAAGCACTCAGGAGGCAGAGGCAAGCAGATCTTTGTAAGTTCGAGATTGGCGTGGCCTACAAAATGGGTTCTAGGACAACCAGGGCAATATAGTGAGACTGCGCTTCAAATAACGCGGCTTAAAAAATATATTTGTTTTTCATTTTAAGCTAGGTGTGATGGTGATGTCTGTGATCTCAGCACCCAGAATCTGGAAGCTGAGACTAGAGAGAATCTTGAGTTTCAGGTTAGTCCAGGCTATATAATAAGATTCTACATAGCCTGGGTTACATAGCTAGACCCTTGCTCAAAAGAACAAAAACAAATTTTTTCTTAGTAATTGTTTTCTGTTTTAATTATGTAATCTGGGTGTCAGAAGTTCAAGGTCAGCCTCTGCTATTTTAGTTCATGGGCTTACCTGTGTCATTGTCTGTGAAAAACAGTTTATTATATGTCCTGTATTATATGAAGGTCACTCTGTAGGAGACTTTTAAGGGAAGGTTTTTTTTAAGTCGGCTAGCAAGGCAACACCTGGTGATGTCATAAACTTCCCGATAAGCAGAGTCAGTAACAGCCTGACTCCTGAGGCATGCTCTTTAGTGTCTGTAGTCCAGACCTCAGTGGGGCTTGGTTAGCTCAAAGGTGTTATAGGTGCAGTCATGCTTGCTAATTCTCTGCTCGTTCCCATGGAGATGGTCAGAGCTGAGTTCATGGGGCAATGACCTCACCTTTCTGCTAACTCCTTGGCCCTGCTTCAGTCCGACATCACGCTCTTGTTAAACTACTTCTCTGCTGAGTAATGTTCAGCTCCCAGGGGCTTATTTTGGAGCTTGGTGGGGGGGTGGGGAGAGGAGAGAGAGGAAAAGGAAGGGAGGATGAAAGGGGAAGGATGGTTGAAAGAACCCAGAATTTGCTTTTTTAAGCCATGTATCTTGGACCATGCCTGTAACCCGAGCATTTGGGAGATGGAGGCAGGAGAATCAGGAATTCCATTTTGAAGCTATTCTGAGCTATGAGACCTTGCCTGAAAAAAAATTTATTTATTATTATTATTATATTGCTTATTTTGTTTTGCTTGAGCCAGAGTCTTGCCCAGCCTGGGCCCGAACACATACTCCTCAAACTCCTGCCTGAGCCTCTTGATTGTTGGGATTATAAATAGAACGGGTAGTATTTTTTTAATGTTATGAAAGGTCATGGGATGGCCCGAAGGTGGTTGCACATGCCTTTAATCCCAGCACTTGGGAGGCAGAGGAGGTGAATCTCTCTGAGTTCGAGCCCAGCCTGGTTTACAAAGCAAGTTCTAGGGCACCCAGAGCTGTTACACAGAGAAACAACCCTGTCTCAAAAAAAAAAAAGAAAGAAAGAATGAAAAAGAAAAAAAGATATCAGAAAAAAACCCGAGTTCAGATCCCCAGAAGCCAAATAAAAAGCTTACATCTGTAGCCCCAGAAACACGGGAGGGTGGAGACAGGAGGATCGCTGGACTTGCTGGCTGCCCACCGAGCTCCAGGTTCAGCGAGAGCCTGTGTCAGAGAGCAGGGTACATGTTGCTCAAGCAGGGTGGTGCTCCTCTCACTGCCGCCCACACACTCATCGTGTGACACCTGTGGACACCCGTGTCTGTCTTCGCACAAGATCACAGGGAAAGGCACACGGCTGGAATCCCAGCACTCTGGAGACTGAGGAAGGAAAATGGCTGACTACATACTACATAACAGCCCGGGCTACAGAGGAGGACCCTGTCTTTTTGTTTTTTTCCCTAAAAAAATTTCAAAGGAAGGAGGACCGTGCATAAAAAAAAAAAAAAAAAAAAAAAAAAAAAAAAAAAAGCAGCCCAAAAGTTGTGTCCTGGTGTGATACGTTCATGTAACCCCAGCACTAGGGCACCTCCACACGAAGGCTTTGTGTTTGAAGTCAGCCTGAACTAGAGTTGAGTTTAGAGCAAGACTCAAAAACCCACTTCTGGGCCACCCGCTGACCATTTACCCACCCCAACCCCGCATTTCCTGCAGTTTCTGTTCTAGGTCAGTTTTCCTAGTTTGGTAGAGACATTTCACGTCATATAGGGACACTTTGGAACCTACTTAAGGCCACTTTTTAGGAGTCACAGGCTGGTGAGAGCTGATAGTGTGTTCCAGAAAGACTTTGAAATTTCTATTTTTGGTGGCAGTGGAATGTTCTTTTTGTTCCTTTGGGAACATTTAAACTAAAGCTTCTTGCCCTTTCCCTGGCTAGTAAATAATCCATGAAGGCTCCAGAGAGCTCTGCTAGTCACAGTGTCAGAGAGCTGTGGGCTGGATTAGAAGCAAAGGTACCACAACTGATTGTTAACGTGGTGGCGCACCCCGTTAATCCCCCATACTCCCGAGGCAGAGGCAGGCGGATTTCAGGGAGTTCAAGGCCAGCCTGGTCTACAAAGCAAGTTCTAGGACAGCCAGAGAAGCCCTTGAAAAACAAACAAACAAACAAGCAAAAACCCCAAAAAACATGGAAAGAGGAGTTGGGCATAGTGGCATATGCCTTTAATCTCTGATCTCTGGGAGCAGAGGCCAGCAGCTCTTGGTGAGTTCAAGGCCAGCCTGGCCTGCATAGTGAGACCCTGTCTGTCAAGTCACCATTCTCTCCCATGTAAGTTTGCTTCATTACCTGGTGCTTTTAGCCTGCTTGCTCTCGGTTGTCAGCTTTTCTCTAACATGTGAGTCAGCGGGAAAAGATCGTGGTGTAGCGGAAGAAAGCTATTCTAGTGTCTGGGTTTGTCCTGAGGAGAGATGGGCCAGAGAGACATAGTGAGGATTTGTTACTCTGGGGACAAATAAGTGAGAGTAGCCAAGTGTGCATTGTGCTAATAAGGGCAAACTAGTGTTTATATGTAAGGTCTATAAGATCTAGCTCCTGCTTTACCCAAAAGTAGATGTTTTCTGGTTTTTTGTTTTGGGGGGATTTTTATTTTTATTTTTATTTTTTGCTTTTGAAACAGCCTTGGAACTCACTCTGTAAACCAGGCTAGCCTGGAACTCAGAGATCGCCTGTTTTTGCCTCCCAAGTGCTGGGATTAAAGGCATGTGCCACCATGCCCAGCCTAGTAGGTGTGTTTTTAGCCATAGAGGAACTTTTGGTCTCATAAGGAGATAAACACATAAAATATATCCAGTCCATCGGGATCTGTAACCAGAACAGGATGGAGTCAGGTAAAATTCTGCAGGGTGTTGGGGAAGGCTCTGGGGTGGCTAGGTAGGTGAAGCTCATCTGCTTTGGGGGAGATGTCCTGGAGGAGGTGAGTTCGTTGCCGCGTTAAAGGCAAGAGGAAATGCGAACATGTCATGGGAGACCTTTAGAGAACACCATAGCTTATTAAACAGACGTGAAGAAGCCAAGTGTTTGGTTCTGGGATGTTTTCCTTGACCAGTACATGTATAAAGTCCTGGCTTTGATTCTCAGCACAGTTAATTAATTCTTAGTTGAGCAGGCCTGTAACTCGGGAGGCTGAGGCAGAAAGATTTCAAGTTCAAGGTTGGACTTGGGCAAGTCAGTAGAGCCCATCTAAAAATACAGGTAAAAAGAGGGCTTAGGGTATAATTCAGGGTTAGAACATAGAGTTTTATTTGCCTAGACACCCCAGCGTCTGTTAACCTCTCAATACCACACACAAAAAGAGTGGGGCCAGACTTGTAAAGCCTCAGAAATCAGACCTAAAGGGATGGAGATACAGCTCCTGCCTGCTGTGTATAAGACCCGAGGTATATTTCTGAGGGAAAAATTAGAGCCAAGGCGAGCCAATTAAGAGCTGTACAAAATCATGATAGAAAGTCCTGGTATTTGTCTTAAAATCCTTGGCTTATTTACGAAGGAAACAAAAAAGATCAGCTTAAGCAAGGGAAGGCTCGGGGTAAGGGGCTTGCTCTGGCATGAAGACTAACAAGTGATTTGCTCTTCCCCAGGGAATTATGAGGGACCCTGTGAGTAGCCAGTACAACTCCTTTCTTTTCTGGAGGATGCCCATCCCAGAACTGGATCTGTCGGAGCTGGAAGGCCTGGGCCTGTCAGATACATCTACCTACAAGAGCACAGACAGCAACGGTGGCAAAATGGGCGGTCAGGCAAGCGGAGCAGAGCAGAAGAACCCAGATGATCCCCTCCTTGAATTCAGCACCTTCAACTTCTGGAGAGCTCCCATTGCCAGCATCCACTCCATCGACTTGGACTTGCTCTAAGGCCAAAGCTGCTCTCTCCCACCCCTTACCCCACTGCCTTCCCTTTTAAGCCCCATCCTTTCTAAGCCTTTCCCATCTAATACTGTTCTCTTCCCTCTATTGTGCTGGTGGTGCTGATGAATCTGCCAATTTAATTGTATGTTTGTATGTATTTATGTATTTATTTCTTATTTATTTATTTATTTATTTATCTGCCTACTCCATTTCTCTCAAAAGCCTTCTAGGCACAAAGTCAAGGGTTCAGTCACAGGAGAACTAGATCACGGGATTTCCACCCCAATCCCAAGGATATTAACTAGTCCCAGAAAACCATCCGTATTGGGGCACCAGAGAGAAGTACAGTTGTGCAAAATGGGAGACCGATTTTTCTTTTTTCGTTACATTTTAATCAGCTTCAGGGATTCTTTGATCCTCCCTGATTTCCTGCACGAGGCCAGTAAGCAAATATTTCAAGAAGTAGTGAGGAACCTGGAAATTCTGAGATGCTTCCTACAAAGCAGGATGCCTAAAAGGCTAGGTAGTAAGTTCTGTTTCTTGTCGTGCAGAAACATGGGTGGTCATGGGTATGAGAGGAAATAATGCATCCTGGGGAACGGGAGTGAGGAAAAGCCTGGAATCCACCTTACAGCTCCGCTCCCAGCTGTGGGTTGGGAGAAAATCAGATTTCAGTCTTCATGGGGAAACCTTGGTGTAGGATAATCCATAAAAGGCAAAAGATTTATATGATCTAAAGAGAAACCAGAGTATATTAGCATAATTTATATAAAGTTGTGATTCAGTCATGGAACAGGCGGAGTGTTTTGGTTTTTTGCACTTTCGCTTTGCCTTTCTGTAGTTGCGGTACGTGATAGGAGCCAATGGTTCCTGGGCATAGTTCTTCAGCCACTGGAAGACCGTGAAATAAGCAATTATATTCAGACCCTACACCTGTCCCTCTTCCTTCCAAAGTTATTGCTGCTGAGTTGTGCTGCCATTTGTTCATTTATTTAATAAAGATGTTAAAGCCTAGGTCTGGGTTTGAGTTTCCTCTCTTCTCAGTGAAGTACTACAGATCTCAGAATTTACTCGTTCCCACATTCAGCTTCTTGTTTTCTCTTTCTAATACTGACTGCACAAGAACTGTTCGTGATGGATGGCACTTGGTGGTCGCAGTGCTTGCCAGGCCCTGGTAGAGTTCCTCAGGAAGCAGCCAGTGCTCTTAGACACTAAGCCACATCCCAAGACCGTTCGTTCTTTTTGTTTTTTCTCTGTATAACAGTCCTGGTACTTTGTAGACCAGGTTGGTCTTAAACTCAAAAAGATCCGCCTGCCTGTGCAGGGGTGTGTCACCATTTCCACCTTGTGTTTAAATTTGGGGCCTGGAACCTGGACCTTTATTGAGTTCAAAGCTCTCTCTGCCTAGGCTGCCATTAGAGGTTTGTCTGTTGCTGCTTTTTGAAGGACCTTTTGGTTGTTTTTTTTTTTTTCTTCTCAGTCCATTCATTTAAACAGATGAGTGGAAACCAAGATAAGCTGTTTGGTACATGAAGTGACCGTAAAGTAGATGCAAATTCATGTTCCATTCTCTTCAGTCTCCCCCAAAACGTTGTAAGTTTGTCTTCCCTGAGAATGTCTTTATATTCAGGCTACTAATTGGTAAAGTATCCATCCGGTCGGGCAGGTGTCCGATGCGCGTGCACATCCAGGAATGTCCCAAGCAGTCTCGCGAAGGTTAAGACGAGGAAGCACGATTCTCCCCTGACCCTAAGGCTAGCCCTGCGGAGAACCAGTGGGAAAGGTGGAGCGCAAACTCCAAAACGACCCACCAGCAACCTCACCCTCGCAAGCGTTGGCGCCAAAACTACCGTCCCGGTCCGTCCCCTACCGGAACTATGCCTCACGTAAGCCACGTAATCAATGATCCTGCGCCTCGCTAAGTAGTCCCGTTCAGGATGCCCTCGGTACACGCTTTTCAAGCTCAAGAGGTTCTCAGTAGGAAGAAGTCGGCCTCAGAGGTGCGTTGCGGTTTTGACAGAAAGGCAAAGTGGGTTTTCTAACCCATTTCATCCGGATTCCTCCGCCAGGAGGCATAGTCACCGGGTCTCCACTTCCGGGTCCGCCATTTTATTGCCTCCATTTCTCCGCGAGGGGGGGGGGAAGGTCCCCCAAATATGCATATGTGAAAAGGCCAAAAAGTGACCGCCGCTGGCAAGGAGTCTTAACTTGAGAAAGAAACGGGACCAAGCTGGCGGGCCCAGTAAGAGCGAAGCGGGCAGCGCTCCGGAAGAGGTGAGGGGGAGGGAGACGCAGGGTTCCGGAGCGGCCGGAGCGCCGTGGAAGGGGCCGTGACAAGTGCCCAGCCCGGACCTGTGGGCGCCGGCCCGGAGGCTGCCGGAGCGGGGGTGGCGGCGGTGGGGAGAGGGACAAAGAGGAAGGGGATGCTGGCGGGAGGAAGGGGAGGGGATTGGGAGGAGGTGAAGGGGGTGGGTGGAAGACCTGGGGCCGGGGAGCCGGACTACGGGAAGCCCAGGCCAGAGGAGTGGCCGCTAGGGGGCAGCGTGGAGCGGAAGTCCAGGCTGCTGCGAGCCTCAGACTTGGGGCTCCCTTTTGCAAGTTGGCGCCCCTGTTTTTGGCAGGCACAACGCTGGTGTAAAGAACTGAAGGATATTTGAGGCAAAAGCGGGCACTCTTACATTTCTGGGTCTGATAGTAACGTGATGCTTTAGTGAGTTCATAATCTGGGTAAGAGCAGTTATGGCCTGATATCCAGTTCTTACACGGATGTTTGTGCAGGAGACGTGTGCAATTAAGAAAAAGGAATAAAATCATCCATAGACCGTGAATTGCTGTTTGTTTCCCATTAGTGTGTTCCTAGTCTCACAGACTTCCTCGAGGCGCCGCTCATTGGTCTCCGCTTCCTGTAAAGTTCCTCTAGTTTCTGTCTTAAATATTTGAGTCTCACAAAGTATCTCAGACCGTGCACCTTGCAGCTCTCCTCTTTTGTTTAGCCTGGAGTGTTGGGGTTACAGAGGTGAGCCACTATGTCTCGCTAGTCACGGGGGGGGGGGGGGTTGTTGTTTGTTTTTCGAGACAGGGTCTGTCTGTGTAACAACTCTTAACTGTCCTGGAATTCGTTTTGGAGACCAGGCTGGGGCCTCGAAGTCACATAGATCCATCTGCCTTTGCCGGGATTAAAGACGTGTGCCACCACCACGCGTGGGGGCTGCTAGTCGTGTTTTTATACGTGCCGTAATAAGGAAGAGCAAACCACCACACCCAAATTATTAGATAAGCCAAAGTGATTTTTGGCAGTGAAGTCCATTGTCAAGTGCTCAGGCACTCCATGGTTATTAAAACGTTTATTGAAAATTCTTAAAACTAAGTATGGAGTATATATCTGTGATCCCAGCTCTCAACCATTGAGAAGAGCAGGTAGAACAGGCAGAAGCATCCGGGTATTCAAGTCCAGCCTGTCCTCCTTGAGCCCCGTCTCAGTGAAAAGCAAGCAACAGTGCCGTCCTTGTGGTCGTAGTGTCTCTGTCCCTCGTCCCCGTCCGTCCCCCCTGTTTTTGTCTTGGTATTTTATCCACCTTCTGATTCCCTGGAGGCGGGGCTGGGAATGTAGCGCAGGGGTACATGTGTCTGGCATTCTGTTGCCCTGGGCTCCATCCCTAGCATAGAGGGACTAGAAAGGAAATTTAGGGTACAGATTAGACCAGATTTTGTGTAGATTTTATTGTGGAGGCACACTCTATAAAAGAAGGTAGTTCCCCTTTGTAGTGTTCAGAACGTTGCAGTTGCCTAGATGGGGCCAAGGAGATAATTTAGTAGCTAAAAGCTGCCAAGCCTGACTGAGTTGTCCTTAGGACAACACATACTAGCAGGAGGGGGCCAACTCCTGCGGGTTGTCTCTGGACTGAGTTGTCCTTAGGACAACACATACTAGCAGGAGGGGGCCAACTCCTGCGGGTTGTCTCTGGCCTTCACGCTCTGGTGAGTCAGTGCCCACAAAAGTGCACACAAATAAGTTTTGGTTTTTTTAGTTTTTCGAGACATGATTTCTTTGTGTAACAAACAGCCCTAGCTGTCCTGGGAACTCTCTCTGTAGACCAGGCTGGCCTTGAATTCACAGATCCACCTGCCTCTGCCTCTCAAATTACAGATATGCACAACCACCTCCTGGCTATTACTTAAAAAATTTTAATTACTTTATATTTAAGGTAAATTTTAAAAATTACTTAATTTTTTTAACTTACAGTTTATGTGGGTGCACACACACACATTCGTGCTTGTGTAGGTCAGAGACAGCTTAGAGGATTCAGCTCCCCATGATGTGGAAACTGGGGATCCAGCTCAGGGTCTTCAGGCTTAGAGTAGACATCTTCACCCTCTGAGCCATGTATCTCACTGGCCCCCAAATACTGTTATTTATAAGTGCATTTTAACTTAGGTAGGTACTTCAGGTAAATCAGGAGTGACAGGATAGGAAAGGAGAACCAAGAAGAACAGATTTCTTGGAAGCCATTTTTACCAGAATATTAAGTAGGAACCAAAGACATTTCCGCAAGTAACCAAATATAAGAACTGGTTTCCCACCAGGCCTTCATGATGCACGCCTTTAATCCCAGCACTCAGGCAAAGGAAGGCTGACCTCTGAGTTCAAGTTTCAGAACAGGTTCCAAAGCTACAGAGAAACCCAGTCTGGGGGAAAAAAAACTTGTTTCCCAGCTGGGTATGGTGGTGGCACATGCCTTTAATCCCAGCACTCAGGAGGCAGAGGCAGGGGGATCTTTGAGTCTGAGCGCCAGAAAAACCAGGGTTACACAGAGAAACCGTGTCTAGGGGGAATAATTTAAGACAGGGTTTCCTGGTTTGAAACAGGATTTTGTGACACTTAGGCCAACCTCCAACTCACCATCGTCCTGGTTCAGGATTCCAAAGTGGTGGGGTTGCCTGCAAACGTCATCATGCCAGGGGGACTTGTTTTATTTTACTCCTCCCCTTCACCATGCTTGTCTCTAAACAGTTGTCACTGAAGACACCTTGGCGATGTCTGGTGATCTCGGCTGTCCCTCTTACCATGGTGATCACTTCAGATTGGTCTGCTCCCACGTTGGGAGAGGGACAGACATCAAGGAATTGTACCAAAAAAACCTTCATAGTTAGTTTTAAGCAGATAAAAGGTACAGACGGAGTGGCTTTTAGGTCAGGTCTTCATGGAATCTACTCTTGTGTTTGAGTTCTGTCTCTCCTGCGGGGTAGCCCCAGCTTCTCAGAAATGCTTTTCCCTCTTTTGTTGGAGGTTGTTCTTCTATAGAATGCTAACAGCCAGCCATTAAACAGCTTCACAAAAATCCAGTCAGCAAGAGCAAATGTTGAGTGAAAACTAGCTTGAAGATTAAGTGTTGTTTATAGGAGTACTCTTTAAGTGACCAGTGCCTTTTAATTATTAGAGGCACTGCTTGGAGTGCACATTGTTAGGGCACGTCTAATTATCTTTGTTTAAAGCGACTAACTAGTCAGTGCAATTAAGAGCACATGAGCACAGGCCTGGGAAAAGGAAGCACCACTAGAATTCTAGTTTAGGCCTCATCATTAGCTCCTAAACCATGCATCTTAGCTTATCCAATACAGCAGGCATATAAATATATTTAATGTAAAGGAGACGGCAACATTTGGCACCATTGCACAGAACTGTACAGAAATCTTTTATAGAGTAGCACAGCTTCTGCTCATTAAACAAAATGTAGAATCTTTAGTTCCCTAGGTCTACCACACCAACAAAATCCAATTTTAGACACAGATTTAGTAATGTAGTGACACCTGACCACAGACTCATTTCTGTGTGTGCTTCATTTGTACAAAACGAAATATTTTCATTCTGAGACCAATAGATGGAGGCCAAGGCTTCAAAGAGCAGGATTACCCAAACCCTAACACTTTTTATTAAATGGGTTTGTTTGTTTATGTAGGAGTGCTTTGTCTACATGTCTGCCTGCGTGCCAGAAGAAGGCAATGTCATTATAGATGGTTGTGAACCATCATGTGGATATTGGAAATTGAACTCAGAACCTCTGGAAGAGTAGCCAGTGCTCTTTTGTGTGTGTGTGTGTGTGTGTGTGTGTTTCGAGACAGGGTTTCCTGGAACTCACTCTGTAGACCAGGCTGGCCTTGAACTCACAGAGATCATCCTGCCCCTGCCTTCTGAGTGCTGGGATTAAAAGCATGGACACCACTGCCGACCCAGCCAGTGCTCTTAACCTCTGAGCCATCTCTCCAGCCCAACAGTATTGATTTTATGTGTATGAATGTACATATAACTATGATGTGTGTGAGGAAACCAAGGACAGTTTTCCCGAGTCAGGTCTCTTCTACCGTAGGGGTCCAAGAGACTGAACTCCATTAAGTTTGTGGCAAGTGCTTTTACCTCTTACCACTGAACCTTCTTTTCTGCCATTGAGCAGTGCTCATTAAAAATATCAGAAATAAGCAGGGCGGTGGTGGCATATGCCTTTAATCCAAGCTCTCGGGAGGCAGAGACTGGAGGATCTCTGAGTTTGAGGCTAGCCTGGTCTACAGAGTGAGTTTCAGGACAGCCAGGGCTACACAGAGAAATCCTGTCTCAACCCCCCCAATATATACATACATACATACACACACACACATACTTATACACATGCATACATATATATCAGAGACAAGCTGGGGTTGGGGCTCATACCCTTAATCCTAGCAGCTGGAGAGTGGAGACAGGAGATCTCTGAATTCAAGACCATCAAGGGTTTCTTAGTGAAACTTTGTCCTGACAAAACCAAACAAAAAAGCCTAAAAAAATCAAAAAATTTCATTAGCTATCCTACATGTTGACAACCCAGACATAGTGATAATACCCATTGTATAATACAGAACAGTTAACGGTCACTTTGCATGTTCTATATTTACATGTATTTAACTCTTCAAATGTCTACATAATGTATGTAGGTTCCACTCTACATGTTTTAGTCACAAATATGTAGATTAGTAATGTACCCAAATCACCTTATGTTTAAAATCACTTTGCTTTCAAAGAGGTCATTAAAAGACAGAAACAGAAATGTAAAGGAGCTCTGACTTTTTGCTAAGGTTTGTTTGTTTTTGAGACAGGGTTTCTCAGTATAGCTCAGACTGCCCTGGAACTCATAGTCCATGGTGGCCTTGAACTCAAGATGAGCCTTCCAACTCTGCCTCCCAAGTGCTGGTATTAAAGGCAAGTGCCACCACTGCCAGCAATATTTTCTTTTCTTTTTAAAGATTTATTTTCAACTTTAATCCCAGCACTCGAGGTAGGTGGATCTCTGAGTTTGAGGCCAGCCCGGTCTATGGAGCGAGCGCCAGAACAACCAGGGTTACACAGAAAAACCGTGTCTTGGGGGAAAAATTTAAGACAGGGTTTCACAGTGTAGCTCTTGGCTGGCCTTGACACTGAGATCACCTGCCTCTGCCTATGCATATGTACTTGTGTCTGCTTGTCTGCACCATGTGCTTGCAGAGCTCATGGAGGCCACAGAGAGTGAGTGCACCAGATATCCTGATGTGGGTGCTGGGAATTGAACCAGGTCCTCTGCAAGAGCAGCAACTGTTCTTAATCTCCAAGCCATCTCTCCAGCTCCGATATTCACTTTACTCTTTAATTCTGTACACTGTCTGTGGGGTGTGTGCATGTGTGAAGTGCAAGTGCCTGCAGAATCGAGAAGAGGAGTGTCTGACCTCATGGAACTAGAACTCAGGCTCCAGACT
Source organism: Arvicola amphibius (assembly GCF_903992535.2). Lineage (NCBI taxonomy): Eukaryota > Metazoa > Chordata > Mammalia > Rodentia > Cricetidae > Arvicola > Arvicola amphibius. The sequence continues at coordinate 6,323,164 of NC_052060.1, read as the reverse complement.
GGGGCCTCTGAAAGCCGTGCATACCCTCAGCTGCTGAGCCATCTTCATCGCCTTACAAACAGTTACATTAATTGACAGGTTGATTTGGGCAGGAATGTGCATGCCCACAGTATTCATGTGGAGGTCAGAGGACAACTTTCAGGAGCCTGCCCTTTCCTTCCATCTGTGAGTCCTGGAGATAAAGCTCTAGTTGTCAGGGTTGGTGGCAAATTCCTTTATGTGCTGAGCCATCTTGCTGGTCCTCAAGCAGGTAGCTCAATAAAATATAAAATATTGTCAATTTTATGATGTAATAATTAATTTGATGTTAAAATACCCACTTTCTGGACTGAAGAGATGGCTCAGTGCTTAAGATTATGAACTGGTTTTGTTGATTTTGATTCCTAGCAACCAAATGAGGCTGCCCAAATCCACCTATAACTGCAGTTCCAAGGGACAGATTCCTTCTTGTGGCCTCCAAGAGCACATATCCACAGATACAAAAATACACACATACCGTTTTAAAAGTAAATAGTAAAAAGGTAAAAATAAAATATCCACCTTTATAGCATTACAACAAAATATATTGTTTATTAGCAATTAGACTAATAGCAAAATTAACCTACTTTGACATTCAGAAAATATATGTATATTCCATGTGGATTAAAGCCCAGAAATCATGCAAAAATAACTTTATATACATGCCAATCCTAAAATGTATGCTTTATATTTATGTTTTAAATTTGCTTGCAAAAAGCAGTTTAGAAATTTTCTGAGAGCTAAGCATAGTGGCATCAGTACTTGGAGGCAGAGGCAGGTGGATCTCTGTGAGTTCAAGGCCAGTCTGGTCTACATAGAGAATTCCAGGACAGCCAGAGCTAGATTATAGAGAGACCCTGTCTCAAAACAACAATAAAAAAAACCCTTTTTTTCTGAGCAATTAACAACATATTTTAAAATGCAACCATTCTTTAAACACAAGGAATTAGAGCCTCCTCTCATATGCAATAACATAGGCCTTTTTTGTTACATATAAAGTAGCTTACAAATGTGCTCAGTGTTACTGATCATAGGGATTGCAGCTTCATAATTTTTCTCTTGAGAGGGAAATTTATGAGCTGAGGAAACACTCTGCAGGTAAATTGCTTACATCTGAACCTGAAGACCTGAGTTCAGTTCCTGGGACCCACATGGTGGAAAGAGAACTGACTTCAGCAAATTGTTCTCTGACCTCCACATGTACACACACACACACACACACACACACACACACACACACACACAATAAGTAACTGTAAAAAGATGAAATAGTCCTGAAAAGGGAAATAATAGCAATAACCCCACAAAAGGATTTTTGTGAGCATTATTTAGAAGTCGTTCTATTGAGACAGGTGGATCTCTGTGAGTTTGAGGCCAGCCTGGTCTACAAGGGCTAGTTCCAGGACAGGTCCCCAAGCTACAGAGAAACCCTGTCTCGGAAAAAAAAAAAAAAAAAGTCGTTCTGTCAAAATAAAGGATAGGGCTAAGGATATGGCTGTGTAGGCAGAGTGCTCACCTAGCATGAACAGAGCCATGGGTTCAGTCCTTAGTACTTCCTTCATGTACTGGTATGTGTTGCCACATACCTGTAATCCCAGCAGTTGGGAGGTCAAGAAAAAAAGGTCAGAACCTCAAGGTCCTCCTTGACTGTGGCAAGTTAGAGACTGGTGTGGGCTACTTGAGACCCTGTGCTAAATAAAGAAATAATTTTCTTATGTCCTTTCGGATACCTTTTAGGTACTCTTGACACCGGAGTGTAAAACTTAATTTCTTCATAAATTTGTTTTGAAAGGAAACCTAATCAAAATCTGTTTATCTGATAGAAATTTTGTAATTTTAAACTTTTATGTCTCCAGTGAGTGTAATCTGTATTTTCTGTAAGTATTTCAGATATTTCTCCAAAGCATTTTTTTAGAAGATCAGCTATTTTTTGTAAATTCTGTAACAATTTTTTTTTTCTTAGCCCATTTCCAGAATTAACATTTGAAACATCAGCTCCAAAGCATTCCAGTGGGGAGGACGGCACTCAAAGCACTATCTCAGTTAGCTAACGCTTTAGTTAGGGCTGATAGAGCGGGGTCCTATATCAACTTTTCAAAGCCAGGGGGAGCAGCTCCCAAGTCTGTCCTCAGATACTCACAGTGATGTCATAGATACATACTATAACGCAGGCATGTCAGGAACTGCAAGTTCAGAGAAGTGGGAAACGAAGGGGCCAGGGCCATGCCACAGCTGTTTTTTCAGAAACTCTGGAAAAACTAAGTTCTGCCCCATAATGGTTTTAGAACTGATGCGTTTACAAAAGATAGCTAGAATTTCCCAAGGGGCCATCAAGGTACATGAACTTAATATTTTCCATGGTTACATAAATCACAGTAGATTCTCTGCATGCTTGCTTCTCTGTCTCAAATGGTCAACAGAAAACAGCCACAAAAGACCGACACATGTGGTATACAGACATCTATGCAGACAAAACACCCATACATATGTACATACATTCATATATATATATATATATATATATATATATACACACACACACACACACACACACACATACATATTCAAACAGAAACTAGATTGACAAGGCCCAGTGTACAAGCAGGATAATAACTGAAATAGTTCAACAAAACCAGCAGCTCAGAACTACAAAAGACAAAGCCTTGGAGAAAATTCTCAAGAGCCCAATACCCGCAGCACTCAGGAGGCAGAGGCAGGTGAATCTCCATGAGTTTGAGGCCAGCCTGGTCTACAGAGCAAGTTCCAGGACAGGATCCAAAGCTACAGAGAGGAACCCTGTCCCAAAAAAACAATCAATCAGTCAATAAATAAAAGAGCCCAATACCAAGTACAGCCCATTTTCCTGCTTCACCAAATAGAGGTAGAACAGCAGCAGCAGATGGAAGTTGAAGTGGGAAGATGAAAGTCCCTAGCTGGGCATGGTGGACATGCCCTTAGTGGGCAGAGGCAGGTGGATCAATGAGTTTGAAGTGTTCCTGGTCTTTATAGTGAGTCTCAGGACAGCCAGAGCTTTGTAGAGAGGTTCTGTCTTGAAAGAAAGTCCCTGGAATAACGTGACCCTAGCAGCTGCTTGGTACTATTTAGCCCTCCTCTCCATTGGGAGTGAGTGACTGTTTTCTTCTGGCCATGGCTTGCCAGAATTGTTACCATACGTGTTAGGATCAGAGCTGCGGCCTGTCATCCCTGACAAGCTAGACGTGGCCACCTATCCTCAAATATGTCAGTTAAATCCACTGTTAGTAATGAAAACCAGAAAAGAATTTATTCAGTGTGGCCACACTGTAAAGAGATTGAGTGACACCCACCTATCTGTTTTGGGGTTCTAATATAAAAAACATACATGAGGGGGCTGGAGCGGTGGCTCAGAGGTTAAGAGCACTGACTGCTTTTCCAGAGGTCCTGAGTTCAATTCCCAGCAACTACATGGTGTCTCACAATCGTCTGTGATGAGATATAGTGCCCTCTTCTGGCATGCAGGTGTACATGCAGGCAGATACTGTGTACATAATAAATAAAAAAATAGATGAATTTCATGTCGATAGAAGGTGTGATGCATAACTGATTGTTACTGATCAAGGTGTAGCCCGACTGCTGTCATTGGCTCCTGTTTCCTGCAAGGTGATCTGACAACTTGTCAGAACTGTGAGATCTTTCTGAGGTGACAACTTTCTCAGCCTGGCACCTGGACTCAGCCTTTTCCCTCTCCCAAAATGAGCTTCCTGGGAAAGTTCAATGAAGTCCATTGTCCCAGTAGTCTGATAGCAGAGGAGGGACGCTCATCCTTTTAGGCTGTCTTCACTCCTGTGAGGAGAGTTACACAGAAGTTGCAGGCATGAGCCAGCAGGCCTGGCCACACCTAGCTTTTTACTAGCTTTTCCAGCTGATGGCAGGTATTCTTTGATGCTGCACCAAAGCTTGGCAGGTGGTAAGGTTTTTTTTTCTTTTTTCTTTTTTCTTTTTCTTTTTTCTTTTTTTTTTTTTCTTTTTTTTTTTTTTTGTGGTCCATACAGCATCATGCATGCTAGACCAGCACTCTGCCATTGTATTACGTAGCTCACAAGATATGTGGTAATTTCTCAAAAGTTAGTTGCAAGGTTGATAATTTAGCTCAGTAATACCCTGCCTGGGTTTCATCCTTTGCACCAGAAAATAAAAAATAATTGTAAGGGCTGAAGAGATGACTCAGTAGTTAAGAGTATTGGGTGGTCTTCTCAGCGACCTAGGTTCAATTCCCAGCACCCACATGGCAATGGCAGCTCACAACTTCTTATAACTTCACTTCCAGATCTGATGCCCTTTTCTGACCTTCAGAGGGCATTGCATGCAGGTAGTGCACAGACTATACACAGAAATGATTTTAAAAATAATAAAACTAGTTGAAAAGAAAAATATGAAAGCATATCAAAAGAATTTTTGTGCTGTGTACCTTAAAAACAATTATCTGTCTTATATTTTTATTTTTGGATGTACTGGGGCTTGAACCTAGAACCTTGTATGTAGTAAAGAAGTGTTGTACTACTAAGCTGGGTTTTTTTTTACTATTTAATTTGAGGCAGGTCTCACTAAATTACCCAAACTATGCTTGAATTCATATTATGGCCCAGACAGGCCTTGAACTTTTGCACCATTGTGCTGAGATCAAGCCCAGGGCTTTGGCATGCTAAGCAACCCTCTATGAAATGAACTCTATCCCCAGCCTTTGACTTGAGATTTTGAGATAGGAATCTTAAACTTTAAATCTTCCTGTTTTAGCCTTCAAGAAACCAGGATTACTGTGATTACAGGCCTTTGCCACAAGGTCCTACTTTGAATTTTTTAATTTTTTGAGGGGGTGGTTCATGAGTACACTGTGGTGTGTGTGTGTGGAGGTCAGAGGACAACTTGCTGGAGTTTCTTCTCTCCTTTTATCATGCGGATCCTAGGGTCAAACTCAGGCTGTCAGACTGGAGAGGTGGCTCAGAGGTGACCGAGTTCAGTCCCTAAAGCCATATGGTGGAAGGAGAGAACCAGCTCAGCAAGCTGTTTTCTCTCTCTATCTCCCTCCCTCCCTCTCTCCCTCCCTCCCTCCCTCCCTCCCTCCCTCCCTCCCTCCCTCCCTCCCTCCCTCTCTCCCTTCCTCCCTCTTTCCCTTCCTCCCTTCCTCTGTGTGTGTGTGTGTGTGTGTGTGTGTGTGTGTGTGAGAGAGAGAGAGAGAGAGAGAGAGAGAGAGATTGGGAGAGGGGAGGGAGGAAGGGATGAGGAGAGAGGGAGGAGGAGAGAGGGAGAGAGAGAATGAAAAGATAAATTAAGATTGGCCCTCATATAGCCCAGGCCTGTCCAGAGCTCACTGTGTAGCTGCAGCTTCTCATCCCCCTGCCTCCACTCCTAAGCAGTAGTGTTACAGGTATGCACCTTCTTTCAGGGCGAGGACTTTCTTAAACAGGACCTGCTTTTCCCCCTAAGAAGCACGTGGCAGTGAATACAAAAAGTTTATTTCACGGTTTGGTTTGGGCAAAGGCAACAGCAATTATACCCGCCATGGTATTTTCACTATTATTGCAAATGCTAAAATGCTTTTAAAAAAAAGTCAAATGATGCCTTAGTCGTATGGCAAAAATAGTTTGCACCACATGGATTCCTGAAAGGTTACTAGTATGGCTCAGGAGCCATAAATCACGCTTTTGAACTGCTGTCCTAAGCAAATCACTGGTCAGTGGGAGTTTATTCTTGCCATACTGGCCGTGGTATCACTTGCCCATAATCTCAGTACCTGGGAAGTGAAGACAGGACCAGGAGTTGAAGGTCATCCTCAGCTACGTAGTAAATTAAAAGTCAGGTTGGGCTACAGAGTTTCTGTAAAAACAAAAACCAAAAAATCCAGTTTGCTCTCTGTAAAGATTGATCGGCATTGCATCATTTTGCCATACCTAGAGAACAAAAAGATTAACAGTTGCAATTCATTTTAGAAAAGATGCTCCTTGCTGGGTGGTGGTGGGACGCCCCTTTAATCCCAGCACTGGGGAGGCAGAGGCCAGCTTGGTCTACAGGACTAGTTCCAGGACAGTCAGCAGTCAGGGCTACACAGAGAAACCCTGTCTCGAAAAACTGAGAGAGAGAGAGAGAGAGAGAGAGAGAGAGAGAGAGAGAGAGAGAGAGAGAGAGAGAGAGAGAGAGAGAGACAGAGAGAGAGAATATGCTTTTTAGTAGAGAAAATGAGAGCTCCCAAGAGTGGGCGTGGTTCTCCGAGAGGACTGCTTGCTTCCACATGCCCTGCCCAGTGTTTTATTGCTGCTTGTATATGGTGTGGGGTGCGCTCCGTTGCATGCATACAGATGACAATTTACGGTCAGAGTCAGTTCTCGCCTTCTACCCAGAGTTGTGGGGAATGTGACTTGGGTCATCTGGCTTTTGTAAAAAGCACTTTGGCCTGTTGACCCATCTCACAAGCCCTGCCTAGTAGCCTTTTATGTCTTTCAGAGGAATTGCATTGAGACCAAGGGAGTCATTATTGAAATTGGTCAGTTTTTGAGCTCATCAAAGGCTAAGCCAATGAGGAGTCTACACACCCTGTCCTGGTTCTCTTGGCCCAGAGAAATGATCGTGTCTTACTCATCCAATCTAGTCATGTGCTACAGGATTAGCTCATGGTCCACCAAGGCCCTGCCTTAAGGGTGATTAACTCAAAATTTCTGTCAAGCAGTATTTAAAAGATAGCTATCCTTGTGCCTTGCCTAGAAATTAGAATGCTGTTGACAGAGGTTTCTGTCTCACCCAGTCCCACAGTTGTTCAGACCTAAAGAAACACACAGAGGCCTATATTAATTATAAGCTGTTGGCCTATTAGCTCAGGCTTCATATTAACTAATTCTTACATTTTAATTAGCCCATTATTCTTGTGTGTTAGCCAAGGCTTAGTACATTTATCAGTGAGGCATTCTCATCTTGCTTCCTCTGTGTCTGGATGACAACTGCAGACTGAGTCTTTCCTCTTCCCAGAATTCTCCTGTTCTCATCACCCCACTTCTACTTCTTGCCTTGTCACCCAGACTTTAAAATAAGTCAAAAGATATGTAGAGGAAGCAAGATAGGCCTCTGTGTGTGTGTTTGGGACTGAATGGCTGCGGGACCTCTGTCAACAGAATGCATGTGTTTTAACTGTATTCTTTAAAATTATGTTCTACTACTGGGTCTGGTGATGAAACCCTGAAATCCCATCTGTTTGGGAAGTTGAGACAGGAAGATCACAAATTCAAGGCCTACCTGAGCTGTGGCCTAATTTCACATCAGCTAGATCCTCTCTCAGAATGAAAAAACGGGAAACAGCAGGCGTGGTGACTCCAGGCTGTAATACTAGCACTTGGGAGGTGGAGTCGGAAAGATCAAAAGTTCTGGGGCCATCATTAGCTACATAGCAAATTTGAGGTCAGCATAGGCTCTTGGCCCCCAAACAAAAACATCTTGTGCACATATTTCACTATGCTGGTACGTGTCTATAGCTTAGTTAGCATTTGGGGGATAGAGGAAGGGAGATTTTGAGTTCCATGCTTTCATGGGCTACATAGTGAGTTACAGCCAACCTGGACTGCTTGGCAAAAACATGTCTTAGAAAAAAACAGCAAAATGCAAGAAAACATTTTACAGACCACTGCTTCCCCTGTGTTCGAATTGCAGCTCCCTGGATACTTTTGTTCCTATGCATAAAGATGTCTCTGGTGGATTTGGGGAAGAGGCTGCTGGAAGCTGCAAGAAAAGGCCAAGATGATGAAGTGAGAACGCTGATGGCAAACGGGGCCCCGTTCACCACAGATTGGGTGAGTTGAGCTGAAGAGGTGGTGCCTCCCTCTCCTGCTCTGTCATTTCTCCTGCCTCCTGCAGGAGTGTTATTTGTGTTGCCTGACTGCAGTTCTCCTCCAGTGTGAAAGCTGCCTGTCAATAGATAGTAGTAACTGTGAGCTGTTAAATTGTGGGAGTTTGGATTGGAGAGATGGCTCAGAGGTTAAGAGTGCTGACTGGACCTCTGGGAGAGGTCCTGAGTTCAATTCCCGGCAACCACATGGTGGCTCACAGCCATCTGTAATGAGATCTGGTGCCCTCTTCTGGCCTGCAGGCATACATACAAGTAGAACCCTGAATACATAATAAATAAATCAATCTTTAAAAAAAATACTGAGAATTTCCCTCTTTTATTTTATTTTTATATTTTTATTTGCAGTTGTGATGGTATATGTCTTTAGTCCTAGAACTTGGGAGGGAGAGGTAGGAAGACCTCTGAGTTTGAGACCATCCTGGTCTACATCATAAGCTCCAAGATAGCCAAAGCTACATAATGAAATCCTCTCTCAAAAAACAAATATAAAGCTCCCAAAAGTTGTCCTGACTTCACGCATATACACCTGTGTGTGCACACATGTACACATACATGCAAATAAATATTACAAATACCAGGCATGGTTGTATACATCTTTTTGTTTGTTTTTGTGACAATATTGACTGTCCTGAAACTTGCTTCATAGTAGACCAGACTGGCCTCAAACTCACAGAGATCCAACTGCCTCTGCCTCCTGAGTGCTGGGATTAGAGGCATGCCTGCTAGTAGTATACATCTTTAACTCCAGCACTTGGGAGGCAGAAGTAGATTAACCATGAATTGAAGGTCAGCCTCGTCTACATAGTAAGACTTTGTCTCAGGGGAGAAAAAAAGGCCAGGTGGTAGTGGTGGTGCACACCTTTAATCCCAGCACTCAGTATATAGAGATAGGTGGATTTCTGAGTTTGAGGCCTACCTGGTCTACAGAGTGAGTTCCAGGACAGCCTGGGCTACATACAAAACCTTGTCTCAAAAAAAGAAAAGAAAGAATAGTTTAATATAGTGAGCTTGTTAACCATCTCAACTTGGAGACCAAGGAGTTTCAGAAGATTCAGGTCCATGTAGTAATGTGGAGCATCTAAACATTCACCGATTCTTTAGGTTTTGCTTTTTAAGATTTATTTACAGATGGTTGTGAGCCACCATGTGGTTGCTGGGAATTGAACTTAGGACCTCTGGAAGAACAGCCAGTACTTTTAACTTCTAATCTCTTCAGCCTGCATTCACAGATTTTCTTTCTTTCCTTTTTTTTTTCCTTTGGGTTGTTTTTTGTTTTTTGAGACAAGATTTCTCTGTGTAACAGTCCAGGCTGTCCTGGAACTCGCTTTGTAGACTAGGCTGGCCTCAAACTCACAGAGATCCGCCTGCCTCTGCCTCCCAAGTGCTGGGATTAAATGCATGTGCCACCACTGCCTGGCGGTTCATGAATTTTCTAAGCACTGACTGATGCTAACAATTTTTATGATGGAGTAATGATTATTGTATGATTGATTCATAACTTCAGGGTCCAACAGGTTCTTTTTTTGTTTTGTTTTGTTTGTTTTGAGACGGTCTCTCTCAATGAAGCCCTGGCTTCTTGGGCCTCTGTCTCACAGAGATCCACCTGCCTCTGCCTCCCTAATGCTGGGACTAAAGGTGTAACCATCACCCAGATTAGAATACCATACTCTTCTTGACACAAAAAAACTGTCTTGTAAGCCATGCTTAAAATATGCCTAACTCAAAATTATTATACTTTAATTTTATGATTTCTATTGTTTTTATTATATATGTGTGTGTATGTGTGGGGTGGGCATGTGAGTACAGTTGTCCTTGGAAACCAGGGTGTCGGGTCCCCTACAGCTGGAATAACAGCTGTGAATCACTTAACATGGGTGCTGGGAACTGAACTCAGTGCTTTTAAGCACGGAGTTATCTTTCTAGCCCAAGTATATTAATTTTTAAATTCTATTATTTATTCAGTCTTATCTGCCCTGTAAAATTTTTTTTTCTCTAAGGATGAATACTATAGGATTCATTTCTTGTTCATGTATCTCTACCCCAAAATGATACAGTTCTACACACAGGAGAATTCAATGACTATTATTTTCCCACAGCTTGGAACATCACCTCTTCACCTTGCAGCCCAGTATGGCCATTATTCCACAGCAGAAGTGCTCCTTCGAGCAGGCGTTAGCAGGGATGCCCGGACCAAGGTGGACAGGACCCCCCTGCATATGGCTGCAGCTGATGGGCACGCACACATCGTGGAGCTGCTGGTTAGGGTAAAGCAAGAATGGTGGTGGGATGGCGCTTTGAAGCACTCACCTCCCATGCTCCCTGAGTAGTGGGGGACGCGGGCTGGAAAGACTGGAGAGTAGTTGTCATTAAGTTGCATCTCTATTTATTTATTTAAATTGATTTTTTTCATGAAAACCATGTTTCAAGAGTCATGAAGATGAGTTTGTTTTCTAATTTTTTTTATTTTTTTAGATTTATTTATTATGCATACAATGTTCTGTTAACATATATACGCCAGAAGAGGTACCAGATCTCATTATAGATGGTTGTGAGCCACCATGTGGTTGCTGGGAATTGAACTCAGGATCTCTGGAAGAGCAGCCAGTGCTCTTAACCTCTGAGCCATCTCTCCAGCCCCTGTTTTCTAATTTTTTAAAGGCTTAACAGGTTTTATTGATTTTCTTCATTCTTCTCTGTACTTGTGCCTGTTTTTTTTTTTTTTTTTTTTAGGCCCTACTCAGCTTTCTGCTAATAAATGCAACAAAGTCTGTTCCTTCCCCTTCCTCAGCCATCTGTTAGAATTTCCCAGGGCTGTCCTTAGCAGACCCACTCATTGAAAGCAGCGGACTTGAGAAATGTTTTTCTTATTGGTCCCCTAAGTGAGAGCTGAAGCTAACTCTCTGTTGCGATGGTCTTGCACCTGAGCCCATAACCGCGATCACGCACGGTCGCCTTTTTCCAACAGAGCGGTGCGGACGTGAATGCCAAGGACATGCTGAAGATGACCGCACTACACTGGGCCACAGAGCACCACCATCGAGATGTTGTCGAGTTACTTATCAAATACGGAGCTGATGTCCATGCTTTTAGCAAATTTGACAAGTCTGCCTTTGACATAGCACTGGAGAAAAACAATACTGAGATTCTGGTCATCCTTCAGGTATGGTTCCTTGATCTTCCCCAGAGTACGCTTCAACTTATAAACTATTTTGAGAAAGCTGAATTAAAGTGGAATTTTCCCCATTTTATCAAAATAGCACTTCTGTCATGCTTCAATCATGACTGTGTGTTAGCACCACTCTCTCTCTCTTTCACACACACACACACACACACACACACACACACACACACACCCAGTGGAGACAGGTCTCAAGTAGCCCAGGGTGATCTCAGATTTTGAATGTAGCTAAAGGTGATTCTTTGATCCTCCTGTTTCTGCCTCACATATGCTAGAATTACAGGCTGTAGACTGTGCTTGGCCTTTGTTTTGAGACAGTCTCACTGTGAAGTCAGAGCTAGCCTCTCCAACCAGGCCTTCCCTTAGGTTTTGTTGTTGTTGTTGTTTTTGTTTTTTAATAGGATTATAGAAAGTCCTGAATTGTTCATGGTAATTAGAGAGCAATATTTCGGGAATGCTGACATTGTAGATCAGAACTCTACAGATCTTTTCTGGTTCTGAGAGTTGCCCAATTTATGGAAATGTAGCCAGAACAAAAAGAACATTTATTTGACTGTTCATTGCTGTTTGTTGCTGCTGGTAGATAGCTTAGTCGGAAGGTGTGTCTTGTAAACATGAGGAACTGAGTTTGATTCCCAGAACCCAGGCACAAAAGCCAGAAATGAGCCAGTGAGGCAGCTGGGTGGGTAAAGGCTCTTGCTGCCAATTCTAACAGCCTGAGTTCAATCCCCAGTACCCCCCTTTAAGAAGAAAATCAACTCCTGCAAGTGTCCTCTGACCTCCTGACATAAGACAGACTTCCTGGGGAGACAGAGCACATGCTGCCTACTCACTCCAGAAAGGGAGTCCCTGGCAGACAAAAGTAATGATATGTACACCAGATTCAGTTTGGTGAAGCAATGAATTTGTGTTGTGGTTATTAACGGAAGAGTGGATGAGGGCATCTTATAAGGAGCAGGGATTTAACAGAAAAGCAGCTCCGTCGCAGGGACACCCACCCCAGCGTGGACAGCTGTAGCCCTGGGGCACTCTAGCTGGCTACAGGCAGCTCCACTTCCTAACGTCTGTAGTTGGCTGGCCAGAGTCTCCCCACAACTGTTCACACACTGATGGCAGGCCCTCGGGATCCTCCAGTCCTCTGTTCTCTGCGGTGTGGTCAGAGTCTCCCCACAACTGTTCACACACTGATGGCAGGGCCCCGGGATCCTCCAGTCCTCTGTTCTCTGCGGTGTGGCTTTTCACTGGTCGCCTCTCCTTTCTCTCTGGAGCGGATGCTCCAGTTTAGAGGGGATGTTGCAAATTAGAGGAATTCATGCCTTAGCATTTACGCATGTGTGTGCCCTGGCACACTAGTGCACATATGTACACACACAACAAATAAATTGTAATTAAAAAATGTGTAAAACGGCTGCAGAAACAATGTGCTTATAATCTCAAAGTTGGGGGAGCAGAGACAGATCTCCAGAGCTTACTGGCCAACCAGCATTGTTTACTTGATGCGCTCCAGACCAATGAGAGAGCCTACCTTAAAAAACAAGGGAGCTAGCATCTGAGAAACAATACTTAGGGCTGTCCTCAGGCTGCACCCTCCCACACAAACACATCACACAGAGTCTTCTCCAGTCAAGGTGGCACATGCTTATCCAATCCCACCATTGTGAATTACATGGAGGTAGAAGGCATAGAAGCTCATTTAAGTCCCACCTGGGCTACTTGAGACCCTGTCTCAGAAAAACAAAATCCAAATAGAAAGCCAGCAGCCCTGTGCCTGTGACATGTTTGTACAATGCTCGATGCTCCGTGTCTCTCCTCATACCCACACAAGGGAAACAAGACCCCCCACCTCTCTACTGCCACACCCTTCCCCTGTTCCCCTCAAAGGCAGATCCTGAAACCATCAAAAATTAAATTAAAAGAAAACAAAAAATTAAACATAGGGGATGACTTAGTGGGTAAGGGGTTTTGCTGCCAAGCCTGACAACCTGCGTTCAAGTCCCTGGAACCCACATGCTGGAAAGTGAAACCCAGCTCCTGACAGTTGTCTTCTGACCCTCGTGTGTGTGCACACATGCACACTGACTAAAATCGCGGAGCCAGGTGTGGTGGTACACATAACTAATCCCAGTACTCAGGATGCAGAGGCAGGCGAATCTCAGAATTCTAGACTGTTCCAGTCTGTATCCTGAGTTCCCAAACAGCTACACAGAGTTTTTTTGGTGAGGGAGGGGTGTTTCAAAACAGGGTTTCTTTGTATAGATAAGACTGGCCTGCCTCTGCCTCCTGAATGCTGGGATTTGTGTGCCATCACCACATGGCTTACACAGAGAGTCTTAAAAAATAAGTAAATAAATTTAAGTGTGGAAAAAAATTTAATTGAGTCAGTAAAATGGCTCAGGTAGAGGCACCTGCCAAGTCTAATGACCCAAATTTGATTCTCTGACCCCACATGGTGCAAGGTGCCAATTGTTTTCTGGCCTCTATGTGCATATGCCCATCCCTCCATACACACACAAAGAAACATGACTAAAATTTTTTTAATAGAATTCATTTCTCAGGGAAAAAAGATTCTGTGCTGACGTGGCGGGGCTGGAGAACAAGTGCGGCTCTGCAGTTTGGGGAGGCGGGCGTCGTGCTCGGGCTCCTGTTCCGGGGCTGTGAAGTAGCTTCTTATGTGGGCGCGGGAACATAGTAGAAGCTTTTTTTGTTTTATTTTGTGTGTTTTTAAAACTGGGTTTCCCTGTATAGCCGAGTTTTCCTGGAACTGGCTTTGTAGACCCAGCTGTCCTTAAAATTACAGAGAGCCCCCTGCCTCTACCTTCTGAGTGCTGGGATTAAAGCTGTACCACCACCCAAGGCTGGAAGCCTTTTGGTTGGTTGGTTGGTTGGTTGGTTGGTTGGTTGGTTGGTTGGTTGGTTGGTTGGTTTTGAATGGGGGATTGAAAGATTACCTTGGCCGAGTGGCTCTGCTTCATCTGGTAATTGCTATCTAGCCCCTGCTGACCTCAAACTCAACATGATCCTGTCTTAGCTTTTGGAGTGCTGCTGGGATTCATATGGATTTAGAAACTCAGATTCAGGACTGATGTGATTGTTTTAAAACAGTAATTGGAGTTGGCACACCCAGTGGATGGAGAAGACAATGCTAACTAACATATGATTGCTTCCTTCGGGCTAGGCCAGCCGGCCCGGAGTGCTTCCACTGGGAAGAGGTAGAGGGTAGAAGTAGCAGATGAAGAAGGAGTTTAACAGTATCCGGAGAATGGATAATCTGTCTCAATTGCAGTCCTCAGTCGAGAGGATAATTACATTCGAAAAATAGCTGCTTGTGCATCTTCAGTTTTTGTTTGTTGTCATGACAGATGGTTTTACAAAGACTGGTTATTCTCCTCAACTTTCAGTTATTGTCCAAAGTCCTTTCATAACTGTACTTTTTAGTAGTTATGTTTGTAGAAAACTTCTGAGAGTAAGAATACAAGATAAGCATCTTTTCATCAAATTGAGCAGACATCTTCGGAAGCAAGGGTGTAGCGTACGGAACTAGATTTCAAAATCTGCTACTCATTTATCTGCTTGTTACATGTACTCTGAGGAGTTTCTTCAGTGGCAGAGTTGAACAGGTTGTGGGATAAAACTCTGGAGAATATTGTTCTCTGCAGGGATCTCCTACTAGCAGCTCGTCTTGTAGATAACTGATCACAGAATGTAGGTGCTACAAAATGCCCTTTAGACTGTCCAGACCAGTTTCTTCCCTTCTTTTTTATTTTCTTTTTACATGTTTAAAAAGAATGCAGAGAGGTTAAGTGGAACATGTGAAAGCTTTCTCAAACAAGCAAGCCTGGGAAAGCCAGCTAGTGTGCTGCTTCTGTAGAGAAAAAGGTCGTAGCTCCTGCCATCGTGTGCCAGACCAGTTCTGCCTGCTGGAGCACTAGGGAGGGCCGTTCAGCGACTGTATGACTAAAGTTCTGACTTTGCCATATCCTGGTTTGTTTGGTAGGAAGCAATGCAGAATCAGGTGAGCATCAACCCCGAGAAAGCCAACCCAGTGACCAACCCTGTGACTGTGGCTGCTCCATTCATCTTCACCTCTGGAGAGGTCGTTAACCTCGCTGGCTTTGTTTCTTCAGCCAACACCAAAGCACCCGCAGGTAATACTTGGATAACGAGACATCTATTTTAAGCATAAAAATGAGCAGAATCTCATTTTCCTATGGATAGTCTGTCTAATTACCACTATTATAAAAATTCCCTAAATGATGCTGGGATTAAAGATCTGAGGTAGAAAACGTGCTGTATATATAAAGCTGTGGACTAAATCTCCAGTACCACAAAAAAGAAAAGTAAAAACTTTTCTCAAATGCTTGTTTTTCAGTGTAGACATTGAACTTAGGGCCTCACACTCTGGATCTGTGTTCACGGCCCATTCTTTTTCTTTTTCTGTTTGCTGTTTGTTTGATTTATTTTATTGTCAAACAGACAAACAGGAGGCTGGAGAGAAGAGTGAGCAGTTAGGAGGCTCACTCCTCGCAAAGACCTGGGTTCTCCTCTCAGCACCACATCAGAAGGCTCATAACTGCCTGTTGTAACTTCACTTCAAGGGGATCCAGTTCCCTCTGGCCTTTGGGGATACCTGCACACATGTGATGCACATAAACTCATTCAGGTACATACATATATACAGAAGTAATTTTTTTAAACCTAGCACATTAAAAGTTTTTGATTGGTAGTGACTTGATAGCCCTGTGAATTCTGTGAATTCTAGGACAGCCAGGGATACACAAAGAAACCCTGGCTGGGGGTGGGGAAAGTGTTGAAATACACAGGCGTGTTCCTGCTCCCTTCTCATGTTTATCTCATGTGTGCTTAAGCGTGACTGGAAATACAGTGCTGGCATTTCCAGTGCAGTCGGGCAGATGCGCTACAGAATGCCTTTCTAATAATGAAAACAGTAAGTTTTCAGGGACTGGCAAGATGTCCCAGCAGGTAAGAGCTTCTGCCAGGCCTGACAATCCAGGAACTCACATGGTAGATAGAAAACCAATTTTCACTTGTGTCTTTAGGACCTCAATATGTGCACCATACACACAAAGTTAAAAAAATCCAAGTTACTTTAGCCAGTGTTGGTAGCATGTGAAGAAAAGCTTTAGGAATTTCTATAGCTGGGGCAGATAATTGGAGGTCAGGCTCCACATGCAGTCTCCTAAAAACTCCAGAAGCAGCTGTCGACCACACTTTCTTTTTCTGTTTGTTTGTTTGTTTGTTTGTTTTGTTTTGTTTTGTTTTGTTTGACAGGGTTTCTCTTTGGAGCCCGTCCTGGAACTAGCTCTTTTTGACCAGGCTGGCCTTGAACTCACAGAGATCCACCTGCTTCTGCCTCACGAGTGCTGGGATTAAAGGTGTGTGCCACCACTGCCTGGCTTTTTTTTTTTTAAGACTTTATTTATTATGTATACAGCCTTCTGTCTGCATGTATGCCTTGTGAGGTAGATGCAGGAGGATCAAGGGTTCAAGATCATCCCCAACTCCGTTGTGAATTTAAAGCCAACCTGGACTACGTGAGACCCTGTCCCCTATCCCACTACCCCTAAAAAGTATATATACAGCTTGGGTTTCTTTGACATGGGGTCTCATGTAGCCTAGGCTGACCTCAGACTCCATATGCAGCTTGGAACTTGAGATCCTCCTGCCTTTGTCTCCCAAATAGGATTTGTTTGTTTGTTTGTTTGTTTGTTTGTCTATTTACCCCGTCATACCTGGAAAGTTTAAGTGCATTCAAACTAGCGTTTCAAAATGTATTTATTCATAGCACCAATCTCCTTTTGTTATTTGAGAATTGGATCTTTGTTTGTTTTTTGTTTTTCTGTTTCTTGTATGTAGTAGGAATCTCACTACATAGTTCAGGCTGGCCTGGAAGTCAAGGCAGTTCTCCTTCCTTAGGATCCTCAGTGCTGTGATTGCAGTGTACGCTGCCAACTGCACCGAGGATCTTTTTATTGAACACTGCTAACATCTCAGGACGTTTTTAGAAAATACTGTTCTAGCAGAGTCTCTGTGTTCTTCTCTCCTGACTTGTTACTCATTAAAGCTTTTCTCGAAGATTATTGGTGCTCAGTCCTGTCATCCTGGACTTAGAAGGCTGAGACTGGCTGAGTTGTCTGGGTATAGAAGACCCTACCTCAAAAAAAAAAAAAAAAATCAACCAAGAAAATTATTTTCCAAAAATATTTTGATTAGTATTTCAAAGAGGATGATGAAACTTGTATTTTTATTATATATGACATTTTAAATTCACTTTTGTTATCCCTAGCTAATTTAGAGGAAATCGAAGAAGGAAATTCACTTGACTCATCAATCCAGCAAGTGGTGGGGAGTGGCGGCCAGAGGGTCATCACCATAGTGACTGATGGAGGCCCTCTGGGTAATATCCAAACCTCACTCCCTACTGGAGGCATTGGCCAGCCCTTTATTGTAACTATGCAAGATGGACAGCAAGGTAAGTTATATCTAGTAGACATTTGCTTGTTTAAAGGTATTTTATTTATTTATTTTTGGGTTTTTGAGACAGGGTTTCTCTGTGTAGCTCTGTCTGTCTTGGGACTCACACTGTAGACCAGGCTGGCCTAGAACTCACAGAGCTCCGCCTGGGAGTAAAGGTGTGGCCCCCTCACCACCTTGAGCTGCACTCAGAGCCTCAATCTATACCTCAGCCTGGCCTCAAACTCACCATGTAACCTGGGGCACTAAACTCAGAGCAGTCTCCTCACCTTAGTTTCCTGGGCACTGGAATTCTAGGTGTGTGCCACCACCCTCTACTTTATTTATTTATTTAGAAACGGTATCTCTCATAGCACAGCTGGCCTCAAACTCACTTAATAGCCATAGCCAAAGATGACTTTGAATTCCTGATGCTCTTGCTTGTACTTCCCAAATACTAGGATTATTGGCATGAGCCATCATGCCAGACTCAAAGTTTTGACTTCTCTCCCTCCCTCTCTCTCTCTCTCTCTCTTTTCCTTTCTTTCTTTCCTGTGTGTGGTGTGTGTGTGTGTGTGTGTGTGTGTGTGTGTGTGTGTGTGAGAGAGAGAGAGAGAGAGAGAGAGAGAGAGAGAGAGAGGTCTTGCTTGCTGTGTATCTTTGGCTAACCTGGTACTCACTATGTAGACCAGGGTGGCACAGACGAAGCTACCCTTCTGCCTTAGCCTCTTGAGTACTGACATCTCAGGCCTGCACCACCATGTTTGGCTGAAGCCAAAGGTCTTTGTCTTAAGAACCTGAGGCCTTCATGGTTTCTGAGCTGCAGTTCTTTCCTTCCTTGGCGCTGCTTCTTTCCTGATTTTTTTTCTTTGTGACCTTAAGTTACCTTTTGACTTCAAACTCTGTGTTTTGTTGTTTGGGTTTTGTTTTTTGAGACAGGGTTACAGAGAGCTTTGCTGTTGACCAGGCTGAGCTCGAATTCAGAACTCTGCCTGCCTCAACCTCCTGAGCACGGGGACTAAGGGCGTGCACCCCCCAGCTAAAGAGTCTAAGCTCTATAAAGAGATATCACAAGAATGTACGGGGGTGGGGGATGGTTCACTTTTTTCTAGTTAAGGCAAACAAGCCTTCTCTGTGTGCTGTGTGCTCATTGTCTCCCATGGGTGTGCTTGGCTTGTAGTTCTAACTGTGCCTGCTGGTCAGGTTGCAGAGGAGACAATAATTGAAGAGGAAGAAGAGGAAGAAGAGAAGTTGCCATTGGCAAAGAGACCAAGGATGGCAGAGATAACAAACAGTATTGAGGAAAGCAAGGTAATGAGATTCTTCTCATAAGAGAGTGAAGGAATGGAAGCCCTGTGATTGGGGGGTGAAGCCCTCTTCATCTTTCTGTCTGCCATCTGGATCTCTGTTATCAGGATTCTTACTGTAGTGACACTGTTTGCTCTACAGGAAGGCAGCGAAAGAGAGCTACTGCAGCAGCAGCTCCAGGAGGCCAATCGAAGAGCCCAGGAGTACAGACACCAGCTTCTCAAGAAAGAGCAGGAGGCAGAACAGTACCGTCTCAAGCTGGAGGCCATGGCGCGACAGCAGCCCAACGGTGTTGAGTTCACCGTGGTTGAGGAGGTAGCTGAAGTGGATGCTGTAGTAGTGACAGAAGGGGAAATAGAAGAAAGAGCAGCAGAAGTGATGAAGTCAGGAAGAACCACAGAGCCTCACACTAGTGTTTCCATAGAAACCGTTTCATCTTAACACGCAAAGACCACAACTTGCACTCATTCATCTTATTTTTAAGAAGAAAATACAGAGGGCAAGCATTGTGTACAAATTAAGACTCTTTAAGAAGGGAACAGTAGCAGGGCTCAGGGCCTGGGCCAGGAACGCTGTATGTGCATCTGGAGACTCAGAGCCACGTTAGGGGCATCCAGGGACCAAAGGACCAGGACCAAATCTCTCAGCTCGCGTCATTGCTTTAAACAGAGTACTGAGCATTGCGGGTTGATATTTTTTATAAAAATAATTAACTTTATATTAAAAGATTTTAAGATAATACTTGTAATACATATACACCAAGAGCCTTTAATAATTATTCCTGAGATTTCCAAGTGATCTGAAGTTTGCCTTAGGTTTATGAACTGCTACAGTTGTAGGAAGACTCTTGGAGAGAGGAAAAGATGTCGTACATTCCTTCCTTTTCTTTTTTTTTTTTCTTTTTTTTTTTTTTTTTTTGGTGGAGAAGTTCAAGATAGGGTTTCTCTCTGTAGCCCTGGCTGTCCTGGAACTCACTCTGTAGACCAGGCTGGCCTCAAACACACAGATCTGCCTGCCTCTGCTTTAATCCCGAGTGCTGGGATTAAAGGCCACCACCGCCCGGCTAAAGCTACCATACATTTCTAAAAAAGCAAGCACACGAGCTGCTCCTAGTTAATCCACTGAAAAGGAATCTATGGGCTAGGAACAGTAGTACATACCTGTAAAGCTAACACTCAGGAAACCGAGACAGAGCCAGTAAGTGTGAGGTCAGCAGGAGCTAGAGAGACTCCTTCGGTGAAAGAGGACCAGATGCCCTTTTCTGGCCTCTGTGAACACCCTGGCATATACATACAAATGAAAATTAAAAAGTAAGTTAGTAAGAATGCCAAGGTTTGCCCTTCAGGATCATGAAACTACCACGAGATTGAAGCCAACTTGAGCTCCATAGTGAATTACAGTGCAGCCGGGCTGTAATGTGAGGCCTTAATGCAAGAAAAGAAAATCAAATCGTGTGGTGGTGCACACCTCTTCCAGCACTCAGATGGTAGAGACAGGTGCATTGATGTGAATTTGAGACCTGCCTAGTCTACAAAGAGAGTTAATGGGATGGCTAGCACTACATACAGAAACCCTGTCTCAAAAAAAAAAAAAAGGCAAAGAAAGCTGACTTGTGATTGCCAATAAATTGTATGTTTATAGCTTAGACGTCAGTTAGAAAAACCAAAAACCAAAATTAAACTAGGCATAGTGTTGCATGCTTGTAATCCCAGCACTTGTGAGGCTGAGACAGGAGGATCACTGCAAGTTACAATAGTCAGTTTTGACTATTGTAAGATTTTTCTTTAAAAAAGAAACAAAATGACTAGACTTGATGACCCTCATCCCTGCACTCAGGAAGCAGAGGCAGGTAGGTCTTTGGGGTTCTAACTAGCCTGGTCCACATAGTGAGTTCCCGGCCAGCCTGGGCTACATAGACCCTAACTAACAATAGCAAAAAATCTGAGGACATTGCTCAGTGGGATAACATGGTGCCTAGCATGCAAGGAAGTCCTGGGTTCCTCCTTTGGTACTGTATATACACAACAAAATGAGGGTCAGGAAGGCAAAGAGAAAAACAGTTAACATCAGACTTTTAATGCCAGAAAGAAATTTTACTTATGTTATGGAGAGTGTGTGTGTAAAGCCTGCGTCCCTCCTGAGACTGGGCAGTCTCAGAATGAGGCTTCTGAGCTATGAAGCTCTGGTCTCGAGATGGAAACTGTATGGACGTTATAAGACTACAGTCAGGAGGGTCGTCAGAACATTGCTTCTAAACATCTGTTTATATAAATCAAGTTCGAACTTTTAAATTGTATAAAGTTGGGTTGAATGTTGTGTGTCACGTAGGACATTGGTGCTCTCCTGTGACAAAGAGAGGAATGTGGTGGAGACAAAGGCCAGCGCTGTGCAGGCTTGTGTCTGTTGACTGCTGCTTTTGCTAACATGGGCCAACAGAACGCTGTGCCTTAAGGGGTGTAGAACGAGAGACAAAGGGGGCAGGGGTCACTGCCACAGAGCAGAGAGCCATACATCCGAGCCCTTGCTGTCTTCCCCTCTCTCTTATTCTGCTCAGACACTTTTGCAAAGATTTTCAGTGCTGGGTTGTTGAGGTGGGACTGGGGCAGGTCTGTTATTAACATGAAGTGGTTTTTGTATGGCTGGGTGCCGTGCTCTTGCCTGTAATCTCAGCATTCAGGAGGCTACAGCAAGAGAGTTGACATGAGTTTGAGGCCAGCCAGAACTACAGTGTGAGAACCTGTCTCAAAAACAAAGCAGCCGAGCACTGTGGCTCATGCTGATAGTCCCAGCTCAGAAGGCTGCTGCAGGAGGTTGTCTGCACTCTCAACGTAGTAAGCTCTCTAAGACAGCATGAGCCACAGAGACACCTGTCCATCCCCGTTCCCTCCCCCCCTTCCCCAGACAGGGTTTCTCTGTATAAACCTGGCTGTCCTGGGACTTACTCTGTAGACCAGGCTGGCCTCGAACTCACAGAGATCTTATTGCCTCTGCCTCTCCAGTGCTGGGATCAGAGGTGTGCACCCTAGCTGAGACACCCATCTTAAAGAGAAAAGAAAGGGCTGAGACTATAGTTCAGGAAGAGCCTGTCATTTTATCAGATCCTAGGTTCAATTGTTAGGACTGCAAAAAACAATATTTTTAAAAGTTTAAACAGGGTGTGATAGTACATGTCTATAATCTCAGAACTGGTAGAGGGAGGCAAGAGGTCAGAGGTTGAGGTTATTTAACAAGTTTGAGGCCAGCTCACCCGCCCACCCCCGTTTCCCCTAAGGGGGAAAGGTACCTGATAGAGAGAAAGACTACGTGGACTTTTTATTGGAAATTAGAAGAAGGCAGAGGGGCATGTGCCAAGTGCACACCTGAATGACTGTTGAGAATACAGTTTCCTAATTAGTGATCATGAAGAAAATGGGTATTTTTAGCCTGGAAAAAGCTTGACAGTTAACATGGTTCTGTTTACCTTGATTAGTGTAATAATTTGTGCAGTGTTCCAGGGGTATAGATTCATTTTTGGCTCAAAATAGACTGAAAACATAATTCTCTAACTCAAAATTAACAAACAGAAATTGACTGTTAGAGGTTTATAGGCAAAAATAGCTGTTTTCAAATGACTCTTGGCTGCTGGCACCCTGACTAGGTCTGCTCTGTGTGTCCGAGCATCAGAGATTGTTCTAGTGCCTCGAGAGTGTCTGGAAGCATAGTGGAGGAGTCTGTGTGTGGCTGTCTGCTCCTGCTGTCGGGCTCTTCTGAGATACCTGGGGAATGAGGTGCTAGCAGTAAGCTGTTGTGTGTGGCATTTCAGAGCCATGGCTAACTAGAGGGAGAAAGTTTCCATTTAGATGACTTTTGTTTACATTCTTGGAGTGTTGACTTTAATTCCCTCCCACCTTTTAAGGGGATGGAGAGTATCTGCAGAGACTGTCAAAGCCTAACCACCTCATTACCTTGGTAGTTACTGTGGGGATGGATCTGTCCATCTAGTCCCCCCCTCTGAGCAGAGCTTCTACTTTAGGGGAGCCTGCTTCATTGTTCCAAGTTAATTTTGAACATGAGGTCTCTGTTGTTCATCTCAAAAAGGAAGTAGGTTTTGCTTTTCAGTTATACGGCCATGAAGATGAAAGGGTGTGGGAGAAGACTCTTTCAGTTAGTTAAAAATTTAGGTATTGGATAGCCAAGCATGGGGCACATGTGAAATCCCAGCACTGAGAGGCTGAAGCAAGAGGCTGAGGAGTTAGAGGCCACACTGGGCTACATGACGACACTGTCTCAACAACAAAGATAGGACTGCATAAGAACACGATACATAAGCACGAAGGCCCAGTTCAGATCCTAGCACCCACTCTAGCAAGTCCTGGTCCCTGGGGCACCCATAACCCTAACCCTAACCCGTTAGGCTAAGGACGAAGGGTTTGGGGTTTGCTGGTTGCCAGCCTCTCTGAAAAGGTGAATTTCAGGTTCAGGGAGCAACCCTGTCTCAAAGGAACACAACAGAGTAATGGAAGAGGACACCCAAGGTTCTCTTCTCCCCTCCACACACAGACACATACCCCGCACTCACACGTAAGGAATTGGGGAGGAGAAATGAAAATACACTAAGACTATTTACTGACTTCATGTAGCCTTCTAGGTCAGCCTTTTGTAAGTTTGTTGCTTTTTAAAGACAGGGCCTCACTCTGTAGGTTGACTTCAAACTCAGGGCAATCCTCCTGCCTCAGTCTCTTGAGTGCTGGGACTATAAGTGTGAGCTCCACGTTTGGACTGGGTCAGTTGAGAAGATCTACCGTGGATCTTCGGGGTGAAGAGGTCCCGCTGATTGCGAAGGCTGGGTATGTGAGAATCAGTAGCAGATGAGCTGTCTGGGGCTGCAGCTCTGCGGAATGCCGGCCTAGGGACTCGGCTCCAGGCAGCTGCTGCGTGAGTGCTGGTGCTGTGCTAATTGAGGGATGTAACCCCACATTTGCATCTGGGTTGTAAGTGTTTCCCCCAAAAAAGAAAAAAGAATGTTACAGCTTCTGTTCTTCCTGCCTTCAGGGAAATTGGTGACAAATGTGTAAATGTGCCTTCTCCCCATATTCTGCTTCTGTGGGGGCTTATCATTCTAATGCCAAAGCAGAGCCCTCATGGCTGCTATAGGAGAAGCAGCCTGCGGAGTTTGCTCTGAACTCTGTGCCTTAAGAGATACTCTCTCAGATGCATATGTACTTTTGCTTTTTCCAGACAGAATCTCACTGTGTAGCTCTGACTGGCAAGAAACTTACTATGTAGTCCAGGCTAGCCTCAAATTTAGAGACCCACCTGCCTCTGCCTCCTGAGTGCTGGAATTAAAGGTGCCTGGCAACAGATAGTTTTTATATCCCTTTGCTGGGTGCATGTTAGTATAAATGTATGTAATTGTATAATGATCTTTCCCAGTTTTCTCTTTGCGGTTCAGCTCTAAATTATCTGGGATAACCTGGAAGCTTATTAAATACATAGATAGGTTTTTTTAATCCCCTTAATCCACTGGGGAGCAGGGAATAGGAGAACAGTGAATAAGAAAATATGAGCATTGAGGCCCAAGGAGCTGGTTCATGCTCACAGGGAAGCCAGTGGGTAAGTGCAAAGACACCATGGTCAGTGTACAGCGACCAAAGTAAGCTGCCCTCCGTGGCCGTTTGTCTTTTCCTCCTGTTGAAGCTGCCTTGACACTTAGAAAAACCCTCAAGAGATGGGTGTGGTGAAGCACATATTTAGCCCCAGGACTCAGGAAGCGAAGGCAGGTGGATCTCTGTAAGTTCCAGGCTAGCTTGGGCTACACGGTTAGACCGTGTCTCAAAAGAAAAGCCTCCAGGCTTCTGGACAGGGAAGAGCCCGGGTGAGGGGCTGTGGAACTGAGCTCTGAAGCTCCACTTCCCAGCTTAGGCCTCACTGTGCGAGAAATAACTTATTCTGAGAAAGCTTGTGTGGCTGTCCCCTACGTCAGCCGCCTCCAGGGCTAGAGCTGAGGCCCTTGGTGAACTCCTGTCACAGTCTGACAATGAGCAGGGGTCCCTTTTGGTCCCAGTTACTGGAGACCAGCTTTCTCTTCTCTCATGCAGACAGATGTTTCTGTCAAGGCCACCAGTATGCACTTTAACTTCTTACCTCCTTTTTGTGTTTTGTTTTGCTTCGAGACAGGGTCTCTCTCACTCTAGCCAGGCTGACCTGGAACTCACTGTGCAACCTAGGCTAGCCTCAGACTCCGATGCCATGGCCTCTCACGCCCTGACAGACTGGCTCTAACCCCGTCGGAGTCACACTCTGTTTCCTTTACTCACAGGAAAGATGTGTGTTAGATTTAATAGCCTTGAGCCTCTGGTGCTGTCCTTCTGAAGGCTTTAACCTCTCTGGGGCTGGGGGAGGAAGGTAGTCCTAAACTCTGTAGTAGTAAGTTGATTTGTTACAGTCGGGAAATTGTGGCCCTCTTTGTCTTCCCTGACCCCCACCCCACTACTTCTGTTCCTTCCATCCCTCGGCTCTTGTCTTAGGAAGGCTTTGCCAGGCACTGGAACATAATTAATTAGTCGGTCATCTCTAATCTTTGGGGCTCCTCTTTTCTTTCTCTCCTCCTCCCCCACCACATTTTGCTCTGAGGTGATTTGTTTCTGAGAATTAACTAGGTTATACTTTGTATCTGTGTTCCCACTTGGTTTCTGACATCTTGTGATGTCAGCTGTTACAGTAGCAGCTCCGCTTGCTGGCCTCGCCCAGTGTGTCCTTCTGCCAAGGCCACTTAAAGGCGGATGCCCAGGACCCTTTACAGTGTCCTCTCGTTCTTCAAGTTGTCTGGCAGCTTTGTGTACAGTAAACTTGTAGGAAAACGTCAATAAAAGTTTCTTTTTTATTTAGGATAAAATAGTTCCATTCTAATGAGCAAGCTTGTGTGTACATATGTGTGAATGAGCATTTATGTACATATACCTATACAGATCTATATTATATATACAGTTTTGTACTATCATTTAAAATAAAGACATTTCTTAATAAAGCATTAGTGTTGTTGAAGTCTTTGGCGAAGAATGTCTCTGTTACAGTGAAGCAGCCACACTAAAATTAAGGTGTGTGCCTCAGCCTCACAGCCTCAGTGCCCCATCTCACCTCAGTGCTTTTATTTTCTTTTATTCTGAGACAGGGTTCTGTGTGTGTGTGTGTGTGTGTGCGCGTGCGTGCGTGCGTGCGTGCGTGCGTGTGTGTACAAGGTTTCTCTGTAGCTTTGGAGCCTGGAGCCTGTCCTGGAACTTGCTCTGTAGACCAGGCTGGCCATGACCCACCTGCCTCTGCCTCCCG
This sequence comes from Arvicola amphibius, assembly GCF_903992535.2. Classification (NCBI taxonomy): domain Eukaryota; kingdom Metazoa; phylum Chordata; class Mammalia; order Rodentia; family Cricetidae; genus Arvicola; species Arvicola amphibius. Next base: position 6,297,017 of record NC_052060.1, on the reverse strand, counting down.
AGTTCTGGGATTAAAGGCGTGCTCCACCACTGCCCTGTCACTCAGTTTCTTTCTTTCCTGTGTAAGGAATACCAGGCTGAAGGCAGCTGGGCAAGAAGGGCAGAGGGTATGAATGACTAAACATAAACAGTGTTGCTGCCTTCTTGGGACCATCAGCTGTGTCTTCCTGACAGCTTATGTCCCCTGCACAGAGGGACAGGGCCCAGGGTTCTCACCTGATGGCCACAGCTCCTTACCACCTGTTGTAGCTGCATGTGGCCTTAACTGCATGGCCAAGGGAGGGGCGTGCTGGATAAAGGCTTTCAGGTGCAGCCTGCTGTGGGAAGAGCAAACCCTTTTAAGTAACCCCTCACCTGTGCTCTTTAAGGAAACCCACTGATTCTCAGAGTGAACTTTGGGGGAATCCTGCCTCAGTTTGTCGGTTTGTCATCTGGACCTTAAGAAGAAGGGTGGACACCATTTATGTCTCCCTCTGTCTGGGAAGGAATTTTAGAAACTCACAGTGGAAACTCACATCTGCAATACCAGCACTCCTACTGTGAGATAGGAATGGAGCCAGGAGAATCCCAGAAAGCTTGAGGGCCTCCTAATCTGGCCACTGCAAACAAGAAGCCCAAAACTGAGCTGTGGTACATGCACCCATACTCACATGCAAGCATAAACATACAAAAGGTTTTTAAATTTTTATGTGCATTGGTGTTTGTGGCGGCCGCACTTACATTCGCCATTACAAGATGGCGCCGAGGGCTAAAGTAAACAAGTATGTGGCGCGAACTTTTCGCGCCACATCTGCCTGGCAACAGGTTTCCACCAATCCTTTTCTGCCACGTCACCTAATCAGTAGACACGCCCCGTCCTCCTCTATATAAGCCGCCACCCAGCCCGGCTCGGGGCCCCCTGCTTCCAGCTCTCCCTCAACCAAGCAGCGCTTCATTAAAGTGTGATCAGAGAAGAATCCTGTGTCGGTGGTGATCTTTCCCTGCTGGTCAGGGCTCGCTCGCCGCAGCTGGTGCCGAAACCCGGGAACTTCGGCGGACACACGCGGGGGGTCGAAGAGGATTCAGAACTCTACACACGAAGCGGTCGGCGCCGGTAAGTATCCTCAGGTATGCTTCTTGGAGGAATTAGTCCTTTGTGGTTTGCACTAGCAGTGGTTGTTTTTGCTGTAGTGGTTTATGCCTTTTGCATTTTTATCCGTTGTCATAGACCAGGAGAGGAGTGTCTCTGCTGCAACATCTAAAGCGAAAGTAAGTCCGTGGCAGATAAGGCGATTTTTCTGCCCTTTTGTAAGCCTCTTGTAGAAAAGTAAGCAAAGATGGGAAACGATCAGTCTGTCTCCAGTGTATGCGATTTTGTAGATCCCATACAGCGGTTACTACAGGAGAGAGGATTGAAAATCTCGAAATCCACCATAAAGGTGATTGTCGGGGATATTGATCGCATGGCGCCGTGGTTTGCGGTGTCTGGGGATCTAAATCTGCATTGCTGGAGAAAGCTAGGCAAAGATTTGGAGGCAGCAAAGGAACAGGGGCAATTAAAGAAGGGGACTTATCCTTTTTGGAGATTAGTACACTCCTGTTTGAAAGACGGAAAAAATGTAGAGGAGTTAAGAGAAGGAAGGAAAATGTTGGCAAGACACCAGGACAGCCTTTCAGAAGCAGGTTCAAAGACAGAGGAGGATACAGAAGAAAAGTGCACGGTAATAAGGAACAAAAAAGGAGAAAAGAAAGATATAAAAGAAAAAGAGGATCCTAAGATAAATAAACCTTCAGCACCTCCCCTATATCCGGTGCTGGATGAATTCGCAGCCTTGCGGCTGGCTGAAGAGGAGCTGGTAGAGGCAGAGGAGGAGAGCTTAGAGGAGGAAGATGCACGTTATGAGGAGGAGAGATATGGGCCAGCTCTAAAAGTGCCCACTAGAGAGTTTCCCCCTCCTTACGTGCAGCCCAGGAGTAGCTGCCATTTCATCGACAGGGGCACTCTTGCGCAGTTAGCTGTGCATTATCCACCTTCAGTGGTGGTATTTCCTGTTTTTGAGGATCAAAATCAACAAAGATATCATGAGCCAGTCCCTTATAAAGAGTTAAAAGATTTAGTGGAAGCGGCAAAGACTTATGGAGCTAATGCGCAGTATACCCGCACATTACTGACTCGGTTGACCACCAGAGCTATGACACCAACAGATTGGTGGGAAATTGCTAGAGCATGCCTTTCTACAGGTCAATATCTAGATTATAGATCTATAGTGGTAGAAGCTGCTCACACTCAGGCTCGAGTAAATGCGCAAACGCCAAATCGAGCTCCCTGGAATGCAGACATGTTATTAGGGCAAGGGCAATGGACGGCTAATCAAACAGCCTATCCAGTGGAGGTATATCAACAAATTAATGAAATTTACACAAGAGCATGGAAAATGATACCAAAAAGAGGTGAAGTGACAGGCAACCTTACTAAAATTATTCAAGGCCCTACTGAACCTTTTTCGGAGTTTGTGGCTCGCATGATGGAAGCTGCAGGAAAAGTTTTCGGTGAGGCGGAAGAAGCTATGCCTTTGGTTCAGCAGTTAGTGTTTGAACAGGCTACTAAAGAATGTAAGAGAGCCATCATGCCGTGGAAAAATAAAGGACTGGATGCTTGGCTTAAGGCCTGCCGAGAGATAGGCGGCCCTCTAACTAATGCTGGCCTAGCAGCTGCTATGCTAGCAGTCTCCAGGGGGCAGGGAAGATCAGGTACCTGCTTTAATTGCGGGAAGCCGGGGCATGTACGAAAAAATTGCCCCCAAGGCACACATAAAAAGAGCCAAGGTCAGAGACAGCCGGGCACATGCCCGCGGTGCAAAAAGGGAAAACACTGGGCAAATGAGTGTCGATCCGTAAAGGATATCAATGGACAGCCCATACCTAATGCAACATCAGCCATGTCAAAAAACGGGCAGAAGGGCCCACTACCCCAGGGCCCGAGAATTTATGGGGCAATTCAGGAGCCAAACATGAGACCACCCCAGTCATCAGAAGGGCCACCACAGGCTCCGCAGGGTTGGACCTCCGTGCCACCACCGGATTGGTACTGACTCAGAGTATGGGTGTTCAAGCTATAGACACAGATATGTCAGGACCTCTAGAGGAAGGAACAGTGGGACTAGTTTTAGGAAGATCCTCCAGTACTCTTAGAGGGTTATTAGTGCTACCTGGAGTGATCGACCCTGACTACAAAGGCATTATTAAGGTAATGTGTCATTCTCCGTTTGGCATCATTTCGATTGCACCCGGAGATCGTATTGCACAATTGTTAATTCTTCGATCAGACCATGAAAAATTTCCCTCTTATGAGAAAGAGAGGGGCAAGCGAGGGTTCGGCTCCTCTGGGGTTGAACTAGCATGCTTGTCTATAGGACTTGATGATCGCCCCATGTGTACCCTAGAAATAGAAGGAAAGCTCTTTACGGGCCTATTGGATACCGGAGCGGACAGAAGTGTGATGCGTAAACAGGATTGGCCGAAGAGGTGGCCGTTACAGACGGCTGCACAAACCTTACAGGGTCTAGGATACAAAAATACTCCAGATATGAGTGCTAAGCAATTGCATTGGAGGATGGAACACAGTCAAGGCACTTTTCAGCCTTTTGTCATAGACCTTCCTTTAAATTTATGGGGAAGGGATGTACAACAACAATTAAAATTGATAATTACCAATGATTATTCTCAAGTGAGTAAAGATGTCATGAAGGCACAAGGCTTTGTACCAGGAAAAGGGCTGGGGGCTCGCCTTCAAGGACGAAGTGATCCCGTGTTGCCCACTCCCAAATCTGATCGGAAGGGCTTGGGTTTTTCCTAGGGGCCACTGATGATGCGTTACGCATCCCCTGGGGCACAGATACACCCGTTTGGGTGCCTCAGTGGCCCCTGTCTATGGAAAAGCTCCAGGCCGCACACATATTAGTTAAAGAACAACTTCAGCTTGGTCATATTGAACCTTCTGTGTCTCCTTGGAATTCCCCTATTTTCATCATAAAAAAGAAGTCAGGAAAATGGAGGCTGCTGCATGACCTTAGAGCAGTTAATGCACAAATGCAACTCATGGGATCTGTCCAAAGAGGGTTGCCTCTTTTAAGTGCTTTACCAAGAGATTGGCCTGTTTTTGCCATAGATGTTAAGGATTGCTTCTTTTCTATACCCTTGCATGTTTTAGATAAACATCGTTTTGCATTTACTGTTCCTTCTATAAATCATGAACAGCCTGATGAACGCTATCAATGGAAGGTTTTACCACAGGGTATGGCCAACAGTCCCACCATGTGCCAGCTATACGTGAATCAGGCGTTACAACCAGTGAGACGTAGTTTTCCAAAAGTTAGGCTGATCCATTACATGGATGATATCCTATTGGCAGCAAAACAAGAGCATATGCTAGAACGGGCATTAGTTGCCCTGGAGGCATCCTTAAAACAAAAGGGGCTGATTATTGCCGCCGATAAGATTCAAAAGACAAGTATTATAGAGTTTTTAGGAGCCCATGTTACCCCAAAACAGATTTTTCCACAAAAAATTTGCATTCGCACATCACATTTACGCACTTTAAATGATTTTCAAAAATTGCTCGGAGATATAAATTGGCTGAGAGGATATCTCCCCATTACCCGTGAAGCTTTGCAGCCGTTGTTCTCAATATTAGAAGGAAATCCTGATGTAACGTCACCTAGAGAGCTTACACCCAAGGGAAAAGAAGCATTAAAGATAGTGGAAAAGGCCATAGAACAAGCGCAGGTTCTTCGGTTTGATCCAGAACAACCATTATTGCTTTGCATTCTGCGCACTGCTGGTCATCCTACTGGAGTATTGTGGCAGACAGGCCCGATTTGGTGGATACATGGTCATACACTTGGTTCACGCACGTTAAGCTATTATCCTGATTTAGTGGCACAACAGGCATTATTGGGAGTGAAGTTCAGCTTGACCACCTTTGGAAAAATGCCAGAGAAGTTAATATTGCCCTATACCAAAGATCAAATTGAAGTTTTGACAGGGACTACTGATGATTGGGCCGTATTGATTTCCTCATATTCAGGCGTTATTGATAATCATTATCCGTCTGATAAATTGCTGTCCTTTATGGCACAGAATGTTGTATATTTTCCAAAGATTACCAGTGCTTCTCCTTTGAATAATGGCTTGACTATTTTTACTGATGGGTCCAAAACTGGAATTGGAGCCTATATGGTATATGGCTCCCCGCCTGTTACTCTGAAATTTCGCTCTGGAGCACCCCAAGTCGTGGAGTGTCAAGTAGTGTTGGAGGTCTTTAAGGCCTTTCCCCATCAGCCTTTTAATTTGTATTCTGATTCATGCTATGTAGTTAATGCTGTAAAACATCTGGAAGTGGCTGCATATGTTAAACCTAGTAGCATGGTTGCATCTTTGTTATTACAAATTCAGAATTGTATAATTCAACGTGCTAAACCATTTTTTATCGGTCATATTAGAGCTCATTCCGGTCTTCCTGGACCTATGACTGAAGCTAATGATATGGTTGATAGGGCTACCAGGGAAATGGCTTTAGTTGCCCTGGATCCTATGCAATCGGCTGAACAATTTCATAGAAAGTTTCATGTGCCTGCAAATACCCTTCGCCTTAAGTTTAATATTACTCGCGACCAAGCGCGTGAGATAGTTAAACAATGTTCCTCCTGTGTGATCTTTCATCATCCGCCTCATATTGGGGTTAATCCACGTGGGTTAAAGCCACTTACCCTTTGGCAGATGGATGTTACTCATGTTTCAGAATTTGGTAAACAAAAATATTTGCATGTTTCTGTGGACACTTGTTCAGGTGTTATACATGCCACCCCGTTATGTGGTGAAAAGGTCCTTAACGTAAGGACCCATTGCCTAGAAGCCTGGGCTGCTTGGGGCAAGCCTTATTCTTTAAAAACTGATAATGGCCCGGCATATGCCTCTAAAAGTTTTCAACAGTTCTGCTCTATTTTTGAAATTAATCATACTACTGGTTTGCCCTATAATCCACAAGGACAAGGCATCGTGGAAAGGGCTAACCGCACCATTAAGGAATTGCTTCAAAAACAAAAAGGGGGAATAGCCGAGGGCGCATCCCCGCGAGATAGAATATCTCTCGCTCTCTTTACATTTAATTTTTTGACCTTGGATTCCAATGGCTGTTCAGCCGCGGAAAGACATATGGACCACAGACACAGAAATACAGAATTAGTAAAATGGAAGGATGTAATTGATAACAAATGGTATGGACCGGACCCTGTGATACAGAGGTCCAGGGGAGCTGTTTGTGTCTTTCCTCAGAATCGGCCAGATCCGGTGTGGATCCCTACCAGACTGACAAGGATCGTGACAACACTGGAACAGCCTGACGAAGAGCAAGGAGATGTTGCTGCTCCTGATCCTGTTGGTGAACCTGCCGGTTCCAGTTGAATCTGAAGAATCTTATTTCTGGGCTGTGGCCCGTACATGGCCCATTCCAATTCCTGTTCACAATGAGTCCACAATATTGCCACAATTTTTTGTTGATAGTTGCCAATTGAACTTAGTTTGCAAAAAGGTGGATGCTCAGGAACAAAAATTTAATCAAACTGTAGTGCCCCTAGCAGGAACTTTATGTTTTACCACAAATCAGAGCACTTCTATCTCAGACTGCATCTTGCTAGATGCCATGAATCTTACTGTAGCTAGAGATCCATTTTTAGAAGATACCCCTAATTTTTTGAGAAAGGCCATTAGCGTAGCCCTGCCTCAGGTCAGATCTGGAGCTAAATCTGGATCTGGCTCCTATTCCGGTTCCAATGATACTGTTAATGTTACCACTTATGGGATCAGTTGCAACCTTACAACGCCCAATTGGGTACAGGTTAGCAAGGTTAATAATAGTGATTCACAGGTTGGCAATAGTAATCATACTAGTAATAATATTTTTTCTTGGTCTGTCCCTAGATGCTCTGGTAATGATTTGAGCTATCCCCCTGAATTTGTGGATTGCAGAGGACGATATGATAAGTTTTACAATAATTCTGGATGGGTTCTTAGGAATCTTAACCATTTTAAGGTTAAGAGAAAACTTATGATAAAGGTTGGATCACCCTTTACACCATGGATACTTATGAATTCCAGAGGAGCTATAACTGAGTTGTCTCCATTTGCTACATTTGTTCGCTCTGGAATAATTATGTTAAATAATTATACAGGGATTATGAATCACACTTCTAAAGAAATTAATATAACTAGTGTAGAGAAAAAACATAATACTACTCTACGGCAAACCAGAGTTTGCCTGGATCCTCCCTTTGTCTGGCTTTTGTTTAATACTACAGGGAGTTCAAATAATACTGCAGTTGATTGCAAGAAGGATAATTGCTCTCTGTCACAATGTTGGAATTTCTACCATTCAGGTGCGATTGTTATGCGCATCCCTACCTTTGTGTTTTTGCCTGTAAAAGCCAATCCTAAGAACTTCCCATTAGCCACCCTGGTTCGCCGGAAAAGGGATTTTGGCATTACAGCAACTATTGTGACGGCTATTGCAGTGTCTGCTGCTGCAGCTGTTACTGCAGGAGTAGCTATGGCCAATCAAGTTCAGACAGTTACTTTTATCAATTCCGTGGTTCAAAAAACCTCGGACGCTATGTATATACAAGAAAAGATTAACCATCAATTAATGTCAGGTATTTTATTGTTAAATAAGAGAGTTGATTTGGTGGAAAGAAATATGTTAAAAATGTTTGATATAGTTACCTTTGGTTGTGTAGATCGTACTAAGCATTTGTGTGTTACCCCCTATACTGCTACCCTTAATGAATCCCGAGCGATTTCTCAATATCTAAATGGCAATTGGACAAGGGAATTGGAACAATTGCAAGCAAATTTTAGTTTGAAGATTTTGGCTTTGAATCAAACCCAGGCGACTATGGTTTCGCTGGGGGAATTTACAGATTGGCTGGTAGATACCTTTTCATATATTAAGGAATGGGCAGGGGTTGGCGTGCTAGGATTAATATTAACTTCAGGAGTGATATTGGCGTTGTTTCTGATTCTAAGGCTGATTCGGGTAAGGAAACGGGAAAAGGTGGCCATTGCTCGTGCCCTCGCAGCCTTGGAGGCCGGTAACTCCCCCCAAGCTTGGATCAGCATCTTACAGGACTCCTGACCCTAATCCCTGCTTTTGCACCCGAAGGCCATTGAGCCATTGCACTCGGAAAGAGGGATCGATGAGGTTCCCCTGAATCTGGGGATGTGTTGTCCTGGACAGGAGGTTTTGCACCTAAGAGTGCACTGAGTAGATCCACTCAGGAGATCATGACTTTATGCATATGGGTAGTCCCGCTTATTTTTCCCATCCCTGAGAAAAACGGGACATGTCTACATTTTCAGGGTAAGGTCCTCTGACCTCAGCCTTGACTGTCTTTTAAATTTCATAAAATTAAAAGGGGGGAACTGTGGCGGCCGCACTTACATTCGCCATTACAAGATGGCGCCGAGGGCTAAAGTAAACAAGTATGTGGCGCGAACTTTTCGCGCCACATCTGCCTGGCAACAGGTTTCCACCAATCCTTTTCTGCCACGTCACCTAATCAGTAGACACGCCCCGTCCTCCTCTATATAAGCCGCCACCCAGCCCGGCTCGGGGCCCCCTGCTTCCAGCTCTCCCTCAACCAAGCAGCGCTTCATTAAAGTGTGATCAGAGAAGAATCCTGTGTCGGTGGTGATCTTTCCCTGCTGGTCAGGGCTCGCTCGCCGCAGGTGTTTACCTGTATATGTTGTGGGAGGGTGTCAGATCCCCTGGAACTAAACTTACAGACAGCTGTGAGCTGTCATATGGGTTCTGGGAATCATCTCTCCAGCCCCCATATATAGTGGTGTATTAATTTGTGTTTTAATAAATAAAGCTTGCCTGAAGATCAGAAGGCAGAGCAGCCACACTGGTCAGCCTTACAGACCAGACAGTCGTAGCACATATCTGTAATCCCAGCAGTCACACTAGCTACCATAGAGGCTGGGGAGTTCATGCCTTTAATCCCAGCACTAGAGAGGAATCTAAGATCTGAGGAGACAGTTAGTCTTCAGTCTGAGGATTCATGGAGAAAGGATCTCGCCCATTTCAGACTGAGGTAGAGGTAAGAGCCAATGGCTGGCTGCTTTGCTTTTCTGGTCTTCAGCTTGAACTCCAGTATCTGTCTCTGGGTTTTTATTATTTGTGCTACATTTCATGCCTAACTTTGGGGTACAAATTCATGAAAAAACCGTCATAGACCAGAGTTACACACGAATGAGGTCAAAGCCCTGCAGGCTAGGTTTTTCTTTCTTATCACTAAAAAGAATAGAGAAGAACAGCCTAAGGTTTTCAAATAAACAAGCTTAATATATCCAGTAACCTTTCAGGGATTGCCAAGTGATAGAGTGGGAGCTGAATGGACCTCAGTGTCAGTGTTAGAGTAAGGAGATTGAAGGAAGCAATAGTCTCTTAATGGCAAATGTTAGACTCATGGTCAGTTTGTAGTGGAATTACCCCTAAAGATTGGCTAGAGTTGGTTAAAGCTCTCTTAGAGCTTGGTCTACAGTTATAATGGAGTACCTCATTCAGAGAAGAGGCTAAGACTATTGAACAACAGAGTAAAGCTAGAGGTATGGAAATCTCCCAAGATCAAATTCTTGGAAAAGGACATTAAGCTACTGTAGAAAGGCAATCTCTATATGATGGTCATATCCTGGCCTTGTGCCGTGCAGCAGCTTTAAATGCTTGGGACAGAATTGAAGAAGTAGGAAATAAGATTGACTCATTTACTCAAGTCATACAGGGCCCACAGATTTCTTACAAAGATTGACATCCATATTAAATAGAATGATAGCAAATTCAGGAGCTAGATAAATAATAATTGAATCTCTGACTTTTGAAAATGCTAATTCTTAATGCAAAAGGATAATTAGGTTGTTAAAGGCAAGACCAACATCTTTGGAGGAATGGATTTGAGATACAGTTAATATTGAATCTCATGACCATGATGATTCTTGGATAGGAGAGGTGATTTCCAGAGGTTTGAAGAAAAACTGAAATGTTAAGTGTTTTAATTGTGGCAAACAATGTCATCTAAAAAGGGACTGTAGGGGCTGGAGAGATGGCTCAGAGGTTAAGAGCATTGCCTGCTCTTCCAAAGGTTCTGAGTTCAATTCCCAGCAACCACATGGTTGCTCACAACCATCTGTAATGGGGTATGGTGCCCTCTTCTGGCCTGCAGAAGACATACACACAGACAGAATATTGTATACATAATAAAAATAAATAAATATTTAAAAAATAAAAATAAAAAGGGACTGTAGACAGGGTGTTCCAATGTTTTTTTCTAAGAATAATCCATTCAGAATGCCCCTCCTGTCTGGATTATGCAGAAAGTGAGGCAACGGCAGGCATTGAACTAATGAATGTAAGTCCACAAGAGATATTCAAGGTAACCCTTTGCCATTGGAAAACTCCTTGAGGGGCCTCTCGCAGGCGCCTATGCCAAATCCAGTTCAGTCATTTACTGCCATGGTAGAGGAAACTCCTTCCCAGGGCAATTAAAGAACCTAGTGCGTATTGTAAGAAACCATACTGCTCTAGATAATAGAACAGGTATAGAAGAGGAAAAAAAATCAGGAGAAATAATAAAGCAAGTACACACATCTATAAATGAACAAAGACCAAAATTAAAGATAGGAATAAACGATGTCATTGAAGGTCTGGTGGACACAGGTGCAGGCGCATCAGCAATTTCATCAGAATCTTGGCCTCTTTAGGACATAAGTGTTCAGTTTTTAGGGACTGGAACTTTATCTCAGGCAAAGAAGAGCACAAGATGGGTCGAATGTAGGGCCAGGACAGAGAGGAATATTAAAACCATATGTGACTAACATAGCAATGAATTTGTGGGGATGTGATTTGTTATAGCAATGGAATACTCAGATTAATACTCCCCCAATCTTAGAAACAAACCATAAATTAACTTATGTTTCTGGGGGAAATATTACAAGATATTATAAAGAACAGTCACCGACCATTCAGGTTGTACAAGAACAGGGCACAACAGCTGCTGATCTTCCAAAGGCACCAACAACCCTACCTTTAAGATGGTTGACAGACAAACCTGTATGCATTGCACAATGACCTCTAACAACAGAAACTAAGGTTTTAGAACGGTGGGTACAGGACCAATTAAATTCTCATCATATTGACAAATCAGCCAGCCCCTGGAATTCTCCTGTATTTGTTGTCAAAATGAAATCTGGAGAATGGTAACAGATCTAAGAGCTGTTAATAAGGTGAGTCAGCCAATGGGCTCTCTACAGTCTCGAATTCCTTTGCCTTCTCTATTACCTAAAGATGGCCTCTTATAGTTACTGACTTAAAAGATTGTTTCTTCACTACACTTTTACAAGACAGAAAATTTTGCCTTCACAGTGCCTACTTATAATAATTCTCTGCCTGCTAAGAAACATCAATGGAAGATGCTCCCACAGGGAATGATAAATAGCCTCACCCTGTGCCAGTATTTTGTACAGCAGCCATTGGAAATGATAAGTAAGCAATTTCCTGAATCTGTAGTTTACCATTACATGGACGACATTTTACTATCTGATTCAAATGAAGATGCTTTAGAAAGAATGCTTGAAGAAGTAAAGAAAAATTTTGCCTCGCTAGGGATTACAAAGTACTCCTGAAAAAATACAAAGAGAGATTCTATTAATTATTTAAGTTATAAAATAGGTTTATAAAAAATTAGATTCCAAAAGGTACAAATTAGGAGAGATTGATTGCAGACTCTTAATGACTTCCAAAGATTGCTAGGAAAGCCAGGCGGTGGTGGCGCACGCCTTTAATCCCAGCACTCGGGAGGCAGAGGCAGGCGGATCTCTGTGAGTTCGAGACCAGCCTGGTCTACAAGAGCTAGTTCCAGGACAGGCTCCAAAGCTACAGAGAAACCCTGTCTCGAAAAACAAAACAAAAACAAACAAACAAACAAAAAAACAAAGATTGCTAGGAGACAGTTCCCATCTATGGCCCACTATTGGGATAAAATCTGATGAACTAATTAATTTAAACAAAACTTTAAATGGTGACAGTGACTTAATCCCAGGAAATTATCAGCTGAAACTGAGAGAGAATTGACTTTGATTGAAGAGATATTAGAGAAGGCACAGTGGATCGGATGGTGTGGATCTGAATCTTAACTGCATTCTGGTCATAGTACCCTCCAAACATTCCCCTACGGGAATTTTAATGCAGAGGGAAGATATTATCTTAGGATGAATCTTTTTAACACTTAAACAGAATAAAAAATTAAAACGTATGTGGAAAAGATCTCTGAGTTAATTCTAAAAGGGAAATTGTCATCAGTTAGCAAGAATAGATCCAGCAGAAATTACAGTATCTGGGCTGGAGAGACGGCTCAGTGGTTAAGAGCATTGCCTGCCCTTCCAAAGGTCCTGAGTTCAATTCCTGGCAACCACATGGTGGCTCACAACCATCTGTAATGGGGTCTGGTGCCCTCTTCTGGCCTGCAGACATACACACAGACAGAATATTGTATACATAATAAAAATAATTTTTTTAAAAAAAGAAATTACAGTATCTTTTAATAATGATGAAATTGACCAATTATGGGCAGAAAAGGAACCCTGGCAAAGAGCTTGTAGTAATTTTGGGGGGAGAGGTTAACAACAACTATTCCAAAAGCAAGAGAATTCAACTAAAGAGCACAAACTTGATCCTTCCTTGCATTGTACAGAAAACACCAATAATTGGCATCCCTACATTCTATACTAATGCAAATAAATCAGGAAAGGCAGGTTACAAATAAGATGCTTTAAGTAAAGTGGATCAAAACCCTTATGATTTTGTCCAAAAGTCAATATTACATGCTGTTCTCATGGTAATAAAGGATTATTCATTCATTCATTTATTTTGGTTTTTTGAGACAAGGTATCCTTGTAGCTTTGGAGCCTGGCCTGGAACTCACTTTGTCGACCAGGCTGGCCTCAAACTCACAGAGATTCACCTGCCTCTGCCTACCAAGTGCTGGGATTGAAAGCATGCATCACCACTGCCCAGCAGTACTAAGGGATTTTAAAGAATTTCTCAACATAGTTACTGATTTGCATGTGCAAAAGGAGTTGTTTTGCATATTGAAACTGCTGCATTTATACCAGGCGATACAGAATTGATTTCGTTATTTATTCATAGTAAGCACCATCCCATCCATATACATAACACACATATACTGTATATACATTTCTACTCTTGTTCAACATATTATACCCAAACAACTCATTTAATAATATAATACAAATTTCTAGTCCTTCAAAATTATTATTACCAACTGTTTAAGACAACAAGGAAATGCAGTTAGTAATCACCTATTAAAATTGAACTTGTAGTCAAATTAGGTATGTTTTCAAGGTCAAACAAATATATATTTTAGATAAACAGGTTCTCCTCAAACACTTCAGAGATCTACAGAATATAGCATTTTAGATGTTTTAATAACATGCTCTTTTTTCATGACAATGAGACATGTCTGCTCCTGGCAGCCTCAATCTACTTCAGAGAAGATAATGGGCATCTGAAGGCATAAGTCACAAACAATCCCACACCAGTTTGGAATATGATTAATAGAATGGTTATTTATTTAAAGGGAAAAAACTTACAGATCACTGTCCCAGACAACAGCCCTCTGCACGATCAGGAAAGGAGTCTAGTAGCCGGAAGCGGAGCCTGAAACAAGAGAGCGGGTGGAGGGCGGCCGCTGCTTTTTAAAGAGAGAGAGACCACGCCCCAGTGGGCTGGTATCTCAGCGGCTATTGGCTGAAGGAGCAAAAGAAGCTCCGGCAGGCAGCAGGCATCGAAGAAACTCCATGTAGAGTTTACTTTCTTTGTGGCAGAAGTAAGCCACTGGGCAAGAAAATGCCCTTGCCTGGACTGCTGAAAGTATGCTGTCCTAGTTAGACAAGCAGGCACAAAGGAGAGTGACTGGCAAATGTTGTCAAGACGGAGTGGGACAACCCTTCAGAATATCCTACTTTGAACTAAGAGAGCCATGCAACAAGTGACACTAACATCCCTGGGTACTGCAGAACTCTGTGTGCTACACCCCAGACAGAACTGTCCTTACCCTGTCAGCCTGCATGTTCCTCTCCTCTAGCAAGCAAGTCATGAAGCAGCCACCCCTGTGGGATAGTGATGACCTGGTGCCTACCACTGGCTTCTGCTCATCTGCTTCCCTCAATAAACCCTGTTTAGTCTTTTAAAAAGGAAAAAAAGAATATACTGCTTCACAGAAAAGTATGTTGCATATTCTAGGCCTGTAAGCCAAAGACGGATGCTCCAATGTTGCAGAGGAGCTTGGGTGACCACCCAGGCAGCTGGCTTCTCACACTTTTTTTGAAAGTCGCCTGCTTGCACTTCCTGCTTACTCAGTTAATATTATTTCCTTCTTGGGTCTCTGATGGAGTTGAAGACTACATAGTTATAGTTTTCCTTGTTTGCCAGATGCAGAAAACAAGTTATGATAGAAAATAAGTTAGGGGGCTGGAGAGATGGCTCAGCAGTTAAGAGCACTGACTACTCTTCCAGAGGACTTAAGTTCAATTCCCAGCAACCACATGGTGGCTCACAACCATCTGTAATGAGATCTGGGGCCCTCTTCTGGCCTATAGGCAGGATACGGCATAAATAAATGAATAAATCTTAAGTAAATAAATAAATAAATTAGGTACAAGACTTTGGACTCACCAAAATATATAGATATGGAGCATTTTCTCTGAATTTGTCAAATGCAAATGAACTAGACATTGTGGGTGTATTTATTGCCTGTATATATTGTATATAGTTACTGTACTTACTGTATATAATTCTTCTTATATTAGCTATCCCCTCCTTTTTTTACTTTAGACAAATATAGTGCTATAATATTTGTGTTTTAATAAATAAAGCTTGCCTGAAGATCAGAGGGCAAAGCAACCACACTAGTCAGCCATACAATACAGAGCAGGCAGTGGTAGCACACACCTTTAATCCCAGCGGTCACACTAGTTAGCCATAGAGGCCCGTTGGTGGTGGTGCATGCCTTTAATCCCAGCACTAGAGAAGAATCTTAGATGGGAGGAGACAGCTCTCAGTTAGTCTTCAGTCTGAGGATTTGTGGAGACTGGATCTCGCCCATTTCAGTCTAAGGTAAAGTTAAGAGCCAGTGGCTGGCAGCTTTGCTTTTCTGATCTTCAGCTTGAACCCCAATGTCTGTCTCTGAGTTTTTTATTATTCATGCTACACCCATACAATAGGTTTTTTAAACTAAATACTTTTAATGTAAAAAAACTTGCTAGAGGATATACACTTGCATAGCATGTGTGAGGCCCTGGGCTCAATCCCAGTACTGGGGTGGTGGCTGATGCCATCAAAGCCACAAAAAGTAATTACCTGCGTTCAACACTAGCTTCTCAGCTAAGCACGGTAGCTTATGCCTACAACTCCCCAGAAGGCTCAGGCACAAGGGGGTTGAGCTGGGAGTGAGGCTGAAGCCTAAGGCTGCATCTGTAGGCAAGTTCTTCAAGTCAGTGATTAGAAGACCAAACAGCTCCCACGAACTAGGCTTCGTGTTGGTAAATTGCTCTTTGGCAAATGTGCATGTCCAGCAAATACCACACATTAACCATGAGGTTACTGAAGTATCATAAATATAGTCATCCCTGGGCTGAAGGGAAGAGAAGGAACTTGAAGAGTCTTGAGAAACAAAGAATTAAAATCCTGGTGATCACAAGGAGTACTGGAAGGCTGAAACGAGAGCCACCTGGAGATTCCTGTGCCTACAAACATCCTAGGTAGCATCTAATAGATACCAGAATAAGTTAAGATACATAGGTGGCTCCTCAGCAAAAGCATAGGGCTAGTCGGGTTCTACAACCAGCCCTAAGGTTTAGGAAAAGTGAAGGAAGTTACTAGAAGCCAGGTGTGGTGACATATGCTTAAAACTCAGCACACAGGAGCCAGGGGCAGGTGGATTGCTGCAAGGCCAGTCTGGTCTACACAGCAAGTTCCAGGCCAGCCATGGCTACACGGAAGAGCACTGCCTGCTCTTGCAGAGGACCCAGATTTGGTTCCCAGCACCCACTCTGGGTAGCTGACAGCCACCTGTACCTCCAGAGCAGAGTGTAGGTTTCTTCTGGCACTCACACACAGGCACATACATGCATACAGATACACATGCATAAAAACAAATCTATTAAAAAGATACCTTTTTAAAAGTTATTTATTTATGTTATGTATATCAGTGCTCCATCTGCACGTACACCTTTATGACAAAAGAAGGCATCAGATGGTTGTGGGCCATCACGTGGTTGCTGGGAATTGAACTCAGGACCTCTGAAATAGCCAGTGCTCTGAACCACTGAGCCATCTCTCCAGCCCCCCCTAAAAAAAGGTAATTTTTAAAAATGTTTTATCTTGATTCTTTTTATGTCAGTGGATAAGCTCTGCCTTGCGTGTGTGTCTGTGTTCCACATGCATGTGCACGCAGTACCCATGAAGACCAGAAAGGGTGCCAGATCCCCTGGGAACGGAGTTGTAGACAGTTGCACACTGCTGTGTGGGTGCTGGGAATCCATCGCTGGACCTCTGGAAGAGCAGGCTTAAGTCTTAACTGCTGAGCCATCTCGCCAGCCCCTTAAATAAGATTCTTTTGCCCTCAGGTCAGGGTTTCTCTGTGTAACAGCCCTGGCTGTGCTGGAACTTGATCAGAAGAACAGACTGGCCTTGAACTCACTGAGATCTTCCTGCCTCTGTCCCCTAAATTCTGGGGATAAAGGTGCGTGCCACCACAACTGGCAAGACTTTTTTAGGTTACTATAGTAACGAAAGGGATGTTGGGGAGAATGCTCACCATGTTGTGGTAGTTGGTACTATCAACTTGACAGAACCTAGAATTACTTAAGACACAAGGCTCTGGGCATGTCTGTGAGGAAGTTTCTGGATTGGGTTATTTGAGGTAGAAAGACCCACGCTAAATGTGGGTGGCATCATTCCATGGGCTGTGGTCCCAGACTGAATAAAAAGCTTGGTGGCGAGCGCCTTTCCTAGCTGAGCCAGCGAGCTGGGCAACCTTAGGCATCTAAATTCATCTCTGTTTGCATTTAAGAAACTAGAGGTGGGGCTGAGAGATGGCTCAGCGGTTAGGAGCACATTCACTGCTCTTGCAGGCGATCCCTGGTTTGATTCCCAGCACCTACATGGAGACTCACAACTCTCGTTCCAGGGTGTAATACCTTCTTCTGTTCTGTGTAGGTACACACATGCACACAGATACATGCAAGCAAAATACTCACCGCATAAAATAAAAATAAATCTTTAAAAATGTTTTGCCGGGCGGTGGTGGCGCACGCCTATAATCCCAGCACTCAGGAGGCAGAGGCAGGCAGACCTTTGAGTTCTACAAGAGCTAGTTCCAGGACAGGCTCTAGAAACTACAGGGAAACCCTGTCTCGAAAAACCAAAAAAAAAAAAAAAAAAAAAAAAAAAAAAGTTTTAAAACCCAAAACGGACCAGAGAGATGGCTCAGTGACTAAGAGCTCGCTGCTCTTCCAGAGGACCCAAGTTCGATTTCCAGCATCCACATGGCAGCTAACTGTAACTCCATTTCCAAAGGATTTGATGCTGTTTTCTGGCCTCCATGGGCACTAGGCACACATGTGGTGCACAGACATACATACGCACAAAACATCAATAAACATAAAATTAAATAAAAAAATTTAAAGTCAGAAACAAACAACAAAAAAGACTCAAATAACTTATCAGTGTATTAGCTCCCAGGCTCGCTCTTTTGAGCCTCCATCACTTGCCCCAGTCACTGCTCCTCCGAAGGCAAGCTCTACCTCCCGCTTCCGTTCCCAGTCTCCCTCTCTGACAGGGTCTCACAGTGTAGTCCTGGCTCGTTCCTAGTCCATGCAACCCTGCTGCCGCCACCTCCTGAGGAGCTGGAGTGCGTGCCTGTGCCAGCAAACCTGACTTTGTGTATATAACCTCTTCCTTCCTTCCTTCCTTCCTTCCTTCCTTCCTTCCTTCCTTCCTCCCTCCCTCCCTCCCTCCCTCCCTCCCTCCGTCCCTCCCTCCTTCCCTCCCTTCCTTCCTTTTCTTTTCAGTTTTGAGACAGGGTCTCATGTTTCCCAGGCTAGCCTCAAACTCAATGCCCAGCATTATCTTGAACTTCTGATCCCGACTCTACCCACATCCCGCCTAGTGCTGGGATTACAACCACTGCATCCGTTAACACAGTGCTCAGAATCAGATGCAGAGCTTCAGGCGGTAGGCAAGCACTGCCACCTGAGCTGTGCTCAGCCTGTATGACCTTGAACTTAGGGGAGCACAGTTCTAAAGGTCATCTGCTGAGTGAAGAGGCGGTGACTCATGCCTGTGTGTTCCAAAGCTTGGGGTGGCAGAAGCAACAAACGAGTAAGAGATAGTTCAGGCCCTTGTGACTTTGCCCCCAAAGAACCCAAGATGCTGAACAGCTTTTGAAGCTCTCTTGATTGTGGAACCTTTTGAGTCTCAGGTCCCCAAAGCCTTAGACACCTGATGGCCTCAGCCTGCTGGGGCCCTGGTTTCCCCATAATCTCCTGGGATGCCTCTGAGAAATTAGCTCAGAGATCCCCAAGGATGAGGCTGCTGTCATACTCTGCTTTTCCTAATAAGAAAGCAGGCAGATCCTGTGACTTGTAAAGCCTGACTCCCAGCAGTAGAGACACCTCCCATCACAGCAGCACCTGGGAAGGGGAGACAGGAGAGGCAGGGATTCAATGCCAGCCTGGGATCCACGAGACTCCGAAAAGAACGAAAACAAAAATCCACCGAGCAGATTCCATAATTGAACTTAAAGGAGGACATGTCTGTCTGTGATTTCTTTTTCAGCACTAACATCTGCAAACTATCCCTTAATTTATCACCACTATTATAATCTGCCAGTAGGAAGTTTTCATGAGTAATAATGAATTGCATTTTTGGTGGTGGCCTATGTTATTTTGAGCAAATCACCATGTCCTACAGAACACTTAATTGTGGGGCTTTGGGAGGGAGGTGAGGGAGACTGTGTTGTCCAGACTTGCCTTGATTCCCGATGTTCCTGACTCAGACTCCAAGGGCCGTGAGGTAACATAAGATCACCACACACCGAGCTAACCCGCTCACTTTAAGCCCATGTATTTACATGCTTTACAAACCCCTGTTATCATATGTTCTTTCCATTCCTGAAAAAAAGAAATTGAGGACTGGAGTGGTGGCTCAGCGATTAGGAGCACTGACACTCTTCCAGAGGGCCTGGGTTCAACTGCCAGCGCCCACAGGGTGGCTCACTGTAAATCCAGCTCCAGGAAATTCAAATCCACCTCTGTTCTCCCTAGGCAGCAGGTGCTCATGGGGTACACAGACATACATTACATGCAGACAAAAACTCAAAGGAAATAACATTTAGCCAGGTGGTGGTGATGCACACCTTTAATCCCAGCACTCCAGAGGCAGAGGCAGGCGGATCTCTGTGACCTACAGAGTGAGATCCAGAACCCCCATGGCTGCACAGAGAAATGTATGTGTGGGGGGAGAGTTTAGAGAGATTAAACTGCAAAGGTTTCATAGAAGCCCAAGGACTCGCTCTCACGACAACATAGTTCCTTTCGCTTGCTCTTGGTTTCCAGCAAAAGAAGTAAGCATTCTCTTAAAAATACTGATAAACGAATACACCCAGGACGCAGACCTGTACATTGCTGCTGCCTGCAGAGAAGCCCAAGATTAAAGCTGGGCTGTGGCTCTGTGATGGAGCATTTGTGTGTTGTGGAATATTACTTTAAGATGTGTTGCATTCATTTATGCTGTGGAACATTTGTTTAATGATGCAAAGATGTGTTGTATTCTTTTATGTTGCCTTTGTTTAACTCTGTATAGCCTGTGTTACTTTGCCTGTCTAAAAGACCTGATTGGTCTAATATGACAGCCACAGAAAGGCAGGAGAGAGGATAGGCGGGGCTGGCAGGCAGAGAGAATAAATAGGAAAAATCTGAGCGAATGGAGGAGTGAGAGAACAAGGAGTGGAGGATGCTACACATCCAGTCACAAAGGAAGAGGGAAAGTAAGAGATATACAGAAGGAAAAGAAAAGGCCCAGAGGCAAATGGTAGATGGGATAATTTAAGTTCAGGAAAGCTGGCTAGAAATAAGTCAAGCTAAGGCTAGGTATTTTTAAGTAACAATAAGCCTCTGTGTGTGTATTTATTTGGGAGCTAGGTGGTAGGCTCCCCCAAAGAGTAAAACCCCCCAACAACATTTGTCTCCATGTGCAAGGCCCTGTGTTTGATTTTCTATTTTATGTGTAGTTGTGTATGCACACGCACGCATATTCCACACCTGTGCATTCAACCAACCACAAATCAAAAATATTTGGAGAAAAATTGTATGTGTACTGAACATGTCTAGATTTTTTGTCATTGCTTCCTAAACAATATGGCACAACAATTATTCACATGGGGGTTTGCAACTGCAATCCCAGCACTTACTAAGGCAGTGGATCAGTTTAAGGGCAGCATCTACTACATACTGGAGTGCAACCTCGTCTCAGAAGAAACACACAAAAGTGATATCATTTAACTTAGGCATTGTTAAATAACCTAGAGATTATTTAAAGCATACCAGAGGCTGGGCATGGGTCATGAGCATGTACCATGACTTTTATTTGAGGGACTTGCATATCCTGATTTTTTTTCTTAAGATGTGGTAAGTGTTCTAGAATCTGTCAATCCCGTATAGACACTGGGGAATGACTGTACTTCCGTTTTAGCTTTTATTTATTTATTTATTTTTGGTGATGAGGTTTCACTGTGGTGCCCTGGCTAGCTTGGAACTTGCCTATGTAAACCAGGCTAGCCTAACTCACAGAGCCCCACCTCCCTGCCTCTCCTGTGCTGAGTGGTCCATTTTAGTTCTTTACATACCTATTTTTTTCCCTTTGGGGTTGGTTTTGGATTTTTCAGCTTAGGCAAGTCTCAAACCTGCTATTTGAGATGACACTGCAGCCCTTTCGGCATGCCTTCTTCTGTCTTTTCCTTGCTTCTTTCCTTTCTGATATCGTCTTCCTTCAAGCCCAAGCTGCCATCCATTTCACAGCAAACCTGCCGCAGCTTCACGGGCGCAGGAACTGCAGGCACGCTCCAGCGCTCTGCTGTGTGCAGTGCTTGGATTGTGACTGAGGGTTCTGTATCAGTACATGTTCGCCATGCTACCAACAGAGCTACATCCCAAGCCTCTCTGTCTTTTCAGGAGAAATGGGGTGGAAGAAGCCAATGGCGCACATGTGGAGGTCTGAAGACTTGGTTCTCTTCCCACCATAGGCTTCTGGCGGCCAGACTTGCCAGGCAAGCACTTACCCACTGAACCATCTTGCTCTCCCTCTCTTCATCTCAGAGAGCCTAGAATTCATCATCTTTCTGCACCATTTACAGATGTCCTCTATGCTAGCTCTAACGTTTTGAAGAGATTAATGCAACCAGGTGACTGAAAAACATATCCTCTTCTTCCACGCGCCCCAGCACTTTTTAGGATACTAGCAACAGCCCGGTGTATTCTAAGTAAGGTTCCCAAAGAGAAATAAAAAACCCGCCAAGTTAAGAGATGTTGAACTCTGGAGGACCCTTGGTCAGTCTGCATAAGCTTAGCTGAGCCGTGTTAAGAGACATTCTGCGCGTCAAAAACCTTGAGGGGGAGAAAAAGCCTCTAAGTCGAATTTATAATACAAAGGGAATGTGGTGTCTAGTGAAAACAGACCATAAAATCTGGTATACACAGCCTAGCTAGTGAGACGGGAGGAACCGCCATTTCAAGAGTTCTCTTTCACAAAGCATTTACAAACATTAGAGTACTTGAGCCTCTTGACTCTCTTATTCCAGATGAGGAAGTAGGCTTAAGGCAGAGTTAGGATCTCAAGGGTAAAGGTAAAGAGGTAAACAAACACCCAGAACTATTGGCCAAATAGTTCTCAAGAAGCAGCCAGCAGCCAGAGACCCGGCGGCTGATTCAGTGCAGGGCTCCGGCGGACCTCTAGGAGGCGCCAACGGGAAGTGGCCGGAGCCGCAGCCGGGTGGACACTGCCGCCACGCGCCTGCCAAGTTCCAGATCTGCAAATCCTCCAGCTCAGCCAGCACCCGCGAGAGGCCTTACTGCTCTTTGCGCCAGGGTGGTGGGTGGGACAAGCGTTCCGGGCCATCCTTCCCTTTGGTACTCTGGGTACTGTGCAGGTATCTGCAGCCACTGCAATGGAGCATCGAGACGGACACACGCTAGTCGCTCCAGCCCTGGGCTAGCCTGCTGCTGAAGCTGCCCCATAGGGAAACAGATGTGGGCAAACCCTTTCTTCTAACAGGGCTCATCTTTGGCCAGTTTTTTTGTTTGTTTTGTTTTGCAGGCCCAAGAGCCCCAAACACCTAACCCAAGTTCTCTTTAGGACAAGATGTGCTGATGTGAAATCCAAATCACGCAGCAGCTTCGTTTTATTTCTCCAAAAGTTCCCTCTCCCACCCCATAGTGTAGGCCGTGAAAAGGTGCCTGCCCTCTATTCAGAAACCTGCTGAGCTGAGCGCCTTCCGCCGCACCCCAACGGTACCCCGGCTCTCCTGGGCCCTGCCTCATCCCCACACACCATGTCTTCTCTTGCCTCCTTCAGGAAACCTTTCCTGATTAACCCCGATGGGAGAGCCGCCAAGCCAATTACTCCGGAGAGACCTGGGGGCCGAGGTGAAGCGGAGGCAGACATTCAGGGGCACAGGCACCCAGAGGGCCAGGCGGCCCGCCCTCCTGTCCCTCCCGCTCCGTGAGAAAAGTCAGGCAGCGGCTGGGGGGGCGGACATGGCTGTATTGGGAAGCCGGGGCTCCTACACAGTAGGAGGCGGCACGTCCCGGCCCAGGAGGCCCGAGGACCCTGTACACAGGCGCGGCTTCAGCCCCGCCGGCCCGCCCGGGGCCCCGTCCGCGGGAGCCCGGGGCGGCGAGTTAAGGCAGCATGGCTGGAAGGGAGGGAGCGGGGAGTGGGGGGCGGCCGGGTCGCGGCGAGCTCCGCGCCTCTCGCTGGCCTCGCCGGGACAGGGGAACGACAGTCAATAAATAAACCGAGGCGAGAGCGGGCCCCGGGAGACTCTCGGAGTCCGGAAAGGCCGGCGGCCATCGCGGGCCTGGGCCTCCGGCGCCCGCACCGGCGCTAGCAGCTTCTGTCAGAAGTTAAAATGGCCGCCGTGCGGCGCGGGCGGCGTCGAGGCGGCGAGGGGCGGCTTGGGGGTCAGCGGGGACTTCACGTCCGCCCTCTTCAGGGAGCGGCCGCGGTAGCCGTCGGGCCGGCCCAGGTACAGGAGGTGCCTCCCGGGCCCCCCGGAGTACCTAGCCGGGCCCCCCGAGGGCACGCGCGTGAGCAGCGCCGGGGGCGCGCGGTGCGTGGGGAAGGGCAACCTGCGGCCGACGCCCAGGCGCGGCGCGGGGGCCGAGAGGGCGGGCCGCCCGCCGGGAGCCGCGCGCTTGCCCTCGGGGGGCACGTCGAGCCTGAGCGGCGGCACGCAGTCCCGCGGCAGCGGGCTGGGGGCCGGGGCGGGCGGCCGCGAGCTGAACGCGGCCGGAGCGAGCTGTTCGGCGCCCTTCCTGGGCGGCTGCGGGCCGTGCAGGTAGCGCAGCAGTTCCTCCAGCGTGGTCACCTCCACCGCCTGCCCCGGGCAGCCCGGCGGGGGCGGCCGCACCAGCACCCGCGGCGCGGGCCCGCCCGCCGCACTGCAGCCCGCCGGGCGGCCGGGGCCCTCCGACGCGTTGTTCCCGTTCTGGTTCCACTCCCAGGGCCCCCCGGAGGCACGGAGGTGCTTCACCGGCAGTTCGGGCGTGGACTCGGGGGTGGGCAGGCAGGCGAGGTCCGGTGGGGGTCCGCCATCGGGCGGAGGCAGGAAGGTGGTGTAGAGCTGGGCCGTTTGCGCAGCATCTCCATCCTTGGGCGGAGGCGGGGGCTCAGGACCGCCACCGTGCAGCCGGGCCAGACTGCGGAGGGAGAGAGGGCGCGGCAGCCCCGGGCTCTCGATGTCCTTGCTCCGACGGCGACGCGCTCGGCGACAAGCACAGGACACCAAGAAGCCGGAGACTGAGGCGCCCAGGGCGAAGGCCGCCGCCACGCAGGCCAGGAGGAGTGGTATGGGGATGGAGCGGGAGGCTGAAGCTGGGGGAAGGTCCCTGCGCACGCCTGCCGGCCAAGAAGGAGGGAGGCGGCTCAGCTTTAGGCGCACGGAAGGGACACAGGTGGGGCCAACCACAAATTCTCATGCTGCTGCTCAGCTTCGCTCCACACAGTCTCAGGAGTCGTTTTCCCAGGATCCCTAAACACACAGGCTAGAGCACGGGGCTGGGGTAGTCCCTGCCCAGTTTTAGCTCCGGCAGCCATGCCAGGCACATCTGCCACCCTGCCTGTGCAGGACACTGGCTGGGATGTCCAGCTGTGGTGAAGGGCAGTTCCAAACAGGTGTTAGTGGTTATCGAACACCAATCAGCACCGGGCTTAGAATTCTCAGCCTCAACCGGTCCACACTGCACTCGGTCCCTCCCAGGCAACCCCCTTACCCTGCGTGTGAGCTCCAAGAGTGGAAGACTGGGGCCCTGGGTGGGCATCACTGGGGGGACTGGGGGTCTCAAGGGAAGGGCCAGGACCCAGATGCACTGGTAACAGAGACCAGGTCAGTGCCAGTGAGACTTCCGCTCTCCACCCCTGACACCACCAAGCCCCGCCCCTTTGGAACACAAGTCCAGAATTCCAGTGTCTCTTCTGGCTGTTCAGGGTGCTGGCCTGCCTATAGCCCAGACAGATTTGGTTGTGTGGGCTAAGCAAGGAAAAAGGAAACTGAGGCCGGAAGACTCACCATAAGCAGAATCCCCAGGGCCAGACTGACTCCCAGTAGCTCCATCTATGAGACAGTGATAATGAAGGAAAGGTGGTAGAAGCAACTGGAACAGATGCCGAGAAAGACAGATGCCCAAGCCCAAGATGCTGGTGGCCATCAGAGAGTATGCAGCTGTGGCTGCAGTAGGCCCTCGTGTTTACCTTGGCAGTCACCGTGCTCCATGGATTCCTGGTTCCCAGTCATATCCACATCAGTCCTAAAAGGAAAGGGAGGTGGCTCACTGTGGCTCTACGCTTTGCCACTCTCCTCAAGAGTCCCAGGGGCTCCTCACTTACCCACCAGGTCCCCTGATGCTCACACAGCCTTTCAGTCGATGCCACCCACAGTATGGGTCCTGAGAAGCCAGACAGCTCCTAAGGGAAACTGAGCTGAGTGAGGCTGGCACCCTCCGCTTACACAGTCCATTCCATGGCCTTACAGGACACTCCCAGCCCCACACTCCACCCACCCCATTCTGCTCCAGACCCCAGCTGCTGCCCACCTTCAGACTCCCCAGGGCACCCCAACTTCACCATCTCTATTTCCTTGCCACCATCAAGACTTGGGGATTTTTCTGTGCTCCTACCCGCCCAGGAAGCATATCCAGGCAGCATCTGCCCTTAGGCTCCTCACCTCTGACATGCCCCATGCCTGGCACAGCGGCTGAGAGGGAGGTAGACGATGCATCCAGGAAAGGCCACAAAGAGCCTGTGACCCTCGGTGTCCAGCTCCAGCCCTATGATCCGCCGTGAAGCTTGGGCCGAGCGCTTCCCACTGCACCTAAAAGGAATGGGGTCTGGGTGAGAAGAGACAGGAGGAGTGCCCAGAAGACCTGGGCTCACCCTATGGAAGCACCCTCCCCAGCCCAGTAGAGCTCTCTCACCAGATCCTTTTCCCTACCTCAAGGCCTCTGATTCTGCCAAACCAGCACTGAGCGCCCAACCGATTCCCCCACCCCACCTCTGCCCCACTAAGAACTCACCGGGCAGGGCTGTAGGCATCAATCTCTTCCAGTATGACAGGCTCAGGTCGCAGAGACTGTCCCCCTGGAGGTAACACCTTCAGCACTGTCCCATCATTGGACCCAAGAAACAAGACTGTGGTATTTCTGTGCGGCCCAGCCATGCCATCCACAGCTACCTGGGTCAGCAGAGCCCTGCAGCGACAGGCTTCAGGTGAGGACAGCATAGCCAGGAGAGCCAGCCCAGATGCCCCGCTTCCCACTCTTGCTCCTTCACAAGCCCCACCCTCACGCCAATGGGATTTATCTTTGGTTACCTGCTGGTGAGAGTGAGGAGAGGCTGGTGAGTGGCAGGCGGCACAGCGGGATCCAGAAGTGGGTGAGCCTTGATGAAGAGCAGGACAGCATCAGGTAGGTCTTGAGAGGAGGAGAACGAGGCAGCTCCACCCACACCTGCACAGGACCCTGGCCTGGTGGGCACATGGGAAGGGGCAGCCTTAGGGCAGAGAATGGGGTTAATGAAGCTATGTGCCCCCCACTCTCAAACGTGGTCGGTAACTGTCTTTCCCCTGCAAACACACCCTGCAGCACCTGCTCCTTTCCCGGCTGCAGCTCCTTAGTCCAACCCAGTGCTAGCTCTGTCCTGGCCACAGTGACCTGAGTCCTCCTTACAGTGAATATTAAGAACGAGCATTGCTTCTGCCCCATCAGAGTCACCTCTATCCCGGTACCTGGGTGAGGGGACTCTGTCCTCAGAAACAGGAGTCCAGGCCCCATCCAGACTCCTCTGCTCCTTAAACTTGCCCTCAAAGGCACGCTCAACGTCGTCCAGGTAGAAGGCGCAGACTGCAGACCCAGGAATGCTGAGGAAGCCAGAAAAGATTCAAGGTGTTAACAGAAATGGGCTGGCAGGAAAGTCATGTGGGACAGCAGCTTGGCCTTGCTTGGAGCTTCCTCCTCAGGAGGCATTGAAAGAGAGTGTGAATTTTGGCAGGGTGGAGAACTAGATCACACAGCCTAGTACCCACCTGTTAGTCTGAGTAGTGAAGACCCCAAAGAGAGCAGAGCGGCCATGCAGGTTCACAGGCCCCGTTAAGGCCTGTAAGACGTCAAAGTAGAAGGTAGAGTCCCCGGGGACAGAGCAGTTGAGCCTCAGCTTAAGGAAGGAAGTCCAGTGGCGGTCCAAGGCCCTAGGTGAGCCGCCCATGTCACGTTTACACACCCTGGCTACCCGAGAAAACTGCACCTGAGGAAAGATTGAGGAAAGCCACACGGCAGCTGCTGTGAGGTGAGGGCCCCAGGAGGCAAAGCAAGGGAATGGTACGGCAGGTCAGTTCAGGAGAGTATGGCCAGATATCATAGATGAGAGAGCTGAAGTCTATGCAGAGGGTATGGGGAGGGGTCAGAGTCCAAGGAATCTGTGATGGAGATTAGAGCCAAGAACCATTCTTAGGACCCAGAAGACCTCTGCAGCTAGCTACCCACCCCTGGTGTCCAACTGCTTACCCTCCCCAGCCGGGAATCCTCTACAGCAACCTCTCGGAAGAAGAAGTAGACGTGGTCTCTGTGCTCCAAAGCATAGACAAAGTGTGGCTCTAAGGTAGAGCGTGACAGAAAAGGGTATCCATACCTGCTCAGAAACTCATGCTGCACCATCTTCCCCCCGCCCCGCAGGCAGTCTGACCCCCAGGAAGACTGACCTCGCAACCACTTGGAGTCATACTTGGCAGAACGGAGTGGGGGCTGTGATCCAAGGCTTCTGTAAACTACAGCATCACTAGCCTGGAAATCCGCTGCTGTGGCCGAGTACAAACTGCCCTCTGGAGGGGTGGGGGTCAGGGGAAGCTCAGGGCCTGCAGCTTGTCTCTCACTGGTACCCACACTGCGACTCAGGCCCTTCCCCATGACCCTCTGCCCTCCACACAAGGATTTGAGGGAAAAACCAAGTTGGGAGAGGAACGCCTTCCAGCCACACGCCCAGGTGCACACCTGCAAAGATGGCCACATTTGACTGGGTGGCATCAAAGGGGCATCGAGCTTGTCCACTCAGCTCCTCGCCTTCCTGTTGCAGCGAAGTTATCTGGGGGCAGAGGAGGCAGGTTCCTAGAACCTTGGGGTCTTAGACGTGTGGCCCCAGCCCACTCCTCCGCACCTCTTCTGCAGCCCCTTCCACACTCGCATTGCAAGCATGCCAGTCCCATCCCCAGATGCCTATCTCTTCCCATCAAACTGCTTATTCTGGACTCTGCTCCCAGCCCTCTGCCTTTGTACCCCATAGCTGCGGCACACGGGGCTGAACGAGTTTGTTCCACAGGCAAGGAGCCTCTGCGAGTCCCAGGGAACAAGAACACGGATGTAGTTGTAGCATTCGTCCTAGAGAACCCAAAATTCAAGGTTAGTGACAAGCCTGGGATTGAAGTTAGGGGCCACAGGAAGTGAGGTAGTAGCCGTCAGTCTTGAGCCGGTCATAGCAATGCGGCTAGAGTCTCAGGCTGTTTGCTGGCCCTTTAGCCTCCACCAAGTTCTCTGTCTCTGAACCTCCTTGCCTTCCCTCCCTCCGACCCGCTCCACTCCTCACCGTGAGCTTTCCCCGAACAGCACAGTTCTCCACGTCCTGGCTCCTCCATGTCAGAAACTGAAGAGAGAAAAGAGGGGAGGTCATGGGGCAACCAGGACCCCTCCTCACATCGCGACTCCTTCTTAGACGCTTTTCTCACCCACGAGACCCCCAATACACCTTTCCCAGCTTCGTCTCCCTGCCTGCACCTCCTCGCATACAGCCCCTCACCTTATTGGGCACCAGCCCCTCCCCTTCTTCTTGGGCTTGAAGATCGAAGGAGAAAACGTGATCCCTGAAGGGTAGGTAAGGAGGGGTCAGAGCTGAGCCGAGGCACCCTGCCTGCCTGAGCGCCTCAGTCCCCTGCTTACCCATGTTCGCCTGCTCAGGGCCAAGCCACACAAAGTTCCTGCTCCCTAGCCTCCCCCTTCCTCCACGCCTTGTTCTCTGGGTCCAAGCATGTCCATGTCCCATGGCTTGTGCACCTGCATGTGTCCCCTGCAAGATGCTGCAGTGGCCATGCAGGTCCCATGTCTGCCCAGGAGCATGCATGTCTGCCCCACAACTGTGCCACGGCCATTTTACCGGGCAGCCACAAGCAAGGTCCGGTTCAAGGTCAGGAATCGCTGAAAGTCCAGCCCGAGTTCTGCAGCCACAGCATCCTCCTCCAGGCCCCGGAACCAGGATAATGGAGAAGAACCTAGAGGATGACAGCTGAGATAACACACACTTTCCTACTCTCTTTCCTGCCAGGGAAATGCAGCCCTGAACAGAGCAGGAGAGAAGAGAGGCCCAAATCCACATCTAAAAACAATGCCAGAAGCTATGTATAGTGGTGCAGACCAGCAATGGGGAGGCTGAGGCAGGAGGACCACTGAGAGTTTAAGGCCAGCCATGGTTACATAGCAAGTACCAGGCCAGTATACAAGGCAAGATGCTGGCCCCAAATAAAGAAATGAAATGAAATGGGGAGGGGGAACAATGAAATGGCTCTGAGGGTAAAGACACCTGTAGCCAAGCTTGGCTACCTGAGTTCAAATAGTGCAATCAGAGAATCAGTTCCCCAAGTTGACCCTCAGTCTCCACTCATACACCATAGCACGTGCACTCCCCCCAAATAAGTAAATGTTAAAGTCCGGTGGTGGTGGCGCACACCTTTAATCCCATCACTAGGCAGGCATATCTATGTAAGTTCGAGGCCAGCCTGGTCTGCAGAGCAAGTTCCAGGACAGGCTCCAAAACTACACAGAGAAACTGTCTCGAAAAAAAAAAAAAAACAAACCAAAAAGTTAAATAAACAAATACAAAATCAACTCTTACTGAGCATTTAATTTTTACCAGACACTGTGAGTTACTTGATCTACCTTGCTTAATATATTAACCTATATTAATATGACATATTAATATATTAACTTCACACTGGCCCCAATTCAAAGGCTTAGTACATGGAGGGATTTACATGACGACCAGGAAGGCAGCAGGGCATATATGAAGTCTGACTGACGCCAGATCACTTCTGTATTAGATAGTTCCTTTCAAGGGGCTGGAGATGGTTTAGTGGTCAAGAGCATACAATGCTCTTCTAGGGCCATAGTTCAATTCCCAGCAAGCACACCAACTGGCTCACAAACACCTTCAGCTCCAACTCCAGGAGACCTACCTCCTCTGACCTCCATGAGATCAAAACATTCCATCCTGCAGGGGAGCCCTTTACGCAGGGAAGTACATAACTAAAAAATAAAAATTCAAGAACTCCCTGAAACTGACCAGATTCACTAAGACCCTCCCTGCCAGAATAAACAATAAAAGCTGAGAAGCCCCATCAGAGGAAGCGAAGCTGAGCTGCAAAGAAGATTCTCAGAGAAGAAGGAAAACAAACAAAAACTTTTGAGACCACACCAACTGCCTGCAAGAAGCAGACACCAGCCAGACTGCCTGGAAGAGACCAACTAAGGGACCCTGAGAGGATGCTCTCCAACCTGTTGAGCTACCTGCAGGCTGTGCAGTGTGCTCCAGGTTCCCAGCTTTTCTGAGCTGTCACTCATGCTGGGGTGGGCTCTGCTGATGCAGCTGTCTTTGAGTCATTTCTGTTCCTGTACCTCTTCACCCATATTCCTGTAAATGACCCCAGTAAACCTCGTTGACTTTGGTAATGTTCGTACTTTGGTCTGTCATGGGCTCCGTATCTGGGGTGAGTTAGACAAGTGTTTGTCTCCCCAGGAAGAGTTTTATCACACAAGAGCACCTGCACACACACGCGAATAATTAAAGCATCGGTTCTTCTTCGAGTCCTCCCACCAGATTCGTCCCCACGTCACCCTTCAAAGCTCCTCCCTCTTCTGACCAACCCCACTGTCCACCTGGTCTGGTCATGGAAGCCACAGGTATGGGTGTTTAGGGGGAAACCAGGCTTAAAGATGGTTTGATGTCAACAGAGCGCTGAGAACCCATCTGATGCGGTCTGCTATTTTCGTTTGTTTACTTTTTTTTTCCTGAGACAGGGTTTCTCTTTGTGGCCCTGGCTGTCCTGAAACTCACTCTGTAGATCAAACTAGCCTTGAACTCACAAGAGATGCACCTGCCTCTGCCTTGCGAATACTAGAATTAAAGGCGTGCATCACCACTGCCCAACTCAAGTTTGCTATTATTCTTTTTTTTTCCCAAGACAGGGTTTCTCAGCAGCTTTAGAGCCTGTCCTGGAACTTGTAGACCAGGCTGGCCTCGAACTCACAGACATCCACCTGCCTCTGCCTTCTGAGTGTTGGGATTAAAGGCATGCACCACCACCACCCGGTCGCGTTTGCTATTATTCTTCTCTATCTCCCAACAATCATTCCAATAACTCAACTAAAATTACTCTAAATCCAACATGTAGAACAGAGACCCCAAACATGTGAAGATCTTCTCAGAAAAACTGGGTTTTTACAGTTTCTGTCATGGTGAGACCTGGCTCACCGGTGGGTAGCGAGGGAAATAAAAGCTGGGAACCACTGACCTGGCTCAGGACTTCACGCTGTAGCTAAGAATAACACACAAATATAAAGTGTTTAATTCGGGCCAGACAGTGTCTCAGGACTGCACCTCGTTAGTGCTGAATCTATTACCTCAGTCAATCTCTAAATAACTCTGTGAGGTATGATTATCTCACTATGATTACCTTCCTTTTACAGCTGTGGAAACTGAGGCAAAGAAAGGCTAGAGAAAGAACCTGGGTCACACAGCTAGTGAGCACCTGAGTGGGGATTCAAACCTGCTCCGGTTTGGTCTGGCTCAGACCTTCCATTCCTCACAGGCTCCTTTGCCTGATGAGGATAGTGTTGCCACGTAATCCTGGCTGACCTTGGCCTGGAACTTGCTACCTAGTTCAGGCTGTCCTCAAACTTGTTACAATCTTCCTCAAACTCCCAAGCCCTGGGACTGTAAGCCTGCACCTCATTCAGCTAGGGTCATGCTTTTTTTTTTTTTTTTTAGCCACACAGCAACACCACCTCTGAGTGAAGAAGCAAAACCCAGGGCTGAGACCAGCTCACTCCACCTGTTTGTTCCCCTTCGCTTGGCCATTCTCTTCTCTTCCTACACCTTGCCTCCCACATGGGGGGTCTCATCCTCTACCCGCCCCGCCCCTCCGGAGGGTCAAGTGGGTGAAGTACTCACCTTGCAGGTCAGAGGTCACCAGAGGAATGGGGTCCTGGGGAAAGGCAGCCTGGACATGGGGGAGTGACAGCCACAACAGCAGCAGCAAGGGCATGGGGTGGGGGGCACGGGGCATCCTGTGCGGGGCAGCTCAAGCCCCAGGGGGTACCCCCTCACCCATACGCTGGCTCTGGAAGGGGAGACAGAAAAGTGGGGGAAGGGACTAAGTTCTCTCTAGCCTTGTTGCAGGCAGACTCCTCCCCAGGTCTATCCCCAGAAGACCCTGTGGGGTGGGGCAAAGAACCATCTCTGCCTCACTCCCAGCCAGCTGTCCCTGTCACTCAAGGCCCTTCCCTCTCCAACTGGCCCAAACTGGTTGGTATGAAGCCTGCCGGTGTGACCCCAGGTAAGGACAGAACAGATCTGCTGCCCCTCCCAGCCTTTCTTCCTCTCTCCTGCCTGGGTCTGGGACATTCAGTCGGTGACAGCTCCTGGCCCCCCTTGTGCTAACCCCTTCTCAGCTATAATTAGACACTGACGCCTTAAAATTCTAAATAGTGACTCCTTGGCACAAGGAGGAGGAAGAGGGCACCAAGTCTGCTCTCCCCTCCCCTCACAGACCCCCACAGCACCCTGGGAGTAATGCAGGCACTGAGCCCAGGCAGAGGCAGCTGTGCAGCAGCCATGGTCCTGTCTAGGACTGAGAAAGAACAGAAGGAGAGGGACAAACAGCCTGGGGGGTCACTGACCTGGCCTAAGCTCATACTTAAGGGGCCATTCCCACTGCTTAGGAAGAAGCTGGGGAGGGAGGGAGTGGGGTGTTCGTGGAGGGGCTGTCTTAGCCAAAAATGAATCTGCGTGAAAGCCAGATCAGAGGCTAAATTTAGCTCTGGCTGCAGCTGTCTCCTCGACCACTGTGCCCCCTCCCAGCCTGGAGCCCCCTGTTGCCTCCAGGGCTCCTAAGAACCAATGCACGTTCTCAGTGAGGGGAGAAGAGCAGACCCACCCCCTCTGCAGAGCGAAGGACAGAAAGGACGGGTGAGGAGAAACGGCTGAACGTGCCCCGCTTTCCCCTTCTTCCCTCATCAGGCTGCCTCTGAAATTGAAATATAAATAATTCAATGACAGGCAATTGTAGCCCAAAGTCCAAGAAAAGATGACTATGGCGAAAGGAGCGGTGAGCCGGGTCTCCTTCCCGCCACCAGCCCACCCCAGCCAGCTGACCCTGCCTGGGCCCACTGGAGGCGGTGCACACAAGCCTCCTGCCTTCCCATCACATTGAAGTGAGGGGCTGAAGAGGCTCCAGTAGTCAAGTCAGGGAGCTAGGAGTCCTTTCTTTTGGGGCCGATCACAACAAGCCTTAGTGGTCCATTCCAAGTCTTCTAAAGGAGAAACTCTGGGCTCACAGGGCAAGCCTTCTTCCATCTCCCCAACAATGCCACGCAAAGCCAGGACCCAAGTGTCCACCCAAGCCCAATCAAGCGTCACTGGTGGGGAGGCTGACGTCAGGTGGGGCCCCAAGAGAGCTGGAGGAAGGGACAAGGTATGACCCCCCCCCTTTCCCCAGAGGCAGAGCAGTTAGCTAGCTAAGGACCCCTCCACTGAAAGACCAGGTCCTCCTCCCTCCCCCAACCCATGTTTCCGGTTGCTGGTACTCCCAAGAGAAGAGAAAGGGACACAGCTTGTCTTCTATGCTCTCCTACCTGCCCCCCCTCAAGTTGCCCTGGGCAACTGCTATCTTCACCCTGGAAACAACTTTGGTCTCAGGCAAGTGGGGAGAACATCCAGACCCTCGTCCTGCCCCCGCCCCCCGTGGAGTTTGCTTCTATCCCCTGCTCTCTTCTCCTTACCTGGGGTGGTGGGTCCTGTGGGGGATGAAGGGGGATAGGAGCCCTTTGATCTAGAGAAGAAGGGACAAAAGAAGGGGGGAAAATCACATCTCCCGTACACATCCTCTAAAAGTAAATGTGCAAATTTGTGAAAAAGCTGTTGAAGCCAGTGTGGGGGAGATGCTATTGGGGGATCATTTTGTTTGGTCACAAAATGAGGACGGCTTTGCACCGGAAGATATGAGGGTAGCATTTGGCCTTTAGCCAGAAACTCCTAGAACTGCAGGGCCAGTCTTGGGAAAAGGTTGTCTGGGAGTTGTGGGGCTGATGGCCACTCCCATGTTAAAACCTTCAGAATCCAAGAGCCTCCCTGCAAAAGCGCCCTAGCTAGGGACAATAGAGGCTAATTTGCATCTAATTTGCATGCTCTTCATTTTCAGGCAAAATGCTCTGATAGCAAGTACCTTCATCCCCTTCCTTCCTCAGAGAGCAAATCGTGCCTAGCTCCTACCTAACCTCTCTCACTAAGGACCCCCCCCACACTCGCTCACTTTAAGCTGGGTTAGTCCAGCCTCTAAAAACACTTGGTTGGCCTTTTCCTTGGCCCACTAGACTCAAGGATGATACATCTTTAAGAGGGCTTCCCATAGCTGTTTAGGGGAGCAACATCTGGGTGGCTCCCATCCAATCCCTGGCCTGGGGACAGGCATGCTGTGACCTGGAGAAATCCCAAGGAGAGACCTGGCCACTCTTTTCCCTTTTGGGTCCTCCCCTTGACTGAAAGATGAAACATGCCCCCCTTTTTCCTCTTAGCCAGACAGCCACCTCTGGGGAGTGGCCGAGGTCACAGCCGGTGTCTAGAGGAACTAGGGAAGGGATTGAGAGGCCGGCCGGGGACAATAGCAGGAAACCATAGGCATGGTCGCCTGCCCCAGCCCACCTTCCTCAGGAGGCTCTGGGGTATGCTGAGCCTCAAAACCCTTTCACCCTACCCTTCCTCTCAGTTCCAGGCTTTGTACCTACCCTCTCTCCAATCCACCCCCCAATGTGGATAAACCAGGTGTCCGGAGCTTCGCGAGCGCTTAGCGTGAGGTGGGCCTAGGGCCAGGGGCTCGACGTGTCTCCCCCTCACTGGATCCGGGGCTCCGAGGAGGGGCGGGTAGCAACGTCTGGATCGGGACCGGGTCCCAGAGCCACGTTAGCGGGAGGAGGGGCTGGAAGGGCCTGCAGGCGCAGATCGAGTGGGGATGGATTTGGGGTTGGGGGACGGAGGCGGGTCTCCCAGACCAGGGAAACAGGGCCAGAGGCTGGGAACCGCCGAGGGCGGGCCGTAGGCCCGCGCGGAGCCGGTAGGTGAGCTAGGATGCTGTCGCCAGGCCCGCTCTCCTCCGTGGGAGACCAGTCTAACAAAGCCCCGGGAGGAGTGAGGTGAAGCGTAGAGGTGGGCGCGGGGACTGATGCTTCTCCGTGGCCCCACTCCTGGACTCTTTGCCCAAGCTGACCCCTCCCCCTGGGAGTGCTCAGACTCCAGCCTGCACAAGGACGAAGAAGCAACCCTGACACCAAAGTCCAGAACGACTTGTCCCCTTTCCTATTCCTGCAGGGGCGTCGAGAAGGTCTATTTCTCCACAGGTCCCGGAGCCTCAGTTTCCCGCGGGAGAGGCAAGATGCTGGGCTTTCCACCCTCCGCATCATGCGCGCCTCAGAAAAAGAAAATATCCCCTTTCGCGACCCCCAGTCTAGAGGGACGGGACTGCTACCAGTCGGAAAAGAAGCTTACACCCTGCACCCAGCAGAGCATCTAGGCTCGGCCACGGTCCCCTCCTCCTCCACGCACCCTAAGTCCGCTGACCCTTTCTCTGTTAGGCGCAAGGCGCGCTGAACACACTCGGGTCTCCGTGACACTCAGAAGCTTGACCCCCTCTTGCGGCGCTCCTGCCACTCCCTGCAGCTACATCCCTACCCCAGGGTACTTGCTCCGAGATCCGGGTCAGCGAGATCCAGGGAGCATTAGGCAGCCCCCAGCTCCGCGCCGCACAGAGTTCGCAATCCGTGTTTGGGGTTCGGGCGAGAAGCGACGAGCGTCCCGTCTGGATGATGCTTGGGTTTAGGCTCCAAGGCGCTGTCGGGTTACGAGAGTCCTGGGTCCGAGTGGGAGCCCCTACTCCCGCCGCAGATCCGCGGAGGAAAACAATGCGACCGCCCGGAGCTCTGGGCTCGGCCCCAGCCGCCCCGCCCGCCTCTTGGCCGGACCCACCTCCGGCCCGCCTCTCGGTCCCTGCGACCAATAGAATGCTCATCAGCGGGCTAGACACCGCCTTCTCGCCACCTCTCCACCAATAGTAATGCAGGGGGAGGGGCGCTGAGCGCACGGTCCACCCATAGCCAAGCGGAGAGGGTGAGCTGGAGACCAGATGGAAAGACCCACGGACAGTGGCTGAGACGCCGGCACGAGACACACAGACGGAGACAGACTGACAGAGACGAGTTCCTGGGCAGAAGTGTCCCAGAAAGTCAGGAGGACAACCTGAGAAGAGAGACAGGAAGCCAGGGGGCCTCAGCTGGGCTGGGCTGTCAGAGCCTGCGCGATCCTCCCTCACTTCCATCAGCGACTTAAGCGACCCAGCTTGCTAAGCTTCTGCCTGTGCTGCATCCCCATATGCTTTCTCTGGTTCACGTTCATCCCGACCCCAATATGAAGGCCTGCATGTAGTTTGGGGGTGGAGGCCTGAGAAACGAAAAAAGAAAAAAGTGTCCTCCGGTTTATCGTGCGCTCCTCAGCTTCTCCCATCGGACCTCGACAGTCAGAACAGGTCGGCCTTGAGACACCAAGCCAGGAAGCTAGGGGGCTGGCTGTCAGGAGACAGTTGTTTGACAAAGGAGGAAAGGTAGGAAGGCTAACGCTGAAAGCTGGACTAACACTAGAGAAATACAGAGACCTGGAAGGGAGCTGCCCGAACCCCATAGATGCAAGATTAGTGTGTCCCACCTCCTCAAAAGGCCTTTGGACAAACCCCCAAACGGCAAAACTGTTCTTTATTCCACGCCCCAGTAAAGAGCCTCCGATAAGAGGAATGTCAGTGAAGAGGAAGTTCAAGGCTACTTCAGACAATGCTGCCTAGCTTCCACCTTGGGCTTGCCTGCTAAGATTTTTCCCTGCGTGGGGCTAGGACAAAAGATATTTTCAAAATTCCCAGGAATGTAGGTGGTCTGGGAGACATTGACATTCTCAGAGAGTGTCGTCTGAGTGGGCACTTCCACCCGCCGTTTGTTCTCTGGATTGGAGAAAAAAAAAAACAAAAACACGGAGTTGCCAATTTCTACAGCAGCCTTAACTGAATGGGAATCCGAATAGAGTAAATATATCACCAGCGAGACTATGCCCTGCAGTGAGTAAGATTCACACACAGACACGGACAAAAGACGGACTCAAAGATTTAAGGTCAGGGGACGCAATGAGATACACAGAACGAGAAAGGAATGAGACCTACACAAGGTAACTGCTGAAGGGGCCTGGGTCCAAAGCAAGTTAGCAGACAGTAAAATTAGAGAACGCAGGCCTGCAAAATGGCCTAATGGATAAAATATTTTGTTTGAAAACCCTGAGGCCCTGAGCTCAATGCCCAGAACCTCTGGTGGGAGGAGAGAACCAACTCTCAAAAGTTGTGTCTGACCTCCACACACACTGTAGCGTTCCGACACTCATCACACGCATATTGATGCTAAATAAAAAGAAAACAGTAGTTAGGGCTGGGCCTAGTGGCACTCAGGAGGCACTAACACTCAGGAGGCAGAGGACATTTGAGAATCTCTGTGAGTTTGAAGCCAGAGCCTGGTCTAAATAGAGATTTCTGGACAGCCAGGACTACGCAGAAAAATTCTGTCTTGAAAAACAAAAGAAAGAGAATTGGGGAATCTTCTGAAGATTGTAAAGAAGTTTTAAGAAAAAGATAGGCAAACATGTTTCCTAGCTTCTAGAATGGGATTTGGATATTCAAATATGTACTTACTAGATAGGTTAGTATATATAGACCAAAACATAATTGCATGTCAAGTAGTGGTGGCACACGCATTCAATTCCAGCACTCAGGAGTCAGAGGCGGGTGGATCTCTGTAAGTTCAAGGCCAGCCTGGACTACAGAGAGAGTTCCAGGACAGCCAGGGCTACACTGAGAAACCCTGTATTGAAAACCCATACAAACAAACAAAACACATTATTCCTTCAAGTTTTAATACAGATCACACCTCAATTCAATTCAGTAAGTATTCAACAATACATGCACAGTTTACTGTGACATATTATCCCAGTCTTTAAAAATAGGACTCCCATGAACTGGTAAGATGGCACAGTGGGTAAGGGCATCTGCAGCCAAACCTGGAGGTGTGGCTAAGCTGGTAGGGTATGCACAAAACCTGGGTTCTGTCCCCCGCACAGTGTAAATCAGATGGAGGCAGGATCAGAGACTCAATGTTATCTGTCACTATCTATCTGAGTTAAAACAAGATCTACATTTACTAAATGATTAAAAAGCAATAGCAGGATGGAGAGATGACTAAGTGGTTGGCAGCACTGAGGAGGCAGAGGCAGAGGCAGAAGGACCTCTGTGAGTTTGAGACCAGTCTAGTCTACATGAGGTCCAGGAGAGCAAGGGTTACAAAATAAATGAATGAATCAACAAAACAAAAACGCTCATACACATAAAATAAAAAAAAATCTAAGTAAATGTCAAAAAGTTTAAAGAGCAATGCCAAAAAGCCTGTCATGGTGGGACTATCTGAAGCTCATAGTTTGTCGATGGAGGAGTCCCGGCAGAGGAATTCAAGGCCAGCCTCCGCATTTCTTGATGTTTGCAAGAAGTATTGGAAACATTTTAATTACTTTTTTGTTCAGTGCTGGGGAAAGAAACCCAAGCCCTTGATAATATACTAAGTAAACATTCTCCCACTGGATTCTCGACCCTGCTTTTTGCAGATGTTTTATCTGGAAGGGGAGGGAGCTTTGATGGGAGTCAGCCCGAAGAGAGGAGATAGTGTTCCTAGGAGTCTGTGTTTAAGCAGAAGCTTTTCCTTGGTAAATATGCAGCCTGAATGTAGACAGCAAAAGGTCACGCGAGGCTGTGTGTATAAAAGACACTGGTTCTGAACAGGAGAAGTGAAAGGGGAATCTTGTTAGAGGAGGATAGATCATCAAGGTGGGCTGGATAAAACAATTTGGAGGGGGTAGGGTATGCTGTTTTAAGTTCCTTAGTAAGGGAATAACTTGTCAAAGTGTCTTGTTCTTTTTGGTTTTGGTTGCTTTTTGTTTTCTAGGGGGTGGGTTTTTCGTATCTTTTGTTATTGTTTTCTTTATTGAGACAAGATTCCTCTGTAATTTTGGAGCTGTCATGGAACTCACTCTGTAGACCAGGGTAGCCTCGAACTCACAGACATCTGCCTCCCAAGAGTTGGGATAAAAGGCCTGTGCAATCATGCCTGGCAAATAAGTAACCTTTTTTTCGAGACAGGGTTTCTTTGTGTAGCCCTGGCTGTCCTGGAACTCACTCTGTAGACCAGGCTGGCCTCACAGAGATCCTCCTGCCTTTGCCTCCAGCACAATAATTCTTAAGAGGAATAAACAAGGGACTTGGGGAGACAGCCCACTGAGTAAATGTGCTTGCCACCAAGGCTGATGACCTAATTCAGTTCCTGGAACCCATA
The DNA here is from genome assembly GCF_903992535.2 of Arvicola amphibius. Classification (NCBI taxonomy): domain Eukaryota; kingdom Metazoa; phylum Chordata; class Mammalia; order Rodentia; family Cricetidae; genus Arvicola; species Arvicola amphibius. Next base: position 6,257,367 of record NC_052060.1, on the reverse strand, counting down.
TGGTAGAAGAGTTCTAGCTCCCAAAAATTGTCCTCTGACCTCCACATATACACAATGGCACGCCTGTGAGTACACACAAACACAAACAGAATAAATAAGTAACTGTTAAAAAGAAAGAAAAACAAAGTCCTCACAAATTGGACTCTTAAATTTAGGATCTCTAAATTCAAAAATTACCGTCTCCTAATCCATACAAATAGCTACTTCAAATATTCTATTTTTCACCTCAAATTCTATTCTATTTCACTTCTTGCTCATCTCAACAGAACCTCTTACCCATGTTCAGAAAAAAAGAGGCAAAATTGATTATTTTGCCAGGCGGTGGTGGTGCACACCTTTCATCCCAGCACCTGGGTGGCAGAGACAGGCAGATCTGTGTGAGTTTGAGGCCAGCCTGGGCTACAAGAGCTAGTTCCAGGACAGGCTCCAAAGCTACAGAGAGACCCTGTCTGGAAACAAACGATAAAAGTGATAATTTCATCAGTTTTTTTGTCTCCTACAGATGCATTTGTCTGTATCCTGTCCGGTGGAAGAGGCATCCACATCCCCTTTTCTGCCCCATGTATGCATGTGTGTGAGAGTGTGTATCCATGTCTGCGCATGTATCTGTGCATGCATTTGTGTGTGCTAATGAATGCATGCATATATGTGTGTGCATGCATGTATGTTGTTTGTGATAGTGTATGTATATGTGTGAGTATATGTATTAACATGTGCATGTGTGTGTGACTCTCAGCTTTGAACATTTTGGGGGGGTGGGGGTTGAGACAGACAGGATTTCTCTGTGTAGCCCTGACTGTCCTGGCACTCGCTCTGTAGACCAGGCTGGCCTCGAACTCACAGAGATCCGCCTGCCTCTGCCTCCTGAGTGCTGGGATTAAAGGTGTGAGCCACCCGTGCTGGGTAGTTCTGAGCTACATCCCAGCCTTTCTTTCTCTTTTTTTCTGTTTTTTCCAAATACATATACATACATATATGTACATGTATACACACACACACACATATCTTGAAACAAATTCTAACTAAATCTTGTAGGCTGACTTCTAGTCCAGATTGGCCTTGAAATTTCAAGCCTCCTGTGCCAGCCTCCAAGTAGCTGGAACCCTAGGTCAGTGCCACCACACCCCAGCATCCTTCTCAACATTCCATACAGAATGTCCACTTTGCTCACCAGCTCCTGTCTGGCACAGAACCAGCTGACAGCAGACTTCAACGTCTTTCCTATGCTTTCAGAACTGTATCTGTGCACGCGTCCCCACGTAAACCCAACTCCGTGTGAAGGACAGCTTCTGGAAGTCGGTTCTCTCCTTGCACCTTGCCAACCAAGTCTCTCATTTCTGCTGCTGTGCTGTGCACTCCGGCAAACTGGCTTTTGAGCCTAAGGGTGGTTTCTCCTGTCTCCATCCCACAGCTGCTTAGGATTGTGGGCCCCAGGACGCCCGCCTTACATCTGGCTTCTTACATGAGTCTTGGGCAGCTGCAGCCGTCGGGATCTAGAACATTAGTTGAAAAACTTGTGCTTATTTTTTTCTACTTAGGAACATAATTCTACATCTTTAAATTCCTCCTCTTATTTACTTGAGACCGAGTCACTAACCTCCAAATTCCCAGGCAGGTTTAAACAATACTCCTGCCTCCGTCACCAGAGTACCTAGGACTATGGGGATAGTCCCACTGTAGATAGCACCCATTTTTTTTTTTTTTTTTGGTTTTTCGAGACAGGGTTTCTCTGCAGCTTTAGAGCCTGTCCTGGAGCTAGCTCTTGTAGACCAGGCTGGTCTTGAACTCACAGAGATCTGCCTGCCTCTGCCTCCCGAGTGCTGGGATTAAAGGCGTGCGCCACCACCGCCCGGCTAGCACCCATTCTTTTTAAATTGTCTTATTTACTAGAGTTATGATTTTTGGTGGTGGGGGTTGAGAAAGACTCTCAGTCTGTAGCCCAGCTGGCCTGGTGTTTTCTATGTAGACCAAAGTAGCCTCAAGTCCCGACAGTTTTCCTGTCAGCCCCCCGAGTGCTGGGGTTCCAGGTGTATAGTGCCAAGTCTCCCTCCGATGATAACTACTCTGAGAGAGAGTCTGACTAGGTCTTGTGATCTTCCTGTCTCAGCCTCTAAGTGCTGGGACTACAGACTTAGGCCACCATCCGAGCCCTCACTCCTTTATTTTTTTAGATTTACTTTATGTGTGTGTTTTGCCTGCGTGCATGTACGTGTACTACATGTGTGTGGTGCTTGAGGATGTCAGCAGAGGCTGCTGGATCCCCTGAAGCAGAAGTTGTAGGTGGGTGTGATGTGGGTGCTGGGAACTGAACCCAGGTCCTCTGCAAGAGCAGCCAGTGCTCCTAACTGCTGAGCCATCTCAACAGTCCATTCTTTTCTGTATTTTTAATTCTTTCCTTATGGTTTTGTTAGCCCATTTGTTTTGTTTGGTTGTTGTTATTTTGTTGGGTTTTTTTTTCAAGATAGGGTTTCTCTGTGTAACAGAGCCCTGGCTGTCCTGGAACTCACTCTGTAGACCAGGCTGGCCTCGAACTCACAGAGATCGTCTGCCTCTGCCTCCCAAGTGTACCACCACACCTGGCTTTTTCTTTTCTACTGACATCTTTCCTTCAATGTGTGTGTGTGTGCACACACGTGTGTTTCAGTGTGTCCCAGCATTTTGGAGGTAGAGGTAGAAGAATCAGGAATTCAAGACTAACCTGGGCAACTTGAGATCAGTATGAGAAATAACTTAGGAGGCTGAGGTAGGCAGGAGGATTGCAGGGAGTTTAGGGCTATAATGTGAGCTCCTGTCTCAAAATAAGCAAGGGCTACACTGCAGTTCGTTACTGAAGTGCTGCCCCAAACACGCCAAAGAGCTGGGTCAGTCAGGTTTTCAGATGGCCATAGTAGCACATGTCTACAATTCCAACCGAGGAGAGCCTGAGCTTGAGGCTACAAAGCAAAACAGACTGAGAACTCCAGACTTTCTCTTGGTCTGTGTCTGCATTTAGTGTGTGACTTCTGCGTGACAAACTGTTGCTGGATTATTTTCTGGGTTCTCGTTAATCCTGAATCACTTTTCCTTTTGCTTCCTCCAGTTCCCAGAGTTTACTGTCACCAAGGCTGCCAGTGACCTCCTGGTCACAATCAGCTCTTGAACAGCTCTTCAGCCTTCATCCCTTTGTCCCCAGTATGGCATTCGACCCCACTGACCTCTCTCCTTCCTTAAAATCTTCTCCCCGTTGACCTCAGAGGGTTCTTTTTCTCTTGACGGAGACAAGTGGCTTAATAAATATTTCTCAAATCTGTGAATGGCTTCCTCGACCTTGCCTTAAGTGTGGGTGGTCTCTAGGGTCACATCTCTGGGCAGCTCCTCTGCTGTGCATTCTCTCCGGCTAAGACAATCCCCACCCCGTTGCAATGACTGACTGAGTGCCTCTCACTGAGAACCCAGGGTCCAGCTCAGGTCTTCTGCTGTGCATGAGTCCCCCACTTAGAGAAATAAATACCTGATGGCTATTTCCATTTCAGCTGTAATGTGTACTCACCACTCAGTCTAAAAATGGGATTAGCCAGGGGTGGTGGCACAGCCTTTACTTTAATCCCAGCACTCAGGAGGCAGAGGCAGGTGGATCTCTGTGAGTTCAAAACCAGCCTGGTCTCCAGAGAGAAGGCCCCAGAGTGAGACTGTCTCTTGCTCTTCCTGTTCCCCAGCATGGTACCGGATCGGCTGAAAGGAGACCGTGCAGGAGCTTCATATCCACAAGCTGAATTCACTCAATGTCTGCGTACGGGAGAGCAGAAACAGACTGCCCCGGGCAGCCAAGGCCAGACACCTGCATTTTCCAAAGCTAAGGACAGCAGCAGGTCCTTTGGCATCAGGAGAAATGAAAAGACTGCTTTTCACTGCGCAGCGGGGCCTGGGCAGACGGAATCCTGGCAAAGCTCTGAAGATAACTTCCCAGATGCTAGAGATGCCAGGTTTGGGGTCCAGGAATGCATTGACCCGGGTATCAACTATCAACTACAATTCAAGCATTAGGATCCAGGGCCTGGACTACTTTCTTAGTTTGTTTGACTGGTTAGTTTTTCTTTCTTTCTCTCTCTCTCTCTCTCTCTCTCTCTCTCTCTCTCTCTCTCTCTCCTCTCTCCTCTCTCTCTCTCTCTCTCTCTCTCTCTCTTTCTTCTTAAGACTGGGTTTTTCTGTATAGTTTTGGTTGTCCTGGAACTCACTCTGTAGACCAGGCTGGCCTTGAACCACAGAGATCCACCTGCCTCTGCCTCCTGAATGCTGGGATTGAAGGTGTATGCCACCAGGCCTAGACTTCTATATGGTTCTGGGCAGGCCAGGTTTCAGCTGCACAGACTGCAATGTAGTCAGAACCAGTGAAGAGGCCATGCGCTGGCTCCCTCAGAAGTATGAGCAGTTATGTTCTGGCCAGTAAATTCTACCAAGAAGGTCAATATATTCTTCTCAGAGAAATGTAATAAATAAAAACAGAATGTTTGGTTAAACAGCAACAAGCAGGGTCGCATACTGCGGTCCTGCCGGCCTGGACTGTCTATCACTGTGTGGCCACACCCACGATCTCCTTAGCCTCCACGGTGTTCACACTGCCACTGTGAGCAGCCACGCCCAGCAGGCATCGTGTCTTTTGTCTCCTTATCCCAAGCATTTAGTTATAATGTCTGGCAATCAATAAGTAAAGGAATAAGTAAAAGTATCAAAGATAGAAAGGGGCAAGGCAGGGTGGGGTAGATTACAAACCATGTACCGGCTCCATCTTTGTCAGGCCGAATTCCTGCCTGACTGATGAGAGAGATCTTCACCATGCTGAACCTCAGCTGGATTAAGGACAAGCCAGTGATGGCTGTTATACTTAGTATCTGAAGCCCTGAGTTCAGACTCTTTTTTTTTTTTTTTTTTTTTAGACAGTGTTTCTCTGTAGCTTTGGAGCCTGTCCTGGAGCTAGCTCTTGTAGACCAGGCTAGCCTTGAACTCATAGAGATCCGCCTGCCCAGCAAGCTCAGTCTCTAGCCATGAGCTTAAAGTCAGCCTGAGCTACATACAACTAAACAAAAATTAAATGATGGATTCTGATTTATTGCTCCTCTGGCAGCATATTTAATAAACTCTTTCACTTTAAAAATTCAATAACAAGCCAGGCAGAGGTGGCACATGCTTTTAATCCCAGCATTTGGGAGGCAAAGGCAGGCAGATCTCTGCAAGTTTGAGGCCAGCCTGGTCTACAGAGTAAATTCAAGGACAGCCAGTGCTACACAGTGAAACCCTGTCTTGAAAAACCAATAAATAAATAAAATATAAACCCAAAAGGTATCATTTAACTTCGTTTTCTTTTTGAGACAGGATCTCACTATGCAGCCCCACTGGGTCTTGAACTCTCCAAGTAGACTAGGCTGGCCTTAAACTCACAGAAATCGACCTGCCTCTGTCTCTGGAGGGCTAGGATGAAAAGTGTGTGCCCCCACACCAGGCTATCATTTAATCTTTTAAAATGTCTTTGTATGCATGGATGTGTGTGGATTTAGTTTTGGAGGCTTCACTTCACAGCCCAGGTTGGTCCTCTCAGCAAGTTTCCTGCCTCAGTCTCCTGAGGGCTGGCCTTACAAGCACGAGCCACTGTGAATATCGGGATCGAGAGGGCTCACAGACATAAATCAGACCACGTGCTTAGACTTTTGTTCTTGCTCTTTGAAGCAGGGGGTCATGTAGTCTGGGCTGCCTGAAACACACTGTGGAGCCAAGACAGCTCGTCTTCCTTTCTCTACGGCCATAGCACTGGCAGTAGAGACATGTGTCACCACACCTGTTCAGTTCACTCGAGGTAGCCTAAAACTCCCAGGAACACAGTAAGGACCCCAAAGCCAGAAGATCTGTAATCAATACTGTCTGCTCCTCTTCTACACGGCCAAAATGCTAGCTTTCTTTTTTTCTTTCTCAAGATGCTTTCTCTGTGGTCCTGGATCGCACACTATAGAGGAGGCTGCCCTTGAACTCAGAGATCCACCGGCCTCTGCCTCCCACTCCACGTGCGTTCCCAATGGTTTATATTTTGATTTTCCTAGTCTTTTCATGCTAACTCCCATTATTATTACTTTTTAATTTCTTTTTAAAATTAGTTCCACTTATTTATTATTCTATGAATGTGGGTGTTTTGTCTGCATGCATGTCTGTGTACCACAGAATTCCTGGTGCCCTCAGAGGCCAGAAGAGGGTGTGGTTGGCTTTCCTGGGACTGGAGTCACAGAGGATTGTGGGCTTCAGTGCTGGGAACCGAACCCTGTGGAGAACAGTCAGGGTGCCTAACAGCTGACCTGTGTCTCCGGCCTGTTCTCGGTTTCTGAAAGCTCCTTGTTACTTTCTAAGTCCATTGTTAACTGTGTGCTGGGTTCAGCTCCTACTAGAACCGGTTATGTTCTAGAGGAGCGCAGCGGCAGGACATTTGCCTGGCGCACACAGGCCCTGGGCAAACTTCCCGGCAAGGTGAAAATAAAAAGGCGGAAGGGTGTGGGGCAGAGTGGCGGTGCACACCAAAGCTCAGCACTCTGTCTGTCAGGGACAGAGAGCTCTGTGAGTGGGCGGAGTGGTGGTGCACACCAAAGCTCAGCGCTCTGTTTTTGTTTTTGTTTTTTTTTTTTTGTTTTTCAAGACAGGGTTTCCCTGTAGTTTCTAGAGCCTGTCCTGGAGCTAGCTCTTGTAGACCAGGCTGGACTCGAACTCAGAGATCCGCCTGCCTCTGCCTCCCAAGTGCTGGGATTAAAGGCGTGCGCCACCACCGACAGAGAGCTCTGTGAGTGGGCAGAGTGGCGGAACACACCAAAGCTCAGCACTCTGTCAGTCAGGGACAGAGAGTTCTGTGAGTGGGTGGAGTGGCGGTGCACACCAAAGATCAGCACTCTGTCAGCAACGGAAAGTTCTGTGAGTGCAGGGTCATCCTGTCTACAAAGAAGCCATGCATCATGGTGCATGCCTTTAACCCCAGCATTCAGGAGTCAGAGGCAAGAGGATGTCTGTGGGTTTGAGGCCAGACTGGTCTACAGAGTGAGTTCCAGGACAGCCAGTGCTGTTACACAGAGAAAGCCTGTCTCAAAAAGCAAAAGCAAGCCGGGAGGTGGTGGCTTACGCCTTTAATCCCAGCACTCGGGAGGCAGAGGCAGGCAGATCTCTGAGTTCGAGGCCAGCCTGGTCTACAAGAGCTAGTTCCAGGACAGGCTCTAGAAACTACAGGGAAACCCTGTCTCGAAAAAAACCCCAAAAAAGCAAAAGCAAAAATAAAACAATAAAAGTCAAACCCTCCCATAAGAACAATATCATGTACTGTCATCTGCTACCATTTCTTCCTTACCATCGTCTTTGTGTGTGTGTGTTCACTCCTGTGCATGTGCATGCATGTATATGTAGAGGTCAGAGGTCAACCTGGGGTGTCTTTTCTCAAGTGTCAGCACACTCTACCCCACTTTTTTTTATATAGGGTCTAACTATGTAGTCCTGGTTGAAAGTGAGACAGACCAGACTGGCCTTAACTCAGAGCACCTGCCTCTGCTGCCTAGTGCTGGGATCAAGGGTGTGTGCTACCACCCCTAGATCACCCTTATTTTGTAAGACAGGGTCTCTCATTGTCTGGCAGCTAACCAAGTGAGCCAAGCTGTCTCTTCTGGCCAGTGAGCCACAGCGATCTCCTGTTTCTGCCATCCGGTGCCGCAAGATTAAAGTGTACACCATCTGACCTTTTTTTTTGGGGGGGGGGCGGTTACGGGGATTGAACTCAGCTTACCTGGCCAGCAGCTTCCTAAGCAAGTTTCCTGACAGCCCCTTATCTCCTGACCCAGGAGGTGTTTATGTGCAGGGTAAGGCATAGATGCCCTCATGTGTTCATGGTCTGGTAGTTAATAAAGTCACACATGACAATAGGGAGGTGTGGGGCACGGGAGGTGGCTGGGGGGGAGGGTAGAGTGCTTGCGGTACAGACGTGGAGACCTGAATTTGAACTTGGATCCCTTGACCCCACCAAAAGCCACATGTCACGGTGGTATGTGTGCTGGGGGAAGGAGGCTCAGGAGAATCCTAGGGGCTCAAAGCTGAACCCCAGCTTCAGTAGAAGACACCCATTGTCAGCCTCTGGCCTCACAATGACACACCCGCTCCCATGGAGGACTACAGAACACAGGCTAAGCAGTCTGGAGAATGAGGACAGCCTGTGTGATACACACCTGTAACCTCAGAGTGCACTCAGAAGGCAGAGGCATGAGGGCTGACACCCGGATGAGTGGGAGTGTATGGGGGGTACCAGCTGGGAGTTGGGGAGAGTTCTCGGCAGAGAGGTCAGAAGAGTGAAGGCTAACACAGAGGAAGAGGCCGCAGACCCCGCAGGGTACACTGGAGCAGGAAAGCACCAACAGGCTAAAGCAGTGCAGGAAAGGACAAGCTGGGGGCTGGAGAGATGACTCAGAGGTTAGGAGCACGACCTGCCCTTCCTAAAGGTCCTGAGTTCAATTCCCAGCAACCTCATGGTGGCTCACAACCATCTGTAATGAGATCTGGTGCCCTCTTCTGCTGTGTAGGCATACATGCACACAGACAGAACACTATATATGTAATAAGTATATCTTAAAAACAACACAAAATAAGTTTTAAAAAGACAAAACACTATATATAATAAATCTTTCAAAAAACACAAAATAAATAATTTTTAAAAGATATAAAAGATTAGTGTCTGTGTGTGTCCAAATACATGTCTAGGACCATGCGTATGCAGGACACTCTGTCAGAAGAGAGCACTGGGCCCCTGGAGCTGGAGGTATGGGTGGATTTCACTTTGCAGCCCTTCACCAGGCTGGCCTCGAACTCAGCGATCCCCCTGCCTCTGCCTCCTGAGTGGGATTAAAGGCGTGAGTCACCACTGCCTGGCAAAACAGAATTTCTTTATGTAGCCTTGGCTGTCCTAGAACTATGGCTGTCCTAGAACTACCTCTTTTTTTTTTTTTAAATATTTATTATGTATACAATATTCTGTGTGTATGTCTGCAGGCCAGAAGAGGGCACCAGTCCTCTTTACAGATGGTTGTGAGCCACCATGTGGTTGCCAGGAATTGAACTCAGGACCTTTGGAAGAGCAGGCAATGCTCTTAACCACTGAGCCATCTCTCCAGCCCCCTAGAACTACCTCTTGTAGGCCAGGCTGGCCTCGAATTCACGGAGATTCCCCCCGGCCTTTGCTTCCGGAGTGTTGGGATTAAAGGCCTGGTCCACCACCGCCTAGCCCACTGCTAAACTCTTAATGGCAAATACTTTTGCCTCACTGGCGCCCTCGTTTCCTAAGCCCTCTAAGGGGCTGCTAGGCGCTGTACTTGATCCACTAGTGTTTCAGTTCGATACTGACACCTGCTGGTCACATATGGCTCAGCAGCCTTAACCCTGGCACCTGCTTCCTGCCCGTACTGGAGGCCAGGACAGGCTGTGCCAACCTTTCCTGCCTGAGCCTGAAGATACTTGTGATAACGCTGTTTTTCCGCACCACTCGATGACCTTCAGCGCTTCCCTCACCGACCCCCACATTAAAAATCCGGACTCTGCATCGTTCTCAGTACCACAAGAATATTAGGCAGCGAGAAAGAAGCAGCTGAGGTGGAGGGTATGCAATCGGCCCCTCCCACCTCAGAGTCCGTGCTTCCTACAGAATTCCATTCCTTCTGACCTTTGTCTTATTTCTAGGTTGCTCTCGGTACACGGGCCTTCTTGGTGACAGAGATGATGAACCGGAGGTTGAGAGTAGGTGGGCGGGGCTTGGGGTGGGGCTAGACCAAAGGGCCTCTTAGGAGCTTCTCCATTCTGTTAACTCTCAGGAACAACCGAGGCGAGACTGGCACCCAGCACCCAGCACCCAGCAGGTGAGAGGGTGGCCGTGAGAGAAGGGTGGGGTGACAGTTCGGGATACTCCTACCCATTTACCCTGACCTTCCTTTCTGTATTGGGGAATCCTTGTGTCCCCACGAGGACCACTGTAGCGGATGGGGCAAGGCATATCTGGAAGAGAGAGAGGCCTGGCTTGGGATGAGGGCTGAGTGCAGGCTGAGGGAATGGAGGTGCACAGTGGGGCACGGCGGAGGTTTAGAGATGTAAAGTCTCTTTGGGCATGGAAGGACAGTGGCTCTGAGTGAAAGCTTAGCTAGGTTCGGGGGTCACGGGGATGACGTAGAGGCTAGAAAGAGAAGGCCAGAGACAGAGAGACCTTGAGAGGACGGGGGACCTAACTGGAGATGGAAGTAGGGGCAATGGGGGGCCAGGAAGGCAGGAAGGCTCATACGGAGCAATCACCCCCACTGTGGAGGGCAGTCCTACCAAGCCCAGGGCAAGCCAGGCTACAAAGGTTCCCAGTGGAATGGTTCAGCTGGGGGAGAAAGCCTGCTGGCTAGTCTCCCTCTGCCTCTTCAGACTCCCATTTTCATTTGGGGGAGAGGGTGAGGTTGCTCCTCATTGCGGTCACAGCCACATCCTGCAGAGCAGGGGAGGGGGAAGTAAGAAGCAAAACAAGCAGAAGCACAGTGGAGGACCATGGCCTTGCCTTAGGCACCGGCTCCGCCACCAGGAGGGCCTCAGCTCCAACCCCACCGCTGTGGCCCAGCCTTCCTCAGTGGGCTGACACCTCATTGGTACCACTCCTTGACAGAAGGGGCTTTGGGGGGATTATTTAACTCGTAGCTAATACTTTTTTACAATTTTTTATTTTAAATTATGTATATGAGTGTGGCTGTGTTGGATTCCCCTGAGGCTGGAGTTATGGGCAATGGTGAGCCGCCTATGAGTGTGTGGGTCAAGCCACCTCTCCCGCTCCTTGAAGCCGGTTTCTCATTTACTAGGAAAAGTAGCTTAAATTCTCTTAGCCTTGCTGGGCGGTGGTGGCACATGCCTTTAATCCCAGCACTTGGGAGGCAGAGGCAGGCCTGCTCTATAGAGCAAGTTCCAGAACAGGCTGGACTGACTATACAGAGAAACCCTGTCTCAAACAAACAAACAAACAAGAAATTCTCTTAGCCTGGAGACTGGAAACCGAGACAGTTCATATGAAGCACTTGCACACAGTAGGCCTCTGAAAATGCCAAGTGCTTCCCCACCCCCACCCCCGACAGGATTTCTCTGTTTAACAGCTCTGGCTGTCCCGGAACTCATTCTGTAGACCAGACCAGCCTGGGCTTGAACTCACAGAGATCTGCCTGCCTCTGCCTCCCAGGTGCTGGGACTAAGTGTGCGCCACCACCGCCTGGCACCAAGAGTTCTTATTGGGATTCTAGAGACCTGTGTATTCCCACTTCTTTTAAGGTTCTATGGTACCCTACCGACATGGGCTTTTTTGATCTGAAGCCTGGAGACACGAGGGTAGTGCCTATGTTTCTGGATGCAGGATACACAGTTAGCATCCGTAACTGGTATCTGTTCAAATTCCCTGCCAAATGGGCACTAGGCTCTCCATCGTGGCAGTAGTTTCCTGCTCTAAGAACCCAATTATCGGGCTGGAGAGATGGCTCAGAGGTCAAGAGCACTGACTGCTCTTCCAGGGGTCCTGAGTTCAATTCCCAGCAACCACATGGTGGCTCACGGCCATCTATAATGAGATCTGGTGCCCTCTTCTGGGGTGTAGGTATGCAGGCAGAACACTGTACATAATACATAAAGAAATCTTAAAAAAAAAAAAATTATCCCCACGCTCCTCCAGCCAAGGCTTTCCCTGCTCCTCTGTGCTGTTTTGGAGAAGCACAAGTCTGAGTTTACAGAAATAAAGGGAAAAGCAGAAGCAAGGTTTACAGGATGGAGGGGCCCCAAGGGAGAGGGAGGACAAAGCAGCCAAAACAAAGAAAATGGGGAAAAGCCATTTCTCTCTCTCTCTAAGGACGCCTGTGGCCTCTCTAGGGACTGACCACATACCCACCCCGGTACCATGGAGTCCTTCAGTTCAAAGAGTCTGGCACTACAAGCAGAGAAGAAGCTACTGAGTAAAATGGCTGGTCGGTCTGTGGCTCATCTCTTTATCGACGAGACCAGCAGCGAGGTGTTAGATGAGCTTTACCGCGTGTCCAAAGAGTATACGCACAGCCGGCCCAAGGCACAACGGGTGCTCAAAGACCTCATCAAGGTGGCTGTCAAGGTGGCCGTGCTGCACCGCAGTGGCTGCTTTGGCCCTGGGGAGCTGGCTCTGGCTACACGCTTTCGCCAGAAGCTGCGACAGGGCGCGATGACAGCGCTCAGCTTTGGTGAGGTGGACTTCACCTTCGAGGCTGCTGTGCTAGCGGACCTGCTCAGAGAGTGCCGGGACATTCTGTTGGAGCTGGTGGAGCATCACCTCACCCCCAAGTCACATGACCGCATCCGGCACGTGTTTGATCATTACTCTGACCCTGACCTGCTGGCAGCCCTCTACGGGCCTGACTTCACTCAGCACCTGGGCAAGATCTGTGACGGGCTCCGGAAGCTGCTGGATGAGGGGAAGCTCTGACTGGACTTTGGCAAAATGACTGACCGGGCTTTCTAACTCTGCTCAAGCGCTTTTCAATCCCTGGCTTCATTCTCCCCCGAGGTTGTTGACGCCCAGGCTGCTCCCACCCCCAACTGCTGGCCGAGGACAGCAATGGGCCGACTGAGGGGGCTCTCCTATCCCGTGCCAGCAAAGGAAACAGCTGATTGAGGAAGATGAAGTGAAACTCGGGTCTGCTTCTCCCAGGAGAACTACCCGAAACGAGATCCTCCTCTTCCACGAACCCAAGGAAGGGGGCACGGAAGGCCAGAAGCAGGAAGGTGGCTGGCTGTCAGAGGCCTCTAGATCTCCTAGAGCTGGAGGGAGCCCTTGGACACATACCAGAGGCTGGGTTCCAAAGTCTTTAGAAGGAGCTGGGGGAGGGGAGGCATGGGGAAATAAAACCACTAAAACAGGCGCAGGGGTCACTGTTTAATCTCTCCAGCTCCACACTCAGGCTGGACATAGAGGCGAGGACTAGAAACACCACTCATCTCGCTGGTTCCCACTTGCGAACAGAAGCCAGGCAGCCTCCGGTACTACTGAGCTGCCATGCCTATTCTTCAGCTTAAGGAACAAAAGACACACTGTACTGCAGGTCGGGGCTACCGATTACAAACAGATACGAAGTGAGGAACATAGGCAGGCTGGGGTGAGCTCTGCAACTGCCTCCTGAAGCCCAAGGCATCCTCTTCCACCCCTTAGCCAAGCAGGAGAGGGAAGAAGGTGAAGGGGTGGACTGGGAGGCGGTCAGTGCCCTGCCCCACTACTTCCTCTCAGAGCCAAGAACTGTCAAGAGTTAGAGGGACTGCTCATTAGGACCCTACCTTGAGCGCAGGGAAAGACTCAGCCCGCCAGTCCACCAGTCTCTGTGGCCTCAGTAGCACGCTCACTAAGGAAGCGGGAAGCGGGAGGCGGGAGGCCGGAAGGTAAGCAGCCCACTCCCAGCTCTGGCTTTCCCTCTCTTCAGTGATACAGAAATCACATTATTTCAGTTAAGAGGAGGAAGGAATTAGATATAGCAAATAAATATTACTTCAATATAGCACCAAATAAATTAGGTAACGTCATTAAAGATGGGGGTGGGGGGTCCTCTGCTTCCCTGCTCTAACCCAGGAAACGGTGGAAGGGACAGCAAGGCCGTAAAGGAGCCTTTGAATCTAAAGCACAATGCTAGATTCAGCCCAAGAACTGGGAAGAGTTCTGTTCCCATTCCCAACTCTTGGCAAAAAGTGTTCCCAGCTGAGGAAATCTTGACAAAGAGCTGGGCAAGATGGCCGGAGAGGAATGAGGCAGGCTGGGAAGCTCTGCTTTTGAGCCTCACCTCAGACTCCTCCCCGCTCCGCTGTTCCTTCCCAGCCTGCTTCTCGCATCAGTCCGGGGACATCAGAGTTTGAAGATTTCATCCTCCTGATCCCGCAGTGTTTGGGTCCGGGAGGTCTGGGTCAGTGGTACCGTCAGAGCTTGAAAATCTCATCCTCCTGATCCCGCAGTGTTTGGGTCCGGGAGGTCCGGGTCAGTGGTACCGGACCGAGCACTGCTCGCTGCTGCGTCCTAGGGGAGCTGAGGTGGAGCCCTGTGCCCTCCTCAGGGACCCTGCAGGTGAGGAAAGAGCAACAGAGTGAGGGAGACTGTGAGAATGGACCCAGTGCAAGGTGTGCTTCACGAGGTGGACCGAGTCTCAATGTCGCCGGGAAAACCGCTTGTCCTCACACTGCTGCACAGTTCTTACCTTAGGGAGAACTGTGAGAACACAGAGGCCACAGAACCCATTTTCCCACTGCCTCACCCCCTTCCCGCTGCCACCCGCTCTGCTCACGGCCTCGGAACCATATGGGGAAAAAAGGATATCCTCAGTTTCCAGGCCATTCTGTTATTAGTTTGTGGTTCGCTAAAAGAGAGGGGTTTGTGCAGGGCCTTGGAGGGGCCAGCTGGAGACTCACCCACTTTCCCCTTTCCTCAGCTTCTGGGCAGCAGCCTTCTTTGACAGGCTGATCTGTGAATCGAGCTTCTTAAGGAAATCAGAGGCAGAAAGGTCATGGATGGGTGTGGAGGTTTCCTGGTGCGGCGGGAGGGCTTCGCCATTGGCCCGGCCCGAACCTGACTCTTCATTCTTCCTCTTCCCTGAAAGTGAACCAGCGCCATCCTTCCTGGGTCGTACCTCCTCTCCATCATTTTCCTCCTCAGAATCCAAACCATTAAACAGGTCTCTGGGCTCTGTCAGGATGGGGATGTAGAGAGTTTTCTTCAGGAAGATGGAGTCGTTAGTATAAAGGCGGTTTGTACGCTTAATCTGTTCCATCTTAAAAAAACAAAAACAAAAAACACCCAAAATGAATGAATGACAGTACAATCCACCAATCTTTTTTTTTTTTTTTTCTTTTTTGGTTTTTAAAGACAGGGTTTCTCTGTAACTTTTGGAGCCTGTCCTGAAACTAGCTCTTGTAGACCAGGCTGGCCTTGAACTCACAGAGATCCACCTGCCTCTGCCTCTGCCTCTGCCTTGAGTGCTGGGATTAAAGGTGTGTGCCACCACCGCTCGGGTAAATCCACCAATCTTAGATAGCATCTCAAACTTTTTGTCTTCTTTTTTACTATGTAGGCCAAGCTAATGTCAAACCAAGCCTGGCTCAGGATCTCGGACTTTTGTCATTGGTATGGTGGTGGGGATATGTGCACTTCAGCGGAGCCCAAAGGCTGCTGCACTGTTCATGCCTGCACCAACTGGGCCATCTTCCCAAGCCACCAACGCAAACGTTTTAAGTCGTTGTGCAAGTCTCTGACTCCATAACACAGCAGCTCAAGCATAACGGCTGATGTTAATTGTGTTTTACCATTTTCCTCTTCACATTTTTAAAAATTATTGCAGCAGAAAACAAAAAGAGAAACAACCTACAACCCTTTTATTTATTTAAGGCCACCAAAGAGGAGTGGTGGCAAAAGCCTCCTACCCCAGCTCTCTAGAGGCAGCCAAGAAGACCTTGACATCAAGGCCATTTATGGGTATGTGAGTTTGAAGCTAGCTTGAGTTCCCAGGAACTTTGTCTCAAATGAAACAGAACAAGCTACTAGTATTTAAAGCTAACAATTAAATAATTAATAACAATAAATTAATTATTAATAATTAAAGCTGAGGGGCTAGAGAGATAGTTTTAATAGTTAAAAGCACTGGCTGCTCTTGCAGACCAATTCCTAGCACCCATATAGTGGTTCACAACCATCCGTAACTCTAGTTCTTGGTGATCCAAAACCCTTTTCTGACTTCTGTGGGCACCAGGCACCCCCATGGCACACAGATATACATGCAAGAAAACACTAAAAATAAACTTAAAATAAAATAATAAAGCTGAGCCAGGTATGGTAGTGTACCTTTCTTTTTCCTGGTTTTTTTGAGACAGGGTTCTAGAATAGCCCTGGCTGTATAGACCAGGCTGGCCTCAAACTCAGAGATCCCCCTGCCTCTGCCTTCTGAATGCTGGGTTCAAAGGTGTGTGCCACCACCGCCTGGTGACAGTACACATCTTTAATCTCGGCACTTGAAAAGCAGAGGCAGGGGGATTTCTGAGTGTGAAGCCAATCAAGCTACATAATGAGACCTGGTTAACAATAAAATAAATAAAGCTGGATGGGGCTATATTTGTGGCTCTGCAGTGCAGTGTTTGCCTGGCATGTGCAGAGCCCTAGGCTGGACCCCTAGTAGACCTCCAACAATTAATAAACAAAACTCTCACACACGTTCTCACAGTCCTGCCCACCAACAGCACACTTAACTGTCTCTCATCTGGGCTAACTGTTCAGTTTAATTGCTCTTCCTCTTTCCTGTCCACATATCTTCCCCTCGCCATCTAGAAAAATGAATCTGATTAACCCTCCAGCTGGCTCAGCAACTTCTAGGGCTCCTCTTGGGCTAAACAACAAAAACCAAGTGGGGACTCAGGGCCTTTCTCTAGCTGCCCCCACAGGACCTGCATTCTAGCACTGAACTACACCTTCAAATCACCAGTTCCCTTGGTCTTGTTATGTGTGGTCCTGGCCTGGAGCTCTGAGTCCCTCTGCATAGGCATCCTAACGGCTGTCAGGCTGTATCACCAAGCCTGGCTTTCAGGCAGCTTTTCCTTTTCCTTCCAGACAGGGTTTCTCAGTGTAGCTTGGCTGTCCCAAAACTCACTCTGTAGACCAGGCTGGCCTCAAACCCACAGAGATCCGCCTGCCTCTGCCTACCGAGTGCTGGGATTGAAGGCGTGTGCCACCATGCCAGGCAGCTTCCAGATAGCTGTTAAACTTCCATGTAATTGAGACTAGGCCAGAATTTAGAGACGGAAGGTTGAAAGGAACTATTTCTGCTCTTAAAGAGCTTGCGGACTGCTGGAAGTCAAAGACAGAAAATATCTGGGTTAGACAGACCTGTAGAAGGGAACACGGAGGGCAAGGTTTCTAAGTCTTCAAGGCCCATTGTGAGGAAAACCTACGCCACAGCATCCATGGCTCACACCCATCTCAGCCCTCACGACACAGGAGCACTGTGAGTTCCAGGCCAGCTGAGGCTACACAGTGACATACCAACTAGAAAATCCACCCTCCCCACCAAACAAAATTCCACGTCAACTGATTGCCACTCCCAGTTCCACACAAAAATGAATAGTTCCTGGTTCCCACTCCTCGTGACTATTTCTTACATAACCATTGCTTCTTCTCCATTCCTCACAGAATTTAAACACGAACACATCAGTACACATTTATGCTTTACCTCCAGGAAGGGTTACTATAAGGCTTTAAGTACAGCAGGCATGGGAATTTGTCTAAATTCAACATTTGTTTGTATGTGGTGATACAGAGGGGACGGCTACAACTTTAACTTTTATGCCCATCAAACTCCTCCTAGGTGTGACCAGAAATACTTCTTGTATGGAGAGGGTACTTGTTTTGTGCCTCATTGGAAAGAAAGCACAGGCCTGGCGGGAAGAACTACAACAGGCACTCTGGGAAATCTACTAACTCTTCCTGACTTGCTGTAAAGGTTTAGCCACTCCCAGTGTTTCTGCGTGACTAATGGTAGGGGCCTTAAGTCAGACAGACAGACCTATCTGAAACCTCCCTCTGACACTCAAGTTATCTGACCTTCATCAAACTGGTTACCAGGGCTGCAGAGAGGGCTTAGCCGTTGAGAGACCCGGCTTCAATTCCCAGCACCCACATGGCGGCTCACAGCTGTCTAACTCCGGTTCCAGGGGACCTGAAATCCTCATACAACAGACATACCTGCAGGCTAACTGGTTATCAGTCTTAAGTCTCAAGCTGATAGGTCCACCCCCAACCCCACCACCCCCGCGGCCAACCCAATCCACAGGAGCTGCTCCTCCCACTGGGAGACGTGTCCCACTAGATAGAACTACACTGAGATGTGAAAACGAGTAAGGAAGGCAAAGCAGACCACAATATAATTAACATAACGTCGGGGAAGACTGCTTAACGGGCCACAACTCTCTCCTAAATGGTCATCACACCCCCAATCCTTGGAAGACTCACCGTCACCCCATATTTGAGAGCTAGTCCAGCCAGGGTGTCTCCAGGCTCCAACTGATGCTCCAGGCGTCTTTCCCTCACTGGGGAGCAGGACGATTGTACCAGGCTTCCATAAGAACGAGCACGGCTCCCTTGCAGCAGCCCTGATCCCCCGAGTGGGGGCTGTCTAGAGGGAGAAGCCATCTATCTCCTCGGGATGCCAAGACCTAAGGTCACAACTGAGGAAAGCCTGGCTAAGTAGCTAACAGTGAGAGCCGAACCCAAGGAATAAATATTCAGGGAATTCCTTTTTCGTTCTCTCGTCTCTCTTCAGTCTCCTCGCTCTCGAGAGACTACATCGGTCCTCCTCCTCTTTCTGCTGTTTACCGAGCGAGCTTGGGGTCACAGCCCGTACCCGAAGAAGGCTGCCAGACCGGTTACACCTCTCCTTCCTCAAGCCCCTTACCCATAAACATCTTGCCTGAGTTGTCAGCCGCTGGCCCCCTCGACTTTCGACGCCCCCCTCCAACTCCTCGCAAGCCTGATCTCTGACCTCTGAACCCTAGATTCCCTCATCAACACTCTTCCCTCAGTGTGCCCCCACCTCCCGCAGCCAGGCCGCCGGGAGCGCCCCCATTCTCTCGGCTCCAAATCAGGCCCACCCCAAGTGGGTTGTGGCTGCGGGCGCTGAGCCTGAGGACTGCAAGAGTTCGCGGTACACAGTCCACTGAGACTCCCGAAGCCTCACTCCACATCGGGGTGTCCCACCCCGAAACGCCGGCTCCGCATTCAGGCTCCTGGTCTCCAAACACCTGGATCCTTCGCGATGCGCGGGCCTGTATTCAGGTGAACGGTAAGCTCTTCGAAAACTAGGGAAAAAAATAACTAAAAGACTTCATTTCCCAAGAGGCAAAGCGTCCTCGGGACGTCAGAGGAAATGCAGGCCCCCTCAGGGCGCTGGAGGCGGGTCTTCCGGCTCGCGCGGTGCATGCGTGGAAATGCATCCTCGGAAGTACAGGCTTAACCTGAAAAAGACAGGAAGCGGAGAGAGCGATAACCTACTCTTCCTACGGTGGCCTAAAGGAGAAGCGAAGTAGGAGAATTTATTATTTTTGGGACTCAGTTGCGATGTCTTTCAAGAGGGAAGGGGACGACTGGAGTCAGCTCAATGTGCTAAAAGTAAGAAGCCCTAGTGTGTGTCAGACCACCGTCAATGGTGGCGCACGCCTTTAATCCCAGCGCTTGGGAGGCAAAAGCAGAGTTTGAGGTTCGAGGCCAGCCTGGTCTACACAACTAGTTCTACGACAGCCAAGGCTACACAGAGAAACCCTGTCGCGAAAAACCAACGAGGGAGGGAGGAAGAGAGAGAGAGAGAGGGAGAAAAGGGAGAGAGACAGAGACAGACAGAGAGAGGCTGACTGACTGAGAGACTGCTCGGCTTCAGCTGCACAGTTAGAGGACCAGAACTGAGTGATGCCTCCTTCTTACCCTATGGTCTGCATGGCCCGGTCCATCTGACTCTTTATCCCTTTTATTTCCCTTTCATCCGTCCCACTTCCTCAGTTCTCCTGTCCTGCTCTCTGCAGAAACGGCGGGTTGGAGACTTGCTGGCCAGTTACATCCCAGAGGATGAGGCGCTGATGCTGCGGGATGGACGGTGAGTGTGAAGAGTGGATCGAGCCTGGGGATTTGCGACCAAAGGCTCAACAGACTTCTGTTACTGAGTAGTGCAGGGGTGTGGTAGGATTCTTTGGTGGGAAGTGAGGATTGGAAGAGGCGGCGAGCAGGAGACCTGGGTGTTGGTGGAGTGCTTTGACAGGTGTAGCCCCTGCTCCCGCAGGAACAGCCCCACCGCCTGCTCTGGAACTCACACAGCTTTGTCATTCACTTTGCTTCTCCTTCCCGTAGCTTTGCGTGTGCCATCTGCCCCCATCGCCCAGTACTGGACACCCTGGCCATGCTGACTGCCCACCGTGCAGGCAAGAAGCATCTGTCCAGTGAGTATAGGGGAAGGAGGGGAGGGAAGAATGATGGAGAATTAACTCTTGACTTTTAGTTTAGCAAACCCCCTGCTGTTGTGCTTTGCATCCCCTTTGCTTTTCAGGTCTGAAGCTCTTCTATGGCAAAAAGCAGACAGGCAAGGAAACAGAGCAAAATCCAAGACAGAAGAATGACCTGAAGTCAGAAAACAAAGCTGAGGTACGAGAGCGGGTCAGGTGTTCCGGCAGGACGGTGTGCTCCAGGCCTGAAGGGACCTTTGCTCTCGCAGCTCTGATCTGTCTCTTTCCTCCCTAAACAGGCGCCTTTACTAACCCAGACCCGATTGATCACGCAGAGTGCTCTGCACAGAGCTCCCCACTATAACAGCTGCTGCCGGAGGAAACACAGGTCTGTGGACTTGGAAACCCGAGTGGGAAAGGATAGAAGGAAGTAGATGGCTCTAAAGTTATTGCTCTCCAAAGTGTATTCTGAGCAATACTAATATTTATTGTATTGTGGAGATGTTTAAAGAAAAATGATAGTTTATGACTTTTTTTTAAAAAAAAATTTATTTATTTATTTAGCATACAATATTCTGTCTGTGTGTATGCCTGCAGGCCAGAAGAGGGCACCAGACCCCATTACAGATGGTTGTGAGCCACCATGTGGTTGCTGGGAATTGAACTCAGGACCTTTGGAAGAGCAGACAATGCTCTTAACCTCTGAGCCATCTCTCCAGCCCTAGTTTATGACTTTTAAAATAAATTTTAGAAAGTGGAGACTAGTAACATTGAGCTGGGCAGTGGTGGTGCACGCCTTTAATCCCAGCACTCGGAAGGCGGAGGCAGGCAGATCTCTATGAGTTTGAGGTCAGGCTGGTCTACAGAGTGAGTTCCATGTCAGCCCTGGATGCATAGTGAGACCCTCTCCCCTGTCTCAGTTCAGAAGCTTAGCTCAGGAAGCACTGCTGTGAGGGCTTGGGAGGCACGACAACTGCAGCTTTCCTTCAGTGCATTTCAAGACTTGGGTTCTTCTCTACACAGACCAGAAGCTCCTGCTCCCTCTGTCTCCAGTTCTCCTTTGCCAGCCCCAGAGGTTGGACTCCAGAGTGCAAAGATCAGTAGGGAACCCGAGCCTAAGGAAGGATCGCATGCCAAAGAGTCATCTGCTCCCATGAGCCCCACAAAACGACGAATCCTGAACCATTACCTCACCCTCCGAAGGTTAGTCCGCCAATCACGTTCTTCTGGTTTCCTTCATTTTTCCCTTACCCGCCCTTTTCAAACCAACCTAGTTGCTTTTTTTTTTTATCACCAGTAACTTTTTATTTAAATTACATTTATTTATTTATATTGGGGTACACTTGTGTAAGTCAGAGGGCAACTTATGGGGGTTGGTCCTTTCTTTCTACCCTGTGGGTCCCAGGGTTGGAACTCAACACCATGAACCTTATTCATAAAACGTCCCTGCTGGGTGGTAGTGACACACACCTTTAATCCCAGCATTTGGGAGGCAGAGAATGATGTAGGATTCTTCTCTGTATGCTGTGAATATGTTTTATTACCATTGGTTAATGAACAAAGCTGTTTCCATCAATGGCTTAGCAGAGCAAAGCCAGGCGGGAAATCCAGAGAGAGCAAGAGAGAGTAGGCAGAGTCAGGAGACATCGCGTAACTGCTGAAGGAGAAAGATGCCTACTGCCTACCAGTAGGCCACAGCCTTGTGATACATAGATTGATAGAAATGGGTTAATTTAAGATGTAAGAGCTAGCTAGAAACACACCTGAGACATTGGCTAAACAGTGCTGTAATTAATATAGTTTCTTTGTGATTATTTGGGTCTGGGTGGCCAAGAAACGAATGAGCAGTCTCCGCCTACAGAGGCAGGTGAATCTCTGAGTTCAAGGCCAGCCTGGTCTACAGAAGCGAGTGAGTGCCAGGACGGACTCCAAAGCTACACTGAGAAACCCTGTCTCGATAAACAAACAAACCAAAAGACCTCTTTCCTGACCCATTCATTGTCTTTTCTCTGATGTTTCCAGCTCGGGATGGGTCCCAGATGGACAAGGCCGATGGATAAAAGATGAGAATGTTGAATTTGACTCGGATGAGGAAGAGCCCCCTGATCTCCCCGTGGACTAACAACCCCTCTCCCCATTTGTTCCACAGATAAACTGTAGTTGTTCTGGGAGCCTAGTGGTCCTCGAGTAAGGTTCCTTGTTGGACCTTAGAATTTCAACTCTGTTCATTCTCAGCCTGGCCACTCCTTTCCTGCAGTGTTCATGGCTCGCCATACTGACCCCTCCCCCACTCTCTACCAAAGCCTTGCCGAGCGTCAGCTGCATTCAGCCCAGTGCCCTATTAATAAGTCTGTCAGGAGGAGGTCCCTGCCCTTCGTGTAGTCTGACTCCCTCCCCACCTTCACCCTCAGTCCCTTTCCTTCAGCTCACATGTGGACGACCAATGGGCACAGGGGCTCTGGCCACCTCTGTCTGCAGAGAGCACTGTGGCCAAGTGCCCTGTGAAGAGACTGAAGCCTTTGGCAGATTTATGGGGAACACAAGGGACAGAGCTCCCCCTCCTCCTAGTAACCCGAACCTCTCTGCCTGCTGATCCCCAGAGTATAAATAATCCCTTGATGAACTGGCAGTAACTCTTGAGGGGTAGCGCCAAGATTCCCACCCCAACCCACGGAAGGAGACAGGCGGCGTGAACAAAAGGGATTTTATTTACAGGAAAGGGAAGAGAGATGAGGACTTATGTGTCCAGGGCTCTCATCTCTTGTTAGCAAAAGGAAGGGTGGCGCTATCTCTTCTTTTGCTGGCGACCTATAAAGGGAGAATGGTGACACAGCTTCATCTCTTGTTTTGGCAAGGGCGCGTTTCTCTTTTCCTTTCCTTAGACTGTAAACTGCTGCCCCATGCCACCCGAGGGGCCTGCCCCATGTTAACAGCAAATCAAGAACACACACTGGGAAATAAAAGGGACCATGTTTCTGGGCGGTACTGTCATGCCAAGCTCCCACCCACGTCTCTACAGATGTGTGCTGGGGGAAGATGGACTTTGTATCTGTTTCCCGCTCATCCCTCTCTGCGTGTCACTAGGTGTGTTTGCAGGACTGTCTGCCCATCTCGGCACTCGCCCTCGTCTCTACTTACGCAGCTCATTGTTCCGGGTCATGGCCTGGGCCGCCCGAGCTCGTGGTCCTTGTTGTGTAAAGTGGTACCCGAAGCGCACAATGGAGGGACACTGCTCCAACACAGTGGCCATTTCCATCTCCACTGCATCTCCAGGCCACTGGCGCTGAGGAGAGGGGCAGAAGCTATCAGAAACCTGTGGTTGTTCAGCCCAGCCCGCGGGCCTCCGGGAAGTTAAGAGGCTTGTTTCTCTAGAGTAGGTGAAGGGAGTGCTGGTCCCCTTGCTGCCCAGGGAGGAACTCAGTGGGTGTTAGCTGAATGAATGACCCTGGGAAAGGAATGCTGACCTGGTTGTCTACACGAAGCTCGGTAAGAGTGGCATTCTCCCGAACTGCCTTCAGCACAGCCATGAGCCCTGTGCTGCTGATGAAGTTGGATTCAATGTTCAGGCTCTGGAGACTACGGTTCTCACGCAACATGTCAGCTACCGCCTGGGTGGTAGGGACTTGTGTTAGGGTTGGGGACAGTTTCGTAGGTGACTGAGGAGAGGCAGAAGGAGAGCAGGAGGGACACAGCCCTTTGCAGTTCCCTGAGGAGCTAGGGTTGGGGAGTTGGTGAAAGCGTGAAGATTAAGATCACTGGAAGGATGGAGGCTACTAAAGAAGGTTGTTTTTTGGGGGGCAATGCCTTGGAACTTCAGAGTTGTGAGCCAGAGAGGTAAGGGTACGGGATCTCTGAGGGCTGCCATATAATTCATAATGGGAACAGCACCCCCTAGTGTGACCCAGAAAGACAGCCCTTGCCTGGAGTGCATGGCAGGGTATAGGAAGAGGACTGAGGACAGCAGCCAGCCTTACATTGGCGATGGGGTCACCACTCTTTGTGGCCACCAGACTGAAGCTCCGGACATAGGTGTTAGTCTTCATCGCTTCACATAACTCACTGAGCACGGGTATCGGGATGTCCTAAGGGACACAGGATGGGGACTAAAGATCCTCGTGCCTCAACAGCCCTTCCTGCTACGGTTTGGGGATGGGAGCCAAATACCTGCATGTTATTGAGGTTCACTTCCTCCAGCTCTTTGTCATTACTTCGCACTCTCGTTAGCATCTCCTCAATGTTTGTGGGATTTGGGGGTTCATCTGGTACTGGCTTATACTTGTCAGGCTGTACCACACCTGGTGGGGATAAGAGCAGAAAGGGAACCCCAACATATCCCTCACCACATCTCCCCATTGGCCCTCTAAACCTTCGTGCACCATGTCTCACACTGGAGCCTCCTCAGCCCCGGAGCTCAAGGGGTCGGGGGTGGCATGCTGCCCCAGCACACTCACTGCTAATGCCTTCGGTGTTACAGATCTCCCCGCTGCAGATGGCATCATAGTATTGCTTGTTGCTCATCAGTGTGTACATGCCCAGGATGGCTGGTGAGGGTAAGCAGAGGGACATGGCAGTTAAGGTACCTGCCACGGGCCTGCCTCCTGTCTCCTGCCTCTCTCTTGAAGCAGTTCTACAGTCTGACCGTCCACTCTTGCGGAGTTTCTCGCCCTCCCTCAGCTCCAGGAGTCTCTTCCATGCACCTGCCTTGGAGTGATTTCTAGAACCTGAGAGGGCTCAGGGAGCCCCTTGAGGAGCTGCTAGAGGGTGAGGCCCATCTGCAGAGATCCTCTGCTGCTTCCACCCTCATCTACCTTCACAGTCCCTGGAAGGTTACTCTTGGGATGTTAACTTATTAAATTAAAAGAATGAACCAGTGTACAAGCAAATAAAAGTTAAAAACCACAGCCTTAGGCTTTCTCGGATGCCCATGTTCTGGCTTGGACTTTCCCTCTAGTTCTATATCAAGGTAAAGATGGCACCAGCCCCATCCTCCCACCTGCGATGTCACACATCTCAGCATCTGTGGCATGGGACAGTGCCTCCTCCAGCTCGGGCTCCAGCGTGATCTGTTCCTCTGCTGGGATTTCTCTCTTGGGCTGAATATAGGGTTTCCCTGATAGAGGGATGAAAGACAGTTCAGGAAGAGGTAGTTTTTTCCAAGAGGGCAGCATCCACCTTCCTTCCTTTCTCCATGTGGGGTGAGACTGAAGCCTGAATTCTCTACAAGCACAGGACCCTTGAGTCCTGTCCTCTCCACTCTCGGAAAAACCCAAGAGTACATGCTGATGAGTCAGTATGTGTCTGCAGTCCCAGGATTTGGTAAGCGGAGCTAGCAGCTAGCTCGGGGCCAACCTGGGCTACACAGTGAGATCCTACCTCAAAAAAAAAATTGAAAACAAGAACACAAAAATCAAAGAGAACAAACTAGCGTGCAGGTGTCCAGCACCGGAGTCCCTGACAGATGGCTGCCAGAAGGGGAGGGGAGCTAACGGAAAGGTGCCAGGGACAGCCGTTTGCTTCCTGTAGGGCATACATGTTAGGGTGCCCATACCCTTCTTCTCGCCAGTGAAGGGCACCAGGTCATCACGCTCCTTGACTTCCAGTGCCTGTTGTTCCAGGTACTGCAACAGGGCATCTCGGTCTAGTGGCCCTGTTGGACTCTTCTTTGTCTGGTCACGTTGTCTCAGTCCAGCTGGCAGGAGCATATTCTTAGGGATGAGTTTTGGGGAACAAATCAGGCGCTCTCCAGACATCTTTTCTCTGGCCTTTCTAGGATTCCAGGTCCTATTGGTAGCCCTAGTCTCAGCCACCCAGCATCCACTATCCTTCCCGCATGTGCAGATGTCCTGACCCCAGTGCTGGTTCCTTACCTCAGGCCCTGATCTCAGCCACCCAGCATCCACTCCTTCCCGCATGTGTGGGATGCCCTGACCCTAGTGCTGGTTCCCTAGCTCAGGCCCTGGTCTCAGCCACCCAGCATCCACTATCCTTCCTGCATGTGCAGATGTCCTGACCCCAGTGCTGGTTCCTTAGCTCAGGCCCTGATCTCAGCCACCACCCAGCACCCATTCCTTCCCGCATATGTAGGGATGCTCCAGTCACTGTGCTAGCGCCCCTACCTCAGGGTCCATTTCTTGTAGCTCACAGTCCAGCTGTTCCAGCTCCTCTGGGCTCAAGGTCCTTAGGATCTCATCTTCATCTATGTCTCTGTATTTCTCCAATTCCTTCTGATATGATGACATGGTGGCCCCTACCCCCTCCCCACCGTGTGACACTCACAGCCTGGAGGGGTATGGGAAAAGGTGTTGAACATGGACACTGAGGACACAGAAGTCCAGCCATGGTTAGCACACTGAGCTAGACACCTTGGAGGCCAGGGTCTACTGGGGATGGAAAGATTAGACCGTTCATCGTTACAGTTTCCTTCCTGGTTCCTGCACTTTGCAGCTGTTCTGGCTGGGGAGTCTAAGCTCCAGGCTGGGTCTGTGCACCCACTGTGTGATGGAGAAAAACTGGGAGTGCCCTCCCCTACTTTACCCGACAGTGGCTCTCGCCCTGACACAGCTGCTGGAGGCCCTGCCAGCACAGCTGGCTGCATGCCCAGTTCCCACTGAAAGGTGGGAGGGGGTGACAGAGAGCTCCAGGGAAATTCCTCCTCTCTTCCCCAGCACCCAGGCCTTTTCCAAAACTGGTGAGTGAGGAAGAATGGCTGCGTTGGACTGGCGGCCTCTTATGCCGTCCTCATTTCCTCCTTTATTGTAAAGAACCAGGATCTTACTTTTTGTATTTGCTAAAATTCTAAATTGTGAGGGAAAGTAAGGCTTAGAAGCTGGGGCACTTCCAGATGGGGAGAAGGGCAATATGGCCTCAGAAGGCATTCGGCTCCCATAATCTGTCACCAGAAAGGTGACACCAGAGCTCTGGACAAAAAAAAAAAAAAAAAAAAAAAAAACCCAAGGCCTTCTAAATGGGGTAGTGGGGTGAGTACGCTTGCACAGTCTTTCACAGTGTGAAAAATACCCCCGACCTCTACATACATATCATGCTTAACATGGAAGATGATCCTGAAAGGGAGACATTAGCAACATAAGCCGCACAGAGTCAAGACAGGGAAGTGGCAGAAACATACAGAGTGACAGAGGCAAGGACACAGCAGCTCACTTCCCCAGGGCCACTCTTCCTTCCTATCGCCCACCAGGCCCTCACCCAGAAGACCCCTCTTTTCCCACCCACCAGGCCTAGTTGCCACCTCTCACCTCCCCTTGTCAGTTGGTCCGTCTGTTCTACTAGGGCACCGTCCGGTCAGCAGGAGGAGTCTGGTGCCGGGGGAGAGAGTGGGGGAACAGTGAGCTCAGCATTTTATTATTTTAGCTCTGGCCAGGTGGGGAGTGGTGGGAGATCACATATACACAGACCCCATACCTTGTCCAGCCCTGAGAGCCTCTAGTGGCCAGTACCAGCCATGACATCTTCTCTTTCCCTACGAGCAGAGTCCTCCAGGGGAGCATCAGATGACTCCCACTGTGCGGTGCCTGCCGTTCAAAGCACTGAACATGGGGTGGTAGTCAGTGTAGCCAGACAGTGCCTCACACCTGTATTCCCGCCACAGGGGAGGCTGAGGCAGGGCCGCTACAAGATGGAAACAGCATGAACTATAGCAAAACTTTTTGTTTTTGTTTTATTTTTTGAGACAGGGTTTCTCTGTGTCCCAGGCTGTCCTAAAACTCGTTCTGTAGACTAGGCTGGCCTCAAACTCACAGAGAGCCACTTGCCACTGTCTTCCAAGTGCTGGAATTAAAGGCATTCGCTACTACCGCCTGACTACAAAACATTTTTTTAAAGGGGTGTGGGACCTAGAGATGGCTCAAGTGGTCATTTGCTGTGCAATTGTGAGGACTGGAGTTGCCATTCTTGCACCCACGTAACAAGCTGGTCATTTCACACATGCTTGTACCCCAGCTTCTGTGGGTGGCAGAGACAGAGGATCACTGGAGGCTGCTGGCTACTGATAGCCTAGAAAGCATGGCCCCAGGCTCAGGAGTAGAAAGAATTACAGAGACACTGGTGGCCTTTGCATGTGCACATCACCCACAAACACACACGCTCAACATAAGGATTTTGATTTGGTATCTAACTTTAGTTGAAAGAACAAATACTTTAGAATTAAATATGGACAACCCATGTAATGGTATGCAGTGCGAGATGGGACCGTGGATCACATGGCAGGGGACAAACATGCCATCAAACAGAGCTTAAATGGGAAGGAAGTTTACTGGGAAAGGGGAGAGAGAGAAAGAGAGAGGAAGAGAAAGAAAGGGACAGAGACAGTGACCTGCCTCCTCATAGACACAGCAGAGAGTGGGAGTGGGCAGAGCCTGTATCTTAAAGGAACCTTTACATCTAAGTAGAGTCGGTACTATGCCTCTGTACATTTGCCTGGATAACAACCCAGGTAAGTATAATAAAAATATGTGACAGGATCGAACAAAAGCATCTTTATGAAGCCAATTACTTTGTATAATAAATATGTACTAATAAAAGACAAAGCAGGGACCGTGATTTCGCCTCTAGGCCTAGCACTTGGAAGGCTGAGGCTGAAGGACTGCCTGAGCCCAGGAGTCTGAAACTAACCAGGACAATTTAGTAAGAACTTCTGTTTCAAAAAATAAGGAAACAAGGCCGGGCGGTGGTGGCACAGGCCTTTAATCCCAAGACTCAGGAGGCAGAGGCAGGTGGATCTCCGTGAGTTCAAGACCAGCCTGGTCTACAGAGTGAGTTCCAGGACAGCCAGGGCTACACAGAGAAGCCCTGTGTGGAGGTCTGATAAAAAATAACAAGGTGGTTTGAAAGTTCATAACAAGTGCTATAAAACAATAAAAAAGATATAGGGACGGGTGTGACAGCCAAGACGAATTCTAGCACTCGGGAGGCAAAGGCAGGGAGATCTTATCTGAGACCAGCCTAGGCTAGGTAGAGACCCCTGTCTTAAAAGAGAGAGAAAAAGAAGAGGAAGGGAAAGAGGGAGAAAACATACAAGGGGGTATCTCAGTGGCGGACCATTTGTCCAGCATGAACAAGGCCACGTGTTCAATGCTAGCACAAACAAAACTAAACAACCCAAATATACCAATACACTAACACATCCATATCTTGCCTCCAACCCTACACACCACACAAAAGGGATTTTACCGTTTTATTAGAATTGAAAAAACAACAAAACAAAACCAGAATGAACTAGGGAAGGAAATGATTTAAAACAAAACAAAACAAAACCCAGAGCAAAGATGAGCGAGGACAAAGGGAACGGTGGACATGTGAGCCCAGGTCGCCAGAAGACGTTTCTAAGGAGCAAGCGTCTATTTGATGACAATTTTCTGCCGCAAGGCCCTGGGCCCAGAGCCAGGGAGTGGCTCAGGGGGCGGGGGACCAGGGCCAAGGGCCGAGGCAGTGGGTGGCAGTCCGTGGGCAGTGATGTACTTCTTGTAGGCCTCACGAATGATCTTGAAGGCTCGAGCAGTGGCATAGGGTATGTCTGTTACAGGGTCGCGGTACAAAGCTGGACGGTGGGTCACTGGGCAGACCTCCCGCACAGGGACCTTTGGGGGGCGCCCTTGGGGGAACCACTCTTCAAATGTTGCATCATCACTAAACGTGATGAAGGTGCGTGAGCACTGAGCAGGAGCGCCCGCAGCTCCAGTCCCAGTGTGCGGGGTCAGTGCAGAAGCTGCAGGAGCAGGATCAAGTCTGAGGGTAAAAGATAGAAAACATAAAATGCTGAGGAGAAGAAAAGAGGCAGAGAGAGGAAGAAGTCAGGGTGGGTGAAGTGATTCATGCCTGTAACATCAGTATTCAAGAGGCGGTGAGAAAATGATTCCCAGAGTTTCAAGCCACTGCAGAGACAGCAAACAAAAGCAACAACAAAAAGCTGGACATGGGGCTGGAAAGATGATTCAGTAATTAAGAGCACTAGTTACTGGGCTAAAGAGATGGCTCAGAGGTTAAGAGCACTGACTGGTCTTCCAGAGATCCTGAGTTCAATTCCCAGCAACCACATCTTATGCCCTCTTCTGGCCTGCAGGCAGAACACTGTATACATAATAAATATTTTTGTTTTTAAAAAAAGAGCACTGGCTACTCTCCCGAGGACATAGGAGCCCAAAGAGTGGTTCACACCATTTTCCACTCCAGTTACAAGGTATCTGTCCCCTTCTTCTGGCCTCAGTGGGCACATACTCACAAGCAAAACAATGATACACATTTAACATGAAATAAATAAAATAAAAATGCTGGGCTGGGAACACGCCTTTAACCCCACAAGCGGATCTCTATGAGTTTGAGGCCAGCTCTGGCCTACAGAGCAAGTTCAAGGACAGCCAGGGCTGCACACAGAAACAAACAAACAAATAAATAAAAACTGGGCATGGTGATTCATATTTGTGATCCCAGTACTAAGTACTAAGGAGAAAGACGCAGGTAGATCATGAGTTTGGGACTAGCCTGGGCTACATAGTGAGTTCAGGCCAGCCAGAGCTACAGGGAAGGGTGAGATCTGAGATGTGCGGTGAGGAATGTGATGAGGAGAAGCTAGGGACACAGGAGTCACTCACCCTTCCACGTCCACATTTTCCTCCTTGGGACCAGGCTCCCCAACAAGCGGCACCGTCACTGAATGGTAGGTGATGATTGGCCCAGGGCACTTCCGCTTCTTGTGAACCTGCTTCTTTTTGTCAGCCTCAAGCCTTTCATAGGTCTCTTCAGGAGCAAAGGAGAAATGAGGAAATGATCAGTTTTCCTTTTCCCACACGCTAGCTCTGGCCCATGGTCTATTTAAATTACATTATGTATTTATGAGTGTTTGTGTATGTGTGTGCACACACATGCAGAGGTCAGAGGGAACTTTATGGAGTCAGCTCCCTGTGTATATCACGTGGATTCCAAGGATCAAACTCAGGTCAACGGGGTTGTTGGCAAGTGCCTTTACTGGCTGAGCCATCACAGATCTCATGGGCCCTGTCCTATGATCTTACTTATCAATCTAATCACTGCCATTCTGGCAGAAGTCCTTCCTTTCTCAAATACACAGGGTCCTTACTCACTCAGTATGGGAAGAATCTCAGGTAGGCAGAGGCCTTGTGATAAGAACCCCTTCATTTCTCAGTCCGGGAACCTGCTCCTCACCCCGACAAGAAGACCAGACAGCGTGTCCAGTTCTCAGCTAAGATACAATTCCTGAGGACCGTTCCCCTTGTTTGTCTATGAGGGAGACACGCTCTCATTAAGTGGCTCTTGCTGGCCTTGAACTCACAGAGATCGCCTGTCTTTGTCTCCCAAGTGCTAGATTAAAGGCGTGCGCCGTCACCACCCAGCAAGCTGGGACTATTAAATGTGAACTTTCTAATTATTCTGCCTCAAATCTCCATTCCTCTGGTCCTGCAGGTGTCTCCACCTCCTTTCCTCGAACCACAACTGACCCAGCGATCGTAAGTTCAGCTCCTCTGTGATCTTGGCCTCCCTCAGCAGCTCCTCCTGGGTGAGGGGTCGGTCACAGTGGGGACCCTTCCGCCTCCGCGACTGTCCCTGCCTCTCCTGAACCCGAAGGAAAGTCTGCCGCGTGTGCTCGGCTGTAGACTGACGCATAGACTTCCGACCTGCAGGAAGTGAGATGGGAAGAAATCTTTGAATTTGTTTCTGTAGTCTCTCTTTTTCTTTTTCCTTTTTTTCCTTTTCTTTTTTTTTTTTTTCTCGTTAGACAGGCTTCCAGCAATGCAGCCCTGACTGTCCTGGACTCACTATGTAGGCCAGTCTGACCTTGAATTCAGAGATGTCCTGCCTCTGCCTCTGGAGCACTGGGATTAGACATATGCCATCATGCCCAGCTAAAAATCAAGTAAAACAAACAAAGCCAAAAAACAAACAAACTCAACAATTTAAGCTTACAAAAAATATGTAGGTAAAAATTTAAAAAAATAAAAAACCAATTTAAGCTTATAAAAATGTTAGCAAACATAATAAAAATAATGTCTGCAGCCTTTAGTCTCATCATCTATTGTAAACATCACACCCTGTTTCATTCTGTAGATTACTATTTTTTAATGACTTAAGAATTAAGTTGTAGGGCTGGAGAGATGGCTCAGCGGTTAAGAGCACTGCCTGCTCTTCCAAAGGTCCTGAGTTCAATTCCCAGCAACCACATGGGTGGCTCACAACCATCTGTAATGAGGTCTGGGGCCCCTGTCTGGCCTTCAGGGATGCACGCAGACAGAATATTGTATACATAATAAATAAATAAATAAATAAATATTTAAAAAAAAAGAATTAAGTTGTATACATATTTTCTTAAATATTTTAGTTTTTTTTTTTTATTTTTTGTGGTATTGGGGAGTATGTCATCACTGGTTAAATCTCCACACCTTTTCTTTTTTTTCTTTTTTTTTTTTTTTTTTTTTTTTTTTTTTTTTGTTTTTCGAGACAGGGTTTCTCTGTGGCTTTGGAGCCTGTCCTGGAACTAGCTCTTGTAGACCAGGCTGGTCTCGAACTCACAGAGATCCGCCTGCCTCTGCCTCCCGAGTGCTGGGATTAAAGGCGCGCGCCACCACCGCCCGGCTCTCCACACCTTTTCATAGTTATATTTTATTAGTACCTTAACCTTTTTTATTACATTCATCTATGGGAGGCAACTCATGTGGAAATGAGAGAATTTTCAGGGCTTGGTTCTCTCCACCATGTGGTCCTAGGGACAGAACTCAGGTAATTAGGCTTGGCAACAAACACCTTCGAGACATCTTGTCACCCTCATATTTTTTATTTTGAGACATTCTCACTCAACTGTTGGGTGGCCTTGAACTTGCGATTCCCCTGCTGCAGCCTCTGCAGGAGAGTTCTGATTACAGGCCCGCACCATCAGACCCAGGTCTGTTTCTAAGAATAAGGATTTCCTGAGCTGAAGAGCCGGCTCAGTCGCTCAAGTGCTTGCTGAGCCCACTGCAGCTCAGACACTGGCACACACGTAACAACCCGCCCCCAGGTAATGGTAACTCTAGCTCTTCTGCTTCTGCATGCATCTGTGCACACAAGTGCACACACACTGGAGTAGGCACACGTATATAACTCACCGTCAGAGCCGTCATCCTGCAGCTCCAGGGGCAGCAGTGCCTTCTCCTCTCTGGCCTTCTGAGAGCTACTTGCTGGGGTGCTGACCTTTCGAGGCCTCAAGCTTTTTAGAGGCTCCTGGGGACAAATTAGAATCAGATACAAGAAAACATAAGAGATAAGGGTAAAGGTGAGGACTTTATCAGAGAAAACTAGCACCCAGTAAGAGAATACAATTAAGATAGTCCAAAGAGCATGTCTTTAATCCCAGCACAAGAAGGCAGAGGCAGGCAAACATCCTTGAGTCTGAGGCCAGACAGGGTTACACAGCAAGAAACAAAAAAGAAAACAAGCCCCACCCCAACCCCACACCCTCCCCACCACACACACAGGTTTCCTTGGTGTCCAAGGAAACCAAGGTTCCTTTGTACCTTATAGGCTTTGGTGACAACTCTGCGCTTCCTTCTGGGCTCTTCTGCTTCTCCGTCACTGGATGGTTCATCTCCTTCATCAATGTCGAAGTCAGAGTCTACCTCATCCTCCGTATCAGACTGGTCCCCCTGATACTCGTCATCTCCAGATTCCTGAGGACAAAGGGAGAGGACAACTGGCGGGCACTGTACACGTTCTTGGGGAGGAAGTGGATTAATTCACTCCCCTGACAGGGACTCTTAAGAGTCTTTCCTACTTAGCTTTTCACCCCCACAGACAAAGTCTTTCCAGATGATGGTTCCTAGCGAGTACCACCGCCTTCCAGTGTTACAGACAACTGGCCTATATCAACTATAATACCTTATCAATCGCTGGGGATCTAAAGGATGTGCTTTGGCCTCATCTATTGAAGGACAGGACACGGCTGTGAAAAGAAGCAGAAGCTGAGCCATGAGTCATGTTGGTTCGTGACTGTAACTCCACATTCAGGAAGCCTAGGCAAGAAGACTGCTGTGGGACTGAAGGGAACCTGGTTACACAGTGAGGTTTGGACAGCATAAGCTACAGAGTGAGACTTGAAATGAAACACAAATAAATAAGTACGTTCTAACACAAGGAAACATAGATATAAAATTCCTTGGCTAGTTAGTGGCTCAGGTCAAGCCTGGGTTGGAAGAGATGCTATTCCCCAAACAGCTAAATAGGGGCTGAGGACAAAGTTCGGTTAGTAGAATGCTTGTCTAGCATGAATGAGCCTTGGATTCAATCCCCAACATTGCATTGTCTGCGTGTAGGGTTGCACAATTGTAATCCCAGGCTAAGTAGGTGGACGCAGGAGGATTACAAATTCAAAGTCACTGTGGGCTGGAGAGATGGCTCAATGGTTAAGGGCACTGGCTGCTCTACTAGAGGATTCAAGTTCAATTCCCAGCACGCACATGGCAGCTACAACTGTCTGTAGCCCTAGTTCGGGGGCTCTGACACCCTCATATAGGCACAAATGAAGGCAAAACACCAATGCACATAAAAATAAAAAATTAAAAACAACAATAACAAAAAACAAATTCAGGGCTGGAGAGATGGCTCAGAGGTTAAGAGCATTGCCTGCTCTTCCAAAGGTCCTAAGTTCAATTCCCAGCAACCACATGGTGACTCACAACCATCTGTAATGGGGTCTGGTACCCTCTTCTGGCCTGCAGGCATATACACAGACAGAATATTGTATACGTAATAAATAAATAAATATTTTAAAAAAAAACAAAAACAAAACAAAACAAAAAAACTAATTCAAAGCCATATTTGGCCATGTTGCTAGTTTGAGGCCAGCCTAAGGAACATAAAACCTTGTCTCAAAAACATAGAAAGTGGGGCTAGAAGGACAGCACTAACTGCACTTTTGGAAGACCTGAGTTCAGGTCTAGGTACCCACAAAGCAGCTGACGACCACCTACAACTCCAGTCCCAGGGCATCCTACCTCTTCTATCATCCATGAGCAGTACATACATTTGGCATAAAACAATCATATAAGCAAAACATCCGCCACATACAGAAAATAAAAATAAAATGGCATATACTTTTAATAAATAAATAAAAATAAAAGAAAATGGCATAC
The DNA here is from genome assembly GCF_903992535.2 of Arvicola amphibius. NCBI lineage: Eukaryota > Metazoa > Chordata > Mammalia > Rodentia > Cricetidae > Arvicola > Arvicola amphibius. The sequence goes on along the minus strand of NC_052060.1, from coordinate 6,222,226 downwards.
ACTTTTAATCCCAGCACTTAGGAGACAGAGGTAGGAGGATTTCTGTGAGTTTGAGGCCAGCCTGGTCTACAAAGTTCCAGGACAAGCAGTGTTTTTATATAGAAAAATTCTGTCTCAAAAAACCAAAAATAAATAAACAAGAATAATAAAAAAATAAAAAAATACATGAAATAAAAATAAGAACCCCTACATATATAAGAACAAAAACAGCCAAATGTGGTGACACATACCAGGAAGGATCATGAGTTTGGGGACAGCCTGGGCTACACTTTTGGCTAGAACTACAGCTCAACGATAGAGTGCTTTCTTAGCATGTGATAGACCCTGGGTTCAATCCCTACTGATGTTTTTAAAAAAACAAAACAAAACTGCAAACTGGGCATTAGTGGCACAGGCCTTTAAGCCCAGCACTCCAGAGGCAGAGGCAGGTAGATTTCTGTGAAACCAGCCTATTCTACATAGTGAGTACTAGGACAGCCAGACCTACTTAGAGAATTCCTGACTCAAAACAACAGTAATCTTTATGGCTATCGCTGATTACAGCCACTAAAATGAAATTCAATCCTTTTGAGACTTCTGACTGAAGCAAGAACCTCAAACAGCATTTCAGTGTACCTCACATCTGGAGGAGGACCATGTCTTTCCCCTTCTTCTTTTTGTTTTTTTAAGAAAAAGTTTCTGCGTATAGCTCTGGCTGTCCTGGAGCTCACTCTATAGACCAGGTTGGCCTCGAATTCACAGAGATCTGCCTGCTTCTGCCTCCCAAGTGCTGGGATTAAAGTGTATGCTACCACAGCCCAGCTTTGTCTTCCCCTCTTTATAAGAGCTGAGGCAGAAGCACAATGTTCGATTTTTGCCCATTCAAAAGGAAGATGAAGTTCAGGTTGTCCAACTACAAAGGCCAGCAGACTGGCAAAGTGGTCCAAGTGCACAGTAAGAAATACATCATCTACACTGAGTGCAGTGAGAAATACGTCACCTACACTGAGTGCAGTGAGAAATACGTCACCTACACAGAGTGCAGTGAGAAATACGTCATCTACACTGAGTGTAGTGAGAAATACGTCATCTATACTGCATGAGTGCAGTGATAAATACGTCATCTACACTGCATGAGTGCAGTGAGAAATACGTCATCTACACTGCGTGAGTGCAGTGATAAATACGTCATCTACACTGCATGAGTGCAGTGAGAAATACGTCATCTACACTGCGTGAGTGCAGTGAGAAATGCGTCACCTACACTGAGTGCAGTGAGAAATGCGTCACCTACACGGAGTGAGTGAGTACAGTGAGAAAAGGCTAATAGCACAACTGTCCACGTGGGCATCCACCCCAGCAAGGTGGTTAGCACCAGAGTAAAGCTGGACAAAGACCACAAAAGATCCTGGAAGGGAAGGCAAGTCTCAATAGTAGGAAAGGAGAAGGACAAACACAAGGGAGAAACGATTGAGAAGATGCAGAAGAGGTGTCTCATATACAACTTCCGTTAAAGACGCTTAAGTTAAAAAAAAAAAAGTTGCAAATCAGTACAGCCTGGCAGTCCAAGAGTCTAAACTTTAGACTCCTTTACAAAAAGCTAGAGGCTGTGAAAGTTTTCTTCTCTTTCTTCAGGATTTTATTTATGTGTGGGTATGCTGGGTGAGTGAAGGCCCCTACAGAGTTCAGAAGACAGCGCGCTGGGCACTGAGCACAGGAAGAGCGTCAGGACATTATCTTCAGCACTGAGCCACCTCTCCAGGCCCTGGCTTTGTTTTTCTAAAGACAGTCTCATGGTAGTGAGCCAGATGTGAGCTAACTGAAGCTTGCTGAACCTGTACTAAGGACAAAAAGGACATGAGTCTTGATTTAATACATGGCAGTGTTTAAAACAGCCAAGGGGGAGGGATGAATCACAGGTAGGTGGGAAGGCAGACACAGGCACAGCTATTTATGGAATAAGGATTTAGACCCAAGCACAGAGTTTCCCCTGTCACAAAACTGTATTAAAGCCAGTGAGACGGTTCAGCAGGTAAAGAAACTTGCCACCAAGCCCAGAGACCTGATCCCAGGCGAGGTAGACAGAACCATGCCAAGCCATGTTGTCCTTCAGCTTTCACAAATAGGGGTGGCACACGACCCTCCCCCACAAACAAATGACAGAAGGGGTGGCACATGACTCTCCCCCACAAACAAATGACAGAAGGGGTGGCACACGACCCTCCCCCACAAACAAATGACAGAAGGGGTGGCACACGACCCTCCCCCACAAACAAATGATAGAAAAGAAAAGGAAAAGAGGAATGTGTTAGCTGACTGCTCTAGTTCCAACAACGACTTCTCTAGGTTCAAAAGAAGCCTACCATTTTCCCAATGGAGAAACATATTTATTGTATTTGGATATGTATTTTGCTTGCATGTGTGTATGTGCATGTGTGGGTGTGTGCCTAGTGCTCAAGGAGGCCAGAAGGGGAATCAGGGAATCAGATCCTCTAAAATTAAGAGTTATGAATGAGCCAGGTGGTGGTGGTGCACGTCTTTAATACCAGCATTTGGGAGGCAGAGCCAGGCAGATCTCTGTGATCTTAAGGCCAGCCTGGTCTACAGAGTGAGTTCCAGGACAGCCAGAGCTACACAGAGAAACCCTGTTTCAAAATACCAAAGAACACAAAAAAGTTATGATGGCCGTGAATCATCATGACAGTGCTGGGAACCAAATCCAGGTCCTCTGCAAAAGCAGCAACTGCTCTTATCTCAGCTCCAGCCCCCTGGGAAAATTTAAATGTCAAAGTAATACACTTATAACTTAATCTGCTGGCCGGCAGCTCTCACCCCCTCATCTGACCTATCCCACTGCTGATCATCACTGCCAAGGTACAGTCACTGAGAGAAATGTGCTCTTCATCTGTGTTGGGACAGAAAGCCATTTGAATACTACTATGGATAACGGAAGCCGCTGAGGATGTGGGGTACGCACATGGAACGTTTGAGAAAGCTGTGGGTGTTGGAAGGGCTAGAGTACGGAACCTCAAGTGCTGGTTAAGATTTGAATGGCAGCTACAATGGAAAGGGGGGATATCACTTGATGAGGGAAAGTCAGCTGTACCGGGTACCTCAAGCAGTGCTCGCTCTTCAATCAGTGACTCAACTAGTGGATTAACTGTGGTACACATGTTGCCAAAGCAAGCAAATAACAAATGGTTGAAACCCCAAGCCAGCCAGAGTTCAGTCCAGCACAAATGACCACCATTCTTCAGAGCCACTGTGTGAAAGACTCAGAACACATCAACTCCCCCAGCCCTACTCTGCTTTAAGTCACATCACCAGAGTGGTAAGTCAAGTCCCGAGTGTGCCCAGTCTGGATGTCTCCACTACACTATGGATTTATTACTGTCGCAGCACTGGGCTCCTTTCCAGAATGTTCTCCATCCACCAAATCCATGATTACTTTAGTTGAGCCTCATGTAAGGAAATAATGAGAAATTCTCCCAAGAATTTAATGCTAAATAAGTTTGTCTTAATACACTGTATACTTCAGTCTTACAAAAGGACAAATTTAGTCTGACTGCTAGGAAGCTCACAGCTATCAAATGCCATTTCCATCTTAGCATAGATTCTTGGCACAATTACTTCTGATTTTTGAAGAAAATTAATATTTTTACTTAGTCTGAAAACTTCATACATTAATACAACATATTTTGTTCTGCTCATTTTCTATTTTTATCGCTCCTAATTTTCTACTGTAACCTCTCTTAAACCCTTCTTGGAAGCATGAAGTGCGCCTATTAAATAACACCTCATAAAATGACAGGACTAGAAAACCAATCTTGGAGGAAGGATGAAGAGTGATCTATTTTAAACTAGTTCACTAAAGCTGTGTACATAGAAGCTCCTAGTTAGTCATAAAGTCTTGTCTACTCTTTGTTCAAAAATCTCCCTTCCACCCCAACACTGTCTCATACCCATCTTCTCCCCATAGTGCCAGGGGATGGAGCCCAGATCTTCAGGCACGCTAAGCAAATTAGCCCCGAACAACAGTGACATCCTCAGCTAGCCCTTGGCCAGGTTTCTTTTCTGCCTCTGTCCTCTTTAGGCTTATCTCATTAGTTACACACACACACACACACACACACACACACACGCCCCAGGACGGAACTGGAAACACAACCCAGGTGGCCTGGAACTGGAGGTGACCCGGCTGTCCGTCTCCCTGAGATTACCAGCCCCAGAGTAATCTTTTTTTCCGTTTTATTTTTAATGATGGAACTTTGATACCTCATCTCAGACCTCTAGATGAGAAGTCAAGCTGCTTGATGCTGCCTCCCTGTCCCACAGAATCTGACAGGAGATGGGAGGGGGACACCGAGGGCAGTGACAAGTGCCTGTAATTCCAGGAGTCTGAGGCAAAAGGCGGCCTCAACTTTGAGGTTGGCTAAGTAACCCCATTAAAAAAAGAAAAAAAAAACAAAAACAAAAAACGACAGTGGCACACGCCTTGAACCCCAGCACTCAGAGGGAAAGGCAGGGGAATTTCTGAGTTCCAGGACAGTCTGGTGTGTAAAGCAAGCTCCAGGGCTACATGGAAGGTGGTACTCCTGGGAGGGGGGGGATGTCTGTGAGGCCAGAGTGGTCTACATAGTGAGCTCCAAGACAGTCAGGGCCATGTAGAAAGTGAGTTCCAGGACAGCCAAAGAGAAAAAGAGAAACCCTGTCTCTAAGAAACAAAGCTAAACAAAAACCCCCAAAACAAATCCAGCTGAGGTCTACACCCTCTAGCCACACCAATCTTTGTTCTCCCAGAGAACAGAAGCAGACGCCTTGGTCTCAGGCCAGGACTCCAGCGCCTCCACACTGTTTCATCTTCCTCTCCCCCACTCTGCATCCAACCAAGGTCTGCTTGTAATGTCCTCTGTTTAAATTAGATTTCCCCTTGAGTGCTTATCCTTGCCCACTCTGGGGCCTTCAAGAGGCTCAGTGGGTAAAGCAGTCTGCTGTCCAACCCTGACCACCTGGGTTTGATGCCTAGGGCTCTTAGGATGGATGGAGACACCAAACTCCTGCAAGCTGCCCTCGGATCTTCATTTGCATGCACACAAATCTAATGCAATTTAAAACACAAAACGCAAACCTCTCCCCTGTTACCCTAACGTCTCACGTTTCCCAGATTAGTTGAGTCAGGTGGTTGTGAAACACGCCTTTAATCTCAGCACTTGAGAGGCAGAAGCAGGCGGATCTCTGAGTCTGAGGCCAGCCTGGTCTACACAGAGTGAGTTCCAAGACAGCCAGGGCTACACAGAGAAACCCTGTCTCAAGAAAAAAAAAAAAAAAGTATTTTGTTGACTGAGAATCCAGCAGACAGTTCCCCTGAGGATAGAGCTGGTAACACAGGATTTAGGGCTTACAAGGCAAGTGGTCTATCACTAAGCCACAAACTATAGTCCCAACTCCAGGGCAGTTTTTAATGTTTCCAAGGAGCCCACCACAACCTATCACATACGGTACGCTGACCTGGGTGCTCAACATATATTCAATGAATAGTTTCTGTTAATAAAAATTTAGCCAAGAGTCAGCCCCGGACGTGTAAAAAAACAAAAAACTGAACTCTAGTGTTGCAGACCTTACAAACCAATCAGAGAATGAAATGAAGCCAAATTTAATTAGACCGAAATTTTGTTTCTATGATGGGAATAAATAGGGATTCTCTTAGAACAGCCAATAAAGGGTCATCTAGGAATGGATTTGAAAGCTGCAAACGGAGTATGCTAATTAAGCTTGTTTCTGAAGTGGTTTCTTCTTGTAAATAACCCGACAGCAGGACAAGCAAACTGCAAAGCCGACACACAGACACAAAGACAGACAGACACACACGGTGTTCCTCCCTCCCGACTCCGCCATGCAGTCAGGAGCATTAGCTCTCAGAACACCTCTCTACTCCCCGCCCCCTTTCTCTTTGTCCAGGGTTTTTCCCTTCGAGCCTCCGCTTCCTCCCTCCCTTTTCCCGGGCCCGGCTCTTGCCTCTGTGAAACCCCCATAAGTCGTCTGGTAGAACTCATCTTCCTCCTCGGCTTCCAGGAGCCCGGAAAGCCGGTTCCCAGCGGTCTTCCGAGGGGCCCGGCCCCCCGCCAAACTCATGCTGCCCACGGAGACAGCGTAGCCATCCGCAGCCCCTAGCCCAGCGCCGGTGCGTGGAGATCGGCGCTCCACACTAGTTCCTGCGGCGGCAGCCAATGGCGGAAGTCCGGCGTTACAGGCAAAAGCAGCCGAGTGTCGAGCGGTTCTAAATCCAGCCTCCTAAGCCTTCTCCTCCGGGCTGTCCTGGCTACTCTTAGGCAGAGCCTAGGAACAGTATCAGGAGTTCCCCTCCACGACACCCACTTTTTTGTTGTTTGTTTGTTTGTTTCGGACAGGATCTCATTGGATAGTCCCGACTGGCCTGGAACTGTCTGTGCAGAGCAGGCTGGCCTCCAACTCAGAGAATCTCCTTCCTCCGCCTCCTGAGTGCTGGAATTAAAGGCTCGGGGCAAGCTCTTTTCCCCCATCAGATTTTAATTCTGCTACCAGGAGCCTTTCTAAAAATCCTGGCTTCTTCACTTCCTTCCTCTAAAACCCCAATAACAGTTACTCCTATCCTCTCAGCAACTATAGGGTAGAAGAATCACAAATTCAACGCATGCCTAGTTAGCACAGTAGAATTATTTCAAAATTTAAAAACATGAAAAGAAGGCTGGGGAGATAGCACAGTGGAGGTGTGCTTGTTTAGCGTGCATGCTCCCTGGATTTTATCCCTAGCATGTTCAAAACCAACATTATTGTCATTAAGAACAGAACCTGAAGCCTGCTGGTGGTGGCACACACCTTTAATTCCAGCACTAGCGAAGCAGAGGCAGGTGGATCTCTGAGTCCCAGGCCAGTCAGGGCTACAGAAGGAGTTCCGGGACAGCCAAAGCTACACAGAGAAACCTTTATCTTGAAGCAAACAAACAAACAGAACAGAACCTTAAAAGCAGAGGTGGTGGCAGGCATCTGTAACCCCTAGGACTTGAATGTCTGAGGCAGGAGGATCACAATTTGTGGCCAGCCTAGGTAACCATAGTAAGTTCCAGGCCAGCCTCAGTCACATAGGACGCTTTTGTTGCCAGGTGGTGGTGGCACAGGCCTTTAATCCCAGCACTGGGGCCGCAGAGGCAGATGGATCTTTGTGAATTCAAGGCCAGTCTGGTCTATAGAGCTAGTTCCAGGATAGCCAGGACTGTTACACAGAAAACCAAAAAGCAAAAGCAAGCTTTTGTCTAAAGAAAGAAAAACAGCAACAACCCACAAGCATCTAAGTTCCTGGCCTGCACACCTTTTTAATTCCAACACACAGGGAGCAGAAGCTAGGGATCTCTATGAGTTGGAAATCTACATAACAAGTTCTAGGTCAGCCAGGGCTACAAAATGTGACCCTGCCTCAAAACAACAATAACAGAAGCAAACAGCAGCACCACAAACAAAAGCCCAGTGTGGTATTTGAGACTTGTAATCTCAGCGCTTGGGAAGGAGACTGAACTGGAAGATCTGGACAAAACAAAATAAATCCACAGACTCAGCCTGAAAGTCTTGCAGTAGCGTGACTTGCGCTACTCTCAGGAAAGGCAGCCATCCATTTCTGAATGCCCCACTTTTCACCTGTAAAGTGAGACGTGATTGTTAAGGTTATAACTCTTGTGAACTGTTTAGCACAGCTTTAGTAAGCTTATAGTAAACATTAGCAGGAAACTACCATTAGCATAAACGTCTAGGTCAGTGATTCTCAACCTGTGGGTCACGATGACCCTCTCCCAGGGGTTGCCTGAGACTGTTAGAAAGCAGATGTTTATGTTACAATTCATAACAGTTATGAAGTAGCAATGAAAATAATTTTAGGGTGGGCCGTCAGCACATGGGGAACTGTATCAAGGGTCACAGCATTAGGAAGGCTGAGAGCCGCTGATCTAGGTCTCTCACATTTGTCTTCGTGTCTCTGCAGATCCAGCTCTGGCTCCAGCTCTGGCTCCATCATCCGGTTTTGGTGTCATTCTCCTACCATGCAGCTCTCTGTCACTCCAGGGTCCCCTTTGCTTTAGCATTTCTTCCCTCTCTATTATAGGACAGTGAGGAGTTCCCAAACACCCATCCTTCTCTTTCTAGACACAGCTTCCGCAAACATGGAAAGGATGTCTCCCAGAGTCTCAGAGATAGTTCCAAATTCAAATAGTCTGTGTTGTCAAGACTGCGTTAACTTCTGTTTTCATGGTTTGTTCTGAAAATATAGTTATGAAATACAGCACTCAATGGGCTGGGGAGATGACTCAGTGGATAAGAGCACTGGCTGCTCTTCGCTCTTCCAGAGGACCTGGGACCCACATGGCAGCTCACAAATGTCTGTAACTCTAATTCCAGGGGTTCTAACACCCTCACACAGACATATGTGCAGGCAAAACACCATTGCACATAAAATAAAAATAAATAATTAAAACAAAAGAAATATAGCACTCAGACAATTCCATGCTAATACTTATTGATTTCATTCCAGTGATTTATGGTCCCATTCCCATTTGTTTGTGAACTTTTGTTTTCTTTGCTTGTTTGCTTTGTTGTTGTCTTTGAAACAGGGTATCACTATGTAGTTCTGGCTGTCTTGGAACTCTCTCTGTTGATCAGGCTGGCTTTGAACTCATAGAGTTCTGCCTGCTTCAGCCTCCCAAGTGTTAGAGTTAAAAGCATGCACCACTATAACTGGATTTTTTTTTCATTTTTTTTGTTGTTGTTTTTCAAGACAGGGCTTCTCTCTGTAGCTTTGGAGCCTGTCCTGGAACTTGCTCTGTAGACCAGGCTGGCCTCGAACTCAGAGATCCGCCTGCCTCTGCCTCTCAAGTGCTGGGATTAAAGGCATGAGCCACCACTGTCAGGCCTATTTTAAAGAATATATTTAAAAATTTTATTACATTTTTAAAACTGTGTCTGTGTTCACATGTGAGCACGGGCCACTGCACTGATGTGGAGGTCAAAAGGCAACTTCAGGAATTGGCTCTCCCCTCTCACTATGTGGACCCTGGGAAACAAAATCAGGTCAACAGGTTTGATGGCAAATACCTCTATCCACGGAGCAGTTTTATGAGATAGGGTCTCTTTATGTAATCCAAGTTACCTTGGAACGCAGTAGTAACAAGGCCAGTCTTGAACTGGTCTGCCTTGGTCTTTTGACTGTTTGTTTCATGATACTAGATTGAAGGAAATTTTTTTTCCATTTCGGTGTTTTTTTTTTTTTTGGTTTTTCGAGACAGGGTTTCTCTGTAGCTTTAGAGCCTGTCCTGGAACTAGATCTTGTAGACCAGGCTGGCCTCGAACTCACAGAGATCCGCCTGCCTCTGCCTCCCGAGTGCTGGGATTAAAGGCTAGCGCCACCGCCGCCCAGCCATTTCGGTGTTTTTTTTTTCTTCATTGTTGGGAACTGAACCCAAGGCCCCGGGAATGTTAAGGAAGCACTCAACTACTGAGGTACAAGTGAGGAGAGAGGTTGTATCTGTATTAGGAATTCTGATTGCCTGGGATAAAGCTGGGGCTAGGTAATTAATGAAAGACTAACTAAATGAAATAAGGTACTCATTCTTTTACTGTTTTTTTCATTGTTGTTTTTATTTTTATTTTCAGGGCCAGGGATTAAATCAAGGGCCTTGTACAAGGCAGGGAAGAGGTGCTTTGATAAAGTGCACTCACAGGAACTCCAGAGGGAATGGGTGGCCCCACTTTGAGCTCACCAAATGCCTGCCTCCCAAAAGTATGTAGTGGTGAACACCCTTTTCCATTTCCTCAGGAGAAGCAAGCCCACACACTCTGCTCTGCCCCTGCTCCACACCTTGCCACATCACCCAAGTCCTGCTATGTCAGGAATGTTGCTGGGGAAGAGAAGCGCCTGACTCAGAGGACGCCTCGAGCACTGGGAAGTTTGGGCAGAGAGACTTATGATAAAATGCTTCTTAAACATTCCTAGCTTTCCTTTTGGTTGTATTTATCCTCGAGACAAAGCTATGCTATTTTGCCTATTGCTTAGGCTGTTCTGGAAATGAAGATTTTCCTCCCCTAACCTTCTGAGTAGCTGGGACCTCAGGCATGTACCACCACACCCAAATCTTTAAACAATAATTATATTATTGTTATTATTATTTTAAGGCAAGGTTTCACCATGGAACTCTGGTTGTTCTGGAACTGGCTATGTAGACCAGGCTGGCTTTGGACTCACAGAGATCGACCTGGCTTTGCCTCCAAAATGCTGGGATTAAAAGCATGTGCTATCATGCCTGGCTTACCATATCTTAATTCCAATTCTTAATTCCACTTTTTGAATTTCACCTTCTCCCATTTATATATTTAGAAAACATATTTCGGGCACTTAATGAGTGCCAGGCATAGTCTGCATTCCTCAGCTGGAAACATGAAAAGCATCAGTTTGCTCTAAAAAGTGAAGTCTTGGCTGGGTGGTGGTGGCACACACCTTTAATCCCAGCACTCAAGAGGCAGAGACAGGTGGATCTCTGTGAGTTCTAGGCCAGCCTGGTCTACAAGATCTAGTTCCAGGACAGGCTCCAAAGCTACAGAGAAACCCTGTCTCAGAAAAAAAAAAAAAAGAATAGTCTTATGAGGGAGACACACGTAAAGGAAGAGCACAAGGTGGGCAGGTTACAGCGGCACTAGGTGGGCAGGTTACAGTGGCAGAAGGTGGGCAGGTTACAGAGGCATTAGGTGGGCAGGTTACAGCAGCACTAGGTGGGCAGGTTACAGAGGCATTAGGTGGGCAGGTTACAGCAGCCATTTTCTGGTACTCAAGGTAGAAACAAAGGTGACTAGGGTGCTGTAAAATGGATTTTTTTTCTTTCAGGCCTGAAATAAAGATTATAGGAAGAAAATTCTGTTCCTAACTGTCTGAGTCATTCAGGTCTTAATGGTCTATTTGCAATTTCAAAATCAGAAATAGCTTTAATGTCTCCCTCAGCTGATTTTTAGAGCAATTTGGGAAATGGTATCAATTAGGTGAATTTGCACTTAATTAATTTAGTGTGTGCACTCATGTATGTGGAGGTCAGGGGAAAACTTGAGTGGATCAATTCTCTCCTGTAGCCCCTCTTTTCTTGAATTTTTTTGGTTTTCCCAAGACAAGCTTTCTCTACATACTAGTCCTAGCTGTCCTGAAATTAGCTCTTGTAGACCAGGCTGGCCTCAAACTCACAGAGATCTGCCTGCCTCTGCCTCCTGAGTGCTGGGATTAAAGGCATGCGCGACCAGTGCCTGACTGGATCATTTCTCTTATCCCACCATAGTGACCCAGGGATAGAACCTGGGTTGTCAAGCTTGGTACTTTTTTATCTGGTGAGTTGTCTTGACAGTCCCCAGGCAACTGAAAGCCTGTTCTGGAAATATGGACAATTTATTCAACAGTATTTATCAAGGACCTGTGAGACAGATCCTATGCTTCACTCTAATTCCAGTGCTGTTCAGCTGGGTGAAGGTTTTAGGGATAGCATAACAAACAATATTTCCTTGCTACCTACTCACAACGCTGTTTGCTTTCAGTACCCAAGGGAGCACAAAGAAGCCAGCAGATGGCAGTAAGAAAACAACGATTTTAGGTTGTGAAGAGAAAGAAATCTGAGAGGTTAGTGAATGGGAGATTTTTGATGGGTGCTCTGGTCCTTAGTTCCCTTCAAAACAAAAATAAAAGCAAAACAAAACAAAAAACATCTGGATGGGCATCCAGGCCGCCTTAGGTTGTTTTTCCATACCTTTTAAGAATTCATTTCTCAAATAATTTTTGAGTGATTCTTTTGTACAAAGACGTGACAGGCTTTGTTCTTCAGAAGCTCAGGTTGTTGGCGAGGTCTTCACTAGGGCTCCCACGATAGGCACAGCCACCAGGGTTCTTTGCTAAAACTGAGCAGAGTTCATACGAAGGTTAGGCTAGAAGGGAATTCCTCTGTGATTCTGTGCCCTTTGGAGTACAGATAATTAGCAACTGGTCACTAAGAAGGACTTTGGATGGGAGGAAGATCGTGTGATGCAGTCTGATCGAGTTCTGTTGTCTTTTTCACAGGTCTTTTAAACTTTGTTTTTGTGTATTTTTCTTACGTTTCTTGTTGTTATATTGTTGACAAATCCTCATTGATTTATTTATCAAACATGTTTACATTTACTGAACTCTGTTACCGTGTCTAGCATTGTTTGAAGCAAACAAAACAGATTTAGTCTCATGTCTTAAGAAGGAAGGTCCCACAAGACCGCACCTTAAACAGTAAAGGCTGGAAGAATTCTTGGTGGTTGTGATGTGTTTGTAGTACACAAGTGCTTAGCATCTTGGACTTGACACCAGAGCTGCGTCCTGGGTTCTTTCCAGGGCTGTCATTCGAAGCGCCCAGTCCTTCCCAGTCCAGCTGATTCTCGACCAGAATTCACAGCAAACTGAGCGCAACACGGCCAAAGACACGAATCTATATTGGCCTACCGGGCCACCGTAGGCACAAATCTTTCGCCGGTGGCGTCCTCAGGGTGTGACGCGATCTACACGTGACCCACGGTCGCCTCCGGATTGGCTCTGCTTCCCTCAGGATTTGACGGAGGGAGCCGGAGGTAGGTGGCGCGCATGCGCAGTGCTGGGATTTCCTTGGCCGCCCACCCTGAGCGGAGCGGCGGAGCTGGCGATAAACAGGTTGTGTCGGGGAGGAGGTGGAGGAGGGCGCTCGCTCTCCGGCCTTCCACCGCCTGCTGTCTCCTTTCGGCTCGCCCGGGCGCGGGCGCGGGGCGGCCGGCAGCCGGCTTGAGGGTGCCCGCCGGCGGGAGAAGGGCGCTTTGGCGGAGAGCTGTTGGAGTTGCTCGGAGGGCGAGAGACGGGTGCTCTCCCCCATGCCGGGCAGGTGGTGCGGTCCTGAGCGGGTCCTGGAGCCTGAACGACGCCCCTGAGAAGCCCGCAGAACGCGGGTTCTGTGAAGAGACGTGGGGAAGATTCGATTCCGAGAAAAGGAAGAGCCGGATTGAAAGGGAGCGAGGCCGCTGAGGGGGAGGGGGCTGCCAAGATGGCGTCCGCCTCCTCTGGGCCAGCGGCGGCCGGGTTTTCCTCCCTTGATGCCGGGGTCCCCGCCGGAACCGCAGGTGAGCCCGGGGGGCCGCGGGCAGCCGGCCGGGAAGGCTGGGGCGGGAGCAGGAGCGACGTCTGGGAAGAGGGGCCCGGAGCCGGGGTGTCCGATTGGTTGTCCCCAACAGACTGGACAACTGGGGAGCCCTGGAGGAGTTTGGGGGAAAGGATGGGTGCCACTAGGAAAGAGAAGCCGACGGAAACGCCCGCACTGGGTCTCAGCGGCGCTGTCGTTGAGGGTTTTGAGGAGGAGGGATGGAGGATGGTGGAGGGGGCACAGTCGGGTGGCGGAGGGCTTGGCCGGCGTGCGTCAGGCGCGGGTTCGAGCCCAGGATCTTAGTCAGAGGGTACAGCGTCAACGGGGTGTTGGCGGACGGGGTCCCCGGTGTGGGGTGGAGCCGCAGTTGGTTGCGGAGTCGATAGGTCCAACGTTGAGGAGTGAGGGGACTGTGGATTTTCTGGGGAGTGGCGGTTCCCCTCAGCCTCCCCCATGCGTCATTCCTCCTCCCCTCAGCTCTTGCCCGCAGCAGCGCGGCCACAGACGTGTTTTCTCAGATTAACTCTCTCGGTGACTCCTGCCTTCGGAAAGGAGCGGGGAGTTTTGTTGTCTGTGTTCTGACACAGGCACCGCCTGTGTCTTCCCGACTGGGATTGCAGGGGTGTACCACAGCCAGCGCACAAGGAGAACTCTGAAGTGTTTGAAAGGAGGGGGCGGGGGTAAAGGTCAGAAGACCCTGAAGCGGAGAGGGTGAAGGAAATGGAGGCTTGAATTGTAGAAGAGCCCGAGTTGGGCCTGTAGTTAGGCCGGGAAGATGGGGAGGGTGTGTGACTCCTAGTGCCATGGGGTATGTTGCATAACAGGATACGACTGGAGGAATGCCGCGATGATGGACGAAGAAATCCTGAGGGAACCGGGCAGTGGAGACTAATGGAGATGGGGCTGAAAGGCCCAGCAGGAAGAGCCCCAGATTGTGTGTAGGAGGGAAATGTGTATGGGAGGTGAATCAGAAGCTGTCAGGAACGGCGGTGTTCCTCAGTAACTGTTGCCTGAGAACCTGCCTGCCTGTTAGATGCTTTTCTTAAGAGCTGATTTTTTTCTTAGGCCTGGGATTTTTGTCCTTATCATTTTGGATTGGCTTGAGTTAAATCCTAAACGTTTCATCTTAGACAGAGGAAGCATAGTCATAGACACTTCCAGCTTTGTGGAGAGGTAGCTTTTGCCTTTCCTCTAAAAGCACTAGAGAGCCATAACAATTCTTTTTTTTTTTTCAAACCAGAGTTTTTCTGTCATAACAGCCCTAGCTGTCCTGAAACTAGCTCTGTAGACCAGGCTGGCCTTGAACTCACAGAGAACCATCTGCCTCTGCTGGGATTAAAGGTGTGCGCCACCACCACCGGTCTTACTTGATTATTTTTATTTTTTCTTTTCTTTTTTTCTTAGACAGGGTTTCTCAGTATCTATGGAGCCAGTCCTGGAACTCGCTCTGTAGACCAGGCCAGCCTTGAACTCTCAGAGATCCACTGCTTCTGCTTCCTGATGCTGGTATCAAAGGTGTGCCTCAAATCCACCATATGGCAGATGGCGTTGAGCTTTTTAGTCTGTCTTGTAAGTGCTAGAATTATAGGCCTGTTCCAGTATGCCTACTTAGATTTTTTTTAACATTCTTTTTCTTACTTGTTATATTTTTGAGACAGGGTCTCTCATTGTAGTCTTGGCTACTCAATATATAGAGCAGGCTAGCCTCAAACTCATGGGCTCTTCCTGCTTCTGCCTCTCATGCTGGGATTACAGGTGTGCCTCACCACATTGGGAAAACTATAAGCTCTTAAATGATACTTAGCATTTTTTCCATTGGTGTAGTTACCATGTTTGAATCTGGAGGAGGCACTTGTAAATGAAATTTCATCTTAAGGTCACTGTCATCATATGCTTCTTATGCTTTGACTGGTAGTAAGTGTGTAGTTTGCCACATGGGTTCTGCTGTTTGGTCTATAAAGAAAACATATTCCTTCCCTTTGTTTTTTCCCTGTCTTCATTATTTGGATAATGGCACCCACTTCATAAAATCAGCCCTGATGAGGTACTGGTGACTGACAATCTCTTCAGGGGTCCTAGGTCCTGGTTTCCTGTTCTCTTCAGTCAGTCAGTAACTTGGAATTCAAGTTGCCAAGTTCAGCTTTTGCTAGAAATGAGAGCCAAGAGTTTCTGATTTGGAGTTTGTGGTGTTGTTTTGAGACAGTCTGAAGGTGCCGTCTTAGTTGGTCTAGAACTCTCCGTGTAGACCATGCTGTTTTGGAAGGAACTCGGTGGAGTCATCACCCCAGGTGTTTGGAGTCTGGATTTGAGGTTAGAGTGGAAGTTGAAAAGGGAGGCCAATGCCCAGATGTGTATTGCTCCCCTGAAGTGAGAGCTCTGTGGTTAAAGTCACATTTGACTCCCCAAAAGAAAAACATCTGAAACTTTAGGTGATCAATCACATTTGACTCCCCAAAAGAAAAAAAAAAACATTTGAAACCTTAGATGATTGTGAGCTCTAGTTCCTTCAGCTTTACCCGAGAACAGTTGTGGAATAGTCACTCCTTGCTCATCTGTTGTGTTTTATCGAAACCATAAATGATTTGGGAATAACCCCACGCTTGTGTACTGATTCTCTACTTAGCTGTTTTGTTTGTTTGTTTTGGTTCGTAGACCAGCCTGGCCTGGAACTTAGAAATCTGCCTGCCTCTGCCTTCCAAGGGCTGGGGTAAAGTTGTGTGTCACCACACCAGGCAGGTTGTTTTTGACTCAGGGTTTGCTGTGTAGCTCTGGCTTGTCAGGTAGGGTTATGGCCTAGTCTGGTCACACGGAGTTCTTCTGGTTTCTTGTTTGCTGTTTTTTTGTTTTAATCAGCATGAACTGCCACATGTGTTTTATCAGACCTTCTGTTTTCATTTTGAGAATGCATGTATGTGTGCGTGTATGCACTCATAAGTGAAAGCTAGAGGACACCTTACCCTTCCATCTGAATCTTCCATCATATGGGTCCTCAGACTTCCTGTGCTCTTGGTGACAAATGCCCTTACCCGCTGAGCCATCCTGCCAGCCTGATCTCCCTACTACTTCTTTTTTTTTTTTTTTTTAAGATTTATTTATTTATTTATTACATATACAGTGTTTTGGTTGCATGTATACTTGCAGGCCAGAAGAGGGCACCAGATCTCATTACAGATGGTTGTGAGCCACCATGTGGTTGCTGGGAATTGAACTCAGGACCTCTGGAAGAGAGGTCAGTGCTCTTAACCTCTGAGCCATCTCTCCAGCCCCTCCCTACTACTTCTTAAACTACAACAAAGAACGTCAGGTCTTTACTGTACCTGCCCTGGACTTCAGGGCCTTCAGTCAAACCTGCTTTAGACTACTGTAGTTGCTATGGTAGCTGGTATACATGTAAATTCAGTCACACTTGGCTTCTCAGAGTGTCATTGTTTTTGTTTAAATATTTTCTCTGCCATGACTTTTTTAGGCTCAGTGTCAGGTATAATTGTATTTTGTTTTATAGATGTCTAGTATCTGAGATTAGTTGGTATGTATACTTGAAGGTTAGCTTTGAGTGTCAAAACAGTATGTTTTACTTGTTGCTGTCTGTGCACTTCAGGGTTGATGCTAACTCATCTGATTAATACCTTCGCTGAAATATGTGCTACCTGAAAGCTATTAAATATTTTATTAGCTTGTTTTTCTTTGATCATATAGGAAACCATGGCTTGTGGTATGAACAGAGATAACAAGAACCAGAATAAGAATCCAGATAAGGGGGAGAAGGGTATTTTCTTTCTGTTTGCTTGCTTTTTTATGAGCCGAGATTTCATTAAGGTTTTGTGAACTTGATGTGATCCTTCTGCAATAGTCTTCTTCCTATAGTTGAGATAAGGGAGTGAGCCACCAACAACCTATTTATTTATTTATTTATTTATTTATCTATCTATCTATCTATCTATCTATCTATTCATTCATTTATTCATTCATTTATTTATTTATTTCTGGGATGAGTCTTCCTATGCTACCCAGGTTGGTCTCTTAATTTATAATTTTCCTGCTTCAGCCTCCTGAGCTGAGAGTACAGGTGGATGACACTGCCTAGTGTTATTTTATTCTTTTAAGTTAAACTCTTTTCTCTTTTTTTTTTCCTTCACTTTGTAGCCCTGAATGTCCTAGAACTCATTCTGTAGGCCAGGCTGGCTTTGAACTCACAGAGATCTACTTCTGTCTCTAAGTGCTGGGTTTAAAGGCCTATACCACCTCCACCTGACATTTAACTTTTTTATCTTTGAGGTGTTTTCCTTTTGAGACAGAATCTCACTATGTAGCCATGGTTGTCTTAGAGCTTGGTATGTAGACCAGGCTTACTTCTGGTAAGTAAGTGGGCCTGTGTCTGCCTTCAAATGTCTTAAAATTTTTGAGTATCCTTACCTTTCATGGCATGAAGAAGATAGCAAGGGCATGTACTTGGTGCATAAAAGGTAAATAAATGAATAAAGAAGATAGCAAGGAAGGTCAGGTGTGGTGGTACAGAAAGCAGGATAGAGAGTTCAAGGCCAGCTTGGGTAACGTGAGACCCTGTCCTAAAACAAAAGAAAAGGCAAGAAGATTAAAATTATAAGTTTTTTTTCTGTCTCTTCTTTGTGTGGGTTTTTTTTTCCCCAAAGATAAAAACATTGGTGAAGTACACTGTTTTCTCTATAGTCACCCAGGTGGAGGGAATCTCTCTTTATTCCAAACTAAGCCCAACATTCTGTTCCAGAAATGGTATTAGGATAGATGAAGTAGCCAAGCGGAGTTCTGAGGGAAGAAGAGGCCTTTCTTAGAATATATGACTAACTAGAATGTATCAGCACATCTCTGCATAGTGTAGGTTAGCAAGTCTCTTGGCCAGGCGGTGGTGGCTCACGCCTTTAATTCCAGCTCTTGGGAGGCAGAGGCAGGTGGATCTCTATGAGTTCGAGGCCAGCCTGGTCTACAAGGACAGGCTCAAAAGCTACAGAGAAACCCTGTCTCTAAAAATCAAAACAAAAGCCCCCCCCCCAAAAAAACCCAAATCTCTTAAGCTGTAAGTTCTCATTGACAAGAACCTGTATAAAAGGGGCTATATTTTTATTTATTTATTTAATCTTCAGGGACCATTTTGTTAGAGTTCGAGAGAAAACAACAGATCAGGCAAGCTGGAAATCCTAGTATTTGCTAGGGGAAAGATGGAGAGCAACTCAAATTTTTATTTGTGTGTGTGTGTCTGTCTGTGTTAGTGTATGCCACATGACCTGCAGAGGTCAGAATATGTCATAGAATCTTGGAACAGAAATTACAGGTGGTGCTGAACAAGCAGTGCAGGTGCTAGAAACTGAATTCCCCTCCCTGAAGAATAGCCAGTAACTATTGAGCCCCCAAAGTCATGCCTTTGAAGTCAGCCATGGAGGTCAGAAAAACTGAGCAAGTTCAGTGTTTCAGAGGAAGTGTCATTCAGTTTTGGGCCAGCATCTGAACAAAAGAAAGAAAGAAAAGGCAGAGTTATTATTATTTTTTAATTCTGTCTTAGGCAGACTTCGTGAAGGAAGCTTCGTTATCAGCTGCCTATATTTTTATTTTGCTGGTTGAAGGAAGTGCTGTTTGCAATTGATACTTGATTGCAATTGATACTTGATTTGAAATCATAAAAGCTAAACCTTTTCTGTTCAACCTTGTATGCATTTTGTTCACATACACCCCCTTGTCCAAGTTTCGGGATGGAATGCAAGCATAATCTAGTCAAACTCTACCACACATGTGTATATTAATCCTGCAAAACTCCAGATAGCTAGAACCAGAGTGGAGTGTGATGACATGCCTGAGGTTGCCGGATTCCCAGGACTCAGGCAGAAACAGGAGTATTGGCACAACTTTTGAGGCCAGTCTGGTTTGCATAGTTTCATGCTAGCTAGGACTATAGAGCAAAAGAGACTCCCCATCACAAAAGAAAAACCCAAACTTTGGACATAGAATTGGGAGGTGGCAATCTGTCAAAAAAAATCTTAAATGCCTCTTGACTATGGCTGACTAATTCAGAAGGCTCAGGTCTTTTAAGAAAAGACTTGGCAGCTGGCAGCCAGCAGCGGTGGCACATGCCTTCAATCCCAGCACTCAGGAGGCAGAAGCAGGAGGATCTCTGTGAGTTCAAGGCTAGCCTGGTCTGCAGAGCAAGTTCCAGCACAGCTAGGGCTATGCAGAGAAACCCTGTCTCGAAAGAGGAAAAAAAGAAAAAAGACTTGATTGGTTGTGATGACACCAGCCATTAATTCCATCACTCCTGGGAGGCAGAGGTAGGCTAGTCTCTAAATTCAAGACTATCTTATTCTACAGAGCGAGTTGCAGGACAGCTAGAGCTACATAGTAAGACCCTGTCTTGGGGAAAAAAGACAGTTTTTTTTATATAATTTTTGGCAAAATATTGGTGCTAAGGAATATGGTGAAATTTGCTTTTGTGGTACTGAAAGTAAAAGTTCATTAGGAGAAAATTTTAATTTCACCTCCTCATTTTCTAAATTATGCAATTGAGGTATAGAGAGTTTTACTAAAGACAAGGGTGATTGAATGCTATTAAAAAGGATCTTAGTAAACTTATGGCTCATTCCTGGCAATATATTGGCTATTAGGTGACAGGATTGGTAGATGAAACTAAAACAAATGTTGTCTGCATTTTTTTGGTGGATCTGTGGTAGTGGAGCTTGCCAGAGCGTGCATGCATATTCAGAAAACGGCTGTGGGCCGCAGAGGAGTTGGTCCTCTCCTTCTACTGTGGGAATTCTGCGGATTGAATTTAGGTCATTGGGCTTGATGGTAAGTGCCTTTACCTGATGCACCATTTTGCTGTCTCAGTTCAAAGTTGTTGTGTTGTGTGTGTGTGTGTGTGTGTGTGTGTGTGTTTTGAGACAGGGTTTCTTTGTGTAACAGTTCTAGATGTCTGGGAACTTGATTTGTAGATCAGGCTGGCCTCGAACTCACAGAGATCTGACTTCCTCTGCATCCTGAATACTGGGATTAAAGGTGTGTACCACTACTACCTGGTTCAAACTACTTTTGAGCTTTTATTTTTAGGCCCTTTCTTGACTTTTCTGACTTTTTCTGTTCTGTGAAAAGAAAATTGATACTTGTTGGGAAACAAGAATTGAGCTTTTCTTTGCCATGTGGCTTGGTTTTAATTGCTTAGATTCAGTTACTGAATGGAGGTAGTTTTGGTCCAGTCCCTGTTCCCTCCACTTTCTTTCTTTCTTGTTTGTTTGTTCGTTTGTTTATTATGTATACAATATTCTGTCTGTGTGTATGCCTGCATGCCAGAAGAGGGCACCAGACCCCATTACAGATGGTTGTGAGCCACCATGTGGTTGCTGGGAGTTGAACTCAGGACCTTTGGAAGAGCAGGCAGTGCTCTTAACCTCTGAGCCATCTCTCCAGCCCCCCCCCCTCCACTTTCTTTTGAGACAGAGTCTGATATATCTAAACTGGCCTCAAATTCACTTTGTGCTAAGGCAGATCTTGAACTCATGGTCCCCTGGGTGCAAGAATTAAAAGTGCACTGTCCAGGTGTTTTTGTTTGTTTCTTTCAGAGGGTGAAGGGTGGTGGGTAGTGGTGGTTCAAGACAAAGTTTCTCTGTGGAACTCTGGCTGGTCTGGAACTCACTCTGTAGAACAGGCTGGCCTCCAATACAGAGATCCTCCAGTCTCTCTGCCTCTCAAGGGCTGGGACTAAAGGTATGCAACACCATCCCTGCCAGTTCTAAGTTTAAATTATTGTTTAACCTCTTGAAGCACAGTCTTCCTATTTAGCCTCTGTTGGCCTCGGGCTTGAGATCCTTTTGTCTTAGATTTCTGAGGCCTTGGCATTATCATTGTCTTTCTTTTAACATTCATTGTCACTTAGAGCTGACTGTGATCTGCAGCTCTTCACTGAAGCATGCTGATACTTCTGAGTGTTCTTTGGGGAACATACTGTGCCTCCTGCCTGTATAGTTAGAATGACTTTCAGTATTCCAGATTAGGGGAGCAAAGAGGTGTTCTGGATATTTCAACAAACTAGCTTTTTTTTTTTTTATTGTTTTAATGTTGGAGAGAGATTTTTAGTTTTTGAATTTGTTGGGATTTTGTTTTTTAATCTTAGGCTCTTGGGTTTTTTTTTGTTTTTTTGATTGTTTGTTTGTTTTTTCCAAAACTAGCTTCTAAGAGTTAGTATTTTACTTTGTGAAACATTTAAGTTGTGTTATTGGTAAGTATTGAATTGAGTCTCTGAAATACCTTGTCTATGACCTGTTCAGGCAAAACTAGTTGTCTTGAAGAATGCACGTCCGGCTAGCCTCAAGCATCCACAAATTATATGTGTACTTCAAACACTGAAGTCAGTCCCACAGTGTCTTTTAGATTCTCGACTGGTGGATGATGTCATCTCATCTCCAAAGGAAATGCTTCTCCTCTGAAAGTGCTGGGAGAGGCTTTGCTATTGAGGCCAACCCTGTTTTGTTCCACATATTAGAGAGAGCCCAGCTCACTTCAGAACTACATACTATATGAAGATGTCTTTGTTTAAATTATAACCTCTTTATTTTTAGAGATTCACTTTTATTAAATTTATGTGTATCTGTGTGTGTATGTATGAGTGAATGCCATGTCCAAGGAGGCCAGAAATGGGCATTTGAATCTCTTGGAGCTAGAGTTGCAGGCTTCCCCCTGTTGTAGATTTTAGGAATAGAACTTGGGTCTTGGAAGTATAGTGAGTGCTCTTAACCCTTGAGCCATCCCTCCAGACCCAGTTATCACCACTAGTACATTTTACCTCTGAAATGTACTGTTTTCATACTTCTCAGAATCATGTTGATAATTTTTTTTTTCTTCTGTTTCTTTTTTGTTGTTGTTTTGAGACAGGATTTCTCTGTGTAACAATCCTGGTTGCCCTGGAACTTGCTTTGTAGATCAGGTTGGCCTCGAACTCACCAAGATCTACTTACCTGCCTCTGCCTCCCGAATGTTGGGATTAAAGGTGTGTGCCACCACTACCTGGTTCGCTTTCCTTTCTTACATTTTTTTCTTTATAAATTTAATATTTTTATATTATGGGTGTTTTGCCTTCATGTACCACATATGAAAGTGACCACAGAGGCCAGAAAGGGTATTGGATTCCCTGGAACTGGAGTTACAGACAGTTGTGATCTACCATATTGGTGGCTGGGTCCTCTGGAACAGCAGCCAGTTCTCTTTAACTGCTGAGCCATCCATTGTCGGCCCCCCATTTTATTATTGTTATTATTTTAAAGATTCATTATATATATATATATATATATATATATATATATATATATATATATATATATATAAAATACAGTGTTCTGCAGGCCAGAAGAGGGCACTAGATCTTACCACAGATGGTTGTGAGCCACCATGTGGTTGCTGGGAATTGAACTCAGGACCTCTGGAACAACAGGCACTGCTCTTAACCGCTGAGCTATCTCTCCAGCCCCTATTATTATTTTTTAAGTCTTCTAATTCTTCTTAATCTGATAAAGTTTAAGATTGCCTGGTATTACCAAACAAGTTTGTAGAGACTAAGAATGGTGATTGGCAAAGTGGCTGGAAGCAGTCCTTCAAGTATCTTTTCCTCCACAAACACAAGACAGGGTGCTACAAAGGACTAAACTGGTAGAGAGTTACACAGAAGTTTTAAACAGCTAGGTGCTGTGGTGCATACCTGCAATTTTAGCAACTTGAGAGACTGAGGTAGGAGGACCACTGTGAGTTCAAAACCAGATTGGGCTACTTAGTGAGTTCCAGGTCACCTAGGTAATAAGACCCTGTTTGTTTGTTTGTTTGTTTGTTTGTTTTAAAGGTCGGCAGGAGAGGTAACTCAGCAGTTAACACTACTGGCTGCTCTTCCAGAGAACCTAGGTTCAGCCCCAGCACCCATAATGGCGGATCATAACTTCCTGTAACTCCAGTTCCAGGGAAGCTGAAACCCTCTTCTGGCCTCCACAGATACCAGATATGCACATGGTGCACAGATATACAGATAGGCAAAATAAAGATGCATGTATAAGTTAAAAATAAATAGCCGGGCAGTGGTGGCACACATCTTTAATCCCAACACTCGGGAGTCAGAGGCAGGCAGATCTCTGTGAGTTCAAGGCTAGCCTGGTCTACAGAGCAAGTTCCAGGACAGGCTCCAAAGCTACAGAGAAACCCTGTCTCAAAAAAAAAAACAAACAAACAAACAAAAAAACAACCAAATAAATAAATAAATCTAGGAGAGAAACAAACAAAATTGTGTAGTGGTATGTGCTTGTAATCCTAGCACTTGGGAGGCAGAGGCTGGAGGAGCTTGAGGCCAGACTGAGTTACCAAAACAAGACTTTGCTCAAAAACTGCAAAGGTAGGAAAGGGAGAAAGAATTGATTGTCTGTACTTTGGTATTTTTTTTTTCTTTTTTCTTTTTTCTTTTTTTTTTTTTGGTTTTTCGAGACAGGGTTTCTCTGTAGTTTTTTTTTAGAGCCTGTCCTGGAACTAGCTCTTGTAGACCAGGCTGGCCTCTAACTCACAGAGATCCGCCTGCCTCTGCCTCCCGTGTGCTGGGATTAAAGGCGTGCGCCACCAACGCCCGGCTGTACTTTGGTATTTGATGTGGCTGCTTCAATTGTTCTGAAGTTATTTTTAGTAACAGTGATTTTTCAGCTTTTGTTGTTTTTGTTTTTGTATTTTGAGACAGGGATTCTTTGTGTAACAGTCCTGGTTGTCCTGGAACTTGCTTTGTAGACCAGGCTGGCTTCGAATTTGCAGAGATCTACCTACCTGACCTTTTCTCCCTGAGTGCTGGGATTAAAGGCGTGTGCCAACGCTGCCTGGCTTTCTCACCTTATTTATAAATAACTTAAAGTATATCTGGCTTTGGATTTTTGGGATGGAAAATAGTGCTGGCCTTCAATTTATTGTATAACCAAAGTTGGACTTTAATTCTTGATACTGCTTCTACTTTATGTGTTGGGATTATTGGATTGTGACACCACACTCTGCTAGAGCCTGTTTTGTTTGGTTTTTAAAACTATTTTTCATGTTGTAACATGCCTGAGATATGCAAATATGGAGTATCAACATTATAAGAGAGACCACTAATAATTTGGAAGATAGGGTTGTCTTTTTTATTTAAAGATTTATTTTTTATTATGTATACAGTACTCTGCATGCCAGAAGAGGGCACCAGATCTCATTATAGATAGTTTAGATAGTTGTGAGCCAACGTGAGGTTGTTGGGAATTGAACTCAGGACCTCTGGAAGAGTAGCCAGTATTCTTTTTTTTTTTTTTTTTTGGTTTTTCGAGTCAGGGTTTCCCTGTAGTTTCTAGAGCCTGTCCTGGAGCTAGCTCTTGTAGACCAGGCTGGCCTCGAACTCAGAGATCCGCCTGCCTCTGCCTCCCGAGTGCTGGGATTAAAGGCGTAAGCCACCACCGCCCGGCTCTCTGCAGCTTTTTTAGAGCCTATCCTGGAGCTAGCTCTTTTTTTTTTTTTTTTTTTTTTGGTTTTTCGAGACAGGGTTTCTCTGTGGCTTTGTAGCCTGTCCTGGAATGGAGCTAGCTCTTGTAGACCAGGCTGGTCTCGAACTCACAGAGATCCGCTTGCCTCTGCCTCCCAAGTGCTGGGATTAAAGGCGTGCGCCACCACCGCCCGGCAGAGTAGCCAGTATTCTTAACCGCTGAACCATCTGTCCAGCCTGTCTTTTTGTTTGGTTGGTTGGTTTGGTTTCTCTGTGTAGCTTTGGAGCCTGTCCTGGAACTCTCTCTGTAGGCCAAACTGTCCTCAAACTCAGAGATCCATCTGCTTCTGTTGCCCAAGTGCTGGAATTAAAGGTGTGCGCCACTACTGCCCCTGTCTTTTTTTTTAAAGTTTTTATTTATTTTGTGTTTGCGCGCGTGTGTGTGCATGCACCATACCATGCATATAGAGGTCAGAGAACAACTTTGGGAGTGGCTTGTAGCCTTCTTATCCACCTGACTTCTTAACGTGGGTTCTAGGGGTTGAACTCTAGTTGTTAGATTTGTACAGCAAGATCTTTTTACCTGTGGAGTTACCTCCCAACCCCATGCTTCCCTCTTTCAGAGAAGAGTCTCTCTCTATATATATTTATATAGGTTTGTTTAAGATTGTAGGTTATCCCAAAGTAATGACATTAGAAAAAAAATGATTTGATGTTGTATGTATACATGTCTGTATGTGGGCATGTTCATGTGAGTTTAGGAGCCCTTAGATGCCAGAGGCATCAGAACCCCTGAAACTGAATTGGCCATTTGTCCAGCCTCCTGTTTATTATTAATTTGTATACTTTTCTCCATGTGTATATGTGTATGTTTATGCATACATTTGTGTGGGGAGATGTCAAAGAATGAGGTGTAGGAATCAGTTCTCTTCCTCCCATGTGGGTCCCAGGGATTGAACTCAGGTTGTCAGGTACCATGGTAGGCACCTTTATTAAGTGGCCCTCTAGGCATTTTTTTCTTTCTAACTTATTTTTGTAGCATGGGACAGTGATTTTGTTAAGAATCTTAGTTGATGTGTGTTTGGGTGGTGGTGGTAGTGGTTTGTTGGGTAGCTGTTGAATACTGGAATGTTGGAACTAAAGGTTTTTAAACAAAGAGAATGACACTGAAGCTTATTGTGTGTCTCTTTAGTTTGCAGTATACAGATTAACATACTTCTTGGGCTGGAGAGATGGCTCAGTGGTTAAGGACACTGACTGCTTTTCCAAAGGACCCATGTTCAATTCCCAGCACCTACATGTCAGCTCACAGCTGTCTGTAACTCTGGTTCCACAGGATCTAACACCCTCTTGTGTACAAACAAAGGCAAAACACCCATACATATAAAATAAAAATAAATCAGTCTTAAACTAGTGGTGGTGCATGCCTTTTAATCCCAGCAGATAGATCTCTGTGAGTTGCAGGCCACCTGGTCTACAGAGTCAGTTCCTGGACAGCCAAGGATACACAGAGAAACCCTGTCTTGAAAAACAACAAAAATATCAGCCTTTAAAAAACAACATGCTGAGCCAGACGTTGGTGGCGTCTTTGATCCCAGCCTTTGGGAGGCAGAGGCAGGCGGATCTCTGTGAGTTTGAGGCCGACCTGGTCTACAGAGCGAGTTCCAGGACAGTCTCCAAAGCAACAGAGAGTAACTCTGTCTCGAAAAAACAAAACAAAAAACAGCCAAAAAAAAGTCAACATGCTGTTTATAAAAGGTTAATCTATGGTTCACGAAAAATAGAAACTAATCAAATTAAGCTGATATCAGCATGTATTCACTGTCATTTGAGAGTCTTTTACATATGAATAAGTATATGTCTAGTTGTTTTCAAGTTTGTCATAATCTTTTTCCCATTTTGTTCTTATGTATATGGGTGTTTTGCCTACGTGTATGTCTGTGTACCACGTGTGTGCAATGCCTCCAGAGTTCAAACGAGGCTATCCATCCCCTGGACTGGAGCTGCAAACAGCTGTGAGCTGTGGGTGCTGTGTAGAGGCAGTCACCATCAGCTCTTACCGTACTTTCTTTTACAGCAACTTTTTTCTGGGTATAGTGGTTCACACCTGTAATTCCAGATTTTGGAGAGCTGAGGCAGAAGATTCTGAGTTCAAGGCTAGACTGGACTTATAAGACCCTGACTGAAGTTTTTTTAATTTTTTATTATGACGTGCCATCTAAGTTATCAATAAACATACATTAAAAAATAATGGTTATTTGATATAAAGTAGTGGTTATTTTAAACTGCCCTGTGATTTATTCTTCTTTACATATGTTCTTTCCTATACAGTACCTGTACATTTATACTTCTTATATACATTTATGTATAGTAACTATCTTTGTATATGCACTCTATAAAGAATAGCTTTAGATCTGAAAAGTTCATTCAGTTGGAATTTACTGGAGAGTTAAATGATTTGGAGTAAAAGTTTTGTGGTTACTGGAATTTTTAAATTTTATTTATCTATTTATTTTACTTTTTTCAAAAGTGGTTTTCTCTGTATAATAGCCCTGGCACTAGCTCTGTAGACCAGGCTGGCTTTGAACTCACAGAGATCCGCCTGCCTCTTCCTCCTGAGTGCTGGGATTAAAGGTGTCCCATTACTGCCTGGCAGCTACTGGAATTTTTGTGCCAGGACTATGTCTCTTGGATAAGAGCAATTCAACTTAGAATGACAAAAGCAGTCAGTTCACAGTGTGGTGCTGGGAATGGAGTGCCATTATGTACGTATGGGTTTTTATTAACTACTGTGAATATATTTAGTCTAAGCAAATGGTACTCCAGAATGAGTGGTAACTTTCTGTTTTCCCTTATCAGGTTTCAACTTTCTGTGCTGTGGGGTCCACCGTAAGAGAGGTAGATCCAGTGTGTGTCTGTGCTGAAGAAGCATGAGCTCCTTGTAGTAACTGGCAGCCAGCTTTTCCCCTAACCGTGATAGTATGTGCTGTCCTCTGCCAGGACGATGCTATTTTAACATGGATGCGTCCCCTTCTCAGTTTTGTTTCAGTGCATTAGTCCCAGCTTTTTCCTTGTGATTTTTTTTTATTAGTTCAGTTCTTTTTTTCTTTTCTATTTATGTTATACTTATTCCTCTTGAGTTTTCCAATCCTGTAGATGAGGTTCAAAATGTTTGCTTACATCTGAGCATGGAGTCTCATGGCTTTAATCCCAGTCAGTGCTCAAGAAGGAGAACTGCCAACCAGTGAGTTGTAAATGGAGATGGGCTACACAGTGAGACCTTATCTTGGGAAGAAAAAGACCAAACAAGTAGTTATAATCATTCACAATGATAATTGATAGTGTTTCTTGACAATTACTATAAGTCTATGGGGTTTGATTCTTACAGCAACTCTGTGGAGGTACTTGATGCTACTATTCCTGTGGTTTCTTTTTCCTTTTTTCCCCCTGTTCTTTTTTTTTTTTTTTTTTTTTTTTTTTTGTAGTGGATTGGGTGGGCTTGCAGGAGATTGACCCTATAGATTTGAATGTACTCTAGCAAAAATAGTTTGTATTGTCAGGCTATGGTGGTACATGCCTTAATCCCAGCACTTGGGAGGCAGAAACAGGTAAATCTTGTGAGTTTGAGGTCAGCCTGGTCTACAAAGCAGGACAGTAATAATAGAGAAACTCTGACTCAAAAAACAGACAACAAACGGAAAGTTTGTATTATCTCCAGGCCTTATTTTTACATTTTATGAAGGAAGTAACCAGGGCCTAGAGAGCTTTAATCAAACTGCCCAATTTACCTACTTAGTAAATGTTGAACCCTGAGTTAAGACCTAGCAAAACTAATTGTCTGAATTGTAAAACTCGTATTCTTTTCTCCCTCTCCTTCTCCCTCCCCCCCCTTTTCTGGAGCCCATATTCTTACCCACTATGTTGTTATTGCTCCTGCTAGTCTTATTTTTCTGGTGCTGGGGCTCAAACCCAGTGCCTTGATCATGGAAGAGGATCATCAACACTCTGCTGGATTGCCTGCTCTCCCCTTGCTGATTTGTGTGAACTAACTTGGCTGTAAACTAGATGTTTTTTGCTGAATGTATTTTCTCTAGGCCAGAAGTCCTTCAAGGAGAGACTAGCATAGAAAAGAACTTTAATCTTTCTGATCTCTTTTAGAAGCATCAAAATTCTGAACTCTCGCAAGCATACTTAGTATGTGAATTATTAGTCACTCCTTCAGAAACAATTTTGAAAGTTAACATGCAGTTTTGAAAAATAATTTATTTTATTTTATTATTTTGTGTGTATGGGTGTTTTCTTGCATGTATTCTGCTCTGTGCCTAATGCCTGTAGAGGGCAGAAGAAGTATGGAATCCTTTGAAGCTGCAGTTGTAGATGATTGTGAGCTGCCATGTGAGTGCTGGGAATTGAACCAGGTCCTCTGGAAGAGCAGTCAGTGATTAATTGGTAACCCATTTCTCTAGCCCTGTTAATATATGTTTTTGCCAAGAATTAATAACTGATCTTGTAGATAAGTACAAGATATCTAAAAGAAACTCTTGTGTTTATCTATTGGAAGTCTTCTTTTGATCTAATATGACATAACAGTGAAAAGTCATGCTGTTTTGTTTTAAATTTTTATTATTGTTTTAGTATAAAATGTATTGTGTACATGTGTGAGAGAGATTTGTGTGGGGACATGCATATGTGGAGGGCAGAGGACACCTGTAGACTCAATTCTCTCACCTGTACCTGTTCAGAAGATGAACGGAGATGGCAGACTTGCGTAACAAGTACCCACTAAGCCATCTTGCCAGCCATGCTTTTGTTCTTTTGAGACAAGGTCTCTCGTAACTCAGGCTGACCTTGTGCTCAGAGATCTGACTGCCTCTGCCTTCTGAGTGCTGGCATGTTTAATCCTGGCTGACTTTTTGTTTTTTCTTTTAGAAACAAGAATCTCTTTATGTGGTTCTGGCTGTCATGTAACTCTCTGTTTAGACCAGGCTGGCCTCAAACTTGGAGTCAGACATCTGCATGTCTCTGCCTTCCAAGTGCTACCATGCCTGGTCCCACTAATATCTTAAGCAAAAACAAAAGTTCCTTCTAAAATGTGTTTGGTAGTCTGTTCCTGTAATCCTAGCACTTGAAGGACTAGTGCAGGAGAATTGCTATACATTAGTGAGGGCAGCCTGGGTAGAGAACACCAAAACCATAAAGAATACCTATACTCTCTGAGCCAGGTGTGTATGCTGGAAGCTTCTTAGAAGGCTAAGGGTGAGAGGATCATTTGAGCAATATAGCAAGACTCCATCAAAAAATAAAATGCTTTTTTTTGTTTTGTTTTTGAGACAGGGTTTCTCTCCATAGTGCTGGCTGTCATGGAACTCAATTTGTAGACCAGGTTGGCCTTGAACTCACAGAGATCCACATGCCTCTGTCCCCCCCAAGTGCTGTGGGTAAAGGCATGTACCACCACACACCCAAGTTTCTTTTTCTTTTGTAAAAAGGGCCGGGTGATGGTGGTGCACGCCTTTAATCCCAACACTTGGGAGTCAGAGGCAGGCGGGTGGATCTCTGTAAGTTTGAGGCCAGCCTGGTCTACAACATTCCAGGGCAGCCAGGGCCACATAGAGAAACCCTTTCAAAGTCATATCTGGCTGGGCAGTGGCAGAACATGCCTTTAGTCCTGGCACTGGGGAGCCAAAAGTAGGCAGATCTCTGAGTTCAGGGCCAGCCTAGTCTACAGATTGAGTTCTGGGACAGCTGGAAAGTTCAGGGACAGATTGAGTTCAGGGCTACATGGAGAAACTCTGTCTTTAATGTTTCTTGTGTATGGCTTGAAGATGGACAGATAGCTTTCTTTTGTGACAAGAGGGGAGCTAAGTTCTCAAATTCTACTTAATTCCTTTTTATTTTATTTCATGTATTATTATTTTTAAGATGAAATCTTTATTTGGCCCTGTTTGTCCTGGGTCTTTCGTGCATACCAGGCTGACTTTGAACTCAAATCCAACTGCCCCTCTGCCTGCGGAGTGCTGAGATCAAAGATACACACCACCATGCTGGACTCTTGTTTATTTTTGTATAAAAGTCTTTGCTGGCCTAGAACCATGTATCCCAAGCTGGCCAGGAACTCACTGTAATCTTGCTTTAACCTTCCAAGTGCTGGGATTGCTAGTACACAACAGCAAGCTCAACTTTTTCTTGTTACTTTTGTCTTTTTTTTTTTTTAAAGATCTATTTGTTTATGTTCAGTGCTCTGCCTGCATGTATGCCTGCACATCTGAAGAGGGCGCCAGATCTCACTGAAGATGGTTGTCAGCCACCTTGCGGGTGCTGGGAATTGAACTCATGACCTGGAAGAGCAGCCAGTGCTTTTAACCTCTGAGCCACCTCTCCAGCCTTTTCTTGTTATTTTAGTTTTGAGACAAGGTCTTTCTATTTAGTCCTGACTTTCCTGGAACTTGGTATGTGCTGTAAGGAGAGGGCCGCTTGTTTGTCCCAGCCACCCGGCTGGCTTACACCTGAAATAACCACACAGAAACCGTATTAATTAAAACACTGCTTGGCCATTAGCTATAACTTCTTACTGGCTAACACTTACATATTAGTTTAACCCATCTCCATTAATCTGTGTATTTTGTCATGGGGCAGTGGTTTACTGTAAATTCTAACTGGCATCCATCTCAGGTGGAGGATCCATGGCTTCTCTGACTCTGCCCTTCTTCCTCCCAGCATTCAGTTCTGTTTTCTTCGCCTACCTAAGTTCTGCCTAGGCAGTTTCTTTATTCATTAACCAATGAAAGCAACACACAAACAGAAGGACCTCCTACACCAGGTATGTAGACCAGGCTGGCTTTGAAAGCAGAGATCCTCCTGCATCTGTCTCCCCAGTGTTGAAATTAAAGACATGTGCCTTGCCTAAGTGCCGCCCCCCTTTTTTTTTCTTTTAGACAGGTATTACTATGTAGCCCAGGCTGTCCTGGAACTTGCTATGTAGACCAGGCTGCCCTTGAATTCATGGAGATCCACCTGCCTCTCCCTCGCACCTCCCCAAGCTGGGATAAAGGCACGGACTACTAAGCCTGGCTAGGCCCAGCTGTGTTGTTTGTGAAGCAAAGGCTTTGGTGTTCTTTTGATGTGCTCTTGCTCTCTTCCATTTCCCTCTCCCCAAACCTCCCTCTTCCCTGTCTTGGAATGTCTTAAGTAAATTCAGTTCTTTTACACCAGCAAACACTTCAGATCATATTTCTGCAGACCTGGGCATGGTGGTGCAAGGCTGCAGTTCCATCATGTGGGAGGTGGATACAAGAGGATCCAGCTCAAGGTCATCATTACCTACATATCAAATTGGAGACCAGTCTAGCTGCAGAAGGCACTGTCTGTAAAACCAAAATGGGGGAGAAAGTATTTCTATAGATAAATAGTCTTCTTTCTGGGGAGTAGAATGTTGTCACAATCACAGTATTGTTGTATCTACAAACTTAAAAATAGTTGTGGCTAGACATGCAATTCAGTGGTAAAACATTTGTTTATTGTGGCTGCCTGTGTGTTAGGGTGTGTGCGCCGCAGTGCATGTATGGGCAATCAAAGGACAGCTTGTGAAAGTTGACTCCTTTTTTGCCATTATGGGGCTTTCAGATGTGGAATTCAGGTTGTTAGGCTTTGTCGGGTGCCCTTCCCTCTAAGTGGCCTTCCTAGCCTTGAAGCCTTCCTAGCCTTATTCCCTGGTGCTGCAAAAGAACAAACAAGTTAAAACACACTAAATAATAAGAATTATTATTTAAATTTTCTCTTAAGGCTTCTATCTACATTTTAAAATGATTATTATTACATCTATTTGTGTGTGGGAGGTTGTGGTGTGCTATGACACTCTTATGGAAGTCAGAGGAAAAGTTGCAGGTGCCTGTTCTCTCCTTCCACCATGTGCCTTGCGATCAGACTTAGGTGGCAGGCACCTTCACTCACTGACCCATCTTGCTGGTTCAGCATCTAAACAAGTTTGGGTAAATAATATCTCTAAAATCTTAATTTGAATAGCCCCCACTCCTTGTAGTAAGAGCCAGATGAGATATATAGCAGGTAGGTGTGATGGTATGTACTTGTAGTCTCAGTCCGTACTTAGGAAGTAGAGGCAGGATGGTCAGGTGTTTACGACTAGTCTTGCTATATGTTTGATCAAAAGTTAGAGGCTAGCTTTGGCTATGCGAGACCCTGTCTTTTTTGTTTGTTTTTCCAAGTCCTGGCTGTTCTGGAACTCACTTTATAAATCAGGTTGACCTCGAACTGAGATCCCCCTGCCTCTGCTTCCCAAGAGCTGGAATTAAAGGCGTGTGCCACCACTCCTCGGTTTCCTGAAGATATTTTAAACAAATACTAGGAAAAATTTATGATGGACAGTAGTCTACTCTGTTATTTGTATGAGACAGTCACATGGTTCAGGTTCTCCTTGAATTCACTGTGTAACCTAGTATGACCTTGCCTCCATTTCCCAAGTGCTGGAATTACAGGCTAGTACTGTTAGGTCTCCCAGGCATGCCCCACACTCACCCCTAGTACTGGGAAATAGATTCAGATCTTACGTTCTAGGCAAGTATTCTATCCTAGCTGGATGTTCTGGTCTTATCTATGGAGGTAAATCTTTTTATTGTTTCGTTTGGCCTTGGAGTTTACTATGTATCATACTCTGGCCTTGAGCTAGCAAGCTTTCTACTTTGATAATCCTGCTTCAGCCTCTGAAGTGCTAGAACTATAGGCAGTGCTACTTGACCGAGCTCCTTGGGTATCTGTCTCTTGGGCCTTCTCTCTTTCAGCCATATATCACTGATATTTTCTCTGATGATTAAATGTATTAAGAACAGTTGCTTGTTTTAGTGGCACATGCCTTTAATTTCAGCACTTGAGAGGCAGAAGCTCGTGGATATCTGAGTTGAAGGCCACCCTGGTCTAGAGTAAGTTTCAGGACAGCCAGAGTTACACAGAGAAACCCTGTCTCTAACTCCTTCCCCCATCCCACTGCCACCGCCCCAAAAAGAAAAAAAAAACAGATATGTTTCCAATTGAAAATAGTAACGGTGGGCTGGTGAGATGGTTTAGTGGGTAAAGCTTTTGATAACCTGAGCTTGATCCATAACATCCACATAAAGGTGAAAGAGAACTCACTCCACCACATGTATGTCATGGCTCGCATGACACACACACCAAACACATAATGATAAATTATGAAAAGAGAATATTGTTAAATCTGGAGTGTAGCCCCAGCCCCTGGCATTCATCCTAGCCCCCCTGGCCTGGGAGTTGCATTAGTCTGGTCCTGACCCCTCCCTGGAGTCAGGACCACTCCCACAGGGTATTTTAAGTGGGCTCCCAGAGGAGAAACACGTAGTTCTGGGTTTGCATGTGCTCCCCACTGTCCTGTCCCTCCGCCATGCTCCCAGCCACCCGAGAGCGCTGTATTTAATAAAACGATGGGCATTTTAATCTGGTTTGATCTGACCTAATTGGATTTCTTTGCACCGACGGAGACGTCCCTTTTATTTTTTTTAACAAATATAACCATGTGAGTTAGAAAGGGGGAGGGATACAATAAGAATGGAATATGCAGTGTGCGACCTTTAACCTCAACAGGCAGAGGTAGGCAGATCTCTGAGCTTGAGGCCAGCATGGTCTACAAAGTGAGTTTTAAGATAGCTAAAGCTATGCAGAGAAACCTTGTCTTGAACAGAAAAGAATGGAATATGTATAAGGCCCTTGCAAGTATGGAAGAGGAAGAAAGAACATTTAAAAATGCTGTTGAAGGGGCTAGAGAGATGGCTCAGAGGTTAAGAGCGCTGCCTGCTCTTCCAAAGGTCCTGAGTTCAATTCCCAGCAACCACATGGTGACTCACAACCATCTGTAATGGGGTCTGGTGCCCTCTTCTGGCCTTGCAGGCATACACACAGAATACATGATACATAAATAAATATTTTTTTAAAAAAATGCTGTTGAGCCGGGCGGTGGTGGCGCACGCCTTTAATCCCAGCACTCGGGAGGCAGAGGCAGGCGGATCTCTGTGAGTTCGAAGCCAGCCTGGTCTACAAGAGCTAGTTCCAGGACAGGCTCTAAAAAAGCTGCAGAGAAACCCTGTCTCGAAAAACCAAAAAAAGAAAAAAAAAATGCTGTTGACTCAGCTGGTAAAATAGCCATGCAAACCTAAGCACTCAAGTTTAGCCCTGAAAGCTGGTGCCTCACTTTTGTAATTATAGCAGAAAGGCTCAGGAACCAGGAAGTAAACATCATAGAGGCAGAAAGGAGACTGCCTCCAGAACAAACAAATAAAAGGTGGAAGACAATAAATAACTAGCTTTTCAGAGTTGTCTTTGCTATCTACACGAATGATCTAGGCTTATACACACAATAAATAAGTAAGTAGATTTGATTTTAAATGAGGTGATTTTTTTTAAAAGTGCTATTCAGCCAGGCAGTGGGGATGCATGCACACTTTTAATTCCAGCACTTGGGCAGAGGCAGGCAGATATCTGAGTTCAAGACCAGCCTGGTCTACGAGCGAGTTTCAGGACAGGCTCCAAAGAGAAACCCTTACTCATCCCCCCCCCCCCAAAATAAAACCCAAACAAACAGAAAGTGCTATCTAAAAGGATTTGGTATTAGTGCAAGAGGCAGTGAATAGTTCATGACCATGTTTAGTTTGGTTTGACTTAAACCGTGTTCTCCAAAGTGAGTTTGGTAGAGGTTTTGTGACTGTGTTTATATGCTTAACATTTTTCTTTTCTTTTTTTCTGTTTTTTGAAGCAGCAGCATCTGGAATCAAGAGAGCCACAGGTTCTGAGGTGAGTTTTTTGTTTTTTGTTTTTAATTGATTCTTGGTTTGCTAAAAGCATAATTCTGGCATAGAGGGATAGCTGTCTAGGTATGTCCAAACTCCTGACCCCACAACACACTGCTGTCACCTACAGAGTTCATACTTAAGAACCATGTAGTTGAGTTGCAAAAAATGAAAAAGAAGGCCTGGAGAGATGGCTCCGTGGTTCCAAGCACTGGCTGTTCCTTTAGAGGCCCTGAATTCAATTCCCAGCAACCATATGGTGGCTCACAACCATCTATGGAGGAGTCTGATGTCCTCTTCAGGCATAAAGGCATGCATACAGGTAGAGCCCCCACACAAAGAAAACAAATAAATAAATCTTTAAAAAAATGACAAAATATCTTAAATAAGTTTATGGCTTTGTGTTGGGTCATATTTGAAGTTGTCTTGAGCTGGATGTAGGCCATGGATTAGACATGGCTATGATTTTCTCTTTGCTTATGTCTTGGAGAGTTAGAGAGGATCTTCGTGTGTGTGTGTGTGTGTGTGAGAGAGAGAGAGAGGGAGATAGAGAGAGAGATAGAGAGAAACATTTATTTGACTTGTTAATTTATTCAAAGGAAAACATGCAATTGTATAAAAACAATCATAATCATATTTCTAAACACAGCAGTTGTCAAAAATAATGGTTGGGCGGTGGTGGCATATGGCTTTAATCCCAGCACTCGGTAGGCAGAGGCAGGTGGATCTATGTGGGTTCGAGGCCAGCCTGCTCTACAGAGAGAGTTCCAGGACACGCTCCAATGCTACAGAGAAACTGTCTCAATAAACAAAACAAAGCAAAAGTACAAATAATTGTAGAATAGGGCACAGGATTTAGTACAAAACCCACACTATACAGAAAAGTCTGAATCCTCCAGCTTCACCGACTCCGGTACTGAATGTGTTTTCTTTACATTCCTCAACTTCTCCCGAGTCTTTTTCAGAAACTTTCTGGGTCTGTCGAAAATCAGTATGTATGGTCTCTACTGGTAGTCTGGGATCATCGTCCAGGACTTTTGCAGGATCTCTCCCGTCCTGTTTTTTTTCCTCCCGGTTTTTTGAGACAGGGTTTCTCTGTAGCTTTGGAGCCTGTCCTGGAACTAGCTCTGTAGACCAGGCTGGCCTCGAACTCACAGAGATCTGCCTGCCTCTGCTTCCTGAGTGCTGGGATTAAAGATGTGTGCCACCACCGCCTGGCTTTGTTTTGTTTTTTTATGAGACAGAGTTTCTCTGTATCTCTGGCTGTTTTGGAACTCACTATATAGACCAGTCTGGCCTCAAACTCAGAGATCTGCCTGCCTCTGCGTTCAGAGTGTTGGGATAAAAATGTGTGCCACCACTCACCTGGCGATGGATGGAGAAAATGACAGAGCCCCACATTGGTGCACCGGACTGAGCTCCCAAGGTCCTGATG
This sequence comes from Arvicola amphibius, assembly GCF_903992535.2. NCBI lineage: Eukaryota > Metazoa > Chordata > Mammalia > Rodentia > Cricetidae > Arvicola > Arvicola amphibius. The sequence goes on along the minus strand of NC_052060.1, from coordinate 6,185,347 downwards.
AGGAGCAGAAGGAGGGAGAACATGAGAAAGAAAGTCAGGACTGTGAGGGGTGCGTTCACCCATGGAGACAGTGGGACAGAACTAATGGGAGATCACCAACTCTAGTTGCAACGGGACTGATGGAACATGCTACCAAACTGGACTCTCTGAATGTGGCCGAAGGTGGAGGCTGACTGAGAAGCCAAGGACAATGGCGATGGGCTTGGATTCTACGGCGTGGACGGGCTCTGTGTGGACCTTGTCAGTTTGGTTGCTCACCTACCTGGACCTGGGGGGAGTTGGGAGGACCTTGGACTTAACATAGAGTAGGGAACCCTGATGGCTCCTTGGCCTGGAGAGGGAGGGAGTGGGGGTATGGGGGGAGGGGAGGGGAAGGGAGGGGGAGGAGGAGGGTAGGAGATCGAAATTTTCAATAAAAAAAAATGAGAAAAAAAATGTGTGCCACCACTCCCAGGCTTTTTTTTTTTTTTTTTTAATAGTGTATATGTATGTTTGGTGCACGTGCATATGTGGGAGCACTGTATTTGTATGTGTGTAGAGATGGGCAATTGTCAGGTGTCTCTGTATACACGTATACTCAGTATAGATGCTCCTCCACCATATATATTCAGACAGAGTCTGTTGCTGAACTTGGAACTCAGCAATTGGGTTAGTCAAGCTAGCCAGCCTGATCTGGCAGTTCTCTCTCTGCCTCTCAAGTGACAGGATTACAGTGGACTGCCACAATTACCTAGCTTTTTACATGGGGATCTAAATACTGGTCTTCATGCTTAAACTGCAGGCTCTTTACTTGCTGAGCCAACTCTGATACAATAATATCATATACATTAATTTTTTTTTTGAGACAGGGTTTTTCTGTGTAACAGCCCTGGCTCTCCTGAAACTCACTCTATAGACCAGACTAGCCCCAAACTCAGATATTCACCTGCCTCTGCCTCCAGAGTTCTGGGATTAAAGGTGCATGCCACCACCCTCAGCTATAATATCTTATATTGATTGAGTATATCTTTTGTTTTTGAGTTTTACTGGAATATTTATTTACTTAATTTTGAGGCAGGGTCTCAGTTAACCAAGTCTAGCCTTCCACTGTTCTTTGTTTAGGGCCTCTGAGGCTGGCTTTAAACTCCGGAGCCTCTGCCTCCACCACCTGCATGTTGGTATTACAGGAAGTGCCACCACGCCAGGCTGCTCACAGACTGAGCAGGCTCTCTCACAGAGGAGCTATATGCCTAATGCTTGTTTCTTTTCTGGAGACAGTCTCCCTCTGTACTCAGGCTAGTCTCGTATTGACTATATAGCATGAGCTAACTTGTAACATTGGGTAGTCCCCTGCCTCAGCCTCCCATATATTGGGGTTGTGGTTATATGTATGCCTGTGTTTCCTGTGCAGAGTATTTCCCCACATGGAGATCTCCCAGTCCCGTCCCGTCCCCCTCCCCCCCCCCAGTTGTGTTTCACTCCTGTACTGTGTCAGGGTCAGAATCTTGAACTGGCACTTTCTTAGATTTTAGGGTTTTTTTTTTTTAGACTATCTCTCAGGTCTTTGAAAGATATACTATTATACTTCTTATTGTTTTAGATATTATTTTAGACCTCATAGCTTCAGACTTGCTATGTGACCAAAATTGGTCATCCCACTTCTTTCCTCCCAAGTACTGACTGGGTTTTTCACTACCATGATCACGTACTCTGCCCTTATATTAAGGGCCTTGATTATCAGGTTTTGAGATTGTGACATACTGTTTTCACTAGTCTTGTCCCCTGGTTTCCTAACTTGATGGATATTAATAACATGAAACGTAACTTGGTGATTGTTGTACCAGCATGTAGACCCCTGGGAGTAGTTAGAGTCTGCTCTGGCAGCTTTGTTCCTTTTCTGGTTCTGGAGCTGTCATACAGAGTCTCATACACAGGACAGTCTCTTCAGGGCTGATTAGACAGACTCCTGTAAAGCTTTTGTGTCCTGTTTGTGTTGTGTTTGAGGCATGGTTTCTCTGTGTAGCGCTGGCTGTCCTGAAACTTACTCTCTAGACTAGGCTGGCCTCGAATTCGGAGATCTGCTTGCATCTGCCTCCCAAGTGCTGGTGTTAGTCTTGTGCCTACTTTTTTTTATTACTCTTTTTAAGTTTTTTTTTAGATTTATGGATTTTACTTTGATTTGTATGAACGTTTTCCCACTTACGTGCACCACATGTGTGTCTGGTACCCATGGAGGACCAAAGAAAGTGTTGGGTTCCTCTGGACTGGAGTTAGAAGTAGTTTTTTTTTTTTTTTTTTAAATATTTATTTATTTATTTATTATGTATACAATATTCTGTCTGTGTGTATGCCTGCACGCCAGAAGAGGGCACCAGACCCCATTAGAGATGGTTGTGAGCCACCATGTGGTTGTTGGGAATCGAACTCAGGACCTTTGGAAGAGCAGGCAATGCTCTTAACCTCTGAGCCATCTCTCCAGCCCCTAGAAGTAGTTTTGAGTGGCCAGGTGGGTGCTGGGATTGAACCCAGGTGTCCTCCCAAAAAGCAGCAAATGTTCTTGAACCGTTTCCCAACTTCCTGATTTGTTTGGGCGACAGAGAGTGGGATGGTTGTTTATTTTACTTGTATAAATGTTTTCCTAGCATTTATGTATATGCTCTTGTGCATGTCTGGTGCCCAAAGAGATCAGAAGACGTCTTCAGATCCCCTGGAGCAGGAGTTAAGGGGCTTTTAAGCCTGGGACCTCTCTAAAAGCAACAAGTGTCCTTAACTACTGAGCTATGTTTCCAGACTCATTATTTTTATATACTACCACTTTAGCTGTTTATCATATTATATGGGAATGAGAAACTATTGTCTTTTTGGGCTTTTGAGACTGCCACAACTATGTACCACAGGTTAACATTTAGCTCACTGTGTAGCCTCAGATAGCCTTGCACTAACAAGTTAATTCATCCTCCCAAATGCTGGGGTTATAAGTGTATGCCACTACTTGGCCATATGGTAATTTTAATTCTTTCTGTTTAGGGACCTTATGCCTCTGTCATGCCTGTCAAGAAAATAGGCCACCGAGGTGTTGATTCTTCTGGAGAGACTACATATAAAAAGGTAAGTCTGGACAGACTAGATGGAATGCCTTACTTTGGTAACACACCAGGGGCAGTACTGTTACCATGTTGGTTTTTGTTATAGTTTGTTCCTTTTGAGATGGTGTCTCATTCTAACACAGGGTGGCCTGGAACTCACTTTGTAGTTGAGGCTGGCCTTGAACTCCTGGTAGTCTTCTTAGCCTCTCACGTGCTTAGGTTTTAGGTGTGAGCCACCAGGCCTGGCCAGTACTGTTCTTTTTTGTTTGTTTATTTTTGGTTTTTCAAGACAGGGTTTCTCTGTAGCTTTGGAGCCTGTCCTGAAACTCACTCCGTAGACCAGGCTGGCCTCAAACTCACAGAGATCTTCCTGCCTCTGCCTCCCAAGTGCAGAGGTATGCACTGCCTGGCATGGCTAGTACTGTTCTTGATACTGCTCTCTACAAACTACTCCATTTGGTTTTCCTTGTTATTTATTTATTTGGTTTGTGGTTTGGTTTGGTTTTATTTGAGACAAGGTCTCCCTATTTATATTTAGCCTTGACTGGCCTAGAATTCACTGTGTAGACCAGGCTGTCCTGGAATTTACTCTGTACCAGACTGACCTTCCTCTACCTCCTGAATGCTGGGGCTTAAGGAATGCACCACCACTGCCTGGCTGAATTTATTATTTTTAGTATTATGCATGTTTTGTCCTTCATGTATGTCTGTGCACCACCACATGCCTGGTGCCCAAAGAGGCCAGAGAGGGTGTTGGGTCCGCTCAGACTGGAGTTAGATGCAGTTACAGTTGTGAGTCACCATGTGGTTGCTTGTGCCCTCTGGAAGAGCAGCCAGTGCTCTCAACTGCTGAGCCATTGCTTTTCTGATTCATCTTAATTTGAGATTTTAGTCTCAAGTTGCCTGGTACTACCAAGCAAGCTTGTACATTCTTTCTTTTAGGTTTTTTGAGACAGGGTTTCTCTAGCTTTGGAGCCTATCCTGGAACTAGCTCTTGTAGACCAGGCTGGCCTCGAACTCGCAGAGATTCCACCTACCTCTGCCTCCTGAGTGCTGGGATTAAAAGCATACACCACCACCGCCCAGCTCAGCAAGTTCGTACATTCTAACAATGGTGGTGACTAGAAACTAATCTCCGGTATCCTAAGTCCCACAGTATTGGATTTCTTCTGACCAGGATGCTGCTTGCATGTGGTGCATAGACATACATTCAGGCAAAACACCTGTACACAAATTTTTCATGTGTGATGGTTGTGTGTGTGTGTGTGTGTGTGTGTGTGAGTGAGTGTCTGTCTGTCTGTCTGTCTGTCTGTCTGTCTGTCTGTCTGTCTGTGTAGTCCTGGCTGAGCTGAAACTCTATGTAGACCACCCTGGCCTTCAAATGCCCAGAGATCCATCTGCTTCTGCCTCTCAAGTGTTGGAATTAAAGATATACACCACTATTCCTGGCTGTGTTTTCTTTTTTAATAAGAGGGTTTTCATGACTGTCTTTGTTTAATCCCAGCCCTCAGGAGGTAGAGGCAGGCAGATTTCTGTGAGTTTGAGGCCAGCCTGGGCTATAGAGTGCATTCCAGTAGTCAGGGCTACACAGAGAAACCCTGTTTCACAAATCAAAGCAAAAGGTTTTTTTTTGTATGTTTTCACTACTTTAGTGTTCTTGTCCTTCTTTCAGAGGACCAAAGCTTCTCTAAGTATGCAATCAAAAGTCAAATCAGAATCTCTGTTAATTTTCGTTACATTCTTTATCAGATGACTCAAACGTTTGGAGGGGCCCAATACAAAATAAAAAGGCAGATAGTAGTAATATGGAGCTTTTCCCTAACTGAGGCCAACACAGACGGTCCTCCCTGGCTACTCTGAATCTTTACTGTTTCCTAATCATTTCTAGGATTAACTGCAAAGTAGAGGACTGGGATAGCCTAAGTTCTATCTAAACTATTGGAAGGGCATTTGCTTTCAAGTATTTCTTCTTACATTTCCATCATGAGTTTTTGTGGGTTTGGTTGATTGGTTTAGTTTCTTAAGACCAGGTATAGCTCAAGCTGATCTAAATTTGTTTTTTGTCTTAACCACTTAAGTGGTAGAATTCCAGATATGTTCCTCCATGCCCAGTTGTTTCCTTGGTCATTTTGGTATAATTAGGCTTTTGCGGGGGGAGGGGGGAGGATTCGGAGTTGAAATACAGGGTCTTTGGCCTTGAACTTAAGATAGTCCTCCTTCTCTGTTCTGGGATTATAGGCATATACCACCATGCCCAGACTTTGGGTAGACTTGATATTACAACATTTTCTGTAATTTCTTTACTGTTTGTTAGACAACTTCATCAGCCTTGAAAGGTGCCATCCAGTTGGGCATCACCCACACTGTGGGCAGCCTGAGTACCAAGCCAGAGCGAGATGTCCTCATGCAAGACTTCTACGTGGTGGAGAGTATCTTCTTTCCCAGGTACAGAGGTCAATACACAGTAGGACTTTCTTCAAATCAACCTCGGCAATTTGAAGGGGTCTAGTCTACTTTAAGTTTGTTAGTCCTTAACCTTGTTATAAATAGGGTAAATGGGACCAGACAGTTTAGAGAGCAGACTTTGCTGTACACCTCTGGTCAATGGAATGTCTTACATAAAAAACAAAGAGCTTGAGAGATTAAAAGAGCTCAGAGGTTAAAAGCACTGGCTGTTCTTCCAGTGGTCTTGAGTTCAATTTCCCAGCACCCACATGGTGGCTCACAACCATTTATAATGGGATTTGGTGCCCTCTTCTTGTGTTTAGGCATATATGCCAGAACATTGTATACATAATAAATAAATCTTTAAAAAAACAAAACAAAACCAGTTAGGCTGGTGAGACGGCTCAGCAGGTGAAGGTAAAGCCTGACGACCTGAGTTTGCTTCCCAGGTCTCACATGATTGGGATAATTGAATCCTGCAGGTTTTACTCTGACTTAACACATGTATAAGGCATATATGCATGCGAGCATGTGCGCGCGCGCGCGCACACACACACACACACACTGAATAAATGTAATCTAATAAGTTTCAGAGCTGGATAGATGACTTAGTGATTTAGAACACTTGCTGCTTTTTCAAAAGACCTAGGTCCATTTCCTGGCACCCACATTTTGGCTCACAAATCATTTGTAACTCCAGTTCCAAAGGATCTGACACTTCTGGCCTCCAAAACCACCAGGCAGGTGTATGGTGTACAAGCGTGCATGTAGGCAAAACATTCATACACACAGAATTAGTTGTGTTTGGTGGTCCCATTTGTAAGGCAGAAACAAATTGATCTCTGTTAGTTTCAGGCCAGCCTAACTATGGATAAATAGTGAGACCCTGTCTCAACAACAACAACAAAACAAAACCCAAATAATGTAAGTCCTATGACTTATTCTCATTTTCACCTTTGTCCCATAAATTAATTCATCTTCATCCCTGTTGTGTCTCTGAGAAGTGTTGTTGGGCATCCTTTACAGCATCTGCCCAGGGTAAGTTCCATGGATATTGGTGTCTGGCAAGTTAAGATTTCTTTATATTCAATCTCACAGTGAAGGGAGCAACTTGACACCGGCTCATCATTACAATGACTTTCGTTTCAAGACCTATGCACCTGTTGCCTTCCGTTACTTTAGAGAGCTGTTTGGCATCCGGCCTGATGATTACTTGGTAAGTTTCTAGTCACAGAACCTGTGATTCTAAGTTCCAGGGAATATGGCAAAAGGAATTTCCCTCTTCCACCATCTTGCTTTAGTGTTCTTTCGAATGAATGTTTATCTGTACGTAAGTTCTGTGATGGGCAGGCCCTGATATATCTGGCTCTTAATGTCTTCTCTTATTTTCAGTACTCCCTTTGCAGTGAGCCATTGATTGAACTCTCCAACTCTGGAGCTAGTGGTTCCCTCTTCTATGTGTCCAGTGATGATGAGTTCATCATTAAGACAGTCCAGCATAAAGAAGCAGAATTTCTGCAGAAGTTGCTTCCCGGATACTACATGGTGAGTGGGGAGCACTGGCAGAGCTGTCCTCAGCAGTACCACTGCTTGGGTCTTAGTGCCAGGGTCTGATCTTACTTAGAGATAAAAGTCAAGACAGACTTTTTTCCCTTGGGTGCTTGCTTTTTTTTTTTTTTTTTTTTTTTGAGATAGTAACTTTCATGTTGGCCATGATCATCCAGCTTCTGCTTCCCAAGTACTGGGATTATGTGTGTGCTGCCACCAGCTAGGTTTAAGTGGTGCTGATCATTGAACCCTAGACTTTGTGAATGCTAAGATAGCAAGCACTCTGGTGTTTTTGTTTGTTTTGAGACTGAATCCTCTTGTGTAGCCCGAAGCCGTTTTTGGGTTTCTGAATCTCCTGCCGCTCGCTGTCTCTGTGGTATCAGGATTATAGGCGACCACCACCTTGCCTGGCTTAATAGTATTTCTCTCTTTAAACTCTCTTAGATGCCAGGAGAGATTCTGAACAAATATGTAGGTCAGCACATTTTACCTAAATCCCTTGCAGAGCAAAGGAGCAGTAGGTAGCAACTTTTGCCTTGAATTTCATGAGAATCAGCTAACTTGCTCTACTGTTTCTTCCTTTTTTGCCTTAGAATCTTAACCAAAACCCTCGAACTTTGCTGCCTAAATTCTATGGACTGTACTGTGTGCAAGCAGGCGGCAAGAACATACGAATTGTGGTGATGAACAATCTCTTACCTCGGTCAGTCAAAATGCATATGAAATATGACCTGAAGGGTTCAACTTATAAACGGCGGGCTTCTCAGAAAGAACGAGAGAAGCTTCTTCCCACCTTTAAAGACCTGGACTTCCTACAAGATATCCCTGACGGTCTTTTTTTAGATGCTGACATGTACAGTGCTCTGTGTAAGACTCTGCAGCGTGACTGTTTGGTAAGTTGCTATATTTCTTCTATTTCAGACACAGAAACCATTAAAAAACCTTGCTGGGTGACGGTGTCGTACGCTTTTAATCCCAGCACTTGGGAGGCAGAGGCAGGTGCAGGCAGATCTCTTGTGAGTCAGTTGGAGGCCAGCCTGGTCTACAAAGGGAGTTCCAGGACAGCCAGGACTGTTACACAGAGAAACCTTGTCTTGAAAAACTGGGGGAAAAAAGAAACGCGCGCGCGTGCACAAACACACACACACACACACACACACACACACACACACACACACACACACACAAAACCCAAAGAAAAACCTCAGTGATTCTCTGGCATTTAGTCTATGGGAGGTGAAACTGATCATTTGCTCTCTGTGTCCTGGGCTGCTTTTATTATTTTGTTTTTATTCTGGGGAATGTATATATGTGTGTGTGAGGGTTGCAGTTGTACTTTGCCTTGTGAAGCACAGGTGCTGTCACTTATGTAATAGTATGTGCTTGCTTGTGTGTAGACATGTAGAGGCCAGAGGTCAGCAGTGGTGTCTTCCTCGATGTCACTTTCTCTCTCACTGGACCCGGAACTTACCATTTCAGCTAATGTGGCTGACCAGCCAACCCCGAGATCTGCCTGTGCCTTCCCTCACAGTACTGGGGTTATTACGTGTGTGCTCTGTCATGCCCTGCCTTTCTGTGGGTGCTGGGGACCCAGACTCAACTCCATGTGTTTGTGCATTGAGCACTTTCCCACTGAGCCTCTCCCCACCCCCAGATGGCATTTTAGATGACTTTTACATTAGCTCAATGCTGGTCCTTTGTCATTTACCCTCCACCAGGGCTGTGTATATATAGTTCTTGTTGAAAAAGCCTAGCATTTGTAGGAAAACTTTTAACTTAGTTGTACTGTGGAGCCATTATTCCTTAAATTTTGGTCTTGCCTGCCAAATCCAAATTTATATCTTAGAAATTTGAATGCTGTTATCACTACACAGATATACACTGGCTCTGCTGATTTGTAATGTTCTAAATCAGCGGTTCTCAACCTTCCTAATGCTTTGACCTTTTAATACATTTCCTCATGTTGTGGTAACTACAACTCTAAAGTTATTTTTATTCATAACTAATTTTGCTACTGTTATGAATCATAATGTAAATCTCTGTGTTTTCCCATGGTCTTAGGCGACCCCCATGGAAGGGGCTGTTCAACCTCCTAAAGGGGTCGTGACCCCAGGTTGAGAACCACTTGTCCAGACCGTCCATCCACATCACTCATTCTGTCTCCTGTTCTTCCCAGCAGGCATTTCCTTGCCGCCAACCTCCAGCTGATCCTCCTGACTGTTTCCCTAGTTTGGGAATTAAAAGTAAAAGACATTATGCCTAGCTGTCTAAATCAATCCCTCCCTCTCTCTCTCTCTCTCTCTCTCTCTCTCTCTCTCTCTCTCTCTCTCTCTCTCTCTCTCTCTCTCTCTCTCTCTCTCTCTCTGAGACAGGGCTTTTCCATGTATCCCTGACTGTCCTGGAACTCACTGTGTGCACTAGGGTAGCCTCAAACTCAGACCTGTTGGTACTGGGACTAAATATGTGTGCTACTATCTCCTGTCTCTAAACCATACTCTTAGCCTCCATCTCTCCAGCTTGTTTCTCAGCAGATGACTGGAACGGTCCATCCTGTTCCACCTCTCCATGTTGCCACGTTCGTGCCCTTATTTGCTCTCTCTGTACTACTTCCTCTATGATGCTCATTTTTTAGCTTGTTTCCTTCAGTTTCAAAGGCTAGAGACCTCTCAACTAAATGAGTCGATAGTTGTTTTAACTTTTACTCAGACAGTTGTAGCCCACCACTCCTCATCTATTTTTTTTTCTTCTTATCAATGACACCTTTGGTTGAACAGCACCATCGGAGTAAGCCATGGGAGCTAATGTCAGCCTGTGCTAGGGAACAGAACATGTTAACAGACTGTCAGATGCCGTCCAGGTCCTTGGTGTGATGCATCATGCCTGTCATTGTCAGCCTCTTTCATTTGCCACACCTGCATGTGCATTTGATCTCAGTGGTATCAGGTTGAACGTCCTTGTGCAGGGGGTGTACTTCTTACTCTAGGCTTTTATACTGGTCTTTTCTCACTTTATTTCCTTGGTCTTGTTTTTGAGACAGGATTTCTATGTAGCTCTGTGTAGCTCGGCTGTCCTGGAACTTGCTATGTAGACCAGCTTGGCCTCGAACTTACTCAGATTCGTCCACCTCAGCCTCTCAAAGTGCTGCGATAAAAGATGTGTGCCGCCACCACCTGGCTCAGTGATCTTTGTTTAACCTCCTATGTGGTCTTCTATCATGTAAACATTTGTACTGTGTTGCTGTATTGCACTTATTTTTAATATTTATATTCAGTAAATGTTGAGCTGAATTGAAGCTGATTGTATTAAGTCCCTCTACAGATCTGCTCTGAACCAGGTCTGTCATGCAGTGTACTTTTTTCCCCCTTGGTTTTTTTGAGATTGGGTCTTAGGTAGCCCAAGCTATCTTTGTCTTCCCTATGTAGCTATGGATGACCTTGAATTCCTTGTCCTGTCTTCATCTCCCAAGTTCTGAGGTTGCAGGCTTAGGCAGTGCTAGGAGCTGGACTTAGATAAGATGCCTGCCTGTTGTTACAAATTCCTTACAGTAGAAATACATAGTTCTTGTTCATTGAAAAAGAGAATGTTCTTTGCATAAATGACAAAATGAACTAAAAAAAAAGTTGCACTGGGTACTCTCTTTGGCGGCTCTGGCCTTAATTCCAATTATGGGGAACTTGGTGAGACCATAACTCAAAATTTAAAGGGTAAAGGGAGGCTGGGGATATAGTTTAGTGATATATGCCAGAGATATGTAATCAATTTCTAGTACTGCAAAAAATTATTACTATTCAGTAGTTAATATTACTCAAATGGGAGAAAGGGAAGAAAAGGAGTGTAACTAAAGACCTGCCAGAGTGATACATTCTTTAAGAGCAAAGGCTGAGCCTATGGTTATCTCCCTTGTCAAGTTTAGTTAGGTTTAAAGTGGTGAGAGCTTGAAGAGTCCTGATACCTCTCAGATTTTGATCATGCTGTTCTCTCTTACTTAACCATTAGGTGCTACAGAGCTTCAAGATAATGGACTATAGCCTCCTGATGTCAATCCACAATATGGATCATGCACAGCGAGAACCCATAAACAATGAAGCACAACACTCAATTGACACTCGCAGGCCAGCCCCGCAGAAGGCTCTTTATTCCACGGCTATGGAATCCATCCAGGGCGAGGCTCGACGGGGTGGCACTATGGAGACTGAGGACCAGTGAGTGGGCTTGGGAGAAGCACCTTTCACACATATTCTCATAGTGCTTTTTCTCGAAGGCACCTTGCTTCTGGAAAAGAGTAGCTTTGATCTTGCAGTGAGGCCAGCAGCATTAATGCTCGTGGGGCCATTGACCGTTCTTTTATAGGGATATAAGAGGGAAAAAATAAAAGAATATGAGAAAAGGAAAATGTCTGAATTTGCAGTTCATATGAGAAAGAGTTGCCTACCCTTAGAAGCCGAGGTGCACATTTGTAAATCACATTAGAATTTTGTTTTGTTTGTTTTGTTATTTGAGACAGGGTTTCTGTATAGCTCTGGCTGTCCTGGAATTACCTCTGTAGACCAGTCTGGCCCAAACTCAGAGAGATCCCCTTACCTCTTCTGGATTTAAAGGCGTTCCCTACTACCACCCAGCTCATGTTAGAACTTTTTTTTTTTTTTTTTTTTTTTTGAGACATTTTCTCTGTGTAGCAGACCCTGGCTATCCTGGAACTCACAGAGTTCCGCCTCCCTCTGCCTCCTTGAGTGCTGGGATTAAAGGCGTGCGCCGCCACAGCCTGGCTCACATTAGAACTTTTATCATAGCTTCCTGTAGGCTTCTTTGAGGAAGGCCTGGTACTGACTTGGGTTTATAAAATTACTATAGTTATGAAAATTTTCAGATGTTTCATTTTTTTTAGGTGTCATATAACATGACTGCCAAGAAAAGTACCCTAGTGGGAACAACTTAGAATATAAAAGGACCAGCATGTTTGTTTTTATTTGGGGACTAGTTCCAAAATTGCTGAATAGTCGTGGTTTCCGTCTCTTTGGAGCTATGTGAAAGAAATGGAAGGAGATAATCACACATGATTCGGAGGGGCTTAGTCTGGAGATGTCAGTTATATTTAGCTCCTAGTCCGTGCCCAGGTTTGCCTGGAGGTTAGGAGAAGCCTCTAGTTGCTAGTGAACAGACTTTCTAACTCTTATCCTTTTGCTTTCCCCAGCATGGGTGGCATCCCTGCCCGGAATAACAAAGGGGAAAGGCTCCTGCTTTATATTGGAATCATTGATATTCTGCAGTCCTACAGGTGAGGGGCATGTGTATCACAGGTTGAGGAAAGGGCACATTGAGATGTGGCCACTCAAGGTTCTTTACTTATTTTCCTTTGGTTATTTTAAGACAAGGCTGGCCTTGAACACAGAGAGATCCACGTGTCTCTGCCTCCTGAGTGCTGAGCTTGAAAGTGTGCACCACTGCCACACAACCTTCCTTTTTTTTTTTAAACTTTCCCTTTTCCATTTTATAAATGTGTTTTACCTTGGTCTATGTATGTGCACCACTTGAATGTCTGGTACCCATGGAGGTCAGAGGAGGGTAAGTCACCATGTAGGTGTTGGGAACTGAACCCAGATCCTCTGCAAAAGCAACAAGTGCTTTTAACTGTTGAGCCATCTGTCCACTCCCCAACATACTTTTAGATGTGTGTGTTTGTGTGTGTGTGCGTGCGTGTGTGTGTGTGTGTGTGTGTATGTGTTTTCTCTTGACAGTGTTTCTCTGTGTAACCTGGGCGGTCCTGGAATTCCCTCTTTAAACCAGCTGGCCTCAGACTCAGAGATCTGCCTGCTTTAGATGTGTTCTTTCTGATGCAAGAACAGTGATCACAGTCCGGTTACCTTTAGGTTTTAGGTGCTTTATTCCCTGGCTTTTCTGGCTTACCGCCTCTTCAACACGATATATACTTTGTGTGGATACCAAGTCAGTCCTCAGACGCTTAGGGCAGAGCTCTCCATCTGCCCTGACTCTCCGTGAGAAACCTGGGGGTTGAGTCATCCTCCATACGGTGAGATAGCTGGGAGCACGTTCTCATTCCCACAAGGGGAAGATAGGTTTATGTGTGAGGTAAAAATGACAAGCCTGTGACAGTAGAGTGGTGATGAGGGAGGAGCTAAAGTAGACTGACTGTCAGTATTTGATTTACCCATTATTATTACTAAAATTTTGTTACGCATATTTATCTGTTGTGTATGTTTATGCCACAGAGGACAACTTGTAGTTTCTCTCCATTTTGTGGATCATGGGGATTAAACTCAGGTTATCAGATGTGGTAGCAAGCACCTTTACCCCTGAGCCATCTCACCAGCCCTCTTACACACGTGTAGCTCTACTCTCTCAGCTTTACCCTTCTATTCCTTTAGCTTTCTTTTTTCTCTTCTGGTTCATTGGTTGTTCTGAGTTTTGTTTTTGTTTTTCAGACAGTGTCTCACATGTAGCCCAGGCAGACCTGGAGCTCACAACAATCCTCTAGACCCAGTCTCCCAAGTGCTTGGTTACAGGCATGTGCTATTGCCTGATCCTGCCTTTCCTTTACAATTAATTAATTTTGTTTGGCTTTGCTCTTCCAGCAATTGAACCAGGGCCTCATATATGTTGGCAAGTGTTTCATTACTGAACTGTCCCGCTCATTTAATTGGCTTAGCTAAAAACAGCACTGGTCTCCGTGTGGAATAGGGCTACCATGGTAGTTCTTCAGAAAGCCAGTATACCACAATGGGTATACTTGCCCTGTGTTTATCTTTTTAAGGTTTTCTGATATCATGGTCTCTTAGCCCTTTAAAATAAGTAATTATAATGGCCTTTCATTTAAAGACAATGTGTGATACACATTTTTCTTGGCAGGTTTGTTAAGAAGTTAGAGCACTCTTGGAAAGCACTGGTACATGATGGGGTGAGTATAGCAGTTAGCTAAAGGCCTCCTCCCCACCTCATATGTATATGTGTAGTCTATGTATTATTCATTTCTTATGTGTATACATAATGAATACATCTCATTTCTGGTAGGGTTTCAGTGTAAGGGAACAAGGCCCTTGGATGACACAGCCTCTTTCTGGGCCTTTCTGTTTACTCTGTAGTCATCTCTTCTATTCAACAGGACACAGTATCAGTGCATCGTCCAGGCTTCTATGCTGAGCGGTTCCAGCGCTTCATGTGCAACACAGTGTTCAAGAAGATTCCCTGTAAGTGGCTTCTACCAGATGACCCCCCAGTGGCTCCCTTACCCCAAGTGATGGTGGGCAGGACACCTCTGTCAGGGAGCTGCCAAGGCCAGAGGCCTCTCCTGCTCTGCCTACATCCTGTGAGCGCTGCTTCTCGTCTTTGTGTCAGTCACTGTCTGTCCCAGTCGTTTCCGAGTTGCTGCTCCCCCCTGGCTCTCCCTACATGTATCGCTGAGGTGAGGGCCATTTCTGGGGATTGTGGGACTGGAAAAAAAAATGTGTAGCTCTCACTGTAGACTTTGTGACACAGGCTCGGGTGTCTAAGAACAGACTTTTGTGTAGAAAAGAACAGGCAAGGATGTTAGCAGTATTCTTAACTTCCCTCCCATGTCCAGGGCCCAGGAATTACCCTGCTAGTTCAAGTGGTTGAAGCCTTGTTGATGACTGTTGAAGGAGTTTTTAGTCTTTCTTGATACACAAGTACCAATGTTTTTTTTTTTTCAAACTCTGTTTTGACACTGGCAGATTCAAGTCTTCCTCCTTTGCTGTCATCATAGGCATCAGTTGTCCCTTAGTGAGGTGAAGAAGGCGTAGACATCACGGACAGGCTGTGAGGCCTAAAAATCAAAGTGAGCACCAGTGTAAATTACAATGCTGTGTGCATCAGGACTAAGAAGGGGTAGAGATGTGTTGTCTGTAGCTTTTATTATGTTAGTAAAGAAAAAGTCATTCCGTAAGTGAAGCCGGGCAGAAAGCTGTGTTCGTGTTGCTTCGTCTTAAGTTTTCTGTTTCTTTCCAGAGTGAGGGGACTCGTCTCTCTTCTCTGAGCAGTAGTACTCTGTAGGCCACCTTTTCTGACATTAACCCGTTTTCTGCCTTTGCTTGAGAACTACTTTGTGCATGTGTTGGGGATACTAGCAGTTGTGTCTTGTCTGTCTTGGTGATGGTTTCTGAGGTGGGTGCTAAGTAGGCTCTTTCTTTCCCTTTTGAAGTGAAGCCTTCTCCTTCCAAAAAGTTTCGGTCTGGCTCGTCTTTCTCTCGGAGATCAGGCCCCAGCGGCAACTCCTGCATTACTTACCAGCCATCGGTCTCTGGGGAACACAAAGCACAAGTGACTACAAAGGCGGAAGTGGAGCCAGGTCAGCGCCAGGGCTGGGGTCCCCTTGCATTTGGACACTCCCTCCCTTCATCTGAGGTCTCATGTTCTCTGGCCAGGACTCTACTCCCCATTTCTGTGCAATAGAAACTAACTTGCTAACTTGTCTTGGGTTTTTGTTTTATCCCCCCCAAGACAGGGTTATCTGTGTAACCCTGGCTGTCCTGGAATTCACTCCATAGACCAGGCTGGTCTCAAACTCAGATCCTCCTGCCTCTGCCTCCCAAGTGCTGGGGCTAAAGGCATGTGCCACCATGCTCAGCTGTTCGTTTGTAGACGGGTTCTCACTATGTAGCTCAGGCCCTCGTGGAATTCACTATGTATGTAGCCAAGCTGACCTCAACCTCATAACCCTCCTTTCTCAGACTCCCAAGTACTGGAATTACAGGAATGCATCACCACGCCCCTCTAAGTCACTACATGTTTTCCCTGACTATACTATCCTTTATTTATTGCTTAATTTCTTGTTTATCGATTTTCTTTTTTCTCCAGATGTACACCATGGGCGTCCTGATGTCTTACCTCAGACTCCACCTTTGGAAGAAATCAGTGAGGGCTCACCTGTTCCCGGTCCCAGTTTCTCACCTGTAGTTGGAGAACCTTTGCAAATACTAAATTTGAGGTTGGTTTTTTGGCCTGTTACTTTATATAATCTCTTTCAGGTCCTCAGAAATCTTCATTTTGATGATTTTCAAAAGAGGAGAGAGAGAGAGAGAGGAGTTTATTGTTTGCTTGGTTGTTTTTGAGACAGTCTCACTGAATAGCCCACGCTTATCTCAGATGGGCGATCCTTCTGTCTCATCAGTCTCCTATGTCCTGGGGTTGCAGTCAAGCATTCAAGAGGCTAGTAATAATCATGACTTAAGTTTGTCACCTAGTCACCTAGTTTGTTATCTTTTACATCATAATAAATTACTCCCATACTTTATGACTTAAAATAAGATACATAACTGGGTATTCTGGGGCAGAAAGATTTCTGAGTTCAAGGCTAGCCAGCATTATAGAGTGAGACCCTGCCCCACAAAAACCCCACAACTTTTATAAGAAATTTTTAACTCTGTGCGTGTGCGTGCGTGTGCGTGCGTGTTTGGGTAGCAGCCTCTAGTGATCTCTTGGTGTTTCTCTGTCTCAGGCCTTCTTGGTAAGTTAGCTCTGTTTCTGCTGGTAGAATTCTAGGAAAGAGTCATTCCTTCGTGTGACTCTTACTAGGTTTACTCCATTAGATAAAAGCCTCGCTCACGAATATCTTTTTTTTCTTCTCTTTTTTTTCTAATTATTTTTCCCTTTATTTTATGTGTATGAGTATTTTTTTCTCCATGTATGTCTGTGTACCATGTGCCAGGTGCCACAGGGACTAGCATTGGATCACTTGGAACTGGAGTTCCAGGTGGTTATGAGTTGGATGCATGCTGGGAACTGAACTTAGGTCCTATGCCAGAGCAGTAAGTTAGCCATCTCTGCAGTCCACAGCTGCCTTCCTCATATGCCCTATGCTTTTAGGGTTAAGAGTATCTGAGACAATACTGCAGCTTCTGTTTGTTTTTCTTAGTGGTACTTGAGGATAGAACCCAAGACTTTATATATGCTAGTTACATCTGTATCTCACTCTTTGTTTCGTTGTTTTAGAAAAAGTCTCAACGTATGTAACTTTGAATAGGCTGGAATTTGCTGTGTAGACAGGGTGTTATGGGATTGCCGTGCTATTGGCAACACAACACAGGATGGCTACTGGAACTCACAGTGTTAGGGTTAAAGACATATACTACCTTACCAGACTTAGGCCTTTGTTTTTGAATTTTAAATTTTTTTTTCACTTTTTTTTTTTTTTTTTTTTTTTTTTTTTTTGTGGGGTAGAGGGCGCGCATATGCCATATTGTGTATATTGGAGAACAGCCTTCCATGTAGGTTCCAGGGATCAGACTCGGATTATCAGGCTTGGTGGCAAGCACTTTAACTGAGCGTATAACCAGCCTTATTTATTGGAGATGTCTGACTCTGTAACGTAAGTTGGCCTTCCCAGTACCAGTATTGCAGTGTGAGGCATGGTAGACAAGGGGGACAAGCACCTTTGCCTCTGGGCTCCATTATTACCACTGCATTGCTACATTATAGGTTTCTGTTAGGGAAACACTACATAGGAATTTGTATTATGTATTAATACAAATTATGTGTTAACATGATAAATTACTCCATAACCTAGCAGTTAGAAATAAACATTGTTGGGGTTGGAGAGATTTCTCAGAGGTTAAGAGCACTGGCTTCTCTTCCAGAGGTCCCGAGTTCAATTCCCAGAACCCACATGATGGCTCACAAGCCATCTATAATGAGATCTGGTGCCCTCTTCTGGTGTGCAGGCATACATGCAGACAGACCACTGATAACAAACATTGCTGACTTGTGTTCTGTGGTCAGGAGTTTAGATGAATCCTCTGGCTCAGGAGCTCTTGAGTGGTCACTGTGAAACTCTAGACTGGGCAGCTGTCTTAACTGAGCCTTCCCCTCAGTTCTGGGGGAGGAAGCTTAGTAACAGAACATTTAACAAGCACTTGTGAGATCCTGTGCTCATCTTCCAAAAAGAAAGTTTGAGCCAGGCATGGTAGGTAGCTCACACGGTCCCAGCATTTAGGAAACTGAGGTAGGGGGACTGTCATGAGGTCAGCCTGGACTGACTACATTTTGAGTTACAGATTGCTAAAGTAATCCTGCCTCAAAAACCCAAAAGTTTGATCAGGTGTTGGCGCAAACCTTTAATCACAGCATTCGGGAGACAGAGGCAGGGGATCTCTGAGTTTGAGGCCAGCATGGTCTACAAGGTAGACCCCATAGGCTAAAAAAAAAAAAAAAAAAAAAAAAAAAAAAAAAAAAAAAAAAACTATATAGACAAACTGTCTTGAAAAATCTCCCCCAAAACAAAAACAAACAAAGAAGTTTGGCAAGGGGTGGTAGGGCAAGGATCATCTTCCAAGCTCAGTTAATATGGCTGTTGTTATAATCTAATTCTTTCAAGGCTGTTGAACTGGGTGCTCAATTCATTACAGACTGTTGGCCAGTGGTACTTATTCCTTAGTTGCTTGTCATTTCCTTTCTATAGCTAGCTTTCTTCAGAGAAAACAAAGAAAACCTTCATTCAAGAAGCAGCCACTTAGCCAGCTGGTCAGTGTTGGTGCACGCCTTTAATCCCAGCACTAGGGAGGCAGAGGCAAATGGATCTCTTTGAGTTCAAGGTCTGCCTGGTCTACAGAGAGAGTTCTGGGACAGCCAGAGAAACTCTGTCTCAAAAGAATAAGCTGCCACATTCTTTTTTTAACCTAGCCTCAGAACTGACATTTTTGTATTTCTGCTGCATCATATTGTAGAAGAAAGTCCCTGAGTGCAGCCCACAATGGAGACAGGAGACAGGTCAGGAAGCAGATAGTACTGGGAGCAGCTTTGGAGATCACCTTCCACCATGTGGACAGAAAGGAAAACGGGGTCAGAGGAAGTGCTTTAGAGTAGTACTACTGTAGACAGGCCAGTGGCACATGCCTGGGAAAGGGAAGCAGGAGAATCAAGAGTTTAAATAACCCTCAGCTACATAGAGACCCATTCTAGTTAGAGACCCTGAGACCCTGTCTGAAAAAACAAACAAAAAACCTAATTAAACCAATAATACTTACAAATGTATTAGCTTCAGGCCAGTGGAATGGCTTAGTCTTTAAAGGTGTTTGCCCTTAAGCCTGATGAGTTTGACCTTCAAAACCCTTATGGTGTAAAGAGAACTGATTTTGTGGTTTCCCCCCCCCCCCCACACACACACAGCACACACCCCAAATGCAAACAGTTTTAATTCTTGTAACTTCCTTTTTGTTTGTCATTTTGTAGTGCTTGTGATTGAATTTAGAGCCTGTTAATGTTAGGCACTGAGCTTTATACCACCATGCTCTCCCCAAAGCTCTCTCTGCTTGTTTGAGTTGTTAGATAATAACCACTGCTAAGATTCCTCTGCCTCTGCCTCCCACATGCTGGGGTTAAAGGTGTGCTTTACCACCTTTGACTTTGAATCTTGAAACAGTTTTTCATAAGGTTGCCCAGAATAGCCTTGAAGTCACTCTGTAGCCACACAGACCTTGAGCTAGCAATCCTCCAAGTAACTGGGATTGTGTGCATGTACCACTGTGCCTAGCTTAAATTTAGTAGCTTCTAGGTCTTCTTTTCTGTGTCATTAATCAATCCTTCCACTGTGGTGTGGGTTCCAGGGATCAAACTCAAAGCTGCCGGGCTTGAGCAGCAGGCTCCTTTTATGTACTGAACCATCTCTTCAATCCAGTTGTGTTTTGTGAATCTTTTTTGGTTTTTCGAGACAGGGTTTCCCTGTAGTTTCTAGAGCCTGTCCTGGAACTAGCTCTTGTAGACCAGGCTGGCCTCGAACTCAGATCCGCCTGCCTCTGCCTCCCGAGCACTGGGATTAAAGGTGTGCGCCACCACCGCCCAGCGTGTTTTGTGAATCTTAAAAGAAATATGAAGAGGCAGTATAATTGACATTGGATGTGCTGAGGGTGGAAGCCAGGGTTATACATGCTGTGCATGTTCTGTTACTTGAGCTACACCCACAACTTCCTTTGTCTTCTAATTCTCTGCATTTTCTCTTTTTCTCCTCTTGTTAGTTCAACCTTGGAAAAGCTTGAAGTTGCAGAGTCAGAGTTCACCCATGTGAGTACCTGGGGTCTAGGGAAGGCGATTGCATGCAGGGTGTAAAGTGGATCACTGATGGAACAGAGCAAAAAGTTGATTGGGAAATATTGGTATACCCTTGAGCCTTGCTTTTAAAAGGTTTTGTGATCAGGCATGATGGCACATACCTTTAATCCAGTACTTGGAAGACAGAATTTAGGGCCAGCCTGGTCTTTCCAGGCCAGCCAAGGCTATATAGTGAGATTCTGTCTCCCCAAAGTAAAAAGGTTTGTGGTTTTAAAACCTCATACTTGGAGCAGGGCCTGGTGGTGCACACTTTTTATCCTAGCACTCAGGAGGCCGAGGCAGAGGCAGGTGGATCTCTGTGAGTTCTTACAGAGTGCCTTGTAGGAAGGCCAGAGCTACACAGAGAAACACTGTGCCCAAAAAAAAAAAAAAAACAAAAACAAAAACCAAAAACAACTTCATACTTTGGAAGTGGAAACTAAAAAGAAAAGGAAAAAAGTCAATTTTGCTAGCTAAGATGAAACAAACTTGATTCCATTCCTACCTCCTTGTCTCATGTTTCATGGTCAACTTAACATTCTTTCTCTTTTCAGTGAGCAGTGAGCCTGAGAAGACCTGAAACGAGACTCTACTATCACTTTGATCCCAAGATGTCAGCCCTTGCCCCAGGAATGCTGAGTCGTCTTCTTGGTCATCAAAAGAGGAGAGAAGTGTGGAGCTAGCAGGGCTCTCCAACACAGTTCTCCCCTTCCTCTGGGCATTAGTGCCTTTGACAGTCGAGGACAGCAGTGTCCCCACCGCTCCAGAATTGGGTGGCATGAATTTTCCCCGGGCCAGCCATGGCCTATGTAACTGAATAATTTTCATACCCCATTCTTTGTGTGGAGGTGGGGCTGCTGGACGAGGTGGTTTTCTTCTCTTCACCTTTCTCCTGGAGCTGGACTCTTACTTCCTCAGGACAGACTAGTTGGACATGGTTCTACCTTCGCTCTTCCCTCTGGTCTTTGAGAAGACCCCAGTGATTTTTTTTAAAGGCTTTTTGGGGGAGAGTAAGGATGATCCTACTCCCAGCCTTCTTTCTTCCTCACAAAAGGAAAAGGACAAACAGCACATGTTGTGAATTCAAGTCAGTCTCAGATAAAAGTTGTAGAAGTGTTGAGAAGAGCCCTAGTGTTTGAAGCAGAAAAGCTATGCCCCGCCAGTAGCTGCTCCCCTCCCACACTTAGGGCCGAGGGAGTCGTGAGGGGCATGGCCCCCTGTACCCTTTGTTAAACAATGGGGCAGCCTTGTTAGGAAAGTAGACCTTCTCAGCAGGGCTCTACTCACTGCCAGGTCATACAGTTATTACTATTTTGCAATTTGGAATGTATTCTAATAGTTTTTCTAAATATAAAGAATTATCAAATGATTTTAGACCATTCTCCAAAGGAGATTTCTTTGTCCTTCCCTTATTTCCAACAGTATTCTGCTCTTTGTGGAGCTCTGGTGGAGGGGGACATTTGTGTCTGTGTAACAGGCAGTCCGTATCTATGAGGTTAGAGAATATTTTCTTAAACTCCTGGGGAGCCACAGACTTCCCTCAGTAGGGTGATCGCATGTCACCTGGCCTGCCCCCTTGCTTTGTTAGAGAGCTGGAAGTGGGGTCTCAAACCCTGTCCTCTCTCAGGGTTGTGGTCCCTCCGGCCCCGGCCTGCGGGGCGGTGCATGGTGTTGCAGGCAGGCTGTTGAAATCCCACGTTGTTACTTTTCCAGTCCGTCCCGCCTTGATATCAAGTTAGCCTACCCCTAAGTAACTGTCTATATTAGACACCCCAGCCAGCTTCTGGCTGCCTGTCTTTGCTGCCATGTTCTTTTTTACAAGAAGGAAAGAAACAATTCTTGCTATTTTTTTCATAATTTACTATTTATGATGTATTTAAGTGTTGTATTCAGGACAAAGTTCTGTAAGGGGTGGGAGGGAATATTTGAGGGAGGGCTTGGATTAGGAAAAGGACATGGGGAGTCAACATTTTTATGGAGTGTTACTATTTGTCTCTTCTTTGTATTGTTGAAAATGACAAATGCGATATAAAGGAATAAATACCTGGTTTTCATGTATTAAAATTCTATCAAATACTTGACCCACTTTTAAATATTTTCGTTACCCTGGTAGTGATGGTTTTATTACATTTTCATACATGTACATAGTGTGCGTGATCGTCCTCACCTCCCTTGCTGCCCTTTCTTTAGAGCTGTTTGTTATGGCTTAGTTGTTGGTGCTAGGGCTAAACCCAGGGAGAAAGAACTTGTGCCTGATTGCTGAGCCGCACCCCAGCCTTATTGGATCTTTTCCACATCCCCTCTGCTCCAGCTCTGTCCTCCACCCAGGCTCAGTTTGTGTTAGCGTGAACAAAATCTTCACCCAGCCTTCCCATCCTTCAACTGAAGTGTGATTCAAGCTGAGAGCAGTGGCTTCAGTTCCCAACTGCAGTAGTTTAAACTTGAAGAACTCTTGTAGATTGTAACTCAGTCTATTAACTCAAGGATTTGAGAATCCAAAGCTGAGTTCACTCGGCTTGAAGAGAAGAGGAAGAGTAAGGAGAGCAAGGTGTCATTTGGCCCTAGAATTCCTTCTGACTAACCTAATGTGCTTCTCTTGGAAAATTACAGAGGTGCCCTTCTTTTTTTTTTTTTTTTTAAATAAGGTGTAATTTTTGATTCTTTGTTTTTTGTTTTGTTTTGTCCAGGCATCCAAAGTTCTTCTGTATTGTTGGGGCATCCATCTTCAGCTTACAGGCCCATAGTACCTAGCAGACTTTTCCAGAGTTAAGTAAGCATGGCATCTTGGTAGCCAGCATTTTGCTGTGGTTCCATTAAGAGATTTAGTTTTCCTGATTCACCAATAGCAGGGAAAAAGCAGTATTTTTAAAATGCTGGCTTTCTGGGCCATGTAGAGGGAGCTGCAGGCAGGCCTGCTTTTTGTCCCACCCGGCTCCCAGCCGCCTGGCTAGCTTATGCCCCAAAATAACAACACACAAACTGTATTCATTTAAACACTGCCTGGTCCATTAGTTTCAGCTTCTTACTCACATCTTGACTAACCCATATCTAATAATCTGTGTAACACCACGAGCGGTGTCTTACGGGGAAAGATTCAGCATGTCTGACCTGGCAGCTGGCTCCATCGCGTCTGTCTCACTGAGGAGAGGCATGGCAATTGCCCAAGGCATCTGCCTTACTTCCTTCTTCCTGTTCTGTCTACTCCACCCACCTAAATCCTGCCCTACCAAAAAGCCAAGGTGGTTTCTTTATTAACCAATGAGAGTCCTCCATCAGGGCCATGTTGCCAGCATGAACTCTTGACTCTTTCTCGAGGTCCACCTACAGAGCATTTGAGTGGGATCGGTGAGCAGACTGGTACAACTTGCTTAATGGCAACATAGACCTACTGTGCCTAGAGATGGGGCACTGTGCACAGCTCTCGCAGGCAGCAAGCAGCTCCACCATGCTGGACTGGGCAAGGCAAGCAGGAAGTACCATATTTCCCCAAGCAATGGTGCCGCTTAAGTTTTAAAAAGCACTCTTGAACAATAAAGGATTACAGATACACAATAGGACAAATTCAGATATAAAAGACCTCTAAATGGGTCACAGAGTTGGATAAATACGTAGGCTTGGGAGAGAAAAGAAAAAGTATAGAGAGTCATAAAAATAAATAAATGGTTTAAAAACAAAGTCTTTAAAGAGACAGAGTACATACAGTCACAGATTGAAGCAGCAAAGATAAATATTAAAAAGTAATAGAGTAAAAATAAGCCATGTAAAGCTGGAATATACACAGAGAGTCTGGATTTTTATATTGTGTCTTCTTTGAATTTTTTTGACTGTGAAGGAGCTAAGTACAGAGAGACATTTCATTGTATGGGCTGCTAAGCTAAATCAGCATGTATATTATAAAGGTATCTTGTTTTTAAAACTTGAGTCTAAGGATATGTTGCTTTGGAAAAGAGGTTTTCCTTTTGTTTCTACAGAGGGTGAGAACCTGTGGAATCCTCCCGGACTAATGTGGTTTGATGGACCAAGAGCCCCTGAAAGGTTGCCTTGAATACCCCTCAAAAATTATTTTGCCCAATAAAAAGCAAGAAGCAGTTTAGAGAAGAACTATGCTCATATTCCCATATATTGTTTATAATTTTTTTACATTTAAAGGAGGATGTGCTATAAAGATTTGCATGGGTATGGATCTTGATTTATTGATACAAATTTAAGGTCAATTTTGTTATACTGTGTATATTTCTCCTCACAGGTATTGTGTTTGTGCAGTTCATTTAAAAATGTATAAGAAATATAGATATGAGAGGCAGGTGGATCTTTGTGAGTTCGAGGCCAGCCTGGTCTACAAGAGCTAATTCCAGGAGAGGCTCCAAAGCTACAGAGAAACCCTGTCTCAAAAAAAAAAAAAAAAAAGAAAGAAAGAAAGAAATATAGATATGGAACCGAATAGAAGACCCGGATATCAATCCACATATCTTTGAACATCTGATCTTTGATAAAGAAGCAAAAAATATCAAATGGAAAAAAGAAAGCATATTTAACAAGTGGTGCTGGCATAACTGGATATCAACATGTAGAAGAATGAAAATAGACCCATATCTATCACCATGCACAAAACTCAAGTCCAAATGGATCAAAGACCTCAACAGAAAGCCAGGCACACTGAACCTTATAGAAGAGAAAGTAGGAAGCACACTTGAACGCATTGGCACAGGGAACCACTTCCTAAATAGAACCCCAGCAGCACAGACACTGAGAGAAACAATAAATGGGACCTGAAACTGAAAAGCTTCTGTAAAGCAAAGGACATGATCAACAACACAAAACAACAGCCTACAGAATGGGAAAAGATCTTCACTAACCCCACATCAGACAGAGATCTGATCTCCAAAATATACAAAGAACTCAAGAAATTGGACACCAAAAGATCACATAATCCAATAAAAAAAATGGAGTACATACCTAAACAGAGAACTCTCAAGAGAGGAATCTAAACTGGCTGAAAGACACTTAAGGAAATGTTTAACATTCTTGGTCATCAGAGAAATGCAAATCAAAACAACTCTGAGATTCCATCTTAAACACCTGTAAGAATGGCCCAGATCAAAAACACTAATGACAACTTATGCTGGAAAAGCTGTGGGGAAAAGGGAACATTTCTGCATTGCTGGTGGGAATGCAAGCTGGTACAACCCCTTTAGATGTCAGTGTGGTGATTTCTCAGAAAATTAGGACACAACCTTCCTCAAGACCCAGTAATACCACTTTTGGGTATATATCCAAAGGATGCTCAATTGTACCACGAGGACATGTGCTCAACTATGTTCATAGCAGCTTTGTTTGTCATAGCCAGAACCTGGAAACAACCTAAATGCCCCTTGACTGAAGAATGGATAAGGAAAATGTGGTACTTTTACCCAATGGAGTACTACACAGCAGAAAAAAATAACGACAGCTTGAATTTTGCAAGAAAATGGATGGAGCTAGAAAACATTATTTTGAGTGAGGTAACCCAGACACAGAAAGACAATTATCACATGTACTCACTTATAGGTGGTTTTTAAACATAAAGCAAAGAAAGCCAGCTTACAAACCACAATCCCAGAGAATTTAGACAACAATGCAGACACTAAGAGAGACTTACATAGATCTAATCTACATGGGAAGTCGAAAGTAGAAAAAGACAAGATCTCCTAAGCAAATTGGGAGCATGGGGCCCTTGGGGGAAGTTTGAAGGGGGAGGGGAGAGGCAGGAGGGGAGCAGAGAAAAATGTAGAGCTCAATAAATATCAATAAAAATGTATAAAATAAAAGGAATATAGATAAGTAAATAATCATCTATAATAGTCAAGCTTGTAGTCATGTTAGTTAGGTTTTCTAGATATATAGAGATATATTTCAGTTAGATATTCTTCAAATCTTTCAGAGACCTCCAGAATATGACATTTAAAATGTTTAATAACTTAGGGCTTTTCATGACAGTGAGACACATCTGCTCCTGGCAGCACCAATTACTTCAAGAGCAAGATGGGCATTGAAGAGGCTCATTATGGAGTTGGTTAGCCATTTGGGCAACAAAAAAAACTGCTCTTGCCCTGACACCTTGATAGACTGGACATACAGGACCTATAGAAAAATGGCTGCTGAGCCGGGTGGTGGTGGCGCACGCCTTTAATCCCAGCACTCGGGAGGCAGAGGCAGGCGGATCTCTGAGTTCGAGGCCAGCCTGGTCTACAAGGGCTAGTTCCAGGACAGGCTCTAGAAACTACAGGGAAACGCTGTCTCGAAAAAACCAAAAAAAAGAAAAAAAAAAAAGAAAAAATGGCTGCTGAACTTGCCTAAAGGTGAGATGATCCTTTGGGGTTCCTGCTTCATGAAAGAGTCTGCTAGACATTCATCAGGATACAAGAAAAAGGACTGTCAAATCTTGCCAAGACAGGTTAAGATGGTTCTGAAAATTTTCCTGCCTCTGAAATGGTCTGTCAGTTACTCTAGGCCTTAGCCAATGTTGGTTGCTCCAACATTGCAAATGAGACTTTGGGTGATTGCCCAGGTAGCCAGTTGTCTCTGTTATTTGTTTCACATTTTCTGAAGTTGCTTGATTGCATTTCCTGCCCACTCAAGTAATATTATTTCCCTTTTCAGATCTTTGATGGGATTGAAGACTAGATAGTTGTAGTTACTTTCCTCTCATGACTTGGCCAAGTTATTTATTATACAAGACTTAAACTCATTACGATAGGATAATTATTGAAACATTTATCACGTTTCTTGCTTGATATATTTGTTCTTATTGTATATAACTTTGTATTAGGCTTAAAACTTTTTTATTTCAACAAAAGGGGGAGAAGCTGTAGGAATTCCACTACCAGTAGCCTGTAAGTTACCCGCCCACTTGGGCGTGGCCTCTTATACTATATATGCTGATGTAAAGCACATGTCTGGTCTCTAGCTTCCAGCTGCTAGATTTTGTTCCTGTTCCCCATTTGTGCAGAGGACTGTTATGTAGGAGAGTAATCTGTAAGTCTCCCTTAAATAAATAACCCTTTATTATTTATAATTCTGAATCATGTGGGATTATTTTCTGAGTTCCACCATCAGATTGGCCTCAAAATTTCATTTAAAAAAATCCTGTCAATAGTAAAGGTTTAAAGAAAGTTTTCTATTATATGGCAATAAGCTAAGGAGATTATAAATAAATGTCCTACTTGCTCTTTCTATAACCAAATACCATTACCTGCAGGGAATAACCCAAAGGGTACTCAAAGGAAGGAAATCTGGCAGATGGACATGTTCCACTTTACAGAATTTGGAAAATTAAGATATGTACACTGCACCATTGACACTCACTCATGTTTTTAATGGGCAACTGCCTTGAGCTTAGAAAAGATTGATTCAGTAATCACTCATTTATTAAAAGTTATGGCCATCATGGGTATACCTGCACAAATAGAGACAGCAGCAAATGTCTCTAAAAAAAATAAGTTTTTGGGGGGGGGCCGGGCGGTGGTGGTGCAGCACTCAGGAGGAGCTCTGTGAGTTCGAGGTCAGCCTGGTCTACAAGAGCTAGTACCAGGACAGACCCCAAAGCTACAGAGAAACCCTGTCTTGAAAAACAAAACCAACCAACCAGCCCACCAAACACAAAAAGAATCAGCCCACACACATCTTCTCATTGTGTCTCTTTTTTATTGTTCCATCCTCCAAAGTTTCCAGTTTCTATACACATACAGACACAATCAGCGATTCTCTGGTAATAGCAAAGGTTACAGAACTTGCATTTTTCTGGGTCATAAATGAAGATAAGGGTTACACAAAGCGTAACTGTCGGCTTATGTTACGGCTAAGGGGAAGCATGACTTGTGAGCATGGGCATATCTGAGGGGCAGAAGGGTCAATTGAGGGGAGGGCTATGATTTCTAATTTTGTGTGTGAAACAATATTCCTAATTGTGGCTAGTTAAACTAGAAGTTTGCAATTGAGACGTGGGGGAAAAGGGTGGAGGAATGCAGCAATGCTGGCTTTCTTTAAGCACTTCCTTTGACCCCCCCCTCCTTCCTGGCCACAGGGTATCCATGGCAACCGGTGTAAACTGCGGAAGGAAGCACGCAGTGTTTATTCTGCTTTAGCATTTTCGTCAAATGTTAGCTGGCTAAAAGGTGGGGGGGATCTCTCAAATCTAAAAATCACATTTTACACCCTTCGTGGTTAGAACAAAGGGAAATCTATGGTCATGTAGTGTAAAATCCGGGACCTGACGATATCCAGCCGCCTGACCGAAGTGGGGGCGCCTGTGCCCCTTGAGGCCAGTGTGAGAAGCTAGTTAAGTAATCAATAGCCTTGTTACCTCTCAGGGTTAAGATATAAATAAATAGTTAATTTCCTAGACTAAGATCTTGTATCAATAAAACCGAGGTGAAGGTAAGTGCACAGTATTCTAGCTTGTTAAAGTAGATCAGGCGTCAGTTGAAGTTGCTCTCTCATCTCGGCCGTGGGTGAATTTAGGGCACCCAAGTCGTCGTCCTCCTTGAGGGCAATGAATCAACCAGCTGAGACACGCTGTACCCTCCTCTCAGTACCTATCTTTGAAGGTCTCAACTGTGATCTATATGTACGACTCCTCTCCTGGCCAGATGTCCTGCCATAATAGATAATTGTGGGGACCCAGCTTCCAAAGTTCTATCAGGGAATGGAGCAAAGATCTGACTGTGAGAACAAAGGTTTTTTTGACTGTGTGAATATTTTCACATCAGAGCCCCAGGGAGTGGGAAAGGTCATCCGATATGCCAGTATGTGAGGAAGAGTGTGCCCAGTAATTGATTACTACACTGCTGAGCATTTGGGGACGAATCCCACCATAGAAAGGGAGCGCTATGGCTTCCCAGGGGATTTACAGTAAGGACAGCGACTGTTCAAACATCAAATACTCCGAATGCCTTGCCATTGGGCCCCTCCATCGGGGTGCCAGATCTCAGTGGGTTAGCCTTGTGACTTGTCCGACCGCCGAGTTCTCACTGCCTAATGCTATGGACCACAGCTGTCAGGGCAGGATCTCAGATGGGGCTGGAACCTGGAGCAGGAGCAGAGGCCAAGGAGGGGAGCTGCTTGCTAGTGTGCTCCACGTGGCTTTCTCAGTCTCCTTTCTTACAGATCCGGGGACCAGCAGCCCAGGGCTGGCACCACCCACAGTGGGCTGTCACTCCCTATCAATCACTAACTAAGAAAATGCTCCACAGGCTTGCTTGCAGCCTGATCATTAGGGAGGCAGTCCTCAACCGAGGTTCCATTCTCTCTGATGACTCAGCTTCTGTCGTGTTGACATAAAGCTCCCTCTCTCTCTCTCTCTCTCTCTCTCTCTCTCTCTCTCTCTCTCTCTCTCTCTCCTCTCTCTCTTCTCTCTGTCTCTCTCTCTCTGTCTCTCTCTGTCTCTCTCTCTGTCTCTCTCTCTCTCAACAAAATAACACACAGTAGTGGTGGTGTTAAGGTCCAGGAGAAGTCCCAGAAAAGACCATCAGACATGTATGCCATCAGCAAGAGCGATTATTTGAGAGCAAAAAGAACCAGCATGCTGGGGCTGCACATCCAACACAAAGGGCAAACTCCTTTTATACATAGCTGAAAGAATTCTAAAGGAAGTGAGGCAGTCCTATCCAGGACTGGCTAACTAAGTGGCAATCATTTCTGATCACATTTCTGATCAGCTTGGACTTGCAGGGGATGGCTAAGGTTATAGGTTTTCCGTCTTCTGTCCTTATTTGATCATTGCCTTGGGATCCTGTGGGGGTGGGCTCAGGCCTGGTGTGAGCAGTTCCCCTCATCCCTGCCATCAAGGGCATTGGTGACTGATTATCTTTGTCTGTGATTTCCTCAGAAACTACCTGTCCAGTTTCTAGAGGCAGGAGCTGAGGCCTAGTTTTTAACTGAGTTATTAGGAGCTCGTCATGGCCTTTGCCAGGCCCTCTCAGTGGCACATACCTCAAAGCCCAGCACCCAGCCCTTTATGCTCCATGAGGAAGGAGAGAAAGACACCTATTTGCTGTGGAATAACCCTGTTGTAGGGATGCCGCTTGTTTGAAATAATCACACAGAAACTGTATTAATTAAATCACTGCTTGGCTCATTAGCTCTGCTTTTTATTGGCCAACTCTTACATCTCAATTTAACCTTTTCCTATTAATCTGTGTATTGCCACGTGGCTGTGGCTTACTGGCAAGGTTCTGGCATGTCTGTTCCTGATTGTAACATGAAGGGGCCCGCTTGTTGGGGTTTCTGTACTGCCCAGTACCCCACAGCCCACAAGCCCCAAAGAAAATCACACAGAGATCTCCATAAGTTATAAAACTGATTGGCCCATTAGCTCAGGCTACATATTAGCTCTTGTAGCTTATATTAACCCATTATTCTGATCTACTTTAGCCATGTGGTTCAGTACCTTTCTCAGCAGGGCAGCTCACATCTTGCTTCTTTGGAGTCTGGGCAGGAGTGGGAGGAATCAGCTTCCTCCTTCTCAGAATTCTCCTGTTCTCATTGCATCATTTCTACTTCCTGTCTGGTTTTCCCGCCTATACTTCCTGCCTGGCCAATCAGCATTTATTTAAAACATGATGACAGAATACAGACAATTCTCCTGCACCACCTGACAGCGGCTACATGGCATCTCTCTTACTCTGCCTTCTTTCTCCCAGCATTCAGTTTAGTTTTCCCCACCTAGCTAAGTTCTGCCTTGCTGTAGGCCAAAGCACTTTCTTTATTCATTAACCAATAAAAATAACACAAAAACAGAAGGACTTCTCACACCACAACCTTTTGTACACTGTGAAGATTTGTTGCTGTGATTGGTTTAGTAAACAAGCTGACTGATCAATAGCTGATCAGGATAAAGTTAGGCAGGAAAGCTAAACTAAGACTGATGGGATGAAGAAGGGTGGAGTCAGAAGTTGCCAGCAGAGACACAAAGAGAAGCAAGATGGCATGCCATGCTGAGAAAAGATACCAATCCACATGGCAAAGCATAGCTAAGAAATATGGGTTAGGGGCTAGAGATATCGTAGAGGCTAAGAGCATTGTCTGCTTGCTCTTCTAGAGGTCCTGGGTTCAAATCCCAGCACCCACATGGCAGCTCACAATTGTCTGTAACTCCATTCTAAGGCATCTGACTCCTTAACATGAACAAAAAAAGCACCAATGCACATAAAATGATAATAAATAATTACAAAAAAATTAAAAAAGAAATATGGGTTAATTTAAATATGAGTTAGCTAATAATAAGCCTGAGCTATTATTAGCTGATCATTTAAAATTAATATTAAGCCTCTGTGCGTTTATTTGGGAGCTTCTGGAAGGACAGAAAACTTCTGCCTACACTTATGTGTAGTGTGGAGCTGCAGGCAGGCCTGCTTTTCGTCCTGCCCGGCTCCCGGCTGCCTGACTAGCTTAGCCCCAGAAATAACAACACACAAACTGTATTCATTTAAACACTGCCTGGCCCATTAGTTTCAGCCTCTTACTCACATCTTGATTAACCCATATCTAATAATCTGTGTAGCACCACGAAGTGGTGCCTTACCGGGAAGATTCTAGCGTACGTCCATCTTGGGCCGGAGCTTCATCGTGTCTGTCTCAGAGAGGAGAGACATGGCATCTGTCTCACTTAGGAGAGGCGTGGCATCTGACTGAGCCATCTACCTCACTTCCTTCTTCCTGTTCTGTCTACTCCACCCACCTAAGGGCTGGCCCATTAAATGAGCCAAGGCAGTTTTCTTTATTAACGAATGAAATCAACACAAACAGAAGATTTTCCTACATCACTTATGGGTTCCAATATTTTAATAACTCACCACATAAGCAGGCCACTCATCAATCAGGGCTGTAGGACAAGGACTCAAGAACGTTTTTCCTTTTGACAGCCCTAAGCATGGGCAGAAATGTGGTTTATAAACACAAACATCACACACATTTGTTGCCAAGTTACAGTTACATTTTTACCAATAGAAGTTAGAGATTAGGGGCTTTCCTTGTGTGTTCCATCATTGTCAACTGACTTACAATTCCAGCCTTTCAGTCCAACCAGTGAGATTCATTTGTTCCTTCTGTTGTTGGGAACAGCCAGAATGTTTCTAGAGAACTAAAGGTGCATAACAACTATCTCTATGGTTTAGGGAGGAGCTTGGTCAGTCACTGGAAAGTTCTCAGCTCCCCTAGGACTTAGGAACCTGAACTTCATTTCACCTTACAGGTAACAGAGTCCAAAGTCAAAATGGCAGTGCTCAGGCCAAGGTGCTTTTTGCCTGGTTCCCTTCAGAGAAGCAGAAGCAGGCAGATCTCTGAGTTTGAGGCCAAGCTGATCTACAGAGTGAGTTCTAGGACAGCCAGGGCTACACTGGAGAAAGCCTGTCTCAAAAAACAAATAAAAATAAAATTATTTTAAAATGATGTTTATGTGGTGTGTGTGTGTGTGGTGTGTGTTCTGTGGGTATGTGTGTGTGGTGTGTGTGTTCTGTGGGTATGTGTATGTGTGTGTTCTGTATGTATATGTATGTCATGTGTGTGTTCTGTGGGTATGTGTGTCATGTGTGTTCTGTGGGTATGTGTATGTGTCATGTGTGTGTCCTATGGGTATGTGTGTGTGTCATGTGTATGTGTATCCTGTGGGTATGTGTCATGTGTGCGTCCTATGTGTATGTGTGTGTGTGTCATGTGTGTGTCCTATGGGTATGGGTATGTGTGTGTCATGTGTGTGTCCTATGGGTATGTGCGTGTGGTGTGTGTGTTCTGTGGGTATATATGTGTGGTGTGTGTGTTCTGTGGGTATGTGTGTGTAGTGTGTTCCGTGGATATGTGTATGTGTGTGTCATCTGTGTGTGATCTGTGGGTATGTGTATGTGTGTGTGATGTGTAATCTGTGGGTATGTGTATGTGTGTGTTCTGTGGGTATATGTGTGTCATGCGTGTGTCCTATGAGTATGTGTGGTGTGTGTGTGTGTTCTGTGTGTATGTGTATGTGTGTGTTCTGTGGGTATGTGTATGTGTGTGTTATCTGTGTGTGTTCTGTGGGTATGTGTGTGTGGTGTATGTCCTGTGGGCATGTGTGGTGTGTGTGTCATCTGTGTGTGTTCTGTGGGTATGTGTGTGTGGTGTATGTCCTGTGGGCATGTGTGGTGTGTGTGTCATCTGTGTGTGTTCTGTGGGTATGTGCGTGTGGTGTGTGTTCTGTGGATATGTGTATGTGTGTGTCATCTGTGTGTGATCTGTGGATATGTGTATTGAATGCACACGCTTCAGAATCCAGAGGCATTAGATCTCCCTAGAGTAGAGATACAGATGGTTGTGAACTGCGTGACATGGATGTTTGACATTGAGCTCAGGTCCTCTGATAGCAGTAAATACTCCTAACCATCCACTTGTCACTGTCCTATTGCTGGGAAGCGACACCATGACCACAGCAGCTCTTAGGAAAGAAAGTTGTTATGGGATGTTAGTTGAAGATGTGTTAATTCATTTATGCTGTGGAATGTTTAATGATGCAAAGATGTGTTGCAGTCTTTTATGTTTCTGAAGATGTGTTACTTTGCCTGTCTAAAATACCTAACTGGTCTAATAAAGAGATGAATGGCCAATAGCTAGGAGGAGAGGATAGGCAGAGCTGCCAGGCAGAGAGAATAAATAGGAGAAGAAGGAGCAAGAAAAGGAGGAGATGAGGAAGCCAGGGGCCAGCCACCCAGCCAGCACAGAGTAAGAAGTAAAGAAAAATCTATAGAATAGAGAAAGATAAAAACTCAGAGGCAAAAGGTAAATGGAATAATTTGATTTGTTTGTTTTGTTTTTCAAGGCAGGGTTTCTCTGTGTAGCCCTGGCTGTCCTAGAAATCACTCTATCGACCAGGCTGGCCTTGAACTCACAGAGATCTTTCTGTCTCTGCCTCCTGAGTGCTGGGATTAAAGGTGTGTGGCACCGCCACCCAGCATACTCCTCAATTTTGTTTTAAACTTTTATTATTACACCTATTTCTTCCTCCCCCTCTCCCTCCCTCTCTCTCCCTTTCTCCCTCCCTTCCTCTTTCTCTTTTTCCCTCCCTCTCTCTCCCTCTGTCTTTCTGCTTTTCTTTCTTCCTCTCTCTCTTCCCCTCTCTCTTCCTCCCTATCTCTCCTTCCCTCTCTCTCCCTCTCTTCCTCCTTCTCTTTCTCCCTCTATCTCTCTCTTCCTTCCTCTCTTCTTCTCTCTCTCTCTCTTCCTCCCTCTCTTCCTCCCCCCTCCCTCCCCACTTTGTGTTTGTTGAGCACAGTCTACTGCACACAAGTGGAAGTCAGAGACGACTTGGGAGAGTCATTTTACCCTTCCACTACCACGTGAGCCCCAGGGGTTAAATCTAGGTTGTCAGACTTGACAACATATATCTTTATCCACCAAACCATTTTGCCAGCCCAATCTTCATCCCTTCAAAACCAGTATCACAAAAGCCAAGCACAACTTTAACCCCAGCATTTGGGAGGCAGAGGCAGGTGGATCTCTGAGTTCAAGGCTAGCCTGGTCTACTGAGTGAGTTCTAGAACAACCAGGGATACAGAGGGAAACCCTGTTTTGAAAAGCTAAAACAAACAAATAAATAAATAAACAAAACATGTCTCACATAGAGGATGCTACCAAGTTTTGTTGTCAGCTCAGAATGGAGCCTGGCCACTTTGGACCCCAGTTTCATCAGCTTGTGTGCTGACCTCAGGGAATGAATCAGTTCTCTGGGCGTTGCTTTTCAGAAGCAGAGAAAGCCTTAGTTAGGCATTCTGGGGTCAGGCTGTTTTCTTTTCAAATATATGTTCACCTGTTAGATCCTTGGACGGACAAACTTTTGCACTCAGGAACCTTTTCTAATGTCCCAAGTTCAGGGCGGCAGCTTTCTCCCAGTGGCTACAGCTTCTTTTCCAGCACTGGCTGTCGGGTCCACGGGGGTCCCACGAAGATGGGGACAGACCACCAAAGTCTAATAAACCAGAAGCAGACTTTATTCCAGAAACCAGAATCCAGGAAAAAAATAAAAATAAAAAATCTCAGTAAGGCACAAAAAGCTTATCAGCTAGCTGAGAACACAGGCAGGGATGGATTCTGTAAGGTTGTGGCGAAGGCTGGCTTCTGAGTCCACCTTCTTTTTTTTTTTTAAATATTTATTTCTTTATTATGTATACAATATTCTCTCTGCATGTATGCCTGAAGGCCAGAAGAGGGCACCAGACCCCATTACAGATGGTTGTGAGCCACCATGTGGTTGCTGGGAATTGAACTCAAGACCTTTGGAAAAGCAGTCAATGCTCTTAACCGCTGAGCCATCTCTCCAGCCCCCCACCTTCTTATAGTAAGGTGAACCAAGCATTAGAGCTGAACAAAGGAACCTTTACAATCTCGAGGTAAAACTCAGATACAGATTGCCTTACTTTACAATCTCCATTAGCAGAGTTTCTCAGTTACACTAGTGTTTGTACTTAATCCATTGTCTTCCCTGGTACTTCCAGGTAGTGTTTACCGAAGCCTTGTGCTCTCCCCTTTGATGCTGCCAGTTTCACATAGCAGGGATAATGCGTAACCCAGAGGTCATATATCTGTCTCCTAAAGGTAACTCAGCTCATATCTGTCTTTAATCGAGGATGGCCGGGGGGTGTTAGGCTCTCAGTTTGCAGAGAGATGCTTCAGCCTTGTGAATAGAGCTATGGATTGTGAAGCAGAGGAACCCACTGTTAATAGTTAATCCTCAAGCTGCTGAGAAAGCTGCTGACAGTCTGTTCTCATTCTCCTAGGCTTACAACTTTATATTTCTTTATTTCTACATTCTTATTTCTTGGAATCTACATATTTATATTCTTATTCTTGGACTCTTCACTAGCCTTGCATGGATTTTTTAGCTATTTTTCTCAACAAAATACAATAACTACCCTTGTCACAGATAGAATGCTGTCCTGCTGTGATGGTTCCTATCAACTAGAAGACACCCAGACACCAAATTCTCACCAGGTTTTGTTCATTTTTTGTTTTGTTTTGCTTTTTGTTTTTTGAAGACAGGGTTTTTCTGTGTAACAGCCCTGGCTGTCCTGGAACTTACTCTGTAGACCAGGCTGACCTCAAACTCAGAGATCTGCCTACCTCTCCTTCCCCAGTGCTGAGATTAAAGGCCACCACCTGACTGGAAAGACTCCTTTTAACAATGAGCACACTAGTCCCTGGGCAAGGGGTCTTGGACTGTATAAAATAGTTTTATATGCTTGTATGTTTCCCTCCCTCTTTGTCTCCTGACTGGATACCGTGTGATTAGCTGTATGTTAAATAATAAACGGGCTAAGCTGGGCAGTGCTGGTGCACACTGTTGCGGAATATTTGTATAACTATGCAACAGCATTTGTTTAATTATGTAAAGTTGTGTTCCTGTTTCACCTTGTTGCCCTAAGGTACCTTATTGGTCTAATAAAAAGCTGAATGGCCAAAAGTGAGGGAGGAGGTATAAGCCGGACTTTCGGGCATGGAAAGTAAGTAGGAGGAGGGGTTTAGGCTGGGGGCGGGAGAGAAAGAGATGCCAGGGCCCAGCCAGTCAGATATGAAGGGCTCTACAGAGAATCCCTGTCTAGAAAGAACAACAGACGAGCTAAAGGAAGCCCTTCCTCAAGCTGCTTCTGTGTCTTGTCTCAGCAGCCGGAAAAGAAGCGAAGAGACCTGCCACCAAATCTCTGCCAAACTCAGAAGTTTAAATTCGGTCTCACTCAAGTTCCCGGATGTGGAAAGCAGCCAGAGCCTCACATGAGGGAAACACAGCTGTTCAGCTTCGTTTTCCTCCGAATCCGCATGAGCCAGCTCTCCACACTCCTCTCAGTCTTCTGGTGCCCCAATTTCCAGTCAGAATGGCCCACTAAGCTCTGCCTACAGAACGCAAAAGTTCTTCTAGCCCAAAGTTCCAAATTCTTCTACATTCCCCCTCCCCCAAGAACTGGTTAGTTCTGTGGTAAACCAGCCACATGACTTTCAGGCCTTTGGAATTATTATGTGGGAGGAACTCTGGTCTAGGAAAGCTCTTAATTGCTTTAGGAAGAGCATCATGGACCATTCTTTTGGGAGCTTGGAAGATAAGAATACAGTCAGTGGATTCCCAGCTCATGAAGTTGCAAAGGGGATTTAGGACTGAGCTGGGGTAAGGACCATTCTTGTGGTGTTTTGGTCTGGAGTCTGGCTTTATTCTGCCTGTGTTTGGAGAACCTGAGTGAAGTTGAATGGGGAGATTATGGACCAGGTTTGTCTGGCATGGGAGGTTTCAGGACAGCAGTGGATTCATGCAGCATGATCCTAATTGGTCTTAATAATAAAAACTCGGAGCCAAATATTGAAGTAAAAGCTGAAAGATCAGAGAAGCAAAGGATCAGCCACAGTCAGCTCTTACCTCTCTGACTCTGACTCTGACCAAAAGGGCTGAGCGCCTATCTGTGCCCCATCTTATCACCTCCTTTCTCCACCCACCCATTTCACTCCCTGTCTCCCGTTTGTACAGACATCAAGACCGCTATGGTTAACTAGTGGCAAGCTTTGTCAGAACATAAACAATTATCACAACATTTACTCCTTTTGTCAAAAATAAAATATAGCTAGCATAGAGAAAATATATACAATAAGTACAATAACTATATACAATATATGCAGTCAAGAATTACTTTAACAATGTACAGTCTTGCCCAGGTAGTGGTGGTGCACACCTTGAATCCCAGCAATCAGGAGGCAGAGGCAGGTTGATCTCTGTGAGTTTAAGGCCAGCCTGGTTTACAGAGCAAGGTCTGGGACAGGCTCCAATGCTACAGAGAAACCCTGTCTCAGAAAAACAAAAACAAATAAGCAAACAATGTCCAATCTATTAGCACTTACAAATTCAGAGAAAATATTCTAATCTATACTGTCCTGGTGAGTCCACAGTGTTGCACCTAATTCACTTTCTATCCTAACTTGCATTACTAACTCAAAACTATCTTTTGATAACTATCTAGTCTTCAACTCCCTCAGAGACCCGAGAAGGAAATAATATTACCTGAGTAAACAGGAAGTGCAAGCAAGCAACTTCCAAAAAATGTGAAAATGACAGAAAGAACTGGCTTCCCGGAGAGTCACCCAAGATTCCTCAGTAACGTTGGGACATCCATCTTTGGTTTACAGGCCTAAAATATCTGACAGATGTTTCTGTGAAACAGGGTATTCTGAAGGGCTTTCCTACCTTGTCATGGCGAAGTTGGGCAGTCACTTTCCTCTTGTCCTCCTTGTGCCCTTTGGACAGCATACTGTCAGTGTTTGAGGAAAGGCCACTTTCTTGTGTCTAACTCTTGCCACAAAGAAGGTAAACTGCATATGGAGTTTCTTCAATGCCCATCATCTTCTCCAAAATAGATTGGTGCTGCCAGGAACGGACATGTCTCATTGTCATAAAAAAAAACCTTAAATTTTATCCTGCTGAAAATGTGGTTTATCAATAGACCAATTTACTCTTTTTCTTGGGGCCTTTTTCTTCTGGATGGTGTGTCCTTTTTTCTTCATATGTATCATTTGTCCAGCAGTCTTCAGATTCTTTAGCTGGATGTCTTCATTTTGAAAGACAAAAACAAAATCTTACCTTAACCTAATTTTGGGGAGGATCCCTTTTGGCAAGTTATGTCTGAGCAAATGAAAAAACATTTGTTAGTTTTATAGGTTAGTTTAGATTGAATGGCCACATTGTTTGATGAGGTATCACCTCTTCTAATCAAGAGGTCTCTCTTGTTCAAATCTAATATTTATCAATTTTGATGGTATTTCTAACTTTTATTCCTCTCTGGAAACAAAAGCAAAACCCCTGCCCCAACATAACACATGTCCTGGTTTCCATTCTGAGGTCAGTACATCTTTAAAATATATTGGCTGATTTAATTCTGTAGTTTTTCTATTATCCAATGTCTCTCTGCAGCTGTTGTTCCTTTCTCATTAGCATTTAAAAAATTCAAAGTTGGGCCGGGCGGTGGTGGCGCACGCCTTTAATCCCAGCACTCGGGAGGCAGAGGCAGGCGGATCTCTGTGAGTTCGAGACCAGCCTGGTCTACAAGAGCTAGTTCCAGGACAGGCTCTAAAAAAAGCTGCAGAGAAACCCTGTCTCGAAAAACCAAAAAAAAAAAAAAAAAAAAAAAAAAAAAAAAAAAAAAAAATTCAAAGTTAATAAAGCATTATACAAAAAAATAAAAATATTACATGATAAAGTATATTACAGGTATATCACACAATCCTACAGGGCAAGTAGTTATAGAAAGACCAAATCAAATTCTAAAGGATATGCTTAATAAACAGAAAGGAGTAATAAAGATCCCCAGAAAAAGATTGCATAATGCTTTATTTACTTCCTGCTGTCTGGGGGATGATGGTATCTTTAGGGGATTCTGAAAGGAAAATTTGGATTAATTATTAAGTCCTAGGAGAAGAAGCTGTATCATTCAATCTATGCATCATGGGAAAGTACAGAGCTTGTCTCGGGTCCTTGATAGTGGAGTCTGTGCAGCTGGATCATCTCAGCTAGCCACCTTGAAATTGTCCTGAGCAGGTTGTAGTCCAACGCCGATCTTTAAGTGGTGCTATCAGCTGAATGGCATCATATGAACCAGGTGGGATCCTTGTGTGGAGGCCCCATCTTCTTTTTCCTGGAGACTTCAGAGATTACTGTAGGAATATTTATTGTTCACTGTGGAAAACATAAACATTATTCATATCAAAACAGAAAGTTTGGATTTAAATAGACATAATCAATGAAAGGTACCATAGAGATAAAAACAGGTATGAGAAGGAGGATTTTTGAAAGCAGAGTTTTGATAACCTTAGTCCCTAGGTTTTTAATCTTCCTTCTGTCCCACACCAGGTGGCTCCTAATATGGGACAGAAACACAGAGTTTTTCTTTTAACAACACGCTTGGATTTAGAGAAAGAGAGTCACCATCCATCTCCAAAGCCAGCTTTGATTTTTAAGTGAATCACAAGGACCATTATACTGAGAATTTCTCTTTGCTTGGTGATTCTTTCTGGATAGCTACCTTTTCTTCTTTAAGCATCTAGATGTCCAAAGTCTCTTGACTTTTTAAAGATTGGTATTTTCTATTTTCCTGCAAAGATAAGAACAGAGATCTACCCCAACCCTTATGAGGTTCCCTTACCTGTATGTTTGTCACCTCTGTGGATGAGCTGTCATTTCTCTTTCTCAAGAGGTTTCTCTTTTTCAAACCAAATCTTGATTAATTTTGATGGTATCCATAGCTTTTCTTCTCCTGTGGAAACAAGAGTGAAACCCCTTCCCCAACATAGCACATCTCCTGGTTTCCATTCTGAGATCAACACATCCTTGAAATGCACTGGCTGATTTAAAGGAAAAGTTTTTTTTCTATTATCCAACGCCTCTGTGCTGCCATTGTTCTTTTTCATTAGCGTTAAGAAAATTCAAGGCTAATGAAGCGTTGTGCCATCTATTTCTGGGGGTCTTTTTATCCTTTTCTGTTTGTTTAACATATCCTTTATAGTTTGATTATATATATAACTGCCTGACCTGTAGGATTGTGTGATACACCTGTAATATGCTTTATATTATAATAAACAAAAAAACTGTTTCATTTTCTATTGGAATTTTTGATTTAGCCTACATGGCTATTCTATCATTCAGAGCAGTATTGTTTTTTATAGCAGACAATGGATTTTCCAGCTTTACTGGGGATCCATGTCCTTTACAGTGACTGGGAATGACTGAAACGCGTTTGACCTGGGGCCTGCAAGAGACCCTCATGGAGTTTCCCAGTGATAAAGGGTTGCCTTGTTTGTCTCTTTTTGTTCTACACTCATTGGTCCAGTCAACCTTTGCCCCATCTTCTGCATAACCTAGAAGGTTGGGGCCTTCTATTTGGGTGATTCCCAGAAGAAACATTATTTCTAGCAATGCCTTGTCTACAGTCCCCTCTCATATGGCCTATTCTACCACAATTAAAGCATTTGGTATTTTGATGTTTCTTCATACCTTTGGAAATCACTTCTCCTATCCCTAGCCTCAGTCTTACAGTCAAAGGACTCAACATTGGCTGTATGTAGTATCCATTTGTCTATCGGTACTGATCTAACCATCAAGGGCCCAAGTATCCTTTTGCATTCTAAGTTAGCATTTTCAAAAGCAAGAGACTCAATGAGTACTTGCCTAACTTCTGGATCTGCTACCCCTAATTGTACAGCTTTTGTTAAACTTTGCAAAAAGTTGCTAAACAGTTCTCTTGGGCCTTGTATAACCTTAGTATATGATTCAATTATTTTTCCTGATTCTTGAATCTTGTCCCAAGCATTCAAGGCTGTTGTATGGCACAGGGA
Organism: Arvicola amphibius; assembly: GCF_903992535.2. Lineage (NCBI taxonomy): Eukaryota > Metazoa > Chordata > Mammalia > Rodentia > Cricetidae > Arvicola > Arvicola amphibius. Next base: position 6,143,876 of record NC_052060.1, on the reverse strand, counting down.
CAATTTGATACAGGGGCCTGTGCGAGGTCCCCCAAAGCATTTTCCAATGGCAAAGGGTTACCTTTTCTGTCCTTGTTGATTCACATTCATTGATCCAGTGTTGGCCTTTGCTACACCATCTGTATACTTCAGAAGGGAGAGGTGTTCTGTTTGGATTATTCTTAGAAAGAAATATTGTTTCTAGGAATGCCGTGCCTAAAATCCCCATTTAGGTGACCTTGTTCACCAGAACACCTGACATTTTTATTTTTCCCCAAACCTCTGGAAATCACCTCTCCTTTTCAAGTATCATCACAGTCATGAGATTCAATATTGACTATCTCAGAGAGCATTCCTCTGTGGGTGCTGATCTTGCCTTTAAAGACCTAATTACCCTTTTGTATTGTGAATTAGCATTTTCAAAAGCCAGATATTCAATTATTATTTGTCTAGCTTCTGGATTTGGCATCATTTATTCTATTTACTACAGAAGTCAATCTTTGTTAACGAATTAGTGAAGGTTTCTTTTGGACCATGTATAACTCTAGTAAATGACTCAGTTCTCCTTTTGATTTTTTTGTTCGTTTGCTTTTGTTTTTCGAGACAGGGTTTCTCTGTAACAGCTCTAGCTGTCCTGGAACTAGCTCTTGTAGACTAGGCTGGCCTCGAACTCATAGAGATCTGTCTGGTCTACAAGAGCTAATTCCAGAACAGGCTCCAAAGTGACAGAAAGACCCTGTCTCAAAAAAAATTCCCAATATTCTCACCAAATCTGCAGCTGATGGTGATGAAGAAGATGATGTAATGTGAGGTTGACTACTGCTGCATAGAACAGTAGAAGCCCAAGAGGGTTTTCAAGGCAGCTACCTAGTTTGGCAGCAGCCAAGGAGGGAGTCCATGGAAAGCCCACAACTGTCTGTCTGAAAAGCGCACACAGGAGATCATGGGGAAGAAGTGCATGCGTGGAAGCTGCGTAAAGCTGCGGGGAGGTGAGGACCTAACTCCCTGCAGGCATCTGTGGAGTTTGCAGCCAAGAGGCTGCAACAGAAAAATCCCAGACTCACTCAGAGGGCTTGGGGAAAGGAAAAGGAACTGTCAACCCATCCGGCGGGGCATTGACTCTGGTCCTGAGCAGCTCTGGACTGTTCAGGTGACTGCAAAGCCAGAAAGGTGAATTCATGTCCCAAGAGTTGGATGCCAGATGAAGCATGATCCTAATTAGTCTTAATAATAAAAAATTGGAGTCAAATATTGGGGTAAAAGCTGCAAGATCAAAGAAGTAAAAGAACAGCCACAGGCTCAAGCTGCTGCTGAGGAAACAGCTGTGATTGCTAAAGAGATTGACCACACTGGGGAGAAGCCTGGGACCCCAGGAAATGTCTGAAGATACAAGGCCCATTCATCAGACTCCTCAGGACCCAAATTTGTTTAAAGGAAGAAAGTCTGGATCAGGGGAGGGGCTTAGTGGGGAAGAGCACTCGCTGCTCTTTTGGACCTGAGTTCTGTTGCCAGCACCCACAACCACCTGTCAGTCCAACTCTAGGGGATCCAGTGTCCTCTTCTAACCCTGAGGCACTTGCACACGTGAGCGCACACACACATCTTTTAAAAAAGCCCAAGGGGGTCTCTGCCTCTTGAAAGCAAATGCATAGGAAAGAATTTCCCTAAGGTCAGCACACTGCTGCAGTTCAGGGGGCGGGCACAGGCACTGACATCGGGACTTGGGGATAATACCCAGCTGGCACTGGTTCTGAAGGCATGAAAGATGCGAGATTTATGGAGATGTGGAGAGCAACTGAGGCGGAGTCACTTGGAGAGGCCCTGAGAGGCTATTATGTGACGCTGCGGGTGTGGAGTGTCAGTCGCAATGGAGATCTCAGGGTCCTGGAAATGGCCAGGACTGGGTCATGTCTGCCAGCGAGGGCTGCACTCTGGAGTGGAAGAGCCCAGGAGAGAAACTGTGTTGCTGCAGGTGGCAAAGCTGGAATGGTGGAGCTACCAAGATTCTGGAGTCCTGCCGATTACATTATAAACTCCAGACGCCTCACTTAGAGCTGAAACATTCCGTGTTTTCCCGGCTGGAGTTTCTTCTTTGTTTCAGTTTTTTTAAACAAAGTCCCTACACAGCCCTGACTGTCCTAGAACTCACTATGTAGAGTAGGCCGGTCTTGAACTTGAATCCCTCTGATTCTGCCTCCCTACCTGGGATTCTCCTGGCCTGATGCAAGGCTTTTTTATTGTAGCACTGGCTGCTGGAGCTTGTCATGTAGACCAGGTTGGCCTGGTTTCACACTCAGAGAGCCGCCTTCCTTTGCTACCCAAGTGCTGGCATTATAGACATGCATTACCATGCCTGGCTTGAGAGTTTTAGCTTTTTGTTTATTAGTTTTTCGAGACAGGGTTTCTCTGTGTAGACCAGGCTGGCCCGTAATTCAGAGAGATCTACCTGCCTCTGCCTGCCAAGCGCTGGGATTAAAGGCGTGCGCCAGCACCTGGCTGATGCTGTGTTTAATAAACTTGTCTGGCCTGAATCACCAGCTTGTGTGAGGCCTCCTTGGTCCCAGCTACTGCTGTGTCTCCCTTATTTCTCATCCACTCCTCCCACTTGGCATCTCGCCATTAGGGACCCTTATTCCTGGGAGTTTGGGTCAGTGATGTTTTCATTGTCCACTTGACACAAGCTAGAAGTATCTGGGAGAAGGGCCTCTGAGAACGCCCGTGAGTGATATCTCAATTACACTGGCTGATGTGGAGGGAAGTAACCATTGTGGGTGGTACCATCGCTTGAGCCTAGGGTTCTGGGCTATCGTATACAAGTATATACGTATATAACGGTGTGAGCAGAACGATCATGTTTGTGTCCATTTAGTGCTCCTTTCTCTTGGCTGTGGCTATGGTGTGACTAGCTGATACAACTCTCCACCCCGCTGACGAACAGTAACCTGGACTTGTGAGTCAGGAAGCCCTTTCAGCTTTATGGCCCTCTGTCAGGGAATTTTATCTCAGCAACAGGAAAGGAAACCAAGACACAATACCAATATAATCATCACAACCTTGCTAAAAGGCCAGCAAGATGGCTCAGTGGGTGAAGCCCCTTGCTATCAAGATTGACAAGTGGAGTTTGATCCCCAGGGCCCACCCGGTGGAAGGAAAGATTTGGCTCCCACAAGTTGTCTTCTGACCTCCACACCACACTGTGGTACTTGGGACTCCTGCATGCAGATGGAGAACACACATATTCATGCAAACACACATACACAACATAAATAAAATTCAAAAATAAATGGGGGCTGGAGGAATGGGTCCGTGGTTCAGGGTACTTGCTGCTATTGTAGAAACCCAGGTTTGGTTCCCAGCACTCCTACGGAGCCTCATACCCACTGTAGCTCCAGTTTCAAGGGAACTGACTCCTGGCTTCTGAGGACCCCCGAACTCACATGTGTATGCCCCAACTCAGACGCATATATGTAAAAATAATAAAAAGAAATTATTAAAAAAATAAATGGGGGCTTGAGAGTTTGCTCAATGATTAAGAGCACGTGTTGCCTTTCAGAGAACCCGATTCTATTCCCAGCATCCACATGGCTGTTCACAACTGTCTAATGCCAGTCCCAGGGAATCTGATTCCCCCTGGACCTCTGCAGGCACCGCACACATGTGGTACACATACATACATGAAGGCAAAACACTCATACATATAAAATAGTAAAATAGACCCTATAAAAAAAGAAAAGCTACAGTCATAAAAGAAGCAGAACAAAGCCAGGTGGGGTGGCACACGCCTTTAATCCTAGCCCTGGGGAGGCAGAGGCAGGTGGATCTGTGATTTCTAGGACAGCCAGAGTTGTGACACAGAGAAATCCTGTCTGGGGTGGGGGGGGCAGAACAAATAAATACGTTTTATTAAAGGAGACTTTACTAAAATCTATAAAGTGTTTGCAACAGACACCACTACCAGAATTTCCAGGTTTTGTTTTTTTTTTTTTTTTGGTGGTGGGGATAGTTTTTGGTTTGTTTGTTTGTTTGTTTTTGGTGTTAGGAGTTGAAATTGGGGCTCGGTTGTGCTCACAGGCACCTGCTCCACTGAGGCACTCCTGCAGTACTCTTGTTTTTTCATTCTTAGATTTGGCTCTTTACAAGACAGAGTTTCTCCCTGGCTGTCCTGAACACACAGAGATCCGCCTGCCTCTGGAGCGCAGAGATTAAAGGCGTGAGCCACCACCACCCTGAGGTTTTAAGTGTTTATAGCAGTTGGATGAACAAAGTACAATGGGAAACAGAGTTAGAATGAACTTGCTCTGTAGACCAGGCTGGTCTCGAACTCACAGAGATTGATCCGACACTTTAAAAAAAAAAATCATGCTTGAACTGACTGACATATCCACAGTAGTGCGTGCGTGCATACGGGTCTCTGTGTTTGAGACAGTCTCACTATATAACTATGGAGCCCAGGTTGGCCACGAAACTGCAGTTCCGATCTGGGCTGCACTTGGGAGGTGAAGGTAGGGGGACCAGGCGTTCAGCTTCAGTTCCACAGAGAATTCTCAAACGGCAACAACAAAACCTTAAATAAACAAACAAGAGCAGAGGAGGGGGTAAATCACAACCCTCCTGTCTCAGATTGCAGAGTGCTGCCTGGCGAGTGTCACCAGGCCCAGCTGTGCAGAGAACTCACAGCTGCTCCACAGCGTCCGGTAGCAGCTGGCGGAACCTGCAGAAGCGATTTCTGCCGCGAAGGTAGCTGGCACCACCGGTAGCGACCCTTCCGCGTCTGTGGGGCCTACAAATCCCAGAACGCATCGCGGGGCGCGGAGGCGGGGCAGCGGGGCGGCGAGGAGGTCGAGTTTTGTGATTGGCGAGGAGCTCCAGGCCAATCGGAGGCGCTGTTGTTTGCCAGTCCAGGAGCCGGTCCGCAGAGGGAAGGTGGCAAGATGGTGTTGGAGAGCACTATGGTTTGGTGAGGAGCTTCGGACCTGGCCGGGGGCCGCGTCCGGGTCGCGGGTGCGCACGGCGCCGAGGCCCGAAGGCCTGGGGTGGGGACCGGGTCGCCGGGCGATGTGGCACTGGGGCCCACGGGAGACAGACCGGCGACTCCCTGAGTCATCCCGGCCCAGAAGCGCAGGCCCTGGAGCCCTGGTTTACGAGAGCAGCCTTTAGTTTGGTTCCCTGACCCTGCTCTCCATGCCGCCCTAAAGGAATGAGGAGCAGAGGCCAGCCGCCCCATCCACCCGTCTCCGACTTCATTGCCTTTCCCTGTACTTTTTCTCTCGTGAAGCTATACCAGCAGCATTCAGGAAAGATGGTCCTTCATTTCATCACGAGTCTGAAGGCCTTTGGGTGATTTGCTCAGGTCACACAGCTTTCAGTGGTTGTGATACGCAGGCGTCAAAAGCTACCGTACAATGCTCTTCTCCGATGATTTAACGCGATCAATTTCATACTTGGCATGAGTACCTATTATGAGTTGGATTAGAAGCTGAGGAAAAGAAAGAAAATTAAAAAAAACAAGATGAGGACATATATTTTTTCAGAGCTATAAGAGCGTTTTGTTTTTGTAGATACTGGGAATTGAGTCCAGAGACTTGGGAATGCTAAGGAATGAGCTATAGCCACACCCCTTCTTTACTGCATTTATTACGTGTTATCGTTATGATTTTTTAGAGGGAGTTTTGACACTGTAGCCCAAGCTGAGTTTGAAGCTTTAGTCGAGAAGATGCGTAGGCTGGCCTTGAACTTGCAATCCTCTGTTTCCACCTTCCAAGTGTGTAGGATCATAAGCCTGAGTCATCAGGCCCATGTTTCTCTTTGGAGATAGGCTAGCACTGCCAACTTGATGGCCCAGCCTTGTATTTCCAGCACTTTGGAGGTGTGTGTGTGTGTGTGGGGGGGGGAATTCCATGAGTCAGGATGCCTAGGAAGAATGCCTCAAAACAGTATAGCCAGAATGCCCAGCTAAATTTGAATTTCAGGCAAATAGTGAGTAGTTTTTAGTATAAAAAGTGATTTTAATACAACCCAGATGTAGCTCTAAAAAGTTATTTGAGTTGGAGAGATGCCCTTGCTGTTCTTGCAGAGGACTGGGGTTTAGTTCCCAGCACCCACATTGTACTGCTCTCAGCTCCTCCTTGTCAGGCCCAGAAGATCCAGTGCCTTTGACCTCTGTAGGTCTCACACCCACACAATTAAAACGATAGAAATAAATCTTAAAAAGTCACTTGTTAAATGTCTGAAATTAAAATTTCATCTCAAGTCCTATATTTTTGTCTTCTAAGTTTGTGCACTTCTAGAAGAGAACATGTTAAGAGAGAAAGAAGACAGGTTTGGATCCCAGCATCTGTGTTCTGGCCCCAACCTTTCGTACACCGGGAGAATTGTAGTGACTTCTGTGTGGTGCTTAGTGGGGTGCCATGGCATTTGGGGAGTCCTCGGAACGTAAGAGCCGCTTAACTAAAAAGCCCCGTGTTGGGGGTGTAGAGCAGAGTGACTTCAACCCAGGTGGTTGATTGAAGGTGGAAGGGATCACCGTAGGAAGAGGTTAGGATCGAAGAGCTCGCATTCAGTTCTGTAACTTGGGGGCCGATGGAGGCGACTCTTGTACAGACTGCCTTTGATTTGAAAAGCTGGTCTGGCCAGGTGTTGTGGTACACACCTGTCATCGTGGCACGGAAGGACCATGAGTTGGAGGCCAGCTTGGAGCATAATGAGATCCTGTTTCCACCCCTCCCCGCAAAAGAAAGTTTAGAGTGCTGTGTTAAAGGAGCACAGGCATCAGCCATCGATGGTGAGAACTCGCGTTTTCCCTGAGGGTCCTGCATTCCAGACACCAGTCTTCTGTAGGGAGCAATTATTTTAAAATGCATGTGTTGTGATGTCTGTCTTGTCAGGCCTTCCTTCCGGCCGGCCGTCCTCCCTCCCTCCCTCCCTCCCTCCCTCCCTCCCTCCCTTCCTTCCTTCCTTGTTTGTTTTTGTTTTTTGAAACAGAGTTTCTCTGTAGCAGCTGTGGCTGTCCTGGAACTCACAGAGATCCGCCTGCCTCTGACTCCTGAGTGCTGGGATTAAAGGCGTGTGCCACCAACATCTGCTAGACTCTTTCCTTGTTAGTTTTTTTTTTTTTTTTTTTTTTTTTTGGTTTTTCGAGACAGGGTTTCCCTGTAGTTTCTAGAGCCTGTCCTGGAACTAGCTCTTGTAGACCAGGCTGGCCTCGAACTCAGAGATCCGCCTGCCTCTGCCTCCCAAGTGCTGGGGTTAAAGGCGTGCGCCACCACCGCCCGGCCTTTGTTAGTTTTTTTTTTTTTTTATGCATGGTATCGCACTTGGGCAGTGTGGAACTCACTGGAGCTCTGTTTGTGTTGTTAGGTCATCTCAAGTCAGATGTGCCGGCACATACCTGTAACCCAGCACTTAGGAGGTAGAGTTGGGAGGATCAGTTCAAAGTCATCTTCAGCGTGTTTCTAAGGAGACCGAGGGTGAGGGAGAGGAGTGGGAGGGGACAGGGATGGATCTCAGCGTGTTGCCCAGGCTGACTCCCAATCCTGGATTCAAGAAATCCTTTTCTTGACTTCCTAAGTAGCTGAGCCTGCAGGTGTGCTCTGTTGCCTGGCCTGTATTTGAGAGATGGATGGATTGATTTTGCAGTACTGGGAACCAAAGCCAGGGTCTTGTTCATGCTAGGCAAGCACCTTACCACAGAACTGCATATTAAAATTATGATCTGGAAAGTTCAGGTAATACCGTAAGCCCAATTTTGTTTCGCTTTTGGGGGTGAAGGAGAGAATTGCATGCTGCCGAGGGAACGCAGTTCTAAGAAATACAAATAATATTACCCCATGCATATCAAGCTGGAGATAGGGAAAGCTGGGCAGTCGTGTGGTGTTTTGGCTTGAGACAGGATCTTGCTGTGTAGCCCCACTTGGAGTTCCCTGTAGTCGTCCTGCCTCTGGAATACTGGGACTGACGTTAACAGAGGCATTTTAAGGGGTACGTGCATGGGTGGTGGGTGTGTTTTCCTCCAGTAGCCGCTCTTCGCAGTGCAGTGGCTTTGCTCACTGTCACTTTTCTCCCCTCTCTCCCTTTCGTGGTCTGCCCATCCCCCTCCTCAGCCGCTCCTTGGTCTTGCCCACACTTGCACTTAGCTCTTCCATCCAAACCATGCTGAAAGCTTCTATTGTTTTTGTTTGGGGACTTGCTATTATTTGACCTGTTCAAGCTGTGGAACCCTGGGAGGAGAGACCCAGTTCCCAAAAGTTGTCCTGTGACTTGTATATGCACGTTGTGGCAAGCATATGCCCACATGCTTGTCTTGTCCTCCAAATAATAAATGAAATGAAAGAGTGAAGTAACTGGACCTTCGAGAAAGAAGCAACTTTCTTAGAGAAAAAATTAACCAGGGGCTAGAGTGATAAATTCAGTGGTCAAAGAGCACAGGCTGCTCTTACATGGGATACAACTTCAATTCCCTGCATCAGCATGTTGTTTCAAACCGTCTAACTCCAGTTCTGGCTCATCGAATACCCGCTCCTGCCTTCACAGGGCCTGAGGACGCACACAGAGACAGAGCAGCCATACACATAAATGCAGTTGTCAGAAAGTTAAGTGGCAGAATGAGAAGATGAGCCTGTGTCTTAGCACTACCTGATATTCCTGTTTCTGCTTGCTTTCCAATAAATCACCCCCTACCATTTGTGGTTCTAGTTATTATCAGGTAAACTTTATAAGGTGGAAAAAGTTGTCACTGAGCCAGTTTTGCTTTCGAGGAAAGTACCTTGTTCTGGGCACTGCGCTCTCCCCTGAGCACAGGTGGCAGTGGCTGGAAGAACTCAAGGGTCATCAAGAGTTGGTCCTGGACCAAGGATGTGGCTCAGTGTTAGATTGTGTGACTGATACCCCTCACCCCAAAACCAAAAGGCAGGGAAGCCGGAGTCTATATTTCATATTATCTAGATCCTGGGTTTTTTGTTTTGTTTTGGTTTGTTTTTTTTTCGGGTCTCATATAGCCCAGACTGGCCTCAGACTTACAATGTAGTTGAGGTTTGCCATGAACTCTTGATCCTCCTAGCTCCATCTTCGGAGTTCTAGGGTTATAGCTGTGTGCTGTCGCGCCTGGCTTGTGTGCTCTATTAAGATAGAAAGAGTTCGAGGTGACCCTGAGTTCTAAGCCTGAAAGCCACTGCTCTGTCACAGCGTGTCTGACAGGAGATGTTGAAGGGTCCCCTATCTGTAGAATATGTTTTAGGGGACCCTCCATATGCCCCCTTTCCCCGTCTTGACAGCGTGGACAACAGTGAGTACATGCGGAATGGAGACTTCCTTCCCACCCGGCTGCAGGCCCAACAGGATGCCGTCAACATCGTGTGTCACTCAAAGACTCGAAGCAATCCTGAGAATAACGTGGGCCTCATCACCCTGGCCAAGTACGTGGGACCCAGGAGTGGGGCTCTGAAGGTGGGTGGTGTTGCCATTTTGGGTCTGTAGGTGGCTGACCTCATGTTGGTAGTACAGGCTGTTTTTACCCTTCTCCTGTGGTCAGCACAGCCTTTTGGGTAGGGAGGATTTACTGACCACCCCCCCCCACACACACACACATAGGGTTTTTCCTCTGCCCTGGCTGTCTTCAGGCTTGCTGTGTGCCTCGGCCACCTTAGACTTGGGTGGACCCTTCTCCCCTTGTCTCCCAGGCTTGCACCACCATGCCCAGTTTTTAACTTTTTCTTGTCATTTTTATGCTGAGGGTGACCCCAGCCTCCTATGTGCTAGGCAAGGGCTCTGCTGCTTAGCTCTAGCCCCAACCTTTGGGATTTTCTTTTTTTTTTAAATTTATTTATTTTGTATTTCATATATATAAATGTTTGCCCTGCACCTATGTATATGCACCATGGGCATGCATGGTGCCCACAGGGGTCAGAAAAGGGGTTCAGGTTCTCTGGAACTGGAGTGTGGATTCTGGGAAATAAGAGCAGTAAGTGCTCTTAACCAATGAGCTATTTCGCCAGCCCCCCCCCTTTGTTTTTTTTTTTGAGACAGGGTCTCATTATATAGCCTTGGCTGGTATCAGACTCAGATCTGCTGCTTCTGCCTCCCCAATACAAATTAAATGCTTGTACCATTTTGTCCTTCAGGAGACTCTATCTTAAAAATGATAAAAGTTGTTTTTGAGGTCTCTAAAGAAAACATGAATAGCCAGGCGGTGGTGGTGCACAGCTTTAATCTCAGTACTCAGGATGCAGAGGCTGGCAGATCTCTGAGTCCAGCCTGGTCTGCAGAGCAAGTTCCAGGACAGCCAGCACTACACGGAGAAACCCTGTCTCGAGAAATCCCCCCAAAGAAAAGATGAATGGGAGTGGTCTGGAGGCACTGTGTGGTCTGAGCTCACTGAAGTGCTTTGCTCTCACCTAGTGACTGTGAAGTGCTGACCACACTCACGCCCGACACTGGCCGCATCCTCTCCAAGCTCCACACTGTCCAGCCCAAGGGCAAGATCACCTTCTGCACTGGCATTCGTGTGGCCCATGTGAGTCCTGCCGCCTCCCTGCTGTGAGAATCAGCGCTCATTTTTCTTGAGAACTGTAATCTAGAGCTGGGTAGAGCAAGAGGAGAGATGGCCTAGAGCAGCGGACCTCAGCCCCTCACACTGCGACCCTTTAATACAGGTCTTCATGTTGTGAGGACACCAGCCAGACAATTATTTGTGTTGCTGCTTCATAGCTGTAATTCTGCTACTGTTTCGAACTGTACTGTAAATACCTGTGTTTTCCAGTGGTCTTAGGTGACCCCTGTGAAAAGGTCACTCGACCCTCAACCCCTGTTGTGACCCACGGGTTGAGAAGCACTAAACTAGAGCACGCGTACTCAGTATAGACAGGGTGGGGCAGGAGGACTGAGGGATGTGAGGGAGGCCTGAGGCTGGAGATCCGCGTGATGGTCAACGTGACCCTGATGGAAGGAAGAGGATGGGCAGGGGACACAGGGAGGAGCTGATGCTTCCTGTGGTTGACGGGAACTTCTTTTGCTTTCCAAGCTGGCCCTGAAGCACCGGCAGGGCAAGAATCACAAGATGCGCATCATCGCCTTCGTGGGGAGCCCTGTGGAGGACCTTGAGAAGGACGTGAGTCTGCGCCCTCAGGCAGAGCCGCATGTGGGAGCACCCCTCGTACTTAGAATCTGGGGGAAGGTGGATGTCTGATTTCAGTGTTGTGTCGACCTTCGGTCGGCTGCTGAATTTCCGTGCATTTTGTGAGGCAAGTTCAGTGCTTAATGCATAGAATCAATTTCTTGGTTTTTCTTACTTCTCAGCTGGTAAAACTAGCCAAACGCCTCAAGAAAGAAAAAGTGAATGTTGACATCATCAATTTTGGGGAAGAGGTAAGTCAGGATTGTAGAGCATGGGAGCCGATCCATTGGTTATGAACAGGACCGTCCTTTCCTAGACTCCGGAGACAGCTGTGAGCAGTGAGTGAAGGAGGGGTCTGTCTTGTGCTCTCTTCTCCACAGGAGGTGAACACAGAGAAGCTGACGGCCTTTGTAAACACGCTGAATGGCAAGGACGGAACCGGATCACACCTGGTGACAGTGCCCCCTGGGCCCAGCTTGGCTGATGCCCTCATCAGTTCTCCTATTCTAGCTGGTGAAGGCGGTGCCATGCTGGGGCTCGGTGCCAGTGACTTCGAGTTTGGAGTAGACCCCAGTGCTGATCCTGAGTTGGCCCTAGTAAGCAGATGCTGACCTGGGTCTGTTTTCTCTGTAGATGCCCAGCTGGTGGGCCGGGTCATCCTGAGCGCTCCCATGCCATCCTTCCCTAAGACCCTTTCACCCACTTCTCTTAGCTCTGTCTGCAGGACTCTGCCTTGTTCGTTTTCTCAGTGACACCCAGGCCCTGTCCTGCTGCTTCCATTTCCCCTTCTCATTTCTCAGCAGTTCTCTTCCTTCTACTACGATAAACCAGAAGGTGCCTCCCGCCCCCGTGTTCTCTAGCCACAGCACCGCCCCAGTAATCGATCTTGTCTTGTTCTTTCCCAGGCTCTTCGTGTTTCTATGGAAGAGCAGCGGCAACGGCAGGAGGAAGAGGCACGGCGGGCTGCTGCAGCCTCTGCCGCCGAGGCTGGAATTGCAACGTCTGGGACTGAAGGTGAAAGAGGTGGATTCTGAAGTCCCGGGCCTGAGGGTGTAGCCATCTCAAGCTATGCTTGGGTAGTGGCACAGCCAGCCCTGTGGAATGTCCACTAGGTCTTCCTTGCCCTTCTGTTCTTTCCCAGACTCGGACGATGCCCTCCTGAAGATGACCATCAGCCAGCAGGAGTTTGGCCGTGCTGGGCTTCCTGACCTAAGCAGCATGACTGAGGAGGAGCAGATTGCCTATGCCATGCAGATGTCGCTGCAGGGAGCAGGTGAGTAGAGCCTGTGTTCAAGGGCCTGGTCAGGGCTGAGGTTGGGGTGAGGAGAAGGCACTGAGCAGAGACTACTGTTCTCCATTCCTCAGAGTTCGGACAAGCAGAGTCAGCTGACGTCGATGCCAGCTCAGCCATGGACACCTCTGAGCCTGTGAAGGTGAGGGCCGGCAGTGACCCTTGGGTCCAGTCATGTTTGAGATCCTCTTGTATTTAGATCCACAGCCTTTTAGGGCTGAGGCTTTCCTCCCTAGCAGACGAGTTCTCTGAGGAACAGAAGGAAACACAGAGATGTGTGTTTTCTCCTGTGTAAAGTTTGCCAGGGGAACAGTGAGTTGGAGAAGCATTCCATTGTCCTGGAATTTTCTAGTGGGATTGATCTGGATTGAATTCTATGGAGTCCTCCCAAGAGGGTCTGGGGGACAGGAGTGTTTGGTGTTCCCAACAAGAAAGCTGCATGTGATGGTTTTACCCTCTGAGCTCAGGTAGCCGAGTTCTCCGGCTTCTGTGTTGTCCATTAGTGCCCATGCCATTATGGACACGGATCTTGCTTACCTCGTGCCTTTCTTTCCCTTGGTGGTACACCCAGCCCCGCAGTCAGCGTCATGTTCCCGTCCCTTCACTGTGCGCTCTGCTACCCGTGTGCCCCTGCTCATGTGCCTTTTTTAGGAGGAGGACGACTACGATGTGATGCAAGACCCAGAGTTCCTTCAGAGTGTCCTGGAGAACCTTCCCGGTGTGGATCCCAATAACGAAGCCATTCGGAATGCAATGGGCTCTCTAGCCTCCCAGGCCACCAAGGATGGCAAGAAGGACAAGAAAGAGGAAGAGAAGAAGTGAGACTGGAGGGAGGGCTGGCTGAGTCTGCCCAGGGGACTGTGAAGACGGGGTTGGCTATAGACGTAGATGTGCTGTCTGCAGACTTTACAACCTGAATAAAGCTTGGCAAGTTTTTCCCTTTGCTTCAAGTAGTGCACACAAGGAGTTGACTGGAAGGGATTCCCTCCACCTCTGCGCTGCAGACAGCTCCTTCTCATCCCAACCCTGGCAGTTCCTCAGGCTCTTTTCCTTTGTCTCTAGGAGAAGCATTGCTGTGGCTCCACCGTTAGATCCCAGGGCCACTGAGGTGAATAGAGAATAACACCGTGGTGGCAGTCTAGGGACAAGGTGATTGTAGTGAACATCCATATCTGATAGGTCAAAGAATTATTAGTTATATATTTTTATTTTTGAGACAAGGTCTCACTATGTATTCAGTAAGTATACTGAATTGACCTCAGACTCACAGAGCTCCATCAGCCTCTGCCTCTCATTTTGCTGGGATTAAGGGTATGAACAACCATGTTTGGCTCAAGAGAATTATGAGGGGTCTGGAAAGATGGCTCAGCAGGTAAAGGCACTTACCATGAAAACCTAATGAGAATTTTGTATATGGGCCAGGTGGTGGTGGCACATGCCTTTAATCCTGGCAGGTGGATCTCTGAGTTTGAGGCGAGTTTGGTGTACAGAGCAAGTTCCAGGACAACCAGGGCTACACAGAGAAACCCTGTCTTGAAAGTCATTCTCCCCCCCCCCCCCAAAAAAAAACAGGCTTTATATATGAGCATTTGCCTGCATGTATGTGTACGTCACATGCCTGCCTGGTAACCATGGAGACCAGAGATGGTATTGGATCCCCAGAATCCAATCTTAAACTGTAGTTTAAGATGGTTGTGAGCTGCCCTGTTGGTGTTGAGACTCAAGCCCAGGTCCTCTAGAGGAGCAGCCAGGTGACTTCTGAGTCATCTCTAGCCCCTAATGACAAGAATTTGGTTCCCAGTGTCCACAAAAAGCTGTAAGGAAGAGCTGAGGCCAGAGCTGTCCTCTCATCTCCATCCAAATGCCATGGTACATATGTGCTTCCCCAGTAGTAACAATACAATATCACGTAAAAGAGAGCTATAGACCAGGTATTAGATGACTGTGAGAAGGAGGATCTAGACTCCAGTCACCTCAGAGCATGCTCTTGAGGGACATTTGAGTTCTCTGAAAAAGCCAGTGAGGAAGAGATGGGTGTGGACAGTGTGTGCAGGCAGGTGGAGACACAGCTGAAGACCTGAGCAGTGGCCCAGGACACCAGGGACCAGGAGTCCTTAAGCCTGGCTTTCTATGAAGGCACAAAAGCTGGTGTGTCTTCACAGTGTCAATTCCGAGGTAGCTTTTCTGTTAAGTTACAGAGTAGAATACAGAATTCACCTTTCTCTTGAATTTTTGAGACATGGTCTCAAACTAGTGATGATTCTCCTGCCTCAGCCTCTCTAGTATGTTGTCACATGTGGTTTCTCTTTGTTTATTGAAAGTATTGATTATTATCCGATAAATAGGAAATACTGGCCAGGTGGTGGTGGTTCACGCCTTTAATCTCCACACTTCAGAGGCAGAGGCAGGTGAATCTCTGTGAGTTTGAGACCAGCCTGGTCTACAGAACAAGTTCTAGGACAGGCTCCAAAGCTACAAAGAGAAACCCTGTCTTGAAAAAAACCAAACCAAAGCAAACCAAATACAAAAAAAAAAAAAAAAAAAAAAAAAAAAAAAAAAAGGAAATACTGAACCTATATTTGTTATAAAATTTAAGACAAACACATGAAACCACTTGGGAGCCGGAATGCTTGCTTGGCTCCTTTACTGTTGTTTGCCTCAGTCAAGCCAAAGCTGAGCTGTACCTCATTAAATACAACAAATTGACCTCGATCTCTTAGAGATCCATTGACCTCCCAGGAGCGAGTACTATAGACTGTGCTCCCACGTTCCCATGTTCAGTGATTATGTGTGCCTTCTCAACCCAGGAAACCACTTAGCCTGCTTTGGCACTTTCTTTTGTGTGTGTGTGTGTGTGTGTGTGTGTGTGTGTGTGTGTGTGTGTGTGGTGGGGGTGTCCATACAGAAATACGAATGTGAAGGTTAGGACAGTTTGTAGGAGTCTGTTCCCTTTTCTACCTTGTGAATTTTAGGGATTGAATTTAGGTTGTTAGGGTAGCAAGTGCTTTTGCCTACTGAGCCATCTTATCAGCCCTTTTATGTACTTGTTCTTATTTAAATAGTTTGTTTTTATGTGCATAGGTGTTTTGCTGCAATGTGTCTACACCACTTGTGTGCTTGGTGCCTGTAGAGGCCAGCAGAGGGCACCAGGTCCCTGGGACTGGAGTTACAGACATTTGTGGGTACTGGGAACTACATTTGTGGGAACTAAACCCAGGTCCTCTGCAAGAACAGTCAGTGCTCTTAACCACTGAGCTATCTTTCCAACCCAAAGATTATTTTTTTTAGTTGTATGAGTGTTTTGTCTGCATGTAAGTCTGTACCATTTGCCTGTTTGATGCTCAAGGAGGCCAGAGGAGGCATCAGATTCCCTGGAACTGACATTACACATGGTCCATGTGGGTGCTGGGAGCCGAACCCAGGTCCTCTGCAGAAGCAGTAAGTGCCCTTAAACTGTTAAACCGTCTTCCAGCTCCTATCAGCCCTTTTCAAAACCAGTTTTCTCATACATGTATATAAGTAGGATACTTACTATTAAACTATTAGAATCTCGTATATCAGAATGTGTTTAATTGCTTTGTGTGTTTGTGTGTGTTTGTGTGTGTGTGTGTGTGTGTGTGTGCGCGCATGTTCAGGTTCACACAAACAAGTGTGCTTATGTCGCAACAAGTATCTTCCTCAGTCCCTTTCGCCGTAGTTTTTGAGATAAGTGTGTCTCACAGAAACTGGACAGCAAGCCCTAAAGATCCTCCTGTCTGTCGCCCTGGTGCCCAGGTTACAGGCACAATGTCGTAACGTGCTTTTCCATGGGTGTGAGGTGGTGGTCAGACTCAGTCCTCTTGCTTACAGGATGAGCACTTCCCCAGCCTGAGCCCTCAGCTAGAGCAGCTGGTAGTCGGCACTGAGCCGTGCCTCCTGCCGCCTTGGTTAGTTTTCAGACAGGGTTTCCCTTTGCAACCCTTGCACCTGGGAGTTGTACAGAACCGGCTGACCTCCAGTTTAAGGAGGTAATTGTCTGTACCTCTAACAGCCGTGGGGGTTAATGATTTTCCTTCCATATCACAGGAAATGTTTATTAAGGGAGGGTTATACAATGGTCTTAAGAAAATGAGTAAGCCATAAAGCCAGCCTCAAGTTCACTGCAAGTTTTGAACTCCTTAGCTATTGTTGTTAGTTCCCAAAGAATCGCAGGACATGACCTAGGAGGAGATGATCTCTTATGCACATCGTGGCTGTGAATGTTACACTCGCAAGGCAGCAGTGCAAGTGGGCTGAGAGAACAGCTTGTGAATGGTGGTTCTCTCCTGCTGTGTGGGTCCCGGGAAATGAGCTCAGGTGGTTGGGCTTGGTAACAGGCACCTCTACCAGCTGCCTCATTCCGTCACCCCCCGAAATAACCACACTGAAACTGTATTCATTAAATCACTGCTTGCCCAATCACTATAGCATATTCTTACTAAGCTCTTACATATTAAATTAACCCATTTCTATTATTTTATATTTTACCACTAGGCTCGTGGCCTACCTGCAAGGTTCTAGCTGGCAGGTCACTGCTTTCCCCTCTGGTGGCTCCATGGCATCTTGCTGACTCCGCCTTCTTTCTCTCAGCATTCAGTTTAGTGTCCCCACCCCCACCCCAGCCAGGTTCTATTCTGCTAAGCCACTGGCTGAAATAGCTTCTTTATTAGCCAGTGTTATCCACAGCATACAGAAGGGAATCCCACGTCACACCTGGCCCTGTAAAGATTAATTCTCCCCTAAATTTAGTCACGATAGTTGAGTTGTTTGTTCGGGATTAGGTCTCTGTAGCCCAGACGGGACTTGAACTCACGGCACCTGTTTTAGCCTTCCAACGCTGGAATGATGAACTTGAAGTCCTAGAAGTAGCCCTTTTTATGCACCTGAGAGCTATGAGAGAGACTTCTTATCCTGAAAGAACAAATTCAGTGTAGGATAAGTTATTATAATTGAAAACAATAATCCAGCATTTATTTTCAAATATATTTCATCAATATACTAAGAATTTAGTATGGAATTACTGTTCTTTGTGGCATCCTGGTTTGGGTACATCAGGGGTATGGTTATGAAGCTATTAATTGACTGGATGCCTAAGGCCTTGAGTGTGCAAATCTCTACCACCTGTTTACAGTCCCAGCCCAGGACGTGAGTGCTCATATTGTGCCTTGAGGATAAGGGAGTGGGTTGTGGGGTTTTTTTTTTTTGTTTGTTTGTTTGTTTGTTTGTTTTTTCTTCAAGACATGGTTTCTCTTTATCCTTGGCTTTCCTGGAACTCTCTACACTAGACTGGCCTCAAACTCATATGGATCCACCTGCCTCTGCCTCCCAAGTGCTGGGCTTAAAGGCATGCACCACCCAGCTAAGGCAGTGTGTGGGAGAGGGCTGGCTGCTTGGCAGCACTTAAGCAGACACTAGGGGCGTCTCTCCTGAAGGGACACGGGTGTGTGTGCCACAGCACACTCGGTCAGTGCCTACTCTAGCCCACGCCTGGTGCTGGGTACAATTGGAGTGCTATAAACAGCTTCTAAGAATAAAGGGAGAAGTGATTGCCCTGACGAGCGTGGCTCGTAGGGACTGTGGTGCTGAGACTGAGTCTCACCGCAAAGGAAGAGGGAGGCTTGCTGGCTTAGCCGCTTGCTCCCGCAGACCAGGCTAAGATTCTGCTGCATTAGTAACCACACTGCTCCTCCTGAGAGATCAGACACTCCCAGTGGGATTTTGGTTTAGCTACTTACGGGTTAAGCATTCCACACCCACTCTCTTTTTCTTCAAAGATGTACACCACAGGAATGGATGCCTGGTTGCCACAGAGGCCAGAGGAAGGGACTGAATACCTTGGAACTGGGTTCACAGCAGTTGCGAGCCTCCTTGTGTGGGGGCTGGGAACTGAACTCAGATGGATGTACTGGAAGAGCAGCCTGTGATGCTGGGCCACCTCCCAGCCCCCAACGACCTTCTTCACTACTACATTCAAGCTGGCATGGTGGCACACACTTTTAGCCCCAGCACTTGGGAGGCAAAGGTAGGCAATCTCAATTCAAGGCTAGCCTTGTCTACAGATGGAGTTCCAGGATAGCCAGGACTACACAGAGAAATCACCTTGAAAAAAAAAAACCAATAACAACAACAACAACAAAAAAAACCCACTAGAAAACTACATTTAAGCAGGAAGTAGTGACACCAGAGTCAGATCTCCGAGTCCAAGACCAGCGTGGTCTGTGATTTGTGTTCCAGGCCAGCCAGGGCCACACGGTGATACCCTGTCTTTTTTTTTTTTTTTTTTTTTTTTAGATAGTCCTTGAACTGAAATCTGCCTGCATTGACCTCCCAAGTGCTAGGTTTAAAGACATGTTCTATGACACTCAACGACATCCTATCTTTGAGAAAAAATCCATTTGGCTGGAGAGATGGCTCAGTGAAAGTGTTGTGGGATAGCTACCATTGAACAGGACTTGGACGTGGGTGTAAGCTAACAGAAAGTCTTTGTTAGCCAGCCGGTGACCACACTGGTTGTTTGGAGTCCCAGTATAACCCTGAGCCTTTCTCAGGGAGAGCTTTGAAGAGCAAACACCGTGCCAGGGCAGGGTAGTCCCAAGTTATATATGCAAGGAGCTAGGATACTTTCAGAGGGATAGAGGCAGACAAAGAGGAGAGAAACTAGCAGGCAGAATTGTCATGCAGGTATGAAGTAATGTGTCAGGACTAGGGTCCAACCAAACAGCCCTGTACTGCACAGCATGCTGGGAGTGAGGCTAACACACTGGGCTCATAGGCCATCTGGCATGACTGCAGGCACCTGCAGAGGAGGAAGAGCACAAACTTCCAGCTTCGATTTGTTTTATAGATACGGCAGGCCAAAGTATGTGATGGAGTGGAGGATTGGGATCTGGGGCTCATGGGATGGATTTGCACAAATCTAACTTCTTAGTCATAGAATAGCCTGAAAGCACCCGGCTTCCTGGTCCTTCTGGGAGGTTTTGGGCCTTGGGTCTTGTCACTCTGGATTAGAGCAAGGGACAAGGAAGAGACGACTTCTGGGTTTCTGCATGCAGTTTAGTGGTGCTATCCGGTAAGAAGTTTCAGAAAAAATGAGCTTTGTTCTCGTCTTGGGGATTTAGAAGCCTCTGTAGCGTTTCCAGGTAGCACCTGATGCTCCAATGGGAGGGCTAAGCAAAGGATGCACATGCGGTGTCATGAGGCAAAGATGATCATATGTGTTTGAGGTTGCCCAGTGACGGGTGTGACTGAGAAGGGGTATTAGGGTCCTCCTGGAGTGTGGGGACTTTCCCACTCTTCTTTTCCTCCCCCCATTTTTCTCTCATCCTTTCTTCCAAGGTAGTGTGTGTGTGTGTGTGTGTGTGTGTGTGTGTGTGTGTTGGGAAGTGTTGTGGAGAGGAGGAGAGAGTGTGTTGTGGTCAACAAAGCTGAAAGGAGTTGGGGATCTGAAGAGCGTTTTGATATCTGTCATGGGGATACAGAGTGCAGAGTTTGCCCAGCTGCTTTTCAGTCTTGTTTTGGTCCAGTAGAGTAGAATAGTCTTTTCCACTGTGTGAATATATGTCACTATAATTGGTTTAATAAAGAAGCTGACTGGCCAATAGCTGGACAGGAAAGTGTTAGGTGGGAGAGCCAAGCTGAGGAAGAAGGGTGGAGTCAGAGCTGTGAGCAATGCAGAGAGAAGGAAGAGGGGCATGCCGTACTGAGAAAAGGTGCCAAGCCACGTGTCAAGGCATAGATAAGACATATGGGTTACCTGAGCTATTGGCTAGGCATTTGTAGTTAATATTAAGACTCTGTGCTGTTTGGTACTAGAAAGTGGAAAAGAAAAGTCTACCTACATATGGCATTTCAGTGTGAGGCCGGAATTTTTCACAAAAGACCCAAGAAAGCTTTAAAAAAGGATCCTAAGCACACAAAACCCAGAATCAGATGCAGTTTCTTGATCACTGCCTTTTTTTGGGTAGACTCAGGCATGGCTCCTTTAAGAGGCAGCTTGCTGGCTTGGTGTTAGTGGCAAACGCAGGCACAGAATTTTTGAGAGGCCCTGCCACTGAACACTCAAATGGGGTTTATGAGCAGCAGGGTGGTGCCCTGCTCAGTGGCAGCATGGATCCAGCCACCTCCCAGAGAGGGGGCAGTAAACATGGCTCCCATTGCTACGTCCACCGTGGTGCTGGTACCATTCACTAAGCTAAGCTGTACAGGTGGCAGCTGACCCAGCAATTTAAGATTGGCCTCATGTGACCAAAGAACAATACAGATGCTCAGTAAAGACAGATTCCGGAAAAAAAACCAAACCTCTAAATGGGTTACAGTGTGTTTAAAAATATACACAGGTTTGGGAGAGAGAAGAGAAAGAGTATATACAGTCATAGATTAAAAAATATAGTTTTCAAATATAAAATAAAGTCCTTTAATAGGGAATAGTGTAAGATAAAAGAAAAAAGTCATGTCAAGATGGAAAATACAAGGGGCTAAGGAGATGACTCAGTGGTTAAGAGCACTGGCTGCTCTTCCAGAGGTCCTGAGTCAATTCCCAGCACCCACATGGTGGCCCATGACCATCTGTAATGAGATCTGGTGCCCTCTTCTGGTCTGCAGGCATACATGCAGGCAGAACACTATATATAATAAATAAATCTTTAAAAAAGATGGACAATGCAGAGTCTGGATCCTGTGTGTTACTGGTTGTCTTTAAATTTTTAGACTACTGATGAAGGAGTGATCAAGCTGCTAAGAGATGTTGGATTATGAAAGCCACCAGGTCAAACCCACATGTATGTATTTTAAAATATATCTTGACTTCGAAATGGAAAACAGAAGATATGATGTTTTGAGGGAGAGTTTATGCTTTTATTCCCACAGAAAACTAAAGGCTATGGATTCGTTCAAGGTTTAAGATGATCAGATTTGATCAAGGAAGATCCCTGAAAATCCTGACTACAAACACAAAGAAATAAACCTAGAAGGAACTACAAGGCATGTGACATATTTTACCTGATCAAACATAAAAAAATCATCTTTAATTGATTTGTGCACACCACACATTCCATACTTGTATGTTACCTTTACAAGTTTATGTATTTTCAGAACAAGGGGACCAGACACCAATGGAAATGGATGGCCCAGGTGATCCATCATCAAGATGATACGGTTACAGTCTTCTCCACATCCTGCATCCAACACAGCTTCAAGACTACTGGCTGAGATGATCCAGACTCACAACTATTCCAGCCAAGACTTAATTGTTATACCAATTATCTCAAGGTTCCCTAAAATATAATAGTGCCCACACATAACAGGAAGTAGTCTAGGGAATGACACCCACATTTCCAAAATATTGGTTATGGATCGTTATTATTATTTAAGGAGGATTGGTTACAAATTGTTACTGGTCATAGAAAAAGGCTAAACAAAGGAATTAAATTCAAAGATCTCTTTCTGGAAGAAAAAAATGTATATAATATAGAAATGATGAGATAAAAGGTTATATTATTGAATCTACTTTAATTCAGGAAACAACTATTAATCTCAAAAATACTTTACATTGGTATGGATTCTGGTTTATTGATACAAATTTAAAGTTATTTTTACTATACTATATGCATGTTTCTACTCATTTGGGATATTGTGCCTATGTAAGTCATTTAAAAAAATCTATAATTAGGAAATACAGATTAAGCTGGGTGGTGGTGGTGCAGACCTTTAATTTTAGCACTTGGAAGACAGAAGCAGGAGGATCTCTGTGAGTTCAAGGACAGCTTGGTCTACAAAGCAAGTTCCAGGACAGGCTCCAAAGCTACACAGAGAAACCCTTTCTCAAAAAACAAACAAACAAAAAAATGAAAAGAAAAAGGAAAAAAATAAGTACAGATTAATAATCATCTATAATGGTCAAACTTACAGTCATCTGAGGTATGTTTTCTAGGTTAAACAGATATATTTAGATAGATAGATGGCCTTCAGACACCTGATGAATATGGCGTTTAATATGTTTAGTAACCTAAGCCTTTTCCTGACAGTGAGACACATCTGCTCCCGATTGCACCAATCTACTTCAGAGAAGATAATGGGCATTGAAGAAACTTTATGTATTTTGTTTTCTTTATGTCAAAAGCTAGCCATTTGGGCAAAGAAATGTCCTTGCCTCAATTGCTGACAGTATACTGTCCAAACTAGATTAGCAGGAAGCAAAAGAGAGTGACTGCCAGACTGCCAAGACAAGGGATGACAGTCCTTCCGAAGTCTCTGCTTCCCAAAAATGTCTGTCAGATATATTAGGCCTGTAGGCAAAACATGGATTCTCCAGTGTCACAGAAGAAACTAGGGTGGCTGTCAAGGCAGCCAGAAGTCCCTGTCATTAGGTAACATTTCACCCTTCTGGGGTCTTTGATGGAGTTTTAAGTTTTCCTTAGTGACGATAAAAGTTAAATTAGATATAAAACTTTGGAGTTACAAAGACAAATAATAGAGTATTTTCTATAAATTTGCTAAATACAAATGAACTAGATATTGTAACTAATTTTTACATGACTACTGTTTTTTGTTGTATATAATTTTACTATGTTAAAGTTAAAACCTTCCTTTTTAATTAGACAAAAAGGGAGAAATGTGGAATATTCATTTACACTGTGTGAATATATGTCAACATGATTAGTTTAATAAAGAAGCTGACTGGCCAATAGCTGGACAGGAAAGTGTTAGGTGGGAGAGCCAAGCTGAGGAAGAAGGGTGGAGTCAGAGCTGTGAGCAGACGCAGAGAGAACCAAGATGGGCATGCCGTGCTGAGAGAAGGTGCCAAGCCACGTGTCAAGGCATAGATAAGACATAGGAATTGATTTAATTAAATTAATTTAATGTAAGAGTTAGCTAGTAACAAGTCTGAGCTATTGACCAAGCAGTTGCAATTAGTATTAAGCCTCTGGGTGGTTACTTGGGAGCAGTTTGTAGGACAGAAACTTGTTTATACAGCAGTTCCTCAGTATACTCCCTTTTGGAGCAGTAATGTATATACCATGCCTTGTATATTGGAAGTATGTGATCTCTTTAATTTTGATTTTACAGGGGTTTCAGTTAAGAGATTTTCATGAGTTTTTGAAGAAACTTTGGGCCTTTTTTTCCCCCTCCTGAGACAGGATTTCTCTGTGTAGCCCTAACTCACGCTGTAGATCAGGCTGGCCTTGAACTCAGAGATCCACCTATCTCTGTCTTCTGAGTGCTGAGATTAAAGGTGTGCACCACCACTGCCTGGCTCTTCCTTTTTCAATTTATTCAGACGCGAGGAACAACCAACCAGCAGCGTCACTTTCCTTATTTCTCTACAAGCGTCAAAAGTTTTATTTAGAGTCACCAAATGCATTGCCTCTCAATTGGTGAATCAGGACAATCAAAAGCATTTGTCTTCACATTGTAAAATAGTTCACACCACAGGGACTCAGTGTTCGCACCACAGGCATTCAGTTCATACCATAGGGACTCAGTGTTCACACCATAGGGACTCAGTGTTTGCACCACAGGCACTCAGTGTCCACATCACAGGCATTATGTTCACACCACAGGCATTCAGTTCACACCATAAGCCTTCAGGACTCTCTGAGCTTCTAGGAGAGGCTTCGTAACTGGAGGGCTTCAGAAACTGTAGGTAAAATTGGGCATCCTGTTCCAAATATTTAAAAGATTCATTCTTATATTTCTGTTGTTCTAGAACCACTTCTGGTGCCAAAATTTATATTAGTGAGTCAGGGTTCTCTAGAGAAACAGAATTATAGAATGAATACACACACATACATGCATACAAATGTGTGTGTGTGTGTGTGTGTGTGTGTGTGTATGAAGGGCATTGGTTAGAATGCTTTTCAGGCTGTGGTCCAGCTAATCCGACAATGGCTGTCTACCAATAGGAGGTCCAAGAATCCATCAGTTATTCAGTTCATGAGCCTGGATGTCTCAGCTTGGGTCAGTAAATTCTGGATACTGTGAGACTGACAACCAAGACCCTCCCCACAGTCATATCCTGCTCAGCTCTGACCGCAGACACTTGGGCATTTAGTGAATGTTCTTAAGGATGGTAGTTCAACATGGGTTTGCCTTGGGTTTGTGTAATCTCCTCCCCCCCCCCGCTGTGCATGGTGACCTTGTGGACCAGCTGCTGGGCTCACAATGCCCATTCTGAACCACCTCAGTCTCCAGCCACCAGCTCTTCCCATCGTTCTACCTTACCTGAGGTTAAAGGAGCTTGAGACCTGAGCTTAAATGGTCTTTGTAAACAATGGGCTGCAGTGTTCTTGGCTTGCTGGCTTTTCAAATTCTTTTCTTTAAAAAAAGATTTAGTTTTATCGTGTGTGTGTATGTGTGTGTGTGTGTATCTGTGTATGCATATGCCATGCGTGTGGATGCCCAGAGAAGCCAGAAGAGGGTGTGTGATCCCCTGGAGCTGCAGTTACAGGCAACTGTGAGCTGCCTGATAGGGGTGCAGACAATCAAACTCTGGTTCTCTGGAAGAGCAGGGAGTGCTCTTAACCTCCGGGTCATCGCTGCAGCCCACTCCCCCACCCCAAGCTCTCTTTCTTTTTAAATTCTATGTGTCTTTTGCCTACAGCATGTCTGTCACCATGTGTGTGCCCATGCACAGCAAAGCCAGAAGCGTGTGTTGCATCCCCTGGGTTGCAGTTACAGACAGTGGTTAGTTGTCACATGTGTGCTGAGAAGCAAACCCTCGTCTTCTAGACGAGCAGCCAGAGCTCTTAAACACTGAGCCATCTCTCCAGTCCTGCCCCAAGCTTTCTCAATAGGAGCAATGGCCTTCAGGAAACAGGCATAGTTAAAATATTCCCTTTTCCACAGGGTTTTGCTGCCACTCACAGAGCCACTTTAGTACTCTGAAGAGTGGGCGCAGGAGGACACAGATCCCCCATAACCATGGGGCCACCTATCCCCTTCTGAGCCCCTCACCTGCTAAGAAGCCAGAGTCAGTGCTCAGAGGAGAACAAATTATGTATCCATTCATTCTGTTCCCTGTGTTCTGCCAACATCACACCTTCAAATGTTCTTGAACCTCAGGAACAGGCTCTGGAAGGGTTGGGAGAAACTCCATACCCAACCATGACAGCTTTTTCAGACCCAGGTACCTACCTGATTTGATAACATATTTCCCCCTAATGCCTCCTGAATCAAACAAATCATAGTTGAGATTAGAGATGAGAAGATTCCTATCAAGAGTATGTGTCCTTGGGCTGGAGAGATGGCTCAGCCGTTAAGAGCTCTTGCTGCTCTTGCAGAGGATGAGAATTCAATTCCAAGCAACCACACTGAAGAATATTCCTTTACAATGTGTGGATATATGTCACCCTGATTGATTTAATAAAGAAGCTGACTGGTCAATAGTTGAACAGAATACGTTTAGCCAGAACAGCCAAACTGAGAATCCTGGGGGAAGAGGGGCAGAGTCTGAGGAGTCTTGAGAGACACAAAGAGAAGCAAGATGGGCATGCCACACTGAGAAAGGTACCAAACCACATAGCAAAGCATAGATAAGAAATATGGGTTAGTTTAAATGTCAAAGTTAGGTAGTAATAAGCCTGCGGTATTGACTAAGCATTTATAATTCATACTAAGTCTTTGTGTTGGTTATTTGGGAACTGGTGGGTAGAAAAGAAATATCCACTTACATATGGTGTCCCAATGTGACTGGAATTTCCACAAAAGACCTAACAAAGCTTTTTTTTTTAAAAAAAAGATTTATTTATATTTTTTATGTATACATTATTGTCTGCATGTGTGCCTGTAGGCCAGAAGAGGGCACTAGATCTCATTATAGATGGTTGAGAACCACCATGTGGTTGCAGGGAATTGAACTCAGGACCTCTGGAAGAACAGACAGTGCTCTTAATCTCTGAGCCAGCATTCCAGCCTCCTAATAAAGCTTTTTTTTTTTTTTTTTAGATTTTGCTGGGCAGTGGTGGTGCACACTTTAAACCCAACTCTTGGGAGGAAGAGGCAGGTGGATCGCTGTCAGTTCAAGGTCAACCTGGTCTACAAAGAGGATTCCAGGACAGCCAGGGCTATTACACAGAGAAACCCTGTCTCAAAAACAAAAACAACCCCCCCCCAAAAAAAACAAAGAAAAAAAAAGACTCAGCACACAAAACCAGAATCAAATTCAGCTTCTTGGGTATGCTCAGTTTGTTTGCTAGTAGCAAATAGTGTAGATCTTTTAAGAGACAGCTTCCTGGCTCAGTGCTAGTGGCAAAAAAATGGATATAGCTCTTTTAGGAAACCCTGCTACTGAACACTTCAGTGAGGTTTGTGAGCGGTGGGAGGCACATTACTTGGTGCGACCCCAAAACTCCCCAGAGTTGGGGCCTTTACCCACTGGTACCCCCACCATGAGGGTAACCTCTCAGACAATCAAGTGGGGTGGAGCCAGCTGCCAAACAGAGGCAGAGGTCCTAGCCATGCCCCTCAGCAGTTTAAAGGGTCATGCAGTCAGAAAAAAAATTAGATTTGCAGGAAAGACAGATTCGGACGGAAAAAAAAACCTCTAAATTGGTTACAGTGTGTTTATAAATGTACAAAGGTGTGGGAGAGAAAAGAAAAAGGATATACCCAGTTATAAAAAAGAAATATATAGTTTTAGAATAATAAAGTTCTTAAAAAGAGAGTAAAGTAATGTAAAATAAAATCCACATAAAGATGGAAAATACACAGAGAATCTGGATCCTATATGATTTTTTTTTCAAGACAGGGTTTCTCTGTAGCTTTGAAGCCTGTCCTGGAACTAGCTCTTATAGACAAGGCTGGCCTTGAACTCACAGAGCTCTGCCTGCCTCTGCCTCTGCCTCCCAAGTGCTGGGATTAAAGGTGTATGACATCACCGCTTGGCTTATCTTTGAATTTTTTTTTTATGCTGAAGAAGGAACAATAGTTGCTAAGAGACATTGGGTTATAAATGCTGCTGTCTTACACCAACATATATATCTTAAAAATGCCTTGACTTCAAAATGGAAATCAAAATAAATATTACTTTGGAGAAGAGGTTATGCTTTTATTTCCACATGAAATTAGAGGCTGTGGATTTGTTGAAGGTTAAAGATGATCAGGTTTGATCAAGGAAGACCCCTGGAAATCCTGGCTATAGACATAAAGAAATAAAGCTAAAAAGCTACTAGGCACATAACGTATATTTTACCTGTTCAAACGTAAAACAAAATATTACCCTTGGCTGACTTGTGTACAAATCACAGTGTATACTTGTATTAATACAGATGTTACCTTTAAAAGTTTATGTATTTTCAGAACAAGGGACCAGACACCAATAAAAATGGATGGCCCAGCTGATCCAACATCCAGAACAGCTTCAAGGCTACTGGCTG
Source organism: Arvicola amphibius (assembly GCF_903992535.2). Taxonomy (NCBI): domain Eukaryota; kingdom Metazoa; phylum Chordata; class Mammalia; order Rodentia; family Cricetidae; genus Arvicola; species Arvicola amphibius. The sequence continues at coordinate 6,116,110 of NC_052060.1, read as the reverse complement.
AGATGATCCAATCTTGCAGACTACTCTAGCCAAGATTTAACCATTATCCTGATTTTCTCACGGTTTCCCTAAATATTACCAGTGGCCTTAAACAACAGAGGTGGCCAAGATAATGACACCCACATTTCCAAAAGATGGATTATGGGTGTTGATTATCATTTAAGGGAATTTGGTTACAATTATTATAGGTAATGGTCGCGGAAAAAGGCTGAACAAAGGAGATTAGATTCCAAGATCTCATTCTGAAAAGGGAAAGGGGGATTTAGAAATGATAGGATGCAAAGGTAGATTATTAAATTTACTTTTAAATCAAAAAAGCAACTACCTATCTTAAATATTTTATATTGGTAAAGATTTTTCTATGTTGATATAAATTTAAAGTTAATTTTGTTATACTGCATGTATATTTCTACCCTTGTTTGGGGTACTATGTTTATGCAGCTCATTTTGAAGATCTTGGTGTCCTCTGGAACTTAAGGGAACAAGGCCCTGTTTGAGTTACTGTGTACGAGGGGGTATCTTGAGCTGGCAGAGTAAAAGGTTTAAGGTGGGACAGGTGAATCCAATGAGGAACTCCCTCGAGCTTGGTAGCTGTGGGGGTTACAAGAATTACTTTAAAGGGGCCCTGCCATTAGGGGAAAGGGGAGAGGGGCATTGTTCTGCGGGAGGAAATAGTTTCTGATTCCCTATTTGAATCAGCAGTGGGCATAAATTAGCACATGTTTGAGGTAATGAGTAGTCGGTAAAATCCCATAATAGGGAGCGAAGATCGGATAACAGCAGAGTAAGCAGATGATCAGGAAGGGGAGAGGTTTTGGGGGAGAGGCCGGGGGGCTAAAACTGGCCGCCCATACATGAATTCAAAGGGCAAGATGGAAAGCGGGCTTTTGGAGAGAGCCCTAGGGCCAGAGGCAAAAGTTTTACCCAGTCGAGGTGAAGCTCCTGTGACATCTTAACAAGAACAACTTTTAAGGAATGGTTAGTTCTTCTACCTTCCCTGAAGACTGAGGGTGGTATGGGATATGATATGAAAATGCCAGGGGATGTTAAGAACCTTGGACAAAGTTTGAGAAATTTGGGAAGTAAACTCTGGGCCATTATCTGACTGAAGAGGAGGTGGGATTCCAACCCGGGGAATAAATTTCTCGGAGAACATGGGAAACTGTCTGGACCTCTTGTTAGTGGTGGGAAATGCTTCAATCCACCCGGACATGGGGTCCACCAAAACCAGGAGATATTTAACTCATCTGACTGTGGACATATGAGTAAAATCCACTGCCAGTCAGTTCTTGGAAGGGAGCCCCTAGCCTGGTGGGTGGGAAAAGGGAAGCTATGATATTTGGTCTTGGGATTGGACTTTAGACAGATTTTACAAGAGGCAGTGACAGCTTTTAAGAACTCTAAGTCCTCAGGAGTGGGTTGGAGCCCTAACAAAATGAAATAGAGCTTTGATATTAGGATGGAAGAGCTGATGTAGGTAGGACAGGATTTGTCGGGTGTCAGGGGGTGTCTGTGAGAATGTGGGCTGTACTGTATGAAGCCCCTGAGCTGATTGAGGTAGGTTTGGGCTCTGGAAGGCTGCTGTTCTAGCTAAGTGATCAGCCCAGGTACTTCCTTTGGAAATAATGGAGCTGTTCTTCTGGTGAGACCAACAGTGAATAATTCCTATAGATTTGGGGAGATGGGGGACTTTTAACAAGTCCATAATGGATTAAGTAAAATGCTGCTGTGTATACATGTGCCAGAGGAGGACATCAGATTCTCTAGAGCGGGATCACAGGTGAGCTATAAACCACTCAGTAAGGATTCTGGGAGCTGAACCCAGGTCCTCTACAAGAAAGGCCAGCAAGTACTCCTAACCTGGAGCCATCCCTCTAGTCCCCTATTTATTTATTTTTTTTAGTAAAGGGGCACTTACTCATTATTTGCAATTTAATGAAAAGACCACTGATTTTCTAGGTTTGAAAATACCTTTTAAATTACCTTAAATTACATTTTGTTTATTGTGTGCCTGTATGTGTATATTTGAGACCTTGTGCAAACCACGTGCGCACGTGTGTGTGTGTGTGTGTGTGTGTGTGTGTGTAGGCCAAGGGTACTAATTCTTTATTTTTTTTTATTTTATTTTATTTTTTATTTTTTTTGGTTTTTCGAGACAGGGTTTCTCTGTGGCTTTGGAGCCTGTCCTGGAGCTAGCTCTTGTAGACCAGGCTGGTCTCGAACTCACAGAGATCCGCCTGCCTCTGCCTCCCGAGTGCTGGGTGGTGTGCCACCACTGCCCGGCTGGTACTAATTCTTTAAAGTGAATATCTGAATTATAAATTTTATGTACGTGGCTGGTAGAATGATTCTGCAGGTAAAGGCAACACCAAGCTCAGTCCCCAGAACCCACATAGTAGAAGGAGAGAACCCCCTCCCAAAAGTTGTCCTGTGACTTCCTCATGCACACCATGAGTCACACATGGCCCCACATGCACACAAAAATAAGTTTAAAAATGTGAATTAAAAAAATCTAATCTGTTTAAATTGTATGTTTTATAACATTTTTGTTATGGTTAAAGGGCTAAATGTGTATCACCAGCCTTCTGGGCTTTTGGTTGTGTGTGTGTCTTACATGTGTGTGTGTGTGTGTGTCTGCGACCACGTGCATGCAGTGCCACTTGGACCCCTGGGACTGGAGTTACAGAAGGCGCTGGGAACTGAATCTGGGCCCTCTGGAAAAGCAGCCAGTGCCTTCACTGCCGAGCCATCTCGCTGGCCCCATCGCTGGCATCTCAAGCTCAGTGAAGCTACACACAGACTCACGGCTGTGACCACACACAGGTCTCTAGTAAGCAATCTCAAAGGGCGCGCGCCTTAACCCCAGCACTCAAGTGGATGAGGATCTCTGTGAGGTCAAGGCCAGCCTGGTCTACACATCGAGTCCAGGCTAGCCAGAGTTGCACAGTGAGACCCTGTCTCAGAAATAAAAGTGTGTGTATGAGGGGTGGGTTGGAGAGGGGAAGGGTGGAGTGGTGAGGAACCTCCCCCTCCTGCCTCCACCACGTTATGCAACTTTGAGAATCCTTTGGCTCTCTGGGTAAAGCAGTTAATCCCTGTTTTGGGAGGAGGGATGAATCATTGGTGTTTGTAGATACCAGAAGCCCACAAGTGGTTGGTTATTTCTCAAGGGAAGAGCTAGGACTTGCAGAATAGGGCTAGGACTCTGGACCCTCCAGGTTGCCAGAGCAACTGCCCTGGACTTGCTAAACACTAGATCTGCTGAGTCACGGCCCAGGCAGCAGAAGGGACTGAACTTCTGGAAGCAGCCAGAGTCTTTCCTGTGCCACTCAGAGGTCACTGCCTCTGCCCCTCAAGTTCTTGGTGAAACCCTGTCAGCTTTGGACCTCGGGGGCTTCTGCAGGGCAATGTCTGCCCCCCACCCCCTCCCATCTGCCTTTCCTGTGGCTTCTCCACCCAGAGCAGTCGCGTGCTTGTTCCTGATGCAAGGACGCTGGAGACGCTGACCTCCGCTTCTCACCAAACACTTTTAACAAAACCGGCCGAATGCACGGGCCTACCCTCCAAACGATTTGACTCCGCAGACCCCAGAGTCAGAGGCTACAATGGGACTGGGTGACTTAGCGCCAGTGGTACAAGAATCTGAAGCCAAACCAGGAATCAAACCCTGGGCTCTGCTGTGTGCCCCCTTTCAGCCGTCACTTCCTTATTTGTAAATTGGACCTAATGACTTTATGGAGTTGTACGAGATTAAGATGGACCACATAAAGAGCTTAGAGATGTTAGTGTCAGCCTGTCGGTGAGTGGGTGTGGCTCATCCTTCAGTACCACAGGGCTTAGACCAGTGCCCAGGAGGCATTGAATGTTTAACAAATGGTAACTGTTATTACTTCCTAAGTTTTGCCTGCTTTGTCTGTGAGGCTGGAATTCCCACGTTGCTCAGCACAGCAGTTTTCCTTTTGAAGGGCATTGGCCAAAGAATCTCCGCTGGGCTCCCATTAACCCGTTCACCAGTCCTGAAGAGTGTGCCCTTCCCACATATTCTCTCCAATGCTGAAGTTTGTTTTGAAGATTTATTATTTTTTTTACTTATGTGTGCTTGTGTGTGTCCCTTTGTGGGTGTGTGTAGATGCCCACAGAGGCCAGAGGCATCTGATTTCTGGAACTAGAATTACAAAGAGTTGTGTGTGAGCTGCCTGGGGACCAAACTTGGGTCCTCTGGAAGAGCAAGTACGCACTCATAACCGCAGAGCCATTTCTCGAGCTCTACTGGGTTTTAATATTAAAAAAATTTTGCTCATGTTTAAAAGCATAAATAAAAAGAAAGATCAGATGGGTACCTTTTGGCATGCCCTGCCAAGGTATTCCACTAAGCAAACAGGCCATGCACAGCCGAGTTTGTGCCACAGTTCATTGGGGGAGGGGAGAGCAGAAGAGAGGAAGGCTGTGTCATAGCAGGGAATTGAGAGAGGCAGACAGACAAGAGGAATAAGAGAAGCAAGGGAGGAAAGAAGAGGCAAGAGAGACAGACAGGAGAGCGAGCTGTGCTCTGGTGGGCACAGCTGATGGTGAAGGGCACCTGCAGACAGCAGAGGCAGGCTGCTGCTGTGGCAGAAACTAAAGCCTCTAATAGGCAGCCTCATTATTATATTCTTTCACTACTTCAGTTCTTAAGTGTTTTATATATATATATATATGTATATATATGTATATGTATATATGTATTTGGTTTTTCAAGACAGCGTTTCTCTGTAGCTTTGGAGCCTGTCCTGGAACTAGCTCTTGTAGACCAGGCTGGCCTCGAATTCACAGAGATCCACCTGCCTCTGCCTCCCGAGTGCTGGAATTAAAGGTGTGTGCCATCACCGCCCGGCTATACATATATTTTTGAGAGAACCGAGCAGACACTGTAACAGGCTGCTCGGTCTTCTGTCAGAGATTGGGTCTCAGTTTCAGTTTCCTGAGACTGAGCAACCCCTTTCTGATAGAACCAGGAACAATGGTCAATCATCTTCAACGTCCCTGACATCAGGGAGGAGGGAGATAGCATGTGCTAAGCCCGGAGCATCTCCAACAGTAACTCAAGGCAATGACCAAATAGGGTCAGACCTTGGGAATTGTCCAAACAGGCCCAAATAGGGAGGAACTGTAGCCCTAGACAGCCCCTGCCAACCCAGCCAATTAGAAATGTACTAATGTAACAGATACTTGCTTAACCAATTACATTTAAGATAACCTAACTGATTCTGAAATGCCCATTGGCTGTGCTGAAGAGGAACCTGTGGTGATATTTTGTTTGTGTTCTAACAAATAAAGCTTGCCTGAAGATCCGTTAACCATAGAGGTCTGGCGGTCTATACAGACAGGCAATAGTGATAAATCTCACAGCTATAAGCTAGCAGCTGCAGCTGTCCCAGCAGCCTGTGCACTGCCTGTGTTCTCTGATCAGAGGTGCTACGCAGCCTCAGGCTCCACTGTCATTGTCAGCAGATTTGGTGAGACAATTGGGAATTCTTAAAGAAGGGGATTAGCTTAAAAAGAGGGAGCGAGGGAGTTTTTCCCTACAGTAAAAAAAAAAAAAAAGGGAAACACTATTACAGTGGAGGGAGTTAGGTCTCTGTATGATAACATGCTGGACAGTTTGAAAATGGAACAATTAAATGAGAGGATAACTAATTTAGATGGGATTTATGTAATGTCAACTGTAAACATCAGCATTATCATTTTTGTTTTATCACTGAAAATTTTGCTTAATTTGAGTGTTATTATTCAAGTTTGGGGAAAACTTACTAAAGCAAATCATGGAGATATTCATCTCTAGATAGAGGAATTAAAAGGGGGAACCAATCTCAGCACTGTATTTTAAGGTTAGAGAGGAAATAGCCTAAGGTACCAACTTTAACTTATCCAGTAACCTTACAGGAACAATTGCCAAGTGATAGATATCCCCAAGGCTGTGCAAGAGCTGACTGGAATCCCGTGGAATGTTAGATTTCAGGAGATTCAAGAAAGTGACAGTCTCATATGGTATGCATTCACCTTTTGTGAAGCAGATGTTAAACTCATGGTCAACTAGTAACAGAATTGTCCCACGAGACTGGAAGGACACGGTTTCAGCAGTCTGGGAGCCTGGGCCTCAGTTGCAGTGGAGGGCCTGGTGAAAAGATGAGGCTAAGGCCACTGAACAACAACACAGCGAGGGAGATGATGCTAATCTACAAAGGCAATCTCTATATGGTGACCACACTTTGGCTTTATGCCATCCGGCAGCTTTGAATGCTTGGGACAGAATTGAAGAATTAGGAAAGAAAATTGGGTCATTTACTAAAGTTGTACAGGGCCCCAATAAAACCTTCACAGATTTCTTACAAAGACTGACTCCAGCAGTAAATAGAATGATACCAAATTCAGAAGCAAGACAAATAATAATTGAACCTCTGGCTTTTGAAATGCTAATGCACAATGCAAAAGGGTAATTAGGCTGTTAAAGGCAAGATCAGCACCCTTGGAGGAATGGATCCAAGATACAATCAGTATTGATTCTTATGACCATGATGATGCTTGGATAGGAGAGGTGACTTCCAGAGATTTGTAGAAAAATCTAAATGTCAAGTGTTTCAATTGCAGTAAACAAGGTCACCTAAAAAGGGATTATAAAGAGGACAATGTTGGGCTGGAGAGATGGCTCAGAGGTTAAGAGCACCGGCTGCTCTTCCAGAGGTCCTGAGTTCAATTCCCAGCAACCACATGGTGGCTCACAACCATCTGTAATGAGATCTGGTGCTCTCTTCTGGCATGCAAGCATACAGGGAAGGAATGTTATATACATAATAAATAAATAAATCTTAAAAAAAAGAGGACAATGTTTATCTCAGGTAAAACAGAGCATGAGATGGGTTGAATGTATAGGGACAGAAGGACAGAGAGGAAAATTAAAGCCATATGTGGCTAATATTGAAGTAGATAAATTTATGGAGACATGATTTATTACAACAATGGAATACTCAGATTAACCTTCCTCTAATTTTAGAAACAAAACTTAATATATGTTGCTAGGAAAAATATTAGAAGGAATTATAAAGAACAATCACTGACCATTCAGATTGAAGAAAAACAGGGTACAGCAGCTGCTGATTTTTCAAAGGCACCAACAGCCCTACTTTTAAAATGATTGACAGACAAACCTGTATGGGTTGAGCAATGGCCTTTACCAACAGAGAAATTTAAGGTTTTAGAACAGCTGGTACAGGAGCAGTTAAATGTTCAGCACATTGAAGAATCAACCAGTCCTTGGAATTCTCCTGTATTTGTTGTTAAAAGGAAATCTGGAAAATGGAGAATGGTAACAGATTTAAGAGCTGTTAATAAGGTGATTCAGCCAATGGGCTCTCTACTATCTGGCATTCCTTTGCCTTCTCTTTTACCTAAGGGGTGGCCTCTTATAGTTATTGATTTAAAAGATTGTTTCTTTGCTATACCTTTACAATAAAAAGACAGAGGAAAAATTTGCCTTTAAGGTGCCTACTTATAATAATTCTCTATCCTTTAAGAGATATCAATGGAAGATTATCCCATAGAGAATACTAAATAGCCCCACCCTGTGCCAGTATTTTGTATGTCAGCCATTGGAAATAATACATAAGCAATTTCCTCAATCTCTAGTTTATCATTACACGGAGAACATCTTATCAGCTGATTCAAATGTAGGTAGAATGTTTGAAGAGGAAAAGAAAATTTAACCTTGTTAGGGATCCTGAAAAAAATACAAAGAGGAGACTCTATTAATTATTTAGGATATAAAATACATCTCCAAAAATTAGACCACAAAAAGTGTAAATTAGAGCCAGGCGGTGGTGGCGCACGCCTTTAATCCCAGCACTCGGGAGGCAGAGGCAGGCGGATCTCTGTGAGTTCGAGACCAGCCTGGTCTACAAGAGCTAGTTCCAGGACAGGCTCTAGAAACTACAGGGAAACCTTGTCTCAAAAAATAAAAAAAATAAAATAAAAATAAAAAAGTGTAAATTAGGAGAGATTGTTTGCAGACTCTTGAAGATTGCTGGGAGACATTTTTTATCTATGGCCCACTATTGGGGTAAAAAATGATGAACTGAGTAATTTGTTCAAAACCTTGGATAGTGACGAGACCTTAAACAGTCCAAGAGAATTATCAGCTGAATCTAGAGAGAATTGGCTTTGGTGGAAAAGAAACTAGAGAATGCACACGTGGATCATCAGGATCCAGAGTTTGATTACATCTGGTTATTTTACCCTCTATGCATTCTTTTATAAGACTATTAATGCAGAGGGAAGATATTATCTTAGAATGGATCTTTTTTACCACATAAATGGAGTAAAAAGTTAAATGCTTATATGGAAAGGTCTCTAAGTTGATTTTAGGAAAATTGAGACTTCATCAATTAGTAGGAATAGCCCCAGCAGAAATTGTAGGACCTTTTAATAATGATGAAATTGACAGTTTATGTATGAGCAGAAAGTGAAAAGCTTGCAGTAATTTATTTTGGGAGAGATTAACAACAACTATCCCAAAAGCAAGGTAATCCAACTTATAAAGTGAACTAGCTGAATCCGTCCTCATATTGTATGGGAAATACCAATATTTGGAGCCCCTATATTCTATACTGATGCAAAAAAATCAGGAAAGATAGGTTACAAATGAGAAAATTTAAGTAGAGTGGATCAAAACTCTCATGATCCTGTTCAAAAATCAGAATTTTATACTATTCTCATGTGTTGTAAGAGGCACAGGGGGCAGAGCCCCACATTGGAGCCCCACATTGAGCTCCCAAGGTCCAAATGAGGAGCAGAAGGAGGGAGAACATGAGCAGGGAAGTCAGGACCATGAGAGGTGCACCCACCCACTGAGATGGTGGGGCTGATCTAATTGGAGCTCACCAAGGCCAGCTGGACTGGGACTGAAAAAGCACGGGATAAAACTAGACTCCCTGAACATGGCGGACAATGAGGGCTGCTGAGAAACCAAAGACAATGGCACTGGATTTGGATCCTACTACACATACTGGTTTTGCGGGGGGCCTAGCCTGTTTGGATGCTCACCTTCCTGGACCTGGATGGAGCGGGGAGGAACTTGGACTTCCCACAGGGCAGGGAACCCTTACTGCTCTTCGGACAGGAGAGGGAGGAGGAGTGGAGGGGGAGGGGAAAGTAAATGGGAGGTGGGGAGGAGGTGGAAATTTTTAATTAAAAAAAAGAAATTAAAGGCAATGGGAATACACCATATTGTATTGGAAATGCATATTTTCATGAGTCTTCCCACTTCAAATGATCCAGAAAAGAAAATTCAGTAGTAGTATGCTCAGTTGCTTAAGTATAGTTGATTCTAGATATCAAATTGACAACCAAGAAGAACCATCACAAAACCATCGTTTGTGACTGTTTCTTAGCAAATATGAACTGATCAACAGTGAACATGCCTGAGTAAGGGTTTCAGTGGGTTGCCACATCTGTTAGACACAAGCCAATGATGGTAAAATCATGTCATTAAATTGTATAGTTTATAAAGGTATATGCTGCTGGTAAAGGGATAGCTGATAGATTTACTTTTAGCTTCTTAAGAATATACCACCCTGATTCACAGAGTGGTTATACCTATATTCAATCTCACCCACAGTAAAAGGAGAGCCTATTGCAATGATTATTTGTCAGTTATTTGCTTGAAATTAGCAATTCTGAATGGGATATGGTTAAAAAAAACCCTCAAAATTATCTAATTTGCATTTTCTAATCACTAACAAATGTGAACATGTTTTCTATGCTCTTTAATCATGTCTTTTTTTCTTTAGCAACTATCATTCAGAGGCTTTAAAACTAGAATCATCTGCAAAATATATCTGAGACTTTAAATGTATCCCATTATGGGGATTGGGAATTTTGTATTAGCCCTGGCCAGCCACACTTACGTCAGTTATGGTATTTCTTAATGAGTGCATTAAGTGTAAGTTCATTAAGAACATACATTGGCATGATTTTTAAACTTTTATTATCTTATAATAAAATATTTTTCAATCCCAGTATTATCAGGATGAATTTTCTTCACTTTTTATATAAGCTTTAAATTTATTAATGCTTTGTTATTTGCTCAGATTTCAGTTTCTAATCAATGGATATATGTTAAATAAAGTGTTGTGTACTGCAAAAAAAAAAAAAAGAGGTACAGGTACAGTGGGTTGCATCCTGCCACCCGGCTAGCTTAATCCCTGAAATAACCACATGGAAATTGTATTAATTAAGTTAAATTAAAGTAATTAAATTAAATGCCTGGCCCATTATTCCAGCCTCTTATTGGCTAACTCTCCCATATTAGTTTAACCCATTTCTGTGTATCACTTGATTGTGGCTTACTGGAAGATTCTAACCTATGTCTGTCTCAGGCCAGAGATTCATGGCATCTGCCTGTCTGTCCTTCTTCTCAGCATCCTGTTCTGTCTACTCCACCCACCTAAGTCTGCCCTATCAAAAGGCCAAGGCAGTCTCTTTATTCAACCAATGAAAGCAACACATAAACAGAAGAACCCCCTACACCACTCACGGTATTAATGGATTTTACAGAGCCTCTCGACATAGTTCCTGATTTGCAATAAGCAGAAAGAGTTGTTTTGCACATTGAAAATGCTGAATTTATGCCAGATGATACATAATTGACTATTATTTATTTAGTTCCAAGAAATAATCAGTAATCAGAATCATCCTGTATGTATAAAACACATCCAATCCCATATGGGTCTGTCAGGTCCTCTAGCACAAAGTAATGAAGAAGTTGATCAACTATTGATAGGAAATATACTGGAAGCCTTAGAATTTTATAAAAAACATGCCAATAGAAAATAATTTTTTAAAAAATATTTTTTTCATTACGTGGCAACAAGCCAAGGAAATTACAAGCAAATGTCCTGCTTGTTCTTTATACAACCAAGCACCACTACCAGTAGGAAATAACCAAAAGTGCACTCAAAAAACTGAAATCTGGTAGATTGATGTGTTCCACTTCGTAGAATTTGAAAAATTAAAACATGTACAGTATTCCATAGATATCTACTCAGGATTTCAATGGGCAACTGCTTTGAGCTCTGAAAAGGCTGATTCAGTAACCACACATTTGCTAGAAGTTATGGCCATCATGGTGATACCTGTACAAATTAAGACAGACAGTGCTCCAGCATATGTCTCTATTAAAATGAAACAATATTTTGCTTATTACAATATAAAGCATATTGCTGGCATACCACACAATCCTACAGAGCAAGCAGTTATAGAAAGATCAAACCCAACTCTAAAGGATATGATACAGAAACAGAAAGGGGTAATTAAGACCCCTAGAAATAGATTGCTTCCAGAGTGTCTGGTTCCATGTGTACAGCAGAAGAATCCAGCCCTGATGACATTGCATGAAGACGGACACTTAAAAGTAATCCCACACTAACTCAGAATTGAGAAATAGATGGTTATTTATTTAGGGGGTAGACTCACAAGTCAGAATCCTCTGCTGGAATGGAGAACAGCAACTGAATCCTGCAGCTGGAAAAGAGGCCAGGCGCATGCTCTACATCGGCATAAATAGTATAAGACCCAAATCTGTAGTCAAGAGACCTATATAATATACATGCTGGTTTAGCTTAGCAGCCCATACAATGAAATATCTCTCTGTACTTAGCTCCTTCACAGTCAAAAAATTAAAAAATAACACAATAATATACATAATCCAGACTCTCTGAATTTTCCATTTTTACATGGCTTATTTTTATTTCCTTCTTTTAATCTATGACTATCTGTACTCTGTGTCTTTAAAGACTTTACCCTTTTTTTAAAAGCATTAACTTTATTTTATGACTCTCTATACTCTTTATCTTCTCTCTCCCAAGCCTATGTACATTTATCCAACACTCTGACCCATTTAGAGGTCGTTTATTTCTGAATCTGTCCTATTGTGAATCTGTAATTCTTTACTGTCTAGGAGCACTTCTTTTTTTTTCTTTTTTTTTTTTTTTTTTTTTTTTTTTTTTTGGTTTTTCGAGACAGGGTTTCTCTGTAGCTTTGGAGCCTATCCTGGAACTAGCTCTTGTAGACCAGGCTGGTCCCGAGTGCTGGGATTAAAGGCGTGCGCCACCACCGCCCGGCTCTAGGAGCACTGCTTAAAATGCTAAGCGCTTCTTAAAAACTTAAGTTGCACTATTAGTAAGGGTAATATGGTAACACCTGTTTGCCTGCCCAGTCTAAAACTTAAGCTGTGCTGTTATTATGGTAAATACAGTAGTTCCTGCCCATGCTTTGGCTTTGCACATTCCAGTATGGCGGAGCTGCTTGCATCTCTGAGCCATGAACACTGACCAACCTCCAGGCACAAAGCTGTTCCACATTGCCATCAAGCAAAGCTGGAACAATCTGCTCACAAATCTCATCCAAATACTTCATCTCTCAAAAGAGTCAGAGGTCTCACTGGTGGCACAGCCCAGAAAGCTGGTATTTTAAAACCACCACTTTTTTTCTACTGTGGCTACTGAGTCAGGGAATTCTCTCTTAAAGGAGCTATGGCACACCACCAGCAAACAGCAAAAAGCTGTTATTTAATTAATATAGTTTCTGTGTGATTATTTCAGGACTGAGTAGCTGGGAACAAACAACCGGTCTCCCAGTACAAGATACCTTAGAGAAAATATTTGAAGAAGTAAAGCAAAACTTCCATGAAAAAATACAAAAGGAGATGCTTTTACTTACCTAGGATATATTATAGGTTTACAAAAAATAAACTACAGAAAGTACAAATCAGGAGTGTTCATTTAATAAGTATGAATGATCAACACTTAGTGATTTTCAAAAATTCCTGGTCAATACTGACTACAGCCCACAATTGGACTGAAAACTCAAGAACTAAGTAATCTATTTCAAACCTTACAAGGTGATAAGGACTTAAGTAGTCCAAGAAAATTATCAGCTGATGCTGAAAAAGAAATGACTTTGGTAGAAAAGAAATTACAGGATGCACGTGTGGATTGCTTGGATCCAGAGCTTAATCGTATTCTGGTTATTTTACTTTCTACACATTCTCCTATAGGAATTATTATGCATGGAGATGATAATATTCTGGAATGGATATTCTTATGACACAAAAAGTAAAAAATTGAAGACCTATATAGAAAAGTTTTCTGAATTGATTCAGAAAGGAAAATTAAGACTTTGTCACTTAGCAGGAATAGACCCAGCAGAAACTGTGTTACTTTTTACTAAGGCTGACATTGTCTCATTATGGGCAGAAAATGAACATTTGCAAAGAGCTTGCATCTTTTTTTTTGAGACAGTACCAACAAAAATCACAAAAGCAAGAGACTTCAGTTTATAAAGAGAACTATTTGGATCTGCCCTCACACTGTATGGAGAATACCAATTTCTGGAGCTCTTAACTCCATACTGATGCAAGCAAATCAGGGAAGGCAGGTTATAAGTCAGGGAATTTAAGTAAAGTGGCTCAAAGCCCTTATGATTCTGTCCAAAAGTCAGAATTATATGCTATTCTACTGGTATTGTTAGATTTTCTGACTCTCAATATGCAGAAAGAGTTGTTTTACATATTGAAACTGCTGAACTTATTCCAGATGATAGTGAATTAACTTTGTTATTTATTCAGTTATAAGAAATAATCAGAAATAGAAATCATCCCTTGTATATGATACATATCAGATCCCATGCAGATCTCCCAGGCCCTCTACAAGAAGGTAATGATGAAATTGATCAGCTATTGGTAGGAAATGTGCTAGAAACCTCAGAATTTCATAAGAAATGCCATGTTAATAGTAAGGACTTGAAAAAACAGTTTTCCATCACTTGGCAACAATCTAAGAAAAGTATAATGTGATGTCCTATTTTTTATTTGTATAACCAAACTCCACTACCTTCAGGAAGTAACCCAAAGGGTATGTAAAGAAATGAAATTTGGGGCTGGAGAGATGGCTCAGAGGTTAAGAGCATTGCCTACTCTTCCAAAGGTCCTGAGTTCAATTCCCAGCAACCACATGGTGGCTCACAACCATCTGTAATGAGGTCTGGTGCCCTCTTCTGGCCTGAAGTCATACACACAGACAGAATATTGTATACAAAATAAATAAATAAATAAAAGAAATGAAATTTGGCAAATAGATGTGTTTCATTTTGCAGAGCTTGGAATATTAATATATGTATACCATACCATAGATACACATTCAGGATTTCAATTAAAAGATATGCTAATAAACAGAAAGGGGTAATAAAGACCATCAGAGATAGATCGCACAATGCTTTATTAACTTTACATTATCAAAAAGCTAATGAGACAGGAAGGAAAACTTTGGAGAGACATTGGAAAACAGAAAACTGCGGAATTAACTCGGCCTGTATACTTTAAACATGTCTTGACCTCAGAATGGAAACCAGGATATGTGTTACGTTGGGGAAGAGGTTTTGCCTTTGTTTCCACAGGAGAAGAAAAACTATGGATACCATCAAAATTGATGAAGATTAGAACAGGAGAGACACCTTGATTAGAAGAGGTAATAATTCATTAAACAGTGTGACCGTTCAATGTAAACTAACATATATGGCTATTATATATGATTATATTATTATTTGATCAGATATAACCTGCCCAAAAGGAAACTCCTCAAAGTTAGGGTTGGAGCAGGGTTTTGTTTTTGTCTTTCCAGAAGAATGAAGGCATCCAACTAAGGAATCGGAAGACTACTGGACAAATGAGACATCTGAAGAAAAAGGATGAATCGTCCAAAGAAAATGTTCCAAGAAAAAGAATAAATCAAGTTAATGGTGTATCACATTTCCAACAGGAAAAAAGTCATACATCTTCCCAAATGTTTGTTTCTGCTATTCTCTACATACATATAAGGCAAATGGTCTTTTGTAGTCCCAGTTCAATGAAAAATTAAAGCTGACTTTGGAGTTAGAGTATGATTCTCTCCTCTAAACCCAAGCTTGTTAAAGGAAAATCCCAAATCTCTGTCTCATGTCAGAAGAACCACTTGTTATATGACAGAAAAAAAAACAAAATTAAGAGACTATTCTATTGCTAGTAATCTTATAATCCCTTGGTTTTATTTTGACTCTAATTTTTTTCTTAAGTTATAAATGTTTCTCAAAATTTATAAGATCAATACATACATTAAATATTAAATGTTCTGTCATGACATTAGTGGTCAAATGAGTACTAATTCTAGAAAAAGGCTTCATCTAGCTTCCTGTACATGGTTTCGGTTTGAGTCTCTGTTGGGTATTATAGGAATTAAGTTTGTGTACTCCAAATATACTTAACAAATTGTGGTCCTTTAACCTCTCTGAGATCTGCTGCATACGATACTTCAAATGTTTAAGTTTTCTGCTGTGAGCCACGGCCACGCCTAACAGCAACCTTTGAAGTCTCCAAAAGGAGGACAGGGCCCCACAACAATGATTCCACCTGGACTGTGGTAACGCCACTAAGCTGACAAACATCATGCAAAAATCAGCTTTGGAGTACAAACTGCTCAGGACAATCTCAAGGTGGCTAGCTGAGATGGTTCCGTATCATGAGCTACTCCAGCTAGGACTGCAGATAAGCCCTGCACTTTCCCATTACATAGAGACTGGCAGCAAATGATACAGATACCTCTCACTCCTTGACCATTATCTCAGTTTTCTCAGGGTCCCCTAAAGATGCTGTCACCCCGATACAACAGGAAGCAGTCTAGAGAACACTATACCCACATTCCCAAGATGTGGGGTGAGTGGATTTTGGTTTCAGTGGGCTTTGAATACTTTTAGGGGGGTTGGTTACAAGTTATTATTGGTTATCAACAGGAAAAAAAGCTGAATAAAGGAGTTTAGATTCAGGGATCTTGTTCTGAAATGAAAAAAGGGGGATATAGAAATGATAGGATAAAAGAGTAGATTATTAAATATACTTTTAAACTAAAAAACTACTAGTCTTAAATACAAGTTTAATACAAATTTAAGGTTATTCTTGTCATACTATATATGTTTTTACTCTTATTTAAGATATTTTGTATATTGATACAGATTTGAGGGTTTTTTGTTATAACATGCTGTACATATGTTTCTACTTTTGTTTAAGTTATTGAGTCTGCATCTCATTTGACAATGTAATGTAAATTTCTAGTCCTTGAAAGTTATTATTACAAACTATCCTGGATGATAAGGAAATGCAGGTTGATAGCCACTACAATCAAACTTATAGCCTTGTTAGGTATGCTTTCAAGGTCAAACAGAGATATATTTTTAGATAGACTTCAAACACCAGAATTCTATAGAATATGGCATTTTAGAATAAGGCTTTTCATAACAATGAGACATATGTGCTCCTGGCAGCACCAATCTACTTCAGAGAAGGTGATAAGCATCAAAGAAACTCCATATGGAGTTTGCTTTTTTTGTGGCAAAAGTTATTCACTGGGCAAGAAACTGCCCTTGCCTCGACTGCTGTCAGTATGCTGTCCAAATCGGATAAGCAGGACACAAAAGAAAGCCACTGCCATATTTTACCAAAGCAAGACAGGACAGTCCTACAAAATTCCTGCTACACAGAAAAGTCTGTCAGATATTCTAGGTCTATAAGCCAAAGATAAATGCCCCAATGTTACAGAGGAACCTTAGATGACTGTCCAGGCAGCCAGATGTTTCTGTCATTTCTTAGTTTTAGAAGTTGTTGCACTTCCTGTTTACTCAGGTAATATTATATATCCTTCTCAGGTCTCTGATGGAGTGGAAGTTCTCCATGTTATCAAATTCAGAAAAGAAACTCACAAAAGAGATATAAAATGTATATGGTTGAGAGACATAAAGGACGGTTTTGGGTTGGTGATACAAGCTAGAATAGAAAGTAACTCATAAAGACAGGATAGATAATGGAGCATTTTCTCTGAATTTGCCAAATACAAATGGACTGGACATTATGAATGTAATTCTTACATGATAATTGTTATTATTGTATATAATTTTACTATGTTAGAGTTTAAACTTTCCCTTTTTATTTAGACAAAAAGAATGATCACATCTGACAATAAAGCTTGCTTTGAGTTAGAGGGTGGACCCCAAGGCAACTCTCCTTATAAGCGGATACAGACTCAGACCTCAAAGTTACCTTGAGGAGCCATCGATGGGACACTAGCCCACTTGAGCTCTGGACAGATATCCCTACCCCTTTTCTTTGTCCCCTTCCCTTCTCACTTGTCCCCTGTCTCCTTTACAACAACATCCTGGCCCGTTCTAACACAGATCCTTTCTCTCTTCTTAAGGCCTCCCACGGGATATTCACCAGTTTGAGAACAGGAGAAGGCTAGTTCAGGCACCCTCTCCACTATTGCTGGGGCCATCCTTGTGGATTCTTGGGAATTTTCCCGGCAACAGCTTTCTTCCTAACCCCCAAACGATCCCCCATAACACGGAGGAGAAATGGATAGGGAGGTAGAAGGGGAGTCAGGGGAGGGAATGGGAGGAGAGAAGGGATGGGGGAATTGGGGTTGATATGCAAAATAAATGGAAAAAATTAATAAAAAAATACCAAAGAAAATACCCCCCCCAAAAAAAAACCAGAATGAGACCTGCAAGACAATGACCCTGCCTGAGTCTGAAGGCAGACACTTTAACTTTCTTCCCACTTAATAAAGGATCTCTCCCTGCAAACAGGTGTTTGGATATGGTTTGAGCCTAATCTGGGGTTTAGAAGGGAGCCCCTACTGTGCAGGAGCCTTCTTTAGCCATAAAGAGTTCCTCAGCAAGCAGTGGTGGGGTGCCTGTCCCTTGCATATCACAGCCGCAGGGTTACCTACCTGAGCAGACACTTGCACTTCAAGCTAGAGGACCCACCCCACGACAGACAGTGCCCCAGAGTGTTTTCTGTCACAGGCCAGTTGGGGACAGCAGCATCTGGTGACCTCTTTCTGACCCTGCATGCAGCCCTCAGAGGACCTATCCTCAGACTGGTGGGAGGAAGTCCACTCTCACCTCCTGAGGTTATGAGGGTAATTGGCAGTTATAACAGCCACTGGGCTTTCTCCCACTGCTAAGCTCAAGGCTCAGAAGCAGTCCTGGGAAAAGTGGAACCTAGGCTCCCTCTCTCACCTTGGCTCTGTTGGGCAGCTGCTGCGGGAAGACATGGGCGAGGGGTCTGGGTGAGCAAGAATGTGCCTTTTGGAGCACGGAAGTCTGGACAAAGAGGGCTATCTTAAGAGAAAGCTGGCCTTGGATGTAGAAGTAGGAACAAACAGGTCCACAGCCCTGGGTACCCCAAAATGTCCACAGACAGGGCCAAACACATAGATGAGCATTTGAAAGCACAGGAACATGTGACTGCAGACATATAAACACATCCCTCACATGGTATCTGCTCATGTGGACACACACAAGCATGTACACATCCAGACACAGGCACACACTAACTCACACCCACACAGACACCAACATAAAGGTACATGCGTGGGAACCCACAGGAGAATGTTACACAGGCACACAAACTTAATACATACATAGGTACCCACTAACGGCACGGATGTATTTACGTGTGTACACACACACATACACACACTCACACTCACACACCACACACCCTGTAACTTGAATGGCCAGGCCACTTGATAGCATCCTGGCCAGCAGCCCTGTATAGTGTACCCTGGACAGCAGCCAGGTCCCTCCCCTTGCCCCACCTCTCCCCCAATTGGTTGCATAAATTCCCTCCCTTTGCCCCTTCCCTGTGCAGTCGGCCTCCAGCACCAGCACTGGTCTCTGGCAAGCTCTGCCCATTCCTGGCAAATCCTGCAGGACAAGAGTGTCAGCCAACAGCATGGGTAAGAAAAGGGGCTTCTCAAAGCCGTGGCTAGTTCACCCCAAGATTAGAGGGTCCTTCTTCCTCCAGGAAATGACTCAAAACTGGAGAGAGCAGTGAAGAAAGAACTGGACTCTCATCTCTACCCTGCAGGCATGCGCATACGCAGCTCACACTCAGGCAGTCATGCTTCTCAGTCCAGCTCAAGTTCTGAGGAAGGAGCAGGGAGGAACTGCAGAAGTGGTCCTTGGGAATCCTACCCAGCCTCTGCAGAGAGGGGTGGGGGGCGGGGGCAGCAGACAGGGGTAGGTGGCAGGGGCAGGAGACAGAGGCAGGGGCAAGGGCAGGGACAGGGACAGTGGACAGGAGTAGTGAGCAGGCAACAGGGGCCCGGAGCAGGGGCAGGGGTGGGGACAGGTAGGGAGCAGAGGACAGGGACAGCAGACATGGGTAGGAGGCAGGGGACAGGGGCAGGGGTAGAGAGTAAGGGACAGGGGCAGGGGAGCATCTTTCTAAACTGAGAAACTCCAGTGGGAGTGGGGATTCTTGGGAAGAGCCCCAATATCTCTGTGACAATATCTGTCACCTTAGCAAACAGACACTGGGTCTGTCTCTTGCTGGGGAGGCACAGAACAGCCTCACAGCCCAGACCTCTCAAGCTGCTCCATATCACCAGTGCATTGGGAGTTCAGAGTGGCCACAGGAGCCCACTGAGGAGCTGCTTCAGCCCCTCCCGAGTCCCACAGCTCTCTTCTTTTGCCTGTGAGCTCCTGCAGTCAGGCTGAGGCTCGGGTTTGGGAGGGAATGCTGAGGTCCCCTGCAGCTGGCCCTTCCCAATGGCCAGCCTGGCAGAGGAAACCCACTTGAACTTTCCCTGAGTTCCCCAAACTCAGAATGCCAGAGACCTTGCTGGAGATGCTTAGGACTGGAGGATGGCCTACAATGAAAGACAACCTAGCAGCCTGGAGCCAAACCCTGGGATAGCGGGACAACCCTCCTCCATGTCTTTCCTCTTTTAAAGATGTTGTTATTTTATGAGTGTTTGCCTATGTGTATATATGTGCAGCACAGGCGTGTCCCGTGACCATGGAGGCCAGGTGTCAGACAGCTGTGAGTGCCATGTGGGTGCTAAGAACCATATGGTCCTCTGCAAGAACAGCAAATGCTCTTAACCCCTGAGCCACCTGTCCAGTCCCCAAATGAGCTCCCCTATTTTGTTGTTGTTGTTTTGTTGGGGTTTTGTTTCTGTGTGTGGTTTTTTTGAGTATGGAATTCATTATGTAGATCAGGCTGACCTTGAACTCAGAGAAATCCTCCTGCCTCTGCCTCAGGAGTGCTGGGCTTCAAATATGCTCTTTATTGATTCTCTTCACCTACCCCAAACATGGGTGGTGGCTCATGGCTGTAACCCAGTACTCAGGAGGCTGAAGCAGAAGGATCTTGGTGAGTTGGAGGCCAACCTGAGCTACATGGCAAGAATTTCCAGATGAAGCCAGGTTTCTGGATTCTACAGGGCTGTCACTGCCTCCCTACTTCCTGTGCTCTCCAGACGTGGGGCTCCCAGGCAGCAGCAGGCTTTGCTCTGGACTTGACTGCTTCTTACGGTTTTCTTAGTGTTTTGATTTTGTGTGTCTGGATGTGTGGCTGGTGTCTGTGTACACACATGTATGCCATATGCCCGAGGAGGCCAGAAGAGGGTGCCAGATGCGCTGGAGCTGCGGTTACAGACAGTTCTTAGGTATCACGGGGGTGCTGGGACTCAAATCTGGGTTCTCTGGGAGCAGCCATTGCTCTTAACCGCTGAGCCATCTCTCCAACCCCTCTCCTGCCTCACTTGAGGCCCTGGGTCAGGGCAGGAGGGAGAGCCCAGCTCTTGTGAACTCCAGGCCAGGATTTCTTTCCATCTACATCAGCCCCTTCCCTGTTCTAGTCCTCCAAGGACTGGCCCAGGCTCTCAGCCTGGAATCCTGGTGGCTTTCCTGTGAACCTGGTGACTGGAGGGTCAGGAGGGCCTCGCCCTGCAGCTGTGGGGGCTAGGCCAGTGCCCAAGGACAGGCAGCTGGTTATCAGTCTTGACCAAACACAGATGATCTCCCCTCATCTGGATTGGTTGCATAATCCCGGGTGTGGCCAGCAGCAGTTTGGCTCAGGACCTAGGACTGCACACAGGAAGTCCCAACCCCTGGCCTGGATAAATTTGGCAGCATTTGCTGCCTGTCCCATTCCCTGGGAGCTATTCCACAAGGACAGACATCAGGAAGATGCCCACAAAGGCCCCTTGGGGATTTTGTCTGTTGTTGTATTGATTTTTCCAGTTGAGCATTGAACCCAAGGCCTTTCAGTGTTAGGCAACCCTCTACCAGTGAGCTACATCCCCCAGCTGTTTGTTTTGGATACTTTTGTTTTCTTTAGGATTTATTTTAGTTTCATTTATCATGTATGTTTGGGTGTGGGTGTGTGCTGTTGAGTAAAGTTGCGCACAGGGGTCAGAGGCATCTGACCTCTCTAGAGCTGACCGTCCAGGTGAATGTGAGTGGCCTGGTGGGGACTTAACAGTTGAGCCATTTCTCCAGCTGCCCTAATTCAGTTTTGCTTGTTTGTTGTTTTGAGAAAGGGTCTCTCTGTGTATTTCTGGCTGTCCCAAAACTAGGTGGACCAGGCTGGCCTTGAACTCAAAGAGATCCGCCTACCTCTACCTCCCCAATACTGGGGTTAAAGGCATGCACCCCTACTCAGTTTTCTGCTGTATATCAAGGCTAGTCTTGAACTCCTGTCCCTCCAGCTTTTGCCCCTATAGTTGTGGTCACAATGCCCAGCCCACTGTGCCTCTCGTTACCTGCTTTTCACAGATGAAGTCGACACTGAGTTAGATAATTTTCCCACATTCCTATGACCAGCCAGGAGGGCTGAGATGGAATGAAAGTCAATGTCATAACTCTTAGGCACACAGCCACTGTCCAAACGCTTGCCACCCCTGCCAGAGTGTCTGTCCACGTCCCAGTCATGTGACTCCACTCTCCCACCACAGCTTCACACCCATCAGAGCTGGGGGGTGGGGATGGAAAGGCCAACGTGGTGAGGCTGGAGAGAGGATCCAGGCCACAGTGGGTCAGCCCTCGTATGCCAGGCGTGCGTCACAACTGGAGAGAGGGAGACTGCACGCTCCAGAGCGGCTCCAGCTAACACACTCCCATTGTTTCCACAGCCACAAAATGCGGAAAGTGTGGCCCAGGCTACGCTACCCCTCTCGAGGCCATGAAAGGTAACGTGTGTGTGAGCCAGCATCCTCTGCTGACTCTGTGGTAGGGTTGAGGACTTCAGGCCTAGCCTTAGCCCTTTAGCTCACCCCGGGCTGCCTCTGCCCAGCTCATTACCATAACCCCCTCTCAACTCCCCAGGACCCCGGGAGGAGATTGTCTACCTGCCCTGTATTTACCGAAACACTGGCATCGAGGCCCCAGATTATTTGGCCACTGTGGATGTTGACCCAAAGTCTCCCCATTACAGTCAGGTGAGGTGAGGTATGGTCGCTGGCTCCCCTAAGACTCCCAGCGCAGCTCTGGTTCCCTAACTCCACCCTTCTTTGTCCCCCCTTGGAATGGCATTGGAAGCTCTTCACTGCCCAGGGTGCTGAGCTGGAACCCGGCCTGTGCTGGGCTCCAAGCCCAAAGGGAGTCTAGAGAGGCACGGCCTGGGTAAGCAGCACTTCCTGCCCCTCTGCACCCAGGTCATCCACAGGCTGCCCATGCCCTACCTGAAGGATGAGCTGCACCACTCGGGATGGAACACTTGCAGTAGCTGCTTTGGGGACAACACCAAGTCCCGCACCAAGCTCATGCTACCCAGTCTAATCTCCTCCCGAGTCTACGTGGTGGACGTGGGCTCTGACCCTCGTGCCCCGAAGTTGCACAAGGCAAGTGCTCTGTCCTTGTGGCTGGAGACCCTTGCACCTGCTGGCCCACCAGTCTCTGGACCAGCTGCCTCCAGCTCTTATACGGGGTCTGGCTCAGCAGCAGGGAGGGGAGACCTCAGAAGTTACCCGAGCCTGCTGGGCTGGCACCATCCAGCAGTGTGGGCTGGGTGCCAGAAGAGGAGGCTTCTTCTTGAGGGGGGGAGAGACCCGTCTTCCCCCACCCAGCTAGGAGCTCAAGGCTTCCTCAGGCAGGAGCTCCAGGCCTTCCTCTCAACACTGCATTGGACAAGCATCTGCACCAGATGCTCACAGCTGGCTGCTGAGGATGCAGAGCTAACACTGGCATGGGAGGGGCCCCAGGTGCTGGAGTGCCTTCAAGAGATGGGGAAGGTTGATGTTCTCTGACTGAGGATTTAGTGATGGCTTCCCTGCCTTTCTGTTGCTGCTCTCTGAGTTACCAGATTGAATCCCTGCTGTCTTCCCTCAGGGAGAAGAAAAGAAGACAGGGTTCACAGACAAAGCAGGGAGAATGGGAGGAGGGGGTGGAGACTCCTGGCTCTGTAAAGTCAGACCCCATTCCTCACCTCCAGGTCATTGAACCCAGTGAAATCCACTCCAAGTGCAACGTGGGCAATCTGCACACCAGCCACTGCCTGGCCAGCGGAGAGGTGATGATCAGCACCTTGGGGGATCCCCAGGGTAATGGCAAAGGTACCTGCTGGCACTGTGGAGTTGTCAAAACCTCAGCAGATAAGAGGCGTGGGAAACATCCGTCTGTGTAGGGGGGGGGAGCAATGGAGTGAGGGGCCAGGGAGAACCGGCTGGCTGAGTCCCACCCAGTGTCTAAAACATCAGCAAGTGACATCAATTGTCTTGACTATTCCTACAGGGACGAGGCTCAGCTGGATCTGCTGATGCAGGAGATAATCCCAGATACTTTAGGCTGTGGCAGAAAGATCACAAGTTCAAGGCCTGTCTGGGAATCTTAGCAAGACCTTGTCTCAAAATACAAATAAGAAGCTGAGATACACCCCAGTGATAGAGCACTTGCCTATCATTGAGGTCTCAGGTTCAACCCCCAGTACAATCAATCACACATGCACACACTTACATTCACAACACACAGACACTCACACAAGATGAGCTGTGACTGCCGAGTTTGCTAGAAGGCATAGTCATATCTTCATAGCCATGAAAATATGAACACACACACAAACCTAGCAAATACATCATGTAATGTCTGCCTTTGTGAATTCATGAACAAACCTCACAGTCTTTGGCTTGGTGCCTGTGTGTGTGTGTGTGTGTGTAAGATTTTAGAAAAAATTATATGAACACAGTGATGTATACCTTTAATCATAGAACTAGGGAGGCAGAGGCAGTAAGATCTCTGCGAGTTTGAGGCTAGCGTGGACTGCATAGTGAGTTTTAGGACAGCCAAGGCTACACAGAGAAAAAAAAAAAACCTGTCACAAGAAAGAGAGGAGAAGGGTGGGGGGGGCCAAGGGAAAGAGAGGAGGAGAGGAGGAAGGGCGGGAGAAAAAGTACTAAGCCCACAGAGCACAGCTGGCGTCTGTGACTGGAGCTCCACCTATGGCTGCCTGGGATTCTTCCCCCGATGAGGATGCTTAGCCTGTGGGGAGAACACCACTGGAGCTGTGGCAGCCTGGGCAAATGATGCTTAAGGGGCCAAGTCCCAGAGCTCTCTGTCTAGGAGGAGGACATTTCCCCAGAGTTCTAAGGGAAGGAAACGTTGCTAAGAGGGAGCGCACAGAGTAAGGGGCCCTACCTCTCGCCCACCATCTCTGAAACAGACACGCGGGCATCTGAACTCAAGGATCTGGCCAGCTGGGTGGGAAAGACAGCAATAGCTCACCGCCTCTACCTAAGTCCCCTTTCTCCCTTTCTTCCCTGCTCAGGGAGTTTTGCGCTGCTTGATGGGGAGACCTTCGAGGTGAAAGGCACATGGGAGAAGCCTGGAGGGGCTGCTCCTATGGGTTATGACTTCTGGTACCAACCACGACACAACGTCATGATCAGCACTGAGTGGGCTGCTCCCAACGTCCTCAAAGATGGCTTCAACCCTGCTCACGTGGAGGCCGGTGAGAATACTCTTTCGTCTGTCAGGAGCATTGGCTCACCGCCCCCCACCCCATCCCCACCCCCGCCAGCTTTCAGGTCTCTAACCAGCACCAGGGCCAACTCTTAACAGGCTAAGTCATGCCAGGTGCAGAGTGCTCACCCGGCTCAAGCGACCTTGGTGCCCACTTCCAGCTCTCCATCCTAGTCGGTGCCCTGCCTCTCCCTGTGCCCTCGCATTCTGTCTGACCCCAGCCTCTGGTCCCTGTCCCCTCCCATCTCAGGGTTGTATGGGAGCCACTTACATGTGTGGGACTGGCAGCGTCGTGAGGTCATTCAGTCCCTAAAAATGAAGGATGGGCTCATTCCCCTGGAGGTCCGCTTCCTGCATGACCCAGATGCCACCCAGGGCTTTGTAGGCTGTGCCCTCAGCTCCACCATCCAGCGCTTCTATAAGAATGAGGTAAGTCTGAGACCCCCCCCCACCACACACACAGAAGTCTCCTCAGGACCTCCTCCCAGGCTTCAGCGTCCACATTTGTTGGTCCCACCGGCCTAAGGCTTTCCAGGAAGAAACGCTGATAGATTGATACATGGCTGGCCTCTCTTCTCTCTGGGCCAGACTAATTTCCACCTTGCCTAAGTCTGTTTTCTGTTGCTATAACTGAGCAACTGAGGATCACAGGCGGGACAGAGATAAGGAATAGATATCTCATAGGACTGAAGTTAGGCCTTCCAGGGTTGAGGAATGGCTTCTGGTGGTCGGGAACTCTACCTCCAGGGACATCACAGGATGAGAAGGCCATGTGCAAGCCATGTGACTTTATAAAGGGTTTATTTTCAAGATAACCATGAATCATCTCATAGGTGAATCCATCCTCAGTGAGCTCTGACTTAATCACTTCAAGGTGGTGGCACATGCCTTTATCCCCAGCACTTGCAGAGGCAGAGGCAGAGGCAGAGGCAGAGGCAGAGGCAGAGGCAGAGAGGCAGAGGCAGAGGCAGAGGCAGAGGCAGAGAGGCAGAGGCAGAGAGGCAGAGGCAGAGAGGCAGAGGCAGAGAGGCAGAGGCAGAGAGGCAGAGGCAGAGGCAGAGAGGCAGAGGCAGAGAGGCAGAGGCAGAGGCAGAGAGGCAGAGGCAGAGAGGCAGAGGCAGAGAGGCAGAGGCAGAGAGGCAGAGGCAGAGGCAGAGAGGCAGAGGCAGAGAGGCAGAGGCAGAGAGGCAGAGGCAGAGAGGCAGAGGCAGAGAGGCAGAGGCAGAGGCAGAGGCAGAGGCAGAGGCAGAGGCAGAGGAGGCAGAGGCAGAGGCAGAGGCAGACAGATATCTGAAGCGGCAGCCAGCCTGTTCTATGTAGCAAGTTCCAGGACAGTCAAGGCCACGTGAAACCATCTCTCATGAAATAAACAGGAGCTGGAGAGACGGCTCAGCAGTTCAGAGCATTCACCATTCTTCCAGAAGACCTGGGTTAAATTCCCAGCATCCACATGGCGGCTCACAACTGCCTGTAACTCCAGTTTCAGGGGACACAAGTTATTTCTGCCCTCCGAAGGTACCATGAACACGTGTGGTACACAGACATACATGTAGGCAAAACACTCATACGTTATAAAACAAAAGTGAGCAAAATAAAAGCAATAAACAATACCAAAAGGTCCCACCTAGCCAGTCAGAATGGCTCACACCTGTAACTCCAGCACTTGGGATGTGGTGGTAGAAAGATTGCAGGTTCAAGGCCAGCCTCTTCTACATAGTGAGACCTCTGTCTCAAAAATCCAGTTAAGGTCCCACCTTTTAATTCCTCACAATGGTAATTACATTTCAGCATGACTTTTGGTAGGGACGCTTGAAGCATCAGTGGCCATATGGATATATTCATTCAAAACCTAAGGTGGTCCTGTGGCACACACGTGACCCCAGCACTTGGAAAGTGGAGGCCGGGGGAACAGGAGTTGAGGCCAGCGTGGACTACATGGGACTGTCTCCAAAAGCAAAACAAAAAAAATGTACATAGTGAGCATCTCTGTCAGGCACTCTGACAAGCAATGGCTGGGCCATGGTGAAGCAGTCATGCTCCTTGCCTTAGGGGCTTGCAGGGAAGGAGACCCTAGCCACAAGGCCCAGTGTCTGCTCCCTTCCTGTCTCCAGTTCTCAGCCCACTTTCTGCCTCCCTTCCCCAATGTAGGGAGGCACCTGGTCAGTGGAGAAGGTGATCCAGGTGCCCTCCAAGAAAGTGAAGGGCTGGCTGCTGCCCGAAATGCCAGGTGAGTTCCGGGAGAGGGTGAAGTCAGCAGATGGGGTCCTGGCCTGGGGAGAGAGACTCCTTAAAGCCCCTCCACCCACTCCTTAGGTTTGATCACTGACATCCTGCTGTCCCTGGATGACCGCTTCCTCTACTTCAGCAACTGGCTGCATGGGGACATTCGCCAGTATGACATCTCTAACCCACAGAAGCCACGCCTTGCTGGGCAGGTAGGGGCACTAGTGGAGGAGTCTGGGCAAAGTGGAGAGGATGGGAAGGTTCTCTGGGGAGATAAAGGAGGAGCAGGAAAAGCAAAAATGTGAGCCAAGGGTACAGGCTCAGGACTGTAGAGTCCTGGCTGAGCACAGGGAACGAGTCTGAAACTAAAGGGATGCTAGCTGGGTGTGGAGGAGCACACCTTTGAGACAGAAGGAAGTGGATGTGAGTTTGAGGCCAGCCTGGTCTACATAGTGAGTTTCAGGCCAGTCAGAGTTCCATGGTGAGCTGCTAACACACACACACACACACACACACACACAGACACACACACGCTATCTCACACACACACATGCTATCACACACAGACACACACACATACTCACACACATGCTATCACACACACAGACACACACACACACACACACACACACACGATTCTAATCAAGGAGAACAGCTCTTCTGTAATGTCCACACCTGTATGAATTACTCTTCTGTGACGAAATATCCCACAGAAACAAAGAAGGAGAGGTTTATCCCAGCTCAGGCTCTGAGCAGGGGCAGAGTCCATCGTAGTCATAAGGTGAGGCGGCAGCACGGGAGGCAGCTGGTCACATCACATGTGCGGTCACAGGGGGGGAGAGTTGGATGCTGGGACTCAGCTTGTCTTCCCCCTTTTATTTGCTCTGGAATCTGACCCACTCCTGCTCAGGGTGCATCTTCCCTCCTGATTAAAGCTCTCTGAAATGCCCCACAGACAGACACTCCAGGGCATGTGTGTCCTCGCTGATTCCAAGACCTAGTGAGGTTGATGGTGGACATTAATCGTCACTGTATCTCTCACTGTTGCCCCCTTTGTCCTCTGCACCCCTGAACCCAGATCTTCCTTGGGGGCAGCATTGTCAAAGGAGGCCCTGTGGAGGTGCTGGAGGACCAAGAGTTAAAGAGTCAGCCGGAGCCCCTAGTGGTCAAGGTGAGAACATCGCCCTGGCCTCACTGGCCCCTCAGATCCATGCTCCAGGAGAATCTGGGGGGATGCGCTGGGACCCAGGCGATGTGCCAGCCCCTTAGTCAATCCGTGTGTCCCTTGGAGTCTGACCTCTTGTTTCCCCAGGGAAAACGAGTCCCTGGAGGCCCTCAGATGATCCAGCTCAGCTTGGATGGGAAGCGTCTGTACGTCACCTCGTCACTGTACAGCGCCTGGGACAAGCAGTTTTACCCCGACCTCATCAGGTGAGCGGCACTGTCCAGCGTCACCTCTCCACCAGGCCTCCAGAAGGATCGCGTGGCTCTGAAGACAACTCAGGAACTCCACCTGTGCCCTACCAGACAGATGGCCCATGTGGGCCCTGCCCCTCCCAGGAACCCATTTATCCTCACCAAATCTTGGGGTGGGGGTGCTGGTCACATGTCACCTCTCACCCTTTCCTCCTCTTCCAGGGAAGGCTCCGTGATGCTGCAAATTGATGTAGACACTGTAAATGGAGGGCTCAAGTTGAACCCCAACTTTCTGGTGGACTTCGGGAAGGAGCCCCTTGGTCCAGCACTGGCTCATGAGCTTCGGTACCCAGGGGGTGACTGCAGTTCTGACATCTGGATCTGAAGGCTCGCCCCAAAGCCCCTCCTCTATGTTCTGAGCCCTCTCTGAGGAGCCTGGCTTCACTCTGCTTGCTTGGCCCCCACTCTCCAAGGCCACATTGAGACTAGTGAGATCTGCTGAGTAGCATCTCACGACTGTTGCTTGTTGTCACTGTGCTCTTCTTAAATGAGCTCTCGAAGCCCCAAGAAATAAAATGCTGCGCCTGTCCTCAGAGCACTGTCATGGAGGAGGAGGGGTGGAGTCCTCCTCAGAGCACTGTCATGGAGGAGGAGGAGGGGTGGAGTCCTCCTCAGAGCACTGTCATGGAGGAGGAGGAGGGGTGGAGTCCTCCTCAGAGCACTGTCATGGAGGAGGAGGGGTGGAGTCCTCAGCCTCTGCCGCTTTCTGCATGCAGAAGGCTGAAGTAGACTCCAGGACGTCGTAGTGACGTCTGTGCCAGTGATCCCAACATGATGCCCGTGATGTCCAACATCTCCCCCTTTATGGCCATGGAAACCTAAGTATTACCACAGGGAACCTGAGATATGTCAATGTTTTTGGGCATATGTGTACATGTAGTGTGTATATGTGTGCATATCAAGCATATGTGTGGTGTGTGTATATATATATATATAATGTGTGTATTCTGCATGTTCAAGCACATGAGTGTGGTGTGTATATGTGTGTGCGTGTTCAAGCATGTGTGCATGTGTGTGTACATACATGTAAGGCCCAGACTGATCCTGGGTCTCTTCCCTGTTCACTCTTCACCCTATATATGAAGACAGGTTCTCTGGCTGGAGCTGGAGCTTGCTGTTGCAGCGAGGATGACAAGCCAGCTCACTCCAGGGATTCTGTCTCCATTTCCCATGTTTTGGGCTCACAGGCAGGCCACCCCCCCACCAGAACACGGGTCCTCACACGGGGCAAACACTTTACCCTCCAAGCGTCTCCCCAGGGCTATGTTCTGTTTTGTATGTTCCTCGGTCTGTGCTGTGCTGTATCATCTAACACATGATTTTCCCCATGAAACAATCTCATGCATCATGCCTTCTTTCCCTTTAAAGTCTTCAGACATTTACCTTGAACAACCCACCACAGTGCAGCTCTGACTCCCCTTCCCCTCTACCACCCAGCACTTCCTCTGCAGCATCTCCTCCCGCGAGAGACCCTTACTGCCCCAGCTGCCTGAACTGACCTCATCACCAAGCCGCCATTCTGCTCTTGCGTGGACAGATTTCTTACAGAAAAGTGAAACCTCCTGAGGGTGGGAGGGTCCTAAGGGAGGAATACTCTGGAGTTGTTTTAAATTGAATCTTTAATTCCCAGCACAGCTGAATATCAGCATAAAGTACGTCTTGATAGACAAGTTAACCAAGTGTTTATTATGAACCAAGAGTGTCCTGGCTATTGTTCTATTGCTGTCAAGAGACACACGGACAAGGCCTGCCTGGTGCCTGCCATGTTTTCCCACCGTGATGGTGACGGCTCCTCTCCCTCTGGAACTGTAAGCCCCAAGTAAATTCTCCTTTCTATACGTTGCCTTGGTTATGGTGTCTAATCACAGCAACAGAACAGTAACTAATACACTCTGTCAAGTCCGCTGAGAATCTGTCCTCAGGGGTCACTTAGACTCGAGAGGACCCTCTGCTGCGCTAACCTTCCTTTCCCAGTTTTTCCATCTATGTGAGGAGAAGCCCGTGCTTCTTGGAAGCATTGAGGAATACTTCCCTGTCTTGATGCTCCTCTTTGTAGAACGTGCACAGGTTATAGTTCACTGGAGGAGGTCTCCATGGCCTCTCAGAACAAGAGAACAGGTGCCTCCTCACAGTTATAGGACAATTCAGGAGATGCCTCCACAGTCCCCTGGAACTTAGTGGACATTTTAAAAGGATATCTCTGGCCATATCCATAGAGGCCTCCAACTATGGTTACTGAAGGCACAGAAGGTCATTTCCACCAGTCTGATATTTTTAATTACTGTGTATTATTTACATAAAGTTTGAGTAAAAGCTGAACACTCTTAAATAAAATCTGATTAGACATACAATTTTATTCTTTTTTTAAAAAATGATTTATTTAACTTTTATTTTTATGTGCATTGATGTGAAGGTGTCGGGTCTCGTGGAACTGCATTTTCAGACAGTTGTGAGCTGCCATGTGGGTGCTGGGAATTGAACCCAGGTCCTCTGGAAGAACAATCAGTGCTCTTAACCACTGAGTCATCTCTCCAGCCCTACAATTTTGTTCTTTAAGCCAGTCCTTGTATAAAGAGCAGCCAGGAACTCTGTTGATTTCTTTTTCTTTCAAAAACCAGCATTATTTATATCAGAGCGGAATGGAACACAATCATACAGAGAAACACCAAGGGGCATCCCCAGCTCTCAGCCATGAAGACTAACTCCAGGGCAGGGTATAACGGCACACGCCTTTGAGCCCAGGAGGCAGAGGCAGGTGGAGCTCTGTGAGTTTGAGGCCAGCCTGGTCTACAGTGAGTACAGGACAGCTAGGGTTACACAGAGAAACCCTGTCTCAAAACAAAACAAACAACAACAAAAAAGCAACTCTACTAATTTAACACAGTTTGCTTTCAGTGTTTTTACCTTTGACCTTGGAAATTTTAATATCATATACATAAAGCCTTATTTTTTACACACCATATGTACCGTCCTGTTAAAACATCTACCCTTCTCAATCTTTATGTAAATTTTTTACTAGAATATTTTCACTTTTGCATACTTTTAATATCATCTTCTACTTAGTGGTTTTCTTTCATTTTTAATAGCACAAGACACAGAAGCATTACCAAATAAATTTGCTGATGTTGTGAGAACTTTCTCCTTGGGGTGAGGGGTGGTATTATCTTTCCCCTCCTTATAAGGTCCCAAGTACAAATCGATGCTTGATTTCACCAGAGTTCACCATGGGGAAGCAGTGAGTTTACAGGACTGATTACAGCCTTTAGGTGAACGGTTACAGACAGGAGTGTGCATGACCGAAAATCAGCTGCAGATCACAGGCAATTAGGGAAGAATTGCATATGCCTGGTCGAACATTCAGGTGAGGGTCCAGTGACCTTCCTCACCCCCTTGTTCTATGAAGGAATGCAAGTAATCAGCAAACTCAGCTGTTTTGGTTTTTAAATTTTTTTATTATTTTTAACTATGTATGCGTGAGCATGTGGCATGAAGATGCCAGAAGAGGCCAGAAATGTGAGATCCCCAGAGTTGGAGTTACAGGTGGTTGTGAGCTGCCTGATGTGGGTGCTGGGAATTGAACCTGGGTCCTCTGGAAGAGCAGTCCTGCTCTTAACCAGAGTCAACTCTTCAGCCCCATGTGACAATCTTTTATAAGCAGACACAGCTGGGATATGAAGATGGCAGTTGTTTGACGTAGAGGATAGTGCTGTGTAGCATGTCCAACCCCAGGATACGGTGATAAATGTCTATTACCCAGGTACACGCTGTTAAACTATGGGGCTTTGTATATCCTCAGGCAAAACTTACAGAAAACATAAGACAATCAAAACTCTGTGTGTTTTATACAGTCTAGAAGATTATTGTCCACCATAGTAGTCATGCTTTTGGTTTTAAATGAACGTAAGAAGCAGATAAGGGAGAATCAGCAACACAATAAAACATCATCAAATTGATACTACATGATCCAACAGGACTCAACTAAACCATATTAAAGTATGATACTGGAAAGTTAGTGTGTGTGTGTGTGTGTGTGTGTGTATACAATCACAACATGTCTGAAACTCTCAAATAGTAATTCCTTAAAATTAAGGTGCCATAGTTACTGAGAGATGTTTTTAAGGTAGAGAGGCCTCTCCACCTTCTTTTAGTTCTGACAGTGAACAGCCTTTTACTATATTACTATTGGTACTATTATTGATTTGGTACCCGTAATCTGGAAAACACAGAAAATAATCTTAAAGAACCCAGAGAGAACCAGGCAGTGGTGCTACATGCCTTTAATCCCAGCACTCAGGAGACAAAGTTAGGAGTATCTCTGTGAGTTCAAGGCCAGCCTGGTCTACAGAGTGAGTCCCAGGACAGCCAGAGCTACATGTCTGGGGCCGGGGCCGGGAGAGGGATGGCACCGACCTGCTCTTTCCCTTAGCCGGGCCACTATAGCTGCAAAGTGAAAGCAAAGACAAGCAAACCCAGAGAAAAGCAGGTGACAGGCATGGAGCAAAGACAGGCAAACCCAGAGAAAAGCAGGTGACAGGCATGGAGCAAAGGAGTCTCAGGAAGGGAAGGAATATTCTGCTAGAGACAGCAGGCTTGGTGTTATACCCAGATCCACGAAGTTCTCCAAAAACCAACAAGTAGAAGCAAAGAACCTTTCTTTATTTTATACAAGTTAGCAAACTCGGTCTCTCCGTGAGTCCAACATATTGGAATAATTGGAGAGCCCCAAACTCAGAGTTGGGTTTTTATACTTGTAAAGGTGGGGGTGAGGAGTTTCTAATGTTCAGACCCCTGATTGGCTGACATTTGTCTAGGGATGTCCTGGTGAGTACGTGCTGGAAGGTGATCCTATCTACATCGGTTGGAACGTAAGGCATTTCCTTTGGGTGTTCTGTTCTTGGGTGATGCTCGGGTAATCTCAGTTTGTGGTTCTTCCTGCAATCAGGCATTGCTTCAGGGTAAACTACTGAGACTCGGGCCTTCATTAAACTTATCGATGGCTGAGTCCTACACTGGCAGGTGATAATGGTTGAAAGTAAAGAACTTCCTTTGGGTGCTCTGTTTCTATTTAGCTTATCATGGCAGGCATCAACTTCCTACCTCCAGCTGTGGTAGCTCCCTGCTTGCAGCAGCTTGGCCAGCACCTGGCAATCTCCCCCTTGAGTTCCAGCTGGGGTCGTGCTTTCTCAAGGCTCTGCCCTCTGCACATTCCTGTGAGCTGTCCAGGTCTAGACCTCCGGTGTCAGCTCCCGCTGGAAGCTGACTGTTGTGAATGTTTGTACACTCTGTGAAGATGCATTGCTGTGATTGGTTTAATGAAGAGCGGCATGGCAAGAGAAAATAGGTGCGACTTGGGGGCAGGGGAAGAGGAATCGGGAAAGAAGAGTGGTTAAGATGCTAGCGAGACATTGAGGGAATTAGACATAGAGAATGGAAGAAAGGTGGGAAGACATTGGTAAACACAGCTGATTAACAGCAGGCTAATTTGAGCCTCAGGAGCTAAAGGCCAAGCTTGCATAACTAACAATGACTCTCCAGGCTGGGAAGTTTGATCTCAGCTGACTGTGCTAGAAGCACTAAGTCCCCTCTAGAAACCAGTAAATATGTCCATGTTGAACATGAGTCAAACTGGGTGTAGGTACATGTGCCTTGAATCACAGCACTCTGAGGCAGAAGCAGGTGGATCACTATGGGTTCAAGGCCAGGCTGGTCTACACAGTGAATTCCAGGCCCGCCAGAATTACAGTGACATCCTGTCTCGAAGCAAAGTATCAGAAGAAGGGAGTGGGGTGGATGGAGTGCTGACTCAGTGATTAAGAGCATTTGCTGGTTTTCCAGAGGACCTGAGTTCAATTCCCAGCACCTGTATAATGGTTCACAACCATTTATAACACCACGAGATTCGATGCCCTTTTCTGGCCTCCCTGGGTACACTGACATATATGCAGGCAAAATACCCATACACATAAAATAAATCAAAACAATCATGAAAGTCTGGTAGTACCTCCGTGGCTGGGCACAGAAAATGCATCAACTTTCTTACGAGGCTATAGATTCCATACTGGTATCTCCCCTAGGTATCCTGTTTCCAGGATCCTATGAGGCATCCAGGAAGGTGAACACTGAAAAAAGAAAAGGATTGGGACGTGCAGTTGAACGCCTGTGGTGGAAGAAAAGAAAAGGATTGGGGTGTGCGGTTGAACGCCTGTAGGTTGGTGTGTGTGGTTGAACGCCTGTAGGTTGGGATGTGTGGTTGAACACCTGTAGGTTGGGATGTGTGGTTGAACATCTGTGGATTGGGATGTGTGGCTGAACGCCTGCGGTGGAATAATTTGCTGGGCTGTGGTGATCTCCTGAGGGCTGAGGGGTACTGAAAAGTTTGGGGAAGTTTTAGGGGTGCAGTCATCTTGGTTTAGGCAACCACATGGTATGAACCAAGATGGCAATAAAGTCACAGAGCTCTTCCTACTTTGTTGATGTCATAGATCAAGATGGTGGCAAACCACATGGTTACTTTGGAGTGCTGTAAGCTCAGTTCCATATGAAAACAAGCCCATTCCCATCAGGGAACAGATCCCGCAGGATCCACGCATTTCAAAAATTCAATGTGGAAGTCAATACCTTTTTTTTTCTTTTCAAACAAACATCCAAGTTAGATTAGGATGGATATAACAAAAGAAATAACCCCTCTGACGGTGGCGGCATCCGGGACTGCGAGCAAGCGGGCCCCTCAGGAGAGGAAAGGCACAGAGCATGGAGAATGATGAACTTCCGTCAGCGGATGGGATGGATTGGAGTGGGACTGTATTTGCTGGCAAGTGCAGCAGCGTTTTACTATGTTTTTGAAATCAATGAGACTCACAACAGGTTGGCTTTGGAACACACTCAGCAGCACCCTGAGGAGCCTCGGGAAGGAACCACATGGACATACTCCTTGAAAGCTCGGTTACTCTCCCTGCCCTTTCGGTTGTGGACATTTATTTTTCTGATGCCATACTTACAGATGTTTTTGTTTCTTTATTCTTGTACAAGAACTGATCCCAAAACAGTGGGCTCCCTGTAACATACCCATATGCTTGGCAGTTCTCTGTAATCGCCACCAGGCATTCGTCAAGGCTTCTAATCAGATCAGCAGGCTACAACTGATTGACACCTAAAGCAGACACGGACTTCTCCTCCTGATGATCACAAGACTGCACTTTCCTCACAAATCTCAGGAGGTTGTGGTGGAACAGAGACTTAAAAAAATGTGACCAGAGGACTACTTTATCTGAATAATAATAATGACTTTTTAAGCCCGAGAAACTACTAAAGAATCATGTTGCTGACTTTAGATTTTGGAAGTGAAATAATGGCTTGTTATTTGCAGTCTTTAGAAACTTGAAAAAGTACCCGAATTTTTATTTCTAGGCTATGTGCAACATAGTATGATTCAGAAATTTTTTTCATTGGGGAAAACAATAATATTTCCATTGTGTTAAGTGTAAAAGGGTCTGGCTATGATCATAAAATTTAAATTTTATACATTCAAAAAAAAAGAAAAAGAAAGGAAAAAAAAGAAAGAAAAAGAAATAACCCTCCAGTAAGGCCAAAAATAACAAAGGAAAAAAAAATCAGAAAACCAGGTGATAGTGGTACACGCCTTTAATCCCATCACTGGGGAGGCAGGGGTAGGTGGATCTCTGTGAGTTCAAGGCCAGCCTGGTCTACAGAGCAAGTTCCAGGATAGCCAGGACTGCATGGAGAAACCCTGTCCCCAAAAATAATTAATCCTGATTTAAAACCTTAATAGCTATCTTGGTTTTCCATTGCTGTGAAGACACCATGACCAATACACCTTAGAGAACAAAGTTTCCTGGGTGAGTTTCAGAGGGTGAGTCTGTGATCATCATGGACGGAGCAAGGCAGCAGGCAGGCAGGCATGGTGCCCGAGCAGTAGCTGAGAACTTATACCTGACCCACAAGCACAAAACAGAGAGAGCTAACTAGGAATGACGGGACTGTGAAATCTCAAAGCCCACCCACCCCCACCGTGACACACCTCCTCCAACAAGGCTACTCCTAATCCTTCCCCCAAACAGTTCCACCAACTAGGGACCAAATGCTTAAACACATGAGCCTGTGGGACCATTATCATTCAAACCACCGCAGCAGCCTGTGGGATGCTTCTACACAGAGAAGCTATGACCATGGTCTAGAGCAGTGCTGAACTGAGCCACAGTAAATGGCTCTCTGTTCTCCCTTCCCCCACACCTGATCCAAAGCCTTCCAGTGTTCTCTGGGGGAACCTGGTGGAGGGGAAAGAAGGGAGACTCTCTGACACACAGTGAATATAGGGGACTAAACACAGGCTTTGGAAGTTTCATTCGCACTGTTCATGCTCTCTGAATTTAGGGCAGGAAAAGGCATACTGAATGGGATGGGAAGATGTTAGGTCAGCCAGGAGAGTGGGTTCCCCTTTCTATCTTGGGAAATTGTTTATTTTCTTTATTTTCCTTGACACTCATTTTGGCCTAACCATTTCCCATCCTGGTCAGAGTCAAATCCTCATCCTTGAGGAGGTTTCTGCACTACAAGACACTCATGCATTCAACCTGCAGAATGCCAACCACTAAGGAGTGATGCGGGATGTCTTCTGTATGTGTGTTGCTGTTATTGGTTGATGAATAAAGCTGTTTTGACCAATAGCTTAGCAGAGTAAAGACAGGTGGGAAATCAGAACAGAGATAGAGAGGGTAGGCAGAGTCAAGGAGATGTCATGTAGCTGCCAAAGGAAAAAGATGCAAGAATAGAATATTACTCAGTAAGCCATAGCCTTGTGGCAATATACACATTAACAGAAATGGGTTAATTTAATATGTAAGAGTTAATTAATAAGAAGCCTGAGCTAATAGGCCAAACAGTGTTGTAATTAATATAGTTTCAGTGTGATTATTTGGGTCTGGGAAACCAGGAATGAACAAGCAGTGTCCATTTACAAAGGAGTATTTTGTCATCCTCCACAGCAATTTTTAAAAACCTGTTCTATGCATAAAGTTGCATGGCCACCACAGAACTTTCTTTGATCCTTCCCCACACTGCCAAGAAACTCTCTTTTCTGGGATCATTACTGCTCAATCAAGACCTTGGGGGCCCCAACAGTAGGGCCATGGGACAAGTCTCCCCAAAGAGATGAGATAAAAAAAATCCCCCCAGATGGATTTGAAAACCCAGACAAGCCCCCAGTGTTGGAATAGTCTTGTACCACATGCGGAAACACAAACAAGGTGAAAATAACCTGGCAAGACAATTTCTTTGTGCAAAAAGGGTGTGCTATGATCCAAGCCAGGCTGCAGGACACTAGGGAAGAAAGTGAACTTAGTTTTTACTCTGATGCAGGTAGTAACTGTGGGAGCGAGACCTCACAATCTGACAGGACTGACTGGTTCATAGTTGGGGTAAAGGGGAAGCTGTGATAGCCAAGCCTCAGGATACCCAGAGACTGGACAGACAGGCACAGACACTAGGGACTCACAGGATGTGGGAGGTTCTCAGAACATTTCCCCTTGGTGAGCTAGCCACCTTTGACAGAAACAAAAAGTTCTCACAAGCCTGATACCCAGACAAATCACTTTAAACCATAACATTCCACTCCAGGACCATAAAGTCCAACGTGATCTCATAATACAGAATGCATGTTTACCTCTAAAACATCCTGAATTTCAATAGTGTTTTTATAATGTTAAAAATCCAAATTTAGAGTTGGGCATGGAATGCCAACACTCAGGAAGCTAAGGCAGGGGCATTTAAAGTCTTTTCTGAGTTCCGAAGTAAAAACAAGTTATATGTGTCACATACACAATGGCAAGGAACAAACATTTTCACTCCAAGAGAGAAGAGGAAGATTGCAATAAAAGATCTGACCAAAGTAAGAGCAAAGGCAGCCGGGAAGACACCAACCCCGAGTCCTATGTCTGTTGCCAAGAGCTCCAGGGCCCATGTGGCCTTGTCTGAGCTGCCACAGACATAGCCCCACCCTCACATTCTGTTACCTGTAGCACACATAGCTGCCCTCTTGGGTAGGCTCCACTCTGGGTTTACAGCTTCTCTTGGTAGATGATTCATGATCCTGGCACTGCTAACAAAACCTGGGGTTTGTCTTAGTCAGGGTCACTATTGCTGTGATAAAACACCATGACCACAGCAACACGGGGAGGAAGGGGTTAATTTTACCTACAGTTCCATTTAAGAGTTCATCATTGGGGCTGGAGATGTGGCTCAGAGGTTAAGAGCATTGGTTAAGAGTATTGATATATCATGTACAATGCAGGGATGGATCCAAGTAGCTCTCTTTGTTAGGCTAATCTATCGCTTTGGAGATAGTTTTTATTAATCTCTCCTAAAAAATTAGCACAAGTTCTTTGTCGGGGTTTATTGTTTTGCCATAATTTTTTAATTTCATCACTAGTAGAAAGTACTATTATCTCTGCTGGATTTATTCCTGGTAGTTTACGAAGTATCAATTTTCCTTTTATAATTAATTCATAGACTTTTTCCACATAAGATTTTAAATTTTTACTCAGTTTATGTGCTAAAAAAAAGAACATTCATTCTAAGCTAATATCTTCCCTCTGCATTAAAATTTCTGTAGGGTAAGTTCTGGAAGGCAGTATGACCAGAATGCACCAGAAACATGAGCTGGTTTATGGTCTGTTTCTGAGACTGCAGGAATGTTAATCTGGGTGCTCCATTGCAGCCACAAATCACAACCCCATAGAGCCAATGCTATATTAGCCCCATAAGGCCTCAGCCTTCCTCTCTGTCCTTCTGGTCCTATGCATTCAACCCATCTTGTGCTTTGTTTTACTTGAGATATGGTCCCAGTTCCTAGGAACTGAACATCTGTCTCCTGAAGAGGCCAATTCTGATGCCAAGATTCTGGCTAATGACAGTCACATCAGCACCCATGTCCTGTAAGCCTTCAATGACCATGTTATTTATTTGTACTCTCAGCTTTGGTCTTTGATCATTTTTTAGAAGTCTGCCAAAATATATGTTTCCTATTTTCTAATGGAATTTTTTTATTCATCTTTCATTTTTATTCCATCATCCAGAACAGTATGGTTTCGTTATTTTTTTCTTTTTACAATAGGCACTGGATTTTTTAATTTTCCTGGGGAGACAAGTCCTCTGCAGTGACTGGGAATGGCTAGACCTGGAGGCCTGTGAGGGGGACCCCCCCCCAGGAGTTTCCCAAAGGTAATGTGTTGCCTTGTTTGTCTTTTGTTGATCTACATTCACTGGTCCAATATCAGCCTTTGCCACATCTTTTTTGTTTTGTTTTGTTTTGTTTTGAGACAGGGTTTCTCAAGATAGCTTTGGAGCCTGTCCTGGAACTAGCTCTTGTAGGCCAGGCTGGCCTTGAACTCACCGAGATCTACCTGCCTCTGTCTCCTGAGATTAAAGAGAGCTGAGATTAAAGGCGTGCGCCACCACCGCCTGGCTTTTGTTACAACTTCTGCATAATCCAGAAGATTGAGACCTTCTATTTTTGTCATTCTGAGAGGAAACATTATTTCGAGGAACACCTTGTCTACAATCCCTTTTCAGATGTCCTATTCTACCACAATTAAAATATTTGGCATTTTGCTCCCTGGTACCACTTCTGTCTTTGACAGTGTTCTGTTGCTGTGAAGAGACACCGTGACCACAGCAACTTTTATAAAAGAAAGCATTTAATTGGGGCTGTCTGACATTTTCAGAGATTTAGTCCTTCATCCTCATGGTGGGGAGCATGGTGGCACTCAGATAGACATAAGGACTGAGAGTTCTACTTCCAGATCCAAAGGCAGCAAGAACAGACAGACACTGGGCCTGGCTTGAGCATTTGAAACCCCAAAGCCCATTCGCAGTGACCTACTTCCTCCAATAAGACCATACCTACTCCAACAAGGACATATTTCCTAATCTCTTTCAAGTATCCCCACCCCCTAATGAACACAAATTCAAATATATGAGCCTATGGGGCTATTCCTACTCAAACCACCACAGGTCTCCATTACAACTTAGGCTTCACCTTCACAGCTTCAACAAGATCATTTTAATTCTGTTTGGTTGCTTTGTTTTGTCTTCTACACAGGGTTTCTCTGTGTAGCCATAGCTGTCCTAGACTCACTCTGCAGACCAGGCTGGCCTTGAACTCCCAGAGATCCACCTGCTTCTGCTAAGCAGGTTCTGGGGTTAAAGGTGTGCACCACCACCTGGCTTGATTTTAAAATTTGTGTTTATTATTGTTTGTACCTATGATATGTGCATATGAGGGTAGATGTGTGAGTGTGTGTGTGTGTGCGTGTGCGTGAGTGTGTGTGTGTGTGTTTGTGCTTCTAAGTGCTGGTTCTCTCCTCTTGTGGTCCTGGGGATTGAGCTCAAGTTCTCAGGACTGCATGCTGCTTTTACCCCTTGAGCTGCCTTCACTGGCCCAGCTCAGTACCTCATGGAACCGCCTCTTGGGGTGTTCCTGCAGGGAATCCACCGTGCCACACACTGCCGGGCCTGGAGCAGCATTCTGAAACCCTGGTGCAAGGCACAATAACCCACAATCTTGTATTTAACATGTATGACAGAAAAGTACCACATGGGCAACAGAGTCACGTTCTTCTGGCAATCCTGGCATCTGAGGACACAGCTTGGCCATTTTTATCCCAGCTTTAGTGGCCTCTGGGTGCCCAGGTGGGAGGACCTGGGAAGATGTTCCACTAAGAAGTTGTAAGATGTTCCCACTATGAGTTGGGAACCCCTGCTGTGGCACAGAAGGTTAAGGCACTTTCCTTTGAAGTGATTTTGCATGTTCAAACCCTGCAACCTTCATGCCCTTAACGCTCCACTCCCATTATCCCAGGGCAGAAGGCAAGTTCTAGTCACGCTAATCTCTTTATCAAATGCCCGCCTGTCCACAACCTTTGCCTGCACTTGGAACTGGCCCACACCTCTCCTCAAGCCGCAAGTGAGCATTTCTCCCGTCTTCCTGTTCTGCTCTCCCGACCCCGCGCATAAGCATGGCTAAGAACACCGAGTAGTATCTGTAGCAAACAATACACCGTTTTGAAATTTCCTTCATCCAACATTTCGGTCCATTACTTTTGAATTCAGCCTCAGATTTTTAGGACGCGGGCTGGAACACAGCCAGATCCTATGGCCGAGAAAAATAAGAATGGCCTCTAACCTACTTCCTACAGAGGCTTTGTTCCCTCCAAAGTCTCAGGAGCACAGCCTTTACTGCCCACATTTTGACTGGCATTCTCTCTAGACCTGAACCCCATTAGAAGAGCCCATTAGCCCCTGCTTACAGCACTCCAGGGCTTCCCGAGCTCACAGCTCCAAACTCTTGTACAGTCCTCCACGAAACAGTTCTCAATGGAGCATACATACCTACCTACTGTGAGAGCCAAAGTTACATTTTAAGTTTTAATTATTATGCCTAAAAGATCCATGAAGCAAAAATGCCTCTGATCTGCAGCTCCTTGCCCAAGGACAGATAATTCCTGAAATGCTGGAGGCTGTCATTTATGGGAGATAACAAGTCACACGTTTTTCACTCCCCTAAATAAGTCTGTTTGACCCATCTGTACCGGATGTGCTTGATTACATGAGTACGGGATGGGGTGGGGGGGGAGATCTGTCGTGATGTGTCCTTGCCTCTGATTGAACCTCATGAGAAATGAGGTGAATTATGTTTTTGCCTTCTTAACCCCTGCAAAATGTGACTTGGGGCATTTCCTGGAAACTCAGGTATGGACCTGACCAGAGCCCATTTCCCTGACCAGTGTTTTATTAAAGCTTGTTTCAAATTTAGCTTTAAACTGTGGTGGTGGTCTTATCTCAACCAGTGGGATTAGGAATGCCACGAGGGCAGGAAGCCACACTAGAGACCCCATTCCCAGTACTAGTATTCTGTATTAGCTACTCTCTTGATGCTATAATGAAATACCTGACAAGAAGCAGTGCCTGTGGCTCAGGGCATGCAGCCCACCTTGGTGGGGAAGGCATGGGTGCAGAAGGCCATTGGCTCCTGTCTCAACAGAACGGAAAGCAGAGAAGGGGCAATGGTGGCGCTCAGTTGGCTTCTTTCTCCCTTTTTATTTGGTCCAGGACCCCATCCCCATGGCTGAGCCGAGGCTGCACCCTCAGTTCTCTCTGGAAGCTCCCATGCAGACACAGCCAAAGGACTGTAGCTCTGATGCCCTAGGGGTTTCTTAGTCTAGCTAAGCGACAGTCAAAGCAAGTGTCACTCTGTGCACATCCTGTTCAGTAGGACAGACTTGGGGACCTGTCACAGCAGAGAGGACGGAGACTCAGATGACTGGGGTCACATCTATGACACACTTGAGGAAAGACCTGCAGATAAAGTGCACGGAGAACTGGAAAAGTCACAGCTCAGTGCCAGACAAGCAAGCATTGCAAGCCAGGGCCTGACACACACCTGTATTCCCAGGGCTTGGGAAGCTGAGGCAGGAGGACGGTGAGCTCAAAACCCAAGACCACCCGTCCAGGGATGTGACCACCCACAAAGAGCTAGGTACTCCCAGACCAATCATTAAATCAAGAAAATATCTTACAGAGAGGCCCACAGTAGAGGTAATTCCCCAAGTGTGATAAATCCTCAACTGAGACCCCTTTTCCCAGGTAACTGTTGTTCTGGTCAAGGAGACAAAAATAACCAGAACAGCATGTGTGTGTGTACATGAGCAAATCCCATGGTTCAGGTACCTCCTCTATCTACCATATGGGTTCTGGGGTTTGAACTCAGTCTATCAGTCTTAGCAGGAGCTTTTTACCCACTAAACCATCTCACCAACCCAAGGGAATTACTTAGATTAAAAACACATACACACGGCCGGGCGGTGGTGGCGCACGCCTTTAATCCCAGCACTCGGGAGGCAGAGGCAGGCGGATCTCTGTGAGTTCGAGACCAGCCTGGTCTACAAGAGCTAGTTCCAGGACAGGCTCCAAAGTTACAGAGAAACCCTGTCTCGAAAAACCAAAAAAAAACCAAAAAAAAAAAAAAAAAAAAAAAAAAAACCACATACACACACACACACACAAAATCTTATTTGTGTGTGTATATAAGATAATTCTGATTATAAAACATCTTCAAAGGACAAAAATCATATAACCAGAGAACAGGTTAATGGTTGCCAGGGGTTAAATGTAACATTGGGTATCCTGTGGTGATTACTCTTCAGTCTTGCAATCTAAGTGGTGGTTATACAAATCTACAGAGTGATAAAATCGCAGAGATCTAAACACCTGTACACAAATGATCATGTGTAACACTGGGGGACTCTGATAAGCTTGGCTGATTGTATCAGAGCCAATTTCCTGGTTATTATATTATGCTATGCTTATATAAGTCATGCCGTTGACTAAAATGGGGTGAAGGGCACACGAAATCTTTTTGCAACTGTATATATGAACCTACAATTCTCTCCAAATAAAGACTAATGCAAGTGACAACTTGGAAGGGCATCCTCTGGAGCACTTTTGAGCATCAAGGGAGAGGGAGGGCTCAGTGGGTAAGGCCACCAAACATAACGACTGAGTTAGATTCAGGACCCATACAGTGAAAGGAAGAGCTGACTCCATGAGTCTCCTCTGACCTTCACACAGTGCTGTGACTTGGTGCTTGTGCTCACACTGTCTAAAAGAGAGAAAGGGTGATAATTATGTCTCTCCTGTGGCATACGGCTGTAGTCCCAGCACTTGGGTGATGTAGGCAGGAGA
Organism: Arvicola amphibius; assembly: GCF_903992535.2. NCBI lineage: Eukaryota > Metazoa > Chordata > Mammalia > Rodentia > Cricetidae > Arvicola > Arvicola amphibius. The sequence goes on along the minus strand of NC_052060.1, from coordinate 6,071,797 downwards.
TCAGAAGAACGCGGAGGTCTAGGTTAAACTGGGCTACATAAGACTCTATCTATCTTGGTGTTGGAGAAATGGCTCACAGGTTCCAGAGGTTCTGTGAGTTCAAGTCCCAGCAACCACAGGGTGGCTCATAATCATCTGTAATGAGATCTGGCGCCCTCTCCTGGCCTGCAGGTAGAACACTGTATATATAACAAATAAATCTTAAAAAAATCCTCTATCTCAAAATAAAAGAAAAATGTTTTGAAATTATAAAAGGAGAATAACCAGAGCTTATATATGTCCCAATAAAGATGCAATAGAAAGCACACAAAGCTACCTAAAATATCCTTGCTAGAAAAAGTAAGATCAGCTTGATAGCACTTCTAGATTTCAACTAGCTCAGGGAAAACACAAGAAGAACAAGTTTAAAAATACTTTGCATTCTATATTCCGTAGTGTCATTATCTGGTTCTGGTAACAAGGCCGCACGAGCCCCACAGAAGGAATTGAGTAGTATCCTTTCACCTTGTATTCCTGTTTGTTGTTTTGAGGAAAGGCGTCTCTATGCAGCTGTGACTGTCCTGGAACTCACTATGTAGACCAGGCTGCACCTCAAACTCACAGAGTTCTGCTTGCTTCTGTCTTCCACGTGCTAGGACTACAGGCGTGTGTCACCAAGCCCGGCTTTCACTTTCTGTCTTATGGAACAAGTTAAGAGGACTTGGTGGGAGGTCCTCCTTGGAAGGTTGATAAAAAAATCAGGGGGAGGAGGTGGAAATTTCTAATAAATAAATAATAAATCAGCAGTGAATCTGTTTGATATGGGGCTTTTCTGCAAGAAAGGTTTTATTCTATTTTATTTTAGTTTTTCTTTTTTCTTTTTTTAAAAGTTTTTCTAGGCATATGTACATAGCCCTGGCTGTCCTGGAACTCTCTGTAGACCAGGCTGGCCTCGAATTCACAAAAATCTACCTGTCTCTGCCTTCCAAGTTTTGGTATTAAAGGCACGTGCCTGGCTTGAGCAAAGGTTTTTATAAATAGCTTAATCTCACACTTGTAGGGTCTGTTTTGAGGGTTTTTTTTTTGTATCTTTAGGGCCTTAATCTTGGTAGATAGTATGAGTTGAGAAAATTTCCTGAGTTATCCAGCTTTTCAGAATCCAGTCTTTCATAGTAATTTCTAAGGATGCTCAGAATCATTGGAGGTCACTGTAGCAACACCCCTAGACCTCCAATTTTATTAACTTCTGTCTTCTCTTCTTGTCAGATTAGCTAAAAGTTGTCTATCTTACTAACTTTTTCAAAGGACCACCTCTCTGATTTTGTGTACTGTCCTTTTAATCCCAATTTCATTACCTTCTTCCCTAGTCTGCATTATTTCTTGCTGTCTACTATGTTTAGGGTTAGTAGCTTGCTTTCTGAAAGACTTGAGGGTTCATCATTACATTACTTCATGTCTCTTGGGGTTTTTTTTGTTTTGTCTTGTTTTTCTAGACAGGGTTTGTCCCTGTAGCTCTGGCTGTCCGGGAACTCACTCTATAGACCAGGTTGGCTTCGAACATACAGAGATCTGTTTCCCTCTGCTTCCCAAGTGCTGGGATTAAAGATATGTTCTACCACGGGCTATCTTTCGATTTTTAATTTGAGGATTTATTGCTATAAACTGTCCTCTTTGTACTTCCTTTGTTGCACCCCAGAGTTCTGAGAAGAGGTGCTTCATTTTTTATTTGTCTGTAGAATAGCATTTATTTGTACTTCCAGTCTATTATTGGAGAAAGAAATTAGAAAAAATTTTATTCAAATAACTCTGTTCCAAAACTAAGCATTTATGAATAATATATTTAACTGAATATTGAAAGAACTCAACAATGGGAACTCCAAGATAGTGAAAAAGTAAATCACAGAAGATATTATTTAAAGGGAAAATATTCCATATTCATAAATAAGCAAAATAAATAATGTGATGACATCTATAATAAAAATCAATATACAGAACAAATATAAAACCTATTAAAATTCCAGTGTCATATTTCATAGGTTAGAAAAAAACAATACAAGAACCATATGAAACTACAGAAGACCACAAATAGCTAAATTACTCCTAGGGATAACAACACTGCTGGCAGTATTACAACACCTGACTTCAAATTAAACCATTCAGCTGGAGTGATAAAGACAGCCTGGTCCTGGAACAGACAGATGATGTGGGATTCCCCACTGTATACTGTGAATATGTTTTATTACCTCTGGTTAATAAAGAAGATGCTTTGTCCTATGACAGGGCAGAATATTGCTAGGTGGGAAAACTAAATTGAACACAAGGAGAAAGAAGGCAGAGTCAGGCAGATACCATGTAGCTGCCTAAGGAAAAGGATTACCTTCTTACCAGTAAGCCACAGCCTCATGGCGATTAATAGAAATGGCTTAATTAAAGATGTAAGAGCTGGCTAGGAATATGCCTGAGTCATTGGCCAGCGTTGTAATTAATATAGCTTCTGTGTGATTATTCCAGTCTGGGTGGATGGGAAAAAAAGCGCAGTCTCCGTTTATAGACAGACAGACTACAGTAATGGATAGAGAGACCACAACTAAAATGACAAACTATGCTCACTTAATATTTGACAAAGAAGACAAAAACATGATTTGGAAAAAAGATAGCCTAGTCAACAAATGGAGCTGGCAAAACTGGCCTCACCTCTAATCCTAGCACTCAGGAGGCAGAGGCAGGCAGATTTCTTGTGAGTCTGAGGCCAGCCTGGTCTACATAGCAAGTTCCAGGACAGCCAGAGCTGTGCAGGCAGAACTCTTTTAAAATGACACCAGCAGTACAGGAACTAACCCCAAGTATCAACAAATGGAACTACAGAAGAATAAAGTTTATGTAAAGCAGAGGAAACAATTATCAGAATTAACAGATTGACAATCAGAATGGAAGAAAATCTTTACCAGCCACAGTTCAGACAAGGGGGCTGATTTCCAGAATTTACAAAGAATTGCAGAAATTAATTAACAAGGAAATAAAACTGCCAATCACTAAAGAGCAAATAGACAGTTTCCAAAAGGGAAATGCCAGCACGAATGGCCAGTACCTTAGAGATAAGGACTCACTGTGTAGCTTTGGCTAGAACTTACTATGTAGACTAAGCTGGTCATGAACTCACAGAGATTCATCTGCCTCAGCCTCACAAGTGTGTGCCACCATGCCTGGAAACCAAAAAACTATTTTTAAAAGTGTTCAATATCCCTAGCTATCAGGGAAACACAAATTAAACTACTCTGAGATACCAGCTCACCCCAGTGAGGATGACTGTCATCAAGAAATCTAACAACAAATGCTGGAGAAGCTGTGGACAGAGAGGAACCCTTATTTGCTGTTGGTGGGGCTGCAAATTAATACAGCCATTGTGGAAGTCAATCTGTAGATTCCTCGAAAAATGAAAAATAGAACTACCATATGACCCAGCTATTTCACTCCTGGGCACATATCCAGAGAAGTCTCTGCCTTACCATAGAGATATTGCACATTCATATTTATTGTTGCTTTATCAGTATTTCAAAAAAATCTGAATCAACCTGATTGTCAAGAGATGAATGGATAATGAAAATGTGGTATGAATACTACTCTGTTCTAAAGAAAAATGAAGTTGGGCTGGAGAGATGACTCAGAGGTTAAGTGTACTGGCTGCTCTTCCAGGGGTCATGAGTATAGTTCCTAGCAAGCACATGGTGGCTCACAACCATCTATAATGAGACCTGATGCCCTCTTTTGGTGTGCAAGCATACATGCAGGCAGAATATTGTACATAAATAAAGAAATCTTTTTTTTAAAAAAAAAAAAGAAAAATGAAGTTAAAAATTTTTAGGAAAATGGACCCAGACTGTATGATACTAAGCGAGATCACAATCTCAGAAATAAACAATCTAGCTGGGCAGTGGTGGCACACGTCTTTAATCCCAGCACTCGGGAGGCAGAGGCAGGTGTATTTCTGTGAGTTCGAGGCCAGCCTGGTCTACAAGAGCTAGTTCCAGGACAGGCGCCAAAGCTACAGAGAAACTCTGTTTCGAAAAACCAAATAAATAATTTCTCTCTCATATAAATAATGTTCTCTCTCATACTCAGAATCTAGCTGATGATGTGAGTATAGATGTAAATGAATGTGTATGTGGTTTCAGTATAACGTAAAAGAGAACAATAACAACAAAGAAACCCCTAAACATCAGGGGATGAGAGGGTCTGAGGGCAGGTAACGACAAGTCATAAGAGGACATAAAGCTAATTGTTTTTCTAGTTCTAATTGTGTCATGGATTTTTGGTTTGGGCGGGTGCAGCTGGACCCTAATGTCTTCCTCAGGGGAGGGATGAGAAGGTGTAACTCCAACCAACAGAGACACCAGGAGTCTGGCGGTGAGAGCGCCAGGGCAGACTCGTTTGTTAACAGAGGGAAAACACCTACACACCCTCCCAGCACCCGAGCGGCCATCAGTTGACATTGCATGGTTGCCCCTTATTGGCTAGGCATGAGCAGGACCTCTGACAGTGCCTGTTGCTAGGCCTTGACACACCTTAAAATAATATTCTACATTCCCCCCTCTTTGTCTAAAAAAAAAAAAAACACAAAAGGTTTTAACTTTAACATTATAAGACTGTACACAATAAGAATGATTATCAAATAAAGGTTACATTTACAATGTAATGAATTCCAGTTCATTTGTGCCTGGCAAATTAAAAGAAATGACTTCATTGTCTATCCTATCTTATTGAATCTAAAGTTTCATACCTAATTATTCTCTATCATAACAAAGTAAAACTACACCTGTCTGTTATCTGTTGTTGCCTTCTGTGTGATCCCCTGTTCCCGGGACACGTGTGTGTGTGTGTGTGTGTGTGTGTGTGTGTGTAGATGTGGAGGCAGGCTCCAGAAGTCTCCACTGCAGAAGCTCTTCATTATAAAAGGGTTGTGATTTGGTTTTGGTGTTAGGGAAATTAAGCTGCCACAGGAATGCCTCTGATTGGCTTCTTCTTGTGCTGGCAATCGGAGTTGGCGTGTTGTGATTGGCTAGGAGCGCGTGTCGTTAGTTACTGTGCTTTTGATCTGCTGACGGGTTGTCTTGGCCAATTTTGCTTATTCATTGTGAGTTTGCTTTTTTTCTGCCCTGTTTCAACCATCTAGCCTTCAGCTCCATCAAAGACCCCAGAAGGGTAATATTATTTGAGTAAACAAAAGGTACATTGCAAACAACTTCCAAAAAACTCTAGCAATGACAGAGACAGCTATCTGGCTGCCAGCATCCTTCTTCAGCCCACAGCCCCATAGCATCTGGCAGACTTTTCAGTGAAGCAGGAAATTTGAAAGACTATTCCATCACCTATATTAGGAGCTTGTCAGTCACTTTCCTCTGTGCCCTGCAGAATGTCTGGCAGTTTATTCTGTGAAGCAGAAACTTTGAAGGACTATCCTGCCTGTTTTGGGGGCAAAGTTCATAAGTCTGTGTGTCCTGCAAGTCCAATCTGCACAGCTCATTGTCAGTCAAAGGGAAAAGTTTCTTTGCCCAGTGGCTAACCTTGCCACAATAAAGCAAACCCCACAAAGAATTTCTTCAATGCCCATCATCTTTTCTGAAGTAAATTGGTATTACCAGTAGCAGATGAATCTCATTGTTATGAAATTTTTAAATTATCAAAACATTTTAAATGCCATATTCTATAGGCCTGTGAAGTACTTGAAGACCATCTATCTTAAATATATCTATTTAACCTAGGAAACATTCCTCGCATATCTCCAAATTTGATTGTTATAAATGACTAACTACTGACATATATTTCTTGATTGTCATATTTAGTTTGTAATAATAGTTTTCAAAAACTAGAATTTTACCTTACATATTTAAATGAGCTGCATAAGTACAATACCTTAAACAAGAGTAGAAACACATATACAATATCTGGTAACAGGGGTGGAGAGATGGCTCAGAGGTTAAGAGTACTGGCTACTCTTCCAGAGGTCCTGAGTTCAATTCCTCTGGCATGTTGGCATACACGAAGGCAGAATGTTTATACATAATAAACAAACAAACAAACCAATATCTGGTAACAAAACACCCTTAAATTTGTACCAATGTAGAAAAACCCTTTAGACAAGAGTAGAAACATATATACAGCATAATAAAATAACTTTAAACAAAAGTAGAAATATATACAGTGTGTTGTAATGAAATTGAACTTAAATTTGTATCAATCCTTACAAATACAAAATATTTGAGATCAATAGTTGTCCCTTGGTTTTAAATAGATTCAATAATCCACCCTATTATTTAAAGTAGATTCAACAATCTATCCTTTCGTTCTGAATCATTCCTATACACCCCCTCTCTTTCTTTTCTTTTTCCTCTCCTTTTTCAAAGAGGTCACTGAATGTAATATCATTTGCACAGTTTTCTCCCTTGCTAATACCAATAACAATAAACAGCTCCCATAAATGATGACAAACATCCATAATCCACCAACTGACTAAATTCCATTCTTCCCAACTCTTAGGAATGTGGGCATCATCCCCCAAATTACTTTCTGTTGTCTGGGGGGGCGATGAAACCCTGAAGAAACTGACATGTAGGCCAATGGCATTATTGTGATCCAAGTAGAATTGTTGTGGGCCCCATCATCCTTTTGGAGACTTCAGAGATTGCTGTTAGAAAAAATTATTATTCACTGTAGAAAACCTAAACATTATTAATATCAAAAGGGAAAGCTTAAATTTTAAGATAGTAAAATAAATTTAAGGGGAAAGAGATTTGTGACAGCAGTAGTCCCTAGATTCTGATTTTCTTTTGTCCCATACCAGGTGGCTCTTCTGTTATGACACAGAGACTCTGAATTGTCTTTTAACAACAGGCATATGATTATCTTAACTGTGGTCATACTCCCCACAGCAGGTCCATCGGGGCCTGAACTGTGTGTCTCACCTTTATCAGATGTAGAGGTCAGGCATGGAAGGGGTAGAAGTGAAGGAGAGGTTACCCATTTTGTAGAGGAAGACAATGGTCAACAGGGGTGGGAAAATGGGAAACTGTTTCTGACTTTTATGTCTTGTAATTAGTGGGGAACTCCTGTGGTTCTTTGGGTCACAGCTGTAGGCCCACATGGTGTCTCTGGACGAGGGATGGCATTTGGGAGTCGAGCCTTGGATCTGCCTCCTGTGGGATCAGCCCTTATATGGAGACACGGGGCAAACTGAAACAGAAAAAAAAGTGCCTTCCTAACCGGACGGGCAGACAAACATGACAGAGAGCACAGAGAGCACAGAAGATGGAAAGGCCGGGGATTTCACGCTTACCTGCGAAGGGACCAAGGGACCTTCACACAGACACCCCACTTTATTGGGGTGCTGTCCAGCACTGCGAGTGAGGAGAGGGAGCCGACCAGAATTGTTCCAGGATTCTAACCAGGCGAGCTCAAAACCTATGCTAGATGTCTCTGTCCTAGGTGCCGGATGAAGTTGTGCCCTAAGATCTTCCCCGGGGGAGGGGTGAGAAGGTATGACGCCAGCAAACACAGCCTCTGGGAGTCTGGTTAAAGGGAGAAAGCAGACTCCAGACTCATTTATTTAACAACGAAGTGTGGTATTGGGGGAGGGGGGTAGTCTGGCGGGGGCGGGGACTTATAAACCCTCCCAGCACCCAAGCATTCCAATCCATTGACATCGCATGGTTTCCCCTCATTGGCTAGCACAGTTAGGACCTTTAGCGCCTGTCGCTAGGCCCTCAAGCAGCATCACGTGGTTGCCCCTCATTGACTAGGCATGATCAGAACCTCCGACAGTGCCTGTTGCTGGCCCTAACAATCCAACAGGTGGTGGATGAGGGCATAAAACATACTTGATATTGAAAGTGTAAAATTTAATGTGAGGCTTCAGAGCTTCCATTCTGAGTGCCAATTCGAGTTCACTGAGTTCTACAGACTTGAGTTCTGGTTAATTTTGGTACATAGTGTTTTCCTTTATTTGCAAGTTTTTTAAATAATAAAGTTCATAAGATTAGAAAAGATAATAAAAACAAGGCTGGAGAGATGGCTCAGTAGTTAAGAACACTGGTTGCTCTTCCTGAGGACCCGGGTTCAACTCCCAGCACCCATGTGGCAGCTCACAGCTGTTTGTAACTTCAGTTGTGGAATCAGAGACCATCACACAGACATACATGCAGGCAACACACACACATACACACACACAAACCCACCCCATTAAATAACAAAGTAATCGATTAAAGAAAGACCACCATGAAGATGTGTGAGATCCAGTTTTCTGAGGAAGCCACATTCATCCTGTGGACTGCGTGGCCCCAGCTGACTAGACCATCACAGCTCTGGAGCATGGGGACTCATGCCTATAAACCAAACACCCAGAAGACTAAAGCAGGAGAATTGCAGTGAGTTCAGGGTGAACATGGGGTTCATGAAGGGTTCAAGGTCAGACTTTGCTAGAGTGAAACCATGTATTTAAAAAGAAAGGAAAAGACAAACAAAAATCACAGTTGTAAAAAATATGTCACCCAAATTATCTTGATCTATCTTAGGTCCTTAGGCCAATTACCTTCACTTTCTGTCTGACCTAACAATCTCCTGACTAATAAACCTCTCAAAATGTACCCACAGATCTAAGTTCAGCCTCTAGCACCCCTAAAGCTAAGAGTGGTGTAAATCACACTGTGAAAACCAAATAGAAAGCCTCCTGCCAGCAAATCCCACAGCACTTCTTTCCCCAGGACTAACAGAGTCTAGCAGTAGTGTTTAAAATGGGTCTGGGGGCTCAAGAAAATGGCCACATGTTCAGCTTGCTTTCTGCTGCTGTGTAGGACACTCTGACCAAAAGCACCTTGGAGAGGAAAAGGGCTTATTTCATCTTACCCTTTAGGTAACTATCTCTCTTATGAAAGCCAGGCCAAGAGCTTGAGGCAGGAGCAGAGCTGGAGCCATGCAGGGCAGGGGCGCACTTGTTGCCAGACTTTCTCTGACCTGCCAGCTCCCAAGTAACTACACAGAGACTTCTTGTTAATTATGAAAGGTCAGTCGATAGCTTAGGCTTGTTCCTAACTAGTTTTTATAACTTAAATTAACCAATTTCTCTTAATTTATGACCTGCAATGTGGCTCATGGCTGGTTACCGCATTTCCTACATGTTATGTTTTCTCCATGTCTCCTGGGGACTCTGCCCTTCTTCTTCCCAGCATCCCGTGTCTGGAAATTAAACCTAGCTATTGACTGCCCCAAACCAATCAGAGTGACACATCTTCACAGTGTACAAAAAGATTATTCTACAACATTCTCCCCTTTTGTCTAAATAAAAAAAGAAAAGGTTTTAACTCTAACATAAAAAACATATATATAGCCGGGCGGTGGTGGCGCACGCCTTTAATCCCAGCACTCGGGAGGCAGAGGCAGGTGGATCTCTGTGAGTTCGAGGCCAGCCTGGTCTACAAGAGCTAGTTCCAGGACAAGCTCTAAAAAAAAAAAGCTGCAGAGAAACCCTGTCTCAAAAAACCAAAACCAAAACAAAACAAAAAAAACACACACACAAAAAAACATATATATAGTAAGAACAATTATCAGGTAAGAATTACATTCACCATGTTAAGCCCATTTGTATTTGGCATATTCAGAGAAAATACTCTTATTATCTATCTTACCTTAATGAATTTAAAGTTTTATACCTAAACCATTTTTAATATAACTTGCATTACCATCCTAAAACTATCTTTTTTAAACCTCAAAACATGTTTTAGGCAAACAATTTAAGCTTTTATGTCTCCCAACCTTATAAACTTTACATCTTGTGAGGCAAGAGCACCAGAAGTTCAAGGCTAATCTTTTCTGTATATGAGACCTTGTCTGAGAGCAAAACCCCAGCCAAATCACTCATAATCAGTAAGAATAATAAAATCATGGGGAAAGACTTTAAAAAACACTTTGGAAATGAGGAGAACCAAATGGTTAATATAATGAGAGTCAGTCATAGTTAATTAATAAAAAATAAAGAAAACAGAAAAACGTAAAGTTGATTCACATAACATTAAAATTTCAGATTTATAGTTGGCAGTGGTGGCGCACACCTTTAATCCCACTACCTGGGAGGCAGAGGTAGCTGGATCTCTGAGTCTGAGGCCAGCCTGGTCTACAAAGTGAGTTCCAGGACAGCCAGGACTACACAGAAAAACTGTGACTCAAAAGAAACAAGCAAAAAATTAGATTTATTGGTTCAATGGTGTGTGTGTACATGTGCATGTGTGTGTTCTAGTGGCACATGGGAATGCCAGAGGTCAACATAAGGGAGTCAGTTCTCTCCCTCTAGTGTGTAGGTTTCATGGACCAAACTCACCTTTCCGGCTTGGCCTTAAGCTCCTTTACTTGCTGAGCCATCTCCCTGGTCCTTAACATAACTATAAATAAATCCAAATGAGATCCCCAAAATATCTTCTAGAAGATCTAAGTCTAAGAGTTCTAGTGAAAGTACCCAGTGTTGGTGTGGCTCCTGGAATTCATACAGGACACTGGTGGAGTGTCCACAGGAGTGCTAAAGCCAGTGCCACGTACTCACTTTGACTCAGCTACCTACCCAAGGGAAAGGAATGCCTTTTTCTATCAAAATAGACGTCTCACGTGTTGCTTACTCATAAAATTAAATATCCCACAGCAGTAACAACACGCTATTGTCAAGGAATTGTTAGCTCTCACAAATGGCGAAAGAGGCTAGATACACAAAAACCATACCTTTTATGATTCTTCATATGAAGCTCAAATGGTAAACAGTAGAGAGAATAGTGGCAACTACTGCCTGAGGGGAGGAAAAGGGACGCACACATGCACACCCCCCCATGCACGCACAGGAGGGGGTGTCATGCACACATGGCTATCTGTATATTCCCCCTCTTCTTCTTGATGCTGGGTTTCAAACCCTAAGCATGCACTCTATCACAAAACTATGATTTCAACACTGTTTTCTTAAACCACTGAGATAATAAAAATGAACAAAAAAATCAAAACACAATGGGGAGGAGGGGGTGCAGCCATGGCTTCCTTACCACACAGCCTTCGCTCTGTCTTCTCTCTAGTTATTGTTCATTTGTGAACTAGACCCATCCCTCACGTCCACCCATCCTTTATAAAAATAATTTACTTATTTTTATTTTATGTACATTGGTGTTTTGCCTGCATGTGTGTCTGTGTGAGGGTGTTGGATCCCCTGGAGGTGGAGTTACAGTTGTGAGCGCCTATGTGAGTGTTGGGAATTGAACCCAGGTCCCTTGGAAGAACAGCAAGTACTGTTAACTGCTGAGCTATCTCTCTATCCAGCCCAATCCTTTCTTTCTTTCATTTTTTCTTTTTTAAAGAACAAGGCACCAGGATCCTTTTTTTTTTTTTTTTTTTTTTTTTTTTTGACAGAGTCTAAAGCAGCACAGACCGCCTCAAACTTCCTATGTAACTATGAGGATGCCTTTAACTTCTGCTCTTCTTGTCTCCCTCTGAAATGCTGGGTTTACACACTGAGCCACCATGCCTGGCTTTATAGTGTTATAGTTTATAGTGTTCTAGGGCTCAAACCCATGGCTTCATGAATGCTCGGCAAGCATTCTACCTACTAAGTGAGCTATAACCCCAGGCTCAATTTCTTCATCTTAAAAGTCCTCCTCTCCCAGGTATGGTGGTCCAAGTCTGCCTGTAATTTCTGTGTTTGTGAGGCAGAAGCAGGGAGGATCACACATTCGAGGCCAATTTGGGATTCACAGGGGCGGGGAACCGCCTTGACCCCATCCCCCAACACACATACACACCAAGCTAGGGGCTGGAGTGATGGCTCAGCAGTTACTGGCTGAGGATCCTCTTCCAGAGGATCTGGGTCCTAGTCCCAGCATCTGGTGGCTCACAACCATCTGTAACTCCAGTCCCAGGGGATCTGGTGCCCTTTCCTGGTTTCCCATGGCACTGTATGCATGTGTAACACAGACATGTAGCACATGCAGGAGAAATATTTAGCTTATCGTGGCTGGCTCCTACATATACAAAATAAAATGAAACAAGTTATTTCTGGTGCTGGGGAGATGACCCAATTGGTAGTGGTTATTGCTCTTCCAGAGGACCTGTTTGGTTCCCAGCATCCATCTCACAACTGCCTGGTTAACTCTAGCTCTGGGGAATCCAACATTCTCTTCTGGCCCCAGAGCGCACTCTTTCACACAGTACACACACACACATAACTTTTTTAAAGTTATATTTTAGGCCGTGGATATAGCTCGGTGGTAAAGCGTATGCCTAATCTGTGGAGCTGAGCTCAGTCTCCAGCACTGCCAACAGCCCCACCCTCTCCGAAAGCTGCTTCTTCCATGTTTTCTCCTTTGGAGACCTGATCTCCCCTTTGAAATGGTTGCCTAGTCAACGTTCTCATCTGCTTCCTCCCTCCTCCTTCCTTTAAAAGTGTGTGTGTGTGTGTGTGTGTGTGTGTGTGTAAGCACGCATGTGCCACAGAGCACATGTGGTCAGAAGAGAATTCTTGGTTCTCTTCTGCCACCTTGTGGGATCACAGGGTCCATCAGAGTCATCTTGACAGCCCTTTCTCCATTTTTTGTTTTGTTTTGAGAAAGGGTCTCATGTACATCAGAATGGCTCAGCCTCACAAATACTGGGATTAAATGGTTACACTATCATGGTCTGGCATCCTACACACACACACACACACACACACACACACACACCCGGCCCCAAACCCACACCAGGGTTTCTTTGTGTGTAGCTCTGGCTGTCATGGAACTCACTCTCACTCTGTAGACCCGGCTGGCCTTGAATTCAAAGATCCACCTGCCTGTCTCCCAAGCCCTGGGATCAAAGGCAAGTGTCACCATTGCCCAGCCCCTTCTCCATTCTTTCTTCTTCTTTTTTTTTAATTAACATTTTTCCCTTTATTTTACATACCAACCAGTTTCCCCTCCCTCCTCTCCCATTCCCTTCCCTCAACTCCCATCTACAGCTCTCCGCATCCACCCCACTGCTCAGCCTCCATTCAGAAAGGGGCAGGTCTTCTATGGACTTGTACAAAGCATGGCACATCAAGTTTAGATAGGATTGAGCGCCTCCCTCGTATAAAGGCTGTGCAAGGTAATTTAGCATGGGGAACAGGCTCCCAAAAGTCACCTAAGCACTAGGGATGGATCCTGATCTCACTGCTAGGAGCCTTACAAACAGACTGAGCCACACAACTGTGGCCTACACATGCAGAGGGCCTAGGTCCCTCCTCCATTCTTATAAACTCATACTACGCAAGCTTTTGTCCCTGTTAACGTGCCATGTCTGTTCTCATCAAGATCACTAAAGACCTCTAATTTGCTTTATTGCATAGGGACAACTCTCATCCCACTAATGTGAATGGTACCTGTCAGTTACCACTTTCCTCCCCTCTCAGAACAGTGACTTTGGCTGTAACTTTTCAGAACTCTCTTGGTTCCCTCTTGCTCTTTTTGCTCTTCTTCCTCAGTCTCCTGGAAAGCTTGGAGCCCCTCTGGATGCTCCATGGACTTTACCTTCTTCCAATTTTCACATACACCCCGATTTTCTTCATTATCGTCTTCATCTGCTGAGACAAGGTCTCATGGAGACCAGGCTGTCCTGGATCATTTCTGATCCTCCTGCAGCCTCCTTCTATGTGCTGGGAAACTAGGTTACTATATTCAGCTCCCATTTCTTCCTGTTGTGCAGAATTGAAGCTAGGGCCTTACACATGTGTTGCAAATATGCGGGATGGTGAAATGAAGACTCAGAGACACTGAGACTGAACTTAGCCTCTGCGGCTGCAGGGGGCTCAGTCTCCATGAATTGAAGCTCCTTCCCTTCACCTCCCAGCATCTTTATTTTTTCCTATATTTACACTTTAGATGGTAGATTTCTATATCTCAAAACAAACTGACGGAAGCTTCTGACAATACAACGCCAGGTGCAAATACATGATTCATGAGGTGCCAGGGTTTTCCGGGTTTCTTCTAAACCAAGTTTTGCATAGGCTTTGTTTCCATGGGAAACTCTCAGTCAAGATTCACATGGGACAACAAAAGGTATTTGTAACACAAAGGAAGGCCTAGGGGCTGTGTGAAAACTCCGGAGTTGGGCCAGGTAAAACCCAGCGGGGGTTTCACGGCAGGCGGAGGTTGCTTTCTCTCCCTCTGGTGTCAGGCTAGAGGGACATTTTAATACACATCTCAGGAAAGCTACACTGCTGGGTTACATCCTCAGGCCAATCTGTCTCTGTGTGTCTCTTTTTTAAAATTTATTATTTTTGAGTGATGTCTGAACGTATGTAGGTGCACTGTGTGTGTGTCTGATGCATGAGGATAGAAGAGGGGGCTGGATCCCTCGGAGCTGGAGTTACAGACAGTTGTGAGTCACCATGTGGGTGCTGGGAACCAAACCTGGGTCTTCTACAAAAGCAGCAAGTGCTTTTAAACTTAGAGACCGGGTCTTACTGGATAGCCCAGGCTAGAATAAACTTGTGATCTTTCTGCTTCAGCCTTTCCAGTGGGCTTACAGATGTAATTTTGCCTTTTTTAAAATATACTTTAGACATATTTATATAGAAAATTTGGCAAAAAAAAGATAGTGCCATATATTTGTCTCTTTCTTCTTTCCTTCCTTTCTTTTTTTTCCCCTAAGTTTTTCCAGACAAGGGTTTCTTCTGTGTAGCCCTGGCCATCCTGGAACTCTCCTGGTAGATCAGACTGGTCTCAAACTCACAGAGATCTGCGTCTCTGGCAAGCAGGAAAGATCCTCTAAAGAGTCTTCAGATCACCCTCCTATCTACCGACCCCCCTCCCCCGCCAGCTCTTGACCCAGACAGCCGGCTCTTCTGGGACCCTTTAGCTGCAATCTTACCAGAGAAGTCTTCGCTCATCCACCCTATCTAAAACCACAGTCCTCACACACTTCCTGGCTTCCTTCCATGCTTTGAAATTTTGTTTTTGAATTTAAAAATATTCCTGGTTTTGAATTTCTTAAAAAATGGTTTATTGAGAAAGGATTTCTCTGTATAGCATTGGCCACCCAGGAACTTGCTCTGTAGACCAGGCTGGGTTCGAACTCAAGAGATGCATCTGTCTGTGCTTCTGGGATTAAAGGTGTGTGCCACCACTGCCTAGCTGAAATTTTGCTATTAAATATACTTTAGAGATGTTTATATTTATAGAAAAGTTGGGCAAAAAATAGTGCCCATATATTCCCTCTCACCAATTTCCCTTATTATATATATTTCTTATATATATTTCAGTTGATAAACTGATCAACCATATTGATGCATATAATGAATTATCTATTATATTATGCACATTGCGTTTCGTCTGCATGAATGTGTGTCAAGGTGTCAGATCCCCCGGCACTGGATTTATAGACAGTTGTGAGCAGTCATGTGGGTGCTGTGAATTGAACCTGGGTCCTCTGGAAGAGCTACTGAGTTATTTCTCCAGTCCCATATATCAATGCATTATTAACTAGAATTAACTAATTGATTTACATGATTTTTCACAAATGCAGGATGTCACGTGTCTATTATAGTGTTTCACCTAGAAGTTTCAGTGCATAAAGTCCCCTGTGCACTATCTACACTACCCATACGCCTACCTCCACCTCCCAAGTGCTGGGTCCTCAGCTCTCCAGTAAACTCTCAATTAGTTCTTCAGAGCGAGGAGCTGGGATCTGTGGCACCTGCCGAAAAGGACGGCAGGTGAGGTGGAGGCTGCATTCATCCGCTTGTTAGCATTTTATAAATAGCACTTCTGCACGCTACGCTTTTCATTCTTGCAAAACTAATCTTGGCAGGTGGATATTATGATTACCATTTTATTCATGAGACAATAGGTTCAGGGAGGTAGAACGACTTGCCTGACGCCATCATGTGGAATGTGGTGCTTCCAAGATTCCCATTTAGAGCTCGAATTCACACTTTGTGGTTGCAGCCTTAATAGTGAGTGACAAGTGACTCCTAGGCGGCGCCTGAGATTTCTGGGACCCAAGGGCAGGTAATAAGTCTCCTTTTAAAAGCTTTACCAAACTCTGGGCCTGGTGGCGCAGCAGTGTAACCCCAGTTACTATGCAGAAAGTGAAAGACAGGGTATGGATTTAGTAGTGTTGGCGCACTTGCCTAGCATGTGCGACTCTCTAGGTTCATTTCTCGGTGTCGCTAAAACAAAACAAAACAAAAATTGGACACGTTGCTAAGTTGGTGGATTGCTTGCCTGGAATGGGTGAAGCCCCGGGTTCCACTCCCAACAGCGCAAAATGTGAAAATAAACGCACAATCTTAAAAACAAAAACCAAAACCCCCTTGTTCGGAGCGGCTGCGTTCGCGGTGGGCGGCGGCGGCGCGCAGCCAGGCTGTAGCGTGTGAGCCAGGTGGCACACTGGGCTTGCAGATGGATCCTGCGAAAGCGTGCAGATGGGTGAGTGTCAAGGCAATTCATCGCCCCAGCAACCCCTCCCTTTTCCCCGCCTCCAGGGGGCGGGGCGTCAGAGCGCGGGAAAGCTCAACCTGGACCGAAACGCCAGCTCGTGCCGGGGGCGGGGAGAAAGCGCGCTCCGAACTGGGAAACAGGGCTGGCCTCCCTCCTCCGCTCGCGGAAGGGGCCTATCAGCAAACTACCTTGAGCTCTCGGGATGTGGCCCAGGCCACGCCAGCACTCCCGACATCACCTCCCCCACTTCCGGTCCGCAGCGCGTCTCAGGTCCCAGGTCCCGGGTTCCGGTTTCTTCTCTACTGAATCCCGCGGCCTGTCCGGCTCTCCCGCAGAGGGAGGAGCTGTGCGTGGTGCGTACGTCCAGAGGCTGACCCACGCGAGGACCGCATCCGTCTGGATGGTAGAGCAGTTTAGACACTGCGAGGATCGCGAGGGAACGGTCAGCCCGATGACGTAATGGTTGGGGGTGGCGCCCCGTTTTGTGACCCCGGCCCCGCATCCTTGCGACTGCGGCTTAGCCGGAGGAAACGGCACGAACACTTAGAACACGCAGGTTCCGCGGAGCCGACGAGATTCCCTCCGGCGTGCGCCGCACGGCTCGAGTTCCTAAGTTTACATACACGAGGCACAGCGTCCGGCTTCGAGCCACCTATAGCCAGGGGACGGCCACGCTTCGGGCTCGGCTCCCCTCGCGTCCCAGAGCGGAGACCGAGGCAGGCTTCCTGCTAAGCGACAGCGGCGCGGGCCAATGGCTATCGAGCTACGCAGATGGGGCAGGTGGACTCCGGAGCAGCCAATGAGGAGACGCTTCTCCACAGGGTCCAGGCCCTTCGTCCAATCACGGCGAGAAGATTATGAGGGGCCAGTTCCGAGGGGGGTCCGGAGGGCCAACCCCGTGCGGGGCTGGGTGGGGCTCAGGGCTGAACGACGGGGCCATTGGCCAATGGCGAGTATGAAAGCGGGCAGCCCGGACCAGGAGCGCGGAGGGAGCTGAGGGAGAGGGGAGGCCGAAGCGGAGAGAAGCAGGAAGTAGCGGCGGCCGCGGGGAGGGCGGCGGCGACGGCAGCAGCGGTGGCGGCTGGAACCGGGCGGAGGCCGCGGGGTCTCAGCCCGCACTAGGATCGGAACAAGTAAGCGTGCTCGCCACGAATACCCGCCCTTGGCTCCGCCCCCCGGGGGGGCGGGTAAATGCCCCTGCCCCTCCCCCACTTGGTCAACTACCCCCTTCTCCGCGCCGCCCCCTGGGGCGGCTGCTTGCCTGGCGGGGTCGCCGCCTCCGTGCCCGAGGACCGCTGGTGGGAACTCAAGACTGTTGAAAGCACTGCCCCTAGCCCGGTAACGTGGGAGGGGGGTCCGGGACCCCTAAGTCCTGGCTCTCCTAGACCGAGAGGCAGTCGGAGTGCGGCTGGGGGACTGGAGGCTGCGGGATGTCGCGACCTAAAATGGTGTCCGTGCCGGGCGGTGGGGGCGGGGGAGTTGGGCCCAGCCAGAGCGGAGCCTGCATCCCGACCGGGTGCAGGTCAGCGTCCGGGCCCCGGCAGGACTCGAGCTGGCGCTCCGAACCCGCTGCGCGCCTTGCAGTCACTCGAGTCTCGAGAGAGCCTCAGGGGATCGGAGCCGGGGCAGGCTGCGCGGTGCGCGGAGAAGGGGGACCAGGTTCGAGTTGGGTCTGACCTGGCTGCAGAGCCTCGAGTCACGCAGGGACCGCCCCCTCATGTGTCTCCACTCCCCTCATACCACTCCCCACTGCCGGGGAGTCCTGGCCCCCGACGTGCAGCGCCGCAGATCCTAAAGGGCTTGGCCTGGCCAAGGCCCTGCCGTGAGTTCTTAGCCGGTGAAAGTGAAAGAAGCACCACTCGCCTCAGTTTACCCTCCAGTTTTTGTTTTTTTTTTTTTTTTTAATGTACTTCTCGTCCCCTACCCGAAACCCCGGGCTTGCTTCCCGCTCCAGTCCCTGGCAGATGGCAGGGACTTAATGCTGCCCAGCTTGGCCGCAACCTAATCGCCCCCGGCCGGGCCCTGGTCCCTTGGCTTTGCTCTGCGCAGCAGGCCTTGGGCAAAGGGCAGTGGAGCCCCCACCCGACGCGGGTCTGTTCACCCTCTTCCTATTAGGCCCCTTCTTTCTGTTTTTGGGGGACAGAGGGAAAAGGGGGTAGGGAGATGGCAGCTCCAGAGGCCTGGCGGCTGAGTGGAGGATCTTCATCGGCCCTAAGCCACTCCGCTTGGCCCACTGTCTGCTCCAGGTGGCTATCGAATGACCTCCAAGTCACTTGCACGCCAGAGGGAGGTGGTTGGGAGAGGCCACTTAGCAGGTGTTTTCTTAGTTGGCTTTGTACTCCACTGACCCTCTCTGTTGGGAGCTTGAGTGGGAAGGTAGCCCAGGTCTCCCTACCTGAGGGAGCCGAACTGAAGAGGGACCTAGCGATTCATCTGGGCAGAACTAAGGGCTTTGGCTTTGTTAAACCCTGCGCGGAATTAAGTAAGGGGGTAAGGTGCAAGGAGGACTCCCCTTTCTTCCTCTAGTTGGTACCCTTGCCCCCCACCCCCACCTTGGTCCGTGCAATGCCAGCCGCCACCTGCTGGGACTATCTCCAGTTACAGTCTGAAGGCTGGAAAGAGGTGAGAGAATTGGCCCTGGGAAATGGCTTGCATCCTGGGCAGGGAACATATAAGGGGAGCGAATTTATCCTTTCTCCATTTCCTACAGAAATAGTTATGGTAAAGAACCGATGGAGGATAGAGCTTGGGTCTCCCATAGTCTCCGAGCTGGCCTCCTTGTTGCTTTAGTGACATAAATCTTATGGGACTTACCCCCCCCCCCCCATCCCTACTGGATCTGGTTAAGGTTGGGGGAGACTTCCTAGGCTATTGTTGCCCGAGAAGATGGAGTTTGAGTTAGGAGGTAGACTAGGTGAGGCTCGCAGAATAGCAATGACAGAGGGAAGGAGGAGCTTCCCCATTGTGGCAGCTGTGTGGATCAGCTTATACCCTGGAGTTTTAACCCTGAGAGAACAAGGTGGAGGAGGGAGGAGGAAAGACACTCTGGGGAAGGTAGGTGAGCAAGCAGCAGGTGTTTGTGACAAGAAAGGACACAGTAAGGACCTGTGTGACTCTGCCTCTCCCTTTCTTTGCCTCTTTCTGTGTCCTGTTCTTTTCCCTCTTGAATCTGTTTCTCCCTGCTGACCATGCTAGAGCTCCAGGTGCCAGGAGTGGCTCCAGGTCTTTCACAGATGACTTTAGATGACCCTTATCTCTGACCCTAGCCTTGTGTGGCCAGGGCATACTCCTTCTAGTGCAGTCAGCTTCTCTTTGACCTTACATGTGCTTAATTTGGCCCAGCTGCAATAATAAATTGTATTCTGGACTTGACACTCAAGCATCCAATCTTATGCTTCTAGAAGAACTTTGATAAGTGGGTTACTTGTCCCTCTTTGAAACAGCAAAAGTAAGGCAATGAAGTAACTTGTTGAACCACAGTGATAAAGCTAAAGGAAGAGCAATTTCAGTCTTAGCTTTGATCTCTGCTCCTTTGTGTAATGGTCTTCAGATCCCAAGCTGACACAAATAAGCCCAGAATCCTAGAGCATTTTGTATGTCATCCTCCTTAATATTCCTACTGTCTAATTGGTCCTGTGCCTGGAACAGATCTGGTTTCTGTGGAGATGTCTCTGAGAACCATTAACTTGTATTATCTTTGTATTTCTGAGACTCTCTTTCTGGTTTCCTCTGGGTTTTTATGCTGGCACTACCTGGTGTTTTCCCACTAACCTGACTTTAGTTACCTCCAACAGTTTTCCAGGATTCGCCATTCAGTGTGGTAGAGATTACCAAGCTGGAGGGGATAAATACAGAGTTACTGAGAGAGGGAGGTTCGAGGTCTCTATTTCAGACATCCCAGTTTCTCCTCAGTCTTACTGTTTCTATTAGGTCTGGGACCTGTCGCTATGGGGGACATGAAGACACCTGATTTTGATGACCTCCTTGCTGCTTTTGACATCCCTGACATTGATGCAAATGAAGCTATTCATTCTGGGCCAGAAGAAAACGAGGGACCAGGAGGCCAAGGGAAGCCAGAACCTAGTGTAGGAGGTGATTCTGAAGAGAGAGCGGTGGTGGCAGCTACTGCGGATGACCCTAAGAGTCTATCTGAGGCCTCTGACCATGGCCTTGCACAGCCACCAGATACCTCCACTGTTAGTGTCATTGTCAAGAACACAGTGTGTCCAGAGCAGGCTGAGACCCTGCCTGGGACTTCAGGAGAAGAGTCCACGGCTGGGGATATAACTAAGGAAGGACCTGTGGGGTCTTGTCTGATGCAGAATGGATTTGGGGGTCCTGAGCCATCCCTCTCAGAAACCCCCCATTCTCCAGCTGCTACCAGTGGGGATGCCTGGAAAGAAAAAGCTATGGAAGGCAAAACACCCCTGGACCTCTTTGCTCATTTTGGGTCTGAACCAGGGGACCACCCAGATCCCCAACCTCCTGAATCTTCCCCACCTCGGGATGGTGGCATGATCCCACCTCCTTTCTCCACTCCTTTTGTGCTGGCCCCAGAAAATGGCTCAGCCCTGCTGCCTCCTTGTTCTCTCCTGCCAGAAGGGGCCTTGAAACAGGAAAACTGCAGTCCCCACCATTCCCAGGGCCAAACTACTACAAGAAGCTCAGGTTCCAGCCCGGAGGCAGCAGGCATCCCTGCCAGTGCCTCACCTCCGCAGGTGGCTGGAATGTCCTTCAAGCAGTCTCCAGGACACCAGAGCCCTTCTGCTTCCCCTGAAAAGGCATCTAGCTGTAAACCTCTGAAGGAAGAAGATGAGGGAACAGTGGAGAAGTCTCCTCCAAGAAGTCCCCAGAGCCCCTCTAGTGGAGCTGAGGCTGCAGACGAGGACAGCAATGATTCCCCTACCTCTTCCAGCTCTTCTAGACCCCTCAAGGTGCGGATCAAGACTATTAAAACATCCTGTGGGAATATCACAAGAACTGTAACCCGGGTTCCCTCAGAACCTGATCCCCCCACCCCTTTGACTGAGGGAGCTTTCCTGGCTGAGGCTAGCTTCCTGAAACTGTCTCCTGTAACTACAGCCCCTGAGGGTCCAAAGGTGGTGAGTGTCCAACTGGGTGATGGCACGAGGCTGAAAGGCACAGTGCTGCCTGTGGCTACCATCCAAAATGCTAGCACTGCTATGTTAATGGCAGCTAGTGTTGCTCGCAAAGCTGTGGTTCTGCCAGGGGGGAATGCCACCAGCCCTAAGACTATGACTAAGAGTGTGTTAGGGCTGGTACCCCAAACTCTGCCCAAGGCTGAGGTGCGGACAGGGTTAGGCCTTGGGGGACAGAAGGTGAATGGTGCCTCAGTGGTGATGGTACAGCCTTCTAAGTCTGCTACCGGGCCAGGCATAGCAGGTGGCTCAGTGATCTCTCGGACCCAGTCCAGCCTGGTAGAGGCCTTCAACAAGATCCTCAACAGCAAGAATCTCCTGCCTGCTTATAGACCGAACCTGAGTCCACCAGCTGAGGCTGGGCTGGCCCTGCCTCCAACAGGCTACCGCTGCCTTGAGTGTGGGGATGCCTTCTCGCTGGAGAAGAGCCTGGCACGGCACTATGATCGCAGAAGCATGCGTATAGAGGTCACCTGTAACCACTGTGCCCGTCGCCTGGTCTTCTTCAACAAGTGTAGCCTACTCTTGCATGCCCGTGAACACAAGGACAAGGGGCTGGTCATGCAGTGCTCACATTTGGTCATGAGGCCTGTAGCCCTTGACCAGATGGTGGGCCAGCCAGACATCACTCCCCTGCTGCCTGTGGCTGTCCCACCTATTCCTGGACCTCTGACCTTGCCTGTTTTGGGCAAGGGGGAGGGGGCTGTCACCTCCTCAACCATTACTACAGTTGCCACTGAAGCCCCTGTGCTCCCACTCCCGACAGAACCACCTGCTCCCCCTGCTGCCTCTGTTTACACGTGCTTTCGCTGTCTGGAGTGCAAGGAGCAATGCCGGGACAAGGCTGGCATGGCAGCCCACTTCCAGCAGCTGGGCCCTCCTGCACTTGGGTCTACCAGCAATGTGAGTTGTCTATCATTTCTCTTGGGGAAGGGACAGCCAGACACTATCGAGATAAAATCCAGGAAGGTACTAAGAGCTTGCTTAAGCAAAATAATGGGGTACAGGGCACCCCTCATCAATTAACCTTGTTTAAACTCTTGACAGGTGTGCCCATCCTGCCCCATGATGCTCCCCAATCGTTGCAGCTACAGTGCCCACCAGCGCACACATAAGAATCGTCCCCCGCACGTCTGTCCTGAGTGTGGGGGCAACTTTCTTCAAGCCAATTTTCAGACCCATCTTCGAGAGGCCTGCCTGCACTTCTCCCGCCGTGTAGGATACAGGTGCCTCACACTCATCTCCCCGTAGGACTTTAAGTCTCCTTCTTACTGCAGCCTTTCCATGGTTTCTCAAGGAGAGCCGTTGTCTTTCCTGTCCCTGGGCTCTATTGTGTCATACTCTGCCTTCAGGTTATGCACCGTGAGAGCAGTGGAGAGCAGGGCTCCTGCTGGAGCTCCAGCTCGGCCACCTCAGACCTCTGAGGACAGTTGACCTCCTTCCTTTCTCTGCCTTGCTATGTCCTTCTGCAATCCACCTCATCCTCAGCAACAAGTGAGGTGCTGGAGATGCCCCTGCCTCACTGCACTTTCTCCCCTTCCTCTCTAAGGTGCCCCAGCTGTGCAGTGGTGTTTGGGGGTGTGAACTCCATCAAGTCCCACATACAGGCATCACACTGCGAAGTTTTCCACAAGTGCCCCATCTGCCCCATGGCCTTCAAGTCTGCACCCAGCGCCCATGCCCACCTCTACTCCCAGCATCCCAGCTTCCTCACCCAGCAAGCCAAGTGAGACCTGGGGAAGGAGCTTGAAAAGGAGGGGTGTGCTGGAGGGTGGGGTGCAGGGCAGGGCTCTGCTGCCCCATCGTGCTGTCTTACACTGCCTTTTCTGCTTCCACAGGCTGATCTATAAGTGTGCCATGTGTGACACAGTCTTCACTCACAAACCGCTTCTCTCCTCCCACTTTGACCAGCACTTGTTGCCCCAGCGTGTCAGTGTCTTTAAGTGTCCGTCTTGTCCTCTGCTTTTTGCCCAAAAAAGGACCATGCTGGAACATCTCAAGGTACAGGAGGAGCAGAGGGCTAGGGACCGGCTCCGTGGCTAGCTGTGCTGCATCACCCTCTGGAAGTGGGGAGTAGGGAGAAGCGAGGACTTTGGCAAAGCCAGGCTCTCCTCCACATAGCCACTCCTCTTGTCTTCCTCTTATAGAATACTCACCAGTCTGGATGCTTGGGGGAGGAGGCAGTTGGGAAAGGGGCTGGAGATGCCCTACTGACCCCCAAGACTGAGCCTGAGGAGCTGGCTGTGTCTCGGGCAGAGGCAGCCCCTGCTACTGAGGAATCCTCATCTGAAGAGGAACTGCCCAGCTCCCCTGAGCCTCCTCGCCCAACCAAACGACCCCGTCGGGACCTGGGAAGCAAAGGCATCAAAGGTGGGGGTGGTGGGCCTGGGGGCTGGACCTGTGGCCTTTGTCATTCCTGGTTTCCTGAGCGTGATGAGTATGTGACTCACATGAAGAAGGAACATGGCAAGGTGAGTTGGGTTTCCTCTGGGAAAGGTAGGCTGGAGGGTAACCTTGGGGTTGACCTGTGTGACTGAAATTTCCCACCCCTTGCTCTTTAGTCAGTGAAAAAGTTCCCCTGTCGCCTGTGTGAGCGCTCCTTCTGCTCTGCCCCCAGCCTGAGGCGCCATGTCAGGGTCAACCATGAGGGAATCAAGAGAGTTTACCCATGCAGGTAACCCTTACTCACCATTCCCTTTTCCTGCCTGGTAGATGACCCTTACTCCCAGAGTACCTGTTCACCTGCCTCCTTGAGGGAGCCAAAGGTTGAGGCCTCCGTCTGCTCTGGCAGCCTTCCTTCTCTCAGGAGCTCTGGGTTTTTGCCTCTGGTGCTAAGCTGCCCACTTTCCCTCTGCTAGGTACTGCACAGAGGGAAAGCGTACCTTCAGTAGTCGTCTGATCCTGGAGAAGCATGTCCAAGTCCGACATGGCTTGCCCCTTGGGACCCAGTCTCCTCCTAACAGAGGAGGAGGCACCCTGGTGCGAGGCTCTGGTGGCAGAGCTCAGGTAAGGCGAGGTCCTCCCTACGGTATGTTGTGGGAGTGAGAAACTGGTGAGGCCCTGGTCTCAGGAAGCCAGGGTGCTGGTGAGGCCCAGTTTCTTCCACTTTTCTCCAGGGCCCCGGACGGAAACGCCGCCAGTCTTCTGACTCATGCAGTGAGGAACCTGACAGTACAACGCCACCAGCCAAGTCCCTGCGGGGTGGCCCTGGGTCAGGAGGCCATGGGCCTCTGCGCTATAGGAGCAGTGGCTCAGCAGAACAGAGCGTTGTGGTGGGGCTGAAGGTGGATGGTGGCACGCAGCAGTGCCTTGACTGTGGCTTGTGCTTTGCTTCCCCAGGCTCCTTGAGCCGCCACCGATTTATTAGCCACAAGAAGAGACGGGCAGGGGGTAAAGCCAGTGCCCTGGGGGTAGGGGATGGGGAAGAAGAGGCTCCGCCATTACGCTCTGACCCAGAGGGTGGAGATTCACCTTTGCCTGCTTCTGGAGGCCCTCTGACTTGTAAGGTCTGTGGCAAGAGCTGTGATAGCCCTCTGAATCTCAAGACCCATTTCCGCACTCACGGCATGGCGTTCATCAGGGCCCGGCAGGGAGGCAGTGGGGACAACTAGGTCCCAGGCCTAGGATGGGCCTCTCCTCTTCCCTGAACTTTGGTTTCATTGCTGCTGTCTCCTCCCTGGGCTGGGAAGTTTAACATGTATTTTGTTTGATTCTTTTCGCCCCTGAGGAAAAGGCTTTTTGAGGATTCTATTAACTTGCACCCCCCTGCTCTTGGGTTTGGTCCCTGGGTTCTACTTAAGTGGACTCCCCTTTCTTCCTTTCTGAAGCCAACACTAATGTTCTGCTGCAGACCCCCAGTGTATAACTGGGTGGGAGGACAGGACCTTGGGAAGCCTGCTAGACAGGCACAGGGGAAACTGAAGGATGTACAGGGTCTAGCTTCTACCCCTCCGCTAGATTTCTTCCTCTGTGCTGGGTTCTGCCCTAGTATCCCCTCCTTTAACACTCATTGGCACTAACACCCCGCCCCAATCCCTGCAGTGCCTTCCATTTGTCTTTTCCCCCAGAAGTCTAGGGGTGGGGGGTTGGTGGGGATGAGTCCTGTCAAATGGGGTCCAGGGAGAGGAGAGGACAGGCTCTCAGGAATCCTTTATTCTTGTAGTAATAATACTAACTGGGAGAAATAAGAGGGAGAGAACCAGACTATTAAAACTGCTTGTGGTTTAATCCCCATCCAGGCTTTTCTTTTTCTGTGAGTTGGACAATGTGTACTGATAGGAGGGGTGAGTCCGAACTGGGGCAGCCCTTTTCAGGAAAGAGGGTATTGACCAAGACAGATGGAAAAAGTAGTCTTCATCTTGTGTGTTTGGTGCCTTTTGTATGCTGGATTTAGCCCCTTCCACCAACCCCAACCCCCAGAGGTAACTCAGACAATACACAGATGGCTAACTAAGGACTTTATTTCAAACAAAAATTAAAAATAAAAAAAATTGAGAGCTATTTCCCTGGGTGTGAGGAAAGGATCAGGGTAAGAAATTCCCCGTGGCTAGGCCAATACCCTCAGTACATTAGAGGGATTATGACAATTCCCTTCCTTAATCCCATGATGGGGAACCTCAGCAAGTGCAGGACCCTATGGCTAGAACCCACCGGCCAGGGGGAATGTGGGCTAGGGGTCAGCCCCTGGGAGGGGACAGAGTTGGGCAGCAGCATGGTCAAACAGGATTACATCCTTGGTACCAAGAACCCACTCCTCCCATCTTGATGAGACCCAGAGAAAATAAAAGTTTGCAGAAAGAACCTCTGAGACTCCGGAGAGGGGAAGAAGGGCCCCGTCCTCTTCATCTTCATCACCTCTGTTCTCTGGAGGGCAGTGAGTCCTGGAATCTTGTCAGGTGATAATACTGACAACAGCAGGAGGTGAGGGAGCCCCAGCAAGTCTGGACCCCGTGGTTGGCTCTCCTACCCTTTGGCAAGCTCTCATGGTTACCACATGATCCTTTGTATTTCTTGCCTTCCATTTCCCTTGGGTAGGTGGTTAGGTAGGTAGGGTTTTGTGATTTGGGGCTTCTTAGGCAAGCGTCCTCCTAGGAAGGGTGCCTTCAATCTCACCACTTCTGGGCCTGAGAAGGGTGTCACATGATGCCATTGGTGAGGTACTGGAAGCCGTCATAGAGTTTGGTGGTGATGGACCTCATGCTGCCATCCACCATCTGCTCCACCAGCAGCTGGAGCTGCTCCTCAGTCATGCTCATGTGGAATCTCTCTTTGAGATTGCGAATGGTGCTGGAGCCATGGAAGCAAGGAAGCTGTGAACCTGGGGGAAAGCAGTGACAATTAGGAAAGCAGGCTAGTAGTGGACAGGGAACAGAGCTACACGTATAATAAAGTACTCCTTCCCTCCCCACCACAGGGATTCCTGGTGGTACAGAACAACTCTGCTTGTGCAGAGAAAAGCATTGGGGAGGCCCTCCGTCCATTCTCATCCCATACGCCTTAGTTCCTCTATGTGGGCAGACCAGGGAAAGGCAAGCCCACAGTATCCCCCAATAAGCATTGGAGAGAAGTCTTAGGGCCCAGAGGGGAGGCTGGGAGAAATGTCTGGGAATGGGCCATGCACTTATCTGGTTGCAGGCCTCTGCCTATGCTAGGTCTGACACTCACAGATGACCTGGGCCACCGTCACCACGGGGCCAGACAGAGATGCTCCTGAGCAACGGCGGCAACCTGTGGGTTATGGGCAAGGATGGGGAGGAGACTGGCAGCTTAGCTGGGGTAAATATCTGCAAGGGTTTTTTTTTGGGGGGGGGGTAAGAGAGGGCCCAGAGGAATGGGGATAAGGGATCCTATGCAAATGACTGAGGGACTGGGGAAGCAGCAGAGTGAATGGTAAAAGATGAGAATCAGGAAGAACTCAGTTCAGAGTAGGACAGGTTTTAAGAAAAGGAAGGTAGCTTGAAGTGGTGGCTGAGGCCAGGGCAGTTATGTCAAGTGTGATGGGAGGTCAGTGGGTAGAAGCACCAGAATTAGCAGAGAAGGAGACAGAAATACAGTTGAATCTGAGGAAGACTGGAAATACCAGGAGGACAAAGATGGGTGTTTTCTCAATGAGAGCTTTCTGCTGTTCCTTTCCTCTTGCATCCCCCTCCCCCGCCCTTCCGCTAGGGTGAAGAAGAGTGTTCTAAAGGGGAAATGGAAACCCCTGAGAAGCCCTCCCCCACCTGAGTCTTGAGGTGGGATCAACTTCCTAAAATTCTAACTTCCAGGCAACTCAACCTGGGGCAGTCCAGGCCCTGGGCTCCCCCAGTCGCACCTTGCTGCATGATCTCCACAATCTGCACCACCTTGTCCATATGCTTCCGAGCAGCAATCAGCCCTTGCAGCATTAGCATCTTGTAGTAGTTGAACATGTCTCCATTCAGGCCGCCCATTACCTGGAAGTAGGATGAGTGTGTGCACAGAGGAATTCTGGTGGGTCCTTTCCCATGGGCCTCCCACAACTTCCTTAAGGCAATCATGGTAGATTTCACTATTTTCAGAAAAAAGCTCCCAGGAAATACTGCCTCATCCTGACTTACTGCCATTTCTGTTCTATTCCTTCCTGATTTGGGGGAGCCCATCAGCTCATCCTCACAGGAAGAACACAGTGAGCCATGGAGGCACCTCTCTTTTTTGACTCACATCTACAAACTCAGTGGTCAGCTTAAAGGCTGATGTCTCAAAGCCCAGGTTTCGGGGTGAGCTGGAGAGGATGAAGCCAAAGTCGATGTGGATGATGTGACCTTCTGCGTCGAGAAGAATGTTCCCATTGTGCCTGAGGAAGGGGAGGAGGAAGAGGCAGCAGTAAGTTTGGCTTGGGTGGGTCTCGAGCTGCAACACTGGCCTCACCATATCAGACCGCCGTGCTTCTGGTTCGGTCAATTTCTCAGGACCTAAAACTAGCAATGAAAAGAAGTCTCAAAACTACAAAGACTGGGGCATAAAATTCAATTATCAGCTTAATAAAAATAGTTTTAAGATTGTCACAGGGCTGAGGATGTAGCTCGGTTAGTGGAGTGTTTGCCTATCGTATAGGAAGCCCTGGGTTTCTAGCTTTGTACCCTAACACAGCATAAGCGGAATGTAAATAATGGCTCTTGCCTATAATCCTAGCACTTGGGAGGTAGAGGCTAGAAGATCTAAATTAATGGTCATTCTCAACTACAAAGAGTTTTAGGCCAGACTGCAATACATGCTAATTTCCCAAAAACTGCACTTCTAGTACCCAAATTTGAGCTAGATTTAGTAGTAAACACGGATTTAAGGGAAGAAGACCTCTGAATATCCAATAGCTAGCTGTCTAAATGAGGAGAGGCCCTCATTCATCAATTTACTTCTTTTATTTTATTTTTATTTTAGGTAGGGTTTCACTTAGCCCCAGCTGATCTGGTGGTACTTACTATGTCGACTAAATTGGCCTCAAACTCAGAGTCACCTGCCTCTGCCGCCTGAGTGCATGGATTTTAATTTTTAATCATCCCACTGTAGAACAAAAGCCCCATCAGTACAGAACAATTAGAAGCAAGCAGACTGAAGACAATTTATTATTTTGTATTTGTGTGTGTCCATGTTCATGTGGGTCTACATTCATGCACTCGTGTGGAGGCCAGAGTTCACCTTAAGTCATTGTTCCTAAGAAGCCATCTACAATTTTTTTTTTTTTTTTTTTTTTGAGACAGGGTCTTACTATGTAGTCCTGCCTGGCTGGTCTGCACTCACTAAATTGGCCTCAGACTTTTCAGAGATCCATCTACCTCGGCCTCTTGAATATTGGGGTTCCTAGAGCAGCTTGCCACCACATCTGGCTTTTTAATGTGGGTTCTGGGGATTAAACTCAGGTCCTCATGATTTTAAAGCAATAACTTCATGGACTGAACTACCTCCCCAACTTCCCCTCCCCCCCCCTTTCTTTTAAAGATATATTACACTGTAGCTTAGGCTGGCCTGGAACTTAATGTGGCCCAAGTCAGCCTCAAAGTCATGGCAGTCCTTCTGCCCTAGCCTCTCAAGTGCCAGGATTATACAAATGAGCCACATGTCTGTTTGAGAAGAGTTAAAGGCCATCTACAACAGTAGGGCAAATCACGTACATACAAACCTTAGGAGAGGTATACTACAGGCCAGCTGTAGAGGAAGAAGAGTTAACGGGAGATAAATCCCAGGTCTTGGTGAGTAGCACATTATGGCCAGGAAGAACAATTAACATGCTAAGCATGTGAGACCTGGCCTTTCAGTACAGCCAGCTCTCTCACTGGTGCTCCATCTGAGGGCCACCTTGTCTGAGCCAGGCTGGCTGAAAGAGGTGGGGTGGAAACCCACCTGAGTCCTTCCAGCTGTGGAGATGCACTAACAAAGAAACAGTGTCCACACAATCTAGAGAGCCAGCGCAAACAAATGACACTCCTACCCCCGCCCAGACTCCCAAAGCCAGTACAGGCACTTGTATTCTGTTAACTACCAGAGATAGCTTCTACCTGCAAAGTTGCCTTAAGACTCTCTTTTAAAGGAAGGATTTTGTTTTGTTTTTATTTGTCCTAATTTACTGTTTTCTTGTTTGTCTTGACAGTGACATTTTGGGGGATACACTTTACAATGTATTCATATTTCACCTTTTAAAACTCAGAACATAACAAATTCCACTTACTGGAAATTCATACTATTAGAAATCCCTGAAGTACACTTAATAAAAGGAGGTGAGTTTCTTGGTTGCACCAGAGCAATGGACAGCTTTCCCCCACAAGTGACAGTTTTGTCACTTTCCCTCCAAACCTGCTAAGATCTTAATGCAAGGATAACAGAGTGAACATTTTCTAGAAATAAAAGGAAGAAGTGAATTTTAACATTGGATCTGTCCAAGTAATGATATATAAAAATTATTATTTTGGTCCATCTTTGTTAACTCTTCCCTGATACACAGAGAAAACCCACAACAGTGCACAGGTGCCAAAAACTGGTTACCCTTTCGTAGCCTTAGCTATGAACGAAAAAAACTTTCCACAATCAAACTGTGAATATGGAATATGTGACATGAAAAATGAGTCCATATGCCTTTGATGTTATTTTTTTATTCTAAGACAGTCTCATGTACCCCAAGCTGGCCTGGAACATATGAAGATGGCCTTGAGCTTCTGATATTCCTCCAAGTGTGTGCCAGTATGCCCGGTCTTTTTTTTTTTTTTAATATTTATTTATTTATTTTAAGTATACAATATTCTGTCTGCATATATGCCTGCAGGCCAGAAGAGGGCACCAGATCTCATTACAAGATGGTTGTGAGCCACCATGTGGTTGCTGGGAATTGAACTCAGGACCTTCGGAAGAGCAGGCAATGCTCTTAACCACTGAGCCATCTCGCCAGCCCCAGTATGCCTAGTCTTAAGAGACACTGGAGACTGAACCCTGGCCTTTGTGCATTCTAGATACACACCACCACCTGAGCTACATCCTCTATATCCTCGGCCTTCCCCATTGGGGAGATGGGGAGATGAATAGTAAAGAATACTGGCTGCTCTTCCAAAGGACAAAGGTTTGGTTCTCAGCACCCACATGGCAGTTTACTGTAACTCCAATTTTAGGGTATCGGTCACTCTCTTCTGGCCTTCGTGGACACCAGGCACAAACATGGTGTGCAGACATACTTGCAAGCAAACATACATGGAAAATAAAAATGCAGTAGAAAATAAGCTCTGGCAAATTCCATTTAAACATCTGAAAGGTTTGCTCTTCCTGGGCTTGTTCTGGCAGGCTTGTGTTGATGCTCAAACCACCTGACTGGTGACAGTGCACACTCTAGCATATTCTGCATGCTAGGCCCGATTTGAAGTGACAGGCAACAGTTTTGGCCAACATGGCATTCTTCTTTATTTCAGACTTGCTTAAAGCAGGATAGTTGTTAGTGAGGATGACCAGTTTTGGTTTGCTTTATGTGACCATGTTGAGTATGTGTTACCTGTTTGGTTTTCGAGACGGTTTCTCTGTGTAACAGCTCTAGCTGTCCCGGAACTCCCTTTGTAAACCAGGCTGGCCTCAAGTTCACAGAGATGTGCTTACTTCTGCATCCCGAGTGCTGGCATTACTGGTGTGCAACACCACCACCCGGGGAGTGTGTGTGATTTTATAACAAGCTGAAGCCTAGACCTACAGTTGATCAAGTTGATCAACACCAATAACTTTCTTTTCTTTGTAACCACTATCTTGTGAGATGCTTCCCAGAAATTTTAAAAATGCTAGGATAATCTTGCACTTACTGCCTCTACCTCCCAGTGTTAATGGGGATCAAACCCAGAGCATTGTGCATGCTAAGCAAAGCACTCTTCAACCTGAGCTACATCACCAGCTCACATCTATTTTTTTTAGGTTATTAGGAATAATTCATCAGGGGCTGGAGAGATGGTTCGGCAGTAAAAAACACTGGCTGCTCTTCCAAAGGACCCAGGTTCAATTCCCAGCACCCACATAGTGGCTAAGAACCATCTGTAACTCTATTCCCAAGGGACCTGATGCTATCTGGCTCTGTTGGGCACACTATGCAGGTGGTGCACCGAAATATATGCAAGTAAAAACTCATACATTAATAAAAAAAAAATTGGTTATCAGCTCCCTGCTACACCAAAGGGAAAGACTTTCATCTTCCAAAAGTTTTCTTTTGGTGGTTTTATTTATTATTTATTTTATTATTTTTACATATCAGTTTCTAAAATGAAATTCCTGAGGTCTAACTAGTGCTAGTTTCTGCTGTAGGAAATCCTACAGTTAGTTACCTGGCCACTTGGGCGTGGCCTCATATACTATTTATGCTGATGTAAAGCGTACATCTGCTCTCTATCTCTGGCGGAGGATCCATGGCATCTCTCCGACTCCATCCTTCTTTTTCACAGCATTCAGCTGAGAACCTTAGGCAGAACTTTGGTAGGTAAGTTCTGCCTTGCTATAGGTCCAAAACAGTTCTTTATTCATTAACCAATAAAAGCAACACATAGACAGAAGGACCTCCCACACCCTGTTCTCACTTATTCAATCTTGTAGCTGAGCCCTGGGCTTCAAAAATCCTGGGTTCAAAATCCCAAAGCTCAGGGATAGTCTAAAACTTGCAATCCAGAGCCTACAGCTCTCTCACCCCAAGCCTTTGCTTGCTTGGGAGGCTAGCAGGGTGGAATGACTATAGTCTCCCAAAGCTACTACTGACCCTTATCTACCTCACGAGGTTGATGAGGTTCTCAGTTGATGTAATGAGGCCATGGTATTCTTATGTGGTATACAGTCACCAAATCAGTCTAGGGACTGATGCTAGTTTCTGAGAAGCTGCTCGACTGACTAATGTTAATTGGGTGCCATGTCATTGGGAGCCCTGGAAGCATAGGCTATCATTTCTTTTTAAAATTTATTTTTTTAGTGTTACTATGTGTGTATATGTCTATCTGTGCATATGCTACAGCTCCTGCCAGGGTGTGTGTGTATGGAGGTCAGATGACAACTTTGGAATTGGTTCTAGGGACTGAGCAATAGCTTTAATTCACTGAGCCAACATGCGAGGCCCCAGCCACGGTATTCTCAGGGAGAGGTACAACCAAAAGGAGCATTTAGGCCACAAACCTCAAATCACTTGAAGATATTCTTAAGACTGCAGAGCATAGGTATTATCAATGCTTCACCTATGTGAAATTAGGCCTCAGAAAAATCATGTGATATTGAGAGAAGTGACAGTCCAGACAAAACAAAGATGCTTAAAATTGTGGAAATTGGGGACTGGAGAGAGGACTCACTTTTAAGAGTACATGTACTCCCCTCTATGGCCTCCACTGGCACTAGGCATACACAGATATACATGCAGGGAAAATACCCATACACATAAAAGTTTGGGAAATCATGTTGGGATGAGAAGAAAGGAAAGTTTTTACTAGGAATTTCAAGCTTATCTCCATGGTATTTCCCATCCATTTCCTTTCTGTTTTCAGTCACTGACACTACCTTTGTGCCAGGTTCTAGTATCTTTTGCTTTCTTGCTAAGGACCCTGACCTTCACCCTACAGCATCATATGGCATCTACAGATCAGAACATATCATTCCTATCTTGCACAATAAAATTCTTGCTGATTGTGGTGACAAAGGCCTTTAATCCCAACACTCAGGAAGCAGAGGCAGGAAGATGTCTATGAGTTCAAGACCAGCCTCAAGTTCCAGGACAGCTAAGGTCACATAGTAAGACCCTGTCTCAAAAAACAACAAAATTCCCCAAACTCTTTAGTCGTATAATGAAAGACAAATGTCACTCCTTGCTACCCAAGGCTTGACCCCAATGAACATTTCCTCATCTTGTCTCCACAGTCCTCTGTCCTCGTTCTCCCTTACCCTCCGCTCTACCCACTCAAATCTCCCTTGCATCCTCTTGTTTCTTTTCTCTTTTCCTCCAGCACTTGTTAGTCTGCCTCTTTGGCTTAATGTCACACAAACAAATCTTTCCTAAAAATATGTTTTGCTTCATCAACTGAGGACTATATGTGAAGGGACAGAGAAGACCCTTGTGAAAGGGTAGGATGAGGGCACAAGTCACTTACCTGTCCTTGACTTGCAATAGATAGCAGACCAAGCAGTAGCCAGCACAACTTTGTACAAAATTGCGCTGGGCACTGAGGAATGCCTCAGTGGTATAACTGCCATGTTCCTGTAGGAAGTAATCGAGCAAGGAGAGCTGTGACTGTTTCTTCACCTGATGGATGGACACAGCATTGACTACTGGTTCAATCATGCCACTGTCGGCTGAAATCACAAGAATCTTATATGGCTTGATCCAAAGAGGCACTCGCTCCTGCTCCCAAATTGACTGTGAGGAGACACAAAGGTACCAAGAGTGGTTCATCTTTCTCCAAACTAGAGAATAATAATGTTTTCTTCTCAACCTCTCTCCCTTGATATCTTGGATTGAATGGCATTAAATAAGCAAAACTCACTGACCTACTAAGAACCAGGAAGTTTTTTGTTTGAGACAAGAGACTTATGTAGCCCAGGCTAGTCTTGGATTCATGATCCCTGTCTCCACTTTACACATTCTAAGATTACAGGTGTACACTACCACAAATAACAGAACCAGGAAGTTTGAAAAGGAAGTCCAGGGCCTGGCAAAGGGAGGAGACTACACATAGAGGTAGAAAACACAGAGAGAACAGGAAATCCCACTGTCACTCCTAAATAAGAGTAGGAGCTATTAATATAAGTTTGAATAATAATAATACGGGATTTAAGGGCAAAGAAAGCATCTCTAGAAAATGAAAATATGGGGCTGGAGACACGGCTCAGTGGTTGAGAGCACTGTCTGTTCTCCCAGAGGACCTGGGCTCAATTCCCAGCACCCACATGATAGTTCACACCTGTCTGTAACTCTATTTCCAGAGCTTCTGACACCCTCACACAGACATATATGCAGGCAAAAACACCAATGTACATAAAATAAAAATAAATTATAAAAATGAAAATACTACTGGATGTGGTGGCATAAGCCTGTGTTCCAAGCATGTGGAAGGCAGAGGCAGGAGGCTCAGGTGTTTGAGGTCAACATATTTATAAGTGAGAGTCAGAGGTCAGCCTGAGCTACACAAGATCCTGTCTCAAAAGCAAAACAAAATGCAAGCACTTAAGCCATGTGTCACTTACTATAACCCTAGTACTTGGGAAGCTGAGGTAGGAGGTAGGTGGGTGTGTCACAAGGACATACTGACATTTGCTGAGCGTAAAGAGGGTACAAAGCAAGTAACATTGTGCTGAGGCTATGAGATCCTTTCTAAAAACAAAACCAAAAATCAGGAGAAAGTGAAGGCCACCTCCAGTACTCAAAACACCTGCAAACAAGTCAGGCAGTGGTGTCGCACGCCTTTGATCCCAGCACTCGGGAGGCAGAGGCAGTGGATCTCTGAGTCTGAGGCCAGCCTGGTCTACAGAGTGAGTTCCAGGACAGCCAGGGCTACACTGAGAAACCCTGTCTGGAAAAAGAAAAACAAACAAAAACCAAAGAAAAACTACAAACAAGTATTATAAAGCACTGGATTGAACAGGTGAAGCCTTTTGCAGGTCACCAACCCAGGAGACCCAGTGATCTCAACACAGTGTAGCCAGGCACAGTAGTTTACACCTGTAATCCTAGTACTCAAGCGAAGGCATGAGGACTGTCATGAACTCAAGGCCAGCCTGAACTACTTCATGAGATCCAGGTAAACCTGAACTACAGAGTGAGACCCTGTCTCAAAAAGACAAAGCAAAGGCTAGAGAGATGGTCCAGGGGTTAAGAGCACTTACTTCCTATTCTTACATGGATTTGGGTTCCGTTTCTAGTACCCAGTTGGCTTTTCACAACTGTAACTCCAGTTCCGGGGGGATCTGATACCCTGCTCTGGCCTCTATGGACACTATACAGATACATGCATAGAAAACATCCATATACATAAATAAAAATGAACAGATCTTTAAAAAAAAGACAAAACAAAACCCAAATACCTCAGCACACAGTAAATGCATCCATCCCAGATAGATCATTTGGGAAGTTCTGATTTTAAAGACAAGCCTGGTGGTGCACACATATAATCCTAGCACTTGGGAGGTGAGGGCAGAAGAATTAAGAGTGCAAGGCTGCCTTTGGCTATAACTGGGTTTGAGGCTAGCTTGAACTATATAAGTCCCTATGTGAAATCACACTCTCAAAAAAAAGACAAACGTGGCACATTCAGTGGTCAGAGAGGGCAGATGTAGTTCTAGAAAACACCAGCAGAGGCCACCATAGAGCTGTTCATCATATGGCTGCGCTCTGGAGAAAGAAACCAGTTTGAGTTTAATCTTCCCATTCAGCCTGGGTAGAAGCAGGTGCTCAGCAGAGCTCCCTGAGAAAGCCTGTGTGGTCCTCAAGAGTGCTGGAGTTGCACTGAGTCTTTCCTTTCATTGCCCTTCCCCTGTGTTTTTTTCCTTTCCTTACCTGCAGTTGCTTCAACACCTGGAAAGCCAGCAGCTCCTGCCGAAGGTCATCTCCACACTTGACAATGACTGACAGGAGCCGCCAATTGGGAAGATGACCATACGGGGAGCCTTCTCTGATCCTCCTATGAAGACAGAAGTCACAGGGTGATGCCAGGGTAAGGACTCAGCCCGCAGTAAAGTCTGATGGAGTGTTTAGAGGTGGAAAGGCGCTGGAGAGGATGACGTGAGCACCTGAAGATGCCTTGGAGCACTGAGAGGAGTACCAAGACCACCTTCCACCCTCTACCCTCCTCACCGCACTTTCTCCTGCCAGGGCTCTTTGAGGGCAACTGCAGAAGGGTCTTCAGGGTCTCGTTTGAAGGCTGTGGGAGTGTGAGCCAGCTGTTCTGAAAGGCGCCGTCTAGTAGGAAGAAAATATATACACAATTTATTTGGAAGAGTTATCTCAGAGCTGCAATGCCTTTGCCCCTGTTTCCTTGCCACTGTTCCTAGACTCTGGGCACACAGAGGGGAACCTTGGCACTAGGAAATCCAGAAGAAGTATAATCAACAGCATTAGTTTGCTAACCTGGTGGCTTATGATCATGCAGAGAACCTGGGTTTCCTCATTATTCTACCCCAATACTGACTCAGAATGGGTGTGACTCCAGAATCTGAACCTTCAACAGGGCTCCTCTCTCCCCTCAAAGTTAAGGATACAATTTTGAGACCTCACTTTGATTCTTGGTTTTGGGTTTTCTCATGGTGCTGGGAACTGAACCCAGGGTCTGCACATGCTAGTCAAGGGCAACTTCAAGAGTGATGCTCAAATGCCCTCTGAGGCACTCGCTTCTTTTTGGAACTCTCTTAAAATGTCATTTCTTTTTGTAGTAGCTAAAGCAATGCCACTATTGCACCTTCATTGACTCAGGTATAGTGGCTTCAGGACAAGGACAGAGTAATGAGACAAAGGAGAAAGTTACAGGCTGACAGCTGGTGAGTAAACAAGGAAAGGGATAAAGAGACAAGCGGAGTGTGGAAGAAAAGGTGAAAATGAGGGATGATGGGATCTGGCCATACCGGATGTCTCCTGCTGCAATGAACACAGGCTCCTTGCTCTCCTGGCTGGTGATGCTGTCCACAGAGAACTGGGAGATGTTGTCACAGCTGTTGGTGTGGACTTCAGGGAGCTGGGAAGAGCAGGTCAGAGATGCTAAACACAGATCTCCCTCTTGCCCCCTGCTCACTTGGCATGCGGTTTTACCACTCCATTCCAGACTGCTCCCAAAGCCACCATGGTTCACACCATTATGGCCTTCTTGAGTTATGGATCCCACAGTGATGTTCTCAAAGTGTGAACTACTCCATCTGAATTCATGGAGATGCATAGGAAATGCAGCTTCTCAGACCCCAACAGCAGTCTAAACCGGAACTGCTGGGAATGAAATCTAGAAACTAGATTTTTAGCAAATTCTCCAGATTACCCTCACACCCACAACTTTTGCAGAAATCTGAATCTACAACCTTATACTGAAAGCCCCCTATGATTGGGGATGTAGTATTCTCCCCTAGATCCTTCCAGACTAGATTTCTTTGACTAGTCTTCAACTTTTTGTTTTGTTTGAGAAAGGGTTTCTCTGTGTGTAACCCTGGCTGTCCTGGTATTTGCTCTGTGAACCAGGCTGGCCTGTAACTCTGGTGTAGACTAGGCAAGCCTCAAACTCACAGATTTGCCTGTCTTTGCCTCCCAAGTGCTGGAATTAAAGGTGTGTACCATAACCACCTGGCTTCTTTCTTTTCTTTTTGAGACAGGAACTCTTGTATCTTAGCCTGGCCTCAAACTTACTATGTAACTGAGAATGGCCTCAAATTCCTACTCTCCCTGCTTCCAGGGATGTGCTGGGACATAGGTGAGCTGCCACAGCCAGCTTCATCTCTTCATCTAACCTCACTTGTTACTACAGCGCACCCTGTCAGCCCCAAGAGGTCTCCTGTCCTCCCTTGTAGCAGAGCGATCTCAGCTCCAGCCAATGCACAGTGACTTGTGCATCTTCATTTTTCTTCCTAAATGGCTATGTCTAACCTCAGCTTGACTGTAAAAAAGACAGAGATCTGTCTTTGTCACCAAATGTGCTACATAAAACGTTGCCCTGCTTACCTTCCTATAGCCTCAAACTAAAGCTTGAGTTTCTTCCCGTAGCTACCAGGACTGAATGAGTACATAGCTTGTCGGGTTGTGCTAACCTCTCCAGCCTCATTTGTCACTCACTGCCTCTTACCTCATACTACATATACAACGCATACTACTTTCTTCCAGTTCCTGTCATGGCCATGCTCCATTTTCTCCTCCAGTCTCTGGACACATTCCTCTATCTGAATGTTCTTTGTTCTGCCATTCCAAACATGCTTCAGGCCTCAGCTGAAAGGCTGCTGTCTCCTGGAAATCCTTTGACTCCCACCCCAAGTGTGGAGTAAGTACCAGCTCTGGGTGCTTCCATGATGTCTCATGTTCCTCACTACAGTGCAGGCCACACCACACTGCAACTACCAGTTGTCTGCTCTGATTCTGTTAAGTCATAAATTCCTTGCAGGTATAAGCTAACTCTTGTTCACTAGTGTACAGTACTCAGGTGTGGCACACAGAAAGCTCTCCATAAACATTTTTTTTTTAAAGTTTTTCAAGAAAGGTACAGACTGACCTCAAATTCGCTATGTAGCTGAGGCTGGCCTTGTGGCCTTGAACACCAAATCCTTTCAAAACACTCAACCTTTCAGCTGGAATTATAGCTGTGAGTCACTACATGCCAATATTAATATTTCTCTCTTTTTAAAATATTGATTTTATGCCTGCATGTGCATCATGAATGTGCAATGTCCACAGAGGCCAGAAGAGGGCAGCAGGTCTCTCTGGAACTAGAGTTAAGACAGTTGTGTGAGCCACAGCAAAGGAGCTGGGGACTGAACCCCGTCTCTATAAAAGCAGCAGAGCTCTTACTACTCACAGAGATCCCTTGGCTCTGCCCTGAGTGCTGGGATTAAAGGCCTGCACCACCACGGCCTAGCTCCCTTTATATATTTGACTGAATGCAGGTATGGCTTGTCAGTCTCTGCTGTCCTAAATCAACTTTATATAGTGGGTGTTCCATGAATATTTTATTACATTTCCCTCCTCCCCTAGTCTAGATGTTCCTTTTTATTTCCAATCTGAATTCCTGCTGCAGGAGAACAAGCGTGAGCCTATTCCAACCAGCTGTTCAGTGCTTTTCCTTCTCACACCCCTTACTACCTGCAACATTCATCTGGGCGCTTGTGCCATCTGCTAACAGGTGTGTTATTCCAAATGTATTAAAAGCTCCTAGAAAACAGATGTTGTACCCCCAGTATTGTCTCCTTGGTGCCCCTCACCTCCACCTGTAGCTCGCCTATATCATCCACCGACCAGGCTTCGTCATCATTGTCGTAATTGGGCACCGTGCTGAAGCTGCCAGCTCGCTGCTCATGAGTGATACCACATTCAGGCAGGTTCTCTACGGACCGTGTGCTGCGAATTCGGTTCTCAGGGATCCGAGCAGGAACACTAGTTGTGTCGAAGTTCTCACATTCCAGAACTTCCACGTAGATCAGGTAGGGAGCCTGGGGGAGTGGGGGGGGAATGACAGCATTTGCCACTACCGCCCATCTAAGTTCCATTGACACAGTTCTTTCTGTCCCAACCCTCAGCAGAGTCCCTTGTGACTGTGAGCATCATGCACAGGTAGGAACTTGTGCTATCACCTGCATAAAACATTGGGGAAAGGGCGCGAGGGCTCAAATGCATGTGTGCAGTCGGGAAAAATTGTTTCAACTATCAATGGCAGTTGAAGCTCGGTGGGCTTATGCTAAAGTCAGGGCCCAGGGAAGTAGATAGAAAAACTGGATAAAGCAACATGTGTCCCAAGGAGAATCCTAATTTTCAATCCTTCCTCTGAGAGGAGACTCATTCCTATAAGTAGACAAACACAGCTTGTTTTCTCTGGAATGAATGGGCATATTTCTTTCCTTTCTGCCCACTTTGATCAAAAAGAAATCTTACACTTCTGTCCCTTCACCCACAGGGGCTGTGCTCGGACAGCCTGAGAGCTGGAGAAGGCGAAGGCTACTCAAGGAGGGCAAGGGATGGGTGGAAGGCAAGCGGTAAACTGAAAATATGAGGCTGCTCTGGCCTATAAAACCAAAGCCCAACAAGTCTGGCAGGAGGGATCTGAGGTTCTGGGCACACACTACAAGGTCTCCAGCATGCAGGTAGGGAACAAGCCTGAGTAGTCACGGGTGGTCTGATGAGGGGAAGGGTCTAGGCCAGAGCCCACTTACCTTGTCCTTGGAATTGAGGACAACAGCTTGTGTATGGGGCACACGGACCACGTGGTGGTCAAAGCCAGCAGTGGGCAGCCAGACTCGGGCAGGGAGTTTATGGTTCAGCAGAGAGAGCTCTGAGATCAGCCTTTGTGTTTTCTGCTCTTTAGTGGGGAGTGTGGCCAGCCGTTTTCCGATTGCCATCAAGGATTTGATGAATTCTCGTTCAGGGGCCAGCCGGACAGGCTACAGACGGTTGGGATGAAACAAAAGATGGTGAAGAAGACATTGAAGAAAGTAGCCTTATTTGCTCCTGGCCAGGGCCCCAGTATTTAAAGAACCCCAGGAAAGGGGTTACTTTTGGCCATGGTAGGAATTTTCACCCTACTTCTCCAGCTTGAAAGGGGGAGAACACATCCCTTCTCTGAAAGCTACTTTCAGGGGGCTCAAGATGGCCTGAGCTCAGCTCACTGAGAAAGAATCCTTTTTTTTTTTTTTTCTTGGACTTGAGTTCCTCAAAGACTGCCCCAAGCCTTTAGTACAGGCAAGGGGACAAGGTCTAGAAAGGCCATCCAGGACCTCAGACAGAAGAGCTCACACTTGAAGTGCTTTACTCATCTCAAGAACAGGGTCATCCCTTCTCCCACTGGGCCCTCGGGCTGGCTCTGTGCTAAGAGGCTCTGGCCAGGCCTCATAGGACTAGGGAAATGGGGCCTGAATCAGTATTTCCCCTTTCAAAGAAGGAGATGCTCTTCATCCCTAAACTTTTGTTGTTCTCCATGGCACAAACCCCAACTACCCCCTAAGGGCTAAGTACACAAGCAGGGATGAGAAGAGAATGCGCAAACTGTGTTAATGAGGTCTAACCACTGGGAAAGAAAAGGCGGGTGGAGTGGTACTCATAGGTGGATGGAGTAAGCAATAGCTCCTGTTAGCCCTTGGTGGCCCTTCTGAAGGCCTGTCTCTAGCAATTCCTCCCTGGGTTCACAGACTTGACCCCCCAATTTTAGTTCCCTGTGGTAAGCTTGGTTCTTCATGCCAGCTATTTCAGCAGTTCCCAGAAAGGGCAAGGTAGAGTGGGGAGAAGATGGACTCAGACAGACATGATGAAGAGCTCTACTGGTCTAAGCCTGTCTACCACAGGGACCTTTGCTCAAGACAGCCACAATGCTTAGCAGAGAGGTGCACGACTCTAATCCGAGCACCTTGAAAGTCACGGCAAGGAAGATCACAAGATGGAGGCCAGCTTGGGCTATAACAAAGAACCTGACTCAAACAAACAAAACCCCATATGCTGGGCATGGTGAGTCACATTCTAGCACTTGGGAGGCTGAGGCAGGAGGATTGCCACAAATTTCAGGTTAGCCTAGATTAGACCATGAAAAATAGATATTTACTACACAATTCCATATCTTATCATGTCTCCTCAGCTATAGAACAATCTCTCTTCTTATTCTTTCTGCTCTTCTGATTGGAATAGTATTTCATTTACCAGACTTTTCTCTACACCCCCCTCCTTTTCTTTTTTTGGTTTTTCGAGACAGGGTGTAACAACCGACCTCAAACTCCCCCTCTGACTTCTAAGTGCTGGGACTAAAGGTGACCACCACTACCTGGCTTCTCCCCCCGGCCTTTTTTTGAGACAGGGTCTTTCTATGTAGCCCTGTTGGCCTGGAGCTCAAGCTATATAGATCAAGCTAGCTAGCCTTTAGCTCATAGAAATCCTCCTGCTTATACCTTCTCAGTGCTGGGATTAAAGATGTGCACCACTATACCAAGTCTGCTTATTTTTCTGATCGAGAATTTCTACCCTTACTGCTCATACATACTACATGAAAAAAAACAAAGAAGAACATCTTTTGTTTCCTTTTTTTGAGATTAAGAACAAACTTTATTCAAGACTTTTGTTAATGAAAAAATTTGTTTTGAAAATTTCATATGAGTTCACTGTATTTATATCATTTCCACCCTTCCCATATCCCCCCTACTCCCTTTTGAATTCATGATCTATAATAAAAATTATTTTTTTAAAAAGTATTCAGAGTTTGGATATACTGGAAGCAGAAAGAGCCACTTTCTTTCCACCTTTTCTGTAATAGTGTTACAACATTATAAAAAAGATGAAACTACTGGGCATGGATTTTTTTTTTTTTTTTTTTTTTTGGAGACAGGGTCTATGTAGCTTTAGCTGGCCTAGAGATTGCTATGTAGTCCAGGCTGGTCTCAAAATCACAGAGATCTGCCTGTATTTGCCTCCCAAATGCTGGTATTGAAGTCACATGCCACCAAACATAGATAATTTTTTTAAAAAATTATTTTATGTGTATGGATGTTCTAGCTACATATCTTTATATCTATGTGTGTAGTGCCCATGGAGTTACAGGTGGTTGTGAGCAATCATGTGAGTGTTGGGAATCAAAACCAAGTCCTCTGGAAAAGCAACCAGTATTCTTAACCATTAAGCTGTTTTTCCAGCTTTTATTTTGTTTTATACTTCTTTTACTAAGTCCAACTAGTGCTATGCATATGTGAAAGTTTTTATGACTGATCATTTAGGATTAGGAAACCTATCATGGGGTTCATTCCTGGAGAAAACTGATTCTCTCTCCCCCAGCAGCTACTGATGGCTGTGGCATTTCATCTAGGGGTGGACCTTGGTAAGTTTCCCCCATCCAGAAGCTTCTCCTGAGAACTGGATTCATCTGCATATGTGAGATAAGAGTCAGTGTGCAAAGGAACCACATAGCCTCTCCCCCATGATGGGAAGAGGTATGTTGGTTTAGAGCCCTGCACAGCAACAAAGAAGGGAAACTTTAGGGACGGGGTTGAAGGAAAAAAGAAAATAAAATGGAATTGGACTTCAAGGATCCTAGAAATATCCTGGGGGCCTAACACAGAAAAAAAAAAAAAGAAAGAAAAAAAAGAATGAGGCCCTGGGTTCCACCTGAGAAAAACGGGGTGGGGGGGGCTGAGACCTGAAGACTCATGCCTCTATCCTGATCCCTGAATCCATCACTCAGTGGCCAAGGGTCAGTGTCCACAGGACCCTCGACCCCAACCAATTCATTCATCTCATTAGAAAAGGCAGAATGCTTTTCCATCCTCAAGCCAGCCTTTCAGCTGTAGACCCCTGTGTTACCTAACCACACTGGATATGACCCCCAGGCCTCCAAAAAAGAGGCTCTGCCACATGAGAGGAGATGGGATCATGATTAAAAGGGGATCAGCACAGAAAATAGAAAACAGAGT
This sequence comes from Arvicola amphibius, assembly GCF_903992535.2. Classification (NCBI taxonomy): domain Eukaryota; kingdom Metazoa; phylum Chordata; class Mammalia; order Rodentia; family Cricetidae; genus Arvicola; species Arvicola amphibius. The sequence continues at coordinate 6,027,633 of NC_052060.1, read as the reverse complement.
GGGTAGACAAAGAATAAAATGTTAAAAAAAAAAAAATCCAAACTCCCAGAGGGTCCAGCATTTCCTCTCACGTCTTTGCCCAGGAACAAGGTCCAAGACCCTGTAGGACCAGGGGGTCATGGGTTAGTTCAGAGGGAGTAAGAAAGGAGAACAGGGATTAAGGGACATCCTGGGCAGTGGGCTGGGGAAAGGGAAGAACTCAGACCTGGAAGAAATGAAGTTAAAAAGGAAAACCAGTTATGGGAAGGTAAAACTTTCCCTCAGGCCAATTTGTTTTTGGAGTTGGCTCGGATAGCACAGAGCCTAACGCTTAGAAAACTGAATAAATATTTGATAGGCTGATGACAGAAGTCATGGGGAAAGGGTTCTTAGTGGGAGAAATGGGATCCTGGAGGTTTCTGCCAAGCAGTCCATGGCTCTAATCCAGGAATAAATTCTACCTGTCCCAGCTGTTTGCTCCAGAGACCTAGGGGCAGCATGACATTCCAGCTGCAGTCTTGGAGCAAAGGATCAGCTGAGCCTGACTGGGCTTGGGCTCAGGGCATTGGCAGCAAAGCTCAGGGGGAATGCCACCAGGTCTGGGAAGCCTGGCAGGGAGATGCTAATCTCCTGGAATTAAAGGGGCCTTCACTGGTCATAGACAACATGGGACGGAGAGGAAATGCGGCCACGTTGGGAGCCTGCCACCCAGTCCCAGCCTGGCCCCACTTACGGAACTGAATGAATTATCAACACTCTCGGTGCTGGAGGAGAGCTCCTGGGAAAGGGCCGGAGGGCAGGGGGAGGGGAGGTTGGGGAGGAAAGAGACAAAGGCAAAGAATTTAGCGCCAACTTGGATCATAACTGCTTCTTTTGTGCAGCTATATATTTCTGCTTTAGTGAAAGACTGCCAGCTTGGAAACACTACTTGCCCAGAGTCTAGATATTTGTGGAATGTTGAAAGGCTAGCTCAGACCTTGAGATCAAGAGCTGAAGGCCAAATACCTTATTTTCTATTTCATCTTTCATTCTTTCCTGAACACACCTTCCTTTTAGATCAGAACCCTGGAGCTGGATCCCTAGTGCAATGACTGCCTGGCCAAGGCTTATTTCTTTCATATAACCCACTCACATGCTTTCAACTAACCCCTTCTCCACCGGGACAGCCACCAACTGCACGAGCCTGTATTAGAAAGTTGATGTTCCTCTACCTTCTTGGCTTACCTTTCAGTACATATCCCCTCTTAGTCAGCCTCACGATCACCTTAGGAAGCCTAATCCCAGCCTTGAACCTATATGACAAAGGGCGCCCCAGATCCATGGACCGGAAACCTATGGCTGGATGGTCATACATGTGTCAGTCTCATACCCGCCCAGCTTCCTGTCAGGTACTGCGCATGACACTGAGTACTTCACAGTTTTGAACTGATGTTGGACAATGAGGTCCTAGCTAAAACCACCCGAGAAAGCTAATTAGCAGGGCAGTAGTCATCTGAATCCCAGTCCAAAGTCTAGACCTTAATAATCTAAACACCCCAGCTGAATGAAGTGGCACACACCTGTAATTTCAGTACTTGGGAGGCCGAGGCAGAAGGATCAAGAGTTCAAGGTTAGCCCAGGCTACATACTGAGAGTCATTCTTAGGAAACAAACAAAAAATTGAAAAAATAAACACCTTCCCCCTCCTTTGTTTGGCTGAAATCTGGGAACAAAGTGAGGAGCAGCTCACTCAGTAGTTGTGGAGTAGTACCATGCCCTGGGCCATCCTGGGTTCTGTCCACCGCTGTCTACTAGGACAGGCAGCAGGCACAGAATGCGTTCATTAAGGCAGGAGGGGAGGGGACTGGACTAAGAGGCAGAGTCTTTAGAGTTCCCAGAGCAAGAAGGCAGTAGGCAGAGTACTTCTCTATGGTCAGCATTTCAAGCATCTACTTAATTCAATTCTATGGCTGAAGTTCTCGATTGAGATACTAGGTTTTGGTTTTCCTTTATGAAACTGGGCAGGAGAGCATTTACAGGGTGTAGCCACTCTTGGAAACACCCTGCTAAGGCTGCAACTCGTCTACTTTGGGAAGAAGTGGGAGGAAGGATTGAGACAGTGAGGATGGCAGAATGTGTTAGAACCTACTGGTTCAATTTCTACACCTAAGCTAGTTGGGAAATAGTAATAGGCAGGAGATTGGCTCTAGCTGATACTCTCCCAGACGGAACCCAGTGGACTCATTAATGTCCACAGCGGACAGGAGGATATCATGATCTGTTCCTCTCCCACTTCCGAGGCCTGAGTCACTTGTACTGAGTCAGCTTCAGGGAGTAAAGCTGAAGCCAAGAGCTGACATCACACCCTTATCAAGCTGGAAGGACTTCCAGTGTGACATGCAGCAGATCTCTCTGTACAAAGGTTACAGTCCTGAAAAGACAAAGCTATCTAATTGGAGTGTCCGTATGTAGGAAGGATGGAACTAGGGGGTGGTACCTAATCACTCTTTGATCCTTGTGCAGCCCCCACCCCCAGCTCTATGCCAAAATATTTATCATTTGGCTACAAATAGAAAGGAAAATTGAGGCCAATTAAGAACTGCTTTGAAGGTTGGGCTTGGGTGTGTGTGTGTGTGTAGCAAATAGATATGAGAAACCAATGCTAGAACTCTCTGTGGGAGCATGAAGGAATCCTCTGAAGATAATGGAAACTTCTGAGATCTGGCCAGTGAAGAAGAGCTTTGTAGGGAGTTCCAGGCTGAAAGTAGCCCCAGGCCTCTTCCCTGAGGCCCCATCTCACTTCTCTAGAGCTTCTCCACAGTGCGAGAAACATGGGATTAGCCAGTACCCAAAGGAAAACTAACACTGTTATCAGAGAGTGTCAGTCCCACGCAGAGAGTGCAGAAGATCTTGCTTGACTCATTTTAATAAGATACAGATTTACCTACTGCTTCTGGAAACATTTCAAGACAGACACACACTGACTAGCTCCTCACACTGGGGCTTTGGTATTAGACTTTATGGGTTCTAGTCCAAAAGCAGAATTTTATCCTCCATCCTCTGCTGCCTTTGGGACAGAACTCTGCACACTGTACAAGCAACTAGTTGTTTAGTGGATCAGTGTTTCATGACAAGGAAGGAAGAAATGGAAGACCACTTCCCTTGGCACCTCAAACACAAAAGCTTTGATAGACATATCCTCAAAATGTCAAAAGGACTGGCAGAAACCCCTGAGTTTGGCTCCATGCCTATAAACCTAGTGGCATTTATGTTTGTGTTCTGTTTCTCTTTCATGCTCTCAAATTTCCCAAGGAGCCTCAGTGGATTCAAGTGTCTCACTCTGCCAGCATCAGACAGATAACCCAGGAGGACCTAGGGAAGTGCTACCTTCTTCCTTCTCTGGATCCAGTAACCCACGAATAGCCAGGTGGGGAAGAATGGCAACTGGAAAACCCATCCTAGAGATTTAAACACTCATAGAGTACCTGCCTCTCAGAGCCATCCATAATCCTGCAGGATAGAAGTTAGATGCATGGAAGAAGGACCCCAGACCAGCACAGGGTAAGAAAAACCCTAAGGCCTCTGCTTTTCTGGTCCTAAGATGCAGACTAAAAAATAGATACAGGGAAAAGTCAAGCTGGACAAGAGGCACCCATGAATTCCCTCCCAGCTGCGCACACTCCAACCAGATCTGATCTTAGATGAGGCAGCTCTCTCAGATAATCTCAAACCCTTCAGGATCTCAGTTCCACCAAGATCTGGAGGATTCTTCTTGCTCTGCAACAACCTCCCTTCCTAGACCCTCAACTGCTGCGACACTCAAACAGAAATGAAAACAGTCCACTCTAGTTCCCATCATAGCCTGGGCTTTGACTGTCCATGGATGTGGAAGTGTGAATTGTCACATCCTGGGCTCTTCTTCCCCAATGACCTCTTACAGCTGGGATCTGGGGAAGTAGATGCTGAGGAATAACCATGGCAGCTCAGCTGAGTGACTATGAGCATGAACTATGGACTGGGTTCCTGGTCTAACAGTAACTAGTTGAATGACCTTAGTGAAGCCATTTAACGTCTCTGAGCCCTGTTCCTCACTGGTAAAATAACACCAGTTTGAACTGTGAGGATCCACATACATTATCTGGCATGCTGCCTAGTATATCAGTGATCAATAAACACTGGCACATTTGGCTTCAATATTATTAAAATATCATAATGAAATACATTGCTAGGGAAAGCAGGCTATGAATCTCCCTTGCCGACTGCTTTTCTTTCTCTAACTACCCTGACTTCCCTCTACTTGAAAGAAACTTTACTGTATCAAAACTGTGGGTGGTTTACACCCCACAGAGACAGATGCCAGGGCCATAGGCATATGCATTCCAACAGTGTGTATTCTTCATTTTTTTCTTTTCTTTTTAAAAATTCCTTCTTTTCTAGGCTCATCTGGCAGCCAAGATGGGAGCCTGCCAACAAAGATGAAGACTGGAGCACCAATAGTCTGGCTGGGACACCTGGCCACTGAACTGGTTATCCATTGGGCATCTTTCCTCACTATCTGTCCAGATATATAGTAGATGGTGGTGCTAAGCTGCCAACCGCTTACCTCCTGCTCTGTCAACGTTAGATAGCCTGTTGCTGCCAAGCTTCCTTTTCTCAACCTCGGCTCCTCAACCAGCATTACACTTACTTTGCCACGGTTATGTCTCTCTTCCCTTTTTGTTATCTCAAATGAAGGCAGGACATTCTGTTGAGGCCCCACTGGTAGAGAATAAACTTTACCCTATGTTAACAAAAAGTAGGGTCTTTGGGGAGCGAGGAAAAGGATTTATGAGGAATGGAGGAGAAGCTGATGGGCTAGTTAGCATCCTTTCCTTTCCCTTGTGTGGCTGCTGTGATCTCACGTAGGCCAGGTTCCAACAGGGTGCATCAGGCCTGCGTCACAGTTCTTAGTATGTGATTAATGGAGTGACAGCTCAGTTTAGTGAAAGCCAACTCTGGACAATGTCAAGAGTATCAGCCTTGCCATTAGCTAGACGATCTGAGGCCAGTCACTTTATCTCTCTAGTCTCCCAATTGTTCCTCTGTAAAATGAGGCCACTGGAATACATGAATTCTAAGGTCTTTTTCCATTCTAACATTCCATGCTTCTATCAGTGACATGAGACAGAAGGGAGGACAGAAACAGAGTAACCCCATGTAAGACATCCTGTCTCCATGCAACCTTCACTTTGCCCATCAGTCTCTCCCCCAATTTACCTCATCCTCATTCTCCACTTTAGGGTTGCTGGCTGTTCGCTTCAGGTTGCTGCTGAGACTTATGCTGGCTGTAGCATCTGACTTAGAGCGCTGGTGAGTCCTTTTAGAGGGAGACAGCCCTGTGTCGGGGGCTGGGCTCAAAGATGGCAGCTCCCTCTTTCGGTGAGCTGGCTTCAGCTCATCTGAGAGGATCAGCTTCCGTAACTTGGTCCCTCGGGAGTGTCGTTGAGTGGAAATGTGCATGTCTGAAGAGTAGGCCCCAAGCAACAGGGCACACTGCAGGGAAAAGTTGATGCTCTGCCGACATCGGTGGACTATGTAGGGTTTAATGGCATCGCCCACATCCTCATCCATGTGAATATACATGTTAAGCAACTGGGGCAAATAGAAGTCCACATCCTCATTGCGAAAGCAGAAGAGGCGGTTGCCAATGTAGGCTTGCACTCCAGGCTCCTTGGAGTTATACAAGTATGAAATGGCCATAGAGATGTCAAATAGTTTTGACTCAAACAGTCTCAGGAGCCAAGACTGTTTGGCTGAGTTGTTCTGTCGCCGTCTTCTTGCTCCTTTGGCTGTGCCAGAGGCCACAGTGGCCCCCATCTCATCTTCTTCTTCCCTGATCTGGGCAGGTGGGTCATCTAGGCAACGGATCTCATTGTCCACACCATCCCCATTAACCAACTCCAGAGGGTTGTCTTTGCTAGAGACAGCTACACCTCCATGCAAAAGCTTGACTTTTTCCAGCACCTCCTGGCAGGCCTTCTGGGCCACCTCAGGGTCAATCACTGACAGTTCCCCGACCCCCTCTGTGATGACGCTTAGCAAGGAGCCCCCGTTATTCCCTGATGGGCTAGGAGTAGACTCAGAAGTTGGCTTCAGGGTAGCAGGCTCCACTACCATGTCTCCCATGGCTACAGCCAGACTTGGAGCGTCCAAGCTAAAGGAGGGAGGGAGACAAGAAAAGAAAGAGACATACACACGCTTGTTAGTGGTGTCACAGTCAGGGCTTTCCTTTACCATGAAGCTTGCCCAAGTACCTCCTCCTCTGTCTTCCTGCATCCTTCAACATCAGAAAAGTCATCTCAACAGAAATCTGTCCTCACTACCTCTACTTCTGGCCACTGCATAACCTTCATTCCTTCTGTACTTACCTTGGTTCTTTGCTTGGATGTGCGAAATGTTCTTTACATGTCGTATGGTCTTACAAATTTTTCAGTATGCTGGGGAGCAACTCGGGTCTTATTCTCTTTTCTTTAAGTCTAAATACTTTTTTCTTGTTCTTCCTGTGTCACCTTCAAATGCCTATGTGACACTTTTCCTACCTAAACTATTATCTCCTTATTCATAACATATTTCACACACAAGTTCTCTGCCTCTCTCTTTATTTAGTATCAAAGCTGTTACTGTCTTCTGAGACTATTATACTATAATCCGGGCTGGCCTAAAACCTACAGCAATTCTCCTGCCTCAGGCTTCTAAGCACTGGACTTATAGGTACTAGCTACCACTCTTGACTTTGCAGAAACTTTTCCTTCCCAACACATTAGTGTCAGGGAATAAGAGCCAGCAACTACTACTCTAAGCTTCACATAGTGGAGAGCATCTCTCAAACAGCCACTGTCAACCTTGCAGAAGCTGTACCATTTTTCTCTGTGTGTGGCTTCCTGATAACATACCCTCGCTCTATGTTTATAAGCCATAAAAACCCAAACACACCATGTATCTTCTGTTTCAGTTTCTTCAACTGCAAATTGAGAAAAAAAATTATTTCACATTGATGCTATATATAAGAAAGACATAAACTTATGTGGATGAAATGATTTAACATAATTCCTGGCATGAGGTAGTATTCAATAATGCTAGCTAAATTCTAACCCTGTAAAAGGTTAATAAACAGTGTGTGCATATATACTATTATTTTTATAAGGGGTGTGAATTGCCTTAGTCATTTGTGATCCTTTGAAAATGTATGGTCCCTACCCCTTACTACCTTCCCCACTATTATGTACTAACTCTAGGAACTGGAACGGTTGTATGAAAACAAAAAGAAATCAGGACTCATGGGTCTACAACTTCTAAAAAAAAAACAGGGATACACAAGAGTTGAAACTTGGATCTCTCTGGATGGGCTTGTAGAAGTAGTCAGAGAACACTGCTGGTGAAAGCCACTGCTTCCAAGAGCAGCCTTCAGAGCATCATCAAACCAGATCAGGAAAGTCTGCAAAAAGCAAGAAGGGAATATCAGAGTGGTCCAGATCAGAAGAATAAGTCTAGAATATTTTGTCAGATAATTATAACTTCAGAATCTGGATATTGGCCTCTTCCCAAATAAAGAGAGCATCTAATGTACACGTTAGAAAAAGGGAGAGGCTTCTGCAGAGCTAGAAAGGAAGTAATTTCTAGCTGGGTATGGTGGCGCACACCTTTGATCCCAGCACTCGGGAGGCAGAAGCAGGAGGATCTTTCTGAGTTCAAGGCCAGCCTGGTCTACAGAGGGAGTTCCAAATAGCCAGGGCTACACAGAGAAACCCCGTCTCCAAAAACCAAACCAAACCAAAACAAAAAAATAAATAAAATAAAGTAAGTAATTTCTAAGTGTTTAGAACATTATTCTTTTTTTCTAATGAGGCTGGGGTACCGATACCTTGAATGAATAGAAAAGAGGTGCTCAGTGTATGTTTTTCTGGTCACTCTGAAGAACTTTTATTTATTTTTTTCCCCAGACAGGAGTCTCATGAATTTCAGGCTGGCCTTGAACTCATTATATAGCTAAGGACGATCTTAAACTTCTGATATTTTTGCCTTCATTTCCCAGGTGCTAGCGTTAGAGACATGGACCACTATGCCTGGCTTGATTGAACCCAGGGCTTCATACATGTTAGGCGTGCATTCTACCAACTAAGCTACATCTCCAGCTGCAGAAGCCCTACTTTCTAACACCTTCCTTCCATTGTGCTTCTTTTACCTCTGAAGTGTTAAGTGGCAAGGTTACTTTCATTTGCCCAATATCACACAGTCCAGCTCTCTGCCTCCCAGCAGTTAGTACCAGAGCTTTCCAGAAAGACTGATGGGAAACTCTTCAACTCTCAGATACCAACAAAAAGGAATACTTGTTCATCTTTCTTCCAACTCTGTCAAGCAAGAAAAGTATCCCTGTCAAGAAACATACCTAAACATAATAAAGGCAATATACAGCAAGCTGACAGCCAGCATCAAACTAAATGGAGAGAAACTCAGTGATTCCACTAAAATCAGGAACAAGACAAGGTTGTCTACTCTCTCCTTATCTATTCAATACAGTTCTTGAGGTCCTAGCTAGAGCAATGAAACACCAAAGGGAGATCAAGGGGATACAAATAGGAAAATAAGAAGTCAAACTCTTACTATTTGCTGATGATATGATAGTTTATATACGTGACCCCAAAAATTCTACCAAAGAACTTCTACAACTCATAAACACTTTCTGTAATGTAGGATACAAGATTAACTCAAAAAAAAAATTCAGTAGCCCTCCTGTACACAGATGATAAATAGGCTGAGAAAGAAATCAGAGAAAAATCACCCTTCACAATAACCACAAATAGCATAAAATATCTTAGAGTAACTCTAACCAAACAAGAGGAAGATTTGTATAATGAGAACTTTAAATCTTTGAAGAAAAAAAATTGAAGAGGACACCAGAAAGTGGAAAGATCTCCCATGCTCTTGGGTAGGTAGAATTAACATAGTAAAAATGGCAATCTTACCAAAAGCAATCTACAGATTCAATGCAATGCCCATCAAAATCACAGAAAAATTCTTCACAGACTTTGAGAGAATGATACTCAACTTCATATGGAAAAGCAAAAAACCCAGGAAAGCCAAAACAATCCTGGGCAATAAAAGAACTTCTGGAGGCATCACAATCCCTGACTTCAAACTCTGCTACAGAGCTACAGTACTGAAAACAGCCTGGTAGGGCTAGAGAGATAGCTCAGAGGTTAAGAGCATTGCCTGCTCTTCCAAAGGTCTTGAGTTCAATTCCCAGCAACCACATGGTAGCTCACAACCTCTTCTGGCCTACAGGCATACACACAGACAGAATATTGTATACTAAATAAATAAATATTTAAAAAAAAAACAGCCTGAAGCCGGGTGGTGGTGGCGCACGCCTTTAATCCCAGCACTCGGGAGGCAGAGGCAGGCGGATCTCTGTGAGTTCGAGACCAGCCTGGTCTACAAGAGCTAGTTCCAGGACAGGCTCCAAAGCTACAGAGAAACCCTGTCTCGAAAAACAAAAAACAAAACAAAACAAAACAAAAAAACATAAAAACAGACAGGAGGACCAATGGAACTGAATCGAAGACACCGATATTAATCAACACACCTGATTTTTGGCAAAGAAGCAAAAAATACAAAATGGAAAAAAGAAAGCATATTTAACAAACGGTGCTGGCATAACTAGATATCAACATGTAGAAGAATGAAAATAGAGCCATATCTATCACTATGCACAAAAGTCAAGTCCAAATGGATCAAAGACCTCAACATAAAGCCAGCCACACTGAACCTCATAGAAGAGAAAGTGGGAAGTACACTTGAACGCATTGGCACAGGAGACCACTTCCTAAATATAACGCCAGCAACACAGACACTGAGAGAAACAATTAATAAATGGGACCTCCAGAAACTGAGAAGCTTCTGTAAAGCAAAGGACATGGTCAACAAGACAAAACACCAGCCTACATAGGATGGAAAAAGATCTTCACTAACCCCTCATCAGACAGAGATCTGATCTCCAAAATATACAAAGAACTCAAGAAATTGGTTATCAAAAGAACAAATAATCTGATAAAAAAAAATGGAATTCAGACCTAAACAGAGAACTCTCAACAGAGGAATCAAATGGCTGAAAGACACTTAAGGAAATGCTCAACATCCTTAGTCATCAGAGAAATGCAAATTAAAACAACTCTGAAATTCCATCTTACACCTGAAAGAATGGCCAAGATCAAAAACACTGATGACAACTTATGCTGGAGAGAATGGTGGGAAAAGGGAACACTTCTGCATTGCTGGTGGGAGTGAAAGCTGGTACAACCCCTTTGGATGTCAGTGTGGCGATTTCTCAGAAAATTCGGAAATAACCTTCCTCAAGACTCTGCAATACCACTTTTGGGTATATATCCAAAGGATGCTCAGTCGTGCCACAAGGACATGTGCTCAACTATGCTCATAGCAGCTTTGTCTGTCATAGCCAGAACCTAGAAACAACCCAAATATCCCTCGACTGAAGAATGGATAAGGAAAATGTGCTACATTTACACTACACAGCAGAAAAAAATAACAGTATCTTGAAATTTGCAGGCAAATGGATAGAGCTAGAAAACATTGTTTTGAGTGAGGTAACCCAGACACAGAAAGACAATTATCACATGTACTCACTCATAAGTGGTTTTTAAACATAAAGCAAAGAAAACTAGCCTACAAATCACAATCCCAGAGAACCTAGACAACAATGAGTACTCTAGGAGACATACATGGATCTAATCTACAGGGGAAGTATAAAAAGACAAGATCTGAGTAAATTGGGAGCATGGGAACCTTGGGAGTGGGTTGATGGGGAGGGGTGAGGTAGGGAGGGGAGCAGAGAAAAATGTAAAGCTCAATAAAAATCAATAAAAAAGTATTACTTTACTTCCTGATGAAGTCTGGACTTGGTATGAAGAAGGTGGCTCCTTTCACTACACTCTCCAGAGTTAGGCAGTGCCTCTGAGCAGTAGAACCAGCATGGCTGCCTATGTGGACCTGCCTCTAATCCATCCAACTGTGGGTTGCACAGGAATAATAAGGCAGCTTGAATCACTGCCTGCCACCCTTTGTAGGACACTCTCATGGTCTACCTTGATCAGCCCTGTCAACTGACCTACCCCAGTATCTGTATCCTTGGCTTGTCCTTTTCTACCCAGAGACTTCTAAATCACAAAGCTCCTAAGTCTGCTTTTCAAAATCTTAAAGCGGATATGGTATGGGGTGCAGAACTGTAATTCCTGAGAGTCGGAAGCAGGATGATCAAGAACACAAGGTCAACCTCAATTATACAGCAAGTTCAAGGCCCAGATTACATGGGATAATCTAAAAACAAAGCAAAACATTTTAAAGGGGTATTGGGAGTAAAGTTTAGGAGCAGAGTGCTTGTCTAACAGATACAAAGCCCTGTGTTTGATCCCCAGCACCATAAAAACAAAAGCAACCACCAGGCTATGGTGGCTCACACCCTTAATCTCAGCACTCCAGAGGTAGGCAGATTTGTGAGTTCAAGGCCAGCCTGGTCTACAAAGCAAGTTTCAGGGCAGTCAGAGCTGTTACACAGAGAAATCCTGTCTCAAAAACCAAAGTAACACAAAACAAAACAAAACAAAACAAAAAAAAACAACAAAACAAAAACAACCACCCCCAAACTTCCAAGGGAAATAAAGTTCAGTCATCCTCACATACAAGAGTGTCTTAGACTTCATAGGAAATTAATTTTCCTGTCCCAATTAATTAGAATTTTGCTTATTACTGGCACCAGGAAGGCAGGGAAAGATACCATTATTCTTTTATCCTGTAGGCAAAAGAAGAATCTCCCAGGGTTCAGCCCGGGATCCACAGTGACCAGACTTCCTAACCTGCCCAAGAACTGGATGATATCAACAGGTGCAGAAAAGGCAGGCACAGGGCAGGTGACATAGGCTGAGTAATGCAAGCACTTGTAATGCAAGCACTTGTAATGCAAGCTTGGTGGCCCAGCTTCCATCCCTTGAGCCCAAGGCAGAAGGAAACAATCAAATCATGAAAGGTTTCTTCTCACCTTCACATGCATGGTGTGGCATGTGTGTACCTGTGTGTAAACACACATGCACACACATACACACATACATGAGATACATAATTTTGTTAAAAAGTAGGGCATGGTGGTATATGCCTGTAATCTTAGCATTTGAATAGTAGAGGCAGGAGGATCAAGAGTTCAAGGTCATCTTCAGATACTTAGTGAGTAGAGCCTAGCATGGGGTACAAGAGACTACTGTCAAAACAAAACTGAAACTAAAATCAAAACATATAAAAAAAAAAACCCAAAACCAAACCAAACCAAAAAAAGTAAGGCAGATAAGCCCAACTTCTCTTTTATATAAGCATCTCTAACTGGCTATACAAGCATACCACCAGGCTTTTAGAAAAAGTTGACGGTCAGCATCTGATGAACAACCTCAAGTTGGGTTCTGCCCTCCACATGTATGCACGCAAACACTAATTAACATATATGGGCACACACACACATACACGAATAACAGAAATAAGGAATTCTCAAAAATCTAATTCAAATATGGTCTTCAACAGTAATTTCTTCATCTTTAAATGCAATGAAAAATAACCCTTGGAGCACAAACTATTCTAAAGAAAATAAAAGGATGAAAACGCAGTGACAAAAAGAGGAGGAAACAAGCCTTGCGTTTGCCACTCTTCCTCCTACAAACCGTGGCATCCACACAGCTGAGGATCAACACCACGCTGGGAGTCTAAACTCCTTCAGACAGACTGGAGGGAAAAAGAAGAGGCCTCCTTGTTTGAGCCTGGCAGCTTGACTACCAGGAAAGGACGGGGCTGGGAAAAGATCAGAGCTTAAAGTGTTGATAATTGTGCCCCATGAAACCAGGCAAGGCAGGCATGATCTTAAATCAACTTTATAGAATTTAGAGTCACCATGGAAATAAACTTCTGTATGCATGTCTGTGAGGGATTGTCTAGACTAGGTTAACTGAGGTGGGAAAACCCAAAATACTGGAGGCTCCAATCCATGGGGTGGGGACCCAGACTGAATCAAAAGGAGACAGTACGGTATGACCATTTACGGCTCTCTCGGTCCTTACTGCAGACGCAAAGTAACCAGCTGCCTCACTCCTGACATCACGCTCTGCCCACTGTGATGGACTGTAAGCAGAAACACTCTCCTTAAGTTGCTTTTGTCAGGTTTTGTGGTAGCAATGAGAAAAACACCTAATATAGCAGAGAAAGTCTGTGAATCAGGGTCGATCCAGGTTATGGTAGTACAGAGCAGTTTCTGCAGAGCAGAGAAGGTGGCCACATGTGTTCTGTATAAGGAACGGTGGGCTGTGTCCCGCCACCTGGCTAGCTTTACCCAAAATAATTACACGGAAACTGTATTCATTTAAACACTGCCTGGCCCATTAGTTCTAGCCTCATATCGGCTAATTCTCATATCTTGCTTAACCCATATTTAGTAATCTGTGTAGCACCATGAGGTGGTCGCTTACCAGGAGAGATCTTAACTTGCGTCTGTCTTGGAGAGGCATGGCGACTGACTATGGCGACTGCCTAAAGCGTCTGCCCGACTCTGCTTTCTCTCTCCCACAATTCTGCTCTGTCTACTCCGCTTACCTAATTTTCTGTCCTATTAAAGGGCCAAGGCAGTTTCTTTATTAACCAATAAAAGTAACTTATAGACAGATGACCCTCCTCCATCAGTATTTCATGGGCCTAAGCAGTTATGTCTACTCTGGAGGGAATGATAAATCTTTAATTAGGCTCTCTTCAACTGAGCACCTCAAAAATTCTGTGCAAGCAAAGTCACCTGCACAGAATTTTATGTAAACAGTCTTCATGAAAAGACTTACTAGACTGGACTGGACTTTCAGGAAAGACAGCAGCGTCCCAAATCAACGCCCTTTCCCAATCACCATTATTACTTCTCCAAATCTTTTACCATGCTTGATAAATATGAACTGGTTCACACCAGTCCTGATGCTTTAACATGCTCCTGCATTTTCACAGAATGACTTGTTTTGTTTTGTTTCGTTTGAGACAGGGTTTCTTCTCTGTTTAACAGCTTTGGCTGTCCTGGAACTGGGCTGGTCACAGAGATCCACCTGCCTCTGTCTCCCAAGTGCTGGGATTAAAGGTGTGTGTCACCATGCCTGGCACACAGAATGACGTCTTAGGAATCATCTGACCTAGGGCTCTTCCAAGCAGGCAGGCCAGCTCACTTTCCTCTCTTTGAAGGATCCTGTGAGATGAGTCACAAGAAGTGGAAACAAAGATAAAGGAGCCAGCATCTCACAGTATGAGGTGCAGCTAAAGTTTATGGAAAAGGCAGTCAAGGGTGTCGTGCACCAAGGGTCCAGTGCAGTGGTAGAGGGTTTACCTAACAGGAGCAAGGCTCTGACTTTCAATCCCCAGCAAAACCCAATCCATGTTAATGGAAAAGAAAGGCTCAGATGGAAACAAGAATAATGTCATAATTACCTAAACAAGTATGAATCCTCTATACTCAAACCCTCTTTTGCAACAAAGGGTCAAGAAACAAGCATTTAAGAGAAGCTACAGTAATAAGCTTTGGATAGAACTTTCTACTGAGATAACTGAAGAGGCTAGCTCTGATTTGAGGGAGTATAAGTACAGATGAAGGGAAAGGGGCTGTTAGTTTTGATCATGAATTCCTACAATACTATTGAATATTACCAAAGTCTGGAGAGATGGCTCAGTGGTTAAGAGCACTGCCTGCTCTTCCAAAGGTCCTGAGTTCCCAGCAACCACATGATGGCTCACAGCCATTTGTAATGAGATCTGGTGCCCTCTTGAGGAAGAGCCCTGGTCCGTTGCCCTCATCAACTTAGACCATGAAACCCAATATGGACAAGTTCAACACAACAGAACCGCCATATACAGGCTGCCCATGCATGCTTCAGTATTGCCAGGGCATACATTTCATTCATTTCAATTTGAAGTACATGTACTTTGACAGCAATTTTTAAAAATAAGCTGCTCTTCATAAGGGACTCTCTCTCATCCTAGACTGCTTGTTTTGCTGTTTAAGTTCCTTGCTGGGGCTGGAGAGATGGCTCAGCAGTTATGAGCACTACCTGCTCTTCCACAGGACCTGGGTTCAATTCCCAGCACCCACCTGGTGGCTTACAAACATCTTTAACCCCAGTTCCAAGGGAACAAACATCCTCTTCTGGTCTTTGCAGGCATAGGCACATCTGTGACCCATGGACATACAAGTAGGCAAAACATCCATGCACATAAAATTTTTCCTTAAAAAAGAAGTTCCTTTTCATGTTTTAAGGTCTATTACAAATCTTTAAGAACTCATCTTTCCCCTTTGACCTTAATAGTAAAGGAAAAATGATTTCTACATTTTTCCCTGTAGAGACTCTGAACTGAGCAGTCTAGCAAGCTCAAGCCCCACCAGGAACCAAGTAAGCTTGCCCAAGGTCTCAAAGGATGGTGGCATCAGGGAAGAGGGCATTCTCAGCTACAGCCTTGGGGAAAGGGCAGTGGTCTCACAGTAGTTAGGTCAATATTGATCAAGCTGAGAACTCTGTGCAAAGCCATGTATAAGCAGATTCCAGCCAGACAGCCCAAGCCTGCTGCAGGAGCCTGACGTGACTGGCAGATGGCAAAGACAGCAACCTGCACTGCTCCCCTTTCTCTGAACTAGTCCTCCTTGTTCAAGTCTAGCTGTGCTTAGACGAGACTCTCTTTGTCCCAAGCTGACTACTGAAGGGATCCTCCCAAACCTCTTCCCCACACCAAAGCAGCCCAGTTTGCTACCTTAGTGTTCAGCAGGCGTTCTTACGCAGTGTGACCCCATAGGAGAAGCAAGGACAACTAGGGGTATCATTTTTGGTTAAGGGTGAATCTAAGGAGGGAAGGTCTCTCATAAATGGATTACTAGATTGTACTCTGAGTAACTTCGAAGTAAGAAGTGGGCCAAATTGGCATAACTATTTTCTCTTTCTTTCTTTCTTTCTTTCTTTCTTTGGGGGGGGGGGGGGGGGACAATTTGAGACAGTTTTGGCTGTCCTAGAACTCCATCCATTTGTAGACCAGGCTGACCACGAACTCAGAGATCCGAATTCTGCCTCCCCAGTGCTGGGATTAAAGATGTTCACCACTACCGCCCCACTTGTGTAACTGAACGCCACTTGTGCGCCTTCCTCACTGGCTCAGGCCGAGAGAGGTGTGGAAGACAAAGCAGCATCTAGTCAGCGGCTGAGTCCAGCTGCTCCCGCTTCCCCAAGAGCTCTTCCGGAAACACATTTTCTGACTATAGAATCTGGAGTTACGGATCAGGTGGTGGAAGAGAAGAAGGCAGGCCAGGAGTCTCTGTGTCAAACTGACTTTATGCTCACAGTTAGAAACCAGAGAAATCAAAATATCAAGATAGAGGGAAATTCCCAAGATGATAAAATCACTAGCAATAAATTCCTTTTGCCTGAGAACCTGCAGTGTTTTATAAATTAAAAAAAGTATAATTCTTCTCTCAGCAGACATCCTGCTACTAGCTTATTACTGCAATACTGCTTACAGAATGAGCCATTTTCCTCACAAGAGCATTCTCAGGTTCAAGGGAGGAAGTTGCAAGCTGAACCAAGGGTCCTGATTCTGAATAGGCCACCTCTTCACATCATCTCATGTTCCTTTTCCCAGTCACACACAACTTCACCCCTTAGGCCCAAGTGCTTGTAAAACTAGCCAACATTATTCCACCGTGCTTCCGTCTGGACGGGAGTAGGAGACCCTATCCTGTGACCTAACAAAGTCCCAAATAAATAACCTGAAGCACAATTTCTCACAACCGCATTCAGTTTCCATGCAGGCCTGCTCATCCCTCCTAGTAGTTGCTTCGGAACAGTCAACGAGATGTAATGTGATTGACGGGGACTTCTTTAAAAGTCGCTCCATCCTTCAGAAACACACATCTGTCCAGAAAAGCCCAAGACAGCCGAGGCTCCCCTCCTCCCAACACATTTTCTTCTTCGTTCAAGGTTTAACAGATCTGAAATAGTGATGTGTGGGAGATAAAGTGTGACAGAGAACACTTAAAAGTTACCACAGGGAAGACAACCGAGGGAGTCAAAGATCGGCAAAATCCTGGAAACAGGGGTTGTGTGTATGTGTGTGTGAAAAGTTGGAAAGCACTAATCCGAAGGGGTGTTCACAGCAGAACTTTCTCCTTCAGGGACAGTCCAGGTATCCTCAGGCACCCCAGACAAGGGTTAAGCACTAAGGTCAAAGTAGATGGGATCTTGGGCATGATAACAACAACAACGGTCTGAGATCCTTTAAGAAGGCAATAGGCAATTCTTGGAAGCCAGGAGCTGGAGGAGTGGGTTACGGTGAGGTAATGGAATCAGAGGAGAAGAGAGGGATACGATCTTGAGCTGAGGGAAATGGGAACTCTGTGCTGAGGTTGCACAGACTTACGGAGGAGTTGGGCGAAATAGAAAACGGGATAAAGGCGGAGTCCATGGAAAAGGTTAGGGAGCAGAAACACAAACGGCGAGGAAGGGCAAACAAGGATGAACATTGTAGAAGGGGTCTAATGTGGAAAAGGTTCACGGCTTAGAGGGACAGAGGCAACAGGGGGAGTAAGTGTGTGGTGTGGGGGGGAGGTGGAATCCACGGGGCAGAGGGAGGGGCTAAACAGAAGAGGAAACCAGAAAGCAGAGAAAACGACCCCGGGCCCGAGGGAAAGGGTGAAGGACCTCAGGGTGCAGCTCCCACCAGGAAGGCAGTTTTGTAGTCGAACCCAGGTCGCGGTAGGCAGTGCGGGACAGGGTGGCAGAAGGACCCCCCTCCCCCGCGGCAAAGGCGACTCATGCGGGAGGAGTCGCTTACCTCCGGGGGACCCTCGCGGAGAGGGTGCAGGCGGTCGGGGTCGGACTGCCGACACCGCCGCCTCAGCAGCAGCGGCCGCTCCCGGGTTCCATTGGCCGCCCGTGCTTCCCTGACAGCGGCCGCGGCGGCTGCACCAGGCCCCGGCTGCGGGGCTGCCCGCGGCGCCGCCTGAAGGGGCCTTCACGCTGCCTCAAGTTGGCCCGGACCTCACACGCAGGACCCGAAATAACAATTCCTCTGCGGGCTTCGAGGTCAGAGTCTCCTGGGCCAGAGCTCTTCTTCCCGGGACTGGCCTTCCGGCTTCCCGGGCTGTCAGGACACTACCGATCCCATAGTAATCAGAGAGCGGTGAGCTGCCCGAGTCACGCCTGTTCAGAAATAAAAAGGGGGCGGGGAAGAGCTATTTGGAAGCTGGGGAAGGGGCGGGGGAGCAGGGAGGAGCTTACCGTGGAAGGAGGGCCCTGTGCTGGAGGGCGGGCCTGAGAGGCAGACTTTACTAAGGAAGCCGAGAGGGAAATACTGGAGGCTGGATACTCGGCGGGATGGGGATGTACTGAAGTTTTATGTACTTCCACGAGTACACCAGCATGCAAATTATATGTAAATAATTCCTTTGTATAAGCCACTGAGTTACTGTAATTGCCATCAGTGGTTTTTTTCCTCCTCCTTATCCTACAGGATTCCCTTCGTTTATCAGCCGGCGGGACCCATGCTGGATGAGAAAGAGAAGGGACCAGAGAGGAGGGCAGTCACCCTCACTTCCCTTTTCCGACTCATCTTTAAGGACGATGCCAAGAGTATGCCCCTGTAGCTTCAGGAATGGCGCAGTCCAACCGCCTCAATCTTTCACCGTTAGCAGCACTACTCTGGGCCAAGGTTCTGCTTCCGAGGTCACCCCCAGCTTGGGTAGCCTTTGGCCTCCAGCGTCCAGCTGCATAGACCTCAAACAGAGGCTGGACAAGCCCGGTTAGGAGAGGTGAGTGAACCGACAAAAGCTTAGAGGACATGCCACTTTTTCCAAACCAAACAAAATCATTTGAGACTAAACGGACATAAGCAGGCCCTGGAGACAGGCTTCTGGTGTTGGGTTTGTGATATTTGTTTGTTACATTATTGAAAGCCCTCCCCTTCCTCACAACAACTGCCCCAGTGCCTTTCTAGGACTTTTCTTAGTATCTGAGGCCCCTTGTAGGGGAAGGATCTTAATATCCTGCTGGAAGCTGGTTGAACTAGATCTTGGATGCCATCTTCACTGTGCTTACAAGTTGATTTGAGATCATTCGGTTTTCTTTTTCTTTCTTTCCTTCCCTTTCCCCTTTTCTTTCTTTACCCGCTCCCCCCCCCCCCCAACACCTTTCCCCTTTTTGGAGACAGTCTATTTTTCCCAGGCTCTTATTATATTCCTTGGTTTAAGCCACTGGCCTGTGGAGTAGCTAGGAATATATCCACATGTCCTCATTCTAGACTAAACTTCAGCTTCTGTATAATAATGACAATATTATTATAACAATATAGTAACAACAATATATGATGTAATAACATTTTCCAAGGTTGGGGGATTGGAGAATATGAAGAAAATACTACATGTCTGTTACTGGAACATTAATACAAGTGATGAATGTCCCAGCTTCAGTATTTAATTGGGAGGCAGATAAAGAGCTATAGCTTGAGCGGGCTGAAAAGATAGCTCATGGTTTAGACCGCTTATTACTCTTCAGAGGACCAACCTGGGCTCAATTCTCAGCACCCACAGGGTGGTTCACAACCATCCATAAGCCCACTTCCAAAGGGTTCAATACCTTCTTCTGATCCCTGTGGGCACCAGATACATACATACATACGTACGTACGTACATACATACATACATACATACATACATGGAGGCAAAACATTCATACAGATAAAATTAGAGCTGTAGCTTGAAATGCCTGCTCAACCTGCAGCAGGTACACAAGTGGAACAAATGGAGTTCTTACTTAGAACCTTGTTAAACTGGCACGAAGGCCTGGCCGCATGGGACATGGTACACAAATGGAAGGCTCTTAGGACTACTGCAAGGCAGAACTTAGGAGCGATATCAGATAGTATCCAGTGGGATTAAAAAAGAAAGAACATTCTGAGGGTAAAAAAATTATGTGCTGAACAATAGAGATGGGAATTTTTTCAGGTCATGAAAACAGGACAAACAGATAAAGGAGGCTAAAGGGGGAGCACAGAAATGGAAGGGAATCAAGGAGCAGCAGGGTGCCAGAGACACTTTACTGCTGTTACTGTGGTGGGCCATCACCATTCCTCCTGTCAGGACCCACAGTGCTCGGCAAGCTTCCAGTCATCAGCTCAAGAGGTTGGGGAGCCTGTGGTGGCCTAGAGTTTAAACTGTTACACATTCCTTAAAGACTAGGACTCCACGGGGGCCACAAAACTTTATTTTATTAGTCTTTATTTTATTTGGCTTTTGGAGGCATAAGCCCTGGCTATCCTGGAACTATGTAAACCAGGCTGGCCCCAAACTCAGAGATTTGCCAGTCTTGGTCTCCTTCGTGCTTGGATTAAAGGATGTGCCATCATGCTGGGCTCAAACTAGTCTTTAAATATTGTACAAAGAGATATGACAGGTTGGACATATTAAAAGAAACAACACAAAATGAGAATGAAAAAGCCCCTTTTGATTTTTGTTGTTTTTCAAGACAGGGTTTCTCTGTGTATCTCTAGCTGTCCTGGAACTCGATTTGTAGATCAGGCTGGCCGCAAACTCATAGACATCCACCTGCCTCTGCCTCCCAAATGCTGGGATTAAAGGTGTGCACCATCACTGCCTGGCTGAAAGCCCTTTTAATAGTAGGGTTTGTGTTCATTTGTGTTTGCTTTCTGAAATGGGGTCTCACTATAGCCCAAGTTAGTCTTTAACTATGTAACTCAGGTTAACTCTAAACTTGCATCAACTCAGCCTTCCAAATGCTAGTATTATAGGCCTGAGTCAGTACTTTTGGCAGGACAAAAATTTAAAGATAGGTCTCACTATGTAGCACTGCATGGCCTGGAACTCACTGTGTAGACCAGGACAGTCTCAGCTCACAGAAGTTGATCTTCATCTGCCTCCCAAATGCTGGCATTAAAGGTGTGCACCACCCTGCATAGGTAAGCTGAGTTTGCTTTTGGTAATATATTTGTTACATCTTAGTATACAAAATAATGGGTTTTATTTATGACATTTTAGTTTTGTTGGTTTTTTTGTTTGTTTGTTTCTTTGAGACAGGGTTTCTCTATGTAACCCTGGCTGTCCTGGAACTTGCACTGTAGACCAGGCTGGCCTCAAACTCACAGAGTACTGACTCTGCCTCCCAAGTACTGGAACTAAAGGTGTGCACCACCACCACCCGGCCCAGGCTACATATATACTGATCCCCCCTCCTCAACCTCCTGGGATTTTTTTCCATTGGCAGAAAAACAAGACTTCAGGGATAGAATATCTCTGTTCCAACTGAGGATTTTATTTCAAAGGTAGCAACTTTTTGGAGCTGGTGAGATGGCTCAGAGGGTAAAGGGCTTGCTTGCTACCAACGATGACTGAGTGTGATCCCCTACCTATATAGTGGAAGGACAGAACCGACTCCTGCAAACTGTTCTCGGACCTCCGTATGCACTCTGTAGCAGATGTGCATGTGTGTGCACACACACATAAATGTAAAAAGAGGTAGCATTTTTTATAGCTATAGTCAGTGGTAAATTCTTAACCAAATGAGGCCATTCCTTAATGTAACATAATCACATAGAATTAAGTCATAAGTAGAAAGTATACTTCAAGTTTTCTGTTTAGCTCTATGGCTCAGAGGTGTAAATGCTTTTGCGTTTATAGCTTTGTCTTTCTGCTTTTATCTGGAGAGTTTGGGGTTTTTGTTTTGTTTACTCTCTGCTACATACATTCCAGCCTTGTTCCTACTTATATTTTGACATTTTAATTTATTTATACGGTACTGGAGATTGAATCTAGAGCTCTTGCATGCTAAGAGAGTGCTCTACCACTGGGATGTCTCCCTTTTTGAGCTAGGTTTTCAATAAGTTGCCAGGCAGGCACTGAACCTGCAACCGCATTTCAGCCACCCAAGCAGCTAGGATTACAGGCCTAATTTTTAACCGGTCTTAGTCCTGTCAGGTCTGCGCTCCCATGGCAGTGACTCTCCACGCCCTTTAACACAGCTCCTCGTGCGGTGGTGACCCCGGCCATTGAGTTATTTTTGCTGCTACTTCATTACTATAATTTTGCTACTGTTATGAATCGTAGTGTACTTACTTTTGGAGACAGAAGTTTGCCTAAGAGATCATGACCCACAGGCTGAGAAGTGCTGTCCTAAAGGAAGAAAAGGATTTATCTTTGCATTCTAAGAATCCATAGGAAAAAGTTGTATTTGTTGCTACAGCATCAAGTTGAATGTAGAAGCAGATATGAGATTTAGTGGGGCATAAAGAAGATTTGTAAAATTGTAAGACAATGTGAATTATTTCACTGACGTTTTATTTAGGAATATCTATTTTTCAAAAGTGAATAATTTAAAATATTTTAAATCCATAGGTTTTACTAAATTAATTTTTCTATATTTCCTTTTTCCTTTATTTTTTTAAGCCTTAGTCCTATTTTGTTTTGTTTGGGAAAACAAACAAACAAAACAGGATTTAAGTTGGGTATGATGACTTCCCAGCAGAGGCTTTGTGAGTTCAAAGTTAGCCTGGTCTACATAGTGAGTTTTAGGATAGGTAGAGTTACATAAAGAGACCCTGTCTCAACAAAACAGGATCTCCCTGTGTAACCTAGCCTGGCCTCCTACCCTCATCTCCTGAATGCTGGGATCACGTGCCGGTTTCTTAGCTTCCCTTCAGTCTCTGTGTCAATCATAAAACCCTGAAAAGCACAGCACATTACATTTAAATCTGATTTTCAAATAGCAAAACCATGAGAAGTGTATCCAACATTGAAGTATAATATTTGCACTATTCTCTAAATTCCTCACCAGTGAACCTCTTTTTATGTGTATGTGCATGCATTTGCTGGTGTGCAAGTATGTGTGCGCACACACACACAGCTTGTGGAGGCTAGAGGATAACTTCCGGTGGTATTCCCTCAGGTGCCATACACTTTGGGCTTGTTGTTTTTTTGAGAGGTCTCAGGGACCCTCTGATCTTCGCCTCCCCAGTGTTGGGTTATAAGCAATACCACTGCACCTGAATTTTTATCATTTCTTTTTATAAGATTTATTTATTTATTTATTATGCACACAGTGTTCTGCCGGCATATATGTCTGCACACCAGAAGAGGATACCAGATCTCATTACAGATGTTTGTGCATCATTATGTGGGTGCTGGGAATTGAACTCTTACCACTGAGCCATCTCTCACCTAGCTTTTAAAATGTAGATTCTGGAGCTGGAGAGATGGCTCAGTGGTTAAGAGCACTCGTTGCTCTTGGAAAGGACCAAAGTTCAATTCCCATTATCCACATAGTGGCACACAACCATTCTAGTGCCAGAGGATCTGATGCTGTCTTCTGGGACCTGCACAGACATGATACACATAAGTACATGCAGGCAAAACACAAATACACATTTAAAAACAATCTCATTTAAAACGCCAATGCATTTTATACTGTGATCACTGAAAAAATAAATGAGCATATTTAATATGAAATAAGAGTTTCATGAACTAATATCTGTTTGCAGCATTCTCATACTTTGGGGCTTATTTTATTTCCCTTTTAGAAGCAATGTTTTGCATTCTTCTGAATAGATTTCATAGTTCACTAATGGGTTGCAATATAGAATTTCAAAAACTAGACAATAACTGTTGAGAATCATGTGGTGGAGCTAGACAGCTGGCCCAGCAGTTGAGAGCACAGGCCCTCAGCTCAGCTCCCAGCATTGGCAGCTCACGAGTTTTCATAACCCCAGTTCCAGGGGATTCAATGCCTTCTGACCTCTACAGGCAACAGTATGCACACTGTGCACAGACTTAGAGAGGCACAACATTCATAGACACAAAACAACATAAACAAAACAAAAACAACCGTATGGTGAGGATCTGGGGACAGCTCAGTGGTTCAGAGTGCTTGCTGTTCTTATGGAGGACCAGAGTTCAGTTCTTAGCGCCGACTTCAGGTGTTAGGTGGCTTAAAACCACATGTAACTTCAGCTCCAGAGGGAATCTGACACCCTTTTCTTGCATCCACAGGCACCCGCGCACACACACACAAATACACACACACACACAGACACGGTAAGTGGTAAACCTAAGGTTGGCATTCATGATCTTTCCAGTAAACAAATATCTCATCTTTACTAAGTCAATCTATATTTGTACATGTATGTTTGAGAATGTGTTTGAGACAGGTCTAACTAGACTGGTCAAACTTACTTTGTAGACCAGGCTGGTCTCAAACTCAGAGATCCACCTGTCTCTGTTTCCAAAGTGCTAGAATTAAAAGTTCATCACCATATGTAATTGATACATACGTACATACATACATACATACATACATACAGAGAGAGAGAAAGAGAGCACATTTATGTAAGTCCTAGAACTCACTTAGTAGTATTCTGGTACTTTTGTAGGAACTTCTCTATACTGATTTACATAGTGGGTAGCTTTCCTCTTCTCCTTTTGTGAGGGATTAGGGTCTGAACCCGAGGCTTTGTGCATGCTATGCAAGTGCTCTGCCCCTAACTGTATCCCCAGCCCTGTCCTCTATCCTTAAGAGATATTGTTAGCTCAGCCCTGTAGAAGGAGCAGCGGGATGCATTCCACCCGGATCCCGCTTTACACCCGAAATAACAACACACAAATTGTATTCATTTAAACACTGCCTGGCCCGTTAGTTTCAGCCTCTTATTGGCTAAATCTCACATCTTGCTTTAACCCATATTTAGTAATCTGTGTAGCACCACAAGGTGGTGGCTTACCAGAAAAGATCCTAACCTGCGTCTGTCTCGGAGAGGAGAGTCATGGCGACTGTCTGAGGCATCTGCCTGAGGCGTCTGTCTGACTCTGCCTTCTTCCCAGCACTCTGTTTACTCCACCTACCTAATTTTCTGTTCTATCAAAGGGACAAGGCAGTTTCTTTATTAACCAATGAAAGTAACACATAGACAGATGACCCTCCTCCATCACAGCCCTAACTGGGCTTCTTTTCCCTCAGAGCTCGGGGCTCCATGCTGAGGAGATAAGTGACTTTCAGGAACCTGTTTCCATAGCAGACACACAGACAGACTCAGAGGCTGTGACGGCACACACGAGACCTGCACGTTGGGAGAGGTGGGAATGTGGGCACAAAGTCTCACTCCTCACCAAGAAGCCATTCTCAAGTGACAGATGGCGGCTGGTAGAGGGAGACTCCTTCCTTCAGAGGAGTGGCACTGGTTCTACCAGCCACGCTCTGGGCAGGCCCCATTTTCAGCAGTGATCAGTCAAACTGGACTCCATGTGCTTTTAGCTTCAGAGAGAAAGAACATGAAATTGGGTGGTTATCAAGGTGGGGGAGGAGTTGAGGGCAAAGAATACAATATATTGTATAAAATTCTCAAAGAATAAATAAAACCATTATTGTTTTTGAAAAGATAAAGCTGGTCAGTGGTGTTGCACACCTTTAATCCCAGCACTCCAGAGGCAGAGGCAGGTGGATCTCTGTGAGTTTGAGGTCAGCCTGGTCTACAAAGCAAGTTCTAGGACAGCCAGAACTGTTACATAGAGAAACCCTGTCTCAAAAAGCCAAAAAATATAAATAAATAAATACAAATAAATAAATAAATAAATAAATGACAAAAGGGCTGGGGAGGGGGAGGGGGAGGCAGTGCAAATCTATAATCCAAGCATTTGGGATGCAGGCAAGGCCAACCTAGTCTACAAAGTGAGTTCAAGGACAACTGGGGTTACACAGAGAAACCCTGTCTCAAAAACACAAAAAACAAAAACAAACCAAAGGCAAAAAATTGTCATGCCACAAGATGGTTCAGAAGGCAGAGGCACTTGACACTGACCACTGAGTTGGACTCTTAGGACCCACATGGCGAAAGGGCAGAACTGATTCCCACGCTGTCCCCGACCTGTGCTCACACACTGCGGTATGTGTGCACTGACACAATTAAACATAAGCTGGTGGTGGTGGCGCATGCCTTTACTCCTAGCACTCAGGAGGCAGGGGCAGCCTGGTTGGTCTACAAGAGCTAGATGGATGGCAGAAGTCTGATTGCTTTCCATCTTTCAGATGCTCATCGATCCAGCTAGGCTGTTAGCCAGTGAGCTTCAGGGATCCCCCAGCTGTGAGGTTAGAGGTGTGCTACACTGCCTGGCTTTTAGGTGGGTGCCAGGGATCTAAGCACAGGCCCTTATGCTTCTAAAGGGTACTTAACTGGCTGAGCCATCTCTCCAGACCCCAGGGTACATCTGACAATAGGATAGACAAAGCAATTTTTAATAATCCATGCAAATCAGGCTAGTAAAATGGTTCAGCGGGCAAAGGCACTTGCCACCAAGCCTAACGACCTTAATTCACACATACATCTCTGTCCCCCCATGCCACGTGCCCTTGCTTCTACTGGAAGCTTCTGCTGTCTTCACCTTTATAGGTTTGACTAGCGCATGCTCGCTCGCTCCTTCATCGCTGCCTCTTCAGATCACCCAGTCCACTTGTCCTATATCTACCATCAGGAGCTTGCTTTCTGGTCCCTCTATGCCCCATGCTGTCCCCACTCTGTAAGTCAGCAGGGCTTCCCACTGCATCCTGCTTACTTCCTCTAGGAAGTCCTTGCTGATCCCCATCTGATCTGCATGCTGCCCCTTGGGCTGCGGGGGCTCTGTGCTCACCACTCAGAAAACTGACACTGTAGACATAATTGCTTGTCGGCCTTCCCAACTGGAATGGCTGAAGACAGAGTCTAAACAGACCAGTGCTAAGTGCCCAGCACTTCAAGAAACAAGGGGAGATACCAGAGTCACATTCACAGACACATACATGACAGCACAGGTAAAATCAAGAGCTCTCTCTCACCTAAGTTTAGCATGATGCCAAGTTCATTAGAAAGCAAGGGAGAGCACTAGAGGAGGAAAGTGTAAGACATTATGCTGAAAGCTACGCAAAAGGTGAGCGACAGCAACAAGGAGTGGCATGTAGGAGAACCAGGTTCCCAAGGACACCCACATGAGCTCTGTCAACAGCCAAAACCATAGGTCTAGTTAAATCCTGGGACTACTAATAAGCCTGGACTTCAACTCACTTCAACCCTGAGCCTCCCACATGGTGGGCATTCTGTACCACCAAGCTACAGCCCACTAACTCTGGTTTCTCGAAAGTGCCAGCTTGTGTCTAGGTTGGTGCATGCCCTGGTTCCTGGGAGAAGCCAATGGAGAATTATCTCTAGTTTAGGTCCTTAGGATTCCTGGAAACTGACAAAATATGCATCCCAAACCCCAAAGTACAAAATGTATGAGTAAATGAGCTATCTCGGACAAGGAAGCATCACAGATTTAGATACCCAGAGTAAGTCAGAAAACATAAAAATCCCAACAAATTTAAAAGAATTGGTACCAAAGACACTTTCTGTGTGTGTTTGTAGGTTTGTGAAGAAGAGGCTGTGTTTTAAAAAATATGTATCAGAGGACAGGAGAGATGGCTCGGTGGTCAAGAGCACTGGCTGCTCTTCCAGAGGACCCAAGTTCAATTCCCAGCACCCACATGGCAGCTCACAACTGTCTGTAACCCCAGCTTCAGGGGATCTGACACCTTTATACCAATGCATATAAAATAAAGTTAAGTAAATTATTTAAAAATATGTATCAGATTATTCTACCTATTAAAAATTCTTAAAAGTTATTTTGTGTGTGTGCACATGTGCAGGTACCTAAAGAGCCTGGAGATGTAGGATCCTCTGGAGCTGGAATTTAGGCAGTTGTGAGCCACAAAAGTGGGCGGCAGGAACTAACATGCTCCTGAACCATCTCTCTGTCCCCTCCTACTGCACCCTGCCCAACTCTTGCTTTGTGTGTATTTGAGACAGGGTCTCACATAGCTCTGACTAGCCTAAAATTCACTATGTAACTAAGGCTGGCCTTAAACTTCTGATCTTCCTGTATCTACCTCCTAAGCATGGGATTGCAGGCATGGACCCACACCTTGCTTTGTTTGGTTAATTTCTGAAATCGTCTCACACTTACAATATATAGCCCAGGCTGTCTTCAATCTTGTAATCCTTGCCTCAGCCTTCCAAGCACTGGAATTACAGGCATGAAGGCACCATATTCTCCTTCAGAGACATTATTTGAACATTAATGATAAAGTTGAAAATCAGTATCAAAATGTAAATTTTGGGTATTTGGAAATTTATAAACTTTTTGAAGTAACTCATAAAGCACTAGGGCCATAGCCAGCGGTAGAGCACTCGTGAAGCCCTAGGTGCGCTCACCCCACCACATACACCAAGAAACAAGTCATGAGGGGGCTGTGGAGATGGCAGCAGTGGGTAAAGTGCTTGCTTGTGTGTGAGAACTGGAGCAATCACTGGATGCTCTTCCGGAGGTCCTGAGTTCAATTCCCAGCAACCACATGGTTGCTTACAACCATCTATAGTGAGATCTGGTGCCTTCTTCTGGTCTGTGCAGAACACTGTATGCATAACAGGTAAAATTAAAACAGAGAGAGAGAGAGAGAGAGAGAGAGAGAGAGAGAGAGAGAGAACTGGAGCAATCAAAGCTTGGCGGGCATGAAAGCCTGCCTGTAATCCCAGCATGAAGGAGGCAGAATCAGGGATTCCCAGACTAGCTCAAAACAGGGAATGCTGGGCTCAACAGATATTCTCCCTTGTTATGTAGGGTGAGAGCCACTGAGGAAGACACCTAATTTCAAGCTCAGCCTTTTACATGTGTGCACATATATGTAATATACATACATACACAAAGTTATGAAGGTAATTTAAATATTTGAAAAATTAAATCGGAATGAAGGTATTATACAGCACAGAAAGCCTCATCAGTTGTGGGAAGTGGAGTTTTAAAATAGCTGGGTATGTGACACATACCCACAATCCCAGCCCTGTGGAAACTGAGGCAGGAGGATCACAAGTTAGGGGCTGGTCTAGGTTACACAGACTTCCAACATCATCCTGAGATATATACTATGCCCAGAACGTGTCTCAAAACAAAACAAAGCCTGAGTATGTACAGTATGTACCTCAGTGCTCTGAGTGCTTTGCATACCATGTGACCTCAGCCTTAGCTAAGGGTGGAGGTTCATAACACAGAAGAGCCTGAAAGCAGCATGACGGGGACAGCTGTAATTTCAGCACTCAAGACTGTCATGAGTTCTCTCCAAAAAGCCAAGCCAAACCAAAACAAAAAGCTATCCTGCAACCATAACAAGTTGTCTACATTAAGATATTATAAAAAAGGGGGCAGGGTATATATGTAGCTCAGTTGGTAGAGTTTGCCTAGCATGCATGGAGCCCTGGTTCCAGCCCAGTATTGCGTAAGTGGGCATAGTGGCACATGTCTGTAATCCTAGCACCTGTAAAGTAGTGGCAGATGGATCAAAAGGCCAAGGTGATCTTCAGCTACATAGTAATTTAGAGGTAGCCTGGTGTAGGAGGTCCTTCCGTTTGTGTGTTGCTTTCACTGGTTAACGAATAAAGAAACTGCCTTGGCCTAGTTGATAGGGCAGAACTTAGGTAGGCGGGGAAAACAGAACTGAATGCTGGGAGGAAGAAGAGCAGAGTCAGGGAGAAGCCATGGATCCTCCGCCTGAGATGGACGCAGGTTAGAATCTCTGGTAAGCCACTGCCACGTGGCGATACACAGACTAATGGAGATGGGTTAAACTAATATGTAAGAGTTAGCCAATAAGAAGTTAGAGCTAATGGCCAAGCAGTGTTTTAATTAATACAGTTTCTGTGTGGTTATTTCGGGTGTAAACTAGCTAGATGGCCAGGACAAACAAGCAGCCTCTCCATGTAACAGTAGCCTGGGCTACAAAAACAAAAATCCAAATGTGTCTTTAAAAAAAAGAGGATAATAACTATATGGAAACATAAAATTAAACTTTAAAAAATAGGAAACTATGGATAATTAGCAAAATGGAAAAATAAATGATAGGATCAACAGAGCCCATAGTAGCATCTGAAAATTTACAAGAAAACTCTCAGTTGATCATGGGTAGGGTGGGGCAATGACACAAGCAAACAGCACCAGTGGAAAGGAAACTAGAACACATTAACTGCATGTTTGACAAGAACAATAAGCTGGGCATGGTGAGGCACTCTGGAGAAAGAGGTGGAGGATCTCTGAGTTTGAGGCCAACCTTATCAGGCCAGCCAGGGCTGTATAGTGAGATTCTGTTTCAAAGAAAAGGAAAAAGAAAAAAATATAAAATGCGCACCAAAATGGAAAAATGACTCAGGAGGCAAAGTAGTTTATAGTTTTTAAGTAATTGGAACCAGTAGTTAAAATTATGTCTACAAAGAGCTGGGCACAGTGGTGAACACCTTTAACCTCAACACTTTGGAGACAGAGGCAGATGGAGCCACACAGTGAGGACTGCAGGGCTGCACCGTGGACTCTGGCATGAAACAAAACAAAACAAAGTAAAAAAATTATTCCCACAAAGAAACAAGGCTCAGATGGCATTATAAGTGAGTTTTATCAAACATTCAAGAACAGTTCATTTCAATATGATGTAAACTCTTCCATAAAGTAAGACAAGAGGCAACGGTCCCCAACACAGGGTACACAGACCAAAAGGACCGTCTAGGACCATCTTAGAAACCTCTTTAGAAATCTTACTAAAAACAAAGGCACTCATATACAAGAATGTTCATAGCAGCATCGTGTATAATAACAAAAACTTGGAAACAGCCCAAATGTTATTCAGTAGGTGAATGGTTAAGTTGTGTTCTATGTGCTTGCTGTGGTATTATACAGATGAAAATGAATGAATCATAGCTATTACAGCGTAGATGAATCTTAGAAACAATTTTAAGTGCAAAAGAGCAAACTTCAAGGGACTAAAAGAGTACAACTTTTTGTAAAGCTAAAATACAAGCAAAACAAAATAATAATACATTCTTAAAGAATATATACACACATGGCCAATATACATAAACAAGTGATTAATGAGAATAAAATTAAAGACAGTGGTTATCTCTAAGAAGAGGCCGGGAAGAGGGGCATAAACCTAATAGTATGTTTAATGTTTCAATGTATAAGTTGAATGACGGGTCATAGGTACTCATTTCATTTCATAATTTATAGTACATATTTCTTTATAGATATCAAATATTATTATAATTTTAAAAATCTGCTCTTGTGGAAATAAATGGACAGATGAATGATATCTCCCTGAAAGAAAATCTGTATTTCTTGGGGAAAAAAAAACCAAGATTCCCTGACAAGAAGCTATCCTGTGGAGAAGACAGAGTAGGTCCTCAATCACCATGGGCTGGCTTCTTGCTGTTCCCAGGATGCTCTGCAGTGTCTGGATCCTTCCCTGGTGCTCCCTGATTTGCAGAATTGGTACCACCTCCTCTGTTAACCTAGCCTAACCTGACAGTCCTGGCTAGGACCTGACACATGGATGACAAGAGACTGACACCTGGTGGATGAAGACTTGTCCTCGAGAACGTGACACCAGACTGGTGGGTGGGAGGTAGGACTGAGAACATAAAATACAGACCATAAAGGAGCGCTGCCTGTGAGGCAGAGGGGAAACGCTGTCATGTGAGAACGAAGAGACTCTGAAGAGAATGGCTTCCTCTCTGTCCTTCCCAGACTACAGTGAGATAGGAGTTACGGTGAGAGAAATGTAAGACTCGCAAAAGCAGCAGTCTAGCTCACCTCAGCCTAGCAAGCTAAAAGACACTCCCAGCAACTCTCCACCCCACCCTGTCTCCATCTGGAGAGTCTGTGGTGTGAGAAGGCCTATTCCACCCTTTTCTCCAAAGCTCGTCCATGATGTATAATAAACACATTAGCATAAATATCTTCCTGACCACACTAGTTGGTCAAGTATAGACCTGACCCAGGTTGGTTTAATCATGGTAAATCTTTGGGTTTTTGCTGGGATTCCTGACACAGTAATACCCTTTTTTTTTCTGCTTAGATATAATGGTCAAACACAACCCTTGGAGTGCTGGCAGCGGTTAAGTGGTCTGAACTAAGAATGATTTTACATTAGGTGAAGCAATGAGAAACATACTGAGCAACAAGATCAAGCCTCACCTGGAGCCAGTACCGCCTCTTGACTTTCCAATTTCATAAACCAATAAATAGCTTTTATCTTGAGTTCTGAGTTTTCTATGATTAGAAGCCAGGGTATCTCTACCCTACACTCACATTTACCCTCTCTCTATTGCCCCCAGGAGAGCACAGGGATCTAGGTGAGAAGGTCATTACAGATTTACTGCTTGTGCTAAAGTCAAGGACTGAGCCGGGAAGGTCTGAAGCAGCCACCAGGCACTACACAAGCCAGGCCAATGGGCTCCTTTAGGGAAAGACTAGTAGCTGAATGAGAAGCAGGTGCTGAAAAGGGTCTCCACCAGGCAGGCATGAACATAGCCATTCTTCCCCACACACCTGTCATGGGGGTGTTGCTTTGGGGTCTTTATGCTCATGGGTTAGGGAACTTTGAAGTACAGGACCCTTTAACCCTTTGTTAACCTGTGCTGCAGGGTCAGCCTCTCCCTTTATCAACGGGAGAGCATCCTTTTGAATTCTGCCTCTGATAACACTCACTTTTGAGGTGATGAGAGGCATCTTATCTCCTGCGTCTTTGGCTGGCTGGGCACTCAGGCTCCTCTCTCCTTTGGACACAGTGCCATCTTCCTGACCTCGAGGAGGCACTGCTTCCTTCTCAGCTTCACCCACTGGCCCTGGTCTTTCTTGTCTCCCAACTAAGTTGTTTTCCCCCTTTGAGCCCCACATCTCCCAGAGTGACCTTGGTGTTCGGGGAGAGTTCACAGCAGCTGCAGCTGGAGGCTTCTCCGGAGCAGGAGCAGCGTGTCTCTCCCCATTCCCAGCTGGCTTTTTCCGAGGGCGTCCCCGCTTCCTTTTCGCTTCACTTACTGTGTCCTCTGTCTCTTGCTTCACTTCTTTAACTGGCGGGTCCTGTCCACTGGCTTCCCTCAGAGGCACTTCAGCTGTCCTTTTGACACCCTTGTCATGGGGTCGTGTGTCACCACTTATGCCTCCCTCCCTGTTCTCTGTGCCTCGAGGCAGAATGAGTGCCCTAGGTGGAACTCGCCCAGCCCCAGCCCCAGGTCCAGGTCCAGGCGCAGGCCCAGCTCCGAGCCCGGGCCCAGCTCCGAGCCCAGGCCCAGCTCCGAGCCCAGGCGCAGCTCCGAGCCCAGGCGCAGCTCCAGGTCCAGGCCCGGGTCCGGGTCCAGATCCGGGTCCAGGTCCAGGCCCAGGCCCAGGCCCGGGCCCAGGCCCAGGCCCAAGTCCAGCCCCAGCACCTGATAAAGCAGGAACAGGTGGTAAGATCATGTTAATGATGGGCACCCCTGCCTGGGGTCCCCCAACTCCAGTGGGCAGAGGCAATGTAGCTACTTTGAGAGTGCCTGAAGGAAGCTTAGAAGCCAGGAAGGGTGTGATAAGTGATTGTGGT
The DNA here is from genome assembly GCF_903992535.2 of Arvicola amphibius. Taxonomy (NCBI): domain Eukaryota; kingdom Metazoa; phylum Chordata; class Mammalia; order Rodentia; family Cricetidae; genus Arvicola; species Arvicola amphibius. Next base: position 5,994,124 of record NC_052060.1, on the reverse strand, counting down.
GCTCGGGGAAGGAGCACAGGCAGTCGGGCCACAAGGGCATTAACTTGAGGCTTACTGGCTGCTGGAGCTGAGCTGTCAATTACACTCTTCTTCCGTTCTCCACGTCCTGGGGCTTCAGTCCCAGCTCGGGCCTCTAGCTCCTTAGGAGGCTACCATGCAAACAGAATCGCAAGAAGTTATAAGGATTGTGGCAAATGCAGGGGCTGGAGAGATGGCTCGGGGCGAAGAGGATTTGTTGTTCCTGCAGGGGATCCAGATTCAAGTCCCTCACCCACAGAGTGGCCCACAACAGTAACTCTAGTTCCAGGGGCCCTGACACCCTCTTCTCCCCTCAGGCACCAGGCACACATGTGGTGCACATACATGCATGCAAGCAAAACATTCATGCACATAAAATAAATAAATCTAAAATTCACTAATAAAACAAACGCTGAATACAGAAGAAAAGGAAGGAGCTTGGTGTACTAGCCGTGAAAGGAGGTTCACGTTGGGAAGGGTACACTAAAACCCTAGGCCACAAAGTCAGAGGCATCAGCCGCTTACCTGGGCTGGTCTCTCTGGCTTCTTAGGACCTCCACCTTCCTGGTTCTCTACACCATTCTTGGATTTGCATGACGACCGTTCTCGAGGGGCTCTTTCATCCTCTTCTGCAGAGGCAGCCGATGGAGGTAAAGCAAGCGTGAGGAGAAAACTAAGGTATGGAAGTGAACCTGACTGCCTGGGACAGGTGGGGAAAGCGGCTTAAAGGATGTCTTAAGAAGCAGCTCCAGGAGGGGCGGGGCTGATAGTTCAACTGGTTACACACTGGCGTCGTAAGCATGACTGGATGCCACCTGGCCTGCACACCTATCCACCACATAAAAGGGATCCCCCGGAAGAGAAGGCAATCCACGCTGTGTCTACCAATGTATTCAGGAAGGCCTTCAGGGCTGAAAATGGTATCACTGTACAATGGTGTGTGCCTGTTCAGAGGTTGAGGCAGGACTGTTAGAGCCCGGGAGTTCTAGTCCATCTTTGGCAACAGTGAGACTCTGCACCACCCACCTCCGGAAAATTTAAAAAAAAAAAAAAAAAAAAAAAAAAAAAAGCTCAAAGTGGCTGAAGACTTTTCTGACAAAAGAGGGCCCACCCACCAGTGAGCCCGCCGGCCTTAAGCACATGAGCGTGTGCAGATCGGGCAGAGATGAGATGCTGCTGCAGCAGGTAGCGGGCAACCTGAACGATGGAACTGAAGGACCGTTTCAGGATCCGCTCTGCCCAGTCACATGTCAGGGCACAGGCTGCCTCGACCAGTTCATCCCGAGGTGCCGGGGTCACTTCTGGGCCCATTTCTGGCTGGGGTGGAGAAAGACATGCTCAGTTAAATAACCAAGCAAATGACTTGTCCCTTCCCTGGCCACTGACGAGAGCAGAACAACTGAGGTCACAAGTAGCTCCCACCTGTTCAGACCTAGAAACCCAAGCTCTCTTCCTCCCATGCTTCCGCCACAGGGAAGGTACACGGTCCCCCAGAAGCAATGCACAAATGACTGTGGTTTTCCCAGCCATCAAAACACGTCCTAAAGCCCCCGGTCTTTTACCTGGGAGGGAGAAGTCATTACTTACACCTTCAGAGCCCTTTAAGTCAAGTCCAGGCAATGGGGGCATAGATACCAAGGTCTTCCTTCGGATGCCACTGTAGCAATATCTGATGCAAGTTAAGGAGCAAACAAAACTGGGGGCTCTTCAAGCCTCTGAGGCAAGTTAGGCTGCTTCTGTGTCGCACCTTTCCCTCCCCAGGTCCTTCAGTCTTAATCTCTCAGTCAAGGATACTTGGATTGGCCGCGACCGCCGAGTCTTCGGGCCTTGATGTCTGGGAAGATCTCTCTGATGATTTTACCAAAGTTGGCTGTGCTGAGTGGGCGACAACAGGCAAGACTCTCACAGTACTTTCTGAGTGAGGAGGGGTAGAGTGAGAAGATATTCAGAGAAGGCTACTGGTGGGCTCCAGAGGGTTCCTAGGGACCAAGTGTGGGGAACCCTTTAAGAGCTCACACTCCAGTAAGGCAGGAGGAGCTTCTGGGGTAAGGGTCTAGTCCTGTGCCCAACAAGCCAGGCACCACCTTCTGTACGCACCGGTAGGCATCATAGACGCTCTGCTTTGGCAGACAGGTGTCCATGTGCTCTTCCAGGTGGTTGCGGATCCACCTATAGGCGTACATATACTCCTCATTGCTAAGTATACTTGGTTCTGAACTGTAGGACAGAGAAAGGGACATGCACACTTCAGTGATGCTGGACCAAATCAGCTAGTCCCAAATCCACCTCTCTCTGCTAAACCAGTCCAGGGCAGGACACCGGCTATGCATCTCCTACTTTCTTATTTTTTTTTTTAAAGATCATTGTATGTGTATGAGTGGTTTTTTTTTTTTGTATGTTTGTTTTGTTTTCGTTTGTTTTGGCCTGCATGTATATGTGTGTGTGCCACATACGTGCCTGATGCTCATGGAGGTTAGAAAGTGGTATCAAGATTCCCAGAAACTGGAGTTATGGATGGTTGTGAGCTACCATGTGGGTGCTGGGAAATGAACCTAGGTCTTATTCACATTAACAACCAGTGCTCTTAACCCCTGAGCCATCTCTCCAACCCCACGCCTACTTTTTGACTCATCACAGTGAGACTCAAAATCAGACCCTGTGACATTTAAAACACTAACACCCTGATTACCTTTTGTCTCCAGCGCTGGGCCCTGAAGGCAGCTGGAGGTAGAGGTACAGCTTGTCGTTGTCAGAGAACTTCTGTACTTCTTGCTGAGACAGAGGGAACAGAGGCGGGAGAGGTGAAGGACCCAGTGAGTAATCTTCTGACGTTGACCATAAAGTCCAGCGACTCTTAAGGTCAGGTTGTCAGAATAAGAAGGGACCCGAGAAATGCCTTACGGAAAGGCAGCCGAGGGGAGGGGGCGGGGTGTGATCTGACCTGCCTACAGAGGTCGCAGAAGAAGGAGGTCTGAATCTCAATGGTGGACAGCGCCTCCCCACATCATTGCCACCATCCCCACCACCACCCTCAGCAATTCTGCCTCCATTGCCCTTTCCCAACTTGCTTACCAGAATTCCCTCTACTTTGTTCTGCACGGCCTTGCTGTGGGGAAGAAGAAAAACTGGAGGTCACAAGCTTTTCCCATCCCTTTGATTGCTAGAGACAGAAAAAAGAACCCAACTGCTACCAAGACCACAGACCTTGCCTGAGGGAGGAGTGAAGGCTCACAAGGACCTACAGCTGGGTCTGAACAGGATTTGGAGGGTTACTTACGAAATGGTACCTCGGAGCCTCTGAAGAAGGGTGGTCGGTTCCCCAGTTTCAGCACCACCTTGGGGCCTTGCCCCGGTCTTGGGGCTCTTAGCATCAGGTTTATCTTCTGCCATTCCAGCATGAGGACTAACGCTGGGGGAAGACAAGACCTGAGAATTTAACTCCCACCAAGCTTCCTTTCCCCTGAACCCCAGGGCAATCCTGTTTCTACCCAGAAATGCAAACAGAAGCAAAGCTTCCCCCAGTGGTTTTCCTCACCACTTGCCCTCTCTAAAATTAGAATTATTCCGTTACTTTGTCAGACCCTTCTAGACCCAAAGAGATCTCTGACATCTCCATGCTATATGCCCCACCTTTTGAAGCCTCTCAAATCTGGCAAACTGTTATGGGAAGAGATAGGAGTGGGGGAATCCACATTAGAAAGAAATCTTATAATTTCTCTCAGTGCTGCAACCGTCCCCCCCCCCACGCCCCCGAGGGGGTTAACAATAACGACAAACCAAAGTTCTCCGAGATTAGACTCTTCGCCATTGATTTTGCCTGGGAGGTCAGAAGGGATACGAACATACTCGGCCCTTGCAGGTTTGAAAAAAACTGGGCCCAAGTTCTCATTACTGAGTCTCGCCACGGCTTCCCCCGCTGCCCCCCTCGCCGCGGCGCGGACCCTACGTCATCCCACGACATCCCACCCCGTGGCGTCCGTACTCCCCTCGAGCCCCTCCACCCCATCCCCTGGTGCTGGTCCGGGCGCGGGAGGGGGTCTCGGTCTCCGAACTCTCGAGACGCGGCGCAGGAAACCCTGCGGGGAACCGGGTCCCAGATTCGGGCACGTGCGCACGGGTGAGGAGCTGCGGAAAGCTGGTCCTGCTGGCACCCAAGTCCTGTCGCCCCTCCTACCTCGGAACTGTCACCTTCCAGCACGGACATTAGATAGGTGAGAGAGAAAGAGAAACTAGTCCCTTGGCTACCTCCGCTCCAGCCCAGCCCCACGGTGCCCGGCTGGCGGGCTCGTGCGTTGCTTTTATTTTCCTTTTTCTGAATGGTTGTGCCAGCCGCGATCTGCCTGGATACTCGCGCGGCCTATTCTGTGATTGGTCGTTGCTGCCACCAAGACGAAGGCAGTGAAAGTCTGCCTGGTAACAGAATCTGATTGGTCGAGAGGGGAGGGAAATCCAAAGTTAGTCTTATTTGAGTCAAGAGGGGGAAGTCCAGGGTTAGGTTTCGGTTATTAAAACTGGGGTCGGTTAGGCCTGCGGGTCCGGAGAGGGTTCCTTTCTTAAAGGGACCGCAGGATGAAAGCCCGAGTGCCCTCTGTCTCTGGAGCGTCTGCTCTTGTGCCCTCTGATCCTGCGCTGTAAGGTCATCGAGAAGACGGATAAGGGAACGAGCGAGGGCTTTACTCGGGAAAAGACCTGCGTAGAGGGTCCCAGAACCGCGGAAGGGAGTTACGGGGTAGGAAAGTGGTTGGCTAGGGGTAGCTGGGGAAAAGGTGAGTTTAAAATGTTCAGGAGGTTGGTAAAGATCCTCATTACTGGAGGGTCGTTAGGACACGGAGGGTAAGAATCTAGAAAAACAAGTTACTTTGGTTGTGCGAACCGAATTTCTTTGGTTCAGGAATTGACATTGTTACGCTAAAATTGGGGAGCTTTACAAAATGGAGTGCCCACAGCTACCATGTTTAATTTTTGCTTTTGGTGGTTAGAGCTGCCCAAAGGAAAGAATCACTGGGTGATTTTGTTTGTTTGTTTTTTGTTTAAAGCGTTGCTAGAAAATGATGACTAGTGACGGCAATTCATCATAAAATCCTGAAACTCCTTTTGGGTCGAAAACCAGGTGAACCGTTCTGTTTACCCCTCTTATTTTTCATTCCCTGTGGCGGACAACCTCAAACAGCAGGCTTCCTCCCTTCCACAGGGAAGCTTCAAACCCGTAGCAGCTGTACCACATTAAGTGAAAATGCTTTCTCTATTGTTAGTCATGCTCATGCCGTTTTCATAAAGCACCTCCATTTTAGTTAAGCAATGACAACTCCCAGAATTAAAGTAACTTACTGCCAATTCATCTCCCAGTTTCTTGCCTTTGTCCTCCTTTTTACCCAGTAGCCCACAAGAGATGTTTACTGGTGGCCTGACTCACCCACTACACACCCTCCTTCCCTAGTAACTGCTGACCACTAGCCACAGAAGGAAATTGTGTAGGCTCTTCCTCCTTTCCCTTCTCTGCCCTATAACCAGCCGGTTCAGGCCCTTACACTAACGACACCCCACCCCACCCCTTTGCAGTTCTTTTCCAGAACAAAGCCTGTCTGTTGAGCCTCTCTTTAGTCTACACTCCACACTCACCTCCTTCCTGGGAGTCGCAGTTCCCTAGTTGGTGAGCACTGGAACTTTGATTATGCCCCACATGAAGAAATTTAGTACTGTGGCACCTTTCCCTTCAGAGAAGACTGTGTGTGATAGCTCATGGGTCTTCAACCTCTGAGGGTCTGCCAGGATCCTGATGAAAAGAGGCACATGCCGAGTTTTGCACCTATCTTACGTGGTCACGCACACCATCCACATCAACAGTCTCTTAAATGAATGCATTTTGTTCTGCAGCAGAGATGGGACATCCCAAGTCCTTTTGTAAAGGAGGTAGTTCTTGTGATTCATTCCCCGCAGCCTGGGGCCCATTTCCTCACTGTAGAAAATGGGGATGAAATATTTTTTGGTTTTTCAAGACAGGGTTTGTCTTTGTAGCTTTGGAGCCTGTCCTGAAACTCGCTCCGTAGACCAGGCTGGCCTCGATCTCACAGAGACCCACCTGCCCTTTCTATGGAAGAGTTCATGAGAATGAGTAAATTCTATCTTTAAAGGAATTGGTAAAGATGTCATCAGATAGAACCCCCTCCCAATCAGTATTTTCCTAAGACTGAAGTAATGTGTTCAAAGCTGCTTTCTTTGTTAAGGTCAGTTCGGGTGCTGTGCTAGGGAGTTGCACTTTGCTACTTAACTGTGCTTCCAGCCGCTAAGTCCTCGAGGTGGCCTTCTGAGCACTCAGAATGGGCACAGCCTCTTTAGGAATAAACGCCTAACAGTGCTCTCCGTGTGCAGTGTGCTCACTTAAAAATGGCTACGCCCCTGTTTGCGGGAGTGAAGCCTCTTGTCTTGCTCAGACACTTTGGAGTGTGCGGTTTCCTAGTTAGACTTAGCTGTCAGTTTGACACCACCTAGAGGTATTTGAGGGAGTTTCAGTTGAGATTGGTCTGTGGGGCATTTTCTTGATTGCTAGTTGATGCCGAGCTCAGCCCTCTGTAGACAGTGCTTTCTCTAGGTTGGGGGGCCTGGGCCCTCTGAGAAAGGCAGAGAAAGTTAGGTAGGGGAGCAAGCCAGTGCGCCCCTACCCTGCATGGCTCCAGCTCTGCTCCTGCCTCAAGCTCCTGGCCTGGCTTTCATCAGAGAGACTGTTACCTAAAGTGTGAGATGAAATAAGCCCTTTTCCTCTCCAAGGTGCTTTTGGTCAGAGTGTCCTACACAGCAGGAGAAAGCAAGCTGAACATGTGGCCATTTTCTTGAGCCCCCAGACCCATTTTAAACACTACTGCTAGACTCTGTTAGTCCTGGGGAAAGAAGTGCTGTGGGATTTGCTGGCAGGAGGCTTTCTATTTGGTTTTCACAGTGTGATTTACACCACTCTTAGCTTTAGGGGTGCTAGAGGCTGGACTTAGATCTGTGGGTACATTTTGAGAAGTTTATTAGTCAGGAGATTGTTATGTCAGACAGAAAGTGAAGGTAATTGGCCTAAGGACCTATGATAGATCAAGATAATTTGGGTGACACATTGTTTACAACTGTGATTTTTGTTTGTCTTTCCTCCTTTCTTTTTAAATACCTGGTTTCACTCTAGCAAAGTCTGACCTTGACACCCTTCATGAACCCCATGTTCACCCTGAACTCCACTGCAATTCTCCTGCTTAGTCTTCTGGGTGTTTGGTTTATAGGCATGAGTCCCCATGCTCCAGAGCTGTGATGGTCTAGTCAGCTGGGGCCACGCTAGTCCACAGGATTGAATGTGGCTTCCTCAGAGAACTGGATCTCACACAACTTCATGGTGGTCTTTCTTTAATCGATTACTTTGTTATTTAATTTGTGTGTTGTGTGTTGCTGCATGTATTCTGTGTGATAGTGTCTGATTCCACAACTGAAGTTACAAACAGCTGTGAGCTGCCAACATGGGTGCTGGGAGTTGAACCCGGGTCCTCAGGAAGAGCAACCAGTGTTCTTAACTACTGAGCCATCTCTCCAGCCTTGTTTTTATTATCTTTTCTAATCTTATGAACTTTATTATTTAAAAAACTTGCAAATAAAGGAAAACACTATGTACCAAAATTAACCAGACCTGAAGTCTGTAAGACTCAGTGCCACTTGAATTGGCACTCAGAATGGAAGCTCTGAAGCCTCACATTAACTTTTACACTTTCAATATCAAATATGACAGAATTAGAACTAGAAAAACAGTTAGCTTTATGTCTTCTTATAACTTGTGATTATTATCTGTAGGTGGAGACTGCTCGTTCGTTTCCCAGCTGCCCAGACTCTAAATTAATCACACAGAAACTGTATTAATTAAAACACTGTTTTGGCCTATTGCTTAGGCTTCTTATTAACTAACTCTTACATCTTAAATTAACCCATCCTATTATTTATATTTTTACCATGAGTCTCATGGTTTACCCGTAAGGTTCCTGGGCATCTGTCTCCTTCAGTGGCTACATGGCATCGGCATTCTCTCTGACTCCACCTTCTCTTCTCTATATTTCCCTCTTCCAGCCTGGCTATATCTTCGCTCTGCTATAGGCCACCAATGGAGGTAAACATTCATAGCATTACATTACTGCCCCTTTTCTGTCTAAATAAAAGGAAGGTTTTAACTTTAACATAGCAAGGTTACATTATACAAGCAAAGAATTATAGTTACATGTTTATATCTACTTTGTCTTTTATTGTACTAGGAAAGCTATGATTATAACTATTCTTCAACTCCATCAAAAACTCCAAAAGGATATAATATACCTAAGTAACAGGAAGTGCATTTTAAGCAATTTCCAAAACCTAGAACTGACAGAGACATCTCGCTGGCCTGGACAGCCCCCAGAGTTCCTCTGCAACCGCTGCGGCCACCCATCTTCAGCCTGCAGGCCCCACATTATCCAGCAGACTTTTCCACGAAGCAGGAAATTTGGAGATCTCTATGCCTTATACTGGCAAGTCATCAGTTGCTTTCTTCTGTGCCTGGAAAATGTCTGGCAGTTCTCTCATGAAGCAGGAACCCTGAGGACTGTCTCACCTCTTTAGGCAACTTCAGCCGTCATTTCTCTGTGGGTCCCTGCATGTCCAGTTCATATAGCATACATCAAGCAGTAAAGGCAAGAGCAGTTTCTTGTCCAAATGACTAACCAATGCCATAAGGAACCTCTTCCAGCCACCATGCTCTGAAGTAGATTGGTGCTGCCAGGAGCAGATGTGTCTTATTGTCGAGAAAAGTCCTATTTCTTAAAAACATTTTAAATTGCATATTCTGTTAGTCTTTGAACGGTTTGAAGAATACAATCCATCTGAAATATATCTCTGTACATCTAGAAAACCTAACATGACTACAAGCTTGACTATTACAGATGACTATTAACCTATATTCTTAATTATACATTACATTTTAAATGATCTACACAAGCAAATACATTAATCAAGAGTAGAAAAAATACATATAACAAAATTGACCTTAAATTTGTATTATGAATTCAAAGCCCATACCAATGCAACTATTAATCTTTATATAATAGCTCTTCCCTCCTTTAAATGTAACCAAACATTTTATACACGATATTTGGGAATTTGGGCATAGTTCTCTATAAACGCTTCCTGCTTTTTGTTGGGTGAAGTATTTTTGGGTGTTCATGGCAGTCTTTCAGTCGGGGGGGGGGGGTCTTGTTCCATTCAAACCACATTAGTCTGGAAGGAATCCACAGGTTCTCATCCTCTGTGGAAACAAAAGCAGAACCTCTTTTCTAAAGCAACATATCCTTAGACCCAAATTTGAAGTCAAGATACCTTTAGCTTAGCAGCCAGTACAATGAAATGTCTCTCTGTACTTAGCTCATTTATAGTCAAAAAATTCAAAGATAACAACAATAATATATATAACCAGACTCTGTATATTTTCCATCTTTATGTGACTTATTTTTCTTTACTCCTTTAATCTGTGACTGTCTGTACTCTTTTTTTTTTCTTTTTTTTTTTTTTTTTTTGGTTTTTTTCAAGACAGGGGTTCTCTGCAGCTTTTTAGAGGCCTGTCCTGGACCTAGCACTTGTAGACCAGGCTGGCCTCGAACTCACAGAGATCCGCCTGCCTCTGCCTCCCGAAGTACCTGGGATTAAAAGGCGTGCGCCACCACCGCCCGGCTTGTACTCTTTTATATTACATTTATGTCTCTTTAAAGACTTTGCTTCTTTTTATAATTGTCTGTGCTCTTCTTCTCTCTCCCAAGCCTATGCACATTTTTTAAAACACATTGTGTCTCGTTTAGAGGTCTTTTATGTTTGAAATCTGTCCCATTGTGTATCTGTAATCCTTTTCTGTCTAGGAGCACTTCTTAAAATGCTAGCGGTGTGGCTAAGACTAAGGCTGCTTTACCTTTTGACTCTGCCCATTCCCAACATGGTGGAAGTCTGTTCACTGCCTCTAGACTTCTGGGTGGGAGCTGTCCTCACCACCTCAAACTCTGGGTAGCTGGTGCAGCATATAAACCCTTTCTATCTGAGTAAAGGCTAAATCTGCCTGCAGCACACTGCACAGCCTGGAAATATCTCTGTGTATGGCAGCAGAATTCACCATGCTCTTCTGCCTGTGCACGCCTAACAGACCCGATCCCACTCTCTGCCCTGGTGGGGAGTGCTAAGTGTGGGAATGGTCTCAGCTACTTTCCTCTGGACCCTGAGTGGGCACACAAGCACCCAGACCCCAAGTGGGTGGCAGGCATCAGTCCCAAAAGTTTGGGTTCCAATTTTAGGCAGAGGCTGCTCGTTTGTCCTGACTGCCCAGACCCTAAATAATCACACAGAAACTGTATTAATTGTAACACTGTTTGGCCACTAGCTTAAGTGTATTTCTAGATATCTCTTACATCTTGCTTAACCCATTTCTATTATTTTATATTTTTAACCACCGAGGCATGTGGTTACTGGTAAGGTTCCTGGGTATCTGTTTCCTTTGATGGCTATATGGCCTCTCTCTGACTCCACCTACTTCTCTCTCTCTCTCTTCTCTATAGATATTATATATATATCTGTATCTATATATATATATATGTGGTGGTGTGTGTGTGTGTGTGTGTGTGTGTGTGTGTGTGTGTAATTCCAGCCCTGGCTATATTCTGCCACTGCTATAAGGCTCCACATGAGTAGTAAAACATATAGCATACATGAGGGGAATCCCACGTCAATTACCTGCCCTCAGACCTCTCATCCCTGATGGTTAGCCTTTTTTGTTCTTTTTTTCTGTTCTACTGAACTTATATATACATTCATTTATATTGTATACATATATCATTGCTAGATTCTGAGTATGCGAAACATGTAGATAGTTTCTTTCTGAGATTGTGATTCTTGCTTAGAATCATACAGCCTGGGTCCATTTTCCTGGACTGTTTTTTAACTCCTTTTTTTTTTTTTTTCGAATGGAGTAGTCGTCTTTCATACCACATTTTTCATTATCCATTCATCTCTTGCCAACCAGGTTGATTCAGATTTTTTGATATTACTGATAAAGCAACAATAAACATGAATGTGCAATATCTCTATGGTAAGGCACAGGACTTCTCTGGGTATGTGCCAGGAGTGAAATAGCTAGGTCATATGATAGTTCTATTTTTCATTTTTCGAGGACAATCTACAGACTGGACATCCAACAATGGCTGTATTAATTTGCAGCCCCACCAACAGTAAATAAGGGTCTCCTCTCTGTCCACAGCCTCCCCAGCATCTGTTGTCAGCTTTATGATTGACAGCCATTCTCCACTGGGGTGAGCTGGTATCTCAGAGTAGTTTAAATTTGTGTTTCCTGATAGCTAGGGATATTGAACACTTTTAAAAATAGTTTTTTTTGTTTCCAGACATGGTGGCACACACCTTTAATCCCAGCAATGGGGAGGCTGAAGCAGGTGAATCTCTGTGAGTTCACGACCAGCTTGGTCTACATGGTAAGTTCCAGCCAAAGCTACACAGTGAGCCCTTGTCTCTAAGGTACTGGCCATTCGTGCTGGCATTTCCCTTTTGGAAACTGTCTATTTGCTCTTTAGTGATTGGCAGTTTTATTTTCTTATTAATTAATTTCTGCAACTCTTTGTAAATTCTGGCCTGAACTGTGACTGGTAAGTGCGGTGATGAGGTGAAATGGAGTAGGAGGGCCGTCTGTCTGTGTGTTACTTTCGTTGGTCAAATAAAGAAACTGCCTTGGCCTCTTGATAGGACAGCAGCTTAGATAGGCGGGGTAGACCAAACAGAATAATGGGAGAAAGAAAGCAGAGTCAAGCAGACGCTATGAAGCTCCGGCCTGAGATGGATGTAGGTTAGAATCTTCCTGGTAAACTATGACATCGTGATGATACACAGATTACTAGATATGGGTTAATTAAGATGTGAGAGTTAGCCAAGAAGAGGCTGGAGCTAATGGGCCAGGCAGTGTTTAAATGAATACAGTTTCCGTGTAATTATTTCGGGGTATAAGCTTGCTAGCCAGGCGGCTGGGAGCGGGGCTGTGGGAGCATAGCGCCACCGTTCCCTCTACTGGTAAGGAATTTTTCTTCCATTCTGAAGGTTGTCTGTTAGTTCTGATAATTGTTTCCTCTGCTCTACATGAACGTTATTTTCCTGTAGTTCTGTTTGTTGTACTTGGGGTTAGTTCCTGTACTGCTGGTATCATTTTTAAAAAAGCTCTGAGCTGGGCAATGATGGCGCACAGCTTTAATCCCAGCACTTGGGAGGCAGAGGCAGGTGGTTTGAAGCCAGCCTAGTCTACAGAATGAGTTCCAGGACAGGCTCCAAAAAGCTACACAGAGAAACCCTATCTCTAAAATAAAAATGATAAAATAAATAAAAATTTTTAAAGCTCTGGCTGTACAGCCCTGACTGTCCTGGAACTTGTTATGTAGACCAGGCTGGCCTCAAAACTCACAAGATATCTGCCTGCTTACTATATCTGGGATTAGAAGCATGGCCAGTTTTGCCAGCTCCATTTGTTGACTAGGCTATCTTTTTTTTTCCAAATTGTGTTTTTGTCTTCTTTGTCAAATGTTAAGTGAGCATAGTTTTGCCACTATCCCCATTTCATCTGTCTGTCTGTTTCATTCCAGGACCAGCCTGTCTTTATCACTCTAGCTCTTATGGCATAATTGAAGTCAGGTGTTGTTATACCTCCAGCAGGTATGTTCTCACTCCCTAGGAGTACTTTAAACTAATTTGTAGTCTTCCATGGTCCCATGTGGCTCTTATATTGTTTTCTCTAGCCCATGAAGTATGACATGGGAATTTTGATATGTATTGCATTCATCCTATGTATTAATTTTTCAGTATATATCATTAAAATATTGATTATACCTATCAGAAATATGGAATGTTTCCCCTTTATTTAATATCTTCGGTGATTTCCTTTCTCAGTATCTTGAATTTTTAGGGTAGAGTTTCTTTCGTTTTTTTTTAAAAACTCATTTATTTATTTGTGTGTGTGTGTGTGTGTGTGTGTGTGTGTGTGTGTGTGTGTGTATGAGTACTCTGTCATGTACACCAGAAGAAGGAATCTGATCCCATTGTGAATGGTTGTGAGTCACCATTTGGTTGCTAGGAACTGAACTCAGGACCTGTGGCAGAGCAATTGAGAGCTCTTGATTACTGAGCCACTCTCTAGCCCCTGATGTAGGGGGTCTTCTGTCTATGTTACTTTCATTGGTTAATAAATAAACTACCTTGGCCTTTGATAGGCCAGCCCTCTAGGAGGGTGGAGTAGACAGAACTGAATTCTGGGAGGAAGAAGGCAGTGAGGCAGATGCCATAGCTCTCCTTTCCGAGATGGACGTAGGTTAGAATCTTCCCTGTAAGCCACCACCTTGTGGTGCTACACACATTAATAAAATGGGTTAATCAAGATGTGAGAGTTAGCCAGTAAGAGGTTAGAACTAATGGGCCAAGCAGTGTTTAAATGAATATAATTTGTGTGTTGTTATTTTTGGGTATAAAGCTAGCTGTGCGGGAGCTGGCAGGAACGCAGCCTGCCGCTCCTTCTACAAGCCTCAAGGTCTTTCACTCTTCAGCTAATATTCCTAAATACTTAATTTGGGGCAGAGATACTTTGAATGGGATTTCCCCCTAGTTTCTTTCTCTGAGGGTAGACAGACTGTTAGTGCAGATGAGCGTTGCTCTAGAGACAAGTGGAAAAACAAGAAGCAGGAGCTCGGGGACGCAGCCATGCAGTTTATAAGCAATGCGTCCTCAATTATAGTCTGAGAGACAGGGCTGGAGAGATGGCTCAGCGGTTTAAGAGCACTGACTGCTCTTCAGAGGAATTGGGTTCAATTCCCAGCACCCACATGGCAGCTCCTTGCTGTCTAGTACTCCAGTTCTAGGAGACCTGACACTCTCACATAGACAAACATGCAGGCAGAACACCAATACACATAAAATAATAAAAGTAAATTTAAAAATTCTGAGAGAAGGGGTTGGAGAGATGGCTCAGAGGTTAAGAGCATTGCCTGCTCTTCCAAAGGTCCTGAGTTCAATTCCCAGCAACCACATGGTGGCCCACAACCATCTGTAATGGGGTCTGGTGCCCTCTTCTGGCCTGCAGGCATACACACAGACAGAATATTGTATACATAATAAATAAATAAATATTAAAAAAATTCTGAGAGAAAGCTGATGCACACTCTTAATGCCAGCTAATCCTAGCACTTGGGAGTATGGAGCAGGTAGTTCTCTGTGGTTTTGAGGCCATCCTAGTCTACAGAACTAGTTCCAGGACAGCCATAGCTACAGGAACAAACCCTGTCTAGAAAAACAAAACAAACAAGAACCCCCCCAAGATATATGAAGTAATGTAATGATGAACCCTCAAGGCTTTCAGAAAACAAGCTACTAACCCTACACATAGTAGACAGCAAGAAATAATGCAGACTAGGGAAGAAGGTAATGAAATTGGGATTAAAAGGACAGTACACAAAATCAAAGAGGTGGTCCTTTGAAAAAGTTAGTAAGATAGACAACTTTTAGCTAATCTGACAAGAAGAGAAGTCAGAAGTTAATAAAATTGGAGGTCAAGGGTTGTCGCTACAGTGACCTCCAATGATTCCGAGCATCCTTAGAAATTACTGTGAGGGCTGGAGAAATGGCTCAGAGGTTAAGAGCATTGACGGATCTTCCAGAGGTCCTGAGTTCAATTCCCAGCAACCACATGGTGGCTAACAGCCATCTATAATGAGATCTGGTGCCCTCTTCTGGTGTGTGGGCACACATGGAAGCAGAATGTTGTATACATAATAAATAAATAAATTTAAAAAAGAAAGAAATTACTGTGAAAGACTGGACTCTGAAAAGCTGGATAACTAAGGAAATTTTCTCAACTCATATTATCTACGTAGATTAAGCCCTAAAGTTACAAAAAAAAAAACCTCAAAACAGAGCCGGGCGATTGTGGTGCACGCCTTTAATCCCAGCACTCGGGAGGCAGAGGCAGGCGGATCTCTTTGAGTTCGAGGCCAACCTGGGCTACAAGAGCTAGTTCCGGGACAGTCTCTAAAAGCTACAGAAGAAACCCTATTTCAACCCCCCCCCAAAAAAAACCCTCAAAACAGACCCTACAAGTGTGAGATTAAGCTGTTTATAAAAGCCTTTGCTCACAGGAAAGCCCAGGATCAGACAGATTCACTGCTGATTATTTATTTATTAGAAATTTCCACCTCCTCCCCCTGATTTTTATCAACCTTCCAAGGAGGACCTCCCACCAAGTCCTCTTAACTTGTTCCATAAGACAGAAAGTGAAAGCCGGGCTTGGTGACATACGCCTGTAGTCCTAGCACGTGGAAGACAGAAGCAAGCAGAACTCTGAGTTGGAGGTGCAGCCTGGTCTACATAGTGAGTTCCAGGACAGTCACAGCTGCATAGAGACGCCTTTCCTCAAAACAACAAACAGGAATACAAGGTGAAAGGATACTACTCAATTCCTTCTGTGGAGCTCGTGCGGCCTTGTTACCAGAACCAGATAACGACACTACGGAATATAGAATGCAAAGTATTTTTAAACTTGTTCTTCCTGTGTTTTCCCTGAGCTAGTTGAAATCTAGAAGTGCTATCAAGCTGATCTTACTTTTTCTAGCAAGGATATTTTAGATAGCTTTGTGTGTTTTCTATTGCATCTTTATTGGGACACATATAAGCTCTGGTTATTCTCCTTTTATAATTTAAAAACATTTTTCTTCTAATTTGAGATAGGTTTTTTTTTTTTTTTTTTTTTTTTTTTTTGGTTTTTCGAGACAGGGTTTCACTGTAGTTTTAGAGCCTGTCCTGGAACTAGCTCTTGTAGACCAGGCTGGCCTCGAACTTGCAGAGATCCGCCTGCCTCTGCCTCCCAAGTGCTGGGATTAAAGGCGTGCACCACCACCGCCCGGCTGAGATAGGTTTTTTTTTAAGATTTGTTATATATACCATGTTCTTCTGCCTGGCTGCAGGCCAGAAGAGGGCGACCAGATCATCATTACAGATGATTATGAAGCCACCTGTGGGTGCTGGGACTTGAACTCACCAGAACATCTGGAACGTGAGTCATCCTCAACTCCCGAGATAGAGTCTTATGTATATGCCCAGTTTAACCCTAAGAACTCCGCATTCCTCCTGATCTCTCCTGCCTACATCACCCAAGTGCTGGGACTACCAGCCGTATGCACAGGAGAACCCCGAGACACACCATAATTATCACCCTCATTGACCTCTCTCTTTTAGAACCAACCGTGTGAGCACAAGCACCAAGTCACAGCACTGTGTGAAGGTCAGAGGAGACTCATGGAGTCAGCTCTTCCTTTCACCATATGGGTCCTGAATCTAACTCAGTCGTTATGCTTGGTGGCCTTACCCACTGAGCCCTCCCTCTCCCTTGATGCTCAAAAGTGCTCCAGAGATACCCTTCCAAGTTGTCACTTGCATTAGTGTTTATCCTCCTGCCTCAGCTTCCCAAGCCCTGGGAATACAGGTGTGTGTCAGGCCCTGGCTTGCAATGCTTGCTTGTCTGGCACTGAGCTGTGACTTTTCCAGTTCTCCATGCACTTTATCTGCAGGTCTTTCCTCAAGTGTGTCATAGATGTGACCCCAGTCATCTGAGTCTCCGTCCTCTCTGCTGTGACAGGTCCCCAAGTCTGTCCTACTGAACAGGATGTGCAACTTGCTTTGACTGTCGCTTAGCTAGACTAAGAAACCCCTAGGGCATCAGAGCTACAGTCCTTTGGCTGTGTCTGCATGGGAGCTTCCAGAGAGAGCTGAGGGTGCAGTCTCGGCTCAGCCATGGGGGTGGGGTCCTGGACCAAATAAAAAGGGAGAAAGAAGCCAACTGAGCGCCACCATTGCCCCTTCTCTGCTTTCCGTTCTGTTGAGACAGGAGCCAATGGCCTTCTGCACCCATGCCTTCCCCACCAAGGTGGGCTGCATGCCCTGAGCCACAGGCACTGCTTCTTGTCAGGTATTTCATTATAGCATCAAGGGAGTAAGCTAATACAGAATACTAGTACCTGGGAAATGGGGTCTCTAGTGTGGCTTCCTGACCTGTGGCATTCCTAATCCCACTGGTTGAGATTAAGCACCACCCACCACAGTTTTAAAGCTAAATTTTGAAGCAAGCTTTAATAAAACACTGGTCGGGGGATGGATTCGGTCCAGGTCCATTACCTGGCGTTTCCCAGGAAATGGCCCAAGTCACATGAGTTGTTTTGCAGGGGTTAAGGAAGGCCAAACCCATCAATTTTCACCGGCATTGTCTCATGAGGTTCAATCAAGAGGCAAGAAGGGACACATCATGACAGATTTCCCTGCCCCCCCCCCACATCCTTTTTACTTCATTAATTCAAGGGCACATTCTCCGGTGGCAGATGGGGTTCAAAACAAGACTTATTTAGGGGCGGTTCTCTCCTGCCTTCCCAGTTCCCAAATAAACCACTCTGAGGGGCTTAATATTAATTAAAAACTATTTGGCCTATTGCTACAGGCTTATTTTTTAACTAGCTTCTACAACTGAAAAGGTAATATACTTCCATTATTCTATATTTTACCACAAGGCTTGTGGCTTGTTGCTTCACATCTTGCTTCCCCAGTGACTGCTGTCATCTCCCTGACTCTGCCTTCTTTTTCCCTTTGTCTTTGTTTGAATTTTTCACCTGGCTGTATTCTGCCTGGCTATTGGACAAATTAGCTTCTTTATTATCCAATAGTAATAAACCATATTTACACCATACAGAAGGGGATCCCACATCAGTACATAAGGTATCTAAAAGATAAGGCTTTATGTATATGATATTGAAATTTCTAAGATCAAAGATAAAAACACTGAAAGCAAACTGTGTTAAATCCGGGGAGTTGATTTTTGTTGTTTGTTTTGTTTTTGAGACAGGGCTATTCTGTGTAACCCTGGTTGTCCTGGAACTTACTGTAGATCAAGCTGGCCTCAAACTCACAGAGTTCCATCTGCTTCTGCCTCCTGGGCTCAAAGGCGTGTGCCGTTATACCCTGCCCTGGAGTTGGTCTTCATGGCTGAGAGCTGGGGATGCCCCTTGGTGTTTCTCTGTATGATTGTGTTCCATTCCGCTCTGATATAAATAATGCTGGTTTTTGAAAGAAAAAGAAATCAACAGAGTTCCTGGCTGCTCTTTATACAAGGACTGGCTTAAAGAACAAAATTGTATGTCTAATCAGGTTTTATTTAAGAGTGTTCAGCTTTTACTCAAGTTTTATGTAAATAATACACAGTAATTAAAAATACCAGACTGGTGGAAATGACCTGCTGTGTCTTCAGTAACCATAGTTGGAGGCCTCTATGGATATGGCCAGAGATATCCTCTTAAAATGTCCACTAAGTTCCAGGGGACTGTGGGGGCATCTCCTGAATTGTCCTATAACTGTGAGGAGGCACCTGTTCCCTTGTTCTGAGAGGGCATGGAGACCTCCTCCAGTGAACTATAACCTGTGCACGGTCTACAAAGAGGAGCATCAAGACAGGGAAATATTCCTCAATGCTTCTAAGAAGCACGGGCTTCTCCTCACATAGATGGAAAAACTGGGAAAGGAAGGTTAGCGCAGCAGAGGGTCCTCTCGAGTCTAAGTGACCCCTGAGGACAGATTCTAGCGGACCTGACAGAGTGTATTAGTTACTGTTCTGTTGCTGTGATAAGACACCATAACCAAGGCAACGTACAGAAAGGAGAATTTACTTGGAGCTTACAGTTCCAGAGGGAGAGGAGCCGTCACCACCACGGTGGGAAAACATGGCAGGCACCAGGCAAGCCTTGTCCATGTGTCTCTTGACAGCAATAGAACAATAGCCAGGACACTCTTGGTTCATAATAAACACTTGGTTAACTTGTCTATCAAGACGTACTTTATGCTGATATTCAGCTGTGCTGGGAATTAAGAAGTTTCTATTCAAAACAACCCCAAAGTATTCTTCCTTTAGGACCCTCCCACCCTCAGGAGGTTTCACTTTTCTGTAAGAAATCTGTCCACGCAAGCTCAGAATGGTGGCTTGGTGATGAGGTCAGTTCAGGCAGCTGGGGGCAGTAAGGGTCTCTCGCGGGAGGAGATGCTGCAGAGGAAGTGCTGGGTGGTAGAGGCGAAGGGGAGTCAGAGCTGCGCTGGGGTGGGTTGTTCAAGGTAAATGTCTGAAGACTTTAAAGGGAAAGAAGGCATGATGCATGAGATTGTTTCATGGGGAAAATCATGTGCTAGATGATACAGCACAGCACAGACCGAGGAACATACAAAACAGAACATAGCCCTGGGGAGACGCTTGGAGGGTAAAGTGTTTGCCCCGTGTGAGGACCCGTGTTCTAGTGGGGGGGTGGCCTGCCTGTGAGCCCAACACATGGGAAATGGAGACAGAATCCCTGGAGTGAG
Organism: Arvicola amphibius; assembly: GCF_903992535.2. Lineage (NCBI taxonomy): Eukaryota > Metazoa > Chordata > Mammalia > Rodentia > Cricetidae > Arvicola > Arvicola amphibius. The sequence goes on along the minus strand of NC_052060.1, from coordinate 5,974,657 downwards.
CTGGCTTGTCATCCTAGCTGCAACAGCAAGCTCCAGCTCCAGCCAGAGAACCTGTCTTCATATATAGGGTGAAGAGTGAACAGGGAAGAGACCCAGGATCAGTCTGGGCCTTACATGTATGTACACACACATGTACACATGCTTGAACACGCACACACATATACACACCACACTCATGTGCTTGAACATGCAGAATACACACACACATATATATATACACACCACACATATGCTTGATATGCACACATATACACACTACATGTACACATATGCCCAAAAACATTGACATATCTCAGGTTCCCTGTGGTAATACTTAGGTTTCCATGGCCATAAAGGGGGAGATGTTGGACATCACGGGCATCATGTTGGGATCACTGGCACAGACTAGTCACTACGACGTCCTGGAGTCTACTTCAGCCTTCTGCATGCAGAAAGTGGCAGAGGCTGAGGACTCGACCCCTCCTCCTCCATGACAGTGCTCTGAGGAGGACTCCACCCCTCCTCCTCCATGACAGTGCTCTGAGGAGGACTCCACCCTTCCTCCTCCTCCATGACAGTGCTCTGAGGAGGACTCCACCCTTCCTCCTCCTCCATGACAGTGCTCTGAGGAGGACTCCACCCCTCCTCCTCCATGACAGTGCTCTGAGGATAGGCGCAGCATTTTATTTCTTGGGGCTTCAAGAGCTCATTTAGGAAGAGCACAGTGACAACGAGCAACAGTCGTGAGATGCTACTCAGCAGATCTCACTAGTCTCAGTGTGGCCTTGGAGAGTGGGGGCCAAGCGAGCAGAGTGAAGCCAAGCTCCTCAGAGAGGGCTCAGAACATAGAGGAGGGGCTTTGGGGCGAGCCTTCAGATCCAGATGTCAGAACTGCAGTCACCCCCTGGGTACCGAAGCTCATGAGCCAGTGCTGGACCAAGGGGCTACCTTCCCGAAGTCCACCAGGAAAGTTGGGGTTCAACTTGAGCCCTCCATTTTTACAGTGTCTACATCAATTTGCAGCATCACGGAAGCTTCCCTGGAAGAGGAGGAAAGGGTGAGAGGTGACAATGTGACCAGCACCCCCACCCCAAGATTTGGTGAGGATAATGGGTTCCTGGGAGGGGCAGGGCCCACATGGGCCATCTGTCTGGTAGGGCACAGGTGGAGTTCTGAGGTTGTCTTCAGAGGCCACGCGATCCTTCTGGAGGCCTGGTGGAGAGGTGACGCTTGGACACTGCCGCCTCACCTGATGAGGTCGGGGTAAAACTGCTTGTCCCAGGCGCTGTACAGTGACGATGGGGTGACGTACAGACGCTTCCCATCCAAGCTGAGCTGGATCATCTGAGGGGCCTCCAGGGACCTCGTTTTCCCTGGGAAACAAGAGGTCAGACTCCAAGGGACACACGGATTGACTAAGGGGCTGGCACATCGCCTGGGTCCCAGCGCATCCCCCCCAGATTCTCCTGGAGCATGGATCTGAGGGGCCAGTGAGGCCAGGGCGATGTTCTCACCTTAACCACTAGGGGCTCCGCTGACTCTTTAACTCTTGGTCCTCCAGCACCTCCACAGGGCCTCCTTGACAATGCTGCCCCAAGGAAGATCTGGGTTCAGGGTGCAGAGGACAAAAGGGGGCAACAGTGAGAGATACAGTGACGATTAATGTCCACATCAACCTCACAGGTCTTGGAATCAGCGAGGACACACATGCCCTGGAGTAGTGTCTGTCTGTGGGCATTTCAGAGAGCTCTAATTAGGAGGGAAGATGCACCCTGAGCAGGAGTTGGGTCAGATTCCAGAGCAAATAAAGGGGGAAGACAAGCTGAGTCCCCGCATCCAACTCTCCCCCTCTGTGACCGCACTGTGATGTGACCAGCTGCCTCCCGTGCTGCCGCCGCAACCTTCTGGACTACGATGGACTCTGCCCCTGCTCAGAGGCCTGAGCTGGGATAAACCTCTCCTTCCTTTGTTTCTGCGGGATATTTCATCACAGAAGAGTAACTCATACAGGTGTGGACATTACAGAAGAGCTGTTTCTCCTTGACTTAGAATCGTGTGTGTGTGTGTGTTGTGTCTGTTGTATGTGATAGCATGTGTGTGAGTATGTGTGTGTGTCCTGTGTGTGATAGCGTGTGTGTGTGTGATAGCGTGTGTGTGTTGTGTGTTAGCAGCTCACCATGGAACTCTGGCTTCCCTGAAACTCACTATGTAGACCAGGCTGGCCTCAAACTCACATCCACTTCCTTCTGTCTCAAAGGTGTGCTCCTCCACACCCAGCTAGCATCCCTTTAGTTTCAGACTCGTTCCCTGTGCTCAGCCAGGACTCTACAGTCCTGAGCCTGTACTTTGGCTCACATTTTTGCTTTTCCTGCTCCTCCCTTATCTCCCCAGAGAACCTTCCCATCCTCTCCACCTTGCCCAGACTCCTCCACTAGTGCCCCTACCTGCCCAGCAAGGCGTGGTTTCTGTGGGTTAGAGATGTCATACTGGCGAATGTCCCCATGCAGCCAGTTGCTGAAGTAGAGGAAGCGGTCATCCAGGGACAGCAGGATGTCAGTGATCAAACCTAAGGAGTGGGTGGAGGGGCTTTTAAGGAGTCTCCTCTCCCCAGGCCAGGACCCCACCTGCTGACTCCACCCTCTCCCGGAACTCACCTGGCATTTCGGGCAGCAGCCAGCCCTTCACTTTCTTGGAGGGCACCTGGATCACCTTCTCCACTGACCAGGTGCCTCCCTACATTGGGGAAGGGAGGCAGGAAGTGGGCTGAGAACTGTGGACAGGGAGGGAGCAGACACTGGGCCTTGTGGCTAGGGTCTCCTTCTCTGCAAGCCCCTAACGCAAGGAGCATGACTGCTTCACCATGGCCCTGCCATTGCTTGTCAGAGTGCCTGACAGAGATGCTCACTATGTACACTTTTTTGTTTTGCTTTTTGAGACAGTCCCATGTAGTCCACGCTGGCCTCAACACCTGTTCCCCCGGCCTCCACTTTCCAAGTGCTGGGGTCACGTGTGTGCCACAGGACCACCTTAGGTTTTGAATGAATGTATCTATATGGCCACTGATGCTTCAAGCGTCCCTATCAAAAGTCATGCTGAAATGTAATTACCATTGTGAGGAATTAAGAGGTGGAACCTTAACTGGGTTTTTGAGAAAAGGTCTCACTATGTAGAAGAGGCTGGCCTTGAACCTGCAATCTTTCTGCCACCACATCCCAAGTGCTGGAGTTACAGGTGTGAGCCATTCTGACTGGCTAGGTGGGACCTTTTGGTATTGTTTATTGCTTTATTTAGCTTTTATTTTGTTTTATACGTATGAGTGTTTTGCCTGCATGTATGTCTGTGTACCACACGTGTTCATGGTACCTTTGGAGGCCAGAAAAGAACTTGTGTCCCTGAAACTGAGTAAGTAACAGGCAGTTGTGAGCTGCCACGTGGTTGCTGGGAATTTAACCCAGGTCTTCTGGAAGAATGGCGAATGCTCTGAACTGCTGAGCCGTCTCTTTGGCCCCTGTTTATTTAATGAGACAGGGTTTCACTACATGGCCTTGACTGTCCTTGAACTTGCTACATAGACCAGGCTGGCTGCCGCTTCAGAGATCTGTCTGCCTCTGCCTCTGCCTCTGCCTCCCAAGTGGGGGGATAAAAGCATGTGCCACCACCTGGGGACAAGTGGGACCTTGAAGTGATTAAGTCAGAGCTCACGGAGGATGGGTTCACCTATGAGAGTATCATGGTTATCTTGAAAATGTGTTCATTTATAAAGTCCATTTGTCTCTTGCATAGGGCTCTCTCATCCCGAACCACAAGGAAACCTTTCCCAGAAGCCATTCCTCAACCCTGGAAGGCCTAACTTGAGTCCTATGAGCTATCTATTCCTCATCACTGTCCCGCCTGTGATACTCAGTTGCTCAGTTATAGCAACAGAAAACAGACTTAGGCAAGGTGGAAATCAGTCTGGCCCAGAGAGAAGAGAGGCCAGCCACATATCAGCATTTCTTCCTGGGAAGCCTTAGGCTGGTGGGACCAACAAATGTGGACGCTGAAGACTGGGAGGAAGTCCTGAGGAGACTCGTATGTGTGTGTGTGTGCGTGTGTGTGTGGGGGGGATGTTTGGGAGGAAGTCCTGAGGAGACTCGTGTGTGTGTGTGTGTGTGTGTGCGTGTGGGGGGGGGGATGTTTGGGAGGAGGTCCTGAGGAGACTCCTGTGTGTGTGGTGGGGGGGACTCAGACTTACCTCATTCTTGTAGAACCGCTGGATGTTGGAGCTGAGGGTGCAACCTACAAAGCCCTGGGTGGCATCTGGGTCATGCAGGAAGCGGACCTCCAGGGGGATGAGCCCATCCTTCATTTTTAGGGTCTGGATAACCTCACGACGCTGCCAGTCCCACACATGTAAGTGGCTCCCATACAACCCTGAGATGGGAGGGGACAGGGACCAGAGGCTGGGGTCAGAAAGGATGCGAGGGCACAGGGAGAGGCAGGGCACCGACTAGGATGGAGAGCTGGAAGTGGGCACCGAGGACGCTTGAGCTGGGTGAGCACTCTGCACCTGGCATGACTTAGCCTGTTAAGAGTTGGCCCTGGTGCTGGTTAGAGACCTGAAAGCTGGCGGGGGTGGGGATGGGGTGGGGGGCGGTGAGCCAATGCTCCTGACAGACGAAAGAGTATTCTCACCGGCCTCCACGTGAGCAGGGTTGAAACCATCTTTGAAGACGTTGGGAGCGGCCCACTCAGAGCTGATCATGACATTGTGTCGTGGTTGGTACCAGAAGTCATAACCCATAGGAGCAGCCCCTCCAGGCTTCTCCCACGTGCCTTTCACCTCGAAGGTCTCCCCATCAAGCAGCACAAAACCCCCTGAGCAGGGAATAAAAAGAGAAAGGGAACTTGGGTAGAGGCGGTGAGCTATTGCTGTCTTTCCCACCCAGCTGGCCAGATCCTTGAATTCAGATGCCCGCGTGTCTGTTTCAGAGATGGCAGGTGTGAGGTAGGGCCCCTTACTCTGTGTGCTCCCTCTTAGCAACGTTTGCTTCCCTTAGAACTCTGGGGAAATGTCCTCCCCCTGGACAGAGAGCTCTGGGACTTGGCCCCTTAAGCATCATTTGCCCAGGCTGCCACAGCTCCAGTGGTGTTCTCCCCACAGGCTAAGTGTCCTCGTCAGGGGAAGAGTCCCAGGCAGCCACAGGTGGAGCTCCAGTCACGGACGCCAGCTGTGCTCTGTGGGCTCAGTACTTTTTCTCCCGCCCTTCCTCCTCTCCTCCTCTCTTTCCCTTGGCCCCCCTCTCTCTCCTCTCTTTCTTGTGACAGGTTTTTTTCTCTATGTAGTCTTGGCTGTCCTAAAACTCACTATGCAGTCCCACGCTAGCCTCAAACTCGCAGAGATCTTACTGCCTCTGCCTCCCTAGTTCTATGATTAAAGGTGTACATCACTGTGTTCACATATATTTTTCTAAAATCTTACACACACACACACACACACACACACACACACACCCCAAGCCAAATACTGTGAGGTTTGCTCATGAATTCACAAAGGCAGGCAGGCATTACATGATGTATTTGCTAGGTTTGTGTGTGTGTTCATATTTTCATGGCTATAAAGATATGACTATGCCTTCTAGCAAACTCGGCAGTCACAGCTCATCTTGTGTGAGTGTCTGTGTGTTGTGAATGTAAGTGTGTGCATGTGTGATTGATTGTACTGGGGGTTGAACCTGAGACCTCAATGATAGGCAAGTGCTCTATCACTGGGGTGTTTCTCCAGCTTCTTATTTGTATTTTGAGACAGGTCTTGCTAAGATTCCCAGACAGGCCTTGAGCTTGTGATCTTTCTACCACAGCCTAAAGTATCTGGCATTATCTCCTGCATCAGCAGATCCAGCTGAGCCTCGTCCCTGTAGGAATAGTCGAGACAACTGATATCACTTGCTGACGTTTTAGACACTGGGTGGGACTCAGCCAGCCAGTTCTCCCTGGCCCCTCACTCCATTGCTCCCCGGGCTTTGGACATGATCCTACACAGACAGATGTTTCCCATGCCTCTTATCTGCTATGGTTTTGCCAAGTCCACAGTGCCAGCAGGTACCTTTAGCATTACCCTGGGGGTCCCCCAAGGTGCTGATCATCACCTCTCCGCTGGCCAGGCAGTGGCTGGTGTGCAGATTGCCCACGTTGCACTTGGAGTGGATTTCACTGGGTTCAATGACCTGGAGAAGGTGAGGAGTGGGGTCTGACTTTACAGAGCCAGGAGTCTCCACCCCCTCCTCCCATTCTCCCTGCTTTGTCTGTGAACCCTGTTTTCTTTTCTTCTCCCTGAGGGAAGACAGCAGGGATTCAATCTGGTAACTCAGAGAGCAGCAACAGAAAGGCAGGAAAGCCATCACTAAATCCTCAGTCAGAGAACATCAACCTTCCCCATCTCTTGAAGGCACTCCAGCACCTGGGGCCCCTCCCATGCTAGTGTTAGCTCTGCATCCTCAGCAGCCAGCTGTGAGCATCTGGTGCAGAGGGCTTGTCCAATGCAGTGTTGAGAGGAAGGCCTGGAGCTCCTGCCTGAGGAAGCCTTGAGCTCCTAGCTGGGTGGGGGAAGACGGGTCTCTCCTCCCCCTCAAGAAGAAGCCTCCTCTTCTGGCACCCAGTCCACACTGCTGGATGGTGCCAGCCCAGCAGGCTCGGGTAACTTCTGAGGTCTCCCCTCCCTGCTGCTGAGCCAGACCCCGTATAAGAGCTGGAGGCAGCTGGTCCAGAGACTGGTGGGCCAGCAGGTGCAAGGGTCTCCAGCCACAAGGACAGAGCACTTGCCTTGTGCAACTTCGGGGCACGAGGGTCAGAACCCACGTCCACCACGTAGACTCGGGAGGAGATGAGACTGGGTAGCATGAGCTTGGTGCGGGACTTGGTGTTGTCCCCAAAGCAGCTACTGCAAGTGTTCCATCCCGAGTGGTGCAGCTCATCCTTCAGGTAGGGCATGGGCAGCCTGTGGATGACCTGGGTGCAGAGGGGCAGGAAGTGCTGCTTACCCAGGCTGTGCCTCTCTAGACTCCCTTTGGGCTTGGAGCCCAGCACAGGCCGGGTTCCAGCTCAGCACCCTGGGCAGTGAAGAGCTTCCAATGCCATTCCAAGGGGGGATAAAGAAGGGTGGAGTTAGGGAACCAGAGCTGCACTGGGAGTCTTAGGGGAGCCAGCGACCATACCTCACCTCACCTGACTGTAATGGGGAGACTTTGGGTCAACATCCACAGTGGCCAAATAATCTGGGGCCTCGATGCCAGTGTTTCGGTAAATACAGGGCAGGTAGACAATCTCCTCCCGGGGTCCTGGGGAGTTGAGAGGGGGTTATGGTAATGAGCTGGGCAGAGGCAGCCCGGGGTGAGCTAAAGGGCTAAGGCTAGGCCTGAAGTCCTCAACCCTACCATAGAGTCAGCAGAGGATGCTGGCTCACACACACGTTACCTTTCATGGCCTCACCAGGGGTAGGGTAGCCTGGGCCACACTTTCCGCATTTTGTGGCTGTGGAAACAATGGGAGTGTGTTAGCTGGAGCCTTTCTGGAGCGTGCAGTCTCCCTCTCTCCAGCTGTGACGCACACCTGGCATACGAGGGCCGACCCACTGTGGCCTGGATCCTCTCTCCAGCCTCACCACGTTGGCCTTTCCATCCCCATCCCCCAGCTCTGATGGGTGTGAAGCTGTGGTGAGAGAGTGGAGTCACATGACTTGGACGTGGACAGACACTCTGGCAGGGTGGCAAGCATTTGGACAGTGGCTGTGTGCCTAAGAGTTATGACATTGACTTTCATTCCATCTCAGCCCTCCTGGCTGGTCATAGGAATGTGGGAAAATTATCTAACTCAGTGTCGACTTCATCTGTGAAAAGCAGGTAACGAGAGGCACAGTGGGCTGGGCATTGTGACCACAACTATAGGAGCAAAAGCTGGAGGGACAGGAGTTCAAGACTAGCCTTGATATACAGCAGAAAACTGAGTAGGGGCGCATGCCTTTAACCCCAGTATTGGGGAGGTAGAGGCAAGCGGATCTCTTTGAGTTCAAGGCCAGCCTGGTCCACCTAGTTTTGGGACAGCCAGGGATACGCAGAGAGACCCTTTCTTAAAACAACAAACAAGCAAAACTGAATTAGGGCAGCTGGAGAAATGGCTCAACGGTTAAGTCCCCACCAGGCCACTCACATTCACCTGGACGGTCAGCTCTAGGGAGGTCAGATGCCTCTGACCCCTGTGCACAGCTTTACTCAACAGCAGCCCACAACAGAGAACCAGCTGCCTGTCCTTGGGCACTGGCCTAGCCACCACAGCTGCAGGGTGAGGCCCTCCTGACCCTCCAGTTACCAGGTTCACAGGACAGCCACCAGGATTCCAGCCAGAGAGCCTGGGCCAGACCTTGGAGGACTGGAATTGGGAAGGGGCTGATGTAGATGGAAAGAAATCCTGGCCTGGAGTTCACAAGAGCTGGGCTCTCCCTCCTGCCCTGACCCAGGGCCTCAAGGGAGGCAGGAGAGGGGTTGGAGAGATGGCTCAGCGGTTAAGAGCAATGGCTGCTCCCAGAGAACCCAGATTTGAGTCCCAGCACCCACGTGGTACCTAAGAACTGTCTATAACTGCAGCTCCAGGGCATCTGGCACCCTCTTCTGGCCTCCTCGGGCATATGGTATACATGTGTGTACACAGACGCCAGCCACACATCCAGACACACAAAATCAAAACACTAAGAAAACAGTAAGAAGCAGTCAAGTCCAAAGCAAAGCCTGCTGCTGCCTGGGAGCCCCATGTCTGGAGAGCACAGAAGTAGGGAGGCAGCGACAGCCCTGTAGAATCCAGAAACCTGGCTTCATCTGGAAATTCTTACCATGTAGCTCAGGTTGGCCTCCAACTCACCAAGATCCTTCTGCCTCAGCCTCCTGAGTACTGGGTTATGCCCATGAGCCACCACCCATATTTGGGGAAGGTGAAGAGAATCAATAAAAAGCATATTTGAAGCCCAGCACTCCTGAGGCATAGGCAGGAGGATTTCTCTGAGTTCAAGGTCAGCCTGATCTACATAATGAATTCCATACTCAAAAAAACCACACACAGAAACAAAACCCCAACAAAACAACAACAACAAAATAGGGGAGCTCATTTGGGGACTGGACAGGTGGCTCAGGGGTTAAGAGCATTTGCTGTTCTTGCAGAGGACCATATGGTTCTTAGCACCCACATGGCACTCACAGCTGTCTGACACCTGGCCTCCATGGTCCCGGGACACGTCTGTGCCGCACATATATACACATAGGCAAACACTCATAAAATAACAACATCTTTAAAAGAGGAAAGACATGGAGGAGGGTTGTCCCGCTATCCCAGGGTTTGGCTCCAGGCTGCTAGGTTGTCTTTCTTTGTAGGGTATCCTCCAGTCCTAAGCATCTCCAGCAAGGTCTCTGGCATTCTGAGTTTGGGGAACTCAGGGAAAGTTCAAGTGGGTTTCCTCTGCCAGGCTGGCCATTGGGAAGGGCCAGCTGCAGGGGACCTCAGCATTCCCTCCCAAACCCGAGCCTCAGCCTGACTGCAGGAGCTCACAGGCAAAAGGATGAGAGCTGTGGGACTCAGGAGGGGCTGAAGCAGCTCCTCAGTGGGCTCCTGTGGCCGCCCTGACCTCCCAATGCACTGGTGATATGGAGCAGCTTGAGAGGTCTGGGCTGTGAGGCTGTTCTGTGCCTCCCCAACAAGAGACAGACCCAGTGTCTGTTTGCTAAGGTGACAGATATTGTCACAGAGATATTGGGGCTCTTCCCAAGAATCCCCACTCCCCTTAGAGTTTCTCAGTTAGAAAGAGGCTCCTCTGCCCCGTCCCTTGCTCTCTACCCCTGCTCCTGTCCACCTCTCCTGTCCACTGCCCTTGCCCCTGCCTCTGTCTCCTGCCCCTGCCACCTACCCCTACCCTGTCTGCTGCCCCCGCCCCCAGCCCCTCTCTGCAGAGGCTGGGCAGGATTCCCAAGGACCACTTCTGCAGTTCCTCCCTGCTCCTTCCTCAGAACTTGAGCTGGACTGAGAAGCAGGAATGCCTGAGTGTGAGCTGCGTATGCGCATGCCTGCAGGGTAGAGAGAGAGTCCAGTTCTTTCTTCACTGCCCTCTCCAGTTTTGAGTCATTTCCTGGAGGAAGAAGGACCCTCTAATCTTGGGGTGAACTAGCCACGGCTTTGAGAAGCCCCTTTTCTTACCCATGCTGTTGGCTGACACTCTGGTCCTGCAGGATTTGCCAGGAATGGGCAGAGCTTGCCAGAGACCAATGCTGGCGCTGGAGGCAGACTGCACAGGGAAGGGGCAAAGGGAGGGAATTTATGCAACCAATTGGGGGAGAGGTGGGGCAAGGGGAGGGACCTGGCTGCCGTCCAGGGTACACTATACAGGGCTGCTGGCCAGGATGCTATCAAGTGGCCTGGCCATTCAAGTTACAGGGTGTGTGGTGTGTGAGTGTGAGTGTGTGTATGTGTGTGTGTACACACGTAAATACATCCGTGCCGTTAGTGGGTACCTATGTATGTATTAAGTTTGTGTGCCTGTGTAACATTCTCCTGTGGGTTCCCACGCATGTACCTTTATGTTGGTGTCTGCGTGGGTGTGAGTTGGTGTGTGCCTGTGTCTGGATGTGTACATGCTTGTGTGTGTCCACGTGAGCAGATACCATGTGAGGGATGTGTTTATATGTCTGCAGTCACATGTTCCTGTACTTTCAAATGCTCATCTATGTGTTTGGCCCTGTCTGTGGACATTTTGGGGTACCCAGGGCTGTGGACCTGTTTGTTCCTACTTCTACATCCAAGGCCAGCTTTCTCTTAAGATCGTCCTCTTTGTCCAGACTTCCGTGCTCCAAAAGGCACATTCTTGCTCACCCAGACCCCTCGCCCATGTCTTCCCGCAGCAGCTGCCCAACAGAGCCAAGGTGAGAGAGGGAGCCTAGGTTCCACTTTTCCCAGGGCTGCTTCTGAGACTTGAGCTTAGCAGTGGGAGAAAGCCCAGTGGCTGTTATAACTGCCAATTACCCTCATAACCTCAGGAGGTGAGAGTGGACTTCCTCCCACCAGTCTGAGGATAGGTCCTCTGAGGGCTGCATGCAGGGTCAGAAAGAGGTCACCAGATGCTGCTGTCCCCAACTGGCCTGTGACAGAAAACACTCTGGGGCACTGCCTGTCGTGGGGTGGGTCCTCTAGCTTGAAGTGCAAGTGTCTCCTCAGGTAGTTAACCCTGTGGCTGTGACATGCAAGGGACAGGCACCCCACCACTGCTTGCTGAGAAACTCTTAATGGCTCCTCAAAGCAGCCTTGAGGCCTGACCCTGTTACCCCTTCTGGGACTGCCCTCCATCCTAGAAAGCTGGTGTCTGAAGGACTACAGCAGAGAGGTCCAAGTGGTCTCCACTATGGAGCCAGGGGCTCCGTCTCTCCTCAGCATGAGCTGTCTGCGCAGGGAAACCCCTGTCCACACACTTCAGGGAATCTGGTATCTGCAGAGGCCACTTTCATCTTAGATGAAAGCTGTGGGGTGAGGTGACATTTGGACTCAGGGTCACCAGCAGAGATAGCTGTAGGGACAGTTAGAAGGGAAGACAGCCTCTATGGGGAGGACCAGAGCTGAGGTGACGGAGGCCTTGTAAGCCATCTTTCACTTCTGAAGGAAGAAGCTAGAGTCCAACTGAGAGGCCTGAGAGGAATTTCTCTGGACTAATTCACCATGCATATGTATGGGATGTAAATCCATGGCATGGAAGGAAAGGGGGAGAGGAAGGAAGCGGGTGGGGTGGGTCAAATAGGCTCAGTGCACCAGTGCACTCCCATCTGTCCTTCGGATTCTTAGCAGAAAGTTTATGTACCCACCAAGAATGTTCCTCTGACTAACTGTGGCATTGTACAACTGTAATCCCAACAAGAAGTCAGAGGCCAACCTGGTCTACATAGTAAGTACCAGGCTAGACCTTCTGTGCCTTCAAGGCATAAGCTTCCAAACCTGGACTTTCCAAAAGTTAATTTAAAAAGATTTAAGTAGGAGCTGGGGATATAATTAAGTATTTGAGATCACTTGCTGCTCTTGCAGAGGAGGTTCAGTTCCCAGCAACCCACAATGGATGACTCACAACCACCTTTAACTCAAATTCCAGGGATCCAAATGCTCTCTACTGGCCTCCACAGGCACATGATGCACACATATACATAAAGTAAATACGTAAATATTTTTCAAAATGACTTAAGGGGGTGAAGAATATCAACACAAACGTCACTGAACCCCTCTTGGCTCTCTGTCCTGTCGTCTTTACCATTCACAACCAGACAGACAGACAGCAAAGCTGGCCTAGTGTGTGCACCTTCCCCGGGGCTGCTTCCATGCTTTTGCCAACTCTCTGCCCTCCACACTCCTCTACGAGGCCTGCCTCCTCTTCCTGAGGATTCTCTCACTTCCTCTTTACTCTCCAAGCTGGAGAGTAAACAGTTTTCCTGCTGCTGGCAGCAGATCCCAGGAACTGCTTCTCAGGGGCGGAAGGGCTCCGTCCCCAATCTCTAGCCCAGCCAGTCTGCTGGAGCAAGCAGTAGTCACCGCGAGTGGTGGTGTCTAGAGGTAGCGCAGGTCTTCAAGACAGAGGATCCCCACCCTGGTCCTCCCCAGTCAATAATTCCAAAAGAGGCACTAGGGATTGTTTGTCCTTGAGTCTGTTTTGACAACAGTTCTTTCAAAGCCCTGCACTCCGACCTGGCTGCTCTTGGCAGTGTCTCCATGGCACCACTAACGTCTGCCTTCTGTTTCTCATTGACCTCTTACTTGAGAGCTGAGGAGTTGTTTTAGAGGAAGTTGTCCCAGTCCAGGGAGAGGCAGTCAAGGGAGAGAAGCCAGCTGCTAACAGGACTATCCCGGGCTTCCGGAGTTGGGATGGAACGACCTTTTCCGGGGCTGCAGGGCCTACTAATTTTGCTCTTCAGGAACTGAAAAGCTACCTCCCCTGTCTGGTTGCCCTTCTGTAACCAGAAGCTAACCAGACTGATTGAGTCTTCATAGCGAATGGTGGTGGCTAGGGGGTGCCCAAAGCTGACCTGTATGCGGCCACCACGCCAGTGCCCCGTCCCACAGTAGTGTGCACGGAAGGCCAGGGGATGGGCCAGCATTTGTGTCTGTTGATTCCAACCCCAGGCCATGGCAGCTTTGGAGGACGCAGAGGGTGTAGCTAATACTGCTCACGTTCTTTGGCCCTGGGTTGGGAGAACAGGAAGTGGAGGCCCTGACTTGGGGGCACTCTGCAGGAGGTCAGGCTGCTCTTGGTGCACCCCTTCCCACCCATCTTCAGCCAGATTCTTTGGGCCCATTAAACAGGCCTCAAGATCTCTGATGGCTGAGATGGGAAAATGTTGAAAAACAAAACCAAGTTAAACCCAGTGAAGGGAAGGGAGAGAATGCTGCTCTCGCCTGGGTGCAGACCTGCAGGCTCACGAGTGCTGAGGATCATGAGTTAGGGTCTGGAAAGGATGGTGGCTGTTCTCAGTTGTCAACTTGACTACTTCTGCAGTTAACTAAAGTCCAAAAGTGGAGGGGCACACCTGTGAGGGACTTTTACTAAATTTGAAGCAGGCAGATTCACTTATAATCCAGATGTTTGCGGTGGAAAGACCTGCCTTTAATCTAGATTTTTTTGAGGTGGGAAGACCCACCACTAATCTGGGCCAAGCTTTTAGCTGAAAGTTCATAGAAGGATAGGGAAGAAGGAGCTTTGTTTCTTTGCTTATTCGCTCTCTTTTGGGTCCTAGACTGCATTAAAATGGAGAAAGCTAGAGGCCAAACCTTCATTGCTGTCTTCTTCCTAAACACAAGTGCAATGTGACAAATTATCTCAAACGTCTGTCACCTTGACTTCCCTGCCATATTTCTTTATTTTTTTAAAGATTTATGTTATGTGTATGAATATTTATCTGCATATATTATATGTGGTAGTTTGAAAGAAAATGATCCTCCAAAGGGAGTGGCATTGTTAGGAGGTGTGGCTTCATTGGTATAGGTATGGCCTTGGAGGAAGTGTGTCACTGTGGAGGTGGGCTTTGAGGTCTCTTTTGCTCAAACTATACCTAGTGAGACAATTCACTTCCTATTGCTTATGGATCAAAATGTATTTCTGGTTGTCCTGGAACTTGCTTTGTAGACCATGCTGGCCTCAAATTCAGAGATCCACCTGTCTCTGCCTCCCAACTGCAGGACTTAAAGGCATGCACCATTGCACCTAGGCCTCTCTTTCCCTTTAAGTAAATTAACTAGTTAATTAATTAATTTCTGAGGCAGGGTTTCTCAGAAATCTCAGAACTTACCATGTAGACCAGGCTGGCTTTGAACTCAGAGATCTGCTTGCCTCTGTCTGCCAAGTACCGGGGTTAAAGGCAAGTGCTACCACCACCCAGCTTGATTGATTTATTTCTATTTCATGTGCATTGGTGTTTTGCCTGCATGTATGTCTGAGTGAAAGTCTTAATTCCCTGGCACTGGAATTACAGACAGTTGTGGGCTTCCATGTGGGCGCTGGGAATTAAATCTGGTCCTCTGACGTGCAGCCATTGCTCTTCATCACTGAATCGTCTTTCTAGACCAAACCTTCCATTCTCAAGCTGCCTTTGGCAGAGTATTTGTCGTAACAGGAGAGTAAGTAAGGCACCTTGTAAGAGTGAGGGTCTGAGTTTGCTCCCCAGCACTGAAAAAAAAGCCAACATCAAGCTGTACCTTCATACAAAGGTGCACACATATGACCACACGTACACATGAACACTCACACATGCAACAGGATACAGGGAGAAAAAGGACTAATTGGCTTGCATCAGCCCATTTAGTCTTTGCTATAGCGTGTAGATAATCTTAACATTGTCTGTGAGGAATATAAGGCCCCTGACAGGGTCAAGGTCATGGGCAGATTGCTGAGCAGGATAGCCACCAGCTTCTCTGACCCCGGGGCCACACAGTTCTTGCAGCCGGACATGCTGTGTTTCCTTCGCTTCATTGGTTTGGGGGGAGCAGAAGAGTGGGAGGTGGGAGATCCTGAAAGAATACTAGAACCACACGGGTTTGTTTCTTTCTCTGTCCCAGGACAGATAGCCTGATACACCAAGAGGGGACAGAAGTGAAGAAGCAGTTGTGTACAGGACTGAGAAAGGAGACTCTCCTCATGGGTGGAGCAGTGAGGCCCAGGGACACACGGACACACACACACACACACACACACACTAGGAGAGAAACTAGAAGGATTCACAGCCAGGATAAGGGCATCTGTGCTGGCTAGTTTTATGTCAGCTTGACCCAAGCCAAAGTCACTGGAGAGGAGGTAATTGCCTCCTTAAAACTGTGCTGGGGGCAAGCCTGTAGGGCATTTTCTTAATTAGTGATTGATGGGGAAGGGCCCTGCCCATTGTGGGTGGTGCCATCCCTGGGCAGGGGGTCCTGGGTGCTATAAGAAAGCAGGTTGGGCAACCCATGAGCAGCAAGCAAACAAGCAGGAATCTTCCATGGCCAGTACATCAGCTCCTGCCTCCAGGATCCTGCCCTGTTTGAGTTCCTATCTTGGCTTCACTGGATGGACTGTAATTCAGGATAGTAGGCCAAATAAGCCCTTTTCTCTCCAGCTTGCTTTTGGTCACGGTGTTTCATTACAGCAATAGTGACTGTATCTAAGACAGCGTCAGAGCACCACGTCTGTAGGGTTGCCTACTGTGTAAACTGAGCAGAGTGCACACCAGTGTATGCAGAATGTAGAGGCTTGAGGCAGGCCTGGCTGGACAGGTGATCTTCCCCAGCTAAGCAGGTCTTGGGGCTCCATCCCCTTCATTTTTCCTCATATTGACAGACCGAGGACACACCCTCAGAGGAAGGGAGCAGTGGGACCAAACCTGTTCCCCCATGTGCTCAAGCACAGAAACTCGGTGGAAGACAGCATTTTTTTTAAATATTTATTTACTTATTTATTTTTTGACCTTACATTGACCTTGTTTTACCAGTTCACTCAGCTGTTCACATTCACCTTGTTTTTTTTCCTGAACAACAATGAGTTCATACCCTGGTGCTCAGAATAATACATAGGCTCAGAGAAAAGGAATAAAATTTCAAATGCTGCCCTCCTTCAGGCTCCCGTGAAAAGCGGGAACTCAGAAATGTCATCCCATCTGGCTATTACTGGCTCTTAAAACTCACCGTGTCCAGCGTCTTTCCTTGCTTTTAGGGCAGCCTCCTTTGCCCTCTGGGCTGAAGGCTTACTTCTGGGGTAGTAAATCTTCCAATTCCTAGTAGCGCACCGTGGCTTGGTTTATGCACTGAGCAGGGACTGTGGCCAAATGACTAAGGATGTGTTGTGAAAATCAATTGTTGGTGTGGGGAGATCGGCCAATCTGGTTAAACCCTTGTCATGCAAGTGAGGACCTGGTTTTGAATCTCTAGAACTTAGGTGAAGCTAGGAACCGTGATGCGTATCTTCAGTTCCAGTGCTTCTGAGGGGAGACGGGAGTGGAGCCTGGGCTGTTCTCAGAGGAGACGGGGCCCTAGGCTGTTCCTCAGGCAGTACCGAGGCACAAGAGACCCTTTCATAGGAGGTAGGTGAGCTTGTCCCTAGATTGTCTTCCAACTTCCAAAAAGGTTGACACACAAACACCCAAGTTCACACACATGAAATGTGGGCACACACACACACACACACACACACACACATACTCCTCATACACAAAAAACTAAGTAGAAGCAATTATTGGCCAGTATAACCCTGTGGTAGGTATATTATGTCTGAGGCACTGAGTTCAGTTCCCAGCACAGCACAAAACAGGGGTGAGAAAAGTTGTTTATTGGTGACCATTTCACCTCTACCCACAAATAAAGAGTTGTCATAAATGTTTATTTTTCATGTGTCAGTCATAATTTATAACATGACAGAAATTGTCATGAGGCTGTCACCCTGCTTATATTTAGATAGCCATATGAAGATTAATCTAGAGCCAGGTGCGGTGACTCAGGCCTGTCTAATTGAGGGACTGGAGAAGAGCAAGAGTCCTGGGTTAGCCTCATCTACAAAGGGTTTTTTTGTTTTGTGTTGTGTTTGTTTTCAAGACAGGGTTTCACTGTAGTTCTGGCTGTCCTGGAACTCACTTTGTAGAACAGGCTGGCTTTGAACTCAGAGCTCCACCTGCTTTTGCCTCCCGAGTGCTGGGATTAAAGCCCTGTGCAGTTTACACAGGGATTTTAAGACTAGCCCAGGCTACGTGAGACCCATCTTAAAAACAAACACACAAAACTCCTCAAACAAACAACAAAGATTAATCAGAACTGTATTTTGATATAGTAAGTGGAAAAATGTTCACTGTCTCTTTAATTATATATAGTCCTGCCTTTCTTTCTTTTTTCTTTTTCTTTTTTTTTTTTTTTTTTTTTTTTTTTTTTTTTTTTGTCTGTAACCGTAGCTGAAGATGACCTTAAACTTTTGATTCTCCTGCCTCCACTTCCCGAGTACTGGGATCATGATTGCGCTCAGATTTATTCACTGCTGGGGTGAAAACCAGGGCTTCCTGCATACCAGGCAAGCATTTCACACCTGAGCTACACCCCAGTGCTACAGATCTCATTTCAGTGGCAGTAAAGCATTGAAGGAATGCCACAGAAATGACTAAAGATTGTGTGCTAGGGTCTGATGTGCACAGACAAATGTGATAAATACCTTAAATGTCCTAGGCAGTGCCACAGAACAAATAGAAACCGCATGAAATGGGTTTAGTACCGTGTAACTCCACCTTTGATACTGGGCGGTCTTGCTCTTCATTGTCTTACCATTCAGGAGCTTGGGAAGTCAGTTACCAAATAATCTTACCAAGCAGGAGGCTTTGGACATCAGAACCTTTTATAGGAAGTCTAGCAATTATCTGGTCGTGGTGGAGAGTGACTGAGACCCCAGCACTTGGGAGGCAGAGGCAGGAGGCGTACTTCAAGATCGCTCTTGGGCACACGGTAAGTCCAGTCTGAGCTACACAAGACCCCATCTAAAAGCATAAAAGAGTTGGGTCTGGTGGCACAGACCTGTAATAATCTTAGTTGTTTGGGAGGCTGAGGCCAAGGATTGTGAATTCAAGATGAGCCTGGGCTACAGGATGAGTTCAAGGCTATCCTGGGCAACTTAGTAAAACCATGTCTTGAAATAAAAGTGAAAAAGAGGACCAGAGATACAGCTCAGTGGAATATACAAGGCTCTAGCCTCCCCAGTACCATCAGAAGAAGAAGGAAGAAAGAAGGAGTAGAAGAAGGAAGGAAGGAGGAGAAGGAAAGGAGAAGAAAAGAAGAGGAGGAGGAGGAGAAGAAAAGCTGGCAAGATGGCTCCTCAAACAAAGGTGCTCGCCACCCAAGACTCGTTTTTAGTTCAATCCCAGAAAAGACGGAAGGAGACCAAGGCCACAAAGTCCCCTCCGATTTTCACATCTGCACCCACACACATATTATGTACACACACAATACTGAATAGACACGTAAGGTTAACATCAGAATTCTAACACTGATCATCTACTCCCAGTCTTAGCGGTCAGAGTAGTACCAGGAAGGAAAAGTCAAATTCAGTGTTTGCTTTTAATTTTTTTATTTGAGCACATTATTTCTTGTGTAAATATTTTGGATTATGTCTCTTCAAGATAAAACTCTTGCCTCAGGGTGTAGCTCAATTGGAAGAATGTCTGTGTACAATTCCCAGTAACTCCCCTGGTATAGTGGGTGCTTACCTGAATTCCAGTACTTGAGAGTTCAAGGAGAAGGGTCAGGAGTTCAAGTTCATCCTCTGCTTCCTAGTGAGTTTGAGGCTAGCCTCAGCTATATGAGACCCTAGAGAGGAGGAGAATTCTTTTTTTGTTAGGCATGGTGTCTCATGCCTATAATCTCAATGCTCAGGAGGCTGAAGCAGGAGGCTTGCCCACGTGTTCAAGGCCAGCCTTGGCTACACAGTGAGAACCTGTCTCAAAAATACAACAACAAAAATACCCATTCTTTCAAAATCACAATACTGGGATTCTCAGCGTTCCGAGTCCCCCGCTGCTCTGCAGAGGGTCTTTATCTCTGTGTGCCTGTTGCATGTGTGTTTCCCCAAGTCCAATGAATGCTTTTCTTTAACTGTTAAAAAATTAGTAATAAATAAAATAAAATCATTCTTATCTAAACGAATACATTTTCCCTATGTTGTAGTAAGGAGGTCCGCCACCCGGCTAGCTTAACCCCCGAAATAACCATATGGAAATTGTATTAATTAGATTACTGCCTGGCCCATTATATCTAGCCTCTTTTTGGCTAATTTTTACATCTTGATTCAACCCATATCTAATAATCTGTGTAGAACCACGAGGCCGTGGCTTACCCAGAAAGATTCAGCATGTCTGACCCTGGTGACTTCATGGCGGCTCTCCCTCTGCTTGCCTTCTTCTTCCCAGAATTCTGCTCTGTCTACTCCACCCACCTAAGGGCTGCCCTATCAAAAGGCCAAGGCAGTTTCTTTATTCAACCAATGAAAGCAACACAAATAGAGAAGAACCTCCTACACCATCCCTACTGTGAGATATTCACTCTATCACTTGGTAAATCTCCTAAGACCCTGCTTTACTGTTTAAGTAAAGAGGGCGGGACTAACCCAGAAGTCAGTTCTGGGGCTCTACTTCTAGTGGGGGAGAAAGAGGGCATGCAGCGGTGCAGCCCAGGAGAGGAAGAGGTGCTTCAGACCGCAGGGACGCAAGCCTCAGGTAACCCAGGGTACCCTCCCTCCGACTCTCTTCCGGTGCCAATCCTGGCTCCAGAAGAGTTGAGACAAAGCAATAAAACAGCTTTTATGCAACAGTTTCTGGCTTCAGAGGAGCCCTTGGCTAGCACCCTCACAGTCAAGAGCACTTGGAGCGAAGAAATCTGTCTCCGGTAATGGTTAAATTAAGCCATCAAACTCCCCAATAAAGCTTCCATCTTGAACATGTTTCCAAGCTTAAAATATCCAAAGGAAAATAAAAACTCTTCTCTTTGGGACTGGGAAAACCTGTATTCCTGGAGTCCCGTGTATGCTGAGTCATTGTTTTCTGCTAAGCCTCAGGACGGGCAGGAACAAATCCCCTGCCCTCTGAGGATCCCTGGGCACCCTTCCTCACCTTGGCACCTACGCACTGCCTGAGAAGAGGGCAGGGATCCCTCTCCCAGTGTCCCGGGAAGACAGGACTCTACAGACTCGGGGATTTAAGCTCAGTTCTGTTGGAATCAGATGGAACGCGGGACTCAAGCCTTGTCACCTGGCCTGGGTTTGTCCCATCTATCTGGCTACATTCCCATTAAGTTCTCCTGGGGTCCCATCTGTATGCTGCAGCAAAGCTGAAGGCATTCTCTGAGGCTGACAGTGTGAGACATGGGAGCCCCAGACTTCCTGCCCAACTGACCAAGGCTGTCCAGAAACCAAACTTGTTGGGGCTTTTTTTTTAAAAAAAAAATTATTTATTATGTATACAATATTCTGTCTGTGTGTATGTCTGCAGGCCAGAAGAGGGCACCAGACCTCATTACAGATGGTTGTGAACCACCATGTGGTTGCTGGGAATTGAACTCAGAACCTCTGGAAGAGCAGGCAATGCTCTTAACCTCTGAGCCATCTCTTCAGCCCTGGGGCTTTTTAATATAATTTTTTATCCTTTGAGAATTTTATACATGAATACAAAGCAAGATGATTGTAATCACACCCACATTTCCCTTCAACCACTTCCGCGCCATCCAGCATCTACCTTTCAACCCAAAGCCATCTTCTTCCTCCTCTTCCTTTTCTGCCTCTAGATAACCCAGCAAGTCCAGTTCCTGCACATGAGCAGGGTGTGGGCACCCACTGGGGCATGGGAATCCTACCAGTGGCCACTTCCTCAAAGAATACTTTAATCCGGGTTTCAAAAGACTTAAAATGGCTGTTCTGAATAGAGTCGCCAACAAACCTGCTGGGAAAAGGACAAGCAAGGCAAGTAGCTGTGTGACTCCTGAGGCATGGGTTGGAGTGATTTAACACTGAGCCAAGGAGAGCCTGGCAAGAGCTGCTAAGGCTCTTCCCCAGAAGCATCAGAGGGAGCTTGGCCTGCAGACATCTTAATGGGAGTACCTTCTTGTCTTCACAGCTGGAAGAGAAGAACATATTTCTGTTGTTAAGAAGGAAGGAGGAAGAAGGGAAGGAAATGAAAACCCAATGATTGACAAGCACAAAGCATGAAACGGATTGCATCAGGGATTAGAGAAAGCCTTGTTACGGTGCCGCAGAGCACGCATGTCAATAATAAAAAGTTATCTGGGTAGGTGGTAAATCCTGTCACCCCAGCACTTCGGCTGAACAAGGAGAATTCAAGGCCAGCCTGAGCTACATAGGGAGACCTGTCTTAATGATTTATTAATAATAATAACAACGCTAGTAAAAAGCTGAGGAGCCACTGGGCAAAGGCACTTACCGCCAAGGCTGGTGTGACCTGCATTCCATCCCTGGGTCCCAAAGGTGGAAGGAGAGGACACCCCCCAGTTGTCCTCTAATCGGCACACAGGTGCTATGACACCACACACCCACTCTCTAATAAATAAAGAGATCATTTAAAAGTTGATAATATTCAAGGTTGGGGTGGGTGGAGATAGACATTTCCATTTTACTGTGGAGAACATAAAATGGTGGGGTGGTTTAGAACTGCACACATCTAGCAAATGGGAGTCTGTTTCTGGAAATCTGTAGGGGAACAGGCAAGCTGGGACAGTGGGATCCCTGCAGCAGGGCAGCCAGCGCCGAGCTGACAGTGATATTGCCCCATTGTTACAGCCCCTCAGTAAACGTGCAGTGTAAAGCCATCATGAAGCAGTTTGTGTGCGGATGCTAAGGCGGAGGGCAGCGAGGTAATGCAGCAAGGGTGCTCACTTCAGCAGCGCATGTAATAGGCATGATCCCAGGGTTAGCATGGACCTCTATGGAAGGGGACACAATCTGTGAAGTGTTCTGTGTGAGGTAAAGAAATGCAACTCAGGTGGAGAAGGAAAGAACTAGAGTTCAATTAAAACTATTTACAGCCGGGCAGTGGTGGTGGAGCCTTTAATCCCAGCACTTGGGAGGCAGAAGCTAGAAGATCTCTGAGAGTTCAAGGCCAGCCTTGTCTACAAAACAAGTTCCATTCTGGACAGTCAGGGCTATTAGACAGAGAAACCCAGTCTCGAAAAACAACAACAGCAAAAACCTAAAACAAACAAACAACCCAAAAGCAACTATGTATAAAGTATCTAATAAGATAGACTAATTAATTAAATAGCATATGCATTTATGTACGTATAGGAAATAATTTGTAAAAATAAACCTTTTTCATAAATGTATAACTAACAGTAGTCACTTTTTTTGAGTGTCTGTGTTGAGGTAAGCTTGCCTCAAGCTTACTATACTCTGCTGGGTGCAGGAATTACCTGGTTTGTGTGTGCAGGGGATTGAACCCAGGACCTAGTGCATGCCAAGCCAGCTCTCTACCAACTGAGCAACCCTCCACTCACACTTTTGTGTCTGTTTTTGAGACAGATTCTCTCATAGGTACCCCTGGATGGAGGCAATCCCCCTGCCTACATCTCTCTAGTGCTGGTATCACAGCCCTCTGCACCACATCTGGTCACCAGAGGTTAATTTTGAAAACTTGGAATTTTAGAGATTCTTACTTTTCAAATTGTTTATCAATTTAACACTTTTTTAACCTTTTTTTTTAATGTGGAGGATTGATGATTATATGTTTCTAAGTTATATATTGAGCTTAAAATATATGGATAATTTAAGACCTGAAATAGTAGCTGGACAGTGGTGGCTCATGCCTTTAATCCCAGCACTCGGGAGCAGAGGCAGGTGGATCTCTGTGAGTTCAAGGCCAGCCTGGTCTACAGAGTGAGTTCCAGGACAGGATCCAAAGCTACACAGAGAAACTCGGTCTTGAAAAAAGAAAAAGAGAAAAGAAAAGGAATTAAAATAGTGAAAGAATATGATGATGTTGCCCCATTAGATGAGCAAAAATCTTGAAGATCAAAACCCAGCAGAGCTAAGAAATGGCTCTGCAGTTATGAGTGCATAATTGCTCTTATATTCGGTTGCAAGTTTGGTTCCCAGGCAGTTTACAACTGCCTGTAATGCTAGCTCCAGGGGATCAGATGCCTTCGGCCTCTGTGGGCACCTACACACACCCACAAAGGGACACACACAAGCACACATAAGTAAAAAAGAAATAAATCTTCAAAACAAACTCAGCATTGGAGAGAATATGTGGGAAGGGCACACTCTTCAGAACTGGTGAATGGGTTAATGGGAGCCCAGCGGAGATGCTTTCGCCAAAGCCCTTCAAAAGGAAAACAGCCATACTGAGCAACGTGGGAATTCCAGCCTCACAGACGTACCTGGACAAGCAGGCAAAATTGAGGCAATAATAACAGTTATCATTGGTTAAGTAAGCCCTCAGGGACAGAAGGATGAGCCACACCCACTCACCCACAGGCTGACTGACACTAACTTCTCTAAGCTCTTTATGTGGTCCATCTTAATCACCAACAACTCCACAAAGCCGGTACTCCCATTAGGTCCAATTACAAATAAGGAAGTGACCGCTGAAAAGGGGCACACAGCAGAGCCCAGGGTTTGATTCCTGGTTTGGCTTCAGATTCTTGTACCTGTCCTCTTCACCACTGCCGCTAAATAACCCAGTCCCGTGGTAGCCTTTGACTCTGGGTGAGGAGTCAAATCTCTTGGAGGGCAGGCCCCGTGCATTCGGCCCTTTTTGTTAATAGTGTTTGGAGAGAAGCAGAGTTCAGCGTCTCCAGCAGGAACAAGGGCGCGACTGCTCTGGGTGGAGAAGCTGCTCTTACAGTGGGCTTTGGCTGAGCAGGGAAGGCAGATGAGGGCAGGGAGGGGGGCAGACATTGCCCTGCAGAAGCCCCCGAGGTCCAAAGCTGCCAGGGTTTCACCAAGAACTTGGGGAGCAGAGGCAGTGACCTCTGAGTGGGACAGGAAAGGCTCTCTGGCTGCTTCCAGAAGTTCAGTCCCATCTGCTGCCTGGGCCGTGACTCAGCAGATCCAATGTTTAGCAAACCCATCCCAGACAGCAAGTCCAGGGCAGTGGCTCCGGCAACCTGGAGGTTTGTAACAAGCCCTGTTCTCCAAGTCCTAGCTCTTCCCTTGAAAAATAACCAACCACTTGGGGGCTTCTGGTATCAACAAACCCCAATGATTCATCCCTCCTCCCAAACCAGGGATTAACCGATTTACCCAGAGTACATGGAGGGCCAAGGCAGGCTGCAGATCCCTGGTTTGCCCCAGCTTGGCAATAACTTCTTCCGCCCACCGCATGGGATTCCAGAGTACTCATGCGTGGCAGGTACAGAGAACCGCATTCCAGCCTTAGGGAGCGGGGAGGGGTTGGGTTCCTCACCGCACAGCAGCAGCTCAGAGACCCATTATTTAGGGACAAACCACAGAGCTTTTAGAACTACACTACCTGTGCTTGTGCTCAGGCCTCTCCCTCCCGTTACTGGGTACGAACTGGAGCACATGATTCAACCTGAATCATCTCTGCAAGACCGACAGAATAACTTGTTTGGAAAATTCAGTAAGAAAACATGCAAAAAAGCACCCAGAACCCCCTGTGTGCTAAATATGACTGCAGTTGTTGCAGTAGTAAAGCCCTCCCTATCCTGCCCTATCCCTCTCCTCCCCAGTCCATCCCTCCCCTCCCCTTTCCACTCCATCCCTCCCCTCTCCTCCCCAGTCCATCCCTCCCCTCCTCTTCCCACTCCATCCTTCCCCTCCCTTTCCCATGCCACCTCTCCCCTCCCTTTGCCACTCCACCCCTTCCCTCCCCCATCCCTCCCTAACCCCCGACCCCACCCATAGACACTTTTATTTTTGAGACAGGGTCTCACTGTGCAACTCTGGCTAGCCTGGACTCGATGTGTAGACCAGGCTGGCCTTGACCTCACAGAGATCCTCATTCACCTGAGTGCTGGGGTTAAGGCGCGCATCCTTTGAGATTGCTTACTGGAGACCTGTGTGTGGTCACAGCCGTGAGTCTGTGCATAGCTTCACTGAGCTTGAGATGCCAGCGATGGGGCCAGCAAGATGGCTCAGCAGTGAAGGCACTGGATGCTTTTCCAGAGGGCCCAGGTTCAGTTCCCAGCGCCATCTGTAACTCCAGTCCCAGGGGTCCAAGTGGTACTGCATGCACATGGTCCGCAGACACACACGCACGCAAGACACACACACACACACACACACACAAAACCAAAAGCCCAGAAGGCTGGTGATACACATTTATCCCTTTAACCATAACAAAAATGTTATAAAACATACAATTTTAAACAGATTTAATTTTTTTAATTCACATTTTTTAACTTATTTTTGTGTGCATGTGGGGCCATGTGTGTCTCGCGGTGTGCATGAGGAAGTCACAGGACAACTTTTGGGAGGGGGTTCTCTCCTTCTACTATGTGGGTTCTGGGGACTGAGCTTGGTATTGCCTTTACCTGCAAAATCATTCTGCCAGCCAAGTATGTAAATTTATAATTCAGATATTCACTTTCAAGAATTAGTACCCTTGGCCTACACACACACACACACACACACACTCATACACACACACGTGCACGCGTGATTTGCACAAGGTCTCATATATACACATACAGGCACACAATAAACAAAATGTAATTTAAGGTAATTTAAAAGGTATTTTCAAACCTAGAAAATCAGTGGTCTTTTCATTAAATTGCAAATAATGAGTAAGTGCTTCATTACTAAAAAAATAAATAGGGGACTAGAGGGATGGCTCCAGGTTGGGAGTACTTGCTGGTCTTTCTTGTAGAGGACCTGGGTTCAGCTCCCAGAATCCTTACTGAGTGGTTTATAGCTCACCTGTGATCCCGCTCTAGAGAATCTGATGTCCTTCTCTGACGCATGCACACATACACACACACACACACACACACAGAGAGAGAGAGAGAGAGAGAGAGAGAGAGAGAGAGAGAGACATAAACAAAAATAAACTAGATACATTCTCTGAGGGATGGTCTTGGAAGTCAGTGAAGAAGGAAAATCCTCAGGAGGGCAAATGGAAGTCTGAGTGTCTTCACCAGGGCTGTGGGCCCTGGGGGTTTCACAGGCCGAGCAAATGCTTCGGCCAGGTACAAAGACTGGGTAGGGCGAGATCAGAGGCCCTGGAATTGGGTCTGGGAAGGGCCTCTAAATGGACTCCTGGAAAAGCCAGGCTATGGAGCGTCTTCCCATCAGCCCTTCTCCCAGAAGTGGCTGCTGATGAGCAGGCCAGGCACAGCTGTTTCAAGGATGCCATTCGTTTCCTTCCCAGACTTCCATGCTGCCGATACCCTTTACGGCATGGACCACCCCTTACCAAGTCAGACCCAGCCGGGGCTGAAGGTCCGCTTGGCACACAGAAATGACCAAACCAGCTCGCCACCTCTGAAAGGCTGCTTACACTGGCTCTCTTCCAGCAGGGAGGGTGTAGAAATGTGTTCTCTCTACAAGGAATTCAAGGGTTTAGTTTATTTGCTTGCCTTGCTCCATGCACCTGCCACTGCTACTCCCTGCGGGCATCTGGGGTGTTTCACATGCAGCCATGGTGCCCACGCTCCGGTTCCTCGTTCAGATGCTGGCTTAGTTTGCTTTCTATTGCTGTGGTAAAACCGTATTACCGAAAGCAGCCTGGGGAGGAAGGGGTTTATTTGGCTTGCAGGTTACAGTCCATCTTCAGGGCAAGTGAAGACAGGAAGTGAAGCAGAGGCCACGGAGGAGTGGTGACCGCTGACTGCTCAGTCTGCTTTCTTATGCCATCCAGGACCACTAGGGGCTGAAGGGGGTGACACCGCCCACAGTGGGTTCCCCACATCAATCATCCATCAAGAAAGTGCTCCGGTCACCTGTAGAAGCTCTTTCTCACTCGGGGTTCCTCTTTCCAGACAACTCTAGCTTGTGTCACGTTGGCAAACAAACCAGCCAGGACAGACGTCCAGCACACAGAGCACTCTGCGCACAGCTACAGTCAGAGCTATAGGCCACATTTCAGATACGGACTTGAGTCGCAGACAGGCTTTCGTAAGTTGTCCAAAGGCAGTGGCAGGTAAGTGAATAGTGATACCCATTTTTCAAACCCAGCCGTTTCAGCTCTGGGGTACATCGTAACTACTCTATGAAGATCCATGGGGTGGATTCGAGACTCAGAAGAGGCTGGCCTTGTAGAAACCCGGCTATGGCAAACCTTCAGAGGCTGGAGTGCCTGCCACAGAACACAGGGCCTGAACCATGACCCTTCTATCTCTCTGATGAGGCCAGGCCCTCAGATGGAGGAGGGAAGGCTGGAGTGGAGCCTCCTATTATTACATTTATGACAGCCTGGTTTGTGCTCCATGACTCAGGAGCCTACTGGTTTACAGGTTGGTAACTGCCATGGGTTGTTTTCTTGGTCAAGTCATCTGGGAAGAGGGAGCCTCACCTGAGAAAATGTCTTCACCATATGGGCCTGTGGGCCTTCTCCTGATAGTGATTGATGTGGAAAGGCCCAGATCACTGTGGGCAGTTCCAGCCTTGGGCAAGCGATCCTGGAAGGAATAAGTTAGCCGAATGTGAGTCTGGAGAGCAAGTCAGGGAGCAGCATCCCCCATGGTCTCTGCTTGAGTTCCTCTCTCCACGCTCCGGCCCTGCTTGAGCTCTGGCCTTGGCTTCCCTCAGTGAGGGACCGTGATCTGACTTGATCCTTCCCAAGTTGCTTCTGGCCATGGTGTTTATCACAGCAATAGAAAGCAGACTAGAACAGCCCTCCAAAAAGACTGGCTTCATATCAGTGCCTCAGTGGGACAGCTGCCTGGCTTTGTGAGCTCTTTAAGCCATTGGATTACCAGGTAGAAAGGCGAACAGATGCTAAATGAAGGGACTTAAGACTTTAAGGAAATGGTGTTGCCATTACGTAACGGGGTCAGGGAGCAGGGCAGATACTCTGCCGGGCAACGCTCAGGGCACCTTGGACCACTGTGTCCAGTAGTTAAAGTGAACAGAAGCCACAGCAGCAGAGACAAACAGCTACAAGTGTAGATCCTCCAGGATCCTCCATAGGAAAGAGCCTGGGCCAACTGGAGTCTGGCTGTGTACAACAGACAGTGAGGCGGTAACCCCAGCTCAAAGCCGACTGCTCATGCGCGCTGACTGTGTGCCTCTCTCGTCGTGATTCCCACATCTGCTCTGTGGGGAAGACAGTAACGCATACCTGACACAGTAATTGTGAGAATTAAATGAGGCCCGTAAAGTCCTTAGAACAGGGCCCGGCATGTAAGAAACATTATAAAAGTGGGCGATTAACAAAGTGAAGGAAGGAGACACAAAAAGGCAGCCGTAAATACCACCTTAGCCTTGGGACCAGGGGTAAAACTGAGACCAGCGCACACAAAATTCTGTGCAGAGATGCTTATGAGTTTTATTTGGAATAGGAAAAAGCTGGAAAGGAAACAAACGCAGATGCCCTTGAAGCTAATGAATGATTACACAGGCTATAGCAATCCACACCACCATGTATTTACTACTCAGCAGTAAACAGAACTCTTGATGCGCAGGACAACCTGAGGGAGTCTCCAGAAAACCACGCCCAGTGACAAAAGCCAGTTGTAGAAGGTTACACAGGGCATGACCGTGTACAGAACATTCCTGAACTGACAGCCTCATAGGGATAAGCTAACTGGTTGAC
Source organism: Arvicola amphibius (assembly GCF_903992535.2). Classification (NCBI taxonomy): domain Eukaryota; kingdom Metazoa; phylum Chordata; class Mammalia; order Rodentia; family Cricetidae; genus Arvicola; species Arvicola amphibius. The sequence goes on along the minus strand of NC_052060.1, from coordinate 5,945,921 downwards.
GCGAGGAGTTAAGAGGCTGTGGTGGAGGGGAGAACGTGAGCCTGGCACCTGAGGGACGTTGGTGGTGACGGAAATGTTCGGTATGTTTACATGGTGGCACATGACTGTTATCCAGCCCTTGGGAGCTTGAGGCGGGAGGATGATGGTGAGTTTGAAGCCAGCATAGGGCGGGGAATGACGAAAAGATAAATCTTCTTCATATTGGCGGTATCGATGTCTACGCCCTGGCTGAAGTATTTTACTAGAACTTTGCGGGTGTTGTTACTGAGGAAGTGTGTAAAAGGACCCTGCTGCTATTTTGTTTCTCACAACCATAGTTATAACAATGAACAAAGTTTAATTAAAATATGGTGCCCAGGTGTGGTGGCACACACCTGTAATCCTGGCACCTGGCAGGCAGAGGCAGGCAGATCTCTGGGAGTTTGAGGCTGGCCTACTCTACATAGCAGGTTCCAGGCCAGCCAGGGCTGCATAGTGAGACCCTGTATCGGGGTGCAGGGAATGGGGAGAGTATAGCTGAGTGGTAAAGTCAATTATGTATGAGTACTCGATTCAATACTCAGTACTCTGACCCCTTCAGAATGGGTGGGGTACAAGTTGAGGGTGTAGCTCAGGTGACAGACTCCTTGGCTGGCAGGTACAGAGTCCTGGCTTTGATCCTCAGCACTACCCAAAGAGTATAGGGGTGCATGCTTGTGACTCAGAGCTCTGGAGGTAGAGGCAGGGGGATCTGCAGTGTTGTGTCACACTTTGGTTGCATGACATAGAGAAATCAAGTTGGAACTGGCCTGGAAATGTCTTTCCTAGTGGCTAGCTTTTGTAGCCAAAAGATACCATGCAAGTCCCTCCTGGGATGAGGTGGACTCATCTGGTGGTGAATGTCATAGCCACAGTACGAAGCTGCCTGGCAAGATGTGCCCACAGGCACAGCAGTGGCATGGCTGGTCTGGGCTACAGCTGCTCTTTGATGGGATTTGAGGCCTGCTCCACAGGAATGAATTAATGTCTGCATGGCTCACAACCATCTGGAGTGAGATCTGGGGCCTTCTTGGGGAAGAGACCTGGTCAGTCATCCTCATCAACTTAGACCGTGAAACCCAATATGGAAGAGTTCAACAGAACCACCATATACGGGCTGCCCACGCATGCTTCAGCATTGCCAGGGCATAAATTTCATTTCATTTGCTTTAAATCTGGTTAAAAACCCATGGCTGGAAAGGTCATAGGTGTGGTCATAGAGCTGGAGAGGTGTGTGGGTGGGTGGGGGGGGACTGTTGTTTTGCTAAATGGACATGTCAAATGTCTTCTAAATATTGCTGTTTATGTTGATAGATTAATGCTGCTTTCAGCATTAGTCAGAAAAAAATGTTTTGCAGTGGGCAGTAGTCAATACAGAGACTCATAACTTCCAAAGTTCTCAGAGTACGTGGCTGCTGCACACTCAGCTCAAAATGGAGCATCTGTGTCAGCCTGTAACAAAGTAGGGAAGATTGCAAAGGAGAAGGACGATGGATGAGCCAGAAGACTGGAGCATGCTGGGAAATTCCGCATACCTGTTCTGGTTGTCGTGCCCACTATTCAGAGTACTAAAGTGGCTCTGTGAGTGGCAGCAAAAACCCTGTGGAAAAGGGAATATTTTAACTATGCCTGTTTCCTGAAGGCCATTGCTCCTATTGAGAAAACTTGGGGCAGGACTGGAGAGATGGCTCAGTGTTTAAGAGCTCTGGCTGCTCGTCTAGAAGACAAGGGTTTGCTTCTCAGCACACATGTGACAACTAACCACTGTCTGTAACTGCCACCCAGGGGATGCAACACACGCTTCTGGCTTTGCTGTGCATGGGCACACACATGGTGACAGACATGCTATAGGCAAAAGACACATAGAATTTAAAAAGAAAGGAAGCTTGGGGTGGGGGGGGTGGGCTGCAGCGATGGCCCAGAGGTTAAGAGCACTTCCTGCTCTTCCAGAGAACCAGAGTTTGGTTGTCTGCACCCCTATCAGGCAGCTCACAGTTGCCTGTAACTGCAGCTCCAGGGGATCACACACCCTCTTCTGGCTTCTCTGGGCATCCACACACATGGCATATGCACATATACCACACACACACACACACACACACACACACACACACGGCATATGCACACACAGATACACACACACATGATGTAGGTGGGTCTTCTATCTATCTGTTGCTTTTATTGGTTAATTAATAAAGAAAACTGCTTGGCTGGGGCTGGAGAGGTGGCTCAGAGGTTAAGAGCATTGCCTGCTCTTCCAAAGGTCCTGAGTTCAATTCCTGGCAACCACATGGTGGCTCACAACCATCTGTAATGGGGTCTGGTGCCCTCTTCTGGCCTGCAAGCATACACACAGACAGAATATTGTATACATAATAAATAAATACTTAAAAAAAAGAAAAGAAAACTGCTTGGCCTGATAGGTCAGAACATAGGTGGGTGGGGAAGACAGAACAGAATGCTGGGAGGAAGAAGGCAGTGAGACAGTCGCCATGAAGCTAGCTACCAGGTCAGACATGCTGAATCTTTCCCAGTAAGCCACCACCTTATGGTGCTACACAGATTATTAGAAATGGGTTAAGCAATATGTGAGAGGTAGCCAATAAGAGGCTGAAACTAATGGGCCAGGCAGTATTTAAAAGAATACAGTTTCCGTGTAATTATTTTGGGTGTAAAGCTAGCCATGTGGGATCTGGGCAGGATGAAAAGCAGGCCTGCTCATCTCATCACTACACACACACACACACACACACACACACAGCATATGCACACACAGATACACACATACATGACATATGCACACACAGATACATACACACATGGCGTATGCACACACAGATACACATTGTCTTAGCTAGGGTTTCTATTGCTGTGAAGAGACACCATGATCATGGCAACTCTTATAAAGGAAAATATTTGATTCGGGTGGCTTACAGTTCAGTTTCAGTCCATGATCATCATGGTGGAACATGACTACTTGCAGTCAGACATGGTAATGAAGAAGGAGCCAAGTGTCCTGCATCTTGACGCACAGGCAACAGGAAGTGAACTGAAGTACTTGGTGTGGCTTGGGCATATATGCGACCTCGAAGCCCACTTGGGGTGACAGACTTCCTTCAACAAGGCCACAACTACTCCAGTAAAGCCACACCTCATAATAGTAGCGCTCCCTATGAGCTTATGGGGACCAGTTACACTCAGATCACCACACACAGAGAGAAAGTAAATCTTTCTTTTCTTTTTTTAAATATTTCTTTTTTAAATATTTATTTATTATGTATACAATATTCTGTCTGTGTGTCTGCCTGCAGGCCAGAAGAGGACACCAGACCCCATTACAGATGGTTGTGAGCCACCATGTGGTTGCTGGGAATTGAACTCAGGACCTCTGGAAGAGCAGGCAATGCTCTTAACCTCTGAGCCATCTCTCCAGCCCCAAATCTTTCTTTTCTTAAGAAAAGAATTTGGAGAGCCAGCAAGCCAAGAACACTGCATCCCATTGTTTACAAAGACCATTTAAGCTCAGGTCTCAAGCTCCTTTAACCTCAGGTAAGGTAGAACGATGGGAAGAGCTGGTGGCTGGAGACTGAGGTGGTTCAGAATGGGCATTGTGAGCCCAGCAGCTGGTCCACAAGGTCACCATGCACGGCGGGGGGGGGGGGGCAGATTACACAAACCCAAGGCAAACCCATGTTGAACCACCATCCATAAGAACATTCACTAAATGCCCAAGTGTCTGCGGGCAGAGCTGAGCAGGATATGACTGTGGGGAGGGTCTTGGTTGTCAGTCTCACAGTATCCGGAATTTACTGACCCAAGCTGAGACATCCAGGCTCATGAACTGAATAACTACTGGATTCTTGGACCTTCCTTTGGTAGACAGACAGCCATTGTCGGATTAGCTGGACCACAGCCTGAAAAACAATCTAATAAATCCCATATATACATACATATATATGTATGTGTGCATATTCATATACATATATGTGTGTGTGTGTCTCTGTGTGTGTACTCATTTTATAAGTTCTATTTCTCCAGAGAACCCTGACTAACTAATACAAATTTTGGCACCAGAAGTGGTTCTAGACAATAGAAATATAAGAATGAATCTTTTAAATATCTGGAATAGGATGCCCAATTTGTACCTACAGTTTCTGAAGCCCTCCAGTTACGAAGCCTCTCCTAGAAGCTCAGAGAGTCCTGAAGGCCTATGGTGTGAACTGAATGCCTGTGGTGCGAACACTGAGTGCCTATGGTGTAAACATCCAATGCCTATGGTGTGGACACTGAACACCTGTGGTGTGAACATCCAATGCCTGTGATATGAACATCCAATACCTGTGATGTGAACATCCAGTACCTGTGGTGTGAACACTGAATGCCTGTGGTGTGAACTATGCAAAGAAGACAAATGCTTTTGATTATCCCGATTCACCAACTGTGAGAGGCAATGAATTTGGTGGAAATAAGGAAAGTGACGCGGCTGGTTGGTTGTTCCTAGCGTCTGAATAAATTGAAAAAGGAAGAGCCAGGCAGTGGTGGTGCATGCTTTTAATCCTGGCAGTTGGGAGGCAGAGACTGAGTTCGAGGCCAACCTGTTCTACAGAGTAAGTTCCAGGACAGCCAGGGCTATTTCTCCCCTTCCGCAAAAGCCCAAAGTTTCTTCCAAGGCTCATGACAATCTCTTAATTGTAATCCCTGTAAATTCAAAAGAAAAAATTACACACTTCCAATATACAAGGCATGGTATTATACATTACTGCTCCAAAAGGAAGGATAGTAAGGAAGTACTGGACCAAAACAAGACTGAAACCAGCTGTACAAACTCCAGTCTCTGCATCTCCATGATATCAAAGGCCTCTTCCGATCTCCAACTCCTTTCAGATTTATTGACTGTCAGGGTCCAGCCTCGACAGGGTTAGCACGTTCCAGGGTAGGAACATGTAGATTAGAAAACCTAGGCAGATAGAACAGAGATACAAAAGAAGATGACAGAGACACGGAATTAGAACCAGGTGGGCAATCCAGTGAACACTGAATTCACCCACATTTATTTTCCATACTTATATACCCCAATCCAAAAAGGGGGCAGGAGAAGGCAAAAAACTGCCTTAACATGATATAAAGAATAAACAGAGCAATCACCTCTTTAATACCTAAAGTATACCCTGAGTTAAGTATTCTGTTTGTTTAGGCAGGATGTGCATCCTGTAGGCAGTCACTCTCTAGGTCAAACCTCCTGTCTTATCCTTGTAGGAGCAGGAGTAGGCCTGAACTCTCCGACCTTTGATCAAGGTGGAAGAGATCCACCTCTGTGGGCTCCCGCAGTTGACTGCAACACACTTCTCTTTCTCTTGGGCTGGTTCCACTCCCTGTTAGTTTTCCTTGGCAGGTATCCCATGGCTCTGGCATCTCCAACATCTTAGGACCTCTGAGGTAATCTAGGCTTCATCTTCACAGCTTCACACAATGGTCTCTCTTGGACTGCATGTAGGAATATTCCTGCACATGCCTGGCCTCAGCAGCTTTCCTTAGTCATGGAGCAAAATTCCATAGCCCCTTTCTGGTATTCTAAAGACAGAACCACATGGCCAAAGCTTCCAGGTTCTGCTGTTTGCTGGGCTGGAACATGGCCCCTCCTTCAATCACGTCTTTACCAGCTTTCTCTTTTCGGTGGTTCCCTCCTCTGTCTAGAACGCTCTTTGTAGACTAGGCTGCCCTGAACTCAGAGATCCATCAAATTCTGCTTTCTGAGTGCTGGGAGTAAAGGTGTGCACCACTACACCTGGCTCCAACTTTTCTTTAACTCTTTTTCAGAAGTTGGAAGCATAGCTGGGAGGGGTCTAGATCTGAGGCCACCACTCCTTTCATTCCATTTAGCCTCAGGCTTTTCGTTAATCTCTTTACACTTCCTGGTTCCACTTTTCTCCTCAAACAGTTCATTTTGTAATTCTTTTGCTCAGCTTGCTCCATTTCATTATAAATCTGCATAAGTGTCACCACTGACAGCCAAGCAACACAGTCGATACTAGGCTATCTTGAAATCTCCTCTGCTAAAGCTGTTAATTTAAAACTCAATTTAGCCTCAGGTAGTTTTTTTTTTTTTTTTTTTTTTTGGAAAAGAGCAGAAAAGAGCTACATTTTTCACCAAAATATCACAAAAACAGTCTCTAGGCTGCATATTAAGGAAAACTCTTGAGCCAGGCCCCACAGTTTTTAAAATCACACTCAGCACCGCTGTCTTCTATGCTCCTACTGGTATGGTCCATTAAATTGTGCTTAAAGCATTTTGCTGCCTTCCTAATCCAAAGTCCCAAAGTCCACATTCCTCCAAACAAAAGCATTGCAGGAATACCCCAATACCCCAATCCCTGGCACCAACTTCTGTCTATTTGTATTGCTATGAAGCAACACCAAGACTATGGCAACTCTTATAAAGGAAAGCATTTAATTGGGGCTGGCTTACAGTACAGAGGTTTATTCCATTATTATCATGGTGGGAAGCATGGCAGTGTGCAGGCAGACATGGTGCTGGAGAAGTATCTGAGAGTTCTACATCTGGATCAACAAACAGATAGAGTTACTAGGCCTATCTGAAGCATCTGAAACCTCGGACACCACCCCACCACCCCTACCCCATGACACACTTCCAACAAGGCCACACCTCCAATAATGCCAGTCACTATGAGTCAATGGGGGCCATTTTCATTCAAACCACCACAAAAGGTCTCTAAGTGTGCCCTGGGAGAGCATCTCCTCTCCAGCAGCCTCAGAGCTCAAACTGCAGAAAATCAAACTCAAGTCTTCATTATAAGGTTGGCTGAATCACAGCAAAAATTCAAGTCCCTGCCTCGGAGGGTGTTGGTAGTTGAAGCACAGGCATTCATTGGTAAAGAATGTCATCATGTAATTTGGGGTGGAGGTGTACGGGAGGACGCTACTGAAGCTGAGAACTTTGAGCCCTCAGATGCTTAAGGGTTTATCTCACCTGGTGAGGAAGTCTCTCCATCCTCAGCAGAAGATGTACTCACACTCCCACCCCATGAAATATTCCCCTGTTCACCTTTTACTGATGAAACCAATGCTTCGTGGCCTGCTCACCAAGCAGTGATTTCTGAGAAGGAGACGCCAGACAGGACAGCACCGATGTCCCGCGGGAGCCACCAGGAGTTGGCTCTAGACAAATAGTTAGACTTAAGGCTAAGCAGGCTCCTGGAAGGGAGATAGAAAGAGCAGAAGAACTATACTAATAAAGACCTTAATGAGTTTGCTAATTCATTCAAGCAGAAGTCTGGGGACTCTGTGAGAGAATGGATTTTAAGAGTGGGGATAATGGTGGAAGGAACATAAAACTGGAAAAGACCGAATTAAATTGATATGGGCCCCCTGAATGGAGGTTTGGGGTTTAACACGGAAGCTTGCACAGTTAAAATGTATCAAAAGTTTGTATAAAGCATTTGTCAAAAGACGTCTACTGAAAAGGGGCTGGAGATGCCCATGTCCCTTCATTTGGTGCTGATGAAGGAGTTTTAAGGTCCAGAGAAATTGCAATGCTGGAGTGGGTATGTTGTGTCAAACCGAATCCTCCACAGTGAGAAGGCCCAGATTTATCCTTTATTAATCCTGTAAGACGCAAAATCGTGAGGGGGCACATTTGTATTTCTCCTAGAAGCTATGACTGATAGAGCTCTTGGCTCCTTTAACAGTGACGGGTATGGGGTCTACCATGTGAATCGGGGCTTAAAGGCCATCAGAAAGTGATTGGTTATGCCCATAAGATTTATTCCGCTATTGCACCAATGGGCATATCTTGTCAGGCCAGTTACAATGTGCAAGGTTCACATCTGGGTGAGATTAAGGATTACTATTCTCTGGCAACATGTGTAGCACCTTCCAACGCCATAAAAGCTTCCCGGGTGAAACTTCCAGGTCAGTCACAGTTTAATTTCTCCGTGTTCTGTGAGTCAAGTATGTACTATGTTTAATAAACACAGAGATTTTCCCCCCTCACTGACATAAATTGGTCAGTGGCAGAGAATAAGAGACTGTAGTGACCGGCCCTAAATGAGACATATATATCACACCCTTCCCCCACAAGGCTCAGGGATCCTAGAGGAAGAGGAGGATAAAAGATTGTTAAGAGCCAGAGGTGATCAATAGTGTCATAGAATCAGCATTTTTCAGACACCACAGGGCAGTTGTACGTATGAACTCACAGAGAGTGTGACAGCATTCACAAGACCCACAGACGCTGCAGACAGACAAAATCCAGCATAGAGGGGAAAGGCTGTCATGAAATCTCCCCTCAGCTGAGGAGCTATTGGCTTCTGATCCCACTCTCAGAGGGAGTGTCAGTCTTCTTAGGGCTGTGGACCCCTGGTTACTTGACTATGTACCAGAGCTGGCACCTTGCAAGGACTGGGTGAATGACACAAGCTGGATTTGATGGGGAAAGAAAAAGAAAAGAAGAACTCTGAAACTTGGGTAGGAAGGGGCAGGAAGGGGAAGGGGGGTTATTGAGAGAGTTTGGGGTGTGGTGAATAGGCTCAAAGTACACTGTATGAAATTCTCAGGGAATCAGTAAAATATAATTTTTCAAAGAATTATAAACAAATTCAAGTAGTTTTGAGAGAGAGAGAGAGAGAGAGAGAGAGAGAGAGAGAGAGAGAGAGAGAGAGAGAGAAAGAGAGCTGGGCGTGGTGGCATGGCAAGCATCTTTAACCCTAGCACTCAGGAGGCAGAGGTAGGCAGGTGTCTGAGAATTTGAGGCCAGCCTGGTCTACAAAGAGAGTTACAGGGTAGCTAGGGCTACAAAGAGAAGCTCTGTCTTAAAAAACCAAAACAGAGAAAAAAGGAAAGAAAAGAAATTACATGTGGGACTGGTAAGATGTCCCATGGTTAAAAGCACTTTAACGTCCCCCACAGCCCGTCCACTGAGTGCAGTCCCCAAAACTCGTGAGTCTGTCAAGTTTCCATTGCTGTGAATAAACACCACGACCAAAAGCAGGCTGGGGAGAAAAGGGTTTATTTGGCTTTCACTTCACAGCATAATCCATTACTGAAGGGAGTTAGGACAGGAACTCAAACAGGGTAGGAACCTGGAGGCAGGAGCTGATGCAGAGGCCATGGAGGAGTGCTACCTACCACCTTGCTCCTCTTGGTTTGCTCAGCCTGCTTTCTTATAGAATGCAGGACCTTCAGCCCAGGATGGCACCACCCACAGTGGGCTCAGCCCTTCCTCATCAGTCACTAATTAAGAAAATGCCCCAAGACTTCCCTACAGCCCAATTCTATAGAGGCAAGAGTTATCTCTGATGTCTCTAGCTTGTGGCAAGTTGACATAAAACTAGCTAGCTAGCACACCACATAAAGATGGGAGGAGAGAACCAACTCTACAAAGTTGTTCTCTGACCTCCCAGGCATGTGTGCATGCACGCATGCGCGCGCACACACACACTCACACACACACACACTAATAGTGAATTAAACTTCTTAAAAATAAGTTATTTATGTGGGCCAGGGTACACAGTTCAATAATAGGGTGTTTGCCTAGCATGTCTTGGGCTTGCATCAATCCTCAGCATTGAAATAATCAAATAAACAGAAATGAGCTGGGCGTGGTCGCATACATCTTTAACCCCAGCCCTTGAGAGGCAGAAGCAGGCTGATCTATGTGAGTTCAAGACAAACCTGGTCTACACTGTGAGTTCCATGACAGCCAGAGCTACATAGTGAGACCCTGTCTCACTATTGATTGAATGAATGAATCAATGAAACAAGCAACAAAATAAAACAAAACAAAAGTGACTTATATTCCTGGACAGAAAATGTTTAAATATTTACTCAATTTTATGCATATGGGCATTTTGCCTGCATGTATGCCTGTGTACCACCCCTGTGCTAGTGCCTTTAGAGGCCAGAAAAGGGTGTTGGAGCCCCTGGAACTGGAGTTACAGACAGTTGCAAGCTGTCATGTAAAAGCTAAGACTCAAACCCAGGTCCTCTGGAAGAGCAATCAGTGCTTTTAACCACTGAGCATCTCTGCAGCCCCATGCACAGAACATTGCAATACAAAATGTCCCTTCCTCTCAGGCTAGACAGCCAGCTGCTGCCCTGCTCCCCTGCCCTGACTCCCCTGCCCCAGCTTCCCTGACCTAGCAGGTGGCGTTCCCTGAGCGGTTCCTTCCCGAACATCTGGCAAGCAGTTTCTCTATCCGTGAACATCTCTTCGGATCTTACATGCAACTCCCTGTATCTGCTTCCACATCAAGTCTTACTCCATCCCACACATCCCTGGCTGTGAGACCCTGTCTTTGTGGCCTTGCCTCCCAACAGTGGCCAGCAGCAGTCTGTCCCCTTTGGACCTTCTGCAAATGAAGCTACCGTCTTCCCTGAAGTCTAAGGGGCACACATCCTCTGTCTCCTTCAAAGCCTTTGTCCCTTCTCTGCAGATGGCAAAAGGTGCCAAAATTAAGACTCAGCTTCAGATCAAAGACTATTTGCAGGATGGGGCTTGAAATTCTGAGGCAGTGCACCGGAAAAATCTTTCAGGCAAATCAAAGGCTTCTAAAACTCTTAAACCTGCACCTATTAAAACTCCGTTCTGACATGGCTTTGGGGCTTTTAAACATGCTTGTGGCTTTCCCAGAGTCTAGAATTCGAACCCCAGAACTCACGTTGGTCAGGTCACAGACACCTGTAACCTTAGCTCTCTATTACCCTCTTCCATCCTGTGGTTATCTAAATGCACATGTGCAAACACACATATACACAAATAAAAATAACGACACGATTTTGAAGCTGGGTGTAGGTTTTTTACTTTCATTAGCCCAGCACTGAGGCCAGCTTGGGCTACACAATGAGACCTAAGGAGAATCTGCCTCAAAATCAGACCCCTCCCCAAACACCAGGGGCTTTGTAGGAGCCTGAGGACATTCATGTTGAGAACAGACATTATAAAAGCTGTTAAGGTTAAAATGGTAAAATCATAAACATTGGGGGTGAAAACCAGGACTGCAGCTGCATTTGCAATAACCAAGCTGGTCGTGTACGGCCGGCTAAGGGTTTCTGTGCATCCCCTCCCTGAAGAACTTACACACAGCACCGTTGCCCTTCACATGGACTTGCTTCTCGGGCTCTTATTTGGAGCAGTCTGGACCTTGGGTAAGGACAGCTTCTAACAGGCTTTCACCTGTTCCAGGCTAGGGTCCTCTCCAGACAGCCGGCCCTAGTTTTATTTCTGCTGCTGTGTGATAAAACACCTGGACCAAAAGCGACTTAGATGTGGAAGGGTTCGTTTTAGTTCGTAGTTCCAGGATCTTGTCCATCGTAGTAAGGAGGTCAAGGCAGCCAAATCTTGAAACAGCTAGCCACATCACCCCATCCAAAGCAGAGGGAAAGGAATGGGCACATGCATTTGGCTCACTCTTTCTACTCTTACACAGGCCAAGAACCAAGTCAAAGAAACAATGCCTGCCTTGACATGGTTTGGGTATTGACTTGGCTGGGGCAAAGGGAATCAAGAAATGGCAGGCATGAATGCAGAAAAGCCGGGGTTGGGTGGGCCCTGAGCGCTGACGGAGACACTCAGTGCGCTTATTCTATACAGCTCTCGTCCGCATGAGGGTTCCTATTGCTGTGAGGAAACACATGACCGAAAGCAAGCTGGGGAGGAGAGGGTTTATTTGGCTGACACTTCCACACTGTAGTCCATCATGAAGGAGTCAGGACAGGAAGTCAAGGAGAGCAGAGACCTGAGGTGGGAGCTGATGCAGAGGACTTGGGGTACTATCTTGATCCTCATGGCTTGCTCAACTTGCTTTCATATTGAATCCAGGACCACCAGCCCAGGAATGGCCCCACCCACAATGGGCTGGGCCCTTCCCCATCAATCACTAATTAAGAAAATGCCCTAGAGCTGAATCTTATGGAAGCATTTTCTCAATTGAGGTTCCCTCCTTGCAATTAATGATAGCTTGGGCCGAGTTGACAGAAAACTCGCCAGCACAGCTGCGTGGGGATCCCTGGGTAAATGAAGTCCTGAGCGAACATGTCTTGCTGACACAGGTGTGACCATGCCAAAGACTCCAGTGCTTCGGCCCATGGGCGTGGCAAAGCCTTTCCCTGGGGAGACTCAGGTCGACGGCAATGCTTTCCGCGGTGGTGGTGGGGTCCAAATTCCAGGGCTGAGCAGTGTGTGCAAACGCTAAAACTGCAGGGTGCTTTCTGGATGGCCCAGCCTGAGCCCTCCTACGGGAACTCACCAGTGCCCCCTGCTGTCGTTAATCGGGTGAAGGTCCAGATTGTTGCGGCAGAGAGTGTGCACGCCCCACCCGACCTTAGCTTTTATATATGTGTGTCTGTCCTTCCTTATTTCTTCTCCACACCTAGTCAGGGTCCTGGGACCCAAACTTGGGGCTTGGTACAGTTGAATGAGGTAGGTCTGTCATATACGGCTTAATGAGATGTCATCGGGAGGAGGACCCTGTCGTTGATACTTTCTGCACTCAGTGGCAACGTTCACACTCAGAGCAAAGAAAGGCCTTGCCATTTCCCTGAGTTTGTCCTGCGTGAATGCAGCCTGGCCATTCCTGTGTGTTTGCAGAACTGGGCTCGTTGACACGTTCGTGTTGGTGCCAACACTACACATCCACTCGGGACTTCACCAGCTCTCCATAGTGCCACCCACATTCTGAGTGGGGTCTTCCCACCTCATTGGCATGCCCACGGGCCCACACACTCCAGAGAGACCCTCACCGAGACGCTTCCCAAGAGTATGGCAAGTTGACAGTACGGGGCTGGTAGACAGGAAGCTAGATACGGGGGACTCGAGGAAAACTGCAGCTGCCTCCTAGTGGCTGAGGCGGAGTTAGCTCCCGCCATGGTGAAACTGCGAAAAACAAAGAGAACACAGTCTAATTAATAGCCCAGACCCTACCAAGGTCAAAGATTAGTGTGTCAGTCAGGGTTTCTATTGCTGTGATAAAACACCATGACAGAAAGCAGCTTAGGGAAGAAAGGGCTGACTTCAGCTTACACTTCCCGATCACACCCCATTGCTAAGCCAAGTCCAAGCAGGAACTTAAACAGGGCAGGAACCTAGAGGCAGGAGCTGATGCAGAGGCCATGGAGGAGTGCAGCTTACTGGCTTGCTCCCTAAACTTGATCAGCCTGCTTTCTTATAGCACCCAGGGCCCCCAGCTCAGGGGCAGTACCACCCACAGTGAGCTGGGCCCTTCCCCATCAATCCAGTCCAGAAAATACATCGTAGCCTTGCCCACAGGCCATTCTAGGGTGGGGGACATTTTCTCATTTGCGATTTCCTTGTCTCACGGACTCCACCTGTCTCAAGCTGATATAAAAAGTAGCCAGCCCTGCCAGCAGCTCCTATGGGGTCAGCAGTTATGCTGGTCAGCTAATGGCCAGGAGGCTGTCAAGAGCTAAGGAAGCACAAGTCAGAGGTGAGGGCTGCCGCCACCCACCCAGTCCCATGGTTGAATAAGGAGCGTGTGTGTGAATAGCACATTGATCAATCCCCTGGTGGGTCAGGGGACAGGCACAGAGCGTGTGGTCTCGTGCTTGAGAATTAACCAATCTCAATAGAAATGACCCCAGAAAAGTCAGGAACTTATCTAGTTCCTGCTGTAAGTTCCCTAATAGCCCTACGCGGAAGCTCCAAGGTGTCCGCCTCTTGCAGCCTCCAGGGCATTGCTTTCTATGGTTCTGCTTCCCACCATCGACCCTTTCTCAATAATAACAATTCTTTACTAAACTCATTCTTCTTGTCTATGAAATTCACTCTCGGGGTGGTGCGACGAGGTCCCAGGCTGAGCCACTGTCTGTGGGAGTTTGTGTGGCCATGTGGGTCTGGACAGCAACCTAGCTCCTAACTCCCGAGTTTCACACGTCTGAGAGGGAGAGTCCCTCTCGTGTGCTTTCTCTGTCTTTTTTTTAGACACGGTCTCAAGAACTGGGTATTTCTGGGTGTCCTGGAAAGCTCTACACTGACCAGACATCTGCCTTCCTCTCCAAATGCTGGGATTGAAGGTGAATTCTCTACACCTGTCCCTGTGTTTTGTGGCCTCCTTCTCCTCTCTCTCCTCCTCTTCCTCCTCATTTCCTCCTCCTTCTTTTCTGTTTGTTTGATTTTTGAAGACAGGGTTTCACGTGGTTCAGGCTAACCTGGAGCTCACTAGTAACTGAAGCTGGCTTTGAATTTCTGATAGTCCTGCTTCTACCTCCTGGGTGCCGGGATCACTGGTGTGCGCCACCTGGTGGAGGAAGTAAGCATAGGAATAACTTGTGCACCTGGAGCTCCACGTGGCTTGGGCCAAAATGGGGAAACCTAGGAACCTTATCTGTATATACTGTGCACACACACCCTCTCCAAACAATGCAACAAACAGCGTGTTAGCAACCTGGAGCCCTCACCTACACTGAGCTGCGTACATACTCACCCCATCTCAACAAGGGAACAAGTTTTCCTCCCCAGACTCTATTTAACCGTACTGTGGTTATGTGTGAGTATAAGGGTGGGAATTAGGCCCAGACTGGTTTAGGACATATATTTGTGACTTTTTGTTGCTGATAAAACACCATGCCCTAAAGCAACTTATGGGAAAAAGTTTATTTTTTGCTTGTGGTTCTAGAGAGAGTCCATAGTGGCAGACGTGGCATAGCGGCAGGCCCTGCATCAAGAAGCTGAGCGCTTACATCTTCAGCAACCTGCAGAAAGCAGGGGAGGAGGAAGCTGCAGTGGAATGGGGCTAACGCCCTCAGGGCCTTCTCCCAGCAAGGCTGCACCTCCCCAAACAGTGCCTAGAACTTGGACCCAAGGGTTCCATCCTAACCCTGTGGGTGACATTTCTCATTGAACCTACCACAGAGTACACACACAGGAAGGCCACTGTCCTAGGAATGAACTTGCAGGGAAAACCTTCATTTACTCTTTTATCCCTCTGCATACTTGGGTGTGTGTGCTATTAAAATTCAGATGCATCACGCACAGTGAGCATGCCTGCCAATCAGCATCTGGGCCTGGAGCTTGGAAGAGGACCCAGGTTCAGTTCCTAGCACCTACGTGGGGACTCATGACCACCTACGTAACCTCAGTTCCAGGGGATCTGATAGCCTCTTCTGACCTCCAAGGGCACCAGGCATGCGTGTGGTGCACATATATACATGCAGGTTATACATGCAGGCAAAATACTCATAAATGACTCTAAGAAGATAAATAGCAAATTCCCTGCCTATGCTATGCCCTGAGCAACCGAAGTCTCCTCCTCTTGAACTCCTTTGTGACATCGACCTGCTAACTTCCACACAGGACTGAGAACGTGGGGTGTTTGTCTTTGTGCCTGGCTTATTTCAGTTAATACAGTTTTCTCTCTCTAGGCTCATCCATGCTGCAGCAAATGACAGAACTTTATTTTAAAGTGATGAAGTAATGGTTCATAATATAATAATAACAACATGATATTTGTCTTTTGTTAATTTTGCATCAATAGGCAGCTAGATGTATTTCATATCTTGTTATTTAGCTATTTAAAAACACTTTTATTTTCTGACACTGTCTCATGAAGCCCAGGTTGGCCTAAAGCTGTGTGGCTAAGGCTAGACTCAAACAGCTGGTACTCCTGCCTCTACCTCCCAAATGCTGGGATTACAGGGGTGCACTGTCATGCTTAGCCGTAGAAAACAATGTTCACTTTGGCTGCCCTTGCTTCTTTTCCTTGCCTACCTGCTCTGTCTAGGTGAAATAGCATTCAAGTTATTCACTTAAAATTACTCAACACATATTAAATCTATGGAATATGATATAATTATTAAAAATAAATGATACGGGGGCTGGAGAGATGGCTCAGTGGTTAAGAGCATTGCCTGCTTTTCCAAAGGTCCTGAGTTCAATTCATGGCAACCACATGGTGGCTCACAACCATCTGTAATGAGGTCTGGTGCCCTCTTCTGGCCTGCAGACATAAACGCAGACAGAATATTGTGTACATAATAAATATTTAAAAAAAAATAAATAAACGATATGGAGAAATTACTTAAAATGTGTCTACTGAGAAACATGTATAAAGTGTTATCTTTGTAGAAAGAGTAACTTTCCAATGGATAGCACTGCATGGGAGGGTAGATGGTCGCACACCAAGCTGCTACCATCCTACGGCACACCGTAGTCCCGGCCAGTGGGGCTGGTGGTGTGCGGCACACTCATAGCCCCGGCCAGTGCAGGAGGCTGTGCAAGGTTATGGTCAGCCCAGGCTTCGTGTGCGTTCCACGCTTAGTCAGGGATTCAAAGTGAGGATGTGTCAAAAACAAACAGAAAACAATACCAAACAAACAAAAACACAAAACAAGTTGTCGCTGGATATTGGGCTAGAGGTTATGTTTTGCTTTTAAACATTTTAATTAATTTGGGGGCCAGAGAGATGGTTCATCAGGTAAAGGTGTCTGCTACTGAGCCTGCACCCGAGTTTGGCTTCTGGGACCCACGTGGTGGAAGGAGAAAATGGAGTCCTGAAATTTGTCTGCTGGCCTCCACAGGGGGTCATGTGTGCTACCCTTGCTCCAGAACACCACGAAAAATAAATCAAATAATAAAAAGTTTAAAAATTAAATTAATTTTGTTCACGTGAAATTTACCCACAGTAATGTTCACAAATGGGTGCATTTATTTTCTTTGGCATATGTAATTATGTATTTGTAAATTGTAAAGATAAATCACAGGTTTCTGGGACAGTGATGGCTGCCTGAGTTATTTATTTATATTGTGTGTGTGTGTGTGCGCGCGCGTGTGTGTGTGTGCATAAGTGAGTGCATGCATGCACACCGGTGGCCATATCAGAGGACCCACAGGTGGCAACCGAAGTTCAGGTGTCAGCCCAGCAGGAGGAAATCCCTGATGAATGAATCTCGGAAAGGCAAGGCCCCTAGACCACAACTCCAGAATGCCTTTTGCTTCTCCTTTTACATGTTAGTTGTTGCCCTCTTTCTCTGATATCTGGGATGGTGTGAATGGGTGTGGGGATATTCCCCACTGCCTGTAATGGAGTGTGTTTATCTCATGGAAACATTCTATTCTACTGTGGATTATTGGGAAGATGATTTCTTCCTAAGCTGTACTGTCTAACTGATAATAATAATGTTAGTTTACATAGAGTTTTTATGATTAAAAATAAAACAAGGAAGAGTCACCAGCTAGAACACGTGAGCCTCTACTGAGGAGCTGTATAGACTGTGGCTTAGGTTAATGATTAAAAAAAGCAACTGAGTCCCAGGAGCCCCGCTAGCTTAAAGTCTATTACCCTTAATATGTATGTTCACAGGTTTGGGAGTGCATCATAGCTGAAATAAAGCTTGGAAAATAACTTAGGTTTAAACTAAGATGTTTTTGTCAAATAGCTTTGAGGTGAAAATCCCAACAAGACATCTCACGTTTTAGAAAGGCACAAGGTTGAGTGAGGAACTCTCTAAGGTCAGGGAACAAGAACAAAACAGCCCAGTTAGCATTAGCTGACGTGCCTTTCTTGACAGGACTGGTTGATGGCCAAAGTGACGATTAATATCTTTTTTTAACAGTTCTTAGTTTTTATTCATAATCATAAACTTAACTCTGCAATCCAGCTAGACTTGAAGGGGAATGAGGAAAATATAGAACCCAAAAAACTTCAGTGAGAGCAGAGATTACAGGGTACTGCGAGCAGATGGGGCTGGGGTGCTCTCCTGAGCTACAGAAGGAATGGTCTGGTGGGTAAGAAGCCCGCAAGTCAAAAGAATTAGAGTTGTCCACAGTCGGAAATGGTGATCTTCTTGCTGGTCTTTCCATTCCTGGACCCAAAACGCTCCATGGCTTCCCAAAGACCACGGCTTCTCTCTCTCTCTCTCTCTCTCTCTCTCTCTCTCTCTCTCTCTCTCTCTCTCTCTCTCTCTCTCTCTGCCTGACAGAGAGTTTTAGAGGTTTATTTTATTTTCATTTATGTGTGTGTGCTTCTGTGTGTATGTACATGAGTGCAGGTGCCTTTGGAGGCCAGAGGAGGCTGTGAACTTCTCTGGAAGGGGAGTTACAGGCAGCAGCGATCCACCATATGGGAGCTGGGAACTGAATATGGGTCCTCTGCAAGGGCAGTACACACGCTTAATCATTAAGCCATCTCTCCAGCTCCCAACACATGTTTATAAACACCACATCAAACTTCATCATAAAATCAGAGCAGAATCAAATCTCATAACAGCATTTTTTTTTTTTTTTTTTTTTTTTTGGTTTTTCGAGACAGGGTTTCTCTGCAGCTTTTTTAGAGCCTGTCCTGGAGCTAGCTCTTGTAGACCAGGCTGGCCTCGAAGCATTTTTCTTAAAAAAAAAAAAAAAAAAAAAAAAAAGAGGCTGGAGAGATGGCTCATTGATTAAGGGCTCTATCAGAGGACCGAGGTTTGTATCCCAGCAGAGCATAGACCCCTCTGTAGACACACACACACAAATTAAAAATAAACTACAAAATTAAAGAGACAAGGTGTCATCATGTCTAGGTCCCATGGACTCTTTCTTTTATTAATCCCAGGCTAGCCTAGAACTCACTATGCACCTACTGCGGCCCCAACTCACAGCAATCCTGCTGCCTCAGCCTCCCAAGATCTGAGCTTATAGGCATGAGCCATCATAGCCGGTTAATCCCAAGAACTGCCCTTTGTTGTCTTCTTTGATCCTCCTATCGTCCCCTCTCATTCCAACGTAGGCTCGCTGGAATCACGGGCCTCTGGCTTTTTACCTAAGTTGGGGGATCCATCCCAGGTTGGCCCCTTTACTCACTGAGCCATCTCTCCAGCCCTCTGGTCCCAAGAACTCAGGTTGACTCGTGTTCCTGTCTAAGGCAGAGCCCCAGAGCAGTAAGAAAACGAAAACCCAGAACACGGCCATCAGAGACAAGCAGAGAGGTCTGGGTAAGAGGGAACCAGACAGAGACGAACTGGTGAGGACTGGGGAATTGCTATGTAAAGACAGCAGCAGGAGTCTCCGAGACCCTGGGAAGTGATCTTGAGCCATCGTCTTCTAAAAGCTTGAGAAAGCAGCTTTCTTTCAAAAGAAAGAAGCAACGGAAGGCTGTCTAGTTCTTTCCCATGGGGCCCCCAGCCAGCACATATTGACACAGAGATTTATTATTAATTATGAAAGCTTGGCCTCTAGCTTAGGCTTGTTTTCAATGAGTTCTTATAACTTCTAATTAAACTTATAACTTATAATTCTAATTAACCCGTCGTTTTTCATCTATGTCTGGCCACAGGGCTTGTTACCTCATCTCCCTACTGCACACCCTGCTCTCCCTCCCTCTCGCCGGCACATCCAGTCTGCCTAGATTATACTTCCTCTTCCTCTCTGCCCCCAGAAATCCGGCCTAATCTTTCCAGCCTAGATATTGTCCCTTCAGCTCTTTATTAAACCAGTCACATCAACACATCGTCTCACAGTGTACAGTATCCCACAATGGAAGACTGTGAGGAGAAACTCCTACACAAGGCTATTGAGGGCTGGAGAAGTAACTCAGTGGACAGTGTGCTGGCCTGGTGTGTGCGAAGTCTGGGCTGTAAACCCAGCGCCGCACACCCTCCCCAGCTGTGGAGATGCCCGGCAGCAAGCACAGCCCTTGGGAGGTGAAGCAGCCGGCCTGCTAGGACTGTAAGAGATCCTGTGTCAGAGAAAGCAAAGGACTGGACGGTGGCTCCGTGGTTAAGAGCACTGGCCTTCCAGAATAACCAGAACGGCACACACGGTGGCTCACAACCATCTGTAGCACCAGTTTCTTGGAGCTCCGACACTCTCTTCTGGCCTCCTTGGGCAGTACACAGATGCGGTGTACAGACATGCATTCAGACAAACACCAAAATACGTAACACAAAAATAAATAAATTTTTAAAAATATATAAAAATAAAAAGTAAAATATTATTACAAAAAAAGCTGGTATGGTCACGCACACCTTAAATTCCAGCAGTTGGGAGGCAGAGGCAGGCAGATCTTTGTGAGGTTGAGGCCAGCCTGGTCTACCTAGTGAGTTCCAGGACAGCCAGGGCTACATAGTGAAATCCTATCTCAAAAAAAAAGTGCTTGGCCGGGCGGTGGTGGCGCACGCCTTTAATCCCAGCACTCGGGAGGTAGAGGCAGGCAGATCTCTTGAGTTCGAGGCCAGCCTGGTCTACAAGAGCTAGCTCCAGGACAGGCTCTAGAAACTACAGGGAAACCCTGTCTCGAAAAACCAAAAAAAAAAAAAAAAAAAAAAAGTGCTTGATGAATCACATTGAAGACTGCTAGCTTCTGTTTACACACACACACACACCACACACATTCACATACAAGATCAATTGCCTTAAAATGATTCATTCATTCAGTCAATGATTTGTTTGGTGCAATTTTCTGCATGTTTCTATTTCAAAACTTGTTTTTTAGTTTTGGTTTTGGAATTTTTAATCCAAAATCCTGAATGTCTGACTCCAGATGTGGCAGCTGCTAGTAGCTTTTCAAGCCTGAACCTAAGAATTATTTTTTTTTTGAGTTAAGATCTTACTTTATAATCTAAGCTGGCCCAGAACTTAGAGTATAGCCTAGGTTGGCCTCAAACTCTCGGCAACCCACCAGCCTCCCCATTGCTGTGATAACAGGAATGAACCACTATGCCCAGCCGGGAGAGAGCTTGTGGATGTGGCTGAATATATTTTACATGAGGATATTGTTCTGATTAGTTGGGTGGCTTTAGCTGCAATCAGAAGTTTCCTTATGAGAGAAAGGCATGGGGGGCCTGGTCACAGAGGAGAAGATGGAGGAGAAAGTGGGGCATGGTAGCCAAAAGCTGAACGAGATAGCACCAGCAGCCACGAGATGTAGCAAGGCTTTCTCTATCCTGCCAGCTCCCAAATAACCTCACAGAGACTTATTAATTATGGAAGGTCGGCTCACAGCTTAGCCTTGTTCTTAACTAGCTCTTATAATTTAAATCCACCCATATTTTTGTTAATCTACATTCTACCACGTGATTTTTACCTCTGACCCATTTTATGCCGCTGGCTCATTCAATCTGTCTGTCTGTCATCTCCACCCGTCTTCCTACCTAGCTATCGGACATTTAACTTTTATTTAAATCAATCACAGTGACATAAGTTCACACAGTGTAAAGGAATATTCCACAACAATTAGAAGCTTCAATAAGCAAGGTATAGCCTGTGCCCCATGCACATAATCTATAGAGGCTTGGGGATCAGAAGTTCAAGGTCATCCTTGACTAGCCAGTTCTAGTCCAAGGCCAGCCTGATCTCCTGGAGACCCTGTGTAAAATATTCTTTGTAAAGGAATGAAGTCTCCAGATCTGTAAAAGGGAACTGGCCTTGTCAGTGTGACTCTGAGAATAAACTGCACACCAGTCAGTCAGCCCTCATGTGCTTTTTAAAAAGCAGATGGATAAAGCACAAAAGTTATATTTTAAAGGACAGAGAGGACTCAGTAGGTAAAAGCACTTGTTGAACAAATCTGAGAATCAGTTTGGATTCCCAGAACACATGTAAATGCCAAGTGGTGTTTTTAAACTAAATCTCAATCCTGTGATGTTACCAATAAAGACTCAGGACAGGTGCTGGGGTGGAAAACTGCTAGCTCAGAGAGGGAGAGGAACGACAGGTGACATTCCTCCTTAGCTGACGTCCTAGACTGGAGAGCTTCTTTCTGTGGTCCCAAGCAAAAAAGGCCTGCCAGGCTCCAATCCCTCCCTGCTCCTTCCTGTGCGTCTCTTTAGCTCTCTTCCCAGCCCCCTCTTACTCTCTATGGCCACTTCCTGTCAACTAGTTGCAGGCTGCACCTCTTGACCTAAGGTTGATTTTATTTAATTAATGAAATCTCAGGGTTCACAGTGTGATCAAATAACATGAAACGATGGGGGTGTAGCAACTTGTCTGTAATCCTAGCACACAGGAAGCTGAGACGGAGATCCCCAGAGCAAGGTGGCTATTTAGATTAGTTGAGTTGGCCAACTCTGGGTTCAAGCGAGAAAGTCTGTCTCAATATGTAAGATGGGGTTTGGTAATATAGCCAACATCAGCCTATGGCCTCCACACTCATGTGCACACACATGCATATGTGAGCATGCGCAAACACACACACACACACACACACACACACACACACACACACACACCCCTCAAAACTAAAGGAACCAAAAGGCTGTGGAAGAAATGAGGACTAAAATTCCAGAAGAGTTCATCTGTTCTGGGATGTGCTAAGAATAGGCTGCAGATCAGGCTTAACTGAGGCGGAATGTCTCTGTTTGGAGAGAGGACGTCACTGGAGGTTTGCACGGCTATGTGAGGAGTAGGACTAACAGGGTTACCTTTGCCCAGGGAACTTCGGTGAACCTTGGGGATGTTCAGGAGACCGCAGAGTGGCACTGGAAGCTCCGATGGGCATATAGAAGCTCCTCCAGACTCACTGGGGCAGGGTATCCACTAATTCAATGGTTTGCCCTTAGTGTGTCTGCCAGATCTCAAGTTTGTGTGGAGGAGTAGGGATCTGAAGAATTAGCCCCATTTGCTTCAGTTCGGGGGGGGGGGGCTGTTCACTTTTCAATCAAAAGTGTGAGAAGCTGGGCGGTGGTGGCGCACGCCTTTAATCCCAGCACTCGGGAAGCAGAGGCAGGCGGATCTCTGTGAGTTCAAGATCAGTCTGGTCTATGAGAGCTAATTCCAGAACAGGCTCCAAAGCTACATAGAAACCCTGTCTCTAAAAACAAAAAAACAAGCAAACAAACAAACAAAAAAGAAAAAAAACAAAACAAAAGTTGTGAGAAATATGTCTGAAGACTAGGGACAAACAAGACTGAAAGAGTTGCTCAGTGCAGTCCTCACAGTTCTAAATCCTGTCTCCAGTGGAAGAACATAACCTGACCCTTCCGCGCCATTCAGACTACATGGCAAACAATAACAAGCCACAAGACCTGCAAAGTGAAAGAGAAACATGATCAAAATGAAAAATTAAAACAAGCAAGAGAAGCCGAGCCATGGCTGATACATGGATGCTCCTTGGTTTATAATGGGCACATCCCAAAACACCCAGCATAAGAGGGTGATGGTGCATTTAATACACACAACCTACTGAGCATCACAGTTTGGGAGTTTGATTTGTTGTTGTTTTAACTGCAGGCTATAGGTGAAGATGTTGACTAGGCGTGCGACTCACCCCACTGTGCAGCATCACAAGAGTATCTTATCCTGGGATAATACTTAAAGTTCAAAGTTAATTTTTGCACCATTATGAAGCTGAAATATTGCAGGACAAGTTATTTTAGTTGTGACCCATTTGTACTGGAGGTGACGCTTAAGAACACAGAGCCAGAGAGACGGCTCAGGATTTGCCACCCCAGCTTGACAAGCCAAGTTCGGTTCCAGAGCGCATGTGGTGGAGAGAACAGGCACAGCACCGCTGCCCTCTAACCTTCACGTTTGCCGTTCCGTGAGTGCCCCTCACATCCTGATAATGCATACATGGC
Organism: Arvicola amphibius; assembly: GCF_903992535.2. NCBI lineage: Eukaryota > Metazoa > Chordata > Mammalia > Rodentia > Cricetidae > Arvicola > Arvicola amphibius. Next base: position 5,922,383 of record NC_052060.1, on the reverse strand, counting down.
ACAAGTGTACATTAAACAAACACAAAAATCTTAAAACGTATAAAATTGGTAAGCACGGAGAGAAGCAGAACAAAAGTGGAAGGGGAAATTCTGGGATGGAAAATTATAAGGGGTACGGGGAGATGGGGAGATTAGGGGAGGGTCAGTCTAAACTAGAGATTATGAAAAGTCATAAGGAAAGCCAAGGTACTAAAAGTCAAATACAAAGGTGCTCGAGGGGCTGGGACTTAGCTCCGTTGGTAGAGTGCTTGCCTAGCATTCACGAAGTCCCAGGATGGATCCCCAGCACCCATGTGGTGGCTCACAACCATCTGTAACTCCAGTTAGTGCCCTTCTACTTTTGTGTCTTTGTGTGTAGCATAATGAATTTAATTAGTGGGTGAGAGGTTCCTCTGAGGTTCATGGGCACATTACCCTGGTCACAGCAGCACTGGGAGGGAATCTTTTCATCCCCCAGTGTCTGAGTTACTTTTCTTTCTTGTTTTTTGTTTCTTTTCTTTTTATTTATTTATTTTTTTGTTTCTTTGTTTTTCTTCTTTATTTTGGTTTTTCAAAACAGTGTTTCTCTGTGTAACAGCACAGGCTGTCCTGGAACTTGCTTTGCAGACCAGGTTGGCCTTGAACTCACAGAGATCCACCTGCTGGGTTAATTTTCTATTGCTGTGAAGAGACACAAGGTCAAGGCAACTTATAACAGATTTTTTTTTGGGGGGGGGGGGCTCACGGTTCCAGATTTTTGTTGTTGCTGTTTCTTTGTTTTTTGAGACAGGGTTTCTCTGTGTAACCACTCTGGCTGTCCTGGAACTTGGTCTGTACACCTGTCTGGCTTCGAACTCACAGATATCCACCTGCCTCTGCCTCCTGAGTATTGGGATTAAATGCATGTGACACAACCGCCAGGCAGTCTATGATCATCAGGTTGGGGAACATGGCAGCAGGCACTGGAGCAGTAGCTGAGAGTTCACATTTATTTGATCCTAACACCTCCTGACTAAAAATTTTTAAAGAAAAAAAATGGGGTGAGGTAATGTAGTTTTACCCCTCTCCCCCATTAATATAGGGTCTCTCAGTTGCTCAAGTTAGCCTGGATTCAGAACGTAGTCCAAACTGGTCTCATACTGGAGGCAATCCTTCTGGCCCACCCCGAGTGCTAGGATCTTGCGATGAGATGGTTTGCTCACGCAATCTCTCTCTCCCTCTATCCCTCCCTCTGTCCCTCCCCCGCTTAATTACGCACCACACCACACAAGTGCCTGGCGCCCTGGAGGCCAGGAGAGAGTATCAGATCAATAGGAACTGGAGTTACAGACGGTTTTGCGCCATCACGTGGTAGCTGAGATTGGAATCCAAGAGCCTTATTTCCAGCTTGGTTTGTATCCTTTCTACCTTTACCGACTGCAACGGCATACATAAATCACTGTATCTCAAGCATCTGCATCTTATCTATAAAATGAGTTGAATAATGCCTGTTACACGGGCCTGCTCTGAGAAGTAAGGCTGTAAGAGCTTCGGCCCAATCATTCTTCAAGTCAGATTCTGGATACTGATTCAAACAGGGCACGACAACCGATCCTGGTGCTTGTCCCTCACAGCCTGCTCCTCCTAAATTGTCAGAAAGCTCAGCTCTAGGCACCCCTACTGCAGATACACGGATGCGTCCTTGGGCATTTCTGTCAGTCTCTGCAGTTACTGGCGCTGGACGCCTCCGACAACCTCATCAACACGGAACCTGGCAGTCATGGTACCCGGACGTGGCTGGCAGGAAGAAAAGAGGTGTAACAACAAAGGACCACTTCCGCTTCCGGTGAGGCGAGCGCTTTCACTTCTGCTGCAGTGACTAAGATGGAAGCGATCTGGGAGTCACGGGCTGGCCACTGGGCCGGGGGTCCGGCCCCGGGGCAGTTTTACCGCGTGCCGTCCACTCCCTGTGCCCTCATGGACCCGGCGTCCGCGCTCTGCGAGGGCCCAATCACCCGGACCCAGTGAGTTGCGCTGTAACCGCGCCAGGAATGGGCGGCGGGCCGGGACTTGGACCTGCGGCTCCCGGGGCTCCTGGAGCCCCCGGACGCCGCGCTCAGGGACCCTTTCCATTCTTCAGGAACCCCATGGTGACTGGGACGTCGGTACTCGGGGTGAAGTTCGACGGCGGAGTGGTTATTGCTGCAGACATGCTGGGCTCCTACGGCTCCCTGGCTCGTTTTCGCAATATCTCTCGTATTATGCGAGTCAACGACAGCACTATGCTGGGTGCTTCGGGAGACTACGCTGATTTCCAGTATTTAAAGCAGGTTCTCGGCCAGATGGTGTAAGTCGCCTCCAAGTGGAGCGAAGCTCTCGTTTTTTATTCCCTTAGATGGGATGGGGGGACTTGAGGCTTTGGGGAATTGTTGGGTCGAGCATGTGAATGTTTTGAATACTTTTTGGCATTGAATGTGTGTGTGTGTGTAAATTTGGGCTTAGATCAGGGGTGGGTGGGGAACCTGACTTCCGTTATCATTACCTTATCAAGCATTTATTTATTTTGAAGGATTGATGAAGAGCTGTTGGGGGATGGGCATAGCTACAGCCCTAGAGCTATTCATTCCTGGTTGACAAGGGCCATGTACAGCCGCCGGTCCAAGATGAATCCTCTGTGGAACACCATGGTCATTGGAGGCTATGCTGATGGAGAAAGGTATTTGATAACTTCCCCGACCACCCCGCCTAGCACCCACTGAGTGTCTTTTTCAGTTTTGTCTTTCAAGACAGGTGTCTCTGAGCAACAGCTCTGGCTGTCCTGGAACTCGCTCTGTAGATCAAGCTTGCCTTGAACTCCAAGAGATTTGCCTGCCTTTATCCTCTGAGTACTGGAGTTAAAGGCGTGTGCCATCACTGCCCAGCTTTCTTCAGTCTTTGAAAAGAATGGTTTTTTTTTACACTTGTTTAGTGCTTGTGTGCTACTCGTGTGTGTGTGTGTGTGTGTGTGTGTGTGTGTGTACCATGTGGGTTCGAGGGCTCAAACTCGGGCCATCAGGTGTGGTGGCAAGTGCTTTTACCCACTGATCCATCCTGAGTCTGCCACCCCAGACTGTTTAACCCCAGAGAATTCCCGTCTTTTAATTCAGACCTCATGGTCCCATTCTTTGGCCAAGAAATATAAGATTAAATGAGTTCTTTGATCTGTTTGTCCCTACAGCTTCCTTGGTTATGTGGACATGCTTGGTGTAGCTTATGAAGCCCCTTCTCTAGCCACTGGTTATGGTGCATACTTGGCTCAGGTAAGTCGTGGCTCTAGCAATGGGGAAAAGAGGAGGAGAGATGTTCCCTGTGGAGTTCTGATAGGAGACAGGCTGGGATCCAAATGTTGGGCATCAGGTTTTCTTAGTATAAGGAGGTGTTTACACGACCTTCCAGAGACAAGATGTGGTGAACAGGGATAATAACCTTACTGCAGGATGGAAGCCCTAGGACTTCCCTTTAAGAGGATCTTAACTAGGTGGTGGTATACCTCTGTGCTCCTGGTGCACAGGACCAGCCTGGGCTACACAGAAAGACTCCATCTCAGAAACAAAACAAAAATGAAATGACTCGTGGGTAAAGCCAGCCCAGGACCCCCAGGGCGGGCAGAAACAAGTCCTGCAAAGCTATTTTCTGACTTCCACATGCGTATGCACACATATATACAAAATGAGTAAATGTCAAATGAAACAAAAAAAGCCAGCACTTTTCTGATGAGACGATGGGTAGAAGTCTGTCGTTCACTTTGGTGATTGTTTACATGGGTTGGAATAGGTGTTAAGCTAGTGTCTAATTTCTCCGTGTTTTGCCCATCTTTTAGCCTCTGCTTCGAGAAGTTCTAGAGAAACAACCTGTGCTGAGTCAGACTGAGGCCCGGGAGCTCATAGAGCGCTGCATGCGAGTGTTGTACTACCGAGACGCCCGCTCGTACAACCGGGTGAGACATGGGGAAAAGCACGGACTCGGGAGGCAGAGGCCAGCCAGGGCTACACAGAGAAACCCTGTCTTCAAAACTAAACTACCCAGGCATGGTAGTGCACGCCTTTAAACCTAGCACTTGGGAGGCAGAGGCAGGTAAATCTCTATGAGTTCAAGGACAGCCTGGTGTTTCATGACAGCCAGGGCTGGAGAAACCCTGTCTCGAAAAATCTTTAAAAAAACCACTGAACTACAAATTGTTACTTCTATTTTGGAATGAGGAGTGACCCTCTGGATTAACCTTTGTCCAGACTGGTATTTATTTACATTACATGTTTTGTTTTCTTTTAGTTTCAAATCGCCACCGTAACTGAAAAGGGTGTTGAGATAGAAGGACCGCTGTCAGCAGAGACTAACTGGGAAATCGCCCACATGATCAGGTGATTTAAAATGTGTGGAGAGTTGGGAGCCTCTGGAGGGTGGGTTTCCCAGGCGGTGGTTCTGGGTGCAAGGGGAGAGCTTCTTAAGCTGATGCCTTGGCACTTCATCACTTTCTTCCTAAAATACTCTTTTTAGTGGCTTTGAATGAACTACAGATGAACGTCGAGTTGAAGCTGTACCCTTCTGTATTTGGATTAGTTGGCTCAAGGTAGACTTTTGTAAAATAAAATCAGTCCTTTGAAATGTTTGCTGAGTTGTTTTGTTTTGAAACGAGATCTCACCATGTAGCCCAGGCTAGCCTGAAACTCAGAAATCTTCTTGCCTCTGCCTCCCAAATACTGGAGTTAAAAACTCGTGCCACCATAACTGGTCACGCTGAGAGCTCAGCTGCTGCTGTGTCTGAGCCATTGATGTGCTGTTTCCTTTCCTGGACAGAGGTTGATATCGGAAGTCTTCTTAGTCATCCCCTACCTATCCTTACAGACCTGAGCTTCTCTATTCAACTAGGCTGCCAGCCAACAGGCCCCAGGGGTCCTGTCTCCACCCGCTCTTAGAGCTGGGATTTTAAATGTGCATGCCACTGCACAGGGATGCCCAGGGCTGAACTCGGGTCCTCACCTTGTGCGGCAGGCACTTGACTGAGCCACTCTCTAGCCCTTCACTGTATTTGAGGTTGACCTCAACTCAGGGCAGTCCCTTCTGCCTCAGCCTCCCAGCTGAGGGACCATAGGTGGTGTGTGTGCGCTTAGGCTCTTCCAGCAAGTATAGGATTCTCTGAACAAAAGACCCCACACAGTATTCATTTGCGATTGTTATAGAGCTAGCTTCTTGTAGGGTCACATTGATCTTTGATAACACAGTTGGTTTACATATATACAATATTCTCATTTTCTTCTATGCACTATATTCTAAAAGAATCTTTTTATTGGGAGAAGGTGGTTAATGACGGCTCCAGACAGACAGGTGTGTGCTGGCACTGCTGGGTGAGCCATTGTCCAGCCCTAAGCCCCACATGTAGCCACACTCAGGGGGGCTAAGCACATTTAACTAATGTTTATTGTCTGTAAATCTAGCACCTGGTACTTTGTGTTCATTAAAAAATCCTAAATGGAGGGCTGGAGAGGTGACTCAGCGTAAGAGTGGATACTATTACTCTTGTAGAAGACAGGACCCGAGTTTGATTCCCAGGACACATGGATGTGGCTCACAACTGCCTCTTAACTCCAGCTCCAAGCGATATCTGCTGACTGCCCCCCATGAACAGCTACACTCGTGCACATACCCACATAACTAAAATAATTAAGAAAATTCCTAAGTGGGACTGGGTAGGTGGCTCGGTTGCTTAAAGCACTGGCCGTGCTAGTGTGCAGATCTGAATCTAATGAAGAGCCGGATAAAGTAGATCTCTGTAATCCCGGTCCTACAGGGAGATGGGGGTGGGGGAGGCAAAGCAGGAGGGACCTGTAGACTTGATAGCCAGATAGTATGGCACAGGAACCAGAAAAACTGTCTCAAGTAGGGTGGAGAGTGAGGACGCCTGAAGTCACCAGACTCCACCTTGTGCCTCCAGTCACACACGTGCACACACAGTCCTAGGACACAGACCCCAAGACCTGAGTTTTCTCCCGATCCCACAAGATGGCAGGAGACTCAGGAGTTGTAATAGTACGTGTAGCATGTGGTGTCCACATTCAACACACGAAGAACAAGTATAGCTGTTAAGGTTGGGAATTAGCCATGTTCTATCCCTGGGGGTGGTTTCAAACCTTTCTTTTTAAAAATGAAAATAGGCCTTCTACATATGCACTCCAGACAGACCCTTTGAGAGTGGTATAGACAGCAGCGGACAGGCTCACACAAAATCCTGAGCCTTCAATCAGGAACTTTCACATACTTGATCTCAACACAGAAAGTTGTCAATAAATACATGTTTATTGATTGAACTGAATTATAAAAAAACAAAAAAACCCTTCCTTCTACTACTAAGCCATGCAGGCAGAGTCCACAAAGACAACTTGCTTGCCAAAACCCAGCCGATCCACTGTTACCATAACCTTAAAAAAAAAAATTACCCATCCAAAGTCAATGTGCAGAGGCCAGGAACCCAGCTCCACTAAGGCTGTGGCTGCTGCAGACGACAGAAGAGGACTAGGTTGTGGGCTGAATGACCACTTACAGTTCAGCTCTCAAAGGCAGCTGGCTTTGCGGTACAGTCCATCAATAAAATGGCATTGAGCAAAAAGCTGGGGAAGAGAAGCACAGGTGGATCCTCCGTTCAGATCTCCAACGCCATGGGTTCAGAGCTGGCCAAACTTCTGGGATCAGTCCTGTTCACTATGTTAAAAAACTGCAGGGAGAAGGTGGTAACGAAGACCACACCTGTACCACCAGGCCGCCACATCCTATCTCCCAGTCTATGAAAGTCTATGAAACAGGGGCACATAAAAAAGTTTATAAATCCATTTCCTCTCATTTATTAAATGTTCCACTTATGTACACTTTAAAGGTGAACCACTTACAAGCTTGTGCAGGTTGCCTCCTTGGCTCACAGGAGGAAACATTGCGGAAAGCCTCAGGGTGGACAAGAATGGTGTGGCTGTGGGAAAGGTAGACTTGGTTTTTGTTCTTTTTGTTCCTCTATGGTACAGTACATTTTGGTTTATCACCATAAGTACATCATTTTCTTAAAAAAAAAAAAATCCATCATGCAAACTGTAGAAAAATTTTTCCTTGAAGTTGGCAGTGAAAAATAAAGATTCGTGTCTTTCTCTGTGCACACCTCTATGCTTTTTTCTCATATCAGTTTTTTCTAAGCACTGAGAGGAACGGGAAAGCCAGGGGTCAGCAGGAGTTCACGCAGTCTGTCCTTTTCAACACATACCAGGCAGTACCTGTGATGTCTTCGGCAGGTGTGCAGTCAGGAGGTGCTTAACAGGACAAAGGTAAACAAAGCAGCAGGGGCTTGCTGATGGAAGACAGACTAGGGATGGCTTCCACCTCAATACTGTTTGATCACCTCACCCAGTACCTCTTGCTTGCTAGGGACACAATGTGCTCCTTTGCCCAGAGTAAAGGACAGCGTGAAAATCAGGAAAGGGGTCAAAGGTCACAAATGCAAAAAATATTGTTTCTGTTGTGTTTTGGTGGAGGATGGAGGAGTCAAGGTGGCCTCATGCACTGTAAAGCCACAATCTTATACCCAGAGTTGCTGTAGGAACCAACAGCTCTGGAGAGGAAGGGGAAGCGAGAAGGAAAGAGGTCAATGGGATTCTTTTTTCATTTTCATTTTTATATAAAAGTGTTAAAGACCACAATGAAAAAAATTTATCCACATATGTAATAAACCAGTTTGTGAGCTACATATTTTTTCTTTCCCATTTGCAGAAGAGTTCTCACATTAACAATGATTAGATAAGTATCATGCCCAAAGACATTGGCCACACAGTAAAACAAACAAAACCCAGAAATACTATGATACAATTGAGGTAAAAGGGGAAACAAAACAATTTAATATCTGTCCACAAAGGATTGTTTTCCTAGATTTTTGTCAGAAAAATAGCAAACACAGTGATTTAAATTAAAGAAGAGGAAGAAAAAAAGTCACAAAAACCTGTTTTTAGAAGTGAGTAACCAATGGGCCAGCTCCTCGGCTCAGAAGTGATCACTACTGGCTTTCTAATAACCCACAAATTCACAGGAAGTATCAATGTCAGGGGAGCGGTGGCATACAATTAGAAATATAAACCAAGTACTCCACTGGTACCCCCTTTCTCTAAGTCCCTCTACCCTCCCTCAGCCTTTCTACCCAACTCCATATGCTCTCCTGAGCCCAGCACCTAAATCTCCATCAGATCTAGGTCAGCTTCCTCAAAGCCATAGAAGGACTCCGTCTCACTTTCCCCCTCAAAGAGCTGGTGAAGGCTTTCAGGATCAACTGTCTCTTCCGGAGACGATCTGGGTCGGGGGGTGGAAGCCGACGGCTCCTCAGACCGTTCTCCACTCAGCTTCAGCTGCTCCTCTAGGGAGGCAATGAGCTCCTCCTGCATGTCAGCGTTGCGTGTAGGTGAGTTAATATTGCCATCAGGACCTGGCAGAACACTAGCCACAAGGAAGGATCGCTGGACTAGCTCTGGGGAGTCCCCAATGACACCCAGCACCTCACTAAGCCAGTCCAGCACCAGCTGAAGCAAGACATCAGAATCACAGGCAGTATCTGCCATTTCCCGAGCCTGCTCCTTCCACTTTTTGTGCAGGAAGTTCTTAACAGTTCGTTTGATGCATACGTCCAATGGCTGGATCTTAGAGCTGCAGCCTGCAGGGACCACAGCAGGCAGCGTGCTCGAGGCACTGAGCAGGGCCAGCACCTCCTCTGACAAGTGCGTGCGGTGGCAGTCCATCAGCAGCATGCCTTTGCCGTGCTGACACGCGGTGTGCTTTCTCCACACACGGGACGACCAGAGCTCCATCATCTCATCATCACTGTAGCCGCCCCCTCTGGCCTCTAGCAATATAGAGTCTGGCACCTTAGCAGGCCGATTCACTTGTCCTCGGAAGAAAACCAGGGTGGGGAGGACAGTGCCATCTGCCAGGATAGCTAGCACTACATCACACCAAGGCTCCCCCGTGCCCACTGTCTGCAGAGCATTCTCCTTTCGGTCATCACTGCTCAGTACTTCTGTGTCCAGAAACAAGGAGACCTCATCAATAGCCACAATCATAGACAAAGGTAGGTCCTGATTGTGAATCTGCCGCTGTACAAACTCAATAAAGAGTCCTGCATTTTCTGCTACATCCTTCGGTAATGTGTGGGCTACAGCTCGCCGGGCATGGGGGGTGAGGTGGTGCCGTAGCATGAAACGCACAGCCCACTCATAGGATATCTTAAACCCCCCCTCCAAAGAGCGTCCTATTTTGGTGGCCTTCTGAAACAAGGTTTCCTCATTTACAGGCAGCTGCTGCTCTCGCTGGATCAGTACCCACTCAGCCAGTTTCTCTTCTGCCTCAAAGCTGAGATATTTGCCCTCTAAATTCTCTCCCTGAGAGGCCTGGAAGCGTCGAAGCCAACGACGGATCCGACGCTGGGGGTTTCGGAAGTGTTCAGCTGCCAGTTCTGTGTTGCAGCACAGGGCAAACAGTACCACCCGCAGCTTCTTCACAGACAGCTGCTCTTTCTTGCTAACCCCACTGCCGCCTCCACCACCAGATGCCGGTTCAGGTTCCTGGGTGACGGGGTTTCCTTCATCCTGTTCCTCGACATTCAGACATTCAGCTCCCTCTGTGGCCAAGGGCGGTAGGGACAAGGGCTGTCCTGGGTGAGTAGGGGTTGCTGGTGGGGTTGCAGGTGAGGCTGGTGATGGAAGTGCCTGGGCCACAGGAACTGTGAGCTCTTGCGGTTCTACTGGGGTGGCCCCTACAGGTTTCACAGTGGCTGCTTTGTTAGGGGGGAAGGGAGGTGGAAGATACGCAGTCTTCAGATTCCGATCATACGCTCGTTCAGGAGTCTGGCCAGGCCTAAATGAGTGAAGATGGGGAGCAGAGAGCAAACATCAGTTAAACTTAGGAATTTAAATAACAGTATTAGTAAGAGCAAACATCATGCAAAGTACACATTAAATCATGAAATGAATGTTACCTTGAGTGAGGCATCCAACTGAGCCCTGGGAAAATGAGATTTAAAAAAAAGTTAGATCACTGGGGGAAAAAAATAACCATAGATTTCAACATGCTACCCAGTAGTAGACTCTTCTCAGTCTTATCTAACTGCAGGTTAGAAGGTTCACAGTCTAAGGTAGTGTGTGTCTAAAAAGTGAATGGGTGAGACCAGAGAAAGATGCTCCTGGCTCATACAGAATGACATCCCTTCTCCCACTTACCCCGTGGTAAGATGCTGCTGGATCTGTGAGAGGGGTTGAACACTAAATGCTTGGCCATGGCATCCCCCACAGAGGTAGCAAAGGTGCACGAAGTGCAGGCCAGCTTGATTCCACTGAGAAAGAGAGGAAAGAGAGAGGACCAAGAGTACATTAGATACATATGGCACTGACATTAAAACAGCTAAACTTTGAGGCTTAAATAAGAGAGCGATGCACATAATCACTCCACAAAATAAAGATATGATATTAACAACTTTAAAAATTACAGAGTACCAAGAAGTATTTTATTACCTTACAGAATTTTTAAACAAAGCCAAATACTTGGGGCTCTTCCGTGGAACATGATTGCTGAAAAAGACAAAGAAACAGAGTTACAACCAATGACAATGTCTAACCAAAGAGATGCCTTCTCAAACTTCAATATAAACACAAAATAGCCTGAGGATCAATTACAATTCAGGTCTAGGATAGGGCTAAGAATCAGCATTTCTAACAAGCCCGATCCGATGCCTGAACTGTACTTTCAGTAGCGAGACCCTAGGATATTATTTGGAGTACAGACTAACAAAGTCAAAAGAATATGGGCTTGCTCTTTTATCTTCCAAGAGATGGGCCAACAGCTTTAAGAGTTGAAAAAAGAGCTGGGCGGTGGTGGCGCACGCCTTTAATCCCAGCATTTGGAAGGCAGAGGCAAGTGGATCTCTGTGAGTTCGAGGCCAGCCTGGTCTACAGAACTAGTTCCAAGACAGCTAGGGCTGTGACACAGAGAAACTGTCTCAAAAACTGAGAGTTGAAACAGCAACAAAATAGAAATGGGAGAAGCTGTGCTGAGTTTTGGACCCTAAACTACAAGTGCTGGTTTCTTCCCGACTCACTTGATCATGTGGTTGGCATAAGCTCGAGAACAGCAGGTGCTGTAGCGGCAGAGAGAACAGTGCACATAGGTTGGGAAATGATTAGGGAAATCCGGGATCTCAAAGCTGCACTCCAGACATGTCTGCCGGCCCATGACGCTCCTGTCAAAAACAAAAGATCATTAGTTTTGACCACTGATCCTGTTGCACTTTATCTGATTTTCTTGGCTATTAGGGAATGCCCTGCACACACAGTTCCCACCCGCTTAGCATTTAGAAGAAGACACTGACATTTTCCTCACAGCTCTCTTCTGGATGTTGCGTTGGACAGGGGGATAAAGGAAGACTGGCAAGGGGTCAGTGGAGGAGGTCAGTGGTGCGGCCTCCTGTAAGGCGCTAGAAGACGTATCATTTGACACAGGAATAGTTCGTGGCTGCCCCCGAGAAGCCCGGATTGTCACCTGAAAACCAAGGGAAGAACAGTTAGATGGCTCCCACAGTAAACCTCAGGGCACCGTCTGGCTCGACTCTTACCCTCCCTGGTCTGTAAAAGGAACTTCCATCAAACCCTTTACCTTGGTGCCTGGTTTCAAGCCTTCCAGTTGCTTAGGTTTACGGAAGGTTTTATGGTGTTGAAGCTTGTGTTCAATTTTGTCCTTGGCAAAGAGAAACTGTAGCCGGCATTTGTTGCAGTGATAAACATTTCTCTTCTGAAGAGGAGAAAAACAAAACACAACACAAGAATCCCCTAAAGGTTCACAGTGGACCAATGTCAGCACTATTCTTTCCTTCCCGCTGTGGAGAACTCACTGAGTAAGAAAAGAACTATTCAAGACCAGGAAACCTATCACTAAGAACACCCCAAAAATGGAGGCCAGGATGAACAGATACTCAGCCACTTCTTGACTTGGAGCACACAGGCCAGCAACACAGACTATCATCTTGGACATTCTTTTTGATTTTTAAAAACACAAAAAATATACAGAGTAAAACTGTCAAGCAAGCAACAAAACCACTCAGACTTCTCCCTCTGCTCCCTTCACATTCTAAGGTTGCCTTTAACCCAGACTCTTGGTTCACTTCCACAGACTGGTTCACGCACACTTTCTTACCAACAGCATATAGGCAACCACAGAGCAAAGTCTCCTTGTTTCTTTCTTTTCTGGTGATACTAGGGATACAAGCAAGAAGTCGAAACCTTCCTTATGCCAAGCAAGCATCCTACCACCAAGACACTCTCCAGCCACAAACAAAAGATAGTACTCCCCCTACATATAGGGGAGAATCTTAATACATCTATACAGAGATGTTTCAGAGACCATTTTAGGACTTGGTCTGCCAAAACAGGACTCATATCTGTAACTTTCTTTGCTTGGATAGCAAATAAATGTAACATCAGGCTAAGATACAAGTATTGGTTTCCACAGGCCTGTACTCTTTCTGAGTGACTGTGTATGTACGTGTCAACACGGAGTGCACAGCACCCATGTTGTTTTCCATTCTTATTTCTCTTACAAACCTTCATTCTTCTCTAGTAGGTTTTCTTTTTTTTTTTTTTTTTTTAAGACAGAGACTCACTGTGTATCCGAGGCTAACCTGCAACTTATTCAGTAGTCTAGGCAGGCCTCAAATTAGTGGCAATTCTACTACCTCAGCCTCCTGAGTGCTGGGATTACAGTGTGAACCACCATACTAGCCTTTCTATAGCATTTTAAAACAAGGTTATGTCTATTCCATATTGTAAATAAAATATAACACACCCCCATCTTCCCTGCAGCCATGCCTGTCCTCCTGGGTAAAGGCACGTCTTTAGGCTGTCTCCACTCACTTTCTCAAGTCCTTTGTTTCTCCTGCTAGAACCCTACCAATCACACAGTCTCTTAATGCTGCTTAATAAAGGGTCTGCCTCTAACATGCCTGTGGCCTGGGCATTTTGATCACACCCTTTTCTTCAGAACACTTTAGTTTCCTTGGCAACAAAACTCCTACTAGGAATTTGGTAGCGGTTTTATGGATAGAGACTTGAAGGACTCTCATCCCTATCCTTGACACATCTGGAGTACTTAGGACACTTTACAAGGATGAGGTCAGCTGGGGGCTAGCAGTGGGTCAGGGGGTCAAACTATGACCAGATGCTCTCAAGAGGAAGCTTGTTCAATTCCCAGCATCCACATGGTGCTTTACATCTGTAACTCTTGGCACTGGCATGCACATGGGGCATAGACCCACACGTAGGCAAAACAACATACATTAAAACAAAAATAAAATTAAAAATAAAATCAGCCAGGTGTGGTGGTACATACCTTTAATCTAAGCAGCCAAGAGGCAGAGGCAGGCGAATCTCTGTGAATTTGAGGCCAGCTAAGGCTACATAGTAAGACCAAGTCTCAAAAAAGAAAAAAAAAGTTTAAAACCTAATGAATTTATATAACAATTCTCAAATCATTCTCGTAACAACCCAGACTTCAGATCTATTATCTACCAAATATATTGCAATGTCAACAGACAGTGCTAAGCCAAAATACCAAAATCTCAATATTCTCTCAAAAATTTGCTTTCTCCAGTATGTCTCAGGAAACAGTCCAGCTTGTTCACCCAAATGTGAAATTTAAGACTTTTTGACACAAGATCTTACTATGTAGCCTAGGCTACAGGGTCTCAAACTCTTGAGCCCTCTGGAACTCAGCCTGACAGCAGTATGCCTAAAACTCCGAAGACAAAGGCAGTACTCGGTTTAGGAGCTATTCTTACTCTCTCGCCATTCCCACTGAGCCCACCTCTAAATCCTAAGTACCATGCTGTCTTAGCAGTCCCCCCTGACTGTCCCTTTTCCTCACTGCACAAACAACGCCACTGTCATCCCTACCTAATGATTCAAAAGCCTGTGGCTAGTCTTGCCTCTGCTCTCAACTTCCACTCAGGTCACTTAGTGCTGCCAGGTGAAATCTTGAATAAAACAAGTAGAACTTATCCCCCTGGGGAGGAAAGCACGCATGACCGTCCCCGCCTAGTGTCCAACGCTGCCTTGTATTCTACAGTCCACACTGAACGCCTCTCGCTTCCTCACCACACAGGCTTGCCTTCAGGGGACTACTTCTGTTCCATTTTCCTCTTCATCCCTACTCATTCTTCTGACCCTAAACACCACCCACTTCTTCCTGGAAACAGCTCCCAGAACAGGGAGATGTTTCTCTTGCCCTGTTAACACAGTCCTAAGAATGGCTCAAGTATTGTTTCTTTTTTTAAAAAATATTTATTTATTTATTATGTATACAATATTCTGTCTACGTGCATGCCTGAAGAGGGTACCAGGCCTCATTACAGATGGTTGTGAGCCACCATGTGGTTGCTGGGAATTGAACTCAGGACCTTTGGAAGAGCAGGCAATGCTCTTAACCGCTGAGCCATCTCTCCAGCCCCAAGTATTGTTTCTTTTAGCACTAAATCTCTACCATCTAACCTGGTGTAGCGAGTAACAGGTCCTGAACCGTGTTTGCTCACAATATATGTTCTCTACCAGTATCATTTATCTATCTCAACCCTGACCCTAGAACCCCAACCTTCAAATGAGAATACAGGATTGCTTGTGCTGATACCTGGTGCCTCATGTAGTGCTGCTGGAACGCATTGCCATTTTTGAAGACTTTCAGGCAATACGGGCAGAGCAAATGCCGAGTATCTTCATGAATCATCCGAAAATGGGCATCTACCTCAGAGTAGAGGGAGGAGCGATACTGGCACACCTGAGGTCACGCAAGAAGGAAAATAAGTTAAGAGTGATTAACTGGAGCCATAAAAAGAAGTAACAAGGCTATGCAGAGAAAGGATTCTTAAATGCATGGGTATTATTGTTCTGGTCCTGGAATGGAGATCTATGTGGGTGATACATTTAGCTGTGATAAAAACAGTAAAGGACAGCCGAGTCTGAGAACAGCCTATATTTTCTACGGAATAAAATCATCCTATCCCGAGAGGGGAAGCCCGGAGACAGACTCTCCTCTAGAAAGTCCTCACTGCAGGGACTGCGTCAGTCTCTGTCCATGTCTTCAGGGCACCTATACAGTATGTGGACGGTAGGGAGTTAGGGTATTCATTAGCAAATTTCTTTACAACCAGTTTTAAAACAAAATGTCTAAAAAACGCTCTGGAGAAAAAGGCAATACCTGACAAACATAAGGCATCTCTCCAGGCTTATGCGTGTCCTTCATATGCTGGAGAAACAGTGGCTCGCTTTCAAATGCCCACTCACAGATCTTGCACTTGGCTGTAAGAAGAAACACAATCTAGACATGTACCTGGATGTAAGACCGCAGCCCTAAGACCTCCGGCCTCATCTCACTTAGTCACCAACACACGGACAGCAGTTCTGCTCACAGCTGTGCTGCCTACGGAAAACTCATGTCCCTAGGTCTCTAACTCGGTCTTCATCTTAAATTGGACATTCTCCCTTTACTTCTAAAGTCACATTCTCTGTTATCATTTCCCACCTCTTCTCTTCCTAACTCAATATCCATCCATTGTTGTCATCCTTCAGTGACCTAGGAACTGTCTGTCACCTTCACTGAAGCTAGGCAAGAACTTGGTAGAAACCCTCATGACTTACTACTGTTCACAGCGTTCATGCATCTACAGTGTGCATCCTTCACTGCTGAGTGAGTTTTTTAAATACTACATGATTTTCTGTCTGTGTCTAAGGACAAAGATACTCATTTATAAATAATTCATAAACATCTACTGACTGTCCATGAAGTACCAGAAAGAATTTGTTCGGAAAAGGCTGACAAACATTAAGAGATGTTTGTTTTGTGACAGGGTCTAATTACACAGTCCTATATGGCCTGTAGCCCATAGATCATTCTGTCTTTGCTTCCCAAGTCAGAGATTAACAGTGTGTGTCACCACACTTGGCTAGACAGATGCTCTTAGCTTGTCATTAATGTCATTTCTCTTTATATATTAACAGATTCAAGATAATTACACTCTAAAATTAGCCAATTTGTCAAGCTTGATTATAAGAATATAATTATAAATGTTTTATAAAATTTTTAATTGTTTCATATTTAAATTACAAAGTATGGCTGGAAAAGGGGGCATATTTGTATTTTTTTCTTTGTTCACTGGCCTTTCAAGTTTCTGCAAATATGGAAATTATAGACTTTTAAGAGTTTTAAGTATTTTTATAAAGTTTTAAGTACTTATCAATGGTCTGCCCCCCTTGAATCTTCTAAGTCCTTCTAAAAGTTTAACAACTACTTTTTATGAAAACTGACCACAAGATTTTCTCCCTCTCAGAATTATCTTACCCATCATTGCAATCATATAAGGCATGTTTGTAATATTTTTTTTTTGTTTAGAGATAAGATCTTATGTAATCCAGGCTTGCCTTGAACTCAGTAGTCTTTCTACCACTGCTTTCTAAGTACTGGTATTACAGGCATGAGCCTGTAAACCCAACCTATAATACTGTCTTAGTCTCACACACTATAATTATGTAAGTTCCTATACTTAACATAATTTTTACATTTTCGACAAGCTGGCAGTCCTCTAAAGGACATCAGAAATAGTCTGAACAGGGCGGGAGAGGTGGCTCAGTGCGTAGTGTACACTGTTTTAGCAGAGAACTGGAGCTCAGCTGACAGCACCTACACTCCAGCTCACTGTCATCTTTAACTCTGGCTCCAGGAAAGCTGATACCTTTGGCTTCTGTGGGTCCCTGCCTAGGATTACGCATGTGTATACATACATACATACGTACGTACGTACGTACGTACGTACATACATACATACATACGTACATACACACACACACACACACACACACACACACACACTTAAAATTAAAATCCCAAAGCAGGCACACACCTTTAATTTCAGCACTTGGGAGGCAGAGGCAGGTAGATCTCTGAGTTCAAAGCCAACCTGGTTTCCAAAGTGAATTCCAGGATAGCCAGAGCTATACAGAGAAACCCTGTCTTGAAAAACCAAAACCAAACAAACAAAGAAATAAATATAAAATCCTGAACGCTAGGCTCACACCTCAAAATATCAACTCAATAGAGATATATGTGTTTTTTCGAGACAGAGCTTCTCTGTGTAGCCCTGGCTACCCTGGAATTCACTCTGTAAACCAGGTTAGTTTCCAACTCACAGAGATTCCCCTGATTCTGTCTCCCAAATGCTGGGATTAAAGGTGTGTGTCACCATCTCTGGCAAGAAATGCATGTTTTAAGCAAATAACTTTATTACTGCAAGTTAGTGCTTGCTTGGTCTTCTTGTTCTGTAAGACATTCAACTGTAACAGTCGAGCTCACCGCCTGTTTCACTGAAAGCATTCGTTTACTAGTAAAGCACTTTATAATCAGGCCTGAAAGACAATGGGGAAAGTACTTCATCTAACACTATTACCTGCACGTAAGGACCTCTTTGCTAGTGCCATCCAAAAAGGGAAGAAAAGGTAACTCCCACCCCTCGGTTGGAGTTTGAGTTTTCAAACTTACTAGTAGACTCGTAGGGGCTATGGACATTTTCCAAGTGGCACTGGAGCTGGAAGGGGGTGGAGAACTGGCGATAACAGTGTTGGCAGATAGTATGACCATCCACCTCGCCATTCTGCTGATCAAGTTCCACGTGGTGCTTCATATGGTTCATGAATCTGTATATAACAGAGCACAAAGAGAAAGTATAGAAATAAAGTCAGTAATGAAAGAGAAATAATGATAGAATTATATATAAGCAAACAACTTCCTCTATTTGGGGTAGTCTTTTTCTGAGCCTGGAGAGACAGTTCTTTTCCAATTCTGTGGGTGTGTGTGTGTCTATGTATGTGGACAAGTACTCACAGGTACAAGGCAGGTATGCGTGTCTAGTATGTGTACATCACAGGTACAAGTGATTATGAAGCCAGAGGCAATGGGATCCCATGGAACTGGATTAGAGACAATCGTGAGCTACCTGATGTGGGTGCTGGGACTTGAACTCAGGTCCTCTGCGAGAGCAGAAAAAAACTTTAAACTTCTAAGTCCTCTCTCTAGCTCCATATAACGTGTTTTTTTGTTCTAATAATTTATTTTTATTTTATGTGCACTGATGTTTTGCCTGCATATGTCTGTGTGAGGGTGTCAGATCTCAAGAATTTCAGACAGTTGTGAGCTGCCATGTGAGTGATGTAAACTGTACCCAAGTCCTCTGGAAGAGCAGTCAGTGCTCTTAACAGCTGAGCCATCTCTCCAGACCTCAGATAACAGATTCTTAAAACTAAAAGTAGGCTCCGTGCAAAGAGACTGGGGTCTTTCTTACTCAAACTCAAAGGTATCCTTTATTACCATAATAAAATAATTCAACAGTATGACACACTGTAAATTCTAACAAGACTGCAGCATAGTTAAATGTTTCCAAAAAGGAAAATTTAGCAATGTAAGAAAACTTGTCCATTTTTATGTAGGGAA
Source organism: Arvicola amphibius (assembly GCF_903992535.2). Taxonomy (NCBI): domain Eukaryota; kingdom Metazoa; phylum Chordata; class Mammalia; order Rodentia; family Cricetidae; genus Arvicola; species Arvicola amphibius. Next base: position 5,903,855 of record NC_052060.1, on the reverse strand, counting down.
ACCTCCAAGACTATTTCATGCTTACCGAATGTTGTTTTTTAGCCTTTTAGTACAATGAGGGCATCGGAAAGACGTGGCAACCTTAGGAAAGTTTGTGAGCTGGGCTACCTTGCCCCCATCCCGTCCATAATAAAAGTCATCAACCAGCATAATAAGCTTGGTCTGGACGCCATCTCCAGCATTCTCATTTGGCTCTGGTACTTTGGTGGATGGTGAGAGAGCAGGAATAGGTGTAGAGGAGGGTGTGGAAGTAACAGGTGCTGTCTTCTCAGGGGATGAGGACTTTGCTGCCAATGGAACATTGGGCTCTGCATCGAGGGACTTGCCTTTCTTCTGGTACTCAACCATTTCAGGGCAGCAGTACTGTAAGAGAGATGACATCATCATTCTGCTTACCTGAGACCAGGATGAGTTAAATCCATGTCACCATAGTCCCTGGGAGTGGCTTGTTAATGTAGCCAATAAGGGACACGCTGTGGACACTAGGATCTCTGCTCAGGATAGCCCACTGGGTCGTTGGGACTGTAGGCATCTGTTAGCACAGTTAGGCTGCATTAAGGCAGTTTTCCTCCTGCTGTCATCTCGCTTTCTTCAACAGTTCCAGAGTTCACATTTCTCTCATACAGGTCCACACAGCCTCAAGCACAACACCCTGCACTGCTCCCTCACCTGTCTGTCTAGAGCCTTGTACTGGCACCATTTGACTCTGAACTCGCCAGAGAAAGAAGGTCCAACCTCTTCGTTTGAACTTAGAGCAGAAAGTTACAAGACTATAAATAAAGCAGGAACCAGGTAACATTTCTCCAATGACAGAGTTAAAACTGAGTGGTTATGACCACTGTCCTGTGAGAGCAAATCTACCATTCTAAGACAGTGCGTGTTCCATCACCTAGCAGCAGTCTTTAAATGCATTCTATCGTATTTTCAGTTTGCACAGCCCTTTCCTACAATATACCAAAAGAGAACAGCCAGTAAAAGCTTCCAAGCCAGCTTCACCATCTGCTTTGCCTGCCCCCACTATCAGAGGATCCTTATCACGGTGGTGTCACTTACACACATGTGGCCTCTCAAAGCTTCAGTGACGCGGAATTGAGCATTACACCGTGGACATATTTTCCGCCCACCATCCTGGAGGTCAAACACTGGGATGGAAGAGGTCACTGCAAGAATGGAGAAGAATTGAGAAGATTAACACAGGATACTGGGGCAAGACTACACACTCCTTGAGAAGAAAGCCCAAAGTAAAGAGCAAGCATGAGAGGCACATGTTTTGACCGGTCAAACTCTAGGCCAGGGCTGGCAAACTGAAGCCCAGGGACTATTTTGGCCAGCAGTTTCTGTTTTGACTCATGAGCTAGGAATGCCTTTTTACCACCACCTCTCATTAAGCAAAGTTCTTTTTTTCTCTTCCATTGATGTGTTTTTGGTTTGTTTTCAGACAGTATCTTTGTGTAATTCAGGTTAACCTTGAACTCATGATTAGCCTGCCTCTACCCCAAGTGCTGGAATAATAGGATGTGCCAGATGTCTGACAGACATTTTCCTTTTTAAAACTGTGATGGAGATGAGCATGGTGATTCACACCTAGAATCCCAGGACTGGGGAGGTGGAGGCAAGAGGATCACAAGTCCCAGGCCAGCTTGGTCTATAGATCTAGCTCCATTTGGCCTAGACAGGGAGACTGTTTTAAAACATAACTAAACTAATAAATTGTGACACTGTGATACACAGAAAGCAACACTCAGCACTGTTAAGCACATTCATGTTGCAAAGTTTCCAGAACTTTAAAAAAAAAACTTATTTAATTTTATGTGCATTGGTGTTTTGTCTGCACTCATGTCTGTGTGAGGGCACTGAATCCCCTGCAACTGGAGTTACAGACAGTTGTGAGCTGCCACATGAGTGCTAAGAATTGAACGCAGGTCCTCTGGAAGAATAGCCAGTGCTCTTAAATCATTGAGCCATCTCTCTAGCCCTTCAGAACTTTTCTTAACTTACAGAAACTATTTTGGGGGAGAGTTTTGCCTGAAACAGTGCCTCTTGTAGCCCATACCAGCCTTAAAAGCACTATACAGTGGAGGCTACCTCTGGGCTCCTGATCCTCCCCCTCCCCACACCCCAGGGTCTAGGACAGCAGATGTATACTACTACCCATGTAAGCATGCTGGCACAGATCATGACAATAGTTCACATAGCCTAACAATACCCTTAAAGTTGACATGAAACAACATGACTACCTATACATACAAGTAGCATTCTATGAACTCAAAGGGCATATTTAGGAATATGTACGTATATGCAAATACATACATTCATGCAATAAAAACTGATGAAAAAAGAGGCCATAAGTTTGCAGGAAAGTGGGAAAGGCAATATGGGAGGGTTTGGAAGGAGGAAAGGGAAGGAAAAATATAATTAAAATACAGTCTTAAAAATTAAACAAAAAGAACTTTTGGAAAGAAAAGAAATGACTTCATTTTTAAACCTAAATATACCATTGTGTAAACAGGACACATTTTGTTCATACATTCATGACTTGATGGCAATTTAGGATGTTCTCACCTTACACCTAATATAAATGCTGCGCCATACAACTTCCTGTGCTAGTCCCTGACTTCAATGCTTTTCAATACGTGCTCGAAAGCAGAGCTCCTAAAGCATATGGTAACTAAGTGTTTTTGGAGAAACATCATACTACTTTTCACAGTATCTGTAGTGTCATATCCCCGCCAAAAGTGCATGCGGATTCTTTATTTCTCTCCATCTTTCTCTATATCCTCACCTAAATGCTCAATCTGTTTCGTGTGTGTGAATGTGTGTATGGTCAGAGAACAAAAGAAGTCAGTTCTGCACTTCAGTGTGGGTCCCAGAGACCGAATTTAGGATGGCAGTCTCGGCGGGAAGAATCTTTGCATGCTGAGCCACCACCTTATCTTGCCTGCACCATTTTGTTACTTTTAAAAACAACTGACAGGCTTGGAGAGATGGCTCAGCTATAAGAGCACTGGCTGCTCTTCTGAGAAATCATGGTTTCTCCAGCACTCACACTGTGGCTCACACCCATCTGACGGCCTCTTCTGGTTTCTCTGGGCACCAGGCATGCATGTGGTGCACACACATACAAGAAGGCAAAACACCCCCTAATCCCCGAGTAAAAGTAAGAGAAACTAAACAGCAACAACAACAAAAAACAATTACGGCTTCCTTTTCTTATATTCTGACACTGACTTAGTGAACTTCAGTACACATGCAGGAAGAAAAGTAAAATAACTTGGCTAGATCAAGGTGATACTTTCTCATAATCTTAAACCCTCTATGAAGAGATCTTTTGCAATTAGCATACAGAGTGAGTTCCTTATGGCATTTTCAGACTTGGCTGAATCTCTGCCCCATCTGCTCCTCTCATTACCTACCTGTCCCTGCTTGGACCCTTCCAACCCTGGTATTTCCTCTTCTACTTCCTAGCACATGTGCTCTACTAATCTCTATTTACCTTCTTGATCCCTACTCACCTCTCCCCGACCATTTGCCCCTTTTCTAGTTTTCTGATCTCTATGTACTTACCCTACATAAGCACACACATAGGAATATACATGAGAGAACACACAGCACTTGTCTTTCTGAGTTGGTTTAGTTGGGTCATTTATTGCTTTCTGAGTCACTATCCTAACTGGTACAGATGGCATTTCACCATGATTTTTATGTTTCCCTCAATTGATACTGCCAGCTATCTTATGACTGACTGCAGAGATGTCTTTCCCCAACCGCTGCAGGGGGATGGAATCCAGGGCCTCTTTGCATCATTTAAAAATTATTATTATTATTATTAGTAGTAGTAGTAGTAGTAGTAGTAGTAGCAGTAGTAGTAGTAGTGTTTTGCTTTTCTGAGACAAGGCTTCTCTATGTAGCCGTGGCTGTTCTAGAACTTACTGTGTATGTAGACCAAGCTGGCCTCCAATTCACAGAGAACTGCCTGCCTCTGTCTCTCAAGTGGTGGGATGAAAAGCATGGGCCACACAATAAGCACAACAAAAAACATATTTTTTGTTACATTTATTTTATATATCTGCACACATGCCACAGCAGGTGTGTAGAGGCCAAAGGACTACCTGATGGCTCACTCCTTCCTTTCGGTAGATTCCAGGGATAGAGCTCAGGTCATCAGGCTTGGTAGCAGGCACCCTTACCCTCTGAGCCATCAGACCGTCTGCTTTGCTCCCTCTTCAATTGTTTAGGTTTGTTACTGTGCAGACTGCAGTAATTATTTACGTATTAGTAATCTCTCAGCATAATGTATTTCCTCCCTCTTTACAGATTCCTTTTTCACTGTGCTATTAATGGTCTCTGATGCATATAAGTTTAAAATTTCAAATGTAGCAATTTTTATTCTTGCCTATGCTTTTGGCTTCCAAGAAACAGTTGTTAAATCTAATATTGCCAAGCTTTTCCCCCCTATGCTTTTTTCCTATAGTTTTTAGTTTTTGGTCAGTTGTTTTAGGGCAGAACCTCCCATGTGCTATAACAATCTTCATGCATCATCCTCCTGAGTGCTAGATCACAAGCATGAGCCACCAGATTTGGTTATTTATTTCTAAGACAGGATCTTTGGGTACAAGGCAATCCTTTTCATGGTTTGTAAGTACCTGGATCTATTTATAGGTATGTATAACTGTCAACTTTTTTCTTTTTTCATGGTTTATACACGTATGCATTATGCATGTGTGGATGTGCTCACTTGTGGAGGTCAGAGGTTGACTTCCGGCCTCTCCTGCTATCACTCTCCAAATTTCTAAAGACAGGGTCTTCAACTAAACCAGGCAGTCGCAACACCATTTCAGCTACACTGACTGGTCGTGGAGCTCTATGATCCATCTGCGTCCACACCCCCACACCCCCCTACCTCCTGCCTGCCCCGCCCCCCTCGCTGGAGTCATAAGCATGTGCCACCATGATGGATTTTACTTGCGTGCTGGGGATCCAAACTCAGGTCCTCGAGCTTAGACAGCAAGCACTTTACTGAAATTCCAAGTTCAGATCCCATAATAACTTTAGTGAGCAAAGCCCAGCTCTCATCCATTTATCTAGTACTGGCAGCTGCTTTACACAACGCACCAGCGTAAGTTAACATGGGACAGAGCACATGCTGTGCACAGAGCCTAGGAGATCCACAGAAAGATACCAGTCCCTGCTCTGGACCACTGAGCATCCTCAGTCACAGTCTCTCTCTTTCTGAAAACCTCTCTACAATATCTCAACTTTAAAAATTCACCCCAGAGGAGTTGGTAGATGGATCAGCTGTTTCTCCACAGATTCTCAGTTCAACTCCCAGCATACACACAGAAACTCCCAACTGTCTATAGCTGTAGTCCTGTGAGATCCAATGTCCTCTTCTAGAGTGCAGATGTACATGAAGACAAAATACCCACACATGTAAAATAAATCAGGCTGGAGACATGGCTGCTCTTCCAAAGGACCCGAGTTCAATTCCCAGCAACCACATGGTGGCCCACAACCATCTGTAATGAGATCTGGGGCCTTCTTCTGTCCTGCAGACATACATGCAGGCAGAACACTGTATACATAATAAATAAATTTTAAAAATCTTTAAAATAAATAAATAAACCTTAAAAAAAAAATCACCCCAGAAAATTCCCCTCTTCCACGAAGACATCGCTGATGAACCCATCAAGAAGCTGCAGTGAAATGCTCACATCTGGCCACTTCTTAATACATGAGCACTTCAGTAAGCCCAGATCAGAGCACCTATATCCCATTTCATACTTGATCATTGTTTTCTGATGACTGACTGGAGATTCAGTCTCTCACATTACCTTTCACTGAAGACTCGGGTCCACTGGTTCTTTGAGCAGAACTGTTGTTGGACACCAGCACTGGCCCAGGACTCTGGCCCAGGGAAGGGACAGTGTTAAGAGTATTCACCAATTTGGCCACTTCGTTGCTATTTTCACCTGTAACCCCAGGTCGCTTCACAGTGACAAAGCTGGCAATGCTCACTGCAGGTGGAGAGGGGAAGGAGGGAGCTACATTGACCAAGTGAAACCATCTGCTTCCCACCCACTCCCCATGCTGTTCTGCATCTCCTCAGCCCAAGTCTCACCTAGTTTGGGATTCGAGGTCTGGCTGGACTGGCCCAGAGGCTGTACAGCTAGCTGCCCCAGTGAGGCTGGCTGTGTGGCAGTGGGAGTAGTGGAAGTGCTGGGAGTGGACTTGGTCTGCTGGGACTGTGACTGCGGGACAGTGCTTCGGATGGTCAGAGTAGCTGGGATGACGGTGGTGAAGGTGTTGGTGGTGGGCCTCACAGGCACCGTGGAGCCTGGCCTCACGGGGGTCATCTGAGAGAACACCTGTGGGACGCCAACTGTCGGCTTAACAAACTGTGTACCTGGGGCTTTTAAAAGAGAGACAAGAAAAGTCCCAAACCTTCATCAGCGAGCTCACCTATAACATATTTTTTCTTGCCTTTCCTAGAAATACAAGAACAGGAAAAAGTTATTTCCCTAAACTTTCTGAGTGGTCACCAGAGGCTACCAAGAACATCTAAGAAAGCAGTGGCTGTCCACACAACAAGGAGCTGTCCTAAGCAGCTAAGGTAGTAATTAGGAGACAGTTCCCATCACCTTCTTTGCAGACACCTTCCACACTACACTTTTCACTTCAAGAATACAAAGGGTAGCTTAACCTCTGTATTAGGAGGAGGAGAAAGAATGGGTAGATATAGAACAAAGGCCAAATTTGGTCCTTACAGTCTTTTTTCAGATTCTAAAAGTATTTTCCATTTTCTTCTATACACTCAAATAGGACAGGCAACTTCTCTACCAGAATGTCCCAAAGGGTAATGTTTTTCTAGAACAATTGTAGACAATTCCACTGAGAAATACTTATGGAACACCAGAATGTATATAGAGAAATCTAATCAGACTTATGGACTAAAAATGTCCGGTGGGCTCTGAGATCAAAAAAACAAAAAATTCTTTAGAAAGTCAAACTGCAGAGGCCTCCTTAGTATCTTTATCCTTACTTGTGCATGTACATCCACGTGTGGGTGGTATGTGTACCACAGTGTGTACCAGTGTGCATATGGAGGCAGAGCACACCTTGTGGAAATGCTCTCTCCTTCCAGCTTGTGGCTACTAGGGAGTGAACAGGCTGTCGGGTTGGGAGGTCCTTTTAGCCCTTGGCCGCCTACTGGCCCTGTGGTTCCCGTATATACGATTGAATAAATTGATTCTCCATTTGACCTGAACTGTAGAAAACCTGATACATATGAAATGCGACTTAGGAAAAAATTACAAGATTCTTTTTGGTACTGGAAGTTGAATCAAAGCCTCAAGCAATGCTAAGAATACACTCTACCCCTGGCTACAACCCCAGCTCCAGGGTTCTTTAATATTCCATTATATGATTATTAGTAACATTATCCTCAAAGGATATATCATTTACTTAATTTACATCTAAGGTCCTCCCACCCCCTGCCTTGGTTTGTTTGTTTCTTGAGACACGACTGGCCTTGAATTCACAGTAATCCTCCTGCTTCAACCTCCTGAAAGCTGGATTCCAGGAGTGTGCCATCATGGCTGGCTGCATATCCAAACCTATGCTTTAAAATTAAAGTAAAATTCAATTTATAATCCTACCACAAAGATGAGAACATATATATGGAATACGAGATTTGTGACTTGGCATTAACAATATTCTTTCAGGGTAACGAACAATAGCTGACTTAATCAGCATATACTGATAATGACTACATAAGCCTTATTTTAACTCATAAAGAGTAGTGAAAAGCTAAATATAAAAATAAATTACCACCCTGGCCAAAGCTTAGAAACCTTTTTTTCCCCTTTAGTTTTTTTAAAGACAGTATTTCTGTGTTAACAGCCTTGGCTGTCCTAGAACACACACTGCAGACCAAGAATTTTTTTTTTTTTTAAAAAAAAACTGGGCTTAAATTGCATTGTTTTGATTTTTCGAAACAGGGTTTCTCTGTGTTAATAGTCCTGACTGTCCTGGAACTCACTCTGTAGCCAGGCTGGCCTCAAACTCACAGAAATCCACCTGCCTCTGCCTCCCGAGTGCTGCAGTTAAAGGTGTGCGCACCACCGCCTGGCGGGCTTAAATTGTTAAAATCGTATTTAAAGTTTTTCTTTAAATACATGCCTTCAAATGCTCTAGACTATTCTGAAACAGTTAAAATAAATAGCTGGATGCCAGGTTACTCCAAGTATCTCCTTACCTGGGACTAGTGTGATTGGTCTGACTGTTTGTCCTTGCTGTACATTCAGCACAATCCCAACCTGATTCATTGCGTTCTGTACGGGCCGAACATTCCTTACAGGAAATCCCTGCATTAAAAAGCAAAATGACCTTTAGCACAGAGAGCAACTAGCCCTGATACTGACCGCGGTACGAATGATAGCCTCATATTCTGACCTAAGGGTTCTCTCTCTAGAGGTACAGCTTTCAAATAACTGAAATGGAAAATTTTAGGAAATTCTTCCATGCTAGATTTTTGTAAAATGTTGCTTTCCTCTGTGTTTGCTTTTGGACTTGGTTCTTGCTATGTATCCTAGGTTGCCCACAAACTCCTAATTGTGTTTGCAAACAACTTTGTTTTATTTTGAGACAGGGTTTAAGTAGCCAACTAGCCTTGAATTTATGACAGTTCTGCTTCTTCTTTTAGGAGCTGGTTTTACAGGTATGCACCACCATACCCAGCCTGTTTTTAGCAAACTATTATGTAATGAAAAAAAACCAAACTATGTATTCACAGACTGGTGCTTTGACAGGAAAGACCAAAATCATTAACAGTACTTAATCTAGTGTTCCAAAATATAAAAACAATCCTTGTTTTATATGCTGCTCCCAAAGCCCCCTTTAAAGGTCACAAACCTGATAAATTAGTAAGAGAGTATAAATTAGGAAGCCTTAGGCAAAGAGAAGCACGTGCCTTTAAATTCCACTCAGATTTGGGCTTTCAACTCCTAATTACTACACTGTATGGTGAGCCCTCCTTCTTCAAAGGCCACTCATTTTATACATATATCTTCAAAGTCAATAAACTTACCCTAGGGGATAAGTAGCCCAAGCAAAAGGAACGCTTGCAAGGCAAATGTGAGGACTTAAAAAAAAAAAACTAAGATTTATTTTACATGTATAAGTGTTTTATTTTGCCTGCATGTATATAGGTGCACCACAGGAGTGACTGGTGTCTACAGAGGTCAGAAGAAGGTATCAGGCCCTCTGGAGCAAAATTCTATAACAGTTACGAGTTGACATGTGGGTGTTTGGAATTAAACCTAGGTTGTCCTCTACAAGAGCAACAAATGCTCTTGACCAGTAAGTCATCTCTCCAGTCCTGTGTGAAGACTTTTTTTTTTTTTTTTTTGGTGATAGGGTTTCTCTGTGTGTCCTAGAACTCATGTTTGTAGACCAGGCTGGCGGGATTAAAGGTGTGCCACCACTGCCCTGCGGTGTCAAGGCTTTCTAATTCTAACTTTCCCCATGATTTCTGCCCAGATTTTAGTCAACTCAACAGACCTCTAAGGTGTATGGCAGAAAATATGCAGGCATGATGCTATACTGGGCATTTCACGAGGAAGAGAAGTAAAGAGAAGCTCAACTCAACAGGCAAGACTCAGAAGCATTTCTAATGGTGATGGAGACACTGCCAAGGTAGAGCTTCTGGAGGCCCACAGTCCTAGTTCCTCTACAAGTCCCAGAAGTCAAAGTCCTACTCACCTGGGTAGTGATGAAGATAGGCTGTGAGGCCACAGGGGAGTTAGTCACATGGTTGGCATTCTGCATGACCTGGACAGGTCTCAATACTGGTTGAGTAACCATTGTTCCCAGTCCTGGTGCTGGATTCTGGGTCAGAATGAGTGGCTGACCACCTTGTTGAACCAAAGTATTACCAGCTAATGGGTAACAGGCAGGCACAAAACAAGGGAAAACAACAAGAAAGGGATGTTAGAGCATTGCTAAACGTGTATTCTGTAAGAAACACTATAGGTTAAGAAACGGTGTCTCAGATGCCAAAATTACTTAGCTCACACTACTCACCTCAGGCTTAATGTCACCAAACTCACCAAAACTTAAGCTTCCACTCAGGAGGCAGAGGCAGGCAGATCTCTGTGAGTTCAAGGCCAGCCTGATCTAAAAAGTGAGCTCCAGTACAGGCTCCAAAAGCTACACAGAGAAACCCTGTCTCCAAAAGAACAAAAAACAAAAGCAAAACAAGTAAACCCTAGCCCTAAGCTTCATGCAGCACCATCACTAACAGAAAACAATGGGTCAGGGCAGTGCACTGACCTCACCCACATCCTGAGGAAGGCTGGAAGACACTAGCTCCTCTCTCCACACTAACGGCTGCTCCCCAGTCGGCACAGCAAAGACAAGACTTTCTTATTTTAGAAAAAAATCTATTTGTAAGAAGGTAATTTGTTATTAACTAATCCCCTTACATTTATTTTTTACAATTGTTTATTGTAAATGTGTGCTTGAGTATGTGTTCCATATTCCATGTCCCATGTGGGAGGTCAGAGACAACGTGTGTGAGGTAGTTCTCAGGGCCTCAGGCTGGGCCAGTGCCCTTTACTCATCAAGCCATCTTGCTGGCCCTAAATTTATTTTTGTTTGAGAAAGGGTTCAGGGAGTATGATTCAAATAACATCCGACATTCTTCCATAGGAAATACCCTATGGTGGTCTGGGTAAAAATGGCCCCTGTAAGCTCACATGATTGAATGCTTGGGTCATAGTTATAGAACAGTTGGAGAAGGATTGGGAGGTGTGGCCTTGTTGAAGGAGGTGTCTTCTGAGATAGCCTTGTTATAGCCCAGACTGGCCTCAAACCAGCCAATATTCCTGACTCAGCCTCCTAAGTGCTGGGATTACAGGTAATACATGCATAAATCTTATCCAGCACTCACTGTAGCTCTTTGTAAGTGAAATATCAATGTACCTTTTTATAATCTATTGTTAACACCTTAATCAAACAATGGGAAGTATAATAATCAAGACTGTTAGATAGGAGCTGGGTAAGAAGGGAGGTGGTGGCACATGCCTTTAGTCCCAGTACTTGGGAAGCAGAGGGAGACAGAACTCTGAGTTCAAGACCAGCCTGGTTTACATAGTGAGTTCCAGGACATCCAGGGCTACACAGCGAAACTCTATCTCAAAATAATAAAAACAAAAAACCAAACCAAAACAGAATGTTAGAAAGGGCTGGAGATGTAGCTCAGTTGGCAGAGTGCCTTCCAGCATGCATGAGGCCTTGGTTCAAATGCCAGCACTACACAAGCCGGGCTTGTGTTACATGCCTGGGATCCTGGCATCAGCAGGAAGGAGTTCATAGGAACCTGTTGTTATAGCAAGTTTGAAGCCAACCTGATAAACAAGTCTAGGCTCAAAAAAACAAAATGTGTGTGTGTATACACCTGTAAATCTAGCACTTGAGAACAGAAGCACAAACATCAGGAATGCAAGGCCAGCCTCAGCTAAATAGAAATTTCAAGGCTAGCCTGGGCTATATGAAATCCTGCCTCAAAATCAAAATAGAGGGCTAGAAGAAAGCTGACTCAACAGTTAAGAGCATTTGCTGCTCTTGTAGAGGATGTGGTTTTGATTCCCACTGCAACCATCTCCTGTTGGACAGGATTCAACGCCTTCTTCTGACCTACAATGGCTCCAGGCAGTACACATGGTGCACAGACATAATACACATAAACTAAATAAACTAATTAATTTAAAAGACAAACAGTCAGGCATGAGGCACACATTTTTAAATCCCAGTATCTGGGAGGCAAAGGCAGAGTCAGATGGATCTGTGAATCCCAGACCAGTCTAGTCTACAGAGTGAGTTGTAGCCAGAGTTGTATGGTAAGACCCCCCACATAAAAAACAACAAAACAATTAAAGCTATTAGCATTAAGATGACAAGATAGTCACTACTACATAAAAGAAAAAGTAGGGGAAATGTATGAGTCTATTTTTGTAAAAAGCCATCACTACACAGTATACAAAAGTGTATAAAATAACATTTGCATAAATGAAGAAGTACAAATAATCACTGCCACATGATAGGACAGTTAATTCCCCCCTTTTGACTTTTTTTCCTATATTTTCCCTATTTTCTTCTCTCTCTTACTCCATTTTTCTTTAGAACAAGGTCTTGCTATGTAGCAGGCGGACCTTGAACTCACAACCCTGAGTATCATGATCACAGACAGGTATGCACCAATGTTCCTTCACACCTTGCCTGTCTCTAAGATTTTGTTGTTGTTTTGTTTTCTGAGAGGGTTTCTCTGTAGACCAGGCTGGCCTCCCTGACAATCACTTATTTTTATTTTGTGTGTGCATGTGGAGGACAGTGACTAGTCTCAGGTGCTGTCTGTCTTGTTTTGGTTTTGGCTTTGAGACAAGTCTTTCACTGGCCTGAAACTGGATGAGAAGGCTAGGCTGGACAGTGAGCCCCGAGGATCCACCAAAATTTTGCATGGGTCACGGGACTCTAACTCAGGTCCTCGTGCTTGTGTGGCAAGAGTTTAATGACTGAACCATTTCCCAAGCCCCTGCTCTTCTTCGTCTGTTCGAGGGTCCTAACTCAGGGCTTTGTCATACTATGCATGTATTCTAACTGAGCTACATCTCCAGCCCCACAGATTATTCTTACAGCAATAAAATGGATCTCTAAAGGAAATAAAATGCCTACTTAGGGGGACAAAGCAGAAACCAAGTTTAGCGCTAGCCTGGGTAGTTTAGGTAAACTCTACTCCAAAACAAATACTTAAAAGGGGGCTGGCTGGAAAATGGAAATATACCTTAGTATGATTGAGTTCTTATATTCAATTCCCAGTGTGTATGTGGTGGGGAACACGTTCAGTTCCTAATAACACACACACACACACACACACACACACACAAGAAAAAAAAATCCAAGAACATATGTAGCACATGTCTTTATTCCCAGCACTCAGGAGGCAAAAGCAAGTGGATCTCTATAGCTTTGAGACCAATCTGGTCTACATACCGAGTTCCAGGCCATCCAGAGTTACATGGACCCTGCCTTTAAAAATAAACAAGTATGGTTCTTTTAGCAGTACAATGAGCCTATAAAAGCATATATTGCCATGAATCCTATATAGCGAGACTGCCTCAAAAAAAAAAAAAAGCAAATAAAAAAACCACACACACACACACACACACAGAGGGAGAGACAGACAGACGGACAGACAGGTTAAGTTTTTAGCAGTACAACGAGCTCATGAAAGCACACACCACTATGAATCCTCAAACGGAAACTGTAAGGAATCATCTTTGGTGTGTAGAAAGTTACCAATAATGAAATACAGCTTGGTGGTACAGGTGGAGGCAGGAGAATCAAGAGTTCAAAGGTTAGGGCTGGAGAGATGGCTCAGGAGTTAAGAGCAAGCTTTGTTCTTATAGAGAACCCAGGTTCAATTCCTAGCACCCACATGGCAGCTGACCACCATCTATAATTCTATCTCCAAGGGTCCCAACACACTAAGAAGGCATCAGACATGCAAGTGACACACAGACATACATGCAGGCAAAGCACCCATACACATAATAGATGATAGATAGATAGATAGATAGATAGATAGATAGATAGATAGATAGATAAAGAGTTACTGGCTAGCCTGGGCTAAATGAGACCTTGTTTCAAAAGAACCAAACCAACTAAACTTAGTTTCCCTAATCAATAAAAGACCCTGAAAATGGTGTTCCTTCACCATTTCATCCTAGCAGAAATCACCTCTTCTCTTTAATACCAAGCTGCCAACAATCACAGAAACCTCTCAGAGAAAATAGAATGAAGCTGCTCTGGGAATACTCTTAACCAAATGAACAGGATTCTTCAGATTTGAAGTGTGTGTGTGTGTGTGTGTGTGTTTGTGTATGTGCGCGCGCGCAGTCCCAGATCTCTAGAATAGTCAGCCAGCAATGCTCAATTCATCTTTTCTATAAGAATCCGCTGACCTGACTCTCAGCATCAAGCCAGCGCTGACTGAAGGAATACAGCACCCAGTGTTCCTTCCACACCAAAGAACAGTTCCTAAAGACATCTCCAGCTAACACAGCCACCATAGGACTACCAGCACAGTCAGCTGCGAGGCCATTTTTATTCTCTCGGGCCTCTATGCTCAGAAGACTTTCCCAATAATCCCACTTACCATTGTTGTTGGCAATTAGTGTGACAAGAGTCTTCTTTGCACTGTCGCTGCTCTGCGCCCCACTGCTACTAACAGTAGTGGACGTGGAGAGGTGCCCAGCAACAGAAGCATGGGCAGCAATGGGCACTGGAGCTGAGAGTGGCTGCTGGCTCACAGAAACTGTGGGGAAGGAAGGCACAGTCACTTGGAGACAGGGACAGGTGACACTAAAGGACTCTGCTTCTACTCTTCTCTCTTCACCTTGTTTCACCAGTCAAAAAGTTTCCAACTTCACTCAAAATTCCAACTACTGATGTGATTTTTCCTGTCTCTCAGCCTAACATTTATACACCATCTCTTTGGTCTTCTAGTAGTCTAAGACTACTGCTACCATAAAATAAGGGAGAATGTGCTTTTATGGCTCACAATTTCAGATTACAGTTCATCACTGTGGGGAACTTAAGGTGGAAGAGCTGGAAGCTGCTCATCACATCACACTGAGTCTAGAGCAGAGAACAATACACGAGAGCATGTATGCTAGTGCCCAGCTCATACACTCCACTCCTCAACAATTCAGAGTCCTCTTCCTAGGGAATGATGCCACCCAACAGGTGGGTGGGTCTTCTGACCTCAATTAATGTAGTCCACAGACCAACCGAACTAGTCTGTCCATTCTAGATTGTGTCAATCTGACAAGTAAAACTTAATAATACAAGTAACCATAATACGTTCTTTGTCTTACATTTCCTAGCTAATTAAGTTAGGACACTATAGGGCTGGAGAGATGGCTCAGCAATTAAGAGCACTGACTGCTCTCCCAGAGGATCCAAGTTCAATTCCCAGCACCCACATGGCAGCTACAACTGTCTGTTAACTTCATTCTAGGAAATTCAACACCATGGGATTCTTCTGGCCTCTGTGTACACCACACATACACGTGGTATAGACATACATGCAGGCAAAACACTCATATATATTAAAAAAAAGTCTCAGCAAAGTTAGGTCACTGATCTCTGAAGCAGGACTTTCTATAGCACTACTGTATCTTTAGGTTTCCTAGATGTACTATCACCACAACTAGAATTTGTAATCCTTCATGACAAACCACCTGTAAAACTTGTACTGTGTCCTTTTTCAGCCTAAATCAATGTTATCTTCAAGTCTCAAGGAAAGGAAAGACAAAAAAAAAAAAAAAAAAAAAAAAAAAAACAGAACCCCCAAACTGGTATAATTTAGGAGAAAATGCCTACTTTGTGAATGTAGAGTAATCTAGAATTTTACCCCTATATCAATGGTAAAATAGAAGGTAACAAATCTTAATTTATAAACTGATCACTAAGACAGACACAAAGGATCTTTTCTTGACTCACAAAGGAAATCAAATTCAAACAAACAACAAGTGAACCGTGACTGGGGACTCAGATCAGCTCTGATATACACCACTTTATATCCTTGTTCATGGACGCTTGGTAAGAGGATATTTAATAAATATTAGTTAACCCATTCTCTCACTGTTTGGAGTAAATTCAATAGATTTTCACAAATTTTATGAAGAAGCAAGCACTCATGTGCTACAGCATGGAAAAGAAGGTAATACCAATGCCATAAAAACGCAGCCTTAGATATTCATATCCGTGCTCACGCGCTCTCTCATTCACGCTTGCGTGTGCGCGCACGCTCTTTCTCAGCAGGGTCTCACTCTACAGTCCCTGGTTGGCCTGGAACTTATTATGTATCTCTAGCTTGAGGTCTCAAGCCTCCCAAGAGCTAGAATTATAGGTGTGAGCCACCATGGCTTTCTCTGGTTTCTTTCCCTTTTTTTTTTTTTCAAACAAAGTCCCATGTATCTCAGGCTGGTTTCAAACCTTTTGTGTAGCTGAAAATGACCTTGTATTTGTAATCCTCCTGCCTCCACCTCCACTGCTAAGATTATAGGTATGTACCACCACCCCTGGCTTATGTGTTGGTGGAAACAGGGCCTAGACAAACACTACATAACTGAGTGATACCCCTAGCCCTCTCTCTAGATTCTTAAATTCTTTCTCTAAAATTCAATGTAATTAATGTAAACAACAACCTAAGAACAAGAGTTTTAGTTACCTGGAGTAGTTTTATCTACTGAATTGTAATCTTCTACTACAGAGTCCTCAATGACATCGCTGATTTTCTGCCATGGCTCCAGTTCTTCCTCCTCACATTCCATAAACAGGTCGGTGTCCGCCATGCTACCAGAAAGGAAAAAGTTAGTAAGACAATGATCTAGAATAGTAGAAACAATTTTACACCAAGTGAAACATCTGTTTGAAAAAGGGCATACTGGGTCCGCAGGATGAAAGGTTAGCTGAAGTGGCCTCCTTTCCTTTCTGCTGGGAACTGGAGGCTTGCTGTCGAAATGGGCAAGTTCATGAAACCCAGGAAAGCGGTGCCCGTCCTGGCTGGATGCTACTCCGGATGCAAAGCCGTCATCGTGAAGAACACTGATGATGGCACCTCAGACAGCCATGCCCTGGTGGCTGGAATTGACCGCTATCCCTGAAAAGTGACGGCTGCCATGGGCAAGAAGAAAGTCGCCAAGAGATCCAAGATCAAGTCCTTTGTGAAAGTTTATAACTACAACCACCTGATACCCACAAGGAACTCTGTGGACATCCCCCTGGACAAAACTGTTGTCGACAAGGATGTCTTTAGGGACCCAGACCTGAAACGCAAGGCAAGGCGGGAAGCCAAGGTCAAATTTGAGGAACGATACAAGACGGGGAAGAACAAATGGTTTTTCCAGAAGCTTTGCTTTTAGGTATATTTTTGTTTACATCATTAAAAGTTTAAAAAACAAAAAAACAAACAAAAACAAAAAAAGAAAAAGGGCATACTGTAAATAAGCTAGCCTGGCGCTTACTATGTTGCCCACACTGGTCCTCAACTCCAGGCAATCATCCTGCCCCAGCATGCCAATTACTGGAACAGTGTGCGCCACTATCTATAGCTGCAATCATGCTCATGACTTCATCAGTAACCTACCCTCTACGCTACCACTGGATCGGACTGACAATTTTAATCCTTGACTATCAAAATCCTTTCTGCAGCAAAGTCTGCAATAGTTTGACTTATAAAAGTTAAAGGTATGGCCCATGCCTTAAACCCAGCACTCAAGAGGCAGAGGCAGACGGATCTCTATGAGTTCAAGGCCAGCCTGGTCTACAAGAGCTAGTTCTAGGACAGGCTCCAAAGCTACAGAGAAACGGTGTCTTGGGGGAAAAAAAGGAAGGAAGGAAGGAAGGAAGGTAGGTATCAGGGTAAGATAAATAAGTACAATGGCATAGCAAATATAGGACAGGGTAAGTGCTCTGGCACTGCTAGGGCAGGGATGGAACTATTTAGTCCATTATAAACTATTTTCCATCAATACTTTTTCTTTTTACATTATTTATTCAGTGTATATATGTATACATGCCACAGCACACATGTGGAGGTGAGAGAACAACTTTTAGGAATTGATTCTCCGCCACCACATGGGTTCTAGGAATCAAACTCAGGTTAGGTTATCAGGCTTGGCAGCAGGTATCTGAGCCATCTGGCAAACCCAACATTTTTTTTTAAAGATTTATTTATTATGTATACAAGATCTGCCTGCATGTATCCCTGCAGGCCAGAAGAGGGCACCAGATCTCATTATAGATGGTTGTGAGCCAACATGTGATTGCTGGGAATTGAACTCAGGACCTCTGGAAAAACAGTCAATGCTCTTAACCTCTGAGCCATCTCTCAGCCCGCCAACCCAACTTTTTTAAGACACGATCTCACCATGTAGTACTAATTTGCCTGGAACTTGCTATGGTCTTGAACTCACAGAAAGCTACCTGCCTCAGCCTCCCAAGAGAGGACTTAGAGGCATATGCCCAAAATGGCATGCTATAAATGACAGAAAGCTAAAAGGAGGTAATGTAGGTGTGTCTTCTATCTATCTGATGATTTCATTGGTTAATTAATAAAGAAACTGCTTGGCCTCATAGGTTAGAACATAGGTGGGTAGAGTAGACAGAACAGGAAGAAGGAAGTGAGGTAGATGGCTCAGGCAGATGCCATGCCTCGCCTCTCTGGGGAAGATGCCATGCCTCTCCTCTCTGAGCCAGATGCGATGAAGCCAGCCGCCAGGTCAGACATGCTGTATCTTTCCCGGTAAGACACCACTCGTGGTGTTACACAGATTATTAGTTATGGTTTAGTCAAGATGTGAGTAAGAGGCTGAAACTAATGGGCCAGGCAGTATTTAAATGAATACAATTTGTGTGTTGTTATTTTGGGGCATAAGTTAGCCGGCGGCCCAAGGCCGGGCTGCGGAGGAACGCGGCCCGCAGCTCCCCACTAAAGAATGGTGCCCACATGTGGACAACTGAATCCACAGAAAGCCTGAGAAAGCTTGGGAAAGAATAGAGTAAAGCATGTTTTCTTGGTAGCAGCAATTTCTCAGGTCTGCTCTGCTTGCTAGAGGCAAGAGAGCGCTCTCATCTAAGAGAGGCTTCCTGACTCAACTTTAACTGCAAAACCATGCAGCTCTTTTAAGAGGTCCTGCCACGAAACACTTAAATGGTGTTGATGAAAAGCTGAACATGTGTTTTTCGGTTTTCAGCCGTAGCAGGAAAAAAGCTGTGCCGTTTTAAATGCCAGTTTTCTGGGCCGTCCTGCCAGGGCAAACTCTGACTCTTTCAAGCAGGCAGTCCTGACTATGGAGCTTTTGACTGTTGTTTAACACTGTTGCAGCTTGTTTGCTGGCAGGAACCTTGAAACGCCAGAGTTGTGGTAATAAAAATGGCTCTAGCAAGTACCTCTGCCATGAGGCTGGAAAGCTAAGGAATGGGATGGATCTAGCTGGCAAAGCCGTGGCTTGAATCCTACCCATATTGCTCAGTAATTTAAAGGCTCATGTGATAAGAAAAAGAAAGAGATACAGTAAAGAGAGATTCAAAAACAAAGAAGAGGGCTGGAGAGATGGCTCAGAGGTTAAGAGCATTGCCTGCTCTTCCAAAGGTCCTGAGTTCAATTCCCAGCAACCACATGGTGGCTCACAACCATCTGTAATGGGGTCTGGTGCCCTCTTATGGCCTGCAGGCATACACACAGACAGAATATTGTATACATAATAAATAAATAAATATTTAAAAAAAACAAAGAAGACCTCTAAATGATTTACAGTAGTGGATCTCTGTGAGTTCAAGGACAGCCTAGTCTACAGAGTTATTCCAAGACAAAGATATACAGAGAACCTGACTCAAAAATAAGTAAATAAATAAATAAATAAAAGTAAAAATAAATGAAATAGAGGTAAAAATAAAGCCACATAAAGATGGAAAATACAGAGAATCTTGATGCTGTATACTATTATGCTCTCTTTGAATTGTTTGAATGCTGAGGAAGAAGCAACAGCTGCTAAAAGATATTTGTTTATAAATGCTGCTGAACTAATCCAAGATAGACATTTTGAAAATAACTTGACTTCAGAATTTGGATCTAAGGATATGATACTTTAGAAAAGAGATTCTTCTTTTGTTTTTACAGAAAATGAAACCCTGTGGATTGCTTCTATCCCAATATGGTATGATAGACCACGCCCTCCTGAAAGGCTGCTGTGAACACCTTCAGAAAATTACTTCACCCAACTGATGACTGAGATGAACCTGGCACACAGGTTACACCATGAAAGATCTGATTAACAGCTTCCCCATTCAGCAGGAAGCAGTTTGGAGAGAAATAACTGCGCCCATGTTCCCAAATATTGTTAATAAGTGTTCTTTTACATTTAAAGGGGGATATGATATGGAGATGAGTAATTTGCATTGATATGGATTTTGCTTTAGTGATTTAAATTTAAGGTCAATTTTGTTATATGTATATGTATATCTAATAATGATTAAGGTATTGTGATTGTGTAGTTCATTTTAAAAATGTAATGTATAATTAAGAAATATAGGTTGTTAATGAATAATCATCGATAATAGTAAAGCTTGTAGTCAGTTAGATTTTCTAGATATATAGAGATATATTTCAGTTAGATGGGCATTCTTCATATCTTTCAAAGACTGCAGAATATGGCATTTAATGTTTTAATAACTTAAGGCTTTTCATGACAATGAGACACGTCTGCTCCTGGCAGCACCAATCTACTTCAAAAGGAAGACGGGCATCGAAGAGGCTACATATTGAGTTTGATAGCCACTTGGGCAAGAAACTGCTCTTGCCTGGACTGATGCATAGACTGGACACAAAGAACCCGCAGAAAGAGGACTGCTGAACTTGCCTAAAGGTGAGATGATCTTTCGGGGTTCCTGATTCATGAAAGAGTCTGCGAGACATTCTGTAGGACACAACAGATACTGACTGAACTGCCTTTGAAATTTCCTGCTTCATGGAAATGTCTGCTGGAAACTATGGACCTGAAGGCTGAAGATGGATGCCCCAACAGTACAGAGGAACTTTGGGTGACTGTCCAGGCAGCGAAATGTCTCTGTGATTTCTAGAGTTTTGTAAGTTGCTTACTTCTCATTTACTTAGGTAATATTATATCCTTCTGGAGTCTTTGATAGAGTTGAAGAATAGTTATAGTTGTTTCCTTTGTTATGATAAAAGATAAAGTAGATATAAATATTGTAATTGTAATTCTTACTTGATAACTGTTTTTGTTATATGTAATTTTGCTATGTTAAAGTTAAAGCCTTTTTGTTGTTTAAACAGAAAAAGGGGAAATGATGTAGGTATGTCTTCTATCTATCTGATGATTTCATTGGTTAATTAATAAAGAAACTGCTTGGCCTCATAGGTTAGAACATAGGTGGGTAGAGTAGACAGAACAGGAAGAAGGAAGTGAGGTAGATGGCTCAGGCAGATGCCTCAGGCAATCGCCATGCCTTGCCTCTGGGGAAGATGCCATGCCTTTCTTCTCTGAGCCAGATGCAATGAAGCCAGCCGCCAGGTCAGACATGCTGTATCTTTCCCGGTAAGACACCACTTGTGGTGTTACACAGATTATTAGTTATGGTTTAGTCAAGATGTGAGTAAGAGGCTGAAACTAATGGGCTAGGCAGTGTTTAAATGAATATAATTTGTGTGTTGTTATTTTGGGGCATAAGCTAGCCGGCGGCTTGCTGGGCAGTGGGAATGCAGCCTGCAGCTCCCCACTACAAGGAGGCTATGGGGTGGGGAGTTGAAGGGGACAAGCAGGGAGGAACTAGGAAGATGGGGAAGGACTTGAGTTCAGTCCCCAGAACCCACATGCAAAATAAAACAAAAAAAGTGTGGTGGTGAAGTACTCTTAATCAAATCACTGGGGAAGAAAGGAGATGGCAGATCCTGAGGCCTCACTGGCCAGCCAGCCTAGACTAGCCAAAACAGAAGCTCCAGGTCAGAGAGGACCTTGTCTCAAAAATAAGCTGGTAATCAACTGAGGGAAATACCTATCTACACACACACACACAAATTCTGTTAGAAAATGCCACAATGAAGCCCAAGCCTAATACTATGATTTAAAAATATGTTTAATGATGTTATGTACAGTGCTTATAGCGTGTGCAAGGCTCTCCAACATACACAAATTAAAATTGTGTTAAGATACTATTTACTGATTGTAATGTTTAGGGTTTTTGTTTTGTTTTGGAGATAGTGTCCCACTATGTAGCCCTGGAAATCACTATGTAGACTAGGTTCCCCTTAAACTCAGAGAACTATTTCTGCCTCCTAAGTTCATGTCTGACTCACATTAGTTTTTTTTTCCCTTTGCTTTGGTTTTGCTAGACAGGGTCGTCTCTCTATGTAGCCCTGGATGTCCTAGAACTCACTATGTAGATCAGGCTGGCTTACACTCAAGAAATTCACCTGCCTCTACCTCCTGAGTACAAGGATTAAAGGTGCTCCCCTCCATGCCCAACTTTGACTTGACAGTTTTGTTGTTAATACCATCTAGAATCATACGAGAACAAAGTGTCAGTGAGGGACTGCCTATATTGGGTTGGTCTGTGTTCATGTCCTGGGATACTTTTTTATTTCAATTTTCATATAAAATGGTTTTGCCTGCATATATGTCTGTGCACTGTTTGTGTGCCTTGTGCCATTGGAGGCCAGAAGAAGTTGTCAGATCCCCTAGAACTAGAGTTACAGATGGTTGTGAGCCTCCATGTGGGTGCTGGTAACTGAACCCCAGAGCTCTGGAAGAATAGCCAATGCTCGCAACTAGTGAGCCGTCTCTCTATATCCCCTTTAAATTAACTGATGTGGCAAGACCCAGGTCACTGTGGGTACCACCATTTCCTAGACAGGGAGTGCTGACCTGTATAACTAGAAACACTGAGTTAACAGTGGTTAAGAGCATTGGCTATTCTTCCAGAGGACCCAGATTCAATTCCCAGCACCCATATGGCAGCTCACAACTGTCTGTAACTCTAGTTCCAGGGGATCTGGCACCTTCAAACAGGCATATATGTAGGCAAAACACAAATGCACATAAAATAAATACATATTGAAAGAAAGAGAGAGAGAGAGAGAGAGAGAGAGAGAGAGAGAGAGAGAGAGAGAGAGAAACAGGAGAGTACACGCAAGCAGGTAAAGTGAGCATGTATTTATCCACTCTGTTCTGTGGACATGATGTGACTAGCTGTGTAAGTTCTTGCCTTGACTTCCCTACAATAATGATAAGTTAGAACCTGGAATAAAGAAATAGTAGGCTGAAATAGACCCAAATTGCTTTGTTTGTTTATAGCTTTTTCAAGACAGGGTTTCTCTGTAGCTTTGGAGCCTGTCCTGGAACTAGCCCTTGTAGGTCAGGTTGGCCTTGAACTCATAGAGATCTGCCTGCCTCTGCCTCCCGAGTGCTGGGATTAAAGGTGTGCACTACCACTGCCGGGCGCAAATTGCTTTTTAAAAGATTTACTTTGGCCGATCAGTGAATCTGGGGCAAGCTTGGTCTACATAGCTAGGTCCAGGATACCCAGGGCTACAGAGAAACCCTGCGTCAAAAAAAACAAAAAAACAAAAAGATTTACTTTGTATGAGTGTTTTGTGTCTACATGAGCACCCATGTTTGTCTGGTCCCCACAGAGGTCAGAAGAGAAAGTGAGATTCCCTGGACCTGGAGTTATGGATGGTGAACCACCACCTGAGTGCTGGGACGCAGCAAGGGCTCTAGCCACCGACGCCTCTCCAGTCCCTAAAGGGCTTTATGTCCAGGTATTCTTATCACAACAGCAGAAAGGAAGTTATGACTATGATTACTGATTCTTCTAAGTTTTGCACTGCCATACTCTAGTACGGAAGTACTAGGAACTCTGCAAACTGTTTCCAGGACCCTAGAGCCTACTTTTAATTTGTAAACATTGCCTACATTATATGTCTCTTTCAGAACAAAGCTTTTCAACTCTGCACTACAAAGAGCTGCTGCTGTTGTGCCTCCCCTACGAGCTGAGTGAGTTTGTCTTGAGATGAAACTAATGCTATCCTCAACACTCACACAGAGCCTTCACTGGAAACTAATGCTATCCTCAACACTCACACAGAGCCTTCACTGGAAACTAATGCTATCCTCAACCCTCACACAAAGCCTTCACTGGAAAGGGTGTCAGTGTCCTTAGCATCTTCGCACTTCCTGTACCAAATCCAGAAGCCTGAAACAGCAAAACAGAACAGCCAACGAAACCATTCTTTTTTTTTTGTTTGTTTGTTTTTGTTTTGTTTTGTTTTTCGAGACAGGGTTTCTCTGCAGCTTTAGAGCGTTCCCTGGAGCTAGCTCTTGTAGACCAGGCTGGCCTCGAACTCACAGAGATCCGCCTGCCTCTGCCTCCCGAGTGCTGGGATTAAAGGCGTGCGCCACCACCGCCGGGCTCCAACGAAACCATTCTGTATCAGTGTATAAACTTGACAGCTCTACTTTGGGCAATGCCCAATAGATGGCATTGTCTCCTTTGAAAATGTACCCACAATGTCTCAATGAGTCAGGGACAGCCAGGAGCCCAGTTTGGAAACCTGTTTTAACTAGTAATGTTCTTAACTTGATCCTTGGAGGCCTCTAATCATCTATTAAATTATGCATGCATTCGCAAACCAAAACTACAAAGGTAAACAAAAGAGCAAAATATCTAAAGGATTACTTAAATACTTAAATTAAATTTAAATTACTTAAATTAACATATATTAGACAATGCTAGCCAGAAACTGAATTTCAGAAATCAAAAAACAAAACCACAGACCTGGAGAGATAGCTGGATGCATAAAGACACCCCACAACCTAGCCTGACAACTTCACTTCATTCTCAGCACCCACACAGCGGGGAGAACAGACTCCCACAGTTGTCCTATCCCTTTCACAAGTATGCTGCTGCATGGTACAACTCCCCAGTGTGTTCTCTCTCTCTCTCTCTCTCTCTCTCTCTCTCTCTCTCTCTCTCTCTCTCTCTCTCTCTCTCTCTCTCTCTCTCTCTCTGAGTAAATAAAGGTAAAAAAAACAAGAAATATATACATTTGAGCCAAATATTACAAAACACATGACTTTTTATTTGCCAATATAGTCCCAATTTTTTACTATGTAACTTTCTATTGTACAACCTTCTTTCAGTCAAGAACCCAGAAAAGTGGCAAGTACAATCTGGACAGAAGCCTCTGCAGATGTTAAAAGGACACTATTTCAAACTGGGCAGTGGTGGTGCACATCTTTAATCCCAGAACTCCAGTGGCAGAAGCAAGCAGATCTCACTCTGTGAGTTCGAGGCCAGCCTGGGCTACAGAGAGACTTCTTTCACTTCAGCATGCATAACATTTAGGGGGGGAGAGAGAGAGACTGTAGGAGGTACCAACCTAAAGCAAATACTTTTTAAACTTTAAAATTAGCATCCTTCCTGGAGCATTCCAGTTTATCATCGGGACTGGGGTGGTAATTGAGGTCAGCAGTGGGGTGAGGAAACAAGAGGATTCCCTGGCACTCTGTGGCTAGTGAACTTAGCCTTTGAGGTGTGAATCTTAAGCCAGTGAGAGGCTTTGTCTAAAAAAACAAGGAGGGTGGAACTGATGAGGTGGTCAGGTTAAGACCGCAAACACTCCCACAGAGCACTCCAGTTCAGTTTTCAGTACCACGTCAGACAGCTCAACCAACTGTAACTGCAGGAGAGCCTGTGTTTCTGCCTGCTGGGGGCACCTGTACTCATGGGCATACACCTGCACAGAGACACACACATACATGTAGTTATATCTTTTTTTTTTTTTTGTAAAGGCACCTTTGGAAAGCTAAGATTGTCCTCCACACACATGCATATATATATATATATAACCAAGCACATACATCCACACCAAAAAACTTAAGCAATATGATAAAATGTTCTATTTAAGCTGGGCAATGGTGGTGCATGCCTTTAATCCCAGAACTTGGGAGGCAGAGGCAGGCAAATCTCTGCGAGTTCGAGGCCAGTCTGATCTACAAAGCCAGTTCCAGGACAGCTAGGATTGTTACAGAGAAAACCTGTCTTGAAAAATCAAAAACAAATATATTTAATACAGATATTCAAAAAAACTAAGCATTCCTTTCAATGATCCATGATATATACTTCCGCATTTTTTTTTTTATTTTTTTAAAGATAGGGTCTCAATAAGCAGTCCTGGCTGCTGTCCTTCAACTCACTATATTAGAGAACCAAGCTAGCCATTCTTGAACTCACAGAGTTCCACCTGACTCCACATCAGGATGCTAGGATTAAAGGCATGTACCACTACACCTGGCACTATCTTTTACTTAAAAAGAAAGTGGCATCAAATATGCAGTATTAAAAATGTATAATTTCTGTCAGGCAGTGGTGTCTTACACCTTTAATCCCAGCACTCGGAAGACAGAGGCAGACGGATCTCTGTGAGTTAAAGTTCACCCTGAGTTACACAAGATTGATCAGTCTTAAAAAAAAAAGAGCCAGGTGGGGATGGCTCACTCCTTTAATCCCAGTTCTTGGAGTCACAAACCTCTAATCCCAGCACTAGGGAGGTGGAGACAGGAAGGGATATAGCTGGGCAGAGAGGAATATAAGGCGGGAGGAAACAGGAGTTTAAGACATTTGGTCTGAGTACTTGTAGAAACAGGATTCGGTCTGAAGACTTCGTAAAGGTAAGAACTAGTGGTTAGCTGTTCTGCTTCTCTGACCTTTCAGCAATATCTGACTCCAGGTTTTTATTATTAAGATCAATTAGAATTCGTGCTACATCTGGTTTCCAACTTTTGGGGCACAAATTCACGAAAAAGTTACCCGCCTGTGACTTTGGAGCCTAAGGCATAGGCCAGAGCTACACACAGCAGGAGTCACCACCCTGGGGCTAGGTTTTCCTTTCCTTTCTCCCAGTGGGTTGTGGGCTTTCCCTGGACCCCACTCAGGCTGCTACTGTTCTATGCAGCAGCACTCAGCCCCACATCTTCCTCGCCATCGTCAGCAGATTTGTTCAGACAATCGAGAGCTCTTAAAGAGGGGAATTAGTTTAAAAGGGGGGGAGAACGCTATTACAATGGGGAGTTAGGTCTCTGATTATGTAATACATGATTTAAAATTGAAACAATCAAATCAATTAAATGAAGGGATAATCAATTTAACCAGCACTGTCATAATGTTAATTATCATGTTGATAATCTTTATTGTTGGTTTGATAATTCTTGGTTTATCTTTAAAAAGCTCGTTAATATGAGTGCCAAGATACAGGCCTTCAAAAAACTTATTAAAACAGATCATAAAGTTATTCAGATCCAGACAGAAGAATTTAAAGAACAACCAATTTCAGTGTTGCATTATAAGGTTAGAGAGGAACAGCCTAAAGTTTTCAGAAAACCAACCTTAATATATCCAGTCACCTCCTTAAAGGAATTTCCAAATGATAGATATCCTCAAGGCTATTTAAGCACTCACTGGAATCCTGTGGAAATGTTAGATTTAAGGAGATTCAAGGAAGCAATGGTCTCATATGGCATGCATTAATCTTTTTTTTTTTTGGTTTTTCGAGACAGGGTTTCCCTGTAGTTTCTAGAGCCTGTTCTGGAACTAGCTCTTGTAGACCAGGCTGGCCTCGAACTCAGAGATCCGCCTGCCTCTGCCTCCCGAGTGCTGGGATTAAAGGCATGCGCCACCACCGCCCAGCATGCATTAATCTTTTGTGAAACAGATGTTAAACTCATGGTCAAAGCTGGGTGGCACATGCCTTTAATCCCAGCACATAAGAGGCAGAGGCAGGTGGATCGCTTTGAGTTTACAGAGTTTTGAGGTAACAGAGCAAGTTCCAGGACAGGCTTTAAAGCTGCACAGAGAAATCCTGTCTTGAGAAACAAAGAAAACAAAACAAAACAAAACAAAAACTTGTGGTCAATTTGTAACAGAATTATCCCTCTACAGACTTGGTTACAGCAGAGCCTAGTCCTCAATTACAATGGAGGTCCTGGTAGAAAGATGAGGCTAAGGCCATTGAACAGCAAAGTAGGTCTAGAGGTATGGAAATCTCCCAAAACCAACTTCTTGGACAGGGAGATTATTATGCTAATGTACAAAGGCAATCTCTATATGGTGACCACACAGTGGCTTTATGCCGTGCAGCAGCATTGAAGCTTGGGACAGAATTGAAGTAGTAAAGACAACTGAGTCATTTAGTAAAGCTATACAGAGCCCAAAGGAAACCTTCATGGATTTCTTACAAAGACTGACTTCAGCAGTAAATAGAATGACACCAAACTAAAAAGCTAGACTAATAATTGAATCTCTGGTCTTTGAAAATGCTAATTCACAATGCAAAAGGGTAATTAGACCATTAAAGGCAAGATCAGTACCCTTGGAGGAATGGATCCGAAATACAATTGATAATGAATCTCATGACCATGATGATAGGAGAGGTGATTTTCAGAGATTTGAAGAAAAATTGAAACATCAAGTGTTTCAATTGCAATAAACAAGTTCACCTAAAAAGGGACTGTGAACAGTGTTTGTAGAAACAATGGTTTTTTTCTAAGCATAATTCAGAGCACCCCTCCTTGCTGGATTATGCAGAAGGTGTGGCAAGGGCAGGCACTGGACTAATGAATGTACGTCAACAAGGGGCAGTCAAGATAATCCTCTGCCACTGGGAAAAGCCTTGAGGAGCATCTTGTCATTTCCTATCATTATGGAGGAAATGCCTTCCCAGTTTACTATCTTTGTGGCAAAAATTAATCACGGGGGGGGGGGAGGGCTGGAGAGATGGCTCAGAGGGGCTGGAGAGATGGCTCAGAGGTTAAGAGCACTGCCTGCTCTTTCAAAGGTCCTGAGTTCAATTCCCAACAACCACATGGTGGCTCACAACCATCTGTAATGGGGTCTGGTGCCCTCTTCTGGCCGCAGGCATATACATACACAAAATATTGCATACATAATAAATAAATTATTTTAAAAAATTAATCACTGAGCAAGAAAGTGCCTTACCGCGACTGCTGACAGTACGCTCTCCAAATTGGACAAGCAAAACCCAAAAGAGTGACTGCCAAACCTTGCCTGGACAAAGCAGGAAAGTCCTTCAAAAACCCTGTTTCATAGAAAAGTCTAACAAATATGCTAGGCCTGTAGGCTGAATATGGATGCCCCAACACTGCAGAGGAACCTTGGGTGACTGTCTAGGCAACTATTTCTGTAATATCTCACATTTTTTGAAAGTTGTTTGCTTGCACTTCCTCCTTACTCAATTATTCTTATTTCCTTCTCAGGTCTCTGAGGGAGTTGAAGACTAGACAGTTATTAGTTTTCCTTGTTTATCAGACTCAGAAAAGAAACTCACTAAAGAGGTATAAAGTGTGTAAGGTTGAGAAACATCAAAAGATAGTTTGGTTGGTAATACAAGTTACGATAAAAAGTGAATTAGGTACAACACTTTGGACAAAACTAAAATAGAACAGATAATGGAATATTAAGGTCAGCCTGGTCTACAGGGCTGGTTCAGAACAGCTAGGACTGTTACACTGAGAAACCGTGTCTCGAAATATAAAATAAAATAAAATAAAACAAAACAAAAAAGACATTGGTGACTAGCTCTAAAATTGTAATTTAATGGTTTTTAGCAAGGCAGAAGAAATGGGGAAGAAGCACAAGGCTTGCCAGAGACACATGCTCAAATAAGCTAGTGTCCCTTTTACCATTATCTTTTTGGCTAGTTAACGATTTAGGCTGAATTTCTTAAGTTTCCCTAATCCCAGAAGCCAATAATCATGAGATATGTGTGTGTATACACACACACACACACACACACACATACACATTTTTCAGACACTAAAAAATAATCAGAAAAAAAGAAATGGAGGGGTTGTTTAAGAAATGAATCCTAGGAGCCTGCTCTTCCAAAGATCCTGAGTTCAATTACCAGCAACCACATGGTGGCTCACAACCATCTGTAATGGGGTCTGGTGCTCTCTTCTGGCCTGCAGGCATACACACAGACAGAATATTGTATACATAATAAATAAATATTAAAAAAGAAATGAATTCTATGTAGAATCTATATGCAGCCAGATATACTGTGAGACAAAGTCTTTAATTAATCCATTATTAACATCTTGGCAAACTAGCTGGTTTCTGTATTTTGCAGTAATTATACTGGTAACATGATCTTTATGCACTCAAGAGGCTTTAACAACGTAACTCACACAGTCCTATCAGTAATACCAGTCTTATCTTTGGCATTCATCCTACCATCCATGATAGAACACTTGCCTGCCATGTGCTGGGTCCTCATTTCAATGTTCCACATGCTGTAACTTGTATTTTGGTAGGTTCTTTTTACTTCTACATTAAAAAAATTTTTGATTGTACCTCTGTGAGAGCAGATGCATGTGTTCTGTATGTGTGCAAAGACCAGAACCAAGTGCCGGATATCCTCTCCTATCACTCTCCCCAAACTTGGAGCTTGCATCTCCTTGGCTAGGCTGAAAATCCACCTAGCCCCAAAGATACTTCTGTCTCCATTGCCAGCAAAGCTGGAGCTACAAGTGTGTGCAGGCTGCCCAGCTTGTCACAGTGAGTGCTAGGATTTCAACTGCTGAGCCATCTCTCCAGCCCCCACCCTTGTACTACTTCACACTGTACACTGATTATGTGGAAAGCACCAACTTACTGAGTTATGCCTACCTTCCAAATGGCATCTTCATCATGCCATTTTAAAGATTTCACACACCATGTAATCTCCCAATCTCTCCCCTCCACACACACCTCTTCTCTAGTTTTGAGGCTTTCTCCAGGACACCTTGAACTCAAGTCAATCCTTCTGTCTCAGCCTTTCATTGGGATTACCAACATGGTGCCATCCCACCCAACTACCTATTTTTATAAATTATTTTTATTTTCTGTGCATTGGTGTTTTGCCTGCATGTTTGTCTGTGTGAGGGTGTCAGATCTTGGAGTTACAGACAGTTGTGAACTGCCATGTGGGTGCTGGAGACTGAACCCAGGACTTCTGGAAGAGCAGTCAGTGCTCTTAACCACTGAGCCATTTTCCAATCCCTCAAACTACATTTTAAAGTCACAGTTATTAACTATGGCTATTATTTTTTTTAAAGTTTGCCAAGTCCTGGGACAATGTTAAAACTCAAACTGTTTAGTTTTTCAGAATTCTAATTTTCCTTTATCAATGGAAACAAATGTCAATTATTTTCCTAGTACTGACAAAACTCACTCCATTCATCCAGAATGAACACTGACGTGTCAAGTCTAGTCTGTCAGTCATCCTTCCAGGAGAAAATGCAACTCGACGAAACAAGTGGCTTACAGCAACTCAATCCCACAAAAGCGTTTCCTCATGACAACAGTCCCACCTCCAAAGAGGTGGGTAAGACCTTCATACAATAATGTTGTGACTGCTACCATTTTCTGATTGAATCTGAGCCCCCCTCCTCCACAGGAGGGAACTTATATGTAGTGCTTTAAGCTTCATCAAAAGCTTATAGTTGAGAAGGTTGTAAGCCCTAATGGGAAAGCTACAGTTGTTATTTTGCTACATGGCCATGACCTTCTAAACATGTATGTTTATGCACACAGTGCTGCTGTTGGCTCTGGTCAGAGAAGCATCTTTCTGCAATGTTTCATCATGCATTTCATTATGCAACAACTCATCACTGGCCAAAGTGCTAATAAGAGGCTGTAGAAGGTGGCTCAATTCTACACGGACTATCTCTATGGCCCACTCCGAGATCAGGGAGTGATATAGATATGAATAATTTACATTGGTATAAATTTTACTCTATTGCTATGAATTTAAGGTCAATTTTGATATATGTATATGTATTTCTAATACTGATTAAGGTATTGTGATTGTGCATTCACTTAAAAATGTAATGTATATAGGCTGTTAATGGATAGTCATAATAGTCAAACTTATAGTCATGTTAGATTTTCTAGATGTGCACAGATGTATTTTAGATAGACATTCTCCATATCTTTCAAAGACTACAGAACATGGCATTTAAGATGTTTTAATAACTTAGGGCTTTTCATGACAATGAAACACGTCTGCTCCTGGCAGCACCAGCTACTTCAAGAGGAGGATGGGCATTGAAGAGGCTCCTTATGGAGTTTGATAGCCATTTTGGCAAGAAACTGCTCTTGCCTGGACTGTTGCATAAACTGGACACACAGAACCCGCAGGGAGAGGACTGCTGAACTTGCCTAAAGGTGAGATGGTCTTTCGGGGTTCCTGATTCATGAAAGAGTCTGCGAGACGTTCTGCGGAACACAACAGATAGTGACTGAACTGTCTTTGGAATTTCCTGCTTCATGGAAATGTCTGCTGGATACTGTGGGCCTGTAGGCTGAAGATGGATGCCCCAACGGTACAGAAAAACTTTGGGTGACTGTCCAGGCAGGAAGATGTCTCTGTCATTTCTAGAGTTTGGAAGTTGTTTATTTCTTGTTTACTTAGGTAATATTATATCTTTCTGGAATCTTTGATGGAGTTGAAGAATGGATAGTTATAGTTTTCCTTAGTTATGATAAAAGATAA
Organism: Arvicola amphibius; assembly: GCF_903992535.2. Classification (NCBI taxonomy): domain Eukaryota; kingdom Metazoa; phylum Chordata; class Mammalia; order Rodentia; family Cricetidae; genus Arvicola; species Arvicola amphibius. Next base: position 5,871,661 of record NC_052060.1, on the reverse strand, counting down.
AGTAGATATAAATATTGTAACTGTAATTCTTGCTTGATAACCGTTTTGTTATATGAAATCTTACTATATTAAAGCCTTTCTTTTTTGTTTAAACAGAAAAAGGGGAAATGATGGAGGACTCTCATTGGTTAATAAAGAAACTGCCTTGGCTTTTTGATAGGGCAGGATTTAGATAGGTGGAGTAGACAAAACAGAATGCTGGGAAGAAGGGAAGTTAGGCAGATGCTTCAGGCAGTTGCCATGCCTCTCCTCTCCGAGACAGTCGCCATGCTGAATCCTTACCGGTACTTTGTGGTGCTACATAGATTATTAGAAATGGGTTAATCAAGATGTGAGAATTAGACAATAAGAGGCTGGAACTAATGGGCCAGGCAGTGTTTAAATGAATACAGTTTGTGTGTTGTTATTTTGGGGCATAAGCTAGCCAGCTGGTCGGGAGCGGGGCGGCAGGAACGCGCCTGCTGCTCCTCACTACAAGGGAGCATCACAGAGAGGAAACGAAAGAATGTTCAGAGGGCTGTGGCTCACTGACATGCACTCTTGAACTCATGGCAACTGTGATGACCTGCACAAACCTGTACAGGGCTATGCCAACATGCCACCGTGAAAGGGAAAGGGGATCAGAACCCTACCCTCGGCTCTAGTCAGTTAATGCACTGGGGTAAGAAAAGGTTTTCATTGTGGTTAAGTTGCTCACTTCCTGTAATCAAGACTAATTAAACTAACCAGGTCACCCACCCCCATGGCCAAAAAGATATGAAGGTAGGAGGGGGCTTGAGGGAGGGGATCAGGAGGAGTGGAAGGGGGGAGAGAGGGTAATGGGGTGTGAATACAATCAAAATACATTACACACATGTACGAAAATGTCATAATGAAATATATACTCATGTATAATACATGCTAATGAAATACTTTAAAAATACTTCCACAGACAATATAAATGCTTTATACGTGCTTTTCATTTTTATTAGATTTCTTAAAAATTAAAGATATACTCCAAAGCTGAAATTGAATTAATATCAACAGTCTCATGATAAGCTGCCCAATCTCCATCAAGGGCATTCTCAAGTCAGCACACCAGCCTATGGTACCACTGCCTTGCTTTTACCTAAATTACTTTTGAATCACCAGTGCAAAAGTCATGGGAGCAAAACAAAAAAGCCTTAGTTATAATTCAGAAAAGTTATGGCCTCAAAACTCCCCTGACAAGGTCTGAGGGGTATCTCCTGGGATCAGTTAACCAAAAAGCGAAAATTCCTAGATTATATCCCCCATTCAAGATGGGAGTGGCAATCTTATGCCCCGTCTGCTCTCAAAGTCCACTCTTTTATTTCGGTTTGACATATCCCACAACATAGTAAGGGGACAGAATCTAATTATTTTAACATATTTTGATCGTCTTTCTACAGAACCAATAATTGTTAATGTCCCGATTATCTTAGTTATGAGTGCCAACTGTAAAGACAGCATTGGCCCTCCACTCTGCCCCAAAACAAAAAAGTTATGGGGTGCCCATTGTAAAGATGGCATTGGCCCTCCACCTTACCAAAAAACAAAAAACAAAGAAAACTTTGAGGCACAAAGCCCTTAAACTCCACGTTTTACAATCTCCAAAACATTTTTTATGCACTCTAAAGTTAACGATTAGGATCAATAAGTCATCGTCCAAGCTCCTAGTTCCAGAACAAGATCTGGGAAGCCACTGTTCAAGCTGCAGCACCTTCTTCTTCCCCTTCACCTGGGGAAATTACTTTTAAACCACTTTTCGGAGGCGTTTTGTGCTACAAAGGGAGGTAAACAGAAGTGTGGGGAAAGGGAGCTACCCTCTGCACTGTTCTGTAATATACTACACTTCGACCTCCATTTCCTCCTCGAGAACGAAAAGGCCAAAGACTCTCAGCTTTTTCTGAAGGCTTAAAATAAGTGAGAGGAGAAACGTGCAGTATTAGTGACAGTTTGAAAGAATTCCGCAACCCGGGAGAGGAAACCAGGACCACGGGCAGAAACCAGGGAAAGCAGGTGTATCGATGACATTATTCCTTTTCAGGTGGTGTTGGGAATCTAAAGAAAATAGTCCTTGGGCTAAACATGGCGCCTACAGCGGCAGGACATAATCACCAGAAAATAGATTCTGCCCCATACCATTCTGTAAATCACGGCGCCATCCTTGCATAAATTTGGGGGCCGAGGGAGGAGACTTCGTCAACTAGCTGCAGAGGCTTGGGATGTCCTCGCAGCCGGAGCGGGATTACATAACACAGGGGACCGGCAGAGCAGTCGCTCGCTTCCCTCCTCCCGCTCAAAACCAGCGCTCATGCCTCCACGCGTGGGGGCGGCGGGAACCCCGGGCTCCGCCGCTCCCTCCGCAGCTGCGGCCCCGCGTGCCAGCCCCCCATCCCCAGCGACCGCCGCCCGCGCCCGCGCCGCCCACTCCTCCGAGACGCTCGCGCCCGGCGCGCTTGCGGACGTCGGCGGTGCGCGGCCGTGGGGTGCGAGCGCGCGCGGACCCGCCAGGGGGAAGGGGGCGGCGGGGCATCCCCGGGCCTCGGCCACCGTCGGCTGTGGCGCGCACGCGCGCGCGCGCGCACACACACACACCCCCGCGCCGCGCCCCGCGGCCGCCGCTGCCGTGGGCCGCGCCGCCACTCGGTGGGCCGCGGACGCGCGCCCGGCCCCTCCCCCACCCCCGCGCGCACCCCATCCCCCCCCTCTCATTGTCTCGCTTCGGAACGCCTCGCCCAGCGAAAAGATAACGGAACCCCCGGGAGAAGGGGGTGGGGAGCGCCGGGGCTCGCTCGCTCACTCACCTCCCGTGGTCGTCGCCGCCGGTAGTCTGACCCGAGGAAGGCGCCGTCGCCTTAAAGGGACCTTGCACCCGGCGCCGGGAGTAGGGGGTGGGAGCAGGGGAGGGGACGGGGGCTCGGGGGGAGACGCAGAAGAGGGAGCCGTTGAAAGCTCCTCTCCCCGAGGGTGAAAGGAAGCCTCCCTCGGGTTCGAGTGATTGGGGTGGATTTTTTTCCCGAGGGGGGCGGGGGGGCCCCGAGGGAGGGGGTGGGGGGGCCAAGGAATGCGGCTCCGTGTACGGGAGCTGGCGCGGGGGAGAGAGACGCCGACTCCCCCCACCGACCCTCTCGCCCCGCGGAGGGATATCTTTCGTCACTTCCGCCCTCCGCTTCTCGTGCTCTTTCAATTGGCTGGAGAGTGTGCTACGTCATCGCTCAGCCTACCCCTGGTCCGGGCTTCTTTTCTAATCAAGTTTGTCTGGTCCTGCAAATAAATAAAGAAAAAGATTTCATGGAGAAAAGAATAATTAATTAGCTTCACAAGCAGTGTCCAAATTTTGCTGAGAAAAATGGGACTCCCAAAGAAAATACTTCCCAATTTACTTTCTTAGACTTTACAGAGGAATTTGGACTCTCCCTTTCCACTCAAGGTTTATTCCCAATCCAAGGGAACTTCATGCCACAGCAAGATGGTGAGTCCCAATGGCACCAACCACTGTTGTTGCAACAAAGAACAAGATAACACTCTTCTCTAAGACACACTTGTAAAAAATAAAAACAAACAAAAAAAGAGAGACACACTTGTCCCATAGCCTTCTGTGACAGAGGCCTTGTCTAAATGAGATACTTTTTTTTGGTTTTGGGTTTTGTTTTGTTGTTGTTGTTGTTGTTGTTGTTGTTGTTGTTTTTAGACAGAGCCTTTCTACAGAGCCTTGGCTGTCCTGAAACACACCGGCCTCAAACTCAGAAAAATATGTCTGCCTCTGCTTCCCTAGTGTTGGGACTAAAGGTATGGACCATCACACCTAGTTAAATGAATATGTTGAAAACCAATTTACCATCAAACTTTTCTGGATTCTGGAGAGAAAACCCTTGGGATTGATTATCAAGTTTATTCTTCTGGTGGAAACTGCTTCGAAACCATTGTGAACAGGCTCGACAGAGGTGCCCCAGTCTCGGGAACCATAGATTGCATGGCCCGTTGAACTGGTTCAAACAAATTGATTAGTCCATTCAAGATTATCACTTTTTCACATAAACTAACTTCTGGTAGCTAGAAATGTTTGTCTTTTGTGTCCTGAGATGATAAAATTTTCGTATTTTCCTTGAAAATTTGAGAATGATCTTTAAGCCATACATTGACACTTGCTCCAAATCAACTTCTAAACAAAGGTTCTTGGTGCAGGGATGGGTAGATCCAGAGCCAAAGTTCCTCCTTTGTATATATTCTCTAAACTACCAGGGAGTCACTTGCAGCCAGTGAAAGATAGCTCAGCAAATTGTACCATGTTTTATTGACCACAAAAAAGCTATTATTCCATTATTCTGAAGATGTGTCCTGTAGCACCGATGTACCATTAATTCAATATTCATTCCCTGTGTTTACTGTCCCAGGCATGTTCTCGGTGCTAGGAATACAGTGATCAACAAAGTTCCTGGGGCTGGAGAGATGCCTCACTCGCTAAGAGTTGCTGCTGCCCTTCAAGATCAGAATTTAGTTCCCAGCACTCCATTCTGCTCACAACTGCCTATTCCCCCAGCTCCCAGGATCCAGTGCCCTCTTCTGGTCTGGCATCTACACTCATGTACATACCCTCCACCCCACCCTCATATATAATTAAAAACAAAACCATAAAAATAATCATGAATTTGTTTAATTAAAGCATAAAAATACAGAAAACACAGGATGGTGGTAGTGTACCCCTTTAATCCCAGTCCTGGTCTAGAAAGTGAGTTCAAGGACAGCCAAAGCTACATAGGGAGACCTTGTCTTGAAAAGTCACACACACACACACACACACACATTTTATATTACATATAACTATATATATTATATATATTAAATATGTGTGTATGAGAGAAAGAGAAAAATCCACAAATCCTTGTATATGTGACACATATAAGAGATAGTAAACATGCACATAATAAACTCCTCCACCAGTTATTATTAAATATCAAATAGCCCCGAAATTTACTGGTTAAAAATTATGACTTTCTTATCTCACATGATTCAGGAAGGTGATTGACTAAGCAGATGATTCTCATTTGTCTCGTATATGGTGGTAGGTGCTGCGGTCATCTTAAAAGCTTCCGTACATGTCTGGAAGTTGGCACTATTGCGCTGGACCGCAGCTGTGGCTGTTGACCAGAATACTTAGAAATGGCCTCTCCATGTGACCTTGGCTTCCCCATATCAGAATGACTGCAGGCCTCAAGATGACCAGGTACAGACTGATGGCTTTTGTGACCAGGATGCTTATCTGCTTCCTAGGAAGGCAACCTGCCAAGTGCCACATGAGTAAATAGTATGTGATTTGGTAAATGCTATGGCAATGGGTGGATTCCGGGCTGGACGTCTAGTGCAGGGGATGGTAGAGACGTGACTGGTTTGTTGTTGTTGTTTGCTTGTTAGTTTTGTTTTTTAATTAATTTATTTGTTGTTGTTTTTACATCCCAATCAAAGCTTCCCCTCCCTTCTGCCCAGTTCATCCCTCCTCCACGCGCCCCCCTCCCCCCCATGCAATCCACTGTTTCTGAGAAGTGACTGTTTAGGTGGAGCTGTTGGAGAAAGCCTTGTTAAAGCAGTATGTGGGCAAAAAAAAAAAAAAAAAATCTGAAAAGAATGAAGCAGAGTTCAGGATTTAGTCCTGATGAAAGCAAAACCACCGGCAGATTTCAACTCCCTCCATAAGTGAAGTGATCTGCTGCTTTTAAAGATCTCTCTGACTGTTTGTGGGAGGGGCTCAGGTAACTGGCGGGCGCAAAGGTAGCCACGGGGAAACCAAGTAGGATATTACTGTATTCATCCTGGTGGACCAGGATGGCAGTGGTGAACCACCTCTTTAGCTGAGTGAGTTCTGTAGTTTTTTCTTGTTTTGTTTTGTTTTTTACTTTCTCATACCTATTTTTTCTGTCATTTGGTCTGTGCTCTGGGAGACACCTTTGACCCACAACAGCTAACAGAACTGTGTGAATGACGGTGCTATGACTTCCATAAGGAAAAAAAGGAAGAAAACATGCCGATCATAAAAACAGAGACCTTTGGAGGACTGGATGAGCACACAGAGGGTAAACATCAGCAAGCAATTACAGAACGGATAGGACACCACAGTGCTCAGAATTAATGAGCAGCTCAGTAATGGATAGCTGAGAGACAAAGGCATTTTGTAGCCAGAGAAAGCTGCAAAGTAAGTACCACTTCAGGGCACTAGAGCACCATTTCAGAAGGGGCTGTACAAGCTGGGCATGGCGGCGCAGACTTGCAATCCTGGGACTTAGAAGTGAAGGCAGGGGGTCAAGAGTTCATCCTCAGCATACAGTGAGTACGGGCTGGGTAAGAAAAGAAGAGAAAACTCTCCAGCCCGTGTCGTCGCTGTAATAAGAGGGACTGTCTGTGTTAATATGGACAGTGCTGGGGCATTTGGGTGTCATCACGTAACACATGGGTTTCTGGGATGCAAAGACGATGGCTGTGGCCTTTCTGTCTTCTGAATCATCTTGACTATGATGAGAAATGAGAGCGAGAGAAGAAATGAAGCAAACCCTTAGAAATCAAGTCACACGTGCCTCCAAAGCATACTGGAAAGGGGGCTGGACAACACTGTAGTTGATTTACTGAAGAAATGAGACCCTCATAATAACACCCCTTTAAAACACACACACACACACACACACACACACACCTTCAGTAGCCAGGTTAGAGACAGTGAATCCTTTCTGGCTGGGGTTTCTAGGAAAGGAAACTGGAGGCTAATGGCAGACCCCAGTGGAGTATTTCACAATTAGATAGCAAGGGAGAGGTTCTTGTCCACTTATTTGCTTCCTTGAATTTACGTTTCCGCCACAGGTTGAAAATTAAGGCCACCTGTCGCTCGGAACGGAGGCAACCTCTGTGGCATCCTTCTGCTAATACACAGACCCAGTCACTGAGGTTCAGTGTGAGGGGGACCGGGAGGAGTTGCTGTGGGCAATGTGGTTGGGAGTGGAAAGGAAACCAATACCCTCAGGGTGGGAGAAGCTGAAAAGTGAAGCGACTTCATTTTGGGAAATGTAGTAGGAAGAACAAAAACAACAAAAAATTTCATCATCTGAGCAGTTCCTAAACTGGCTTAACATCTACCGCACTGAGTCTGGGAGGAAGTCAGCACCTCTGAGCCGCAAGGAGGATGGGGGATGCCAAACCCCACAGGGAAATCACCAGGAAATAAGCGGCTACTGGAGCTCCTTCGAGCAGCCCCTGAATAATGAGCTTAGAAGCTGTGGCTGGCTTTCATTTGCAGATACCGCCTTAAATGCAAGGGGCTCCAGAGCTCAGGAAAAGAAACTTAAAAATTGCGTTTTGAGAGAAAGGGAGATTACTCATTAGATTTTAGCAAGAAGCAATTAAAGATCTCTAGCTTCAAAATGTATTTTGCAAAAATTCACGAGAGCAACTTCATCAGCCATCAAGATTTCACGGTGAATGCCTGCCTGATTTCATAGGTGATAATGACTTAGTAGCGTAGCTTCATTTTAATATTATTCAAGAGACACCCACAAGCAAAACTATGCTGTTGCTATGGAGTTGGCCAGGTGTGATGACCTAGTAATTTAATTAATGTTAGAAAGCTTCATGGAAATATAAATTGTATTATTTGATAGATACTTGATATCTGACTGGCTCATATTATAATAGACTGCTGAGAAAAAAATTAATAATGATTTTCCTCTTTTTCAAGTTAACAATATTTGCATTTTAATATAGCCATGAATAATTTCCAGAAAGCAACCAAGAAAAGTAAATAATTTACCAGCTCATTCTTTCAAAGGATTTGAAGATTAATCATTGTAGATGAGATGCAATTCTTGAAAATCAAGGTTCAGAGGTTTGTGGTGTGCATAGAGGTCAACCTTCTTTTGGAGGTGTTTGTCTCTGTCTCCTCTGTGTGTGTGTGTGTGTGTGTGTGTGTGTGTCTGCGTGTGTCTGTCTCTCTTTCAGTTAAAGTCACACTATGTAGTCCTGGCTCTCTTCAAACTAGCTATGAAGACCAAACTGGTCTAGAATTTGGAGTGATCCTTCTGCCTCAGCCTCGGGAGTTACAGGATATTATGCTCCACTGGTCCCTTGTTATTGAGGATGTACAGCAAAAGCAGAAAGAGAAAGGAAGCCATTGCCCATGGCAGCGAAAGAATCCATTTGGAATGCTTTTTTTTAGTTCCCTGAAACAAAAGGTAATAAAATCTGAAAACATCTGCCAGACAAGATTTTTAAATATTAAAAAAAAGAAAGAAAGAAAGAAAGAAAGAGAAAGAAAGAAAGAAAGAAAGAAAGAAGGAAAGAAAGAAAGAAAGAAAGAAAGAAAGAAAGAAAGAAAGAGGGACTGGAGAGATGGCTTAGAGGTTAAGAGCACTGACTGCTCTTCCAGAGGTCCTGAGTTCAATTCCCAGCAACCACATGGTAGCTCACAGTCATCTATAATGAGATCTGGTTCCCTCTTCTGGCCTGCAAGCATACATGGAAGGAATGTTGTATACATAATAAATAAATAAATCTTTTTAAAAAGAAAGAAAGAAAGAAAGAAAGAAAGAAAGAAAGAAAGAAAGAAAGGAAGGAAGAAGAACAGTATCTCAATACTCATGATGATCCTCTTGCCTCGGTGTCTCAAGTACTTGGAATGCACCAGCACACATGGCTCGAAATTATTTATTTATTTATTTATTTATTTATTTATTTATTTATACGTACAATATTCTGTCTGTGTGTATGCCCGCAGGCCAGAAGAGGGCATCAGATCTCATTACAGATGGTTGTGAGCCACCATGTAGTTGCTGGGAATTGAACTCAGGACCTTTGGAAGGGCAGACAATGCTCTTAACCTCTGAGCCATCTCTCCAGCCCGGCTTGAAATAATTTTGTAGAAGAAAAACAACTTCACTTTCTTCTGTCCAGGAAGTAATTCTTGTTGCTGAGTCTGGGTTAGTGCAGTTGTGCTATGACAAATGCCAACCTCTTTCCTTCCCAGCTGCCTGGCAGGCGTACCTCCTCTTCCAGTATGCCGAGACCCTATTCTAAACCTTTTCTGCATTGTGAACCCCTCAATCATCTTTTTTTTAAGATTTATTTATTATATATACAGTGTTTTGCCTGCATGGTCACCTTCACGCCAGATGAGGGCTCCAGATCTCATTACAGGTGTTTGTGAGACACTATGTGGTTGTTGGGAATTGAACTCAGGACCTCTAGAAGAGCAGTCAGTGCTCTTAACCATTGAGCTATCTCTCCAGGCCCCCCTCAATCATCTTAATGAAGAGGATAGACTATCTTTCCCAGAAAATATGCACACTTGAACAGACATTTGCAGAACCTTCAGACCTGAGGCCCATTTGTGGGTGTGCTGACCCTGAGGAAAGATCACGCTCAACCAGGTTCTTTAGATAAGACCCTCCCATAGAAACTATGCTTTTCCTGATTATCTATGGCATGTGGAGCCATAGAACTGAAGACCATTCTGCTAACAGGTGGTTTCTCAATATTATTACTATCGCTCACATAGAATGTTATTTCATATCTGGAATGTCAAGGAGCCTCTAGAGAACACAGATGACCACGTGGCCCAACTGCTTCAGTGAGTGGAATTGATTGATTGTCCTTGGCATTGAGGAAGGTCACTCAGATTCTACATCCTGCAAATATGGTGGCTCTTTTGGAAAGCCTGGCCCTACTCCCATGACCAATGCCTTGACTTTGAGTCAAGGAATATTTATGCAGACTACTCTGCATGTTCAAGAACCTGCTCTAGCCGGGCAGTGGTGGCACACGCCTGTTAACCTCAGCTCTCAGGAGGCAGAACAAGTGGATCTCTGTGAGTCTGAGGTCAGCCTGGGCTACAGAGTACGTTCCAGGACAGGCTCCAAAGCTACACAGAAAAATTCTGTCTTGAAAAACAAAACAAATAAATGAACCTGCTCTGACTCATTTCTATGGTCAACCTGATACAACCAAGCATTTCCTAGAAGAGGGAGTCTCAACCTAGGGAGTCCCCAGATCAGACTGGCCTGTGGCCATGTCTGTAGGAAATTGTCATGACTGTTGATTGATATGGGAGGGCTCAGCCTACTGCAGGCAATGAGATGGTCCTAGGGTGTATAAGAAGCTGAGAACAGAGGACCAAGGGAGTGATCAGTAAGCAGTGTTCCTCCAAGGTCTCTGCTTCAGTTCCTGCCTCTAGATTCCTGCCATGAGTTCCTGTCCTGACTTCCCTCAGTGATTGATTGTTATCCTGAAGTGTAATCTGAAATAAATCTTTTCCTCTCAAGTTACTTTTGGTCATGACATTTATCACAGCAACAGCAAATTTGGAACCTTTCTTGCAGCTGAAGTTAGACTTCAAGAATGAATTTGGCTCAGAGCATTTAAAAGTTAATCCAAGTCAGGCAATGGTGGCGCACACCTTTAATCCCAGAACTCAGGAGGCAGAGGAAGTCGATCTTTGTGAGTTCGAAAACTGGTCTGGTCTACTGAATGAGTTCCAGGACAGCCAGGGCTAACAGAGAAACCTTGTCTCAAAAAAACAAAAGTTAAGTAATTAATTAATTAGAAGGTTAATTCAAAAACTACTGTCCTGGTGGTACACACCTGTAACCCCAATATTCAGGAAGGCTGAGGCAGTAAGATCACAGGGTCACAGTCAGCCTGAGCTACATAGAGAGTTCTAGGCCAATCTGGGATAGAGCAAGATCCTATCTCACTAAACACACACAAACAATTGAAGGTACACCTCTGCCTTAGTTACTGTGCTACTGCTGTGAAGAGACATCATGACCAAGGCAACTATTATAAAAGAAAGCATTTAACTGGAGGCTTCCTACAGTCCATGATCATCACGGTGGGAAGCAGACAGGCATGGTGTTAGAGCAGCCGCTGAGAGCTTTACATCCTGATCCACAGACATCAGGCAGAAAGAAAGAGGGTGAGACACCGGGCCTCACCCATGGAGATTTCAAAGCCCATCCCCATAGACACACCTTCTCCAACATGGCCACACCTCTTCCTCCTCTTTCTCAAACAGTTCTATTAACTAGGGACCAAGCATTCAAAGATATGGGCCTATAGGGGCCATTCTCATTCAAACCACCATCGCCACCAGTGTGGAAGCAGCCTAGATCCCAGAGTCAACCATGGAGTACAGCTTCACTAATAAGTTACCCAGATCATACTGGGCTTTCCTAGGTAACAACAAACTTGTCATTGTCCTAGGCCGTGGAGATTCTAAGATTTACTTGTTAATGCAGCATATCCTATGTATACTGACTAGTGCATTGACATAAAGGTTGAATTTTAGGTCTGGGAATGTAGCTCGGGCTAGTTCTTAGCTCAAATATATGAGGTCCTGGATGATGCCTAGCACTACATAAGGGCACTTGCCATCAAACCTCACAACCTGAGTTCAATACTGAGGACTCAACATGGTGGAAGGAGAGACCCGACTACACACACACACACACACCCCACATATACACATACACATATATATACACATACATATACACATATACATATACACACATACATATACACATATACATATACACATATACATATACACATATACATACTCAGTAAACACATACGTGTTTTAAAAGCTTAGATAGAAGTATAACATATAAGGTGCCCAGACCAGAACCCAGTTTACAGTAGTTACTCACAGTGGTAGCTTTTATTATTATTAGTTAGAGTAGTGTACATCATAATAAGTATTTGAGAGGATATAACAAAATTCAATCTTATGGATGACAGGCCTTTCATTCTAATTCTTTCCAGATTCCATCTTGTAAATAGTTCAAAAGTCTTTTGTGTGTGTGTGTATGTGATGTGATGTGTGTGCATGCATGTTTGCATATGTGTAGATATTTGCATGGAGCTTCTTATGCGCATGTTGTGCATGCTAGCATGGGGGTTTAATGTCTGGTGTCTTCCTCTATCACTTTCCACCTTGTATATTAAAGCAGGTTCTCTCACTCGAACCCAGAGCTCACTGAGTCCAGCTAGCCGGCTTGCTCATCCTAGATGCTGAAATTACAAGCAGGCTCCCACACCCACCCAGCATTTCCATGGCTGCTGAGGATCCAAGGCAAGTGCTTCCCTCTCTGAGCTATTTCCCTAGCTCTTGAAAATCTTGTAAAAATGCTTGTGAGCCTATGAGATGGTTCAGCAGGTAAAAATATGATGATGACCTGAGTCTGATCCCAAAGAGTGAGAGTTTGGACTCCCACCCGCTTGCTCTGAGAATCCCATGTCTCCACATGCAACTATGGAAAACAAAATACATCACCTTTGGCCTCCATAGTATGCACACACTCCCTCGCCCACATGCACACATGCACACACATGCATGCACGCTCACGCGTGTGCACACACACACACACACACACAAGCACTCACACATGCACACATACACTCCCCCTAGTAAGATCTTTTAAAAGTAGCTCTCTTCTGTTCCTCCTTTTCTTTTACTTTTTCCTGCTTATGATCCCCAGGCAAGAAACTCGGGTTTCCTCCTTCCTCCTCCCCTTTATGCTCTTTCAGTAGTAGGCAGTGGATTTTATGGCCTGGCAAACATTCAAAGAATCCTTAACTTCTCCAGTCTGCGGGATGATTCTCTTGAGTTAAGTCCTCAGAGTTTAAAGTCCCCACAACTGGAGAGAGGTTTTACTTTAAAACTAAAAAAATAAAAAGGAAAAAATGTGGGCAGTCTTTCAAGCAACTAAGCTCACTTACAAAGTTCTTGTCTTGCTCTGAACCCTACTCCGAGTGTCACAAATATCATTACCATAGTCACACATTGTCATTTCCCCAGGCAGATGGAAGCCATGAGCCAACTAAGGAGAGAGGCATTCCTTCAGAAAGGAAACAGTGAAGCTGAAGTTTGTTAATTTCATTTCTAATTGTTCTCCAATTCTCCTCCTCCCATTTCCCCCTTTATACACCAGTCACTGTCCCGTGACCCCCACATTTCAACTCCAAGATCTACTGTTCAGGTCGATTCCCAGGTAACTGACCTATGGCAAAGCAGAATGCTAGCCAAGTGGAAGTCATCAGTTACGTCAGGTCACCAGTTTGCTTTCTCTCTCTCAAGGTACTTTTTTAAAATTATTATTTATCTATTTATTTATTTATTTATTTATTTATTTTTAAAAAATATATATTTATTTATTTATTATGTATACAATATTCTGTCTGTGTGTATGCCTGCAGGCCAGAAGAGGGCGCCAGACCTCATTACAGATGGTTGTGAGCCACCATGTGGTTGCTGGGAATTGAACTCAGGACCTTTGGAAGAGCGGGCAATGCTCTTAACCGCTAAGCCATCTCTCCAGCCCCCCTATTTATTTATTTTTGAGATAGGACCTTGATATACAGCAGAGGCTGACCTTGAACTTGGGACCCTCCAGTTTGGGCCTCCTAACGTACTGGCATCGCTGGTGAGTACCCCTACACCTGGCTAAGGCACATATCTGCACAGCGCTCTGAACCGCTACCCACAGTGTTCTGAGAGCATTTTCTCTCCCTGACTAGGTCTGCATGCAATTATCCCCTTCCACATGCTGGGCAAGGAGCTCTGGGAGGTCAGCTTGGTAGGCCTCAATCACCAGTTAACAAGGTAAGACTTTGAGGTCCCTGAATGCTCTCACAGATGCCAAACTGTATTTTAGGGAGCGGGTATTTGGGTGCAAAACTCAGGCTTAGTATTCGATGAGTGAGTGAGAGAAAAGTGAAGCGGGAACCAGTTATCTGATGAAGGCTCCCGCCCTCATCTGTCTGTCTAACCCGAGGTAGGAAAGTCAGACTTCTGAAGTCGTACCCTGCCTGAACCACTGTTTAACACTTCAACCTATCCAGGCCGACTTCCCCCAGAGACAGTTATTAGGCAAATCCATCGACTTAAAGCATGTACAATCTGAGGATTAAGTATTGAGTAAATTTTAGTTTTCAAAATAACTAAGAGTATTCTGTTGCTGTCATTACCACTTAATATTATCAGCAGGCCACTGACCAACTATTGGCAACTGTGGTAGGTGACTGCCCACCAACCCACGTGTGTACACAGCCTTCTGATCCAAATGGCAAACTAGTAAAAGTGGCAGGAGCCAAGGGAGTGTGTCTAAGTGTGGGAGGGACGGTTGCAAAGAGAGAGTTCTATCCCAAACCACAGGCTGGCTCAGTACAACCCCAAGTCCCCTGGCTAATAGGGACAGAGTCAAGCACGGCAGACCTCCAAATTCCTCATTCAGGAGGAGGAAGCTCTAGAAGGTGCCAGCAACAGTGCAGTAAGAAGGAGAGGTGTATCTCCACGATGCTTCCTGCAGAAAACCCAGAAGTTTATTTCCGGGACCTCTCTACTCGGGTGAAGCCAGGACTGCATGACAGAAAAGAACTCGAGGGTAAGCCAGCACAAAACGAGTTTAAGAGGTTTAATTTAAAAAAAAAAAATCTTATTCTGAGTGTGTGTGCACATGCCATCGTGCACACGTGGAGATCAGAAGACAACACCATGGAATAGGCTCCATGGATCCCATTCAGGTCACTCGGTCTGCATGGAGAGTACACTAGTCGCCACCTCAGATTTATTAAGATGGGATTTATTAAGAAGAGATCTTAACAGAGATTTGAGTAGAGGGGCTAATAGATAGAAAAGTGCTCAGAGAAAGGCTAGTGCACACTCAGCCATGGGGGGACACTATAGAAAGGTGCTCAGAGAAAGGCTGCTGCACACTCAGCCATGGGGGGGACACTGGAAGGAATGATGTTTAGGTGTCTCAGCAGAAGCCATACAGATTCTGGTGGCTTCTCAATAGATTGCTAAGAAACTTTTATTATTTATTATTTTTGTAATGAGGTCTATAGTGTGGTCCTTTAGTGAGTTATATAGGATTGCAGTCTGATAAGTTAAAACCATAGGTCATGGGCTAGAAAGACAGCTCAGCAGTTAAGAGCACACTTTGCTCTTGCAGAAGGCCAGGGTTCAGTTCCCAGAACCCATATAGGGTACCTCACAACCACCTGTGACTCCAGTTCCAGGGGATCCAATGTTTCTGGCCTCTAAAGTCAAGGGTACTCGTGTACACACACTCCCATATATAGAGAGAGATAGTTAAAAATAATTTTTAAACAAATCATTTAAAAACTCTCAAAGGTCACAAAGACTGCACAAGGAGGTCAAGATTTTAATTTCACTGCACCTGGAGTTGTTCATGAGCCTCCTAGAAAACCGCAGGCTTGCAAGCTGCAGCTGGGGGAGGAGAAAACACACGTTTGTCGCAGATGTTTGGCCATAGTTTGTTACTATTTAAACACTCCTTTTTAAGATGTATTTTCATCTGGGTAGTGGTAGTGCATGCCTTCAATCCCAGCACTTGGGAGGTAGAGGCAGGTGTATCTCTGAGTTCGAGGCCAACCTGGTCTACAGAGTGAGTTCCAGGACAGCCAGGACTGTTATATAGAGAAACCTTGTCTCAGCAAACAAACAAGATTTTATTTTTATTATTTTTTTACTTGTGTGTATCTGTTTGTGTGAGGCCCTATGTGAGTGTGTGCCCTGCATGTGCCGGTGTCTGCTGAGACCAGGAGACAACAGTTCCCTTGGAGCTAGAGTTACAGGAGGCTGTGAGCTGTCTGATACGGTGCTGGGAACTGAACTCAGGTCCTCTGGAAAAGCGTAAGTGCTCTTAATGATTGAGCCATCTCTCCAACCCCTATTTTATTTAAGTTTATTTGAAATATCTCCCTATAAAAGGAGAATCATCTCTATGTAGGTCACTCTCACAGCAAACTGTATTCATTGTGCTGGGGTTCTTGATTCTCAGTTGGCCAACTTGATTCTCAACTAAGCCCAGGGTGAGGGGCTCTTTTCCCTTTCATCCCCTTAACTTCCCCTTTCTATCCTGCCTCAAAGGGGGTTGATTTGCAGCAATGTTAACATTTAAAAATAGGAGTAGAGGAGTTGGAGGGATGGCTTAGTGGTTAAAAGCACGGATTGTTCTTCCAGAGGACTGAGGGTCAATTTCACATGATAGCTAACAACTACCTGTAATCTGAGTTCCAGTGAATTCAACCCCCTCTTCTGACCTTCCTGGGCAGCAGGCGTGCATGCGTGCATGTGTACATGTGTGTGTGTGTGGTGTGTGTGTGTGTGCATGCATGTGTGTGTATTCATGCAAGCAAAACACATGTATAAAAATACATCTAAAAATAGGGATAATAGAGTAATAGCTTAGTTAATAGAGTACTTACTTAGTGTACAGAAAACTCTGGGTTCAATTCCCAGCATCCCTAAACAAGGCATGGTGGTACTCAGGAGGAAGAAGCACAAGACTCAGGAGTTCAAGGGCATCCTTGCTTACACAGCAAGTCTAAGACTAACCTGAGCTACTTAAGACCTTATCTAAAAAGAAAAAGAAAGAAGCTAAATATAATGATGATGATGATAGATTCACAGGGTATTTGATCCCATGATAGTACAGCAGCCCAGGCTTCTCTGGGACTACTTGGGTGGAGGGAGAGCACATGATTTGGGATGTGTCCATTATCCAACTGACAGAGAAGAGCTATAGAGAAGTGGGGAGCACGAAAGAAACGCCTTTCTATTTCAATTAATAACCTCCCTAACTGAGATAATAGCTTTAGAGAAGGAAATTATTCACAAAATAGAGCAAATGTTGAGATGGGAAGATGATAAGAAAGATAATTTAAGTCTGTACTATTCTTAAAATGAAACACTGTCTAAGCAGAGAAATAAACTAGATACCTTTTTAAACCTTTCAAATTTAAGCATTCAAAAATATTAAGTGCACTGTGTAGCATGGTGTTTTTCAGGCTTCCCCCCCCCCCAAGCAGCGATGCATCGTCAGACATACATCCTAGGGCTAGAAATATAGTTCAGTCGTGGGACACTTGCCTAGAATGTGTAAGGACCTTGGTTCAAGGTCAGAACTGCAAAGAAAATTATTATTGTTATTATTGTATTCTCCATCTTGATTCCAAACACACAGCCCTCACTCCACATTTTCATGATTTCGCAATTCAGGTTTCATGAAAAAGCACTGATCTAAATATGTAATCTTTCTTCCCTCTCTCTCTTCCTAACACCCCTTAAACTGATCTTTCATCCATTTTGACAAACGCTAGTCCAATGGAGTTTCTTAATCATTAAATATTTCTGCAGGTGTACCCACCCACAATATGGAGACAATTTAGCAATGCCTGAAAGGGCAGCGTGCAGATATGACATTTGTCTTAAGGATTCAAGAATCCATTCTTTGGAGACCTGGCTTACCCTATCGGTGAAAACTAAGGACTTAGAAGCAGGACTTGACAACCTAAGACCTGCAAGTCTGCAGACAACCATTTATCTAACGGAATCTACCCTCCATCAATTTCCTTTAACATATCTTAAGTATTCAGCGTCATCGTGAACATTTAGCGATTAACAGAATAATCATAACTGGCTCTTCACGGAAGAGGGAGAGAAGGAGAGAGGGAGGGAGAGGTAGGGAGAGGGAGAGAGGGAGAGAGGGAGAGGTAGGGAGGAGAGATGGGGAGAGATGGGGAGAGAGGGAGAGAGAGAGAGAGAGAGAGAGAGAGAGAGAGAGAGAGAGAGAGAGAGAGAGAGAGAGAGAGAGAGAGAGAGAGAGAACTGTTTTTCAAACCCCGGCTCTCGCGGGTCCCCGTCCCCCCAATCCCCCCGCCCCCCGGACCCCAGACCCTCTCCAGCCTCGGGTAACTTTTCCCTCCAGTTTGGTGGAAGGTTACATTGGAAGAAAATAGTCCCTACCGTCTAGAAAGTTTTCAGGGAAAAAGAGGGCGTCTGACGTGCCGGCGGTGCGGGGCGCTGCCCGAGGCGGGCGGTGCGGGGCGGTAACCCTGGCGTCCGCCCAGTGCTGCTCCACGGCTCCGGCACCCTGGAGGCCCCCGCCCGGGGGCAGGGAGGGAGGCCGGCGGGAATCTCCACCAGCCTGGAGTCCGCTGGGCTTTGCCAGGACAATCTCTTTTTTTACTGATTATTTCTACTTAATGCTCTCAAGGCCTTACTAAGACTGTGTGGACGGAACCACCGTAAGTGCAAAAAATAAGGTGACTTGAAGAAAAACAGTATTTGGAATATAGATTTTCCTCTTTCTCGCTCAAACTAATTTGCATGCAAATTACGTCGTGACAGGCAGGCCCTCAGACCCAGCAAGCAGGCCCTGTGGTCTGCACGCCTCTGACACCAGAATAAGATTTTGGGTGGTGGTAATTTTCCCAAACTGAGCGGCACTCCCTAAAACAATCTGGGAAGAGATAAGATGGCTTTGGGATTTGCTTCACTTCTTTCTAATGTAGGCCGTTGTTTCGAGCTATAAGATTCTATACCTAGCTCAGCCCAGTGTAGCACAGATCGGTTTTTAAAATTTTACTGAAAAATAATTTACACACTTCCTATTCAGATTTAGGATAGTTTGCTTCCTCGCAAGAAAAACGAAGTAGTGTGGTTCTTGCTGCCTTAGTGCAGCACACAACAGCCTCATTCCGCTGGTTGACGATGTCAGCAGACATTTGAGTGCTTAGTTCAGGATGCTGTTGGGTACTCCGGATTAAACAATCTGGCATACTTGCTCACTGCATTAGAAACAGCGTTAAGATTTCATCTTCTTCTAGTCTGTGCCGTGCTATAGGCTGGATCTTTGGAAATTAGAAAGCTCTTGTTTTATTCTTTAGTGAAATGGAGATCATCTCATCGCAGCGCTATGCCTAGGAAATGGTACATATTAATTTAATGACAGCAGCTAGTATTATTTATGTTATGTCTTCCAGAATGCTTTTCGAATGTCAGATGATAAGCCCTGGTTTGGATGAGTGAAGCTGCCACACTGGGGACTCCACACATAGAGGAGAGTTCAGGATGGGCACAGGCTAACACAGTACCCATTTCATTGAGGCGGCCTAGTGTGGTGACCACTGCCCTGCAGTCCTTTACCAAATGTGGGTCCTCTTGACCTGGGAATGTGGCTCTCTTAAACGTCTTGAGGGGCGGGGAGTGTGTTTGATCTGACAGTGGGACTTCCCTTCCCTCTTGTCAGTGTGCAACCTGAGAAGTTTGTCTAAATACAGAAAGGCTAAGCTCACTTGATGAAGATCAAGGGGAAAAGAATTTCTACAAGTTATTCAAGCTACTGATGTCAAAAGCGATTAGGGCCTCAGCTTCCATTTCATCACGTAATGGAAAGTATGTGCCAGGAGGCTTGCGGGTCATGTGGTTTGCTGGAGGCTCTAAGTCTGGCTTTCCTTCCGTCTCCGTGAGTTGTATAGAGTTTCTGGGGTGTGCGGGAAAGACTGAAGCACTTCTTGCAGCTGTTTATTGTCTGCCGTCAACTAAACCGTGAATGTCTGTTGAAGAGATTTACTGAGCTGTTGCCTTAGATTAAGACTTAAGTGAATTAACTTAAAAGAAGGTTCTGAGAGATAGACTATGCCAGACCCCTCCTGGCTCATAGGATTGTACATTCTTCCTGTTATGACGTGACAGCCAAGCTCGGCGCGTGTGAGCTGCAGGGGAGGGATTCAAGAGCAGTGCTGATGTGTTCAAAGACGCGCAGGTGTTCAGAATCAAACTGGCCCTGACAGCCAAGTCCAGGGGTATGGGACTCATTTCCTCCTGCTCGAGTGCCTTGCGCTCAGCAGGCGGTCAGACTGACAAGATCCTTTGCCATCTGCCAACAGTGAAATCACAACTTCTGAAGTGCTTCAATGCTCTTTTTAATCGAGCGTGGAACTCAGGGCCTTGGGTCTAGGCAAGTGCTCTGTCATCCAGCTGTGTCCCTAATCCCTTGTTTTGTTTTTCTCAAGACAGGGTCTAGCTATGAAGCCCACGCACTCCTTGAACTCCCAGTTCTCCTGCCTCAGCCTCCTGAATGCTGGGATTACAGATGTGTGCATATGTGTGAGTTTGTGTCTGTGTGTGGGTATGAGCACATGGAAGCAGGTGCCCACAAAAGATGATGGAGCTCCTGGAGTTGGAGTTGCAGGTGGTTGTGGGCCATTGGACTTGAGTACCGAGAACCGAAATCGCATCCTCTGAGAGAGAGCTAGGAGCTCTTAATCACCTCGTCATCTTGCCAGTCCAGTTTCGCAGACTCTGGTGTGTTCGCGCTAATGTGTCTGAATAGTTGGGTTTAGAATACACCTGAGACAATGCTCAGTTACCGAGCTGCTCAGTTTCCAGAGCAGCTAATTGAGCTGAAAGTGAACTAAACTCCTAGCCCAGTAACTCTAGAAAATAAGCAGAATTGTAGACGTGCTGTTAACCTTCTCATCAAATGACGGGCAGTGTGCTTGTCTGGCTAGTTTTGAAACTACATTCCTTTTCATGAAAACACCCACCACTGAAACTAAAAGCTGTCATCATTGATAAATGTGTGGTTTGGTGTGGTTTGGGTTTGAGACAGGGTCTCACTATATATCACATTGCCTGTCCTGGAGTTTGTTATGTAGACCAGGCTGGCCTTGAATACATAGAGATCCACCTGCCCTGCCTCCCAAGTGCTGCACTGCCAAGCCCAGCCTACCACTGATGTATTGATCAGCAGGTATATGTTGATGTGTTGAATGCTGGCCCTTGGAGATGCTTCAAGATAAGTCAGTTCTAACAAAAGCCTAGATCCAGGGTCTTGCACATGCTAGATAATATCCCTGAGTTATGGCCCTGCTTGTTTCGCATTTTATTTTTTGAAGGTTTATCTATTTTAATTTTATGTATATGGGTTGGTTTTGTTTTGTTTTAGGTTTTTTTTTTTTGGAGGGGTTGTTGTTGTTTGCTTGTTTGTTTCAAGACAGGGTTTCTCTTTGTAATAGCTCTTGCTGTCTTAGAACGTGCTCTGTAGATCAGGCTGGCCTTGAACTCACAGAGATCTGCCTGCCTCTGCCTCTCAAGTGCTGGGATTAAAGGCCTGCACCACCACCACCTGGCTCCATGGCAACTCTTATTAAAGAAAGCATATATTTGGGGCTTGGTTACAGGCTCGGAGGTTTAGTCCATTATCATCATGATGACAGGAAGCATGGTGGCACACAGGCACACAGGGTGCTGGAGAGATAAAAGTCAGAGTGGGAGACACTGGGCTTGGTAAGGGCTTTCAAAACCTCCAAGCCCATGCCCAGTTGCTGTGGAATAATCCTTCTGTACACTGTGTGAATATATGTCACTGTGATTGGTTTAATAAAATGAGCTGTGTGGCCAATAGCTGAACAAAGTTAGGTGGGAAAGCCAACCAAGCTGGGAATGATGGGATGAAGAAGGGTAGAGTCAGGAGAGACACCGGCCAGCTGCTGAGGAAGTAGGATGTGCAGAAAATGAGGTAACAAGCCATGAGTCATATGGAAAAGCATAGATAATTTAAATCTGAATTAGATAAGAGTAAGCCTGAGCTATTGGCCAAGCATTTATAATTTATATTAAGTCTCAAAGTCAATTTTTTGGAAAGTAACTGCTGGTTATTTGAGAGCAAGTGGTCGGGACAAGGAAATGTCTGCCTCTACCCAGTGACACATTTCCCCCAAAAGGTCACACTTCTTTTCTTTAAAAAAAATATATTTATTTATTTATTTATTATGTATACAATATTCTGTCTGTGTGTCTGCCTGCAGGCCAGAAGAGGGCATCAGATCTCATTTCAGATGGTTGTGAACCACCATGTGGTTGCTGGGAATTGAACTCAGGACCTTTGAAAGAGCAGGCAATGCTCTTAACCGCTGAGTCATCTCTCCAGCCCAAGGCCACACTTCTTTTTTTTTTTTTTTTTTTTTTTTTTTTTTTTTTTTTTTGGTTTTTCGAGACAGGGTTTCTCTGTGGCTTTGGAGCCTGTCCTGGAACTAGCTCTTGTAGACCAGGCTGGTCTCGAAGTCACAGAGATCCGCCTGCCTCTGCCTCCCGAGTGCTGGGATTAAAGGCGTGCGCCACCACCGCCCGGCAAGGCCACACTTCTTATTCCTTTCATATAATGTCATTCCTTGGTGACTAAGCATTCATATTTGAACATATTTATGAACCTACGGGGGAGGGAGGGCGTTCTTATCCAAACTGCTACCAGTACCTACCTTTTTGAGACAAGGTCTTTCACTGACCTGCATCTCATCGGTTAGCTAGTCTGGCTTGCCAAGGAGACCAGGAATCTACCTATCCCCATGTCTTCAACCTTGGGATTGCAGTCATAACCTCCATGCCCAGCTTTTTTTTTTTAAATGTGGTTTGTGGTGGTTTGAATAAAAATGGCCCCTATAGGCAGGCTCATAAGAAATGCCACTATTGGGAGGGGCGGCCTTGTTGGAATGGGTGTGAATTTGGAGGGAGTACGTCATTGTGGGGTAGGCTTTAAATTTCAGAAGCTCAAGCCAGGGCAGTGGCTCACTGTCTGTTCCTGCTGCCTGCAGATCAACGTGTAGAACTGTCAGCTCTTTCTCCAGCACCATGTCTGCCTGCATGCTGCCCTGCTTCCCACCATGACAATAATGGGCTAAACCTCTGAACTGTAAACCAGCCCCAATTAAATGTTTTCCTTTATAAGAGTTGCCATGGGGGCTAGAGAAATGGCTTAGCAGTTAAGAGCCCTGGCTGCTCTTCCAGAGGACCCAGGTTCAATTCCCAAAAAACATATGGCAGCTCACAACTGTCTGTAATTCCAGTTCCAGGGGATCTGACACTCTCACACAGACACACATGCAAGCAAAACATCAATAAAATAAATATTTTTTTTTTAAAAAAAAGCTGCCTTAGTAATGGTGTCTCTTCACAGCAATAAAATCGCAAAGCATGTTTTAGGATTGAAACTCATCCTCAGTCTTCTACAGTAAACACCGATCAAACTTTTCCCCAGCCCCTCTCCCAGCTCTTCCTCTCTGTTTCTCTGTCTCTCTCTTTCTTTCAACCGAGTCTCACAATGTAGCACAAGCTGGCCTGGAACTTACTATGTAGCCTACACTAACCCAGAGCTCATCTTCCTGTCTCTGCCTTCACATGCTGGGATTGTAGATACGAGCCATGACTCCTAGTTCTGTTGGAGTGTCTAGTAGATTAAGAGTCTCTCTGGGGGCTGGAGAGATGGCTCAGAGGTTAAGAGCACTGGCTGCTCTTCCGGAGGTCCTGAGTTCAATTACCAGCAACCACATGGTGGCTCACAACCATCTGTAATGAGATCTGGCGCCCTCCTCCAGCGTGTGGGCATACATCGAGGCAGAATGTTGTATATATAATAAATAAATAAATCTTTTAAAAAAAAGAGTCTCTCTGGGAAGGCACATACAGTGTTCTCCTTCTGGGAGGAAAAGAGCTTCGTGGACTGTGGGGAGGAAATGTCACGGTCACTTCCAGAGGATGGATTAGTGATGAAGTCCTTCAAAAGAACCAGGTTTGCCACAGCCAGCCTCCCTCTCCTAGTTCCATCTGCTGCTGCTGCTGCTGCTGTTGCTGCTGCTGCTGCTGCTGCTGTTGCTGCTGCTGCTGCTGCTGCTGCTTGGCAGTACTAGACACACGATGGCAAGACATGGCAGGAGAAGTATCCAGTGTCTGTGCAGGTCAGTAACAAAACACCCAATTAAATAAGTCTTCCTGGTGCGGAGAGGAGAGGAGGCAGATTCCCCTTGGAGAATCAGTTCTCTTTGAAAGAGTGACCAGGCTAGGCACATGGACTCTGATTCTGGGAATGGAGACTTGTGGCCCCTGTATAGTTATCATTCTGTGTGTGACTCTGACATAGGAGAATACCGCCAGTGGCCCCAATGCGTTCAGCCTCCAACAAAGGTTAGAAGAGATCTTAAGACTACAGGAAAAAGAATGGAAGTTCTAACTAAGATGGACTTCCTGGCCTGGCGTAGGAGTACACTTACCATCTTAGCACTTAGGAAATGGAGGCAGAGGGGTCAGAAATTTAAGGCCGGCCTCAGGAACATATCAAGTTGGAGGCCTTTCTAAATTCCATGAGATTTTGTCTCAAAAAAAAAAAAAAAAAAAAAAAAACTGGGTGGTTTTGGCACACACATTTAATCCCAGCACTTGGTAGGCAGAGGCAGGTGGATCTCTGTGATTTCGAGGCCAGCCTGGTCTACAGAGCCAGTTTCAGGACAGGCACCAAAGCTACAGAAAAAACCCTGTCTCAAATTTTTAACAAAAAACAAACAAACAAAAATACCAAACAAAAAAACCAACAATAACAAAGAAAAACAGCAAAGAAGAGACTTTTTTTGTCAAGGCACAATTAACATTCAGTTAGAAGGGGAAAAAGGATCAGGCATGGTGATGCATGCCTACAATCCTAGCACTCCAAAGGACCAAGGCTGAAGGGCTGGCAGCCTTGGACTACTACATGAGTTCCAGGCCAGTCTGAGCTACGGTGTGATGGTGTGGGAGGTCCTTCTGTATATATGTTGCTTTTATTGGTTAATGAATAAAGAAACTGCCTTGGCCTGTGATAGGGCAGTGTAGCGCTAGGTGGGGGCTAAGGGGGCACAACTAAACTGAATGCTGGGAGAAAGAGGGTCGCTACATCTAATCACCGTCTCCATGGCTCAAGGAGCGTCATGGAAGAGAGGGGCAGAAAGATCGTAAGATCCAGAACGCCAGAAGTCCACTGTGAAACAGTCTCCTAGAGATGGCTGCATAAGCAAGGCTGGAACGGTGGCCATCTGTGGGCATGTTAACATGGAAGGAGGACGTTTTCATGGTGTCTCTCCCCTAGACAAAGAACTACAGGCAGCCATGACTGCTGGGAGAATGGGAATTCGCCTCTCCCAGGGATGAGCCCCCTTATTTACTGTTCAATGCAGAGTGGTCAGCCTTGAAACTGTATACACGCCAAAAACAAAAATAGATTCAGCAGGTCATAGCTCTCTCTCTCTCTCTCTCTCTATATATATATATATATATATATATATATATATATATATTTGTGAACACACGGACACATATGTGTATATGTGTGTGCATATAATCATAAAAGAAAAAGAGGCTATCAACTTGAAAGGGATGAGGACATGGGCGGGGCTTGGAGGGAATGGAGGGAGGAAAGGGAGGGAGAACATTACATAATTCTGTTTCAATTAAGAACATACTTAAAAAATAGCAAAAAGCTGTAGCATACTTAAAAGTGGCATATATTGCTTCTAAAATAATATCTTGATATTTGAAATCTACTCTCCTATAGGGATTCTAGCAACTGATTATTTCGACTATTCAGAATAGATATTATATATTTCAACAATATACATTATTATTAAACTGGTTATAGCTTAACTGAAAGATTCTGTCTAGAATGAAAAGTATGTAAATTTGTAGATGACATTTTAAATTTTTATTTTTATTTTTATTTTTTACTTTTTGGTTTTTCAAGACAGGGTTTCTCTGTAGCTTTGGAGCCTGTCCTGGGACTAGCTCTTGTAGACCAGGCTGGCCTTGAATTCACAGAGATCCGCCTGCCTCTGCCTCCCGAGTGCTGGGATTAAAGGCATGTGCCACCACTGCCCGGCGTGTAGATGGCATTTATGATAAAAATTGTTTTCAAAATAATTTGTTAGAGACAACTCATTATTTATCAAAATGTATCAAAAGTCATTAGTAGGTATATCTATCAAATATCATTAGTTAGTGTATTTATCAAAAATCATTAGTAAAGGGCTGGAGAGATGGCTCAGAGGTTAAGAGCACTGCCTGCTCTTCCAAAGGTCCTGAGTTCAATTCCCAGCAACCACATGGTGGCTCACAACCATCTGTAATGAGATCTGGTGCCCTCTTCTGGCCCACAGGAATACATGCAGGCCGAATATTGTGTATATAAATAAGTAAAAATTTAAAAAACCATTAGTAAATATATCTCAAGTGGTATATTAAAGAACATGGTATTAGTTGTCAATTTGGGAGACTCTAGGATCACCTGGGAGAGAGACCTCTTGACAAACCTGTGGGATTTTCTTGATTACCTTAACTTACATGGGAAGTCACATGTTAATGAGTGGGCCATGCCCTGGATGGGTCGTGGGCTGCACAGAATGGAGAAAGTGAACTGAGCTTTGCGTGTGCTTGTGGTTGCTCCTGAGGATGTGAGAGGTGGCGGCTCCCTCGTGCTCTTGCCTCTGTGACTTCCTTGCTGTGACAGCTGTGACCTGGGACTGTGAGCCCAAATGAACCCTCGCTCCCGTAAGCTGTTTTCATCTGGGTGGCTTGGGAGCTGAGACAATCATCTAAACTAATATGATTTTCCATAGAAAGAAGCTGATTCTTTATATCACAAAATCACATTTTTTTAAATGAAAGCGAACCCTGTAAGTGCATACATGAAATATATTAAAATTTGTCTGAGAAAGAGGGTGGGGAAGAGAGAAAGAAATCAGAAGTTCCTTGACTCAAGGTTGACCTAGGGAAGTGGCGGCTCTAGTAAGGCTGGGGAGTTCAGCTTCAGAATCCACAAGCATGCTGGGAGTGGAGTGTGGCTGCGCGCGTGAGCGTAAGACCCCAACCCTCAGGAGACAGAAGCAAGAAGACCTGGAGCTGAAGACTACAAAGGAGACCCCATCCTAAAAAACTAGCTAACGGGCCAACAAAAAAAAAAAAATCACCTGTATTTGTTAGGTACCCGCTACATACAAAGCAGCTCCTACACACCAGCTATATTATTTTAATAACTTTGAACCTAAGCCAGGTTTGATGGTGCACACCCTTGATCCCGGGAGGCAGATTCAGGTAGATCTCATGAGCTGAGTTTAAAGTCAGCCTCGCCTACAGAGTGAGCTCCAGGCTAGACAAGGCTACATAGTGAGACCCTATCTCGAAAAAAATAAATTAAATTAAAAAGTCTCAGGGAACTCTGTGGAAGAGGAACAGATTCTAAGAGCCATTGGGGATGGAAGATTTGTAATTTAAACAGCAGCGCGTGCGAGAGAGACGCCATAGTACAGAACTCACATGGAGGGGTTTTTTATTAGGGGAAAGGGAATGTAAAAAGGGGGAAGGTGGAGACCAGCCTCTGGGGATAGGAGGAGCAGAAGAGAAGAGAGAGTCAGAAAGAGAGAGAGAGAAGAAGAGGAAGAGGAGGGGAGGAGAGGGAGGAAGAGAGAGAGATGGAAGGTAGGCAGGACCAATCATTTAAAAGGGAGCATAGTGAATGTGCATAGGAGGTGCTCTAAGTGGCTGCAGCTGAGGAAGTATTGATGTGGGATTCCCCTCAGTATGCTGTGAATACCATTGGTTAATAAAGAAGCTGCTTTGGGCCTATTGCAGTGCAGAATAGGGCAAGGCGGGAATTCCAAGCAGATAGAAGAGGAAAGAAAAGAAGGCAGATTCAGAGAGACAGCATGTAACCACCAAAGGAGACAGAAAGCTTACCAGTAAACCACAAACCTCATGATAAAATATAAATAATAGGAATGGGTTAATTTAAGATGTAAGAGTTAGTTAATAAAAAGCCTGAGCTAATAGGCCAAGCAGTGTTTTCATTAATAGAGTTTCTGTGTGATTATTTCCAGTCTGGGCAGCCGGGAAACAAGCTCCTCTGTCTACAGTGTATCCTGTCAGAACCCCAAGGGCAGGCCAGTACACATGTCTGAACACTAACAGAGGTCACCCAGGAAGCAAGGCTTTCTAGACACAACAGCACTGACACCTGTGAACACAGACTGAGGGCCTGCAGACTGCACAGGTCTAAGCTAGATGGGGTCCCTTTGCTGGGAGGAAACATGGACACACGTCCCCATCCCTAACCCAGAAACTACTGCCAACTGATAACTGCTTGCAAAGGAAAAAACTGGTTTTCTGCAGTGAACTCTCGCTGGGTGCATAAAGCAAATTTAAGGGCAGGTCCCATGCCCAGCAGCAGGATGACAAGCAGCAGTTGGCCAACATAAAACCAACTCAATGGGGGCTGGAGGGATGGCTCAGAGGTTAAGAGCACTGACTGCTCTTCCAGATGGTCCTGAGTTCAATTTCCAGCAACTACATGGTGGCTCACAACCATCTGTACTGAGATCTGGCGCCCTCCTCTGGCGTGTGGGCATACATCGAGGCAGAATGTTGTATACATAATAAATAAATCTTTAAAAAAAAACGAACTCAATGGTATTTCTGGAGGAGTTTTTGTGGTTGTTCTTTCATAATGCTTTGCCTGAACAATTTTTTAAACAAAACCTTTTGCTTATATATTATTGTTTCAGATTTTATTTTTATAGGTTTTCTATATGTGTGAATATGTGTGTCTCAGTGTCTATATGTGTTTCTTATGTTTTTTTTGGCACTTTCTTTTCTGTTGTTTGTTTGTTTGTTTTGCCCTATTCCAGATTGTTTGTTTTTATTTCCTATTATTATTATAGTTGGTTTTGGTTTTCTAATGCGAAATAGAAAGAAAGAACGGGTGTAGATTTTCAGGGGTAGGGAGGGATCTAAGAGGAGTTGGGGGAGGGAAAACCATAATCAGAATATATAGCATGAAAGAAAATCTATTTCCTTTTTTGTTTTTCAAGACAGGGTTTCTCTGTGTAGGCCAGGCTGTCCTAGAACTCACTTTGTAGAGCAGGCTGGCCTTAAACTCTGCTTCCCCAGTGCTGTCCAGCCAGAAAAATCTGTTTTCAATAAATAAATAATTAAGCAAACAAATAAATAAATAAATAAATAAATAAATAGACAATAGAAAAGATTTTGACCTAACAAAGACCTTCCAACATTTTCCTGAGTGGAATCTTATGGAGAAAAGAGAGTCTGTAGAGTGCAGAGCCACTACAGAAATGCTTTCATGTTAAGGCACCAACACACATTGAAACATTCCCCTTCCTTTGACCTGTAGACAGTTGGTGTAGGAGGTCCTTCTGTCTATGTGTTGCTTTCATTGGTTGAATAAAGAAACTGCCTTGGCTTTTCGATAGGGCAGCACTTAGGTAGGCAGAGTAGACAGAACTGAATGCTGGGAAGAAAGGCAGACGGAGAGCCCTCATGGAGCTGCCAGGTCAGACATGCTGAATCTTTCCCAGTAAGCCATGACCTCGTGGTGATATACAGATTATTAGAAATGGGTTAAATCAAGATGTGAGAGTTAGCCAATAAGAGGCTAGACATACTGGGCCAGGTAGTGATTTAATTAATACAATTTCTGTGTGATTACTTTGGGTATAAGCTAGCTGGGTGGCCAGGATGACAAGCAGCCCATACCTCTTACTACAGACAGCGAACATCCTGCCTATTTGCCACACACTATTCTAATACCTTGCTTTACCTTTAATCTCACCTCAAAGATTTGCTGAGAAATATTTTAAGGATATGTTTATTTTCTGTGTATGAGTGTTTTGTCTGCATGCGTGTGGTACCTATGAAGTCAGGAGAGGACATTATGGAAGAGCAGTTCTCTATGGTGTGAGTCACCATGTGGGGGCTGGGGATGAAATCCAGGTCCTCTGTGGGAGCTGCAGCTGCTCTAAATCTCCGACTCAAAAGTTTGTTTCTGAGTGGGTTTACTCCAGGTAGAACAGCAGCAGTTTGCTGTATGAGTTAGCACAGATGAACTGTAACAAGTAGACCCGAATGAGAACAGCTCAAATACAATAGGCTTCACTTTTGCTCGAGTGGTGAGAACACTCTCCTTTCTTGAGGTCAATCAGAATCCCAGATTAGTAAGGGCTGTTAGGCAAAAGGCAGGAAAGAGCACATGCTGAGGTCACAGGCCCGCAAGAAGTAAGCATGGCCCCAGAATGGGCTCCACAAACCAGTGCTAGTTTGTAGTTTGTCACTCGTGATTGACAAGGCAAGAGCAGGGATGAAGGCAAGCCTTCGGGAAGCGGCATAGCAGTGACTGGAGAGAGCTGGCCAAGATTAAGATCAACTGCTGTTCCTGCAGAGAACTGAACAGTTAGTTTCTAACACCCAGGTAGGGCAGCTCACAACCGCTTGTAAGTCCAGCTCTGAGATGACCCAATACCATGAGCACCAGCACTTATATGCACACACATAAAAAATAATTATAAAAATTTATAGCAATGTTAGTAGAGTACCCCCTTAACGTCTAGTGAATCCAAACTTTTAAATTTTAGCATTTTAAAACAAACTAATTTGAAATTCTGAAATAATTAAGCTGAAATTTAAATTAATTTGAAAAATTAATTTGGTAAAGGGTCATCAAGTGTTTCGGGGATGGCCAAGAACTTTTGATTCCCCTGCCTCCACTGCCCAACTTCGAGGATTATAGGCTTCATTCAGCTAAATGTTTCACTTAACCGTTTTCTGCAGGAGGCTCTTGAGACAGGGCCTCACTCTGGAGGCCTGGCCATCCTGGAACTGACTCTGTAGCTCAGACTGGCCTCAGACTTGCAGCATCCCCGTTTCTCCTCCCCTGTGTTGGGTTACAGACATTCTTATGGTTGGCTTTAGTGTTAGCGTGCCACGGAGCAGGATCATCTGAGTAGAGAAACGCACCTGAAGAATTACCCTGATTGCCTTAACTGAAGGGAGACCTCCCCATTGCTGGTGGCACTTTCTGGTAGCAGTCCAGACCCCTCCCCCCCCCCCCAAAAAAAAGAGTTTGGCAGCAAACTTACTTACCTTCCTTTAAATTAAAATTTTATTTATTTTTTATATGTAAATGTGTTTTGCCCATGAGTGTGTCCGTGCACCCTATGCATGTGTGGTGCTGGTAGAGGCCAAACGACGGCATCAGATCTTAGGCTGTCGTGAGGGTGCTGGAATTCAAACTTGGGTCCACTGGAAGAACAAGTGCACCAGGCGGTGGTGGCGCACGCCTTTAATTCCAGCACTCGGGAGGCAGAGGCAGGCCGATCTCTGTGAGTTCAAACCCAGCCTGGTCTACAGCGTGAGTTCCAAGACAGGCTCCAAAACAACACAGAGAAACCCTGTCTCGAAAAAAACAAACAGAATAATAAAATAAAAAAGAACAAGTGCTTTTAACCCCTGAACAATCTCTTCAGTCCCAATTACTTGGCTTTTGCTCTCTGGGCCTGACATTATTTAAGGTAGAGAAGGACGAGCCTGGTACTAACAATCAGAGCCATCTAAGCCTTCTGACAGCCACAGTGTTTGCCCGGCTGGGATTTAGTCTTGCTTTGGTCTGGTACTTTCTTACTATGCCACTATTCCTCCTTTGGGGTGTGATAATATATATATTCTGTATCATTGCATGGTAGAAATATTTAATTTGCTTGGTTATTTTACAGGGAGTTACAATTAAGAAATTGCTCTGAGTCCCAAAAGAGACTTTGGACTTTTAAACAATGCTGAAACTGTAAAAACTAGGGGGATTTTAAAATTAAACTAATTTTGCAATATGATATGGCCACAAGACTATGGTGTGCAGGATGCAAAATGCGGCAGCTGAAATGAGGAATGTCCCCTATAGTCTCAGGCATTGGAATACTTGGTCCCCTGTTGGCGGCACTGTTTGGGGAACATTTAGGAGGTGTGGCCTATAGCATGGGAAGAGGAAGGTGGAGTCAGAGAGAAGCCATGGATCCTCCTAAGACAGATGCTGGGGACTTTGGTAAGCCACAGCCACGTGGTGATATACAGAATAATCGAGATGGGTTAAAGTAATATGTAAGAGTTAGCCAATAAGAAGCTAGAGCTAATGGGTCAAGCAGTGATTTAATTAACACAGTTTTTGTGTGATTATTTCAGGTCTAAGCTAGCCGGGCAGCCCTCCACCAACAGAATGGTGCCAAGTGGTAACTAAAATCCACTTAAAAACCTAAGAGAGTTAATTCTAGACACAAAAATACAAAGTTTAACACAGCTTCTTGCTGTTTAATGGCGGCTTGATGCAGCTTCCTTAAGAAAGGTTTTTCCTGATTCAGTGGTAGGTAGCAGAAAAAAAAAAAGCTGTGGTCGTTTTGAAATGCTGGCTTTCAGTGCCATGCTGCTAGCATGACCTCTGACTCTTTTGGGAGACTGAATATTTGGATGGGGTTTGTGAGCAGTGCACTGCAGCTTGCTTGACAGCAATGTGGACCAGCTATGTGCCTGGAAGTGGGGCAGTGTGTGTGGCTCTCAGAAGCACAAGCAGCTCCATTGGGTTGGAATGGGCACGGCAAGCAGGAAGTACCATAAATACCCTAGCAATGTCGCAGCTTAGGTTCTTAAATGCTTAGCATTTTAAGAAGCACTTCTGGTCAGAAAATAATTACAGATATACAATAAAGACAAATCCAGATTTAAAAAAAAGACCTCAAAGTGGGTCACAGTGTTGGATAAATGTATGTAGGCTTGGGAGAGAAAAAAAAGAGTATAAAGAGTTATAAAAAGAAGTAAATGGTTTTTAAAAAATAAAACAAAGTATTTAAAGAGACAGAATACAGACAGTCATAGATTAAAGGAATAAAGAAAACTAAGTCACATAAAAATGGAAAGTTCACAGAGAGTCTGGATTATGTATATTATTGTGTTACCTTTAAATGTTTTGACTGTTAAGGAGCTAAGTACTGAGAGACATTTCATTGTATGGGCTGCTAGGCTAAACCAACA
Source organism: Arvicola amphibius (assembly GCF_903992535.2). Lineage (NCBI taxonomy): Eukaryota > Metazoa > Chordata > Mammalia > Rodentia > Cricetidae > Arvicola > Arvicola amphibius. Next base: position 5,839,152 of record NC_052060.1, on the reverse strand, counting down.
TATATTTCTTAAAGGTATCTTGATTTCAAAATATGGATCTAAGGATATATTGCTTTGGAAAAGAGGTCCTACTTTTGTTTCCACAGAAGATGTGAACCTGTGGAGTCCTTTCCCCCAGGGCTGAGCTGTCCTATTGTGGCTCCAGTTTTCAGAGCTGTCCTATTGTTGTGGCTCTAACCTCCAAAGCTGAGTTGTCCTATTGCAGTTCTAGCCTCCAGACCTGTCCTATTGAGGCTCTAAGTACATCCTGACTTCCAATAAGTCAGGATGTCTCTGAAACACCACAACTGCAACACATTCCCGTACGTCAAAGGAATTCTGTAAGTGGAAAATTTGGGTAAACAATTAGGAACCACAAATGCAAGCATAAAAAAACAAAATACAAGAGATGAAAGAGACAATCTCAGGCGTTGAAGATATGATAGAGGAAATAGATTAATTGGTTAAAGAAAATGTTAAATCTAATAAATTCTTTACACAAAATATCCAGGAAATCTGGGACACCATGAAAAGACCAAACCTAATAGGGATAGAAGGAGAAGAACTCCAGATCAAAGGCACAGAAAATATTCAACACAATTATAGAAGAAAACTGTCCCAGCCTAAAGAAGGATATGGCTATGAAAGTACAGGAAACCTACAGAAAATACCAAAGAGACTGAACCAAAAAGTCCTCTCGCCACATAATCAAAACACTAGACATTCAGAATAAACAAAGAGTATTAAGAGTTGCAAAGGAAAAAGACTAAGTAACATATAAAGGCAGACCTATCAGACTTACATCAGATATCTCAATGGAAACAATGAAAGCCAGATCCTGGTCAAATGTTAAGCAGACACTAAGAGACCGTGGATGACAGCCCAGACTACTATATTCAGCAAAACTTTCAATCATCATAGATGAAGAAAACAAGATATTCCATGACAAAACCAGATTTAAACAATAACTATCCACGGAGCTGAAAATATGGCTCAGCGGTTAAGAGCACTGGCTTTTAACCTCTTCCAGAGGTCCTGAGTTCAATTCCCAGCAAGCACATGGTGGCTCACAACCATCTGTAATGAGATCTGGCGCCCTCCTCTGGTGTGTGGGCATACATGGAGGCAGAATGTTGTATACATAATAAATTAATTAATTAATTTAAAACAAACAAACAAACAAACAATACCTATCCACAAATCCAGCCATACAGAAAGTACTAGAAGGAAAACTTCAATCCAAGGAAGTCAGCTACATCCACAAAAACACAGACAATAGATATCATAGTAGTAAATCCCAAAGAAGGGAAATGCACACACAATGCCAACAACAAAAAATAAAAACAACAGAAACTTGCAATCACTGGTCATTAATATTCCTTAATATAAATGGACTCATTTTGCCTATAAAAAGACACAGGCTAACAGATTGGGTATGAAAACAGAATCCATCCTGCTGCTGCATACAAGAAACACACCTCAGCTGGGTGGTAGCTTTTCACACCTTTAATCCCAGTACTTAGGAGGCAGAGGCAGGTGAATCTCTGTGAGTTTGAGGCCAGCCTGGTCAACAGAGCGATTTCCAAGACAGGCTTCAAAGCTACACAGAGAAATCCTGTCTGAAAAACAAACAAAAAAAAAAAAGAAAGAAAAGAAAAGAAAGAAACACACCTCAACTTCAAAGACAGATATTACCTCAAATAAAGGGTTGGGAAATTTTTTTTCCAATCAAATGAACCTAAGATACAAGCTGGTGAAGCTATCCTAATATCTAACAAAATCGACTTCAAACTAAAAGGAATCAAAAGAGTCAAAGAAGGACATTTCATATTAGTCACAGGAATAATCCATCAATAGGAAATCTCAATCATCTATGCCCCAAATACAAGGTCACCCACATTTGTAAAAGAAACATTACTAAAGCTTAAATGACACATTAAACCCTCACACTAATACTGTGAAACTTTAATACCCCACTCTCACCACTGAACTGGGCTGCCAGGACAGGACAGAAACTTGACAGAGAAATAAGGGAACTAACAGATGTTATGACTCAAATGGACTTAAAAGACATCTATAGAGGGCTGGAGAGATGGCTCAGTGGTTAAGAGCATTGCCTGCTCTTCCAATTGCCTGCTCTTCCAAAGGTCCTGAGTTCAAGTCCTGGCAACCACATGGTGGCTCACAACCATCTATAATGAGGTCTGGTGCCCTCTTCTGGCTAACTGTATACATAATAAATAAATAAATATTTAGAAAAAAGACATCTATAGAACATTCCACCCAAACACAAAAGAATATACCTTCTTCTCAGAACCTCATGGGGCCTTCTCAAAAACTGACCACATTTTGGGTAAAAAAGCAAACCTCAACAGATATAAAAAGTTGAAACAACCCATGCATCTTATCAGATCATCATGGCTTAAAGTTAGAATTCAATAACAACACTAATTTCAGAAATCCCACAAATACATGGAAATTGAGCAATACTCAACTGAATCACCACTGAGTCAAGGAAGAACTAAAGAAAGAAGTTAAAGACTCCCTGAAATTCAATGAAAATGACTGTACAACATATCCAAACTTATGGGACACAATGAAAGCAGTGTTAAGAGGAAAGTTCATAGCACTAAATGCCTACATAAAGAAGAAAAATCCCACACTAGCAAATTAACAGAAAACATGAAAACTCTAGAACAAAAAGAAGCATCCAGAAGGAGTAGACAGCAGGAAATCATCAAACTGAGGGCTAAAATCAATAAAAGGAAACAAAGAAAACAATTCAAAGAATCAATGAGGCAAAGGGTTGGTTATTTGAGAAAATTAACAAAATAGACAAACCTTTATCCAAAATAACCAAAAGGCAGAGAGAGAATATCCAAATTAACAAAATCAGAAATGAAAAGTGGGACATAACAACAGATATGGAGGAAATCCAGAGAATTATCAGGTCATAATTCAAAAACTTGTACTCCACAAAATTGGAAAATCTAAAGGAAATAGACAAATTTCTGGGTAAGTACCACATACCAAAATTAAATCAAGACCAGATAAACAAATTAAATAGACCTATAACCCATAAGGAAATAAAAATAGTCATCAAAAGCCTTCCAACAAAAAAAAAAGTCCAGGACCAGATGGTTTCAGTGCAAAATTCTAACAGAATTTCAAAGAACTAAAACCAATATTCCTCAAATTGCTCCACACAATAGAAACAGAAGGAACATTGCTGAACTCTTTTTACTAGGCTACAGTTATCCCGATACCCAAACCATATGAAGACACAACTAAGAAAGAGAATTACAGATCAATAATGCATCATGAAAATTGATGTAAAAATACTCAATAAAAAAATGCAAACAGAATCCAAGAACACATCAGAAACATCATCCACCATGACCAAGTAGGCTTCATCCCAAAATGCAGGGATGCTTCAACATACAAAAATTCATCAACATAATCCACCATATAAACAAACTGAAAGAAAAGAAACCACATAATCACCTCATTAGATGATGAAAAAGTCTTCGAAAAAATCCAACACCCCTTCATGATAAAGATCTTGGAGATATTAAGGATACAAGGAACATTCATAAACATAATAAAGGCAATATGTAGCAAGCCAACATCCAATATCAAACTAAATAGAGAGCAACTGAAAGTAATTCCACTAAAACCAGGAATAAGACTAGGTTGTTCACTCTCTCCACATCTATTCAATATAGTACTCAAAGTTCTAGCTAGAGTAATAAGACAACAAAAGGAGATCAAGGGGATACAAATTGGAAAGGAAGAAGTCAAACTTTTGCTATTTACTGATAGCATAGTATACATAAGTCACCCCAAAAATTCTACCAGGGAACTCCTATAGCTGATAAACACCTTCAGTAATGTAGCAGGATACAAGATTAACTCAAAAGTCAGTAGCCCTCCTATAATCAGATGCTAAACGGACTTAGAAAAAATTTTTTTTAAAAAAATCACCTTTCACAATAGCCACAAGCAACATAAAATATCCTGGGGCAATTTACACCAAACAAGTGAAAGAAACTGAAGAAGATAGCAGAAAATGGAAAGATCTCCCATGCTCATGGATAGGTAGGATTAAGATAGTAGAAATGGCAATCATATCATATCAAAAGCAATCTACAGCTTCAATGCAATCCCCATTAAAATCCCAGCACAATTCTTCACAGACCTTGAAAGAACAATATTAAATTTCATAAGGAGAAACAAAAAGTCCAGGATAGCCAAAACAACCCTGTACAATAAAAAAACATCTGGAGGCATCACCATCCCTGACTTAAAGCTCTACTATAGAGCTACAGAAAAAAAAAAAAAAAAACAAAAAAAAACAGCAGCTTGGTATTTGTTGGGAATATTATTTTCAGGTTTGTGACTTTTGTGTATGCTGCATTTGTTTAACTCTATGAAGCTGTATTACTGTGCCTGTCTAAAACACTTGATGGTCCTAATAAAGAGATGGATGGCCAATAATAAGGCAGGAGCAAGGATAGGTGGGCCTAACAGTCAGAAAGTATAAAAGGAGAAAGAGGAGCAAGAGAATAAGGAAAGGAGGGACATTGGGGTTCAGCCACCCAGCTACTCAGCCAGTTATGGAATAAAAAGGAAAGAAAGATTTACAGGAATAGAGAAAGATAAGAGTCTAGAGGCAAAAGGTAGTCAGGATAATTTAAGAAAAGTAGGCAAGAAACAAGCGAAGCTAAGGTCAGGCATTCCTAACTAAGATTAAGCCTCCGTGTGTTATTTATTTGGGATCTGGGTAGTGGGCTCCCCCAAAAGCCAAAAGAGTAAAACATCACACAACAGGTATTGGCATAAAAACAGAAAGGTGAACAAATAGAATCAAATCACAAATCCACACACCTATGACACCTGAATTTTGATAAAGAAGCTAAAAATATAAAATGGAAAAAAGAAAACATATTTAACAAATGGTGCTGGCATAACTGGATATCAACATGTAGAAGAATGAAAATAGACTCATATCTATCACCATGCACAAAACTCAAGTCAAAATGGATCAAAGACCTCAACATAAAGCCAGCCACATGTAACCTCATAGAAGAGAAAGTGGGAAGTACACTTGAATGCATTGGCACAGGAGACCACTTCCTAAGTATAACCCCAGTAGCACAGACACTGAGAGAAACAGTTACTGAATGGGACCTCCTAAAACTGAGAAGCTTCTGTAAAGAAAAGGACATGGTCAACAAGACAAAATGGCAGCCAACAGAATGGAAAAATATCTTCACTAACCCCACATAAGACAGAGATCTGATCTCCAAAATATACAAAGAACTCTAGAAATTGGACATCAAAAGAGCAAATAATCCAATAAAAAATGGGGTACAGACCTAAACAGAGAACTCTCAACAGAGGAATCTAAAATGGCTGAAAGACACTTAAGGAAATGCTCAGCATCCTTAGCTGTCAAAGAAATGCAAATTAAAACAACTCTGAGATACCATCTTACAGCAATCAGTATGGGTAGCATCAAAAACACTGATGGTAACTTATGCGGGAGAGGACTGGAGTAAAGGGAATACTCCTCCTTTTCTGTTAGGAGTATAAACTTGTACAGCTGCTGTGAAAATCAGTATGGAGATTTCTCAGAAAATTAGGAATTAATCTATCTCAAGACCCAGGAATACCACTTTTGGGCATGTACCCAAAGGAAGCACACTCACCCCACAAGGACATTTGCTCAGCTATGTTCATAGCAGCATTATTCGTAATAGCCAGAACCTGGAAACAATCTAGATGTCCCTCAACCGAAGAATGGATAAGAAAATGTGGTACATTTACACAATGGAGTACTACTCAGTGGTAAAAAGCAACGACATCTTGAAATTTGCAGGCAAATGGGCAGAACAACAAAAAAAAAATATCCTGAGTGAGGTAACCCAGACCCAGAAATACAAATATAGTTTGTACTCATGCATAAGTGGATACCAGACATAAAGCAAAGCGTAACCAGCCTTCAGTCCACAACCCCAGAGAAGCTAGAACCCTCTTCTAGGAATAGATGGAAGCAGATGCCAGAGATCCACAACTACCACTGGGCCAAGTTCCTGGAATACAAACAAAGCAAGGGAGGAGCGATTATATGAGCAAAGGGGTCAAGACCATGATGGGGAAACCCACAGAATCAGGTGGCCTGAACTAGTGGAAGATCACTGACTCCTGACTGACAAATGGGGAACATGCATAGGACTGAACTCAGACCCCTGAATACAGGTGACAATGGTATAGTTGAGCAGTATATGGGGCCAATGGCAGTGGGACCAGAATCTAACTCTAATGCATGAACTGACTTTGTGGAGCCCATTCTTTACGGAGAGAAACCTTGCTTAGCCTAGGCATAGCTATGGAGTCTGGAGTTGCAAATATTGGTGGGTATGAGCTAGCTAACAGCAAAGAGCAGGAAGGAGCTTTAATCCCAGCTGAGATAGAAGCACTCTGCCATGCTGGTCAATCCAAACTTCTTTACATGAGAAGAGAATCATTTTAGTTTCTTTACATTTCTTTAATTTTGCTTAGAAAATTCAGTCAGGGTTTTTGAAAGTATCTATGAGCACTGAGACAGCAAACTCCACAGGATCAGGTACAAGGGAGCAACCGCTGAGGGAGTAGCCAGAACCAGAGACCTCTGTGGTCTGGGACCTCCGAGGGAGTAGGCCTAAGCCAGGACATTTGTGGGCCCAGGTGCACTTGAGTCTGGGACATCTGAGGGAGTAGGCTGGAGCCAGAGATCTTTGCAGGACCAAGTCCAAGCCAGGAGCAGACCCAGACCAGTGACATTTACAGAAACAGGATTGAGCCAGTGACCTAGGCCAGAGCAGGCCTGAGACAGCAAACTCCACAGGAGCAGAGCAAACCCAGGGAGCACCAAACGACCTCCAAGAGTGAACAATGGTATGATTGGCTCCGTGACCCTGACCGCACCATGAGGAGCAACCATTTGAGCCTTGGATCTGCTGGCACCTGGAAGATTGACCACCAAAGTCACAGACAGCCCCAACTACACCAATCAGAGGAGAAGATGGGTAGACACGGTAAGAACACACGCAACACCAGAAAGAGTAACACAACACCAGTAAAAACTAGTGAACCTATAACAGCAAGACTTGAAAAACCAAATATAGATGAAGCAAAAGAAAATGACCTAAAAATAGCTTTAGGAGAATGTTTGAGGCCTTTAAAGAGGAAATGAAATTTCCCTTAAAGAAATGGAGGGAAAGACAAACAAAAAATTGGAAGAGATCAACAAATTCTTTAAAGAAAACAAAAAAAGCAATCAAACATATGAAAGAAACTATTCAAGACTTGAAAACTGAAATAGAGACAATAAAGAAAACACAAGCCAAAGGAAGTACAAAAACAGAAATCATGAGAAAACGATCAGGAACCACAAATGTAAGCATAAACAGCAGAATACAAGAGATGGAATAGTGAATCTCAAGCACTGAAGATACAATAGAGGAAATAGAATCATCAGTCAAAGAAAACATTAAATCTAATAAAAGCTTACCCCAAAATTTCCAGAAAATATGGGACACCATGAAAAGACAAAACCTAAGAATAATAGGGGTAAAAGAAGTACAACTCAAAAGCACAAAAATATATTTAAAAAAAAATCTTAGAAGAAAACTTTCCCAACCTAAAGAAAGAGTTGCCTATGAAGATAAAAGAAGCTTACAGAACACCAAATAGATGGGATCAAAAAAAAAAAAAGTCCCCTCGCCACATAATAATCAAATCAAAACACTAAAAATATAGAATAAAGAAAGAATATTAAGTGCTGCAAAGGAAAAAGGACAAGTAACATATAGAGGCAGACCTATAAGAATTACACCTAACTTCTCAATGGAAACAATGAAAGCCAGAAGGTCCTGGTCGAGCGTTATGCAGGCATTAAGAGATCATGGATGGCAGCCCAGACTACTATACCCAGAAAACTTTCAATCACCATAGAAGGAAAAACAAGATACTTCATGACAGACCAGATTTAAACAGACCCAGCCCTACACAAAGTACTAGATGTAAAACTCCAACCCAAGGAAGATGGCTACATCAACAAAAACACAGACAATTGATGATCTCACAGAAGCAAATCCCAAAGAAGGGAAAAACACACAAAATAACATCACCAACAATGAAAACTAAATTAACAGGAGATAACAATCACTGGTCATTAATATCCCTTAATATAAATGAACTCAACTCACCCATAAAAAGACACAGGCTAACAGATTAGATACAAAAACAGAATCCATCCTTCTACTGCATACAAGAAACACCTCAACCTCAAAGACAGACATCACTTCAGAGTAAAGGATTGGGAAAAAAATATTCCAATCAAATGGACCTAAGAAACAAGAGGGTGTAGCTAGCTTAATATCTAACCAAATAGACTTCAAACTAAAATTAATCAAAAAAGACAAAGAAGAACATTTCATATTAGTCACAGGAAAAATCCATCTAGCGGATATCTCAATACTGAACATCTATGCTCTGATACAAGGGCACCCTCATATGTAAAAGAAACACTTCTAAAGCTTAAATCATACATTAAACCCCACACACTAATAGTGGGAGACTTCAACACTCCACTCTCACCACTGAACAGGGCTATCAGATAAAAAATTAACAGAGAAATAAGGGAACTAACAGATGTTATGACTCAAATAGACTTAACAGTGTCTATAGAACATTCCATCCAAACGTAAAAGAATATACCTAAAAAGAAAAAAGAATATACCTTCTTCTCAGCACCTCATGGAACCTTCTGAAAAACTGACCACATAGTAGGTAACAAAACAAACCTCAACAGATACAAAAAAATGGAATAACACCATGTATCTATTGGATCACCATGGTTTAAAATTAGAATGCAACAAAAATCTAATTCCAGAAAGCTCACAAACACATGGAAATTAAACAATGCTCACCTGAATAATCAATGGGTCAAGGAAGAAATGTAGGGAGAAATTAAAGACTTACTAAAATTCAATGAAAATGACCACACGACATACCCCAATTTATGGGACACAATGAAAGCAGTGTTAAGAGGCAAGTTCATAGCACTAAATGCCTACATAAAGAAGCTGGAAAAATCCCACACTAGTGAATTAACAAAACACTTGAAAACTTTAGAACAAAAAGAAACAAACTCAGCCAGGAGAACTAGATAGCAGAAAATAAATTGAGAGCTGAAATCAACAAAATAGAAACAAAGAAAACAATTCAAAGAATCAATAAGACAAAGAGTTGGTTCTTCGAGAAAATCAACAAAATAGACAAAACTTTATCCAAACTAACCAAAAGGCAGAGAGAGAATATACAAATTAACAACATCAGAAATGGAAGGGGGACATAACAACAGCACGGAGGAAATACGGAGAATCATCAGGTCATATTTTGAAAACCTGTACTCCACAAAATTGGAAAACTTAAAGGAAATGGACAATTTTCTGGGTAAATATCACTTACAAAAATTAAATCAAGACCAGATAAGCAAATTAACTAAATCTATAGCTGCTAAAGAAACAGAAATAGTCACTAAAAGTCTCCCAACCCCCCAAAAAAGGAGCAGATGGTTTCAGCTCAGAATAACTAATACCAATACTCCTCAAATTGTTCCACACAATAGAAACAGAAGGAACATTTGCCAAGCTCTTTTTATGAGGTTACAATTACCCTGATACCTAAACCACATAAAGACATTCATTACCAAGAAAGAGAATTACATACCAGTCTCACTCATAAACATTGATGCAAAAATACTCAATAAAATACTGATAAATCGAATCCAAGAACACATCAGAAACATCATTCACCATCATCAAGTAGGCTTCATCCCAGAGATGCAGGGATGGTTCAACACATTAAAATCTGTCGATGTAATTCACCATATAAACAAACTGAAAAAAACCCACATGATCATCTCATTAGATGCTGAAAAAGCTTTCGATGAAATGCAACATTTCTTCATAATAAAGGTCTTGGAGAGAACAGGGATACAAGGAACATACCTAAACATAATAAAAGCAATATACAGCAAGCCAACAGCCAACATCAAAATAAATGAAGAGAAACTCACAGCGATTCCACTGAAATCAGGAACAAGACAAGGTTGTCCACTCTCTCCATAGCTATTCAATATAGTTCTTGAGGTTTTAGCTAGAGCAATAAGACAACAAAAGGAGATCAAGGGGATACAAATTGGAAAAGAAAAAGTCAGACTCTCACTATTTGCTGATGATATGATAGTTTACATAAGTGACTCCAAAAATTCTACCAAGGAACTTCTACAACTCATAAACACTTTCAGAATTTAGCAGGATATAAGATTAACTAAAAAAAAAAAAGGATCAGTAGCCCTCCCTTACACAGATGATAAATGGGCTGAGAGAGAAATCAGAGAAATATCACCCTTCACAATAGCCACAAATAGCAGAAAATATTTCAGAGTAACTTTAACCAAACAAGTGGAAGACTTGTATGACAAGAGCTTTAAATCTTTGAAGAAATAAATTGAAGAAGACACAAGAAAGTGGAAAGATCTCCCATGCTCTTGGATAGGTAGAATTACCATAGTAAAAATGGCCATCTTACCAAAAGAAATCTACAGATTCAATGCAATGCCCATCAAATCCCAGAAAAAATTCTTCACAGACTTCAAAAGAACAGTACTCAACTTCATATGGAAAAGCAAAAAACCCAGGATAGCCAAAACAATCTTGTACAATAAAGTGTCTTCTGGAGGCATCACAATATTTGACTTCAAACTCTACTACAGAGCTACAGTACTGAAAACAGCCTGGTATTGTCATAAAAACAGACAGGAGGACCAATGGAACTGATTTGAAGACCCAGATATTAATCCACACACCTTTGAACACCTGATTTTTGATAAAGAAGCAAAAAAAAATCAAATGGAAAAAAGAAAGCATATTTAACAAATGGTGCTAGCATAACTGGATATCAACATGTAGAAGAATGAAAATAGATCCATATCTATCACCATGCACAAAACTCAAGTCAAAATGGATCAAAGACCTCAATATAAAGCCAGCTACAATGAACCTCATAGAAGAGAAAGTGGGAAGTACACTTGAATGCATTGGTACAGGAGACCACTTCCTAAGTATAACTCCAGTAGCACAGACACTGAAAGAAACAGTTACTGAATGGGACCTCCCTGGGACTGAAAAGCTCCTGTAAAGCAAAGGACACAGTCAACAGACAAAACGATAGCCTACAGAATGGAAAAATATCTTCACTAACCCCACATCAGACAGAGGTCTGATCTCCAAAATATACAAAGAACTCTAGAAATTGGACATCAAAAGAGCACATAATCCAATAAAAAATGGGGTACAGACCTAAACAGAGAACTCTCAACAGAGGAATCTAAAATGGAGAAAAGACACTTAAGGAAATGCTCAACATTCTTAGTCATCAGAGAAATGCAAATTAAAACAACTCTGAGATTCCATCTTACACCTGTAATGATGGCCAAGATCAAAAACACTGATGACAACTTATGCTGGAGAGGTTGTGGGGTAAAGGGAACACTTCTGCATTGGTGGTGGGAATGCAAGATGTTACAGCCCGTTGGGATATCAGTGTGGCGATTTCTCAGAAAATTAGGAAACAACCTTCCTCAAGACCCAGCAATACCACTTTTGGGTATATATCCAAAGGATGCTCAATTGTGCCACAAGGACATGTGCTTGACTATGTTCATAGCAGCATTGTTTGTCATAGCCAGAACCTGGAAACAACCTAAATGCTCCTCGATCGAAGAATGGATAAGGAAAATGTGGTACATTTACACAATGGAGTACTACACAGCAGAAAAAATCAATATCTTGAATTTTGCAGGAAAATGGATGGAGCTAGAAAACATCATATTGAGTGAGGTGACCAGACCCAGAAGAACAATTATTACATGTACTCACTCATAAAGTGGTTTTTAAACATAAAGGAAAGAAAACCAGTCTACAAACCAGAGAACCTAGACAACAATGAGGACACTGAGAGACATACGTAGACCTAATCTTCATAGGAAGTAGAAAAAGAAAAGATTTCCTAAGTAAATTGGGAGAGGGTTGGAGGGAAGGGGAAAGGAAGGGAGAGGAGCAGAGAAAAATGTATAGCTCAATAAAATCAATTAAAAAAATTCAGTCAATGGTAATTTTTTTTTTATTTTTAGGGGTGTGATGTTTTGCCTACAAACAAGTCTGTGCACCATGTGTGCCTGGTGCCCAAGGAGAAGAGGGGTCAGATCCCCTGGAACTGGAGTTACAGGCAGTTGTGAGCTGCCATGTGGGTACTGGGATTTGAACCTGGTCCCCTGGGAGAACAAACAGTGCTCTTTTCTTTCTTTTTTTTAAAAAGATTTATTTATTAACAATGTGTACAGTGTTCTGTCTGCATGTATGCCTGCAGGCCAGAAAAGGGCACCAGACCTCATTACAGATGGTTGTGAGCCACCATGTGGGTGCTGGGAATTGAACTCAGGACCTCTGGAAGAGCAGCCAGTGCTCTTAACCTCTGAGTCATCTCTCCAGCTCCTATTCTTGATTAGATTTGGTGTTTAGTTTGTTCAAACCTAATCTTAGTAGGATTTACAAAGAGCCTTCTTGTGCTTGGGGTGTTTGCAGAACGCCTTTCTGTCAGGCACTGTACACATATTTCTTCTTTTTATCTTTGTGACATTGCACAAAAGTGGGACAGATTGTTCCTTACAAGCTAGATGTCAATAGTAGCTAAGTTAATTCACCTTCGTATTCCTTGGTTCCTTTATCTGTAAAATGAAGACAGTAGTAGCTCCTGCTCATACAGGTGAAAATTGCACGTGTCCATATTCACCGTTTGCTAGAACTGTGCGTGGCATACACTGTTAGCCACTGCTGTATTAGCAATAACGCAACGTGGTCAGAGCCTGGTTGTGGCTCAGAAAGCTTCAACAACTTGTTTAAAGTCTCGGTAGCAGGAGGCCCGCAAGATGGTTCAGTGGGTAAAAGCACTCGTCCCCAAGTCTAAGCCGGGCTTCAATCCCCAGGACCCAGAGAGAAGTGACTTGTCCCCTGACCTCCGCATGCTAAGTAGGACAAGATTCAAACACTGCGCGATGTTTGAAAGTGAGCATGCCCGCGCTACATCCCAGAAGAACCTGATGCCCGGTAGCAGCGAGACGAATGAGCAAATGATCCCGCCCAGCACCTCTCACTCTCCTGCCTTAGCGAGTCTACGGAACAGAGGAGCTTCATCCCTCTCGCCCTCTTGTGGCCATAGGGCTCGCTGTAGACTCTAGGTTACCAGAAGAGAAGGGACAGTCAAGGGACTATGCTGGGGCCTGCTTCTTTTTCTCTCTCTCCCTCTTTCTTTCTTTCTTTTTTTTATACTGGCAACCCAGCCCAGGGTATCACACATGCTAGATGTACATCCTAACACTGCTTGTCCTCAGTGCCCAACTTCTGAGTCCCAAGTTCATTTACAGAGCGAGGAGTGTCAAGACAGCCTGTCATAAAAGTGAGGCCCAGAAAATTCTAGGCAGTGATAAGATTTTTTTAAAGGATGATTTATATGGGGTTCTCATGAGAAGAAATTCGCCCCTCCCTCACTTGAGCAATCAGGGATGGAATGTAGTGTGACTAAAACAGATTCTAGAGCCAGACTCTAATCCTGTTCTTTGTGTGGCCTTGGGCAGGGGCACTTGTTTTCTTCTTCACCTAGGGGCTTGTAGTTCAAATGGCTGTTGAGGGCTGGGTTGATCCAGGCTTTCCCTGAAGCCCTGATGATGTCTGGAGCAAGAACACAGTTCCTTCTCTAAATACAGGAATCTTCAGCAAGACCTGTAATGGCCAAGGCCTTGAGGGAGGTATGGCTTCAGATCCTGAGACCACAGGGCTTCCCACGTCTGGAGCTTTGGTTGTCAGTCCCAAGGGCTGCTATGTGCTCAATCTGTAAAGTTGTTGAGATATTCCATGTTCCCTCTGTGCAACATTGTTTGATTAACTTCCCTCTGACTTGGTCCCATTATGTGATATTTCCTGCCAAGTCTGTCCCATTTCCCCACTGGAAATAGTGTATAAGCTGCTGAACTTCTTAATAAGCTTGCTTAATATGAGACATAGCTTGTGCAAGACCTCCTGTTCCAAACTTAGCTATCCCCTTGTCTTCTGAGTTTCTGGTCCTCTCTCTCAGGATCTGTCACTGAAGAATGTCCTACTCAGTGAGCTCAAAAGGCAGAACTCCTGCCCACCAGGTACAAGGCTCTGGGTTCAGTCCTAGGATCATCCATATATACATACATGTCTCTTCACTTAAAGTGGGGCTAATACAGCAGGCCATGGAGGTGCATACCTTTAATCTTAGGAGGCAGAGGCAGGTGGATCTCTGAATTCGAAGCCAGCTTGGTCTACACAATGAGTTCCAGGACAACCAGGACTACTTAGTCAGACCCTGTCTTAAAAAAGGGGTAGTGGTGGAGGCACACGTCTTCAATCCCAGCATTTAGGAGACAGAGGCAGGTGAATCTCTGAGTTTAAAGCCAGGCTGGTCTATAAGGGAGAGTTCTAGGACAGCCAAGGCTACACAGAGAAACTTTTTCTCAAAAAAACCCTAAAATAATAATCAATAATATTTTTAAATTATTATTTTATTAAATATTTATGATGAAAAACAAATTTTCTATCTTACTCCCAGTCCAATTCTGAAAATACATATACTCTCAAGCACATACATACTCAGAACTGTATGTATGTATGTATGTATGTAGAATGTGTGTAATTATGTGTGCATATGAGATATGCTGCATATGTGTACAGAGACCAGAGGTTGATAGTCAATGTCTTCCTCAGTGAGTGTGAGTGTGTGTGTCTATGTGTGTGAGTGTGTGTGTGTGTGTGTGTGTGTTTGGTTTGGGGCTCCCTCTGAACCTGGAGTTTGCCTATCGTTCGTGTATGTGTGTGTGTGTTGTGTGTGTGAGCTTGTGTGTTTGGTTGGGGGTAGCCTAGCTGCTCAGCAAGCCCCAGAGTTCCTCTTGTCTCAGTGTCCCCAGCACTGAGCCACAAGCATTCGTGGTCATGTCACCTTTTAAAGTAGGTGCCCCTTTTAAAGTAGGTGCCGGGAATCTAAAGCTGAGACCTCAAGCTTTGCAGTAAGCCCCCCTTCATCAGGGAGCATCTCCAGTCCTTACACTCTTTTTTTTTTTTTGGTCTCTCATTGACCTGGGAGCTCACCAGTTTGGCTAGAGTGGCTGACCAGCAAACTCCAAGGGCCTGCCCACCTGTCCGCACACCTAACCCCAGAGCTAGCATTGTAGAAGCAGACCACCAGATGTGAGTTTAATGTAGGTGACTGGAGATCCCAGTTCAGGCTCTCACACTTGCTCAGCAAGAACTTTGCTGACTGCTGAGCTGTCGGCCAGGAGTCTTGGTATCAACACTACAAGAAGCATTTCTGCTCAGCAAATATGCTGCCAAGACTAAATTAGCAACTATTTCTCTTAGAGAAAATTTGGGATTGGATTCTTTTTCCTTTTGTTTTATTTATTTTTGTTTGTTTATTTTTTATTTTTTTGGTTTTTTTTGTTTTGTTTGGGGGCTTTTGGTATTTTGTTTGTTTTTGTTTTTGAGATAGTATCTCATTTTGTAGCCTTGACTGACCTATAACTCACCAGGCTGTCCTTGAATTTAGATCTTTGCCTTTTGGGTGCTCACCACACCTAGTTAGGATAAGATCCTTAAAAACCTCTGGTCATAAAATTATTATGGCTGGTGAGGTGGCTCAGCAGGTAAAGATGTTGGCCTCCCAGCTTGATAACCTGCATTTAATCCCTGAAACCCACGCGGTGAAAGAGAGAACAGACTCCTTCTGCCGGCCACACACGTATTGCAGCACACATGTACCTACACACACACACACACACACACACACGCACACACAGTATTATAATACAATTTCAATTAACTTTGAGACAAGTTCTCATTCTGTAGCTCAGGTTGGCCTTGCTGCCTGAGTGCTGGGATCACGAGGTGCAAGCACTTCTAATTGACCAGAATGGAAGCTGTCCTACGCCTGTGTCCACTCAGACTCCCCTCTGCCATGCGTTTTGTTGGTTCTCTAACACTGACCTCACAGCTAACACACTGAAGCCTTTCTGGGCTCAGGAACTCTAGACAGCGCTTCCTCAGGATGGTGAGGATCATTTTAAATAACAACCCTGCCAAGCATGTGTCACACTAAATATAATACCTCAGAGAAAGAGATGCTTATTTATGGAGTAAGCCAGGGGCCGACATGAGAAGCCGAGTTGCCTCATCTGACCTCATCTGGTAATGTAATAGCTGGTGACATTTCTCTTCTGCTCTGAGCATGTCTATTAACGACCAATCAAGCACTCCGAGTCTTGTTTGTGGCGTCTAAAAATTAATTTTAGCAAGTTAGATGAATTAGCAAATACAGAATCAAATAATAAGAACCAACTGTGTATGGAGAGGGGCTGGGCTTCGTGGGCATGTGACCTGTGTGGTTGCACAGAAGCCCCACGTGAAAGGGTCCAAGCTTGTCTCAGGGCTTTACCAGTGTTATGGCATAGGAACTCTTGTGAACAAGGGCTCCTGTCAGTTAATTTTGCCCTGAGATATAAACTATGAAATTATTCTGGTCTAGCTTTAATTTCATGAATGAGATCATACAGATATCACTGGACTTTGCTTCTCTTGTCTGTTCTGTCTTTTCTTCTTTAAAGGACTCTGAAGATCTTCTCTTACTGACACATGAAAATCTGCTTCCTTCCCACAGCCCAGAACCCATGGTAGAGGGGTTCAGAACGTGCTCTTCTGTCATGACCCTTACTTCACACATCGATTTTGTTCTGTTTTGTTTTAGAAATTATTGAGCTGGACGTGGCAGCGTACGCCTTGCGATCCCAGCACTTTAGAGCAGACAGCAGGATCAACACAGGCTCAAGGAGTCTAGTCTGTGTAGCCAGCACCATATAAAGACACACCGTCTAACATATATATAAAAAAAAAAAAAAAGAAAAAAAAAAAAAAAAAAGGAAGGGGACTGGAAGACGGCTCAGCAATGAAGAGCACTCGTTACTCTTGTGGAGGACCTAGGTTTGGTTCCCAGCACTGATGCGGCTGCTCACTACTGTCTGTAACTCCAGTTCCAAGGCATCTGATACTGTTTTCTGATTTTCACAGGCACGCACATGGTACACAGATGTACATGCAATAAAACACCCAGACACATAAAGCAAAAATAAATCTTGTCTTTTAAAAAAAGGAAAAATTAAGCCGGGTGGTGGTGGCGCACACTTTTAATCCCAGCACTCGGGAGGCAGAGGCAGGTGGATCTCTGTGAGTTTGAAGCCAGCTTGGTCTACAAGTGCTAGTTCCAGGACAGGCTCCAAAACTACAGAGAAACCCCATCTTGAAAAACCAAAAAAGGGCGGGGCAGATTAGGCTAAAAGCACCATGTCCCGTCACGCGTAGTGTGTATTTTGTCATGCGCACATGTCTCTTCACGCGTAGTGTGCATTTTGTCATGCGCACATGTCTCTTCACGCGTAGTATTTTGTCATGCGCACCATGTCCCATCACGCGTAGTGTGTATTTTGTCATGCGCACCATGTCTCTTCACGTATAGTGTGCATTTTGTCATGCGCACCATGTCCCTTCACGTGTAGTGTGTATTTTGTCATGCGCACATGTCTCTTCACGCGTAGTGTGTATTTTGTCATGCGCACCATGTCTCTTCACGCGTAGTGTGTATTTTGTCATGCGCACATATCTCTTCACGTGTAGTGTGTATTTTGTCATGCGCACCATGTCCCGTCACGCATAGTGTGTATTTTGTCATGCGCACATGTCTCTTCACGTGTAGTGTGTATTTTGTCATGCGCACCATGTCCCTTCACGCGTAGTGTGTATTTTGTCATGCCTCAAAATTTTTTTCATCCACTATTCTAGAAATGGAATTTGTCACTGAGTTAAAACATAATTGTATCTCAAATGATAGTTATTGGATTGCTGCTAACCAAAATGATTGTGGTTTTCACTCCTACCAAGAATATTTGAGAGTGCCTATTATGTCACACTGTGCTAACTCCAGAAATTTCCAAACCTTGCCAACCTAATAGACAAAAAAAAAAAGATATCTTGTAGTCGTTCTGATTTGCATCTGTTTGATTATGCGTGAATGGAATGTTTTGCCCTGTTCTGTATGGGCTGTGTTCTTTTCTTGAGGCCACGGGTAGGAATAAACCCATCTGTTTCTTTCCTTTGTTCATTTTCCTGTCAGATTGCTTGGCTTTAGGTGCTGGCGGTGTTAGTGGTGCCAGGAATTGTACCCGAGGCCTAGTGCATGACAGACAGGTACTCTACTACTGAGCTACAGTGAACTTGGCCACAACAGTGCCTAGATAGGCCTCCTGACAGGTCCTTCCCTCCCTCCCCTTGAGTTTAGGGTGACTTACAATCAACAATTCATTAGGAGCCACGTGGTGGTGGTGCACATCTTTAATCCCAGCACTCGGAAGGCAGAGGCAGGTGGATCTCTGTGAGTTTGAAGCCAGCCTGGTCTACAATGTGAGTTCCTAGACAGTCAAAGCTGCACAGA
The DNA here is from genome assembly GCF_903992535.2 of Arvicola amphibius. Classification (NCBI taxonomy): domain Eukaryota; kingdom Metazoa; phylum Chordata; class Mammalia; order Rodentia; family Cricetidae; genus Arvicola; species Arvicola amphibius. The sequence goes on along the minus strand of NC_052060.1, from coordinate 5,820,507 downwards.
CAAACCCTGTCTCAAAATCCCTAGTCCCCCAAAAAACATTCATTAGGAACCGGAGCAGCTAGCCCAGGCTAGGCTCAAACTCCCAGTAGCTGAGGATGACCTTGAACTCCTGACTATCCCACCTCTACCCAGCAAGTTCTGGGATTATATGCATATGTCACCACCCCGGGTTATTATCATCTGTGGTGTGTGTCCATTAGACAGGACCTCATTATTTATTCTTATCTTGCCCTGAATCTATGAAAATTCTCCTTTCTTGGCCTTCCAAATGCTGGTATTACAGCACACGTAACCATGCCTAGTTCAGTTTTCCAATTATTTATAACTTAATCTTAATAATGTGGCACACTGTAAACAATTACTACTATTAGCTAAAGGCCAGACTTTATTTCCTTATTAAAATGTTAGGTGTTCGGGTGTTGTGCCTGCGTGTATGATCTATGCATCCCTAGGTGTTTGGTGCCTGTGGAGACCAGAAGGCAGCCCTGGATTCCCCAAGACTGGAGCTACAGACGGTTATGAGCTGTTGTGTGGGCGCCATGAGTCAAACGTGGGTCCACCAGAAGCTCAGCCAGTGCTCTCAGCCCCTGAGCATCTCTCCAGCCCACTTCATTGCTAACTCAGGGTCTTCTTTCTGTCCCAGGGTCCTATCCACGACATCACAGTGTTTCATTTTGCATATTTATATTTATATTTGTTGCGACTGCTCGGCTGGGAGATGAATTCCTGCTGCTTGTGTACAGTGTTGTTTTCCATCAGTTCACTGAGGAGCCAGAGCAAAGCCCTCTGTGCCAGCCCTGTCCAGGACTCAGAATCGGTGGGGCCAGAGTCCGAGCTTCCTCTCCTCTAGGCTCCCAGAGTCATCCTTCTTCCCTCTCCTCATGACCTACAGCCCGGCCTAAGTCTAGCAGTGGCAAATCTTCCTCTGAAGTCCATGTTACTTCCCAGCCTGCTTTGCCCAAGGCTGGGACTATATTCCACATAGGCCACACAGTTGCACGGCATTTAAGTGTTCGTGTGTCTTAACTGCTCCATATTCAGGGGAGCTAGCAGATTGTTGCCAGCTTGGTTTGGTTTTGTTCTTTGATTCTTACATTTGGTTTTTATTTCATTTGTGTGTGTGTGTGTGTGTGTGTGTGTGTGTGTGCATGCTGGAGAGGTATATGTTCAGACGCGTGTAGGTGCCCTCCGAGGCCAGATGAGGGTGTCGGATCCCTTGGAACATATAATTAAAGGCCCTCTGTAAGCTGCTAGATGTAGGTGCTGGGATCCAAATTCCTGTCCTTGTGATTGAGCAGCAAGCTCTTTTAGTTGCTGAGTCATCTCTTCAGCCCTGGTTTGGTTCCTTTTCTTATCATCATTTTGATTTATGTGCATGGTGTTTTGCTGTCATGTATGTCTGTGTACCACATGCCTGCCTGGTGCCTTCAGAGGGCAACAGAGGGAGCTGGATCTTCTGGAACTGTGGATAGGTACTTCATAAACATGGACTGAATGAGTGGATAAATCCATGTTGTCAAAGAAAGAACTCATAGGGGGCTGGAGAGATGGCTCAGTGAGTGGTTAAGAGCATTGCCTGCTCTTCCAATGGTCCTGAGTTCAATTCCCAGCAACCACATGGTGGCTCACAACCATCTGTAATAAGGTCTGGTGCCCTCTTCTGGCTTGCAGGCATACACGCAGACAGAATATTGTATACATAATAAATAGATAAATAAATTTAAAAAAAAAAAGAACTCATAGGACTTTGTCATAATTTATCAATTATTGTTATAGTTGATTTTGTTGTTGTTGGATTTTTTTATTTTATGTATATGCATGTTTTTTATGATTTATTTAATTTTATTTTATGTGCATTGGTGTGAAGGCATCAGATCCCCTGGAACTGGATTTTCAGACAGTTGTGAGCTGCCATGTGGTTGCTGGGAATTGAACCTGGGTCCTCAGGAAGAGCAGTCAGTGCTCTTAACCATTGAGCCATCTCTCCAGCCCCCTGTATATGCATGTTTTGCCTGCATGTATGTATGTATGTATGTATGTATGTATGTATGTATGTACGTGTGCCACATGCATGCCTGGTACGCAAGGAAGTCAGAAGAGGGCATCAGATCCCCTAGAACCGGAGTCCCAGATTCTTGTGAACCGCCATGTGGGTGCAGAAAAGTGAACCTGGGAAGTCCTCTGGAACAGCAAGTGCACTTAGCCATTGAGCCATCTCTCCAGTCCCTCTGGTTTGGTATTTTAAGACAGGGTCCACTCCGTAGCCCAGGCCACCGAGCCATCTCTCCAGTCCCTCTGGTTTGGTATTTTAAGACTAAGCTCCACTCTGTAGCTCAGGCTGTTATACCTCACAGCAGGCCTCTGATGTTACAGGTGTGAGCCACAAGCCCATCTGGTTTTCCTAATTGAAAGTCTCTAGTACAATTCTAACAAAAGAGTCCCATATTTGGGTGCCTGAGGGTTATGAGAAGGAGTCAGGAACTTTGGGACAGAGAGCAGACATACTGGGGAAGTTGCTCTAATGAGAGAGGAGATACAGAGGTGTGGCAGTCTGGAGATAGACAGTGGGAAACAGGCTTGGGTTATGGATGAGAGGTCGGGGTTGAGGGAGTTGAGAGTTGTGTTGATTTGGAAGCAAAAGCAGAAAGCATGAAAGTGAATGAGCCCCCGAGGGAAAGGAACCAGAGACAGACAAAGGAAAGACGTCTCCCACGGTTAGGGAACAGGGAGAAGCACCCACAGATGGTTCCGGGAGAGCATAGAGCTGGAGAGGATCGTAGACACAGCAGCTGTCGCAAGGCTGAAGAGGAACGAGGACAGACACCTGGGAATAACCCACAAGTTGCCATTGGCAGGTGGAATAATGAGTCAAGCCTTTAGTTTCCCCACAAAGGGAAGCCCAAAAGCTCAGTTCAGGCAGGCAGGCAGCACTGTCTGCTTTGACTTCTGGTTTTATTGTTTTTCTTTTGCTTTCGAGACAGGGTTTCTTAGTAGCTTTGGAGCCAGTCCTGGAACTAGCTCAGTAGAGCAGGCTGGCCTCTAACTCCCAGAGATCCGCCTGCCTCTGCCTCCCAAGTGCTGGGATTAAGGGTGTGTGCTACCCCGGCCTGTTTTGATTCTGCTCTATACTTTGAGCCTGAAACAGTGTGACACCTGGTAGGAATTCAGTAAATACTGCTGAATCACAGAGAAGCACTGGACTTAAATCTAGATGCTAGAAGGGTGTGCAGGCAGCATGGTAGAGGTCCTCTTCTCCTAGTCCAGGGGAGTATTGAGCTAGAAACAGGAAGACCTCATGCCTAACAGCCTCCAGCAAGAGCAAGGGCTATTGGGGAGCCAAGGGCAGAAATCTCTCCGGCTTCCACACAGAGCAGCCTGGAGCTGGCTCGGGATTCCCACTGAGCGCTTTCTCCGCCCTGCCCTCCGCCTTCCCCTGTGTACAGAGAACAGAGGGGAATGACAGTGTGGTGACAAGATTGCCGTTAATGAGCTGCTGAGCACCTGCCAACTGGGTGGGTAGGAAGCTGCTCTTCTTAACTGACTACTTTGGCAGAAAAATGTTTTGTAAGTGACTCATCTTGTTTTATTACTGAGAATACACATTTGTGAGCTGACAAGAGGTCAAAACCCAGGGAGAACAGATCCACCCAGCACCTCCAAATTCTCCGCTTGTTATCTGGCGTGTAGGAGGGATTCCATAGATGTAGACACATAGGAACTTTCCCACAGTACGCTTTATACTTGAAGTTTTCCATATGTCAATCATACCTAAATAAGCTATTGTCCAAAGGGGGGACAAAACTGTAAAAATTTTAAATCACACAGCTAGGCTATTTAATTTATATATGCTTATTTGCATATAAGAATGCACCTAATTCATGTTTTTGCTCAAATGGAAATTTGTTTTGAAATAAGATTTTTTTTCTTCTGGTGCGAAGGAAGAAAGTGAGGGCGTCTTCCATGGTAGGCAAGTGCTCTGCCACAGCCCTAAAATTAAGTAATTATTTGGGGGGAACGAAGTCCGCCCAGAGAGACAAGACACAAAGCATGACATTGTGGAATTTCTACCACATCCCAGGATAAGGACCTCTCCCTCCCCTGGGATGAGAACCCGAGACGAAAAGTATTTTGTTATCAAGGCGAGAATGTTGTGTTCCTTTTGTAAACTTTTTGTAATTTTTCATTTAGCTGATTAGTCTCCTCCTTGATCCCAATCTTTTCTTTAATCTACAGGAAGCCCTCCCTTCCACAGCCCTGTCGAAGGATGACTTTTGCCTGGGGAAGCCAGACGTGCTGCGTTCAGCACCCCTGGTTCCGTTGCTCCGCTTTGATATGACTATAGAGTGTGAAAGACCAGCGTTGCCCACCCACTTCCTAGAAGGTCCAGGGCCCAGTTCCCAGTTCCCCTGAGCCCAGGATGTAGCAAACAATCAAAGCTAAAGCTTTACTTTAGATGTTCTGAAGAGTTTTTGTAAATTATTCCTCCCAAACTCCAGGGGCCAAGGATTAAAAGACTCCTGGTTGGGTCTCCATTATTGTGGTCTTTAGGGTTTTATGCCAGACCACAAACACAAACACTTCTGGGTTCTGTTTTTATTTCTTTATTATACATTTATTAATTTTGATTTTTCAAGACAGGGTATCTGTGTAACAGCACTGGCTGTCCTGAAACTCAGGACCAGGCTCTGTCCTTGAACCCACAGATCCTCCTACAATCACAGTTGCCTGGCTTGGGTTCTGTTTTTAATCCTGAGACAGGTTAGCGCTCTCTCTCTCTCTCTCTCTCTCTCTCTCTCTCTCTCTCTCTCTCTCTCTCTCTCTCTCAATTTATTTATTTTTCTGTGTCTGAGTGTTTTGTCTGTTTGTACGTCCCTGCACCACATGCATGGAGTACCCAAAGAGGCCAGAATGGAGTGTAGGATCCTCTGGAACTGAAATTACAGATGATGGTGCATTGCAATGTGGGTACTGAAAACTGAACTCGGGTCCTCTGCAAGAGCAGCCAGTATTCTTAACCACTGAGCATCTCTCCAGCCTGACTGCTCTTTCACACTCCAAAACAAAAAGTTCTCATTTTAAAAAAGTTTTGTTTTTGTTGTAGTTGTTGTTTTTCAAGACAGGATTTCTCTGTAGCCTTGCCTGTTCTGGAGATCACTCTGTAGACCAGGCTGACTTTGAACTCACAAAGCTCTGTCTGCCTCTGCCTTCCCAGGGTTGGGTTTTTAAAGGTATGCACTACCACTGCTCAGCTACAAAAGGGGTTTTAAATCATTACATTTACATATTTATTTGTGGGACGAGGTGTGCCGTGATGCACATGGGGTGGTCCCAGGACAGCCTGCATGAGCTGATTCTTTTCTTCCACCATGTGAGTCTGGGGGACAAACGCAGGTTGTCCTACAAGGCAGCTGAACATCCATCTTTTTCATTGTTTGCTTTGGTTTTTGAGGCAAGGTCTCAATATGTAGACCAGCTCACTTCAAACTTGTAGCAATCCTCCTGCCTCAGTCTCCTAAGTGCTGAGATTAGGCATGCCCTGTTCCTTCTTGGTTTTGACTTGAAATTCCAAAAGGCGAGGAACTCGGCTTCCCCAGGAGATGGGGTAATTAGTCATTGTTTACTTTGTACGTTGGAACTTGTCTGCTTCCCATAGCTCTTTCACGACTGCGGAAGGTAAAGCTGAACCCTGGGTAAAACTAACGTTTTGAATCAACAGGCCTACATTTAGTCAAATGTACAAAGAATTACAGTTGGCATAGGACCAAAGGGGCCTGTTGTCATCTTCAAATCTTTCAGGCTGTGGCTCAAAAGTCATCTCCCCAAAGTGACAGCCCCTCCAACCCCACCACCCCCATATCTAGTCCTCCTGATTTAAGAGCCTTCATTTCATTGCACTCTATCAGCCTCTGAAAAAGTATTATCTACCTTTATCATACAATCTCCATGTGACCTCTGTGAGTTCCAGACCAGCCAGGGATGCATAGTGAGACCTGACTCAAATTAACAAACAAAAAAAACAAAGAAGAGGAGGAAGAAGAAAAAGAAGTTCTTAAGAAAGAAGCTTTGAACTTCCCACAACTGTCCTGCCTCAGCCTCCCAAATGTTGTGATTACAGGTGCACCCACACACTGAGCTAGGAGCTGAAATCACAGCACTAACACAAAATATTGTCCTCAAAGATGTCACTACCTAAAGCCAGGGTCTTCATCTATTACCTTAAGGACAAAGGTATTGTCCAGGTGTGATGAAGTTAAGGACTTTAAAGATAGGTGCTGTAGCCTGCGCCTATAATCCCAGCGTTTGAGAGGCTGATGCTGGGGAGTATTATTTTAAGGTGTGTTACCTTGATTTATGCTGCATTTTTTAACTCTGTGAAGCTGTGATTCTTTACCTGTCTAGAACACCTTATGGTCCTAATGAAGAGCTTAACAGCCAATAGCGAGGGAGGAGCAAGGATAGGCGGGACTGGCAGGCAGAGAGTATAAACAGGAGAACAGAGGAAGAGGAGGAACGACGAGAGAACAAGGGGAGGAGAACATCAGGGGCTTGCCATGCAGTCACTGAGCAAGCCACAGAGGAAGAAGTAAAGTAAGGCATATAGAAAAATAGGGAAAGCTGAAAGCCCAGAGGCAAAAGGTAGCAGTGATAACAAAAGAAAAACTGGCAAGAAATAAGCCAAGCTAAGGCCAGCGTTCATAACTAACAGTAAGCCTCCGTGTGTGTGATTTATTTAGAAGCTGGGTGGTGCCCCTCCCCCAAAATGCCAAAAAGAGTAAAACATCACACAACAGGCTGAGGCAGGAGGTTTGCCACAAACTCATTGCCAGTCTGGGAAACATGGTGGACTCAAGTCAATCCTTCTGAAGCCCCATCTAGAAAGATAAAAGGATCTTGAGATGGGGAGGTTTTTCTGGCAGGAGGAAGGAGTTCCACACTCAGAGAAGATTTCTAGATGCTCCTGAAACTCTCAGACAAATTAAATTTAGCAGCGTTTATTTGAGCAAAGATCAATTTAGGAATAAGGAAGCACTCAGGAATAGGAGACGTTCAAGCTTTTATAGGCTACTCGCTGAAGCAAACATGAAAAATCAGCTGATTGGCCAGAAGCATGTGTCTGCCTTGTTTGGATATGGTGTGACACGTAGGTAGCCTGTGATTAGCTGAGACTGGACTGTGTACTCCACATTCACGATTCAGTTTGCTTACACACTAAACTAGGTTACAGCTCCTCACTGTGTAGCTGCTCGGAGTATGGAGACAGCCTAAGGCTAATGACCTCCTACTTCATTTAACAAAGCTACCTTGACAGCTTTAAAGACCTTTAAAAGGGCCAAGAGTCAAGGAATGCAGGAAGCCTGTCCAGGATAATCTCCAGACAACACCAAGCCCTGCTGAAAGTGAAGTTTTAGGAATTTTGGCCAGAGATGTATGATAATAAATTTGTGGGTTTGATTTGCTGAAGCAACTAAAAAAAACTAAAGCAGATAAATGGTCCCAGAGAAGTGAACAGTGCTTCATAAACTGTTGTTCTTCTTTTTGGCGTGGGGTGTATCGCGGAGCCGGAGGAAGGGAGACCCAGGACGCGACCACGTGCGCGGGAGGATTATTTATTAAGGAAGGGTGTGCTCGACAGTGCGGGTCAAGGGAGGGAGGAACAAGAAAGAGGGGGATAGAGAGAGAGAGAGAGAGAGAGAGAGCAAGAGAGAGAGGGAGGGAGAGGGAGAGAGAGAGAGAGAGAGGGTGCGTGTGCACACGCAAAAGGGGGCAGTGAGAAGAGAGAGAGGGAAGAGATTCAGGATGACTCCAAGAGACCAGAGGTCGCTGGGAGTGGGCGTGGAAAGGGGTGGGGACCAAAAGAATAACATAAACACGTTTGTGTTTCTTGACTAACTTTATATCTAGGATATCAGCCAATATTTTAAAGATGATTTCTCATTTTATCCCCCCCTCACACACACACAACACTCCCTACCCAGATGGGGGTTTGTGTGTAGCTGTGGCTGGCTTGGTACTCTCTATGCAGACCAGGCAGGCCTTAGCTCACAGAGATCTACTTGCCTCTCCCTCTTGAGTGCTGAGATTAAAGATGTATGTCACTGCAATTTATTTATTTATTTATTTATTTTTGAAACAGGGTCTCTCAATGTAATCCAGAATGTTCTGGGACTCACTTGAACTTGAAACCAGCCTTGAACTCAGAGGTCCTCTTGCTTCTGACCCCCAAGTTCTGGAATTAAAGGCATGATCTACCACAACTGGCAATTTTTATTATTTTTTTTAAGTGTGCATGTGTGTACACACAGAGAGGATTGGTCCAAGGATTTAAATGAGCATACATGCTGGGAGGCAGGGAGGCATTTATTTATTTGTTTGTTTCTTTGTTTGTTTGATTGGTGTTGCATGACTAGGATTCCAGCACTCTGAGAGGCACTGCAGGAGTGATGTGGGAGATCCTTCTATATATGTGTTGCTTTTATTGGTTAATGATTAAAGAAGCTACTTTACCCTGTGATAGGGCAGAATAGAGCTAGGCAGGAAAACTAAACTGAATGCTGGGAGAAAGTAGGTGGAGTCAGTGAGATACCAAGTAGCCACTGCAGGAGACAGACGTGCCAAAACCTTGCCAGTAAACCATGAGCCTTGTGGTAAAATATGAAATAATAAAAATGGGTTAATTTAAGATGCAAGGGCTTGCCAGTAGAGTCATTGGCCAAAGCAGTTTTGTAATTAATATAGTTGCTGAGTGGTTATTTCAGGTCTAGGCAGCCAGGAAACCAATGAGTGGCCTTCCACCAAAACAGAAGAACCACAAATTCAGACCAGACAGAGACCAGACTTCCATTGTCTCAAAACAACAACAATAAAACAAACGAAAAGCTGCAGGGCAGTGGAGGCTCAGGCCTTTAGTCCCAGCACTTGGGAGGCAGGGGCAGGCTAATCTCTATGACTTTGAGGCCAGGCTATAAAGGAGAAAAAAAACAAGCAAACAACCAAAAAGGACAGAAGATGGTACATCAAATAATTCCCTTGTTTTTATCTTTAAATATGTTTTTTTAAGTTCCTAGGTACACGTCCCCTAAGTTTCTTTAATTTTATTACATGTGTATAGGTGTTTGTCTGTGCACTGCATGTGGTGTTTACAGATGCCAGAAGAGGGCACAAAATTCCCTGAAAATGCAGTTATGGTCAGTTGTAGGTAATCATGTGGTGCTGGGAACCAAACACAGGTCCTCTGGAAGAACAGTCAATGCTCTAACCACAGAGCCATCTCTCCTTGTTTTTGTTTTTATATAATTCCAACAATAAAAACTTTTATTTTTGAGACAGGTTTCTTTGTAGCTTTGGGTCCTGTCCTGGAACCCATGCTGTAGACCAGGCTGGCCTCCAACTCATTGAGATCTGTCTGCCTCTGCTTCCCGAGTGCTGGGATTAAGGATGTGCACCACCACTGCCCGGCATTAAAAGCTCATTTATAGTCTTTTTGCTCTACCAGATTTCTTGTTATTGTGCCTCTCTTCTTATAGTCCTCATCTACATACACATCTTTTCTCCTGGTGCTAGGGATTGGATTCGGGACCTTATACATGTATACAAGATCCCTACCACTAGAATATACCCAACCCCTAAAACTATGTGTACACATACATATTCATAATTGCATTGTATGTATACACATATACATAGTATTATCCTGGTGTGGTGACACACATGTTTAATCCCAGCACTTGGGAGGCAGACAGATTTCTGAGTTGGTCTACAGAGCAAGTTCTAGGACAGCCAGGATTACACCGAGAAACCCAGTCTCAAAAATAAACAAACAAATAAATAAAATAAAAACAAAACCATATATGTGATTTTCTTTCCTTTTGTTTTTTCCCCTCTCTATCTTTTGAGTCACATTACTTTCTCACTGGAACACAACAAGAGGTTTAGTAGAGGTTATTAAATGACAACTAAAAGCAGAAGCAACTGAACAAGGCAGAGACCAATCTTGTGGATCTCAGTCAACCCCGTGGGAAGTTGCCAGCATAGTCTCACAGTCTTCAGGAATGGCCAGGCCTGGGTGTGCAGACCAGGTCCACCTGTTTCTTGGGTGTGAGTAGGAAGAATGCCATCTTGACTTGAAGGCAACAGAGCAGGCAGAGTTGCTCTGGAAAAAGTGAGATACGGACATTCCTCATAGCTGAACAAAGGGTACCGTGTGTGTGTGTGTGTGTGTGTGTAAGTGTGGTTTCACAGCCCTCCTGCCTCAAACAATGTAGTGCTAGAATTACAAGTGTGCACTTCTACCCAAACCCAACCCCCAAACACACCTCTCTCTTTTTGTTGTTTTTTGGGGGCACAGTTTCTCTGTGTAGCCCTGACTGTCCTGGAACTCACTCTGTAGACCAGGCTGGTCTCAAACTCAGAGATTCTCCTGCCAGGTGTGCACCACCATGTCTGGTACATCTCCTCCTCCTCTTCCTCCTCCTCCTCCTCCTCCTCCTCCTCTTCCTCCTCCTCCTCCTCCTCCTCCTCCTCCTCCTCCTCCTCCTCCTCCTCCTCTTCTTCCTCCTCCTCCTCCTCCTCCTCCTCTTCTTTTTCTTCACACTTATTGACTTTGTGGTGTGAGTTCGAGTGTGTGCATGCCACGGTGCATCTGAGGTGGTCAGAGGACAGCTTGCAGGAGTCTATTCTCTCATACCATGTGAGATCTGAGGATTGAATCTAAATTGTCAAGGTTTACCTGTTAAGACATCTTGCTGGCCCAAAAGTTATGTTCTTGCAGGTAATCCAATCTGGACCTAGCTGTGGTTACTCTCATCCACCCCTCGTGTCAAGAGAGTTCACTTCTCCACTTCTCCATACATATTTGATAATGATTTCCAGGTTCTCTCTTCCTGTGGGAAAACCTAGGTGAGAGATGAAAGAAGATAGTAGATTGTGACTAACACTCATTTCTCCTTTGTGTGTGTGTGCGGGTGGGGGGGGGCAATGACTGGGTATCACACCTTGCTGAGGCTAGCCTGGAACTTACTATGTAGTCCAGGGTGGCCTCAAATTTTTAGTAATCCTCCTGCCTCAGTCTCCTAAATGCTGGGAGTACAGGCATATGCCACCAGCCCAGCTTCCTCATTTACTTCTCTAAATTCTCCTTATCCCAGCTATTACCTTAACGTTGTGTCAGATGACAGGGCCTGAGCTCTAACTCCTGAGGGACCTAAGGTCACTTTTGCAGCCTGAACTTCCTGTTCATGTTGCCATTCATGATCATAGTTAGGCAAAAGAGTACCAAGAAGGTGCCTAAGTGTGTTCCACACACATTCCTTTCTCTAACTAATGTAAGAGCAGTCCTGCCTTTTCCCATTCAGATGAGAGGCTCTTACTCTTGAGAACATGATAGTTTTCCTTCTTGCCTGGCAATCCCTATGGACACAGAATTCAAAGTGCCCAAGCGGCAGACATTGACTATATTTCAATGTGTGACATTTGCTAGAAAGAGTTTGAGCCTTAGGGGATTAGAATTTTTTTGTTCTATTTTCTTTTCTTTTCTCTTCTCTTCTCTTCTCTTCTCTTCTCTTCTCTTCTCTTCTTTCTTTCTTTCTTTCTTTTTTCTTTCTTTCTTCTTTTGAGACAGGGTTTCTCTGTGTAGCCCTGGCTGTCCTGGAACTCACTCTGTAGATCAGGTCAGCTTCAAACTCAGAGATCTGCCTGCCTCTGCCTCCCAAGTGCTGGGATTTTTAAAAAAAGTGCCATCACTGCCCAGGAGGATTAGAACTTCTAACCCCACAGAACCAGGAAGGACCGTGTCCTGTAGGAGGTTGTCAGGAGTGATGAAAATGGGCTTCTTTTTCTGCACCAGGCCGCACTTAGAGTGGTAGACTTTTTCTTTGACATCTGTTTCTTTAGCATTTATTGACTACTGTGTATCTACACATAATTGAAAGGCTTTTGTACCCTGGTATTAAGTCTCTCCTCAGAGGCAGCCAATCAAACTAAGCCGAATTAAGAATTAGAAGCCCAGCTTTAGCCGGGAGGTGGTGGCGCACGCCTTTAATCCCAGCACTCAGGAGGCAGAGGCAGGCGGATCTCTGTGAGTTCGAAGCCAGCCTGGTCTACAAGAGCTAGTTCCAGGACAAGCTCTAAAAAGCTGCAGAGAAACCCTGTCTCGAAAAAACAAAAAAACAAAAAAAACAAAAAACAAAACAAAAAAAAAAAGCCCAGCTTTAATGAGCAAAGGAACTCCTGGATGGTCTGAGGCACCAGAGAGAAGAAAACCACTGGGGAGAACCATGTGGCAAGTCGGGGGACGGCTTTTTAAACAGCCTGTAGGTGTGGTCCTGCACACCTCAGGAAGAAGAACCTCTATTTCGCAGGCTTTCTGAGACTGGGCAGGGTTTGGGCGGAGGGAGGCAGTACTGGGAGGGGGGACGCGGAGCTCCACCCTAACAGTAATGTTCTTGTGTGAGCATGTATGCATGCTATGGCACCTGTGTGGAAGTCAGAGGACAAATTTATGAAGGGTTCTCTCCATTTATCTTTATGCAGATTCTGGGAATTGAACTCAGTTTGCCAAGCTTGAAAGGCAAGGGCCTTTCCCAGAGCCGTTTCCCTGGTACTAGACAGTCTTCCGGGTGACCCAGAATATGGTCAGAGCAGTGTTTCTGGTGAGAAAAGGGTTGCCGTCAGGACCTCAGGGGCCCTACCAGGTACTGTGAATTCTTTGTGGCAGGGGGCCAAAGGTTTGTCTTTGTTTGAGACGGGGTCTCTCCATGTAACTGTGGATGACCTGGAAATTACAGAGATCTTCCTGCCTCTGCCCCTCAAGTGTTGGGATAACAGGCGTGTACCACAATTTTTTGAAGTACTTGGTAGCAATTGTCTTTTACTTTGGAACAGATGTCCCAGCATGTCCCATAAGCACTGGATTTCTTTAAATAAAGATTTATTTAGGGCTGGAGAAATGGCTCAGCGGTTAAGAGCACTGACTGCTCTTCCAGAGGACCCGGGTTCAATTCCCAGCACCCACATAGCAGCTCACAACTGTCTGAAAATCCAGTTCCAGGGGATCTGACACCTTCACACCAATGCACATAAAATAAAAGATAAATAAATCATAAAAATTTTTAAAAAATAAAGAGTTATTTACTTATTATGTATATACTATTCTGCCTACATATATTCCTATAGGCCAGTAGAGAGCACCAGATCTCATTACAGATGATTATGAGCCAGCATGTGGTTGCTGGGAATTGAACTCAGGACCTCTAGGAAGAACAGTCAGTGCTCTTAACCTCTGAGCCAGATCTCCAGCCCAGCACTGGATTCTTAAGAACTTGCCTGACATCGAAGGTCCCAGTTACTCAGGGGTCATATATTTTACAACATCAACTACTTTTGCCCATCCTGACTCATTAGTATGATGCCATCCACAGGATATCCTAACAAGACTGTTCTAAGTAGGGTGGCCTCATCAGCCACTGGCCTTTGGCTAGGGTGTTGTTACCTTGCCCAGTAAGACTCTAGGTATCAGTGACAGTTTAGATTCTGTGTTCAACAATCCTCAAAGCACCTGTGTGCCCTCTGCTCTGTGTATAATCAAAGGAAATATCACAAGCCCCATTCTGTAAGGATGGTGATTGAATCTGTAGTGTGTTGCTCATACAGTATTGGTGTTGCTGGTCTTCAGGAACAGCCCACCCATCAATAAGTTTGGGATCCAAAAAGTGACTCAGGTCAGGAAACTAATCAAAGGGGTATGATTTAAAAAAGAAAAAAGAAAAATGATAACCCATGATCTCTCTTTAGCTTTCTGCACAACCATCCTTTCTTGCTTTTCTTCTTAATTTGCGTGTTGAGGGTACACATGTATGGAGGCCTGAGGTTGATGTCAGGTACCCCTCTATTGTTCTTTCACCTTCTGTTTTGAGACACCATCTGTCACTGTAGCTTGTCTGACCAGCAAGCCTCAGAGGCGCTCTCTGCTTCGCCCAGTGCTGGGATAATAGGTGTGTGCTGGTGTGCCTGGGTTTTGGGAAAGCAGCTATGCCCATCAACTATTCCACCAGTCCACCACTGTACCTGCTTTATGTTTCCCTTTTTCCTGGGTGCTAGGGATCCAAACCAAGGTCCTTGGGCTTTGGTAGCAAGCACTTTCAGGACTATCCAGCAGTATCTGTTTGGCTGTGAGGGATGCCATGTTCTATTAACCATCTCTTCCCACTCCTAGTGTCAAACCTTTTGGCTGTCACTCTGGCCTTACTAATCACCACAGTAATCGTCACCCCCATCCCCAGGCTTCTGGTCACTGAATGCTGTGACCAGCTTCCACTACACCACACCATCTCTGCTGGTACAAAAGCGCTGGGCTGTGAGAGTGCCTCCCCCTCTTTGCTCTGGCTACGCGAGCTTCTCGGTGCTGTTGATACTTCTCTTCCCAGTACATTCCTGGGGCACTAGTCATCAGGGTTCTACAGGCTGTCTATGGAGCATTCTTTGATAAGGCTTCTGGCCTCTTAAGATCAACTCTGATTTGTAGACTTCCGTGGTGCATTTAGTCTTTTCTTTCTCCAGTTACTAGGCAGTTCAGGTGTTTGACTTTCTTTCAGCGAGGGCTCAAGGCTTCCTCTGTTTGCAGGAGTCCCTGAGGCATGTCCTTACCGGGATGTTAATTCTATCCCAAGAAAGTGATGTCCCCCAACCAGGGTTGGTGTGTGACAGTGCAGGTCTGTCAATCCCAGCCCCTGAGAAGTAGAGGCAGGAGGATCAGGATATCAAGGTCATTTTTAGCTACGTAGTGAACTTGAGGCCAGTCTGGGTTACACGAAATCCTGCCTCAAAACCAAAAACAAACAAAAGCCCCAACAACAAAAGAAAGTGACGTCTACACCAATATCAGTTCTCCCTTATGCACTCATATTTCATTCTCTAAATTAAGCTCATCAAAGTTCAGTCCCTGGGATTCTGGAGAGATGGCTTGGCAGTGAAGAGCCATCTCAACCTGGCACCTATATGGCCGCTCACAACCATCTGTGACCCCAGTTCTAGGGCATCTGATGTCACTTCTGGTGCACAGACAGACATACACCATGTGTTCGGGCACACACACATACACATTAAAATAAAATAAATTATATATAAGATATATATAAAATCCAACCTCGGGCCTTAGTGAACAAAGGACAAGATGCTCCTAGGTGTGTTGGAAGAGCTGAAAACCGTCGATATGAGGGACAGAACAGCCAGAGACATCTGGACTGAACCAGGCCATGAGTGGAGGTTGGGGTGTGGACCAAGTGACTTCTTAATCAGAAAGGTTACAGGAATCTGAAAATCTGAGGGAAGGGAAGTGCAGTTCTGTCCCTGCATTGAAGAGTTTACCATAGGGGGCGGGGTGTGCCAGCCAGGATGACTGTTACAGGTAGATACCAGGAGAACTTGGCAGCCAGCATCCACTTTACTATGTTAAATAGGCACCTCAACCATTTGTCCAGAGCTTGAGACTAACACTTAGTGGTGGAGAGCCTGTTTTCACAGCCTTCAGGGGACTTAGCACTGCTCTGTCAGATCCCCAGCGACTTCTCCGTTTTAATCACACAGGTATTTTGAGGTCTAGTTCCTTTCTTCCCTTACAGGGCCCATTACAGCCTCTCTGGACTATGCAGCAAGGTAGCCTTAATTAGGATTCTTGTGGGCTGGAGGAGACTGAGCAGAAGAGGTCTCTGCAAATGTCTCTCTCGCCCATGGAGGGAGAGCTAGCTCTTAACAGACAGGAGTAGACACCCTCTTAAAACTACAAGGATTCAGAGAAGTGCAGGGAGCCAAAATCATTTTGGTGTCCTCATAGATCTTCCTCCTCTGCATTGGCTTCCTGGTTTTCCCAGCAAGGGTCCTGAGCTTCCTTGCAGATGAGCTTCTGGGAACCTTGGAGCCAGAAATTTGGTCTTAGATGTTTTTCATTCTCTCACTGCTGAAGGGAGATAAGGGCCTCTTTGTAAGTCATCAAAGAGGCCTCTGGCCCTCACAGTTAATTTCCAATGTTTGTTAACTGCTCTCGGCTTTTCATTATCTCCTGGCAAGGCTCAAAGCAACTGAGTAACAGCCAACCAGGTTCATGGTCTCAGTGTTTGCTGCTATCTCTCCGCCTAGCCTAGCCTGTATGCCTGAATTGTTGCAGCAAAGGCTCTCCCACTTCTCTTCAGGGACAGGGCTCCCATGTGGGCCAGCTTCCTCCCAGAGATTGTTTGTACTTCACTGTTCAGGAGACTTTTTGTTTTTTGTTTTCTGGAATCTTACTGCGTCGCCTAGCCTGACCCTGAACTCTTTCTTGGTGTTCAGGCATCCTCCTGCCTCAGTCTCCTGGAGTAGCTGAGACAATAAGCGCGCACCGTGAGCTGTCCTGGAACTCACCAGGTAGACCACTCCCAAAACAACTGGATCCAATCAGGTGGTCTTTGGAAGCAGGTGCTGAGACAAAACTATGACTGAAAAAGCTGTTTGGAGAATAATGTCTGCGTAGGTCAAGGCAGAAGAAGAAACAGAGTGGGCCTTCGGGCAGTGGTGCAGACCTGATACCCGTCATGGAAATGGACAACGGAAGCAAACAAAATCAGGCGGGTGCACCTCAAGCCAATGCAGATCCTACCAATGGACTCTAGAGCAAAGAGAACCCTTGAGAGGAGTCCAGCGGTGGGCAGAAACCACCAGGTCCCTGGCAACCATGCTGTGCTCGCTGACTAGAGAGGTCTGGGACTGCATCTGCCTTAGCTCTGACACTGTAACAGATCCCAAAACCAGTGAAGTTGGAGCCGGAGGGCAGATTCTCTCTCTCTCCTTTTTTTTTTTTTTTAAAGATTTATTTATTTATTATGTATACAGTGATCTGCCTGCATCTATGCCTGCAGGACAGAAGAGGGTGCCAGATCTCATTATAGATGGTTGTGAGTCACCATGTGGTTGCTGGGAATAGAACTCAGGACCTCTGGAAGGGCAATCAGTGCTCTTAACCTTTGAGCCATCTCTCCAGCCCCAGGCAGATTCTCTCTTAACTGAGCGGCCACTGCTCTGTCAAGTGTTTCCTCTCTAAATCGGCCCTCCCACCTCTTTTGCATGTGTTATTTGTGTACGTGCACGTGTGTGCCCATGGATGTGGAGCTTAGAGAACCTCTTTGGGTGGGGTTCTTGAGGAAGCCCCACCTTTTTCCTTTTGAGACGAAGTCTCTCATTGCCCAGGAACACCCGGAGCACCAAGTAGGCCAGGCTGGCTGGTCAGTGAGTGCCAGCTGTCTGCCTGCCTCTGACTCCCATATTGCCATCCCTGGTATGACAAGTATACAGACCACTGTACCCAGCTGTTTATCTGGATATTGGGATCGAACTTAGGGACTCACACTTGCAAAATGAATGAATGCTTTAGCGCCTGGGTTATCACCACCTCAGCCCAGTGCAGCGTTATTTCTGCATGTTGTCTCGTCTCTGTAACTATAAAACATAAACTTTGAAAAGGATTCAGGTACAAGCAAATCAAGCAAGCTGCATGATTCCTCTAAAGCTCTTTGACCGGTGCACGGGGAAGGCTGGAGGAATCCTGAGGCTTTGGGAATGTGTGTATGGGTTTAAGCTGCCAAGCTTGTCTCCTTCACTGACAGAAGGGAAGAGACGGAGGTGGAATCAGCTGTTGTTTGGGTGTGTGGGAAAAATCTGGCTCTCTGTTCAGAATGTTGTTTTAACAACCTCTGAAAAAAAATGATGTGGAAAAGAGCTGGTTCCTTCTCATTCCATCGGAACTGGAGATAGATGGCTTCTTGCTATGCCTTTTTCCTTTCAGAGGACCCCTTATTTTCAACCTGTACTGGAAACTTTGAAGATACTGGATCTGGTTGCCCAGGATATTAGAGGTGCCTGGGTAGGTGTTGTTAGAGGGTGTGAGGCAATGCAAGGGGCTTCCAGGTGGGTCTCTCCCTTGACAGGGCTTAGGGTTGAAAAAGTGGCTTGGAGTTCTTTGTTCCAAAGAGTTATCCTTTTGGGTTGTGTTTACTCATGCGACTAGCTGAAGGAGGAGCTAGGAAAGGACATGACACACGGGCCCCACAGAGTTCATAAGAACAATATGACTATGAGTTTGATGAGCTTGCACAAACTGTCCTACTAGCACTCAGGAAACAGAGGCAGGGGGATGGCCATGACACCAAAAGTAAATAAACAAATGAATAAAAATATGGATTTGAGTTCCAGGACAGCAAGGGCAACAAAGAGAAACCCTGTCTTGAAAAAAACAAAAAAGTAAACATAAAGTTTTTTTTTTGAGATAAGATCTCAGTGTGTAGCTCTGACTCAACTAGAACTCACAAAGACCCACCTGCCTCTTCCTCCTGAGCGCTGGAACTGAGGGAATGTGCCACCACACCCAGTTTGGGCCATCATACTTCTCAGAGGAAGCTGGACTACAGCTCTGCTGGAGAAAAGTTAGAATCAGTTAGAACTGCCATGGTTTGGCTGGACTACAGCTCTCCTGGAGGAAAGTTAGAATCAGTTGGAACACAGGTCTCTTGACTCCAGACTCAGAGCTCTGCTTGGTGCTGTCACAAACGGCCATGGCTCTGCTTCCCACGCTGTGCTGAGGAGAACTGAGAAGTGGGTCAGAAGAAGGAAATGCCTGTGGGGACATCCTAGACCCCAAAGGTGGGAGAGTATGTGAAGTATGACTGTGACCACTCCTTTCCCCCTTCCCTCCCTCTCCTTTTTTCCCTTCCCCCCTAATTCCCTCCCTCCTCATTTTTTCCAGACAGAGCCTGTCTTAGTTACGTTTCTACTGCTATAAGACACCATGACCAAGGCAACTTATAGAAGAAAGAGTTTATTTGGGTCTTACAGTTTCAGAGGGTGAGTCTATGAGCATCATGGTGAGGAATAGGGCGCAGGAAGGCAGGTGCCATGATGGAGCAGTTAAGAGCTGGTATCCTGGGACTGAAGAAATGGCTCAGTGTTTAAGAGCATTGCCTGCTCTTCCAAAGGTCCTAAGTTCAATTCCTGACAACCACACGGTGGCTCACAACCATCTGTAAATGAGGTGTGGTGTCCTCTTCTGGCCTGCAGACATACACACAGACAGAATATTGTATGCTAAATAAATAAATATTTTTAAAAAAAGAGCTGGCATCCTGACGTATAAGTGTACCAGGAGTTTTCTTTTGGGCTACCAACCAGTTTCCCAAATCATGACACAGACACTTATTAGTTTTGAATGCTCGGTCTTAGCTTAGCTCGTTTCTGGCTAGCTCTTTTATAATAACCTGTTTCTCTTTATTGACCCTTTGACTCAGGGCTCTTTCCTTTCTTTTTGTATATCCTGTTTTTACTGCTTCTCATGTCTGCTGGCTGGGGCCTGCTTGGCTTCTTACCTGGGCATCCCTTTCTTTCTCCCTTGTTCTTTCTTCCTTCTCTCATTCCTCCATTCCTCTCCCTATTTATTCTCTCTGTCCGCAGCCGCACCTATCCTTTCTCCTGCCTGGCTATAGGCTGTTCAACTTTTTACTAGACCAATCAGGTGCCTTAGGCAGGCAAGTGAAACAAATGCAACACATCTCTACATAATTAAACAAAGGGAGCATAAACAAAAGTAACACACCTTTACACAGTTAAAGTAATATTCTGCAGCATAAACAAATATAACACGTCTTTGCACCCAGTTAAAATAACAATCCACAACATGTAAGCGTAAGGCAGAGAGTAAGAGATACTGGGAGTGTTGGGGACTGCAGACCACCAGACCCTGGATTTTCTGAAAACAACTTGTTTTCCTCTGCTCTGAGCAGCCTGCAGCTGCTCTGAGCACATGACCCTGATGGCAGGGGAGTGGATTCTGGTGAGGCCCTCAGCTGAAAGACCCGGAGAGCTGGGGCGTGGTCAGAGCCCTATATAAGCGGCCCCTGAGCACAATAAAGATGACATTTTTGGCATTCTTATATCAAGGATAACCCGTGTCCCCGTGTGCTTGTCTGTCTGTGTGCATGTGTTCCCAGCTCACATACCATAGCACATAGAGCATAGCGTGAAGGGTGAATGTTGTGTTTTACAGGGAGTGACCAGAGTCTTGAAACTTTAAGTCCTGCCCCCAGTGACACATCTCCTCTAACAAGACCACACCTCCAAATCCTTCCCTGTTTGTTTCACTAGGTGGGGACTAATTATTCAAACATATGAGCCCGTAGAGGCCATTTTCACTCAAACCACCACATTCTTACTCTGTAGCCTAGGTTAGCCTAGAACTCACTATGTAACCCAGGCTGGCCTTGAACTTGCGGCAATCCTGTTGCCTCAGTCTCCTGCATAGTAAGGCTAAAGGCATAAACCACCATGCATGGCTCATCAGTGATCTTTTTTTTTTTTTTTTTTTTTTTTAACTTCCTAGCCACACCCAGAATAGAAATTCAACTCAGTCAGGAAAAGCCAGGTGTTAGTGTAAGTTACTGTTACAGACAAATGACTTAGGAGCCCAGGTGTTAGTATAAGTTACTGTTACAGACAAATGACTTAGGAGCCCAGGTGTTAGTATAAGTTACTGTTACAAATGACTTAGGAGCCCAGGTGTTAGTATAAGTTACTGTTACAGACAAATGACTTAGGAGCCCAGGTGTTAGTATAAGTTACTGTTACAAATGACTTAGGAGCCCAGGTGTTAGTATAAGTTACTGTTACAGACAAATGACTTAGGAGCCCAGGTGTTAGTATAAGTTACTCTTACAGACAAATGACTTAGGAGGGCATGATGGCTCACACCTGTAATCTAAGTGCCGTGGGGGGTGGGGGGGGAGAGGCAGGAGGAGTGTCAGGAATTCAAGGCCTGCCCAAGCTACCTGGTGAGTTTGAGTTTCCCCTTGGCTACATAGTGAGACTCTGTCTCCAAAAATCAAATATATAATAACCATAATAAAATATGAAAATTCAAGACCTAAACAACAAGAAACTTGTAGAAAACGCCTCAAGGTAGTGGTTACCTGTCCTGAAGAACCAGTATGCCTCCATCTTAGGTTTAAAATCCATCTTCTAGTAAAGACAAACTAGGCTCATTCCTGTTTATGATTAAATCTCTGTTTTTCAAGGATTGGGCTAGGACCCACCTGTAACCTTAACTACACATGGTTCTGAATGCCTGTTCCAGGAATGGCAATCGTGCCTGTGTTTCAAAAAGATGTTTATAACCATCTTGCAACTCTACCTTTGTTTCAAAAGGTTAAGTGACCACCTATGACTGCCTTGTTACGGCCACCCATTGTTACACCCGCTCTGCAGCGTTGTCTTTGTTTCAGGAGGGACTAATTTGTTATACTTATGTTATGCTCCTGTAACTCTGCCTATTTTGTCCACTAAATCGCCTATTTGGAAACCCTCTACCCCTGAGCTATAAAAGCCCTGTCTTCCTCATATACCGTGCTGACCCTTGAATCCCACCTTAATGGAAGACAGTCCATGCACATGCATATAGAAGCTTGCTTTAGTTGATCTGGCCACGATGGCTTGGCCCCATGGTTTTCCTCCCCCATCTGGGTGTTAACAACAGTCCCTCTCCCTTTGCACTGCTCTACTGCACAAGGCTGGCACCTCCATCAGCCTTTGCCATTGCATCTGTCAGGCAGACCGAGATTAGTCTTCCGCCAGGCCACTGTCTTGCTCAAAAGCCTTAAGTAAGATGTCTTGTGTACTATTGTAATCTCACACTCTGAGGCTGAGGTTGGAGGACTGAGAGGGCCAGCTTGGGCTACATATAAACCATACAGTTTATCTTGTTTTTTGTTTTGGTCTTTTCAAAACAGAATTTTTCTGTGTGTAGCCCTGGCGTGTGCCACCACCGCCATCCTATTAACAACGCCTCTTATCTTCTGCTATTTCCCTGTTTGCTCACTCTATAGGTTCCCTGCCATTCTAGTTCCCTCAGTCAACAAGTTTTTCTGCTCCTGGCTGAAAAGTTTTTGTGTCCCAATAAACTTCTCTGCTGATGCAATAATCTGAATCAGACCAAATCAAACTGAATTAGAAAAAGCCTGGGTTTAATGGATACCAATGCTCCCTCCAGGGTGGCCTTTCAGCCACCGAGAGAGGAGACTGGGAAGGAAGACCAGGAACACAAGTTTGTTCTCTGAGGGCAGTTTAAATACCCTGTGGGCATGGTCTTGAGCATCTCAGGGGAGGGGGCTTGGGATGGAACTATCCACCCAGACATTCCAGACTCTTTGGATATATGGATGCCAGGGGCTGGGGTGAAGCCTTAACCCCAACATTCCAGACTCTTTGGGTATAGAGGCACCAGGGGTTGGGGTGAGGCTTAACCCAAACATTCCAGACTCTTTGGGTGTATGAATGTCAGCGTCTGGGGTGATGCTTCCACCCAAACACTTTGTCCATTTTCTTATTTCCATTCATCCATCTTTCTCCTTCACCTATTTATTTTCTAGGCAAGTACGCCCCCATGATACCCTTCCATGAACCTAGAGTCTTGAACATGATAGGCAAATCCTTTTCTACTGAGCCAAATCCCCGGAACATGCTAGGCAAGCACTCTTCTCAACCACAACCCCAGTAACATACCTGTTTTCTTTTTCTACACATTTAGAGAAATTTCTCTAGAAATGAATTATAGAAATCATCCCTGGAAGTATCATCTTACCTGTTTCCTAAAGGTTCAGACTAAGTTTGTCCTTATTTGGGTTGAAAGGAGACTTTCCCATAAGCGCATCATGTGTGTCTTCCTGCCTTCCCACAGGCCTCTGTCATACTCTCTCGTTAGGCTTGTCAATAATTTCAACAGCTCCAAAACTTCAGCCTCAAAGAGAGAGAGAACCACCCTTCTCCGTGGCAGGTGCAGCCACCTGGTGTCTAAAGTCACCTGACTCTGTTTCTTTAGCTCTCTGTCCTTCCACACCCGATCCTCCAGAAAAGGGGGTATCACCTTTGATGCTGCCCCCCCTTAATGTATCTTTGGAATACATTGCTTGGAACTCTCTATGTAGACCAGGATAGCCTCAAGCTCAGAGATCCACCTGTCTCTGCTAGGATTAAAGGCTTGCACCTGGCTAACTTCCCTTTTGAATTCTGGCCAGAGGGATGTGGGTGGGTGGGGCTTTTTTTTTTTTTTTTTTTTTTTTTTTACCTGAGGCTGATGGTCTGTCTGAGTCCTTCCTCCAAGAAAAGGTTTCTGTGGGTGACTCAGAGCTCCCATCTTTTTCTCCTGTGTTTTGGTGCTGGGTAACTACCCTATTTTTTGTTCATTACAAATACACTCAATAGTTAAGGGGTTACCTAGAGAGTTAATTTACCTTCATTTTTCCAGTAACTGGGACAATTCACCTGTTCCATCCATCCATCCATCTATCTATCATCAATCTATCTATCCATCTACCCATCTATCTATCTATCTATCTATCTATCTATCTATCTATCTATCTATCTATCTATCTATATCTATTTATTTCTAAGATCTCCTTTCCAAACCACCCTTTGGTCTGGAAGTAACCTGATCCAGGAGGGACACCATCTCCGCAGAAGGTCGCCCAAACCGCGCCATCTCTCGCTGTTCCTCCTTAGGGCTCTATCCCTCCTAGAAAGCTTCCTTTGGAATGCGGAGACCTAGCAACCCAGCTACAGAACAGGTAGGTGGACTTTCCCCTCCAGGGTCCACGCCCTCAGCTTCTGAGGGCTGGGGGAGGGGGAGGAAATAAGCTTCAGCCAACGCCACGGGAATGCTGGCTGTATCGAAGATTCCTCTTCAAACCTAAATATATTACACTAAATATTTACTGAACAAATAAAGGAGAGAACTATTCAGAGCCCAGCAAGGTAAGCTAAGCCAATCTTCTTTTAACGTACCTCAGCGGTTAACACGAGGAGCCAGCCGGCTTTAAGGTTAATTGCCCTCAGTTTGCAGGCAAAACACCCAGACTCTTTTGGTCTAGTGGGGCCAAAAGCCCTACTTATTGACAGGCTTTCAAAAAAGACGGATTTACAATCTGTGATTGAGTCCCTTCCTGCTCATAGCGAAGGTCATTCTGATGCATGTAAAGATTCCAGCTGTGGCGGAGCTTATCATAGGGAGACAAAAGGATGAAATGATTTTTAGAATGATGTAAATTAGATGATAAATATTACAGAGAAAAAGGCTGCAAAATGACCATGGATGCCAGAAGCCCAAGACTGGAGTTCTGGTTCGGGTTGCCGATAAAGGCAGGCGAGCAGAAATGCAGGGCGCGCTGACGTCGGGAGACTATGAAGAAATTGTCTGCAGAAAGTGACAGAACGGTATTCCGGCTTAGGCGGAGGGAGATGAAGGGCGGAAAGGGCCGTGGATCGAGATTTGCGTAGAGAAGAGCACGGGGGAGGCGCTCCCCACAGAGCCCAGGGGATGCTCCGGCGCTCAGACAGCCCGGTCCGCAAAGCCCCGACGCCCCCAAAATGGCCTCTCAGGCCCCTTGGCTCCCCGCCAGCCCACGTGACCCCGCCGCCCCTCCCGCTCACCGGGCTTGGGACCCCGGCTCTGGGTTCCCTCGGTGGCTGCCCCGCCCCTTGCGGGAAGCCGACCAATAGGAGGAGGGGTGAGGCGGGGCGGGAGGTGACGGCCAATGGGGGCGGAGCTCCTGGGGAGTAACAGGTTGGTGGGCGGGGGGAGAGGAGGGCGCTCGGAGCTCGGAGGGGCTGGGCTGCAGCCGCGCGTGCTGCGCGGGCTGACGGAGCGCGAGCCCCCGCGGGGTGTGTGAGCCCAGGAGCACCGAGCCCGACTCGGGTGAGTGAGCCTGCGGGGAGCGAGAACACCTGCGAGGTGGGTGGGCCCGCAGGAGTATGCCTGAGGGGCGAGGTGGAGGCACCAGATGCCCTCCTCCTCCTGGGCACAGGTGCTGAGTTTAGGAGGAGGGGCGGTCAGAGTGCGGTAGCAGAACTAAGAGCTTGGCCCCTGCTCCGGTGCCAGAAGTAAGTGACTGGTACCGAGCCAGGTGTGGGGCACCTGAGGGTAAGGTTATTCCCAGGGCATCGTGCGTT
Organism: Arvicola amphibius; assembly: GCF_903992535.2. Taxonomy (NCBI): domain Eukaryota; kingdom Metazoa; phylum Chordata; class Mammalia; order Rodentia; family Cricetidae; genus Arvicola; species Arvicola amphibius. The sequence goes on along the minus strand of NC_052060.1, from coordinate 5,795,502 downwards.
TCAGCGCTACGATCTCTGGAGGTCAGGCGCTGGCCCTTGGGGCAGAATTTCTCTTGGAAACCAGCGTCGGGGCGGGAGAGGGTTCGTCGTATTGGAGCGAATGGAAGTGCCGCCGTGGGTTCAGAGACTGCGGTGGCGATATCAGCAGGTGCTGGTGTGGGGGTGACCCCCCCGCCCCGCCAGTTCTTGCTAGCCTCTGACACCCTCCTCTGGCTTTGGAAGTGCTCTGAAACGTGGGGTCGTTTTCTGACCGTTTGCCCACTGGCGAAAACGGTTGCCAGTAAGACACTAAGGTTGGAATATGAGGGCACCCCCATCTCTTTGCTAGGTGTGAGATTATTTAAGGTTGTTTCTGTCTTTCTTTTCATGCCAGGGAGAATTTTTCCTTCTTCCTCTAGAAAGAACTGTGTGTGTTCTCTAAGGGAGGGGCATCAAGAAGGGCCCCAAAAATGACTGAAAATGTTTGCTTTTTCGGGGGAGTGGATCGTGGATTGATTGAATACTGGGTTTCACGTAGTCCATGCCGGCCTTGAAGTTGCTGTACTGAGGAGGCTGACCTTGAACTGATTGCCTGCCGCTGGCAACGCCGGGGTTACAGGCGTGTGTCACCACACCCACCTAGAAGTCATCTTTCCTAAGGCTGATGTCAACCCTTCCTTTCCAGAAAATATATATTTCTTCCTTTAGTTCTGGATTGGGGGGCACTGGCGAGATTTGGGAGTGCAGCTAATTTTCTTGCTGCATTACAGAATCCTCTTGATTCCCTGGAACCCTAGCAGGCGTCCCGATTCCTGATCTGTGATAAGTCACTGTAGGCACTAGTGGTGCAGAAAGACAGGCAGAACTCTCTAGGAGACCAGAAGACTAGGGGAATGCCGTCTCCAAATTCCCAGGCCACATGAGAGGTATATACTGGGCCCCAGACAACTTCTGAGGTGAATTTCCTTGCCTTAGGCGGCAGTGGAGGCAGAGTCAACCTTAGTTTGGTCCCTTTGATGCTCTGTCTGAAGACAGTTGCTGTAATTGGGAAATAATTAGCAACCGCTATGTTGTAGACAAGCTGCCTACATGGTCCAGGGCACCTTCCTTTCCCAGCTATTTGGGAGTATGGGTCTGGCTCTGGGGACTGTCAGCTCTGAGATTTGCCTGATTCTAAGAGGATTCTGGCTTCCTGTGGTTCCCAGGCAGACTTGCCTGCCTTTACCCTGGTGGGAGGAGAGGGGGTAGGGCTGTTTCTCTTTGTGCCTGGGAGGGGAGAGCCAAGCACCTGGGAGTTGATGAAGGTAAGTGCAAGACCAGGAATGCAACTTTGGGAGCCAGAGAGGGAGTGGTGGAGGGAGACAAAGTCTTCCTGTCACAAACTGGCCTGTCACCACGTTCCAGGTGCATCTGTAACTCCTGTCTCCTCCTCCCTCCCCACCTCTGCCTCCTCCTCCGAAGCCCCGGCCGGCGGGTAAGCTGGAGAGAGCTCCACTCCTGGCCTCTTCCCGTTGCTGTGGTGGGGAACCACTCTGGTCTGCTTTGCCCGCTCCCAGGGTAGCACCCCAGGCCCTCCCTTCCCTTTGCCTCTCAAACCAGTCCAGCCAGTTTGCAAGGGCCCAGTTCTTCATTGTGTTTTTTACCCCCACTGGCCAAGCAGCTCTAGCCTGGTTCTCAGGTTTCTGGTTTTTAGTGGACCTAGTCTGGAGTCCCCTTAGAGGGGTGTTCTGTTTGGGCCTACAAGGAGCCTTCTTATCAATGATAAGTCACTGAGTTGCCTTTTAAATTTTGACCATTTGTTTGCTTTTTTTTTTTATTACCACTGAGGTGGTTCTGATCGATGTTCTTTTAGTTCTTCCCCGTCTGAATGCTGTTCTAGCAGATCGCCTGGCCCTGTGTACATCAGCCCTTCCTCCACACACCCGAAACCACCCCACCCCCTACTTCCTGCCAGAAGTCCAGGGACCCTGTCACTCCTGGTTGGAAGCCAGCTGCAAATGGCTGGGCCAGAGGTGATGGAATTGGGGCAGGGCAGGCTAATGAGTAACTCAGGGAGAAGTGGCTGTCTGGTACAGGTGTACCATGCCTTCTCCCTGGGTTCAGACAGGGATGGCAGAGGCAGACAGATGGCGCTGAATTAACTTCTGGCCTGGTCTTTTCCCACAGTACAGTTGGTGAGAAATGCCCTGGGCATGTGCCAGGAGAGGGAAAAGAGGGTCAGGCATCTGGTGAGAGCACAGGCCTGGGCTTCGTGTTGTTGGTCTGTTGGTCGGGATCATTGTTTACCTGCCTAGGGCTTATGCAAGGCCTTGGAGTGCCCTGCTCTCTTGGCCCCACCCCACTGTCCTCTGTAACTGAAGGCGGGTAGGTTTCGGGTTTTCCGTGTTGAATCATTTAGAGCTCTGTTTTCTGACCCACCCTAAAGATCTCTCCGTCCTGGCCCCTGACCCACATGTCCTGGAATTCAGAGTAGTTGAGGGTGGGGGGTGTCTTTGGAACCTAGGGGAGCACTGGATAGCACCCCTACATTGGCTGGCACTCTGGGCCAAGGAGTGGACACTTTGCTGTGCCTACATGGGAGCTCCTTGTCCAGATCTGCAGATATACTGACAGGGCAGAACTTCATCATGAATAAATCATGTGACTTCTGAGAGCTGGCAGTTTAGGTACATCTATGGGGCAGGGAGTCCAGACCAGGAAGATGTCTCCTTACTAAGGCACAAGGAATGCTATGAGACATCCACGGGCATATCTCTCTGCTGCTGCGAGAGTCGGCCTTGGTCAGGACACAGCCTTCAAAGAGTATTCATTTACATTCTCCAAGTTCCAGGCGGAGGGTAGCTGGGAGTCTTGGACTTTGCCCTGGAGGAGCTCATTATCTAGTGGAAGAGACAGGAACTAATCTCTTCAGTAAGTGTGTGGAGGTAAACTGAGGTAAACCAGCTGGGAATACATGTAAATGATGGGATCTCTGCAAGAAACTCTGCTTTTCCCAGCGAGAGAAGCACTGCTATTTCTTTCTCTTTTCGCTATCTGCCAAACTTGGGCATGCTTTTCCATACACACGGGGCTTTCTCTTTTAATCTGAAGCCCCTTCCTCGTCTGCCATGCAGCTGCTTGTTTGCCTTGTAAGGTTGGGTGCTGATCTCCTTTACTAAACCTGCCTGCTTTCTTAAATGCATACCTTTCCCTTGTTCTACTTCTGGCAACTTCTTTCCGTTTCCCTCCTCCTGGCATCTGCTGTGATTGACAGTTTGCCTGTCCTATTGCTTTTTCTCAAACCCTTAATTGTTTTTAGGCTTCCTTTTGTGTCCATAAATTCTTGTATTGATGAAACTTAAGACTCCCAAAGAAAGAACCTTAATACCTTAATTTCCTCAGCTCCTTAGTGAGTTCAGGAGCAGCCTAGGTAGGCTACATAGACCCTTTCTCCAAAAAAAAAAAGTAAACATTATAAAATTGTTGCATGTGGAGAAAGAAGGCAATCAGCTTGTTTTATTATGTATTTTTATTGAGGCAGAGTCTCACTGTGCAGCTGAAGCTGAGCTTGAACTCCTGGTAATCTTGTCTCAGACTTGACGCTAGAGCAGTGGTTCTCACGCTTCTCAATGCTGCGACCCTTTAATGCAGAGCCTCACGTTGTGGGGACAATGAAAGTATTTTCATTGCTACTTCATAACTGTAATTTTATTACTGCTATGCACCATAATGTAAATATCAGCGTTTCCCGACGGTCTTAGGTGACCCCTGTGAGAGGGTCCTTTGACTCCCAAAGGGTCGCCACCCACAGGTTGAGAACCACTTCTCTGGTGCTTCTTCTTTTTCTTGAAGAGAGCTTCTCCCCACTGCCCTCACAAACTTAAATATTCTACGTTAAAAGTGTGTGTGGGCATGGAGGAGGTGCATTCCTGTCAGTCACAGTCCCAGGACCCCCAAAGTGAATCGTTCTCAGTAAAGGGTTTCTCCCTCCATTTGGGAAGGTCTGGGATTGCTAAGAATGCCCTCGGTGTGAGTTTCTCCCCATCCCTTTCCCACCTGTATTCTGCTCCTCCTGCCCATCTCCTCCCTTCAGCTGCCCTGGTTTGCTGGCTTCCTAGAGCTTCTACTATCTCTGAGAGGGACCTTGCCAAGTTTCCTTGGCCCAGCGCCCCACAGGGCGGTTGGATTGGGTATGATTGTTTTTCTGTCTGGCACACCTGAGGTTCCTCCCTCCAGCTTGGTGCTGGGCTCCAGTAGAGACCAGCAGAAGTGAGGAAACTGCATTTGTTGTTTGGTTTGCTTGGACCAAAACCTCCCTCCCCAGTTCCAGGAACCAGAGCACACCTGGAAGGCATTCCATTTACAGACGCTAAGCTTGGGCAGTGTGGACCAGGAAGTTGGCCTGTGGATGGCCCTGGCTCTGTCCCACAGCCTGCCTGCTCTGGGCCCCTGGGCTGGCACACTGAAACCTGTGTTGAAAGGGTGGGAGCAAAGCTCTGTTGGTAGGATGCTTGCCTGGCACAGAAAGCCCTAGTTCCATCCCAGCACTGCCCTGGAGCTCACCCTTTTGACACCAGTGCTCAAGTGGAAACAGAAGGATCAGAATTCAAGGTCATCTTCAGCTGCGAACAGGGTGTGAGGCCAGCTTTGGACCATGTAAGACACTGTCTCAAAAAAAAAAATCCTCCCTCCTCTTTCTTTTCTGTCTTGGTGTTGTGGATTGAATCCAGATCTCACACATGTTAGAGAGATGCTATACCACTGAGTCACAACCCAGCCCAGAGTTCTTTCTGAGCTAGGCGGCAATCTATACAGTCTACCCAGCCCAGAGTCCTTTCTGAGATAGGCAGTATGTCTACACGGTATCAAGTTCAGAAGAGACAGGAAGCTACACAGGGAAAGCCCAGAGAGTAAACCCATCTGTCTATCCAACCCTCAGGACCTTCACCCCAGACACATTGCTACAGTCAGTAGCAGTTTGTCTTCCCGGAAATCGGTCCCTATTTTGTCATCTATGTATTTTAATAAACTCTGCAGTAGGAGGCTTCTTTTTTCAAGGGTGTGGAAGAATCAGATAGGCAGGTTAGGGGTCTGCCTTTGCATGGGAGAGACTGCTGGCTATCTGTGCTGTATGTGCTGTATCTTCAAAGTCGTACTAAGCCGCAATCCCCAGGATTACATCAAAGGAAATGAATTATTGTTGGATCTCTGGGTCTCAAAGTATGTTATCTGTTTTATTTTTATTTTTTTCTTCCTATGTTGGAGAAACCTTGTACATACTAGGCAAGCTGTCTATTCATGAACTACCTTCCCAGCTTTTCCAAAGTGGACCGGGAGTATCAGCGTCACTTGGGAGAAGTTGCAGTCAGAAACTGGGGATGGACTCCGTATACTGCATTTCTGCTGCTCAGATAAAATATGAGAACCGTTTTCTGTAGAACGCAGTGTTCCCTAAAACTGGCTTTCTACTTCAGGCTCCTCAGCTAAAACTGTTTTCTTCATATTCTAGGACCTCCCCCCCCCCCCACATGTGGAGCAGGCACACATGATGGCTGATCCTCGGGGCCCTGTAGACCATGGAGTCCAAATTCGCTTTATCACAGAGCCAGAGGGTGCTACTGAGATGGGCACCCTTCGTCGCAGTGCGCGTCGTCCTGCTAAGGATGCAAGAGCCAGTACCTATGGGGTCGCTGTGCGCGTGCAGGGCATTGCCGGACAGCCTTTTGTGGTGCTTAACAGTGGAGAGAAAGGCAGCGACTCCTTCGGGGTCCAAATTAAGGGGTCCAACAACCGGGGGTCCCCAGGAGCACTGAGCTCTGATTCAGAACTCCCTGAGAACCCCTACTCTCAAGTCAAGGGGTTTCCCGCCCCTTCTCAGAGCAGCACATCTGATGAGGAGCCCAGGGACCACTGGACCGGAAGACTGCTCCGGTCCCAGTCGCAAGCCTCCCTCACAGGGCTTGCTTCGGTGGGTCCTAACAATCGGAGCGCCAGCTTGTTGGAGCTAACCCCTCCAAAGAAGCCCCCGGTTAACACCATTGACACCGCCCCCTTGTCTTCAGTGGACTCACTCATCAACAAGTTTGATAGTCAAACCGGGGGCCAGGTCCGCGGTCGCACTGGACGCCGCACGCGGACACTTCCCCACGAACAGCGCAAGCGGAGCCAGAGTCTGGACAGCCGGCTCTCACGGGATACCCGTGAGGATCGGGACCGCCAGTCCTCCGACCACTGGACCCCTGGGACAAAGTACGACAACCACGTGGACAGTTCAAAGCAGCCGCCTCAGAGCCAGAGCCCTCTCAGCAGCTTTAGCCGTTCCCGGCAGACCCAAGACTGGGTCCTTCAGAGTTTTGAGGAACCTCGGGAGAAAGCACAGGATCCCACCATGGTGCAGGTCAGATGGCATCCCTCCCCACTGCCAACCCCAGCTTTGCATCTGCCCACGGAATCCTTTGCTAATTCAGATAGCTCAGGGCCAAAAGTCTGCCTTTTCTTCTCTATCTTATCCACTCAGTGTCCATCCACATGCACAGCCTACTTTCATGGTACAATTCTCAGGAGAATGGAACCGAGCGAGCACGGAGAGTGAGCCATTCTGTGGTCGTCAGCACACAGATATTTGCTAGGTCTAGCACCGTCTGTGCAGGATTGGAGGGTATGGAAAGCTCCCCTGCTAGTCTTTCTTGAAGTCCATGCTTTCTCCTTTTTAACTCAGGACTGAGTGGGAGACATGTGCCTTCTAGAGCTGTGTGTGCATTTACAAGTCCCAGCACATCTGTTGGCGTTAATGACAGATTACTTGTGACACGGGTCACAGCTGGTTACTGAGAAAAGTCTGATGTACAGCAATAGTGCAGAGATCTACCCTGCTTGGACTTTTTGGGGGCTGTTCCTCAGGCCTGAGCAGTGTTGTTCATCTCCCAACTGCTGCCTGTGCTCCATTTGAACCACATAATACTCTGGCCTGATCTTTCCTCCCTTCCTCTTCCTTTCCTTTTTTTTTTTTTTTCCCTCCAGTTCAAATCAACTCCAGACCTTCTCCGAGACCAGCGGGAGGCAGCACCAGGCAGTGTGGACCATGTAAAAGCCACAATCTATGGCATCCTCAGGGAGGGGTGAGTGGGGTCCACCTAGTAGTGGGAGCATACACTTCCTTTCTTGTCCCTCTGGCTTCTTTTCCTGTCTCTTTCCTGGTCTTTCCTCCCCTCCGTTCACCCTTGCTTCCGTCCTTCTGTCCCCCAGAAGCTCAGAAAGTGAAGTCTCTGTGAGGAGGAAGGTCAGTTTGGTGTTGGAGCAGATGCAGCCTCTGGGGGTGAGTGACCTTTTGGAGTCAGGACTAGCACCTTGAGGACCTCCAGGGATCTGAATGTGGGCTCACTTCCCACCCGCTTGTTCCTCCATACCTCTGGCAGATGGTTTCTCCTGCTTCTACTAAGGCCCTGGCAGGGCAGAGTGAGCTTACCCGAAAAGTGGAGGAGCTCCAGAAGAAGCTGGATGAAGAGGTGAAGGTAAGCCAGTGCAGGGTTATGGGAGGAGTGAAGGACCACGGGGAAGGTGATGTCCAGGGGATGAGCTAGACTGGAGGGGAGGGCGTCTTACTGAGTGTGAGTATCCTTGTCTGGGCCTCATACTCACAGAGATCTTCCTCGCTCTGCTGGACTCAAAGGTGTGCACCACCTTGCCCAGCTGGACCGGCTCTTCTGAGTGGTCCTGTCTGTATTGTGTGAGACAATAAGTCGGTATTCTAGTCCCAACAAGGCCTTTGAGGTTCTCTGGGACTTCATGGGTGGAGCATATAGGAGATCTAACTCCTTCCTTTTCGTTATCCCTTGGAGTCCATGTCTGGGGTCTGCTATTGACTGCTCAGAGGAAGCTTGAGAAACTTTGTTCTATTGTTCTCTGTCCAGGGGTGCAGCTCAGCTGATAGAATGCTCACTTTGCACGCACCAAGTGTCCCAGGTTCCATCCCTAGTACTGAACACAACCAGTCGTGGTGGACTTGCCTGTGAGCCCAGCACTGAGGAAGTAGAGGCAGGAGGATCAGGAGTTCAGGGTCCTCTCTGGCTATTTATCAGGTCTGAAGTCAGACTGGGTCACATGAAACCATGTCTCAAAAACAGAAAAGGTCGGGCGGTGGTGGCACACGCCTTTAATCCCAGCACTCGGGAGGCAGAGGCAGGCGGATCTCTGTGAGTTTGAGGCCAGCCTGGTCTACAGAGTGAGTTCCAGGACAGGCTCCAAAGCTACAGAGAAACCCTGTCTCGAAAAAACAAACAATTAACAAACAAAAACAAAGACTGCTTACATCCTATGTGTCTCGAGTCTTTTTCTCGTACTTACGATGGTGATGATAATGTCATTTATCGAGTAATTTTTATGGCAGATACTGCTCTGGGTAAATACATGATTATTACAGTGACTGTGCATAGTAAAGCATGTCGGAGGATCTTCTCTGATGAGAAATCTGAAGATGAGGCGGTTAGGGGACTCGCTGTGGCAGTGAGCTGCAGAGAAGGCTGAGACGATGCAGCCGCTCTCCTCTAAAACATATGGACACTTTTTTATTTTTACTTTTCGTTTTGGGGTTGGAGGACAGGGTCTCAAAAGGACTGGCTGTGAACTCACTACGCTAGCCAAGAATGACCCAGAACTTCTTAGTTTTATTTATTTATTTTTGTTTGTTGTTTTTCTGAAACAGGGTTTCTCTATATAGCCCTGGCCATCCTGCAACTCACTCTGTAGACCAAGATGGCCTTGAATTTAGAGAGATCGCCTGACTCTGTCTCCCAAGTGCTGGGATTAAAGGCGTGTGCCACCACTGCCCAGCCAACCCTCTTGCCCCTACTTCCTAAGTTTGGGATTCAGATGTCCATCACCATAACTGGGCACAGTTTATGCCTTGCTGGGGATGGAACCCAGGGATTGTGTATGTTAGGCAGGCACTCTGCCATGCCCCACCCCCCGGCCCCAGCCCCTTTATGAATGTTACCTTCCTCTTTTCCCAGTATTGCCCTGTACATAGTTAGGAGCTCAGCTCCTGTTGGTTTGCAATCCCCTTGTTAAGGAGAAATTGGTGCAGATTAATGGTTATGTGGAATCAAACTTAATGGATTCCAGCTTTGATTCTAGTAATTGTTGGCTCTTAACTAATCCCAGTTAAGTTCTTTAAGTATTCAAATCCTGCTTCCTGATCACTAAGTGAAGATAATAATATACTCTTTATTTGTTGCAAAACAGATTACTCCAAAACTTAACAGCCTAAAACAAGCATTTCTCAGTGTCTGAGGACTGAGAATCAGGGATCAGCTTCACTGAGTAATTCTGACTCATGGCTATTATTACTAGAACACTTAGGAGACTTTTATTTTATTTTATTTTTTGAGACAAGATTTCATTCTAACCCAAAATGCCTGGAATTCACTGTGTAGTTCAGGCTAGCCTTGAACTTATGGTGATCTTCCTGCTTCTGCCTCCCAAGTGTCAGGATTATAGGCATGTGCTACCCTTTGGAACTATTCTGGATCTGTCTACGAGCTTTTCTTGTCCTCCATTTCTTTCCCAGAAGCGGCAGAAGCTGGAACCATCCAGGGTTGGACTAGAGAGGCAGCTGGAGGAGAAGGCAGAGGAGTGTACCCGACTGCAGGAGCTGCTGGAGAGGAAAAAGGGGGAGGCGCAGCAGAGCGCCAAGGAGTGAGTGTGGCTGCGGGAGCACTGGGGTCAGCTTCAGGGCCTGGGCTGGGCCCAGAAGTCCATTCTCGGGGTCTGAAGGAGGCAGATGCGAAGGGGGCGGAGACTATTTTCTTCCTCCCTTTCTGTGTAATGGTGATAGCGCATCATCTGGAGATGGGCTTCTGTGCATGCCTGAGGTTCTTAGTTTGTCAAATGGCCTTCAAAATACCAGCTACCTTACAGGGTCACTGTGAGGATTTACTCACCAGTATAGCAGTCTGTCTGTGACCGATGTTGTCTATGGGACAGGCCCTGGTGTGGGCTCCTGAGGAACATCAGTGAGCCGTGCAGGCAGGGCCCACCTCTCCAGAATCTTCGCTCCCAGAGACAGGGAACAGAGAGTAGAGAAATGGGGCGTGTGCGTGCATGAACTAACTCTTGATGGCGGCGAGTGCTGCAGGCTCCCTCATCAAGGAGCAGGTCGCAGTTTTCATTGAAGTAGTTGGGAATAAATGTTCATTTAAGATTTGAACAGGGGGGCTGGGCAGTTGTAGCATTCACCTTTAATCCCAGCACACGGGGGAGACAGAGGCAGGCGGACCTCTCAGTTCAAGGCCAGCCTGGTCTACAGAGTGAGTTACAGGATAGCCAGGACTGTTTGTTACACAGAGAAACTCTGTCTCAAAGAACCAAAACAAAAACAAAAAAAGAAGAAAAAGAAAACAAGAGGTTTGAGCAAGGGCCTGGAGATGGCTCAGCTGGTAAGGTGCTTACCACAGAACCGGAGGACCTGGATTTTGTCCCTGGGACACACAGGTTGGAAAGAGAAATGACTCCTGCAAGTTGTCATCTGACTACCTCTCAGACGTTTTCCTCAGACATATATACACAGTAAACAAATAAAAATATAATAAAGGAAAAAATATTTGAATAGGGGCACGGTGTAGTTTATTAGTGAAATGCTTGCCCAATTTGACAAGGTCCTTTTATTCCTTCATAGCAAAACCAAATGTGTAAAAATAGAGATTTAAAAGAAGTTTAAATGGATCGATGTATGGTAAGCCAGCAACTGCAGAGCATAGTATCCAGTAATGCTATCATCTCTTGTTAGGCTTCAGAACATGAAGCTCCTCCTGGGCCAGGAAGAAGGATTACGGCATGGGCTGGAGACCCAGGTGAAGGAGCTACAGATCAAGCTGAAGCAGGGCCAGAGTCCTGAGCCTGCAAAGGAGATTCTCGTAAAGGTAGGAAGGTGTGTGTGTGTGTGTGTGTCCCTGCAGCATCCCCAGGTCTGCTCATCCACTGTTTGAAGTACGGAAAGCAGGCAGGTGTTCACCGGTGTTCTTCAGTGTGCTTTCAGGCACACTCAAAGGTGGTGTGAGGTTAGAGACCAGATGACAGTTCTGCTTTAGACTCCAGGCAGTTTAGAGGGCAAAAGGCACCCACTACTATACTAATACTAAGTATAGTTTCTTTCTTTTTGGAGGTGGGACTTTACCAAGTTTACCAAGTTGTCCATTCTGGCCTTCAGTTTGTGATTCTTCTGCCTTCGTCTTCTAGATACTGGGGTTAGAACCATATGCCACCCTGCCAAGCTCTCAATAAGTATTTTTGGCTAAGTGGTTGAGTTTTTTGTTGTTGTTGGTTGTTGTTTGGTTGGGGTTTTTTTTGGGGGGGGGTTGGGGGTTTTCGAGACAAGGTTTCTCTGTAGCTTTGGAGAGCCTGTACTGGAACTAGCTCTTGTAGACCAGGCTGGTCTCGAATTCACAGAGATCCACCTGCCTCTGCCTCCTGAGTGCTGGGATTAAAGGCTTGCACCACCACTGCCCAGCAAGGTTTTTTTGTTTTTTTTTTTTAAAAGGATTTATTTACTTTGTATACAGTGTTCTATCTGTATGTACCTTTGAAGGCCAGAAAAGGGCTCCAGATCTCTTTACAAATGGTTGTGAGCCACCACGTGGTTGCTAGGAATTGAACTCAGGACCTCTGGAAAAGCAGACAGTGCTCTTAACTACTGAGCCGTCTCTCCAGTCTTGTGGTTGAGTTTTAATAGACAGAATGAATCCTACCATGGTCCCCCACCCGAGCTTTCACCTTCCCTTTCTCCAGGACTTGTTAGAGACCCGGGAACTTCTGGAAGAGGTCTTAGAGGGAAAACAACGAGTTGAGGACCAGCTAAGGATGAGGGAACGGGAGCTGACAGCCCTGAAGGGGGCCCTGAAGGAGGAGGTAGCCTCCCATGACCAGGAAGTGGAACACGTCCGGCTGCAATACCAGAGAGATACGGAGCAGCTTCGCCGGAGCATGCAAGATGCAACCCAGGCATGTGACAAGAACTGGAGCTGGGAGAGGACGACACTGCCAGGGAATGGGGCTGCCTTATTCCCGTAATTTTGAACTTTTCATGGTTGTAGTTAGGGACCTTCCTAAAGGACACGTGAGATGGTTAGGAAACCTACCAGAGCAGAGAGGAGTTACAGGCTAGAAATAGCATAAGGATGTGTGACCAAATCCATGGGGAAATACTGGAGGGGGGCTTCCTGCAGATCACAGGGAGGCTGACTGTCATTTCTTAGCATCATAGTGCCAGGGGTCACACTGTCACTCTATGATGCTCTCTGGGCCTCAGCTTCCTCTTCTACCTTAACGTGAAGGTACCTTGGGTGCCCATTTGCCTCCTTCCATAGGACCATGCTGCAGTGGAAGCTGAGAGGCAGAAGATGTCTTCCCTGGTCCGGGAGCTTCAAAGAGAACTGGAGGAGACCTCAGAGGAGACAGGTCATTGGCAGAGCATGTTCCAGAAAAACAAGGAGGAGCTGAGAGCTACCAAGCAGGAGTAAGACCCTCCTGCTTTTCGCAGGGGCGTTTAACCTGATTCTTTACCCCACTGCCTTTCTCTCCCACGAGGCTCTCCCATATTCTTTCCAAAGCTGGTGTTCTCTAGATCCACTCCTTGAGAGTGGTGCCTGTGGCAATGGCCTCCAGAGGGCTGTTCCTTTTGTCCTTTTAATCTCCACATGTGGGAAGTCTCACCTTGATCTTCTATCCTTTGTTTCTAACCTTGCTGGGCTCAGACTTCTGCAGCTGCGGATGGAGAAGGAGGAGATGGAAGAGGAACTTGCGGAGAAGATGGAGATCTTACAGAGGGACTTGGAGCAGGCCCGAGCTGGTGCAAGAGATACTCACCAGGTTGAGGAGCTCAAAAAGGTACTTGGACCTGGGGCATGACTGCAGGTCGGGATGACTCCTGCCTCACTGATGCACCTCTGCCCAGGCTAGTGGGGCTATGTTCAGGAGTGGGGTTTTCAGGCTTCATCCTAGCAGCTCAGTTTTGGCTGTCCAGTTCTGCAGGACTAGTCTCCTTGTTGGCTATAGAGTTTCCTAAAGAAAAAGACTATCAGCAGCCAGGTTGGGGTATAGGCCGAAGCTGCTGGCTACCTTTTAGAAGACATCATAGGTAGCTAAATACATGTGGATTTGTAAAACTCCAGGGTCATTTTTGCAGGCTCAGAGCCTTAATTTGGTCAGCACTTCAAAAACTGCTCTTCCAGGAAGGAATTCATTAACTACGTGATGAAGCAAATGTTTTGTTAGAATGTCTGCTTATTAGTTTACCTTGAGAAATATAATCCCTGGGCTGGAATGCTGGATCAGCTTGGCTGGCCGACCTTTGGAAACCAAATTGTAATCTGAAGGCTATTTGGAAAGCACAGAGTCTGGACATGGTACTTAAGGGGCCCAGTGTTTGATTGCATCTCCCAGTTTCCCAAGCCACAGTCTTGCTGGCAGGACAGTGACACACACTTCTCTTTGATTTTCTTTAGAAAGTCAGTCCTTTTTTCATGCATGAATATGGTCCATAAAAGAGTCATGAGAAAATCATAAAAATTAAAATAAACCCAGTTTCATACTCTTGGTGTTGTAGTATATGAAGGATAAGAAAAGCAGTTAATAGGCCAGGTGGTGGCTCACCTTTAATCCCAGCCCTTGGGAGGCAGAGGCAGGTAGATCTCTATGAGTCCGAGGCTAGCCTGGTCTACATATTGAGTTCCAGGACAGCCAGGGCTCCAGAGACTCTGCCTCAAATCTTCCCTCCAAAAATACCACCCCCCTGGGGCTAGAGAGATAGCTCAGAGGTTAAGATCGCTGCCTGCTCTTCCAAAGGTCCTGAGTTCAATTCCCAGCAACCACATGGTAGCTCACAACCATCTGTAATGGGGACTGGTGCCCTCTTCTGGCCTGCAGGCATACACACAGACAGAATATTGTATACATAATAAATAAATATTTAAAAAAAACCCTCCAAAAAAACCCAAATAAAAACAAACAAAAAACCAAACAAAAAGAGCACAGTTAATTATTTGGGGATGACATTTGTTGTGAAGTTTAAGATACCGAGGAGAGTCTGAAACCTATGGCTGTATCAGCTGACATGGCCACTTGACAATTCTCCAGATGATCTCAATCATTATTATGCCTCAAATAGGAGGTATATTTTATCTAGTATTTAACAAAAATATGAATTAGGGTAGTAGACTAATCAAGTCCAGCACAAACCAGATAGCAGCTGTGTTTCCTTTTCTTTGCAATGAGTTTGGTTAGTGTGTACACTAGAGTACTGCTTGCTCTGCTCTTCAGTCTTGATAGCTAGTTATAAATTTCAAAAGTGCCTAGAGGGAACCATAATTGATATTTTACCTGCCTTTTTAAAAGAAATTTAAGATGCATTAGTACTTATTCTTTCACATTTTTGGTATATTTTTTTTAGATGGCCGGTCCTGTTTTAGTCATGAGTTCATTCTTCTTCCTCCTCATGGTTTCTCAGTGTTATATCTTTTTATTATTCTTTTTTAATTTTGATTAGCAGATGGTCTTTTATTGAGACATTTTCTCTTGCTGCTTCTTAACTAGCTGGGCATTCCTCTGCACCACTGTTGATGTCATCAACGATGTCATGAGGGTGGCGGGGTCCACATTGCAGCCCATAGACTGTGCAGAACCCAGGATTGCTTTAATAGTTCCAGAAAGTTCTGTTGACGATCTTGTCGAAAGTGTTTAATGTTCTTCTGTCTCTTGGTGGCTCCTTGAGGGCTTTGATGATCAGGGCAGAGGGCACCACCTCAGTGTGGGCCTGTCTGTCCTGGATGGTCCGTTTCACCGTAATCCTCAGGCCTTTCCAGTCACGGTTGCCTTGGCAATGTCATCACCAACCTTCATTGGAGACAGACCCAGGGGGCCTATCTTGGGGGTCAGGGTGGATGTGGCACCAACCTCACCTCTGGTGTACCACAAGTACACGACTTTGATCTCCTTAGGGTCAAACTTGACGGCATGGTGGAGGTGGCTGGTGTCAGATAAACCCGGATTAGGGATGATCGAAGAAAGTTGCACCATAGCCTTCTCCTAATTGAAAGCCAAAAGGCGTGTTATGTCTTATGTTCTATAAAATTCCTCTGTTTATACACATGGTCACACTATATAGACTTTGCTGGCCTTGAACTCACAGAGATCTGCCTGCCTCTGCTTTCCTCTTGCTGGGATTAATGCACCACCACTCTTGGCCCCAAATTTCTCCTTTTAAGCCAACAGTTCGGCAGTTTTTAGTATATTCATTGTACGGTGAAGCCATTACCATTACCTACTTACAGAATATTTTAAGCTCCCCCAAAACATCCCATGCTCCTTAGCGGCCATTCTCTCCATGCCCTGACTACCTTTTCTCTCCAGATTTGTATAAGCTGGATATTTCATATCATTGTAATTTTGTTACATGTAGCTTTTGATTTCTGGCTTTTTTCATCTGTTGAGATTCAACTGTGTGGTAGCAAGTGTCTCATCTTCTTGTTTGTTTACATGATACTAGGTTTTAGAGATAGGGTCTTACGTAGTCCAGGCTTGTTTGGAACTTGCTATGTAGCAAGGGTGCCTCGAATGCCTGAGTTTTCTGGCTCTGCCTTCTGAGTGTTGGATTATAGGTGTGAACCACCACGTCTGGCTTTACTCAGCTTTACGGCTGTACAATGTCCTATTCTTGATTTTGTGTATTTTGTTCATTTTCCAAATGTAGGAAATTCTGCGCTTGACACAGTGACTGATCTTGCTATGAGCATGTATGAACAAATTTTTGTGAGAACTGTCAGTTTCATATGCATGTCACTAAGAAAAAGCTCACTTTGTCCTGTGCTCAGCTTTTGTGAATCTGCCCAGTTCTTCTCTCAAGCGGCCTTAGCATATATACTCCTTTCCGTAATGTACGAGAGTCCTGTTTTCTTCACGTTGGAGCCTTATTAAAGCTGTCCTCACTGTTTTCATTCCCTTAGGAGCTAAGACGCACCCAGGGGGAACTTAAAGAGCTTCAGGCAGAGCGGCAGAGCCAGGAGGTGGTTGGGCGACAGCGGGACCAGGAGTTAGAGAAGCAGCTGGCAGTGCTGAGGGCCGAGGCTGATCGAGGCCGAGACCTGGAACAGCAGAACCTCCAGCTACAAAAGACCCTGCAGCAACTGCGGCAGGACTGTGAAGAGGCGTCCAAGGCAAGGGGAGTGGGCCCAGGGCTCAGAGGTGGAGGCGGAGGGGTCAGGAGGGCTGAGAAACCAGAGCCTGCAAAGTTACCTGTGCTGGGTATGTACTGAGCTATTGTGGAGGCTCATGCGTGTGGTGAATGGCAGATTTTGGCAGGGGAGGCTGCATCTGTGTAGTGGTAGGGTTATGGGGAAGTCCCTGGCTGGGGCTACGCCTCCATGCCTGGCTCCTGTGAGCTTCTGGTGGGTGCTTAGGTGGCCCGTTTTCCTGGATATGCATGTTTACGCACCTGAGCCCCACGGTCTGAGCCAGTTCTCCCACTGTCCGCAGGCTAAGCTGGCATCAGAGGCAGAGGCCATGGTGCTGGGGCAGCGCCGGGCAACAGTGGAAACTACACTTCGGGAGACCCAGGAGGAAAACGATGAGTTCCGAAGGCGCATCCTGGGTCTGGAGCAGCAGCTGAAGGAGGCCCGAGGCCTGGCGGAGGGTGGGGAAGCGGCGGAGGCCCGACTTCGGGACAAAGTGCGTCGGCTGGAGGTAAGCACTCCTGGTTCGCCTCCTGGACCTCCCTGCACTTCTACCCTCAAGCCTTTTTCAGTACTCAGCCATTGGTTTTAGTGTGCCAGCACGCCTTCTCAGCGTGTGGCCGTCGTGGGCTGCTCCTTTGCCCTCACCATACCTGTTAAGCTTGGGTTTGTTTCCTGGAGCGACTTGGTGTGAATGTTTCAGACTTTGCACTGATATTTTTGTCTCCTGCCTCCTTTCCCTTTGCTTGTTCTGTGCTTTGATTTTTTTGCTTGTTCCTCGAGCCTGTTTGCACTGCCCACTCTGTTGTTTTCTGAGTCTGGGTCTCACTATATAGCCCCACCTGGCCTGGAACTCACTATGTAGACCAGACTGGCCTCGAACTCAGAGGTCTGCCTGCTTTCTCCTCACAAGCTCTGGGTTTAGAGGTGTGCCACCACAGCCAGCACTACCTTTTTCATTAGTAACTCCCCACCTTTCCCCTCCTCCTACCGCCAATGCTTCTGCCTAAGTTTTGCCTTCTCTCAGCCCAACCGCCCCCTCCCCCCTCTTCCCAGGTAGAGAAGCAGCAGCTAGAGGAGGCTTTGAATGCTGCCCAGGAGGAGGAGGGGAGCCTGGCAGCAGCCAAGCGGGCTCTGGAAGTCCGGCTGGAGGAGGCCCAGCGGGGGCTGGCTCGCCTTGGGCAGGAACAGCAAGCACTGAACCGAGCCCTAGAGGAAGAGGGGAGGCAGCGGGAGGCTCTCCGAAAGAGCAAGGCAGAGCTGGAGGAGCAGAAGCGTTTGTTGAACAAGACTGTGGACCGACTCAACAAAGAGGTAAGAGGTAAACACAGGTTGTGTGGACCCATAGGAAAAGGCGTTAAGCCTGCAGAAACTAGCCCTGGAAGTGGGTAGGTTGTGTGACGTTCATTTTCCTCAAGAGAGGATTGGGCCAAATCTTTTTTTTTTTTTTTTGAAAAAAGCTTATATTATTATTATCTTGTTCTGTTTTTTTGAGAAAGGGTCTTTCTGTGTAGCCCTGACTGTCCTGGAAGTCACTATGTAGACCAGGCTGACCTTGAACCCACGGAGATCCACCTGCCTCTGCCTCCCAAGTGCTGGGATTAATAGTGTGTGCCACCATACTTGACTCTTACTATTATTTTAAAAGTGGGTCTATATATCTGTGTCCCTGTCAGGGTTTATCTGTGTGCATGTGAGTGCAGTACCCAAGGAGGTCAGAAGAGGGCACCATGTCTCCTGAGGCTAGAGGCTGCCCATTATGGGCTCCAGAAACTGAACTCAGGTCCTCTGGAAGATCAGTGTTACTTTTAACTGAGCCATCTCTCATCTCATTTCTTCCTTTTTTTTTTTTTTTTTTTTGAGACAGATCTCAGGTAGCTAAAACTAGCACTGAACTCTATAGTTGTGTGCTACCATGGCCAGCCCCAATGTGGTATCCCATTTACATAGCAGTGGTTTTGCCCTGGGGTCTTCATTCTTGGAGTTTCCTTTAGGAGTCTCAAAGATGTAAGAGCAGTCTTTAGTAAAGGTTTGAATTGTGAGGAGAGGAAGAGGTTCTTCCTCACAATCTGATTTTTACAAAGCAAGGTCAACTACTAGCAAACTGAGAAAAACAAACATTTAATTTTCTCTGAAAATAGTACTTAAGGGCTTGTCACAGTTCAGTAGGCAAATTTTCTTTTTTAGTGGTATATCTTATAACCATGTCACCTCAAGTTTGCAGAAGCATGGTCATTGAAGGTTTACTTAGTATCAACCACTATTAGAAGTACTTTAAATAATTAACATAATTCAATATTAACAATGTAGGTACTGTTGTGATTCCTATCTTTTTTTTTAAAAATAATTTATTTACTTTTGTTTCCTTTGCATTGGTGTTTTGCCTACATGTGTGTCTGTGTGAGGGTGCCCAGATCTTGGGGTTACAGACATTTGTGAGCTGCCACGTGGGTGCTGGGAATTGAGCCTGGGTCCTGGAAGAGCAGGCAGTGCTCTAACCACTGAGTCATCGCTCCAGCCTGCTATCCCATCTTATAGATGAGAAAATGAGACCAGAGATAAGTGATAAAGCTATGGTCTATCCAGACATTTGTTTTCTTTTGTTTTTAATTTTTTTATTTATTTTTATTTTATGTGCATTCATGGTTTGCCTGTATGAGAACAGAACCGGAACCGGAGTTATAGACAGCAGTGAGCTGCCATGTGGGTGCTGGGAACTGAGCCTGGGTCCCCTGGAGGGGCAGGCAGTGCTCTTAACCACGGAGGCATCTCTTCAGTCCTTGTTCAGACTAGTTGTAGGAGGGATGGAGACCAGGGAAGCTGGAGAGGACTGCCTGGCAGAGAGGAAGCTCTTATGAGACTTCTGGGAGCTGGGACTGCACATGGGAGAGAACATTTGGTATAGAGGTGCAGTGTGAACAGACACATTCCCCTGCATTTTAGCTGGAGCAGATTGGGGATGACTCCAAGCTAGCCCTGCAACAGCTCCAGTCCCAGATGGAAGATTACAAGGAAAAGGCCCGGAGGGAAGTAGCTGATGCCCAGCGCCAGGCCAAGGATTGGGCCAGTGAGGCCGAAAAGAATTCAGGGGGGCTGAGCCGGCTTCAGGATGAGGTAGGAGCCTAAGTGACGGAAAAGCGTCCTTTAGTTTGGAAGTCACTGCCCCTTGCTGAAGCTGTGATCTGGAGTGCTAGGGCGCAGACTTGGGTGTAACCACTGGAGTCGGGGGGGTGTTCACATGAGGACAGACAGGAGGGGATGCTGCACATCAGAGTCACCTGGGAAGGTTTTTAACCATCTTTAATATTTTTATTTTTTGCTTTTTTTTTTTTTGTTTGTTTGTTTGGTTTTCAAGACAGGGTTTCTCTGTGTAGCTCTGACTGTCCTGGAACTCACTCTGTAGACCAGGCTGGCCTTAAACTCACAGAGCTCCACCTGCCTCTGCCTCCCTAATGTCGGGATTAAAGGTGTGTAAGGTGCGTGCCACCACCACTCGTCTAAGATTTTTAAAAATCTTGAGACATTACCATAAAATTAATATATAATTTTTTATTACTTAGATCATAATCTGGGACCTAGGGATTTTTTTTTTTTTTTTTTTGAGATAGGGTCTCACCATGGCTAGCCTTACACTCACAGAGATCTGTTTGTCTCTGTTTCCTAAGTGCTAAAGGATTTAAGGCATGCACTACCATGCCTGACAGGATTGGTAAGTTTTTTGTTTTGTCTATTTTTTGTTTTTTGAGATGGGGTTTCCTCTGTAGGACAGTCCTGGCTGCCCTGGAACTTGCACCTGCTTTGTAGACCAGGCTGGCCTCAAACTCCTGCTTCTGCCTTCCAAGTGCTGGGATTAAAGTTGTGCACCACCACTGCCTGGCAGATTGGTAGTTTTTTTTTTTTTATAAATTTATGTATTTCATATGCATTGGTGTTTTTGCTTTCATATATGTCTGTGTGAGGGTGTTGGATCCCATAGAACTGGAGTCACAGACAGTTGTGAGCTGCCATGTGGGTGTTGGGAATCGAACCCTGGTCCTCTGGAAGAGCAGTCAGAGCTCTTAACCGCTGAACCATCTCTCCAGCCTCAGAGTGGCAGTTTTTAAAACCTCTTTAAATAGGCACACTTGTGCCTACTCCCCGGTAAAACTCCCAAGTGATTCCCATTTGTGCAGTAAGTTTTAAGGCAATGAGGAAAGTGAACTAGAAGTGATTGTTTTCTCACCATGAGCTGGCAGCTCAGGGCAAGCGCTTTGCCACCAAGCTGTGGTCCCAGCCTGGCACTAAAGAATGTCAGTGGTGGAGTATTTCTTCCCATGGGCAGACCGCTCCCACCTTCTACCCCTACATTTCAACTAGGCTGAGCTGTTGTGTATTGTCTTTGGACCCAGCTGCAAAGGCTGCGGCAGGCCCTGCAGACAGCCCAGGCTGAGCGGGACACAGCCCGGCTGGACAAAGAGCTGCTGGCCCAGCGGCTGCAGGGGCTGGAGCAGGAGGCTGAGAACAAGAAGCGCACCCAGGATGACAAGACCCGACAACTGAAGAGCCTCGAGGTAAAGGCACAGGCTGGGTGGGGATAAGGGGCGGTTTGGGGCTAATGCGGTGAGTTTTGAGCAGGAAAAGGAACCAATGTATCTGAAGCCTTTTTCTGTGTAGATAGTAAAGTTCATGAAGTTTTTTTTTAAGCTATGAACTAAATGCAGATGTTGAGAAATTTATAGATGTCATGTAAAAAAAATTATATTTCTGTCATATTTTGCATTTGGACAGTGTTAGCACTGACCCTCTTAGACCTGAGTTCTGCATGTCACTAGCTGGCTGGAGTTGAGCATGGCTTTCCTCCCTTAGAGTGAGTGGTAGCCTCAGTTTGCCGTGCTTGTGTAAGAATAATAGCAACAAGCATACAATGCACTGTGGGCATGGCATGTCACACTCATCCTTGGAATCTCCCTGGGAGGTAGATGGTCTCACTCCATTTCACAGATACGGAGACCTGAGGTACAGAGATTTGTCACTTTCCAGTGCCGTAGGTCCGGCGCCAGAACGTGGGAGGTCTGGTGTCCAGGCCTAGGTGGCTGTATGGTACTGCTGGGCCGCCTAAATTTCCCCACACTCTGGAATGCTGCTTCTGAGGGTTTCCATCCTGGCCTCTGCTGGGGAATAGGAGCTTCAGTTCTTAGGAAGGAATGGAGTCTAGCGTTTGCCTTCCTGGTCAGCAGAGGGCGCTGGCTCCATGGTGGCTTTGAGCAAGCAGGAGCAAGTGGAAGGTTTCTGGAATGTGCAAGGGGAAAATAAATCTGTGGGACTGAGTTTTGATGGGGGTCTTGATCTGAGTTTGGTGTTCGAGGGCCCAGAATTTGGGACAGACTTGACCTTTTACCCTTCTGCTTCAGGAGAAAGTCTCACGGCTGGAAGCAGAGTTAGATGAAGAAAAGAACACGGTGGAACTGTTAACAGAGCGTGTGAACCGTGGCCGCGACCAGGTGACTGCTCCCCACCGTAACACCCCAGCTCTCAAACATAGCTCTGCTCTCCTCTTTCATAACCTGGGTGGTCTGGCAAGGCAGTCTGCTTCAGGCTCTCCTCTGCTTGGGAAAGGGCAGACAGGTTTCCTTAGGTGGAAGGAAGCCAAGAATTGGAGTCTGCGGAAAGCCCTGGCGGTCCAGGCTGCGCCGACCCTCGTGAGGACTATTTCAATTCAGGAGTCCTGGTTGTGGGATTTGGGGAGCCTTCTTTAACTTGCTCCTCCCATTTGAACAGTTAAAACGTCTCCCTTCAACCTCACACCCATCATGTCACTGTTTGTTTGTTGTTGTCGTTTTTTGAGACAGGGTCTCTATGTAGTCTGGCTGGCCTAGGAGCATGCTCTGTAGACCAGGCTGGCCTCGAACTCAGAGATCCGCCTGCTTATGCCTCCCGAGTGCTGGGATTAAAGGTGTGCGCCACCACGCATACTTCCAAATATCACTTTAATCTCTAGTATCCAACTCTTCCCCTCCCATAAAACCCCTATCGATATCATAATGCAAAATGCGTTCACTCCAATTTTAAAAGTTCCTGTAGTCTTCCAGTTCTGATACTGTTCAGAAGTCCAAAGTTCAAAATCTGTTCTGAGACTCAAAGCAGGCTTTTAATTGTAAGCTCCGCACCCACATCCAGCATGCAGGGCTCCTGGTGACATCATTTGACTCTACTGGTCTTGGGCAGTCCTTCCCCTGCAGCTTTGCTGCTTGTATCATGCATAGCTTCTCTCCTCTCCCATCAGCTCCTCTCGGCGCCTGTATCTTCCCACTGCAAATGTCCCGCATTCCCGGTGCCTGGGACATCTTAGGTTCTCCAGTGAAATTCAGGCTTCACTTTCACAGATTCTGCAGTACCCTTTTGGGAGCCCCTTGCAGGAAACTGATTTTCTGGGATACAATCCAATGTGATGAGGGAGGGGCAATGGCAGGCAGCTTCATGTATGATGTATGATGGCCTTCTCTAATCTTGGTAGGCTATTGAGAATAGGATGCTGAGAATTCTAGGAGAGTACTTAATTGCTGAGAATTTGAGGGACTCGGGGTTCAGAGAGTGTCTTCCAGGGATCTGGTTCTGTTGACTTACTTTGCAGGTTTAGCTGTGGTCTTCCCCAAGTCTGATTCTCCCCCATCTCTGACAGGTGGATCAGCTGAGGACGGAGCTCATGCAGGAGAGGTCTGCCCGGCAGGACTTGGAGTGTGACAAAATCTCCTTAGAGAGACAGGTGAGAAGGAGTCTGGGGATAGACTCAGAAGGCCAGACAGAGGACCACCTGGAGTGCTAACCACGGGATCTTCCCATCTCTCTCAGAACAAGGACTTGAAGACCCGCTTGGCCAGCTCCGAAGGCTTCCAGAAACCCAGTGCCAGCTTCTCTCAGCTTGAGTCCCAGTATCAACTGTTACAAGAGCGGCTGCAGGCTGAGGAGAGGTGATACGAACCTGTCAGTCATCCCTCTCCCCGCCCCTTGCTCCTGATTTAGAGCAGAGTTGTGGAAATTCTGGGATGGGAATGACCCCTGGGTCTTTGGGACTTCCCTGGATCCTCCCGACCCGCTGGTGAGGCTCGTGACAGAAAGGTCCTTGGAGGTGGTCAGTGCTAAGTAAAGGCTTCCTTAGAGATGGCAACAGCTAGAGACCTCCCTTTCCTGCTCTTTCTTAGAGAGAAGACAGTCCTGCAGTCCACCAATCGAAAACTAGAACGGAGAGTTAAAGAGCTCACTATCCAGATTGATGATGAGCGGCAGCATGTCAACGACCAGAAGGATCAGGTGAGGGCTTGGCACCCTGTGGACACGCAGCCACAGGGAACTAAGTTAGGTGCTCTCTTGAAGGCCACTGTCCCCATAAGTCTTCCGCATTTAGAATTTGCTTGTGTAAGGACAGAGATTAGTTTGAGAGGTGTAGCCTAGGGTAGTTATAGCCTTTGTATTGAGTGTGCTAGTTTCTCTAAGTGTTATATGTACACGAATTCCCTGAATCCCCAAATAACCTTTGGGTTGTGCTTGTGTGTAGGTGTATGTGTGTATTCATGTGCACAAATGTGCACGTGCGTGGAGGCTGGAGGACAACCATGGGTGTTGTTCATCGGTCACCTTCCATCTTCTTTTTTGAAATGAGATTTATCACTGGTCTGGAACTTGCCAAATAGGTTAGGCTGGCTAGCTAGTGAGTGTATCCTAGGGAGATTACATGGCAATCTATCTCCTTTATTGGCTGAACTATCTCCTTAGCTCCCTAACCTGCTCTCAACAATTCCCTGAGGCTGGAGGATTTACATAAAGTCACAACATTGTGTGGGGTTGGGGAGGATTGTCCCTTGTCAGAATCATTGCAGGGGAGGTTCCAGTCCTTGGAGTAAGCTTTCCTAATGTGGGGACACCCTGTCTTGCTTAGCTAAGCCTGAAGGTGAAGGCTTTGAAGCGGCAGGTGGATGAAGCCGAAGAGGAAATTGAGCGGCTGGACGGCCTGAGGAAGAAGGCACAGCGTGAGCTGGAGGAGCAGCATGAAGTCAATGAACAGCTCCAGGCCCGGATCAAATCCTTGGAAAAGGAAGCCTGGTATGGCCACCTTTCTGTACCTTGCTCTGCACCATACTCATGGGGGGTAGGGAATGGACCCTCCCAAGCCGGATAAGGAGAACTATGTAGTTCTTTATCCCTGCCTAGAAGGTAGACTAGTCAAGTCTTAGTATCTTAGCTTCCACCGTTCCCTTTGTCTCCCTAGATTCCTGGTGAGGAGGGGACCGCATGCTAGCTTTAGGTCTTAGTGTGGAAGGGTGATGGTCTCAGTCCTGCCCCTTCTCTCTCTGACTCAGGCGGAAAGCTTCCCGCTCAGCTGCTGAGGCGGCCCTCAAACAAGAGGGGCTGAGCTCCGATGAGGAATTTGACAGCGTCTACGACCCCTCATCCATTGCATCCCTGCTCACAGAGAGCAACCTGCAGACCAGCTCCTGTTAGCGCATGCTCTGTTAAGGACCATACGGGCTTGAAACCTATCTCAGCCATCCCTGCTCTGCTTCGCTCTGTCCTGCCTGCCTGAGTCTTTTTTTTTTTTTTCCCTATGGGTGACCTGATTCAGACTTAAGACTGGGAGGGGTCAGAGGAGGGGTCAGAGTAAGGGTGATAAAACATTAGCAATGAGCTGGTGGTGGGCTTGTCCCTGTCACTGGCAATGAGCTGGTGGTGGGCTTGTCCCTGTCACTGGAAGAGCGGATAGGCCTGCTGAGCCCTCCGTCGGTTCTGACCTCTCTATCATCTCCCGTACAGCGGGACTAATGGCCAACATACCCACTGAGGGGGACTGCAGAGGACAGGGAGGGATGGATATTACCATGTATGTAAAGCTTTATTTCTTTAATATTTAACCATATGGCTCAGGGAAATACCCAATGTTCTGCTCCCTGGATCCCTGCAACCTTTATTCCTCCCACTCTGGAGCAGGGGAGGGAGCATTATGGGTAACGGACATGCAGGCGTGGCTCTACCCACTTCGGATACTTTTTGCACAGTCATGGGCCCATGAGTAGTCCCTAGCATCTCTTCAGTCGCAATAGTTTTGTTCTCTCCATGTCACTGGGTCCAGGGGACCTGTCGTCTTTCCGTCTTTACCATCCCGGCCTTGCTGCTTTACTCTCAGTGCCTTAGCAGTGTGAGATGAGGATGCTGCCCTTGCCTTTCCTAAGCCTGCACTCATACCTCTCCAGAGAGCAGCCTTTCCTCGCTGGGGCCCAGCCTGTCCTTCCCCACAGGCCGCTCTGCCAGCCAGCCCCCGGGAGAAGGGCTTCCAAAGCCTGGGTGAGGTGGTGGGGACTGGTTCTCCTCAGGGTTCCATCTTCCTTCTCGCCCACCCTGTCTGGGAACCACGAGGACTGTTTACACAGGTCCTAAAAGCAAACATCTAGTCCCTGTGGCCTCCTAGTGGCTTCTCTGACCAGATGTCCCCATCCTCCATGGGAACCAGCAGATCTTTGCTTTTCTCAGGAAGTGAGACTCCTGATTCAGATCTTTGCCTGGGGTTAGAAGATGACTCCCAGTAGAGATGGGAAGGGGCACTGGAGAATGTATTCCTCCTCTGAGTTCTGGGGTGTGCCAAGCTCTGGTGGGTGAAGGTAATGGATGGGGATGGTTCACCTCTTATTTCCAAAGTAAGTTCTGTTCTCATCAATCACTTGTAATTTCATGAATTAAAAAAAAATCCTGCAAATCAGACTGTCTTGGTTTATTTTAAATTAAATATTTAAATGACATATCTATACTGAAATTCCTGTCTTTATTTTCCTGGCTATTTGGGGGTCTACTCAAAAGTTTGCTGTTGGGGCTGGAGAGATGGCTCAGAGGTTAAGAGCACTGGCTGCTCTTCCGGAGGTCCTGAGTTCAATTCCCAGCAACCACATGGTGGCTCACAACCATCCGTAATGAGATCTGGCGCCCTCTTCTGGCGTGCGGACATACATTGAGGCAGAATGTTGTATACATAATAAATAAATAAATCTTTAAAAAGAAGTTTGTTGTTGTTTTTAACATTGTGTGTGTTTGGTGTGTTTGTAGCATTCGCGTATGCATGCATGCATGCACACACACACTTGTGGAGGTCAAATAATAAATTTGAGACTCCTTTCCACAGTGTGGGTCCTGGGGATTGAACTCAAGTTGTGAGGCTTGGCAGCAGGCGCCTTTAGCTTTTTTAGCTTCTTTTGAAGTCATTTAAACTGTACTTTAAAATGAGACTTTATTTGAGACGTCTCTCATAACTGATCAGGGATCTAGGAAACATGGACTACTTAAAAGTAGAAGTACTCTTTCCTAACAACCTCTGCCGAAGAGCAGGGAACGCTGCAGTAGCTACTTTGTATTGCTGTGATCAGACACTACAAGGCAGCCTAGACAGAGAAGTGTTTATTTGGGCTTAGGGTTCACAGATAAGAGTGTCACCATCATGATGGCAGGCAGTGGCAGGAGGCAGGAAGTTGACTGCTCACATATCAAACCACACACAGGAAAGTAGAGAGCAAACTGGGAATGGCATGGAAGTCTCTGAACTCCCAAAGCCTGCCCCAGTGATATAATTCCTCCAGAAAGACTACACTTCCTCACCCTCCCAAACAGTGCTTTCAACTGGGAACCAAGTGTTCAAATGACAGCCCGTGGAGGACTTTCACACCAAACCGCCACAAGTGCCGTTGAGGGGTAGAAAAGAGACCAGAACCAGGTTTTTCTCTTGTCCTGGGTCACTGATCACCCCAGCTTTTATCTTTCCGGTATAGAGCTTTGCATCCATTTCTTCCTATCAAGTGACTCAGAGTCCAATTCCAATTCACATGAAGGAGCCAGCTGTTCACCAAACGAATGAATTGTAGCTGTAGTAGTTCCGCCTACTCAAGCTGGTCAGCCTTTACACACGGCCTGTCCCTCTGGATCAGTCAATGGGATAGCCATCTACCAGCGTTCAGTCCTCAAGATCCCAGCCTAGGCTTAAGAAGCAAATGCCTTTGGTGCTGTTGAGACTCATCTATTCTCTAGGGCGCAAATTCCTTTTAAGGCGATATGTCCCGCCTCTCCCCACCAAATAAGGGTAGCTTCTGGAAAACAAGCCCCACCCAGAGCTTAGCTGGCTTTGACTCCGGCCTGGGCGGCTTGCCAGAGAAAAGCACCTGCCAAACTGGCTTAGACTAGTCCTAGTGAGCTGGCCCTTGGTGCTTGCTTACCTATTTGCCACAGAGGAAAGATTTACTCAGCTCTGAAAACCCTACAGGCTGGCTTACGTTTAGAGAGAGGAGAGACCATAGAAGCATGTGCGGGCCCCAACTCACATTTACAGAGGGCCAGACAGATTCTTTCCCTGCACCGATCCTGAAGAACTGAAAGGAGACAAGACTAAAGAAAAATGCAGATTCCACCAGACTCTCGTACTCACCACCTCCTCGTACCCAGCGGCCACTCTGCCTTCACTCCCAAGCCCCACCTTTTTGTAAATCTGCAATAGTGCTAGTAGGCGAGACCTGAAGCCTCTTGGCACCGCCCCCTCTCTTCCGCTCAACCCATTGACAAATACCGCGTTGGGCGTGGCCCAGCTCCAGTCCCGCCCCCGACGCGCCTATACCAGGGGGCGGTTCGGTGCGTGCCCGCCCAGTTGCCGCCGGACCTCGGAGTTGAGGACTCCAGTGCGACCTCCGCGGAAAGATGAACGGGACGCGGAACTGGTGTACCTTGGTGGACGTGCACCCGGAGGGCCAGACCGCGGTAGGTCGTCTCGCTCACCCCTCCTTCCCGCCTCGGCACCGTGGCTGTCCAGTCCAGCCGCTCCCGTGCCTCACCTGACGCCCGGCTTGGTGCGGTCAGGCCCGCGTCGCCCGGTGCGCTTTCTTCCATTGCCTTGCGGCAGACGGTGGCGTGGGAGATGCGGGACGAAACCCTGGCGGTTCCCGGGCTGGGGAGTACCTGTCCTTGGTGAGGACACTGCAGCCCCGGCCCTGGGACCGGGCGCTTTACTTAGGTGTCTCGTGGGCAGCTGGATTGGGTCGTGGGAGACGCTCAAGGGACCGAATTCCTGCGCCGTTTCCGACACTGCTGGTCCAGGAGGGTTAGGCTTGTCCGTGTGTCCCGATGACCTCAGAAGCCCTTCAAAGACTTTATGGTGCTTCGGGTGATCCTTTAACTAGAAAAAGGAGGCAGAGGGTGAAATGCTAGGGCAGGGAGAGCGTGGGAGGGCCGGCTGATTTCAGGCAGCTCCGGAATTGGTCAGGGATTCTACCTTTCGCTAAGAGGATGGGTAGAGCTTTCCGTGTGACTGTCACCTCTTTCGAATTTCTTTTTTTTTTTTTTTTTTCATCTTGTTTTTCTGATTCCCTCCCTCTTTCGACCAACCAGTAGATTCCTGGGTTTTGCTTCCGTGTCCAGTTGCCGAGCCCCGGGAGGGGATGAAAGGGATGCCTTGAAACCCTGGCGGAGATGGGAACCTACCTGGAGAGAGTTAGGGAGGGAGGGAGAGGGGATAAATAGGGGAGAGAGAGACAGGATCAGAGAGACAGAAGCAGAGAGACAGAAGCAGAGGCGAGCGTTCTCCAGAGCAAGCCAGTTTTCCCTGTTCCCCTATGCTCTCCCCACCCAGCACCCTCAGCTGACCACATGATTTTTCTCTCTCCAGAGGGAAAGGCTGGTAATTTGATGCTGAATGTTTCTAGGCGTTGCTGGGGGATCCAAATACACCGTAGATCTGTGCTAATTAATTTATTTCCAAGCTATTGTGAGAGAGTGAAATGAGAGCCAAGGTGATGGGGGGGTTGTGCCCCCCCCCATCTGATTCCTTTGCTTCTGCCTGTCTCAGCATGTCCCTGAGGCAAAGCTAACCCAGCCACAACTGGATTATGGCTCTTCTTCAAAGGATAGTTGTAGAATAGGTGCTTATTTGAAGTTTAGAATACAGCTGATCACTGAAGTCTGTTCACCGTCCCCTTGACATTTTTGCCTAGAAGTATGAATGTTTCTGCCACATTACAAGTCTTGACACTGCCCAAACCCAGCCTTTCCTTCCAGGTAAGAGATGCTGACCAAATGGAAAAAACAAAACCAACAGCCAACCAATCTCAAGTTCTCCATGCTTTTGCTGTTTTGGAATGGTTGAGTCAGGGAAAGAATGTGGAATGAAGAGTGAGGGGTCGTGGGCTTCTTTTTGCTTGTTGTAGAAAAAGACCCACGTCCTATAGAGCGAACCAGAACACAGAAGGACCTGCTGCTGTCCCTTGATACTTTTGTTGCTTGTTTGGTGGGACAGAGAGCAGAGATGGAGAATAGCAAGGAATTCGTTCTGGGTCTAGGTATGTTTAGAGCTGACTGGAGAGCTTTGTATCAAGGAGGAGACAGGCTAGACTCAAGACTCACTTTGTTCTAGAGCTTGGAATGAAGAAACCCTTGCCTCGATTTGCTCTTGGAGACATTCCTGGGTTCTTGAGGAGGAAGGACAGAGGGCAAACAATCAATCAGTCAGGAGACAGGGTTTGTCCTGGATTCCTTGCCTCTGAGCCAATCTGCAGATAGAATTTATGGCTCCGGTCAGTTCCTGGGAACCTGTCATGGACTCATACCATTGAACGGTGCTCAGTGAGGATGCACAAAGTATGAGTAAATAAATGAGTCAACGGATGCGTGACGTATGGGTGCTGGGGTCGAACCCAGGGCTGTGGGCATGCCAGGCAAGCATTCGGCTAACTGACCCCCACCCCCATCAGGAAAACAAGCCCCCAGGATTTGGGAGTGTAGGCAGTTGGAGTCAGAATCCTGGGACCATGTGTCTCCCATGCTTCACACGTTGGTGAGAAAGTACAGCTAATACACTGTAGTGCTGTTTTGGTTGGACATTTGTAGAAGCACAGTTTTTCAGAGCCGCGCACCATAGCCGCTAGTGGGTCTGAAATGAACATAGTGGGGCAGAAAGCTTTTGAGCTTCCGTCCATTCCGGCACTGTACCCCACGTATGTGTTTTTGGGAGTGCCTTTCTCTTCCTTAATAAGCTGTCTATATTCCTGTCACTAAGCAAACAAACAAAAAACATAGAGGTAAGGCTGGGCATAGTGGTACATGCCTTTAATCTTAGAACTTGGAAGAGAGAAACAGACGGACCTCTGGGAATTTGAGGCCAGCCTGGTCTACATAGTGAATCAGGCCAGTTATGACTACATAACTTGGAAGACCTTGTCTCAAAACATATATATATATATATATGAGGAGAAACAGCATAAAAATAGAGCTGACACCCCTAGAGTGTGCTGGCAAGAGTAGTCTTTCGGACAAAAACATTGCTTCAGTTACATGTGAGTCTGAAGGGATTAAAGGTGCAGCCCACTGTGTCTGGTTATAAATATATTTTGATGTTAAAAATGTTTGTTTGAAAGTGTCCTTGGTAAATTATATTGGCATAGAAAGTACAAATGAATATCAAACTCATCAGACATTTCCACTGCCTTCCTTTGCTTATAGTAAACAATACAGTGACCTAGCTACTTTAAGAGGAACTTATTAGGAGAAAACCAACAGTGCACAGAAGTTAGAGAGCTTAGAAAGTCCGAGCGAAGGGATTCCTGGAAAGGAACGTGGATGCTTTCTACTTCTGGGTGGTTCCAGCTGTCTTAGGCCCTTTTGCCATTCTTCTGAGAATTGTCCCCTGGCATTCTCCCTAACTAGGACAGAGCAGGACTCCTGGACTGGCAGCTTCACAAGATTGCCCCGTGAAGGATGGGGTGCAAAACCCACACGCTGTCACCAGTGGAGGACATGGAGGCTGCGTGTAAAGAGCGTGTTCATGCCTTAGACCCGGCACGGGTGCCTGCCTGCCTTCCTCCCTCCGCCCCTGCTGTCTCCCTCACTCCCTCCCTCTCTTTGACTTTTTTATATTTTTAGTTGCAGGCCTAGTCTTTAACGGCTGAGCCATCTCTCCAGCCTCTCTTTGACCTTTGAAATGAAAAAAATATGCAGAATAGAGAGATAGCTTAGTAGTTCAGAGCTCTAGTTGATTTGATTCTCAATACCCATATAGTGCGTGGCTTACCACCACCCACAACTTCAGTTCCAGGGGATCACGTGCTCTTTTCTAATGGGCACCAGGCATGTGCGGTTTACATACATACATGAAGGAAAAACATTTATACATATAAAATTAATAAATAACATTTAAAGAATATCTTAACGTATTTTATTTTTATTTTTTATTTTTGGTTTCTGGCATTTTGAGGCACGGTCTCATGCACCCTAAGCTAACATGAAAGTTCCTGGTCCTCCTGTGTTCACCTCCCAAGTGCTGGGTTTTTAGCCTGCTCTTGTATGTGATTTATAAAATGAAACTAATATCAGATGGGTTTTGAAAAAATACAGTTGTTCTCTACTCTAAGTTCTGCTGCACGGAAAGTGGCCACTTTCAACTCTTACCTGTTTTGTCTGTTGCGAACCTCTGTTTCTAAATAAAATGCTTATATTAATTTTTTTCTCTTTTGAAAATTACGTTCATTCATTTTTTTTAATATTTATTTATTATGTATACAATATTCTGTCTCTGTGTATGCCTGCAGGCCAGAAGAGGGCACCAAACCCCATTACAGATGGTTGTGAGCCACCATGTGGTTGCTGGGAATTGAACTCAGGACCTTTGGAAGAGCAGGCAATGCTCTTAACCTCTGAGCCATCTCTCCAGCCCCACGTTCATTCATTTGCTTGGGCAGGAGTGGGAATCTGCCATGGCACATGTGTGGAGACAGTCAGGGAAATTAGTTCTCTCCTGCCATGTGGGTCTTGTCAGGTTCGGCATCAGACACCTCTTTGCTAAGCTGTTTAGTTAGCTCCTTTTCCTCTTCTTCCTCCCTCCCCCTTTTATCAGAGTTTCTTGTACTTGGGGTGTCCTCAAACCCAATAACGATGTCCTTAAACTTCCGACCTTCCTTCTTGCCTTCACCTCCTGGATGCTAAGGTTACAATCATTTGACAACATTCCTGATTTATGTGATGCTGGGGGTCAAAACCAGGACTTTGGATATGCCAGGCAAGCTTCTTCTAGTTGAGCTACACCCCCCAGCCCAACCACCCCCAATACCCATTGAGAAAACACTAGAGGTACGGAGAATTGAACCTGGGGCCTCGTGAGTACTAAGCAAGTGCTCCACCACAGAGCTGCGCCTCCTGGTTTTGTTTGTTTTCTATCGGTTTTAAATATCTGTTGACTTGTAGGAATTATAAGGAGGTTAACAGTCTCCTATTTTTTAGACAGCCCTTTTTTGTGATTGCAGTGTAACCACAGTTTTTAGTTAACCTGTGATTTCTATTAATAGCATTGCAGTTAAGAGCGTGGCTCTGGGGCTGCTGGATTGCTTGCCTGGCATGCACAAGGGCCTGGATCGGATCACCGGCTCTATAGAAACTGGGGTAGTGCACAAGCATATAATCCCAGCAGTCAGAAAATTAGTCAGGGAGATGAGAAGTACAAGGTCATCCTTGGTACATAGGGAGTTCAAGGCCAGCCTGGGATACATGAGAACTTGTCTCAAAGTAAACAAATAATTGATAATTAAAAAGTTTTTTGTTTTAAAAGAAAGGCAGCATAACTTTGTAAGTCTGACTAAGTACTTTGGTAATTAATTTCTTAATTCTCAGTTTCCTAATATATAAGAAGAGACAGCACTCGTGCCTTCTCATAAGATCATTATGGGGATTAAGTAAGATAATATGTATGAAACATTAAACACAGCGCTTGGCACGTGGTAAGCGGTCAGATGTTAGCTCTTATTTTGTGTTTGCCACTGGTGTGGACTGAATTGTTTTAACTGCACCTGGGCACCCAAGCCTAGGTGTGGAGGAAATAGGATTGTGTGTGTCTTTGTATAAGTGCAGGTATGCGTAGAGGCCAGATGCTAACATCAGGATTTCTCTCTCAGTCTCTGGGGATCTGTACTCTGGTTATCATTATCCTCATACAGCAAGCACTTCACCCATGGAACCATCTCCACTTCCTCCGCCCCACTCCCTTTTTGAGGCAGGGTCTCATACTGTACCCAGGCTGACCTAGAACTAAGGTAGCCCAGGATGGCCTCAGATTTGCTGTGGTCCCCCTGCCTCAGTCTCCAAAGTGCTACGATTGAAAGCATGTGCCACCACACCTGGTCTGACCTCGGTCAAGTTTTCATCTCTTCATATAGGCATGTGCCTCTTCTTCCCCCTTTTTTTTTTTTTAAAGATTTTTATTATTGTGTATATAGTGCCTGGCGCATACCAGAAGAGGGTACCAGATCTCATTGATTGTGAGTCACCATATGGTTGATGGGAATTGAACTCAGTTCCTCTGGCAGAGCAGCCAGTGCTCTTAACCTCTGATCATCTCTCCAGCCCTGTTTTTGTTTTTTGAGACAGGATTTCTCTATAGCCCTTGCTGTCTTGGAACTCACTCTGTAGACCAGGCTGGTTTCAAACTTAGAGATCCACCTGCCTCTGCCTCCCGGGTTCTAGGATTAAAGGTGTGCACGGCCACATTTGCTTATTCTTACCTGTTCCCTTTCTTGATGTTCCAGGTCTCTGCCAGTGTAGAGAGCCAAGAGTAGGAGGGAGACCAGGCTCTCAAGGTGGAGAGCCGAGTGACTTTTGCTAGTCTGCAGGGCTGGGCCTTCACAGTGGTATTGGGAGTTAATGGGCCTTTCCATTTTGTCCTTTTCTCGTGGCCAAGGCAGCTGGTGACTCTGAGCTATTTTTATCTCTGTGTTACCCTTCCTTATATACTGTGCTTTCCCCTAACCTTCTCCCTCCCTTCTTCCTTCCTTCTTTATTTCTTTTCTTGTTTTGATACAGGCTCTTTCCTTCTAGCCCTGACTGTCCTAAAACTTCCTCTGTAGACCAGACTAGCCTTTAACCCACAGAGATCTGTTGCGAATTAGGTCAGTACGATAAATAACCAGGCCAGCTCAAGAATAACAATTATATTTTAATGGTTATAAGGGGAAACTCACGCTACAAGAGTGGGAGGTCTGACTTCCTATCTGTCTGGTGGGAGCCTCGCAGAGAGAGAGTACGACCTGGGTCCTCCTACTTTTTCTTTCTGGGCTCCAGAGTTAAAAGCCTATACTACCACACTTGACTTTTTTTTTTTGGTCTTGGAAAAATTTGGAACTTGTTTATCTGCTGTAGGATGAACCTTTGTCTTTACTGTCTATTAGATGCTTCCTGTAAGGCTTCAGAAGCCAAAATGGTTTAATGATTGAGCCTGCTTTTTCTTTAGTCAAAAGTTGGGCTGTAAGGAGTTGAAGAGATGGCTCAGAGTTAAGAGCACTGGCCCCTCTTACAGAGGACCTGGGTTCAGTTCCCAGCACCCACGGGGCAGCTCACTGTTACCCGTAACTCTAGTTCTGGGGATCTGATGCCCTCCTCTGGCCTCTGTGGGCACCAGGTGCTTGTGTGGTACACAGATATCCATGTAGGTAAAATACTCATGTACGTGACACAAGATAAATATTTTTAAAATTAGGGTGTGGTTTATTGTAAGCGAACCATGAATCTTAAGCATTTTATAACTTTATTAAAACCATCATGCCAACGGTTCACCAGTTAAGGTATATCGCTCTGTGGTTTTGGTGTATTCAGAGATATACGGTCATTGCTGGACCACTTCTGGAGCCTTTTGCTCACTTCATAAAGAAATCTTCATCTATTGGCAGCCACTCACTCCCCATTCCTCTGAGTCTCCCCAACCCCAGGCAACTACTAGTCTGTTTGCCTATGAATTTCCTATTCATTTTTACATTCCCCATAAATGAAGTCATGCAGTCTGTGTTCCTACTGACTGTCTTTCAAGTTGTGTGCTGCTGAAAGGGTCACACACATATGACACGGCAGGCCTTCATTCATCTTTAGAACTGACTGATACTCCATCTTAACTGTGGTATCCTGTGGCGTGTTCATCATGGGATAAATGGCAGGCCTCTGTGTTCTTTCTAGTCTTTGGCTATTGTAAGTATTGGTGCTAGGGAGTTTTATAACTTTATGTAGACTTATTTTCCTTTTATACCTGGGAATGGAATTGTTTGAGTATTCTTATTTTCAAAGAGGAATGAGAGACCGGGGACTGTTAGAGTGCTCACCCAACATGAAGTCCCTGGGTTCAGTTCCCAGAACCACATAAACGTGTCATGGTGGCCCAGCACTGGGGAGGTAGAAGCAGGCAGATTAGAAGTTCATCCTGGGCTACATAGTGAGTTCGAAGCCACTAAAGAAGATCGCTCTGTGCTCATTGGTGCTTCCTCCAATGGGACGAATTTTGAAATGCTGAAAGTCCTGTCTCCGTGACACCAGGGTGGGGAAGAAACTCTTGGGTGGAGGAATCTTTCAAGTTCGGGGACTATTTCTTCCGGCCCCTGCCCCTGCCCCTGCCCCTGCCCCTGCCCCTGCCCCTGCCCCTGCCCCAAGACTCCTCCAGTGTGAGTTTCTCCTCACACCATTCCCTGCTCCTTTTGCTGCCCGCTCTACCTTTTCAGTGAGTCTCCAAGCCTGACAAGGATTCCGGGAGAGCTTGGCTTTCTTGCCTGGTTTGGGAGGGGAAGATGTGAGAGAGGAAGGTTACTTAACCAGTAGGCATGTGGCACCAACATTGCCCGTATTTCTCTGGGGTGGAGCGTGCACCAGATGGTTTCGGTTCCAGGGCTAGTGCTCAGATCGGGTGGGACGAGCTTCCCCGCCTGCTGGTAATTATGGCATGTGCCTCTTTGGGTCACGGTGCAGTCTTGTGAAACACCTGTTTCTTAGGGGTGGGCAGGCTTCGTCGGGAGGGTGGATGTGTGCCAGGAAGACTGTTGGCCCAGATTTAAGGCTGGGCAGCAGAAGCAGGAAGAGAGGAGAATGTGGGGTGGGTAGAGTAGGGTGGAGATGATAAATGAAAGAAGCCTGTGAGAGCAGAAAACCAATCACAAGGCAAGGTGTCCGAGACCAGGGAAGCTTCGGCCTCTGGCGGTACCTGGTCTGGGGAGTCCCCCTTTCCCCGGCCTGCTGCCCTTGAGGCAGGTGTCCCATACTCTCACTGCCAGGCACTGGTGTGGGGCTCCAGATCATGAGAAATGGTGTTGCTCCAAGTCTCCTCATTTTCTTTCCCCAGTCAGAGTGAGTTCCGTTGTGGTGCTTGTCCAGTCCATGCTACGGGGAGGCCGCCATATGAGAGGTGCTCCCCTCCTGTTTTGTTGGTTTACCTGTGAGGAGGAGGGAAGGGAGGACCAGGCACACCAAGCCCACTCACCCAGTGAATTGAGAGACCTTCCCTGAGAGAGTGTGGGCACCCAGCCATCCCATCCCATCCCGTCCTCTTCCCTCTTCCCTCTTGTTGGCCTCTCAGGAACCAGTGTTAGAAGAAGGTGGCGTTCTCACTTTTCGCGGACATAAGCTGGACAAGCCACAGACAGGGCTGGCAGTGGCTAAGATGGCCGCCGCAGCGGCAGCTTGTGAGACTACATCAGCCTGCAGGAGTTGGGTCCAAGGTGAAGGTGACTTGGAGGTTTTCAGCTCAGAGACCATTTCTATTTCCCTTCCCTTTTTGACCCAGGCATTTTACCCCGGACTTCCCCACTCCCAGAACGAGTGGCTCCATAGATGCCTGAAGAGTGGGTTCTAGGAAAGCGGCTGTTCCCATGGATCTTTTCCCACTCAGTAAGCTTGTGGTGTGGGAACCCCTGGGGCCCCCTGTTTATCTCCTATCACCTCTCTGAGCCTCTTGATCTGCTAAGCCCTTAGCTATGTGTTTACCCCCTCCCTGCTCTGAGGAGTGAGTCACACCTCAGGTTTGTTTGAACAGGGCTCAGAGGCTGTTGTAATTGGAGGTCGCTGGGCTTCTCCGGAGAGTGTTTATGAGGTTAGAGGCCTGCTCACCTTATGATTAGTCCTGCTTTTGCCCCTCGAGAAGACTCCACTTCTCCTGTAGCCTTGAGGAGGCCCCCGAGGGAACCATCCTTCCTGACACTTTGGCCTGCGGTCACTGTAGTTTGTAGTTCAGAGGACAGCTGTTCTCAGCAAGCAGAGAGGAGCCCTAGGTTTTCCACCCTTGGCACTGTTTTGTAGTTGTGGGATGAGGTCTGCGGCTCTGTAGCGTCCGCGGAGAACCCTGGGCTTTTCTCTCCAGGATTGTGTAGAGTCTGTTAGATGCCATCCTCCCTTGCTGCATCCATACACCGAGTGCCCGTGCATTGCCCTTACACAGCTCCTACTCTGCCCCTATCTGAGCAGCGTGGGTCTGGTCACCCGCGGTCCACAGACTGTAATCAGGGGCTAGAGAGTGAGCGCTTGCAGGATGAGCGGACGCCAGATGGGATTCACATGGCTCACTTCTGACTAGCCTCAGGACCTTGCTTCCCTTCTCCTCACTATAATTTTATTATGGGGGTGTTAGGCAACATTTCCACAGAGGGGTTGGGGAGATGGCTCAGGCAGTAAATTGTTTACTGGGCACACTGAGGACCTGGTGGCGGGTTCCTTGAAATCCCCATGCTGGGAGGGAGAGACAGGAGGGTCCCTACACTTCACTGGTCAGCAGTCTAGCCTACTCTGTGAGCTCCAGGTCAAGGACAGACCCTGTCTAGAAAGAATGATGGCTACTGAGGAATGACACCCGAGGTTGACCTTCGGCCTCCACGCTCACCTACGCGAACACACACAAATAGACACACACACATGTAAATCCAAAACCACAGAAATTTATGGGGATAAGACCCTCATGCCCCTCCCCCACTCTCCTTTCCTTTCCAGGCGTCTCATAGTTCAGGCCAGCCTCAAACTTGTGTGTAGTCAGGATGACCTGAACCTCTGCTCACCCTTGTCCCCCCCCACCCAGTGTGTGTGTTCAGTGTTTTTCCTGTGTATTTGCTTAGAACAAATGCCATGTGGCATCTTGGTTAGAAGCTGAGACTGGAGCCACAGGTCTTAGGATTTGTCTCTGACTAGTTGCATGACGAGACTCTTAACTTGTGAACCTGTTTGTAAAATTGGAACGGTGGTGCCTACTGCATGCTGTTGTTAGGCTTAAATGAGTTAGCACATGTAAAGTCCTTGGACTAGAGCCCAGTAGGGTCCCACTCATAGTAATTACTGTGTGTAGGAGTTGACAATTACTGTGTGTTCGTGTACTTAAATGAAAAGCCATGTTTTGTGAATTAGTGTCTTTTTTTTTTTTTTTAATTCAAGAGCCCAAGCTCCCTTGAACACACTGTGTAGCATAGGCTGGGTTTAAATTTTTTTTTTTTTTTTTTTTTTTTTTGGTTTTTCGAGACAGGGTTTCTCTGTGGCTTTGGAGCCTGTCCTGGAACTAGCTCTTGTAGACCAGGCTGGTCTCGAACTCGCAGAGATCCGCCTGCCTCTGCCTCCCGAGTGCTGGGATTAAAGGCGTGCGCCACCACCGCCCAGCTGGGTTTAAATTCTTGTTAGTCTCTCAAGGGTTTGGGGACCTGTTGTACTTGGGGTTTTATTTGCTGTGAGACATCATGACCACGACACCTCTTAGAAAGGAAAACATTTAACTGGGGCTGGCTTACAGTTCAGAGGTTCAGACATGGTTCTGGAGAGGGAGCTGAGAGTTCTGTTGATCTGCAGGTAGCTGGAGAACCACACTGGGCGTGGCTTGAGCATAGGAGACCTCAAAGCCCACTTCCTCCAACAAGACCACACCAGGCATTCAGACACTCAAGTCTGTGGGAGTCACACTTATTCATACCACCACGGGATCACAAGTGTGAACCGCTTTGTGGCCTTTTTGTAGTTTAACATTTTCTAAAATTTTTATTTTGTTTTAAGTAGGTAGGTGTTTTGCCTGTGTGTGTAGACTATGTACCACATGCTTGCAGTGCCTATGGAGGCCAGAAGAGGGCGTCGGATGCCCTAGAAGTGATGTTATAGACATTTGTGAGCCCCTCTGAGGGTGCTGGGAACTGAACCAGGAGCAGCCAGTGCTCTAGCCTCTGGGCCACCTCTCTAGCATGCCCCTTCCCATGTGCTTTGAGTCTCATTATGTAGCCAGGCTGGCCCTGACCCTGCTGCTTCTCTGGATTGCAGGTGTGCCCAACTGAGCATCCTTGACATATCCATGGGCTGTTTTCTTCTTAGGCATGCCTTTCTGGGCTGTTGCTGATCTTTCTCATGATACTCCTCCGCCATTCTCTGTTGGCTCTGTCTAGTTGTGCCTGACTGTTTTCTCCAGATGAAAGAGTCTGGCCAGGTAGTGGTGGCAAACACTTTTGATCCCAGCATTCGGGAAGCAGAGGCAGGTAGATCTCTGAGTTCAAGGCCAGTCTGGTCTACAGAGTGAGTTTCAAGACAGGCAGGGCTCCACAGAGAAACTCTGTTGGGGGTGAGGGTGGGAGTAAGGGGTCTGTGTTTCTCAAAAGAAAGGGATTCAAGAAGATCCCTGGCTGGATCACCTGAATTCTCTCAATGTGTTTTCAGACTAGGTATTCTGAGCCAGTCACTGCTAAATCAGCTGTTCATGTATTCAAGGCTCTCTGAGAGAAGAGGAGCAAAGAAAAGGTTATAAAAGGGTTATATAAATAAGACCTAACATGGTCTTCCCCCACTTTTTTATTATATTTTCTTTTTGTTTGATGTGCATTGGTGTTTTGTCTGCATGAATGTCTATGTGAGGATGTCAGATCCCCTGGAACTGGACTTAGAGACAGTTGTGAGCTGCCATGTAGGTGCTGGGAATTTAACTGTGTCCTCTGGAAGAGCAGCCAGTGCTCTCAAGCACTGAGCCATCCATCTCTCCAGCCTTCTCCCCTTTCAAGCCCCCATCCTGCAGATGAGTGAGCCTGAGTAGTACTGCCTGCTGCCTGGTAATTGCTGACTGATCTTGTGGTTGCAGGACATTCATGAGCGCAAAGACCTTGTCGTGTCCTGAAGATGGCACCTCACAGCTTCCTCCCAGTCCTGGTGCTACATTCTGCGGTCCCTTCCGTGGTTATTTTATTCTAAATTTATATTTTATTTTTTACTATTTTAT
The DNA here is from genome assembly GCF_903992535.2 of Arvicola amphibius. Lineage (NCBI taxonomy): Eukaryota > Metazoa > Chordata > Mammalia > Rodentia > Cricetidae > Arvicola > Arvicola amphibius. The sequence goes on along the minus strand of NC_052060.1, from coordinate 5,755,320 downwards.
TTTATTTTTGGTTTTTCGAGACAGGGTTTCTCTGTGTAGCTTTAGAGCCTGTTCTGGAACTAGCTCTTGTAGACCAGGTTGGCCTCGAACTCACAGACATCCGCCTGCCTCTGCCTCCTGAGTGCTGGGATTAAAGGCATGTGTCACCACCACCCAGTTTATTTTAATTTTTGAGACAAAGTTTTACTCTACAGCTTTGGATGGCCTGGAACGTGCCATGAAGAGCACTCTGACTTTAAACTCACAGAGATCTATTTGCCTCTGCTTCCTGAGTACTGGGATTCCAGCTGGTACCCAGTCTAGAAAGATGGCTCTGTAGTCAGGAGCACTTCTAGAGGACCTGGGCTTGATTCTTATCATCCACATAGCCGCTCGCCAGCCTCTGTAATTACAGTTCCAGAGGATCTGACACCCTTTTCTGGCCTGCTTGGGCACTGCATACAGATGATACACTTACATACATGTAGGCAAAACACTCATCCATAACATTAAATAAAAAATAAAAATGATTAAAAATAAAAATGTGGGCCAGGCAGTGCTAATGCATGCCTTTTTTCTCAGCACTCAGGCAGGGGAGGGCAGAAGCAGGAGAACCTCTGAGTTGGAGGCCAGCCTGGTCTACAGAGTGAGTTCCAGGACAGCCAGGGCCACGCAGAAACCCTGTCTCTAAAAATAAAACAAAACAAAAGTTAAAGACATACGCCATCACACCCAGCCTATTAATTTATTTTATTTTATTTTATTTTAAAGACAGGGTCTCATGTGGCCCAGTTGGGCCTTGGGTTTACTGTGTAGTTGACCTTGAACTTCTGATCTTCCTCTGTTCAGCCCCCAAAATGCTGGAGCTACAAGTGTGCACCTTTACACCTGGTGTATATGGTGCTGGGACTTGAACCCGGGGCCTCGTGCATGGTAGGCAAGCATTCTGCCAACTGAAATACAACCCTAACTTTCAAGTTGAGCCTTGAAGGCTGAGTAGGAATTCTCCAAAGAGATTGAGGTGGGGCGGAGTATCATTGCAACTGTCCCAAATGCTATTCCTTTTCTGTAAGGAGATGGAAGAGTGACCCAGGGACTGTTACAGATTATTTTGATCTATTAAATAAAGACTTTCCTTATGGATTACTTACTTTATATCATGTATATAAGTGTTTTGACTGTGTGTGTTTATGTATGTGTGTATATATATGTATGTATGTATGTATGTATGTATGTATTGCACCATGCATCTGAATGGCAACCATGGAGGCCAGAAGAAGGCCTTGGATCCCTGGAACTAGAGTTACATACGAGTGGTTGTGAGCTGCCATGTTTCAGCTAAAAACCAAATCAGTGCTCTTAACCACTGAGCCTTCTCTCCAGCCCCAATATTTTCTTTTTAAAAAACATGTTTGTGTGTGTGTGTGAGAGAGAGAGACAGAGACAGAGACAGAGATGGGGGAGAGAGACAGAGACCGAGATTAAACTGTAAAATGACAACCTACATAAGGGTTGATTTGAATAAATTAGTTTATCCATTAAATAGAGTGTTAGTGAGCATTAAATACAGTTTTGGCTGAGGCCACAGGACTACAAGTTCAAAGACAGGATAGGCCACCAGGTGAGATCCCACCTTACAAAATAGATGATGGGGAGCTGGAGAGATGGCTCAGCAGTTAAGAGCACTGACTGCTCTTCCAGAGGACCTGGGTTTAATTCCCAGCACCCACATGGTAGCTCTCAATCACCTGTAACTCCTGTTCACGGAGACCCAACAGCCTCCTTGGTCATTGGGCATGCACATGGCGCGCAGATGTAGGGCATGTATGACACCCATACCCATAACTTAAATTTTTTAATAAACAAAAACCTACCAAATGTAACAATTTGTCTGTTGAAGGGAGGCTTTGGGGAGTGGATGATGCTGGAGATTGGATGCAAGGCCTTGACCATGCCAGACAAGATCTCCCATAACTCTTAAGGATTTTTTCCTCGTTATATTGAGACACAGTCTTATTGTAGCCCAGGCTGGCCTTGAACTTGAGATTTTGTATGAGTCCAGTGTATGCAAATACAGAGATCAGCTTGCTAAAGTGGTTTATTTGTCTCTACCACATGAGTGCTGGGGACTGAACTCAGGCCTTCAGGCTCAACAGCAAGCACCCTCACCCCTGAGCCACCTCACGGGCCCTGTTCCAATTTTAGTATATGTCAAAATGGTACTATTTCAGTAATTCTGACGGATATGTAGTGGTACTCAGTGTGATCTTGATTTACATGTGCTTACAATTATTTATATGTACTTATTTACCATCTGTATCCCTTGATTAGTAAAATGCCTCTTCGTGTTCTTGTCCTGCCTATAACAAAGTATTAGGGAATAGATTATATTTGTGAAAGATACTGGTGTCCATCAAGTCATCTGGTATTGATGTTTGTATCTCTTCTCCCAGTATACATGCATCGATTTCTGTCTTTGTCTGTACTAGGTTACACTAGCTTCATCAGTGAACAGTCTCCTGTTCTCTGGGTGAGATCGTATAGAATTGGGACTACTTCAGTCCATGAGCTGATTCAGTGGAGCCGTCCAGGCCTGGAGAGTTCTGCTTTGAGAGTTCAGACTATAAACCTTATTTCCTTATGAGCTACAGTCTCTATTCATTTGGGAGTGACTTGTAGTGATAGGTGTTCTTTTTCTCTATTTTAGGAATTAGTCTATTTACTATAAATGATCACATTTATATCTAGAGTTGTTCATAGTATTAGTTTTTTCTTTTAGCTATGGGGATTTTAGGGATATCTGTTTCATTATCTTTTGGTAGGGGGTCGTTTGAAACAAGCCCAGGGTAGAGCTTGTGATCCTCTTGCCTCTACTTCTCAGGTGCTAGGATTACAGGTGTCTGCAACCCTACCAGGTCTTATGAAGTGTTGAAAACTGACTTGGAACTTCATCTGTCCTAGTCAGCATCCTACCAAGGTAGTGTCTTCTTTAGCACATAAGCACTGTGGCATTGATGTTGTCGTTGTTTTGGGCTTCTCTGTGTAGCCCTGGCTATCATGAAACTCACTTCAAAGACCAGGCTGGCCTCAAATTCAGATATCTTCTTGCCTCTGCCTCCGAGTGCTGGGACCAAAGGCATGCGCCACCATTGCCTGGCTTATTCTAGACAGTTTCTCATTGAGCCTCCTTTCCCAGGTGATTCTGGATTGTGTCAAGCTGATTAGACCCTAATTAGAACCATCACAGTTTACAATCCACTCTTCTCCTTGCTAACTGTTAAGATTAACATGTACCTAACAATTGTCTTAATTTTCTTGACTAAGATTGGTGATGCATGTCTCTAGTCCTAGTACAAAGACAGGCAGATCTCTGAGGTCAAGGCCAGCTTGGTCTGCATAGCAAATTCTAGGTTACGTAATGAGAACTAGTCTCAAAAAGGTTGTGTGCCACCACACCTGACATACCTTTTTTTAAAAAGGACAGATAAAATTGTATTATTTGAAGTATGTGTTTAGTGTGGAACGATACGATCTAGCTAAGCAGCATAGGCATGGCCTCACACAGTTATCATTTTTGTGGTGAGAGTGGGCAGGGAGGCAGGAGAGATGCTCGGAGTCTAAGAGCACTGAACTGACTGCTCTTGCAGAGGACCTGGTTTTGGGTACCACCACCCACATGGAGACTCACAACTGTCTGTAACTCCAGTTCCCATGACTTGGTGCCCTCTTCTGGCCCCCAAGGGCATTGCACACAAATGCTGCAAGAAAAGCACTTATTCACATAAAATAAAAATAAAGAAATACTTTCTAAGCAAACAAACTTCTGGGGCTGGGGTAAAGTGCAATCTTGAGGACCCCAGTTTGACTCTTGGTGGCAGCACATGCCTGTAAGCTCAGTACGCAAGGGCAGAGACAGGAGGATTTGGGAGCACTTTGCTGGCTTTCCAACCTAGCCAAATCGGTGAGCTCAGGTTCAGTGAGTAACTATGTCTCAAGAAATAAGGTGGATTTAGGCAGGCCCCTGTGAGTTCAAGGACAGCCTGCTCTAAATAGTGAGTTTCAAGATAGCCAGGACTACATAGTGAGATCTTGCCAAAGGGGGGGGGGGGCGAGGAAAATACCTGATGTTAACCCTGGACTTCGACCTGCACACACACAACACAACACTATAATCTACACTCTTAATCTTTTTTTTTTTCCATTTATCATGGTCACCAGGCTTGGTGGCAAAAGGCCTTTACCTGCAGAGCCACCTTGATGTGTCTGTTTCTTTGTTGTTTTTCATATTGGTTTAATTTAATTTATTTATTTTGAGACAGGGTCTTACTCTCCACCTCTGTGGCCTGGAGCTTGCTATGTAGACCAGGCTGGCCTCAAACGCAGATCTAGCTGTTTGTACACTAGCTTAAGGTCACTTTCCTCCTTGGGATACCCAGCACACCCGTCTTCTCTTGGGGTCTGGGGTGTGGCTGGGTGGAGTCTAACATGGGCAAGTAGCCTGGGTTCCATCCCAGCACTGAAAGAAAACCAGAAAGGAAGAAAACAGGAGTTTCCGTCTCTGTTCTCCACCCTCATGCTGTCTCCCTCTGACTGTTAGCCCCTTGTCTTTCCCTATTTGAACTGAGGCCCAGAGTGGCTAAGTCCCCGTGCATCCTAAATTTCTAGCCGCCTGTTTTTCCGCCTGTTAAGTGCTGAAATTGTGTGTGAGTGAGTGTGTGTCTGTGTGTGTGTGTGCATGCATGTGTATATGTATGTGTGTATGTACATATGTATATATGTGTGTCTGTGTGTATATGTGTGCGCGCATGTGTGTCTTTATGTATGTTTGTGTGTATGTACACATGTATGTGTGTGTCCACTCCCAAATTGGGATTCAGGGTTTGACTTTTTGTTTGGTTTCAGAAGGATATCCTAGGCTTCAAAAAGTTCCTGGCTGTTTATCGGGGGTAGAAATTCTGGGTTCAAGAGCAGAGTGCATTGGTGTACACCTGTAATCTCAGCACAGGAGAAGTGGGGGGCAGGAAAATCAGCAGTTCAAGGCTATCCTGGACAGGATGAGACCCAGTCTCCGAACAAACAAACAAGCAAGAATTTTGGCTTGGAGATGATAGTCTGGGGATAATTTCTCTGTTCTCTGGGGAAGGAGAATCAATACGCTGTGCTCCTGTGATCTGTGGAACCATGCGCCTATAGTCATTCTCAGGTCAGAGACGCCAGTACCCAGGGAGACCTGATACTGAACAAGCCGAGAGCATTTCTCTGGACTTGTCTTTGTCAAGGCCTGCCAGAGACTCCACCTTAGCTGGCTGCAGGCTCTCCAGCTAAGGGGTCTCTGTTGCTGTTGTCATTACTAGGGCAGTGTGGACGTTCTCAGGCTGACCCTCCAGGGTGAACTGACAGGAGACGAACTTGAGCAGATAGCCCAGAAGGTATCACTGTGTCTGCTGGGGCGAGGCCTCCTCTCAGCCAGTTCTTCATTGCTCCTGACCCTTCCTTCACCTTGGTGTTGCCTAGAGCCACATCTGTTGCTGCCAGCCTGCGAGCATCTCCTGCAGACACACCCAGCTAACTCAGCCTTGTGCTTTGGGAAGTGGAGGCCCCTCTAAAATAAAAGCTAACCCAAGTTTTCTACTAACGTCCCCTGCCCTGTGTCCTTGTTGCTGTATGGCTGCTCTTGGCGGCGGGGGGGGGGGGGGGGGGGGGCGAAGAAATCAGACTGAAGCTTCATGTAGGTCTCTGTGTGGGTTGAGGGCAGAAGGTCCCGGTTGCTATGTGGTTTCTGAGTCACTTCTGTCTCTCTGGCAGGCGGGCAGGAAGACTTACGCCATGGTGTCTGATCGCTCCTCTGGGCATGCTCTGGCTTCAGAACTGGTGGAGTCCCATGATGGGCACGAAGAGATCATTAAGGTGAGCTGAGTTCACGTTCCCTTTTTCTTTCTGCTTCCCCCTATCCTGCAGGTATGTGAAGGGAGCTACTGATTGACAGCTCATACACCGACTGGAGAGATCAGGGAGATGCTAGCTAGCTCCTGGTCATCTCCTGCAGCGGTTCTAACACCCAGAGTACACCCTTGCAGTGACTTTGGCCCAGCCTGGCCCCAGGCATGGGCATGAACAGTTTTCCTTCTTTTTTAAAAATAACTTTATTAGAGGCTGGGGAGTTGACTCAGTGGTTAAAAGCACTTACTGTGCTTGTATAGGACCTGAGTTGGGCTCCCAGCACCCATGTCAGGTGACTCAAAACTGCCTGTTACTCCTCACCAGGGAATCTGATGCCCTTTTCTGGCCTCCCCAGGCAACTGCACTCATGTGTACAGTCTCCAGACTTACATGTTCTATTATTAATAAAGACTCAGGAGTTAAATATCAGGATAAAAACCTGATTGGTAGAGAAGCGACCAGTGACCTCCTCTTTCTCTCCTTCTCTGATCCAACAGGGCCTGTGACTCTTTTAAGCCACTCCCTCCTACTTCCTGTGCCCCCCTGTATGTGTCCTGGGTTCTCCAATGGCTAATTCTGATCAGCTGGTTGCTAACTTTGCACTCTGATTCAAAGTAAACTTCATTGGCAGTCACGGAGTTTCAGTGCAAACAAATTTCTCACAACAGTCTCCTGTACAGATATACATAATACACGTAATTAAAAATTAAAAATGTGTGACTAGGGAACTGGCTTAGAGGTTAAAAGCATAGGGTGCTCTTCCAAAGGACCCGGGTTTGAGTCCCAGAATCTACATGGTAGCTTACAATTGTCTGTAATTTCCATGTCAGGGGATCTAATGCCTTGCAGGGTCCCAGACATATGTGGTGTACAGACAGACACGCTTGCTGGCAGAACTCCAATGCACATATAAATAGATAAATAGTTTTTAAATTAAAAAATTAAAAATAACTTTAGAACATAATATAGAGTTGATAATTTGCCTATGACACTGTGAACTCAGTTAAAATGGCCAAATGATGGTTTTTACTGTAGCCTTGGAGTGTGGATCCATCACTACTTTAAATTCCAGGATTTTTTTTCTTTTTAAATACCAGGTGAGCTGGGCAGTAGTGGAATCTTTGTAAAATTCAAAGCTAGCCTGCTCTACAGAGCATTTTCCAAGACAGCCAGGGCAACACAGCAAAACCCTATCTCAAAAAAACAAAACAAAGCAAAATTAATGACCATGTCTATACAGTTTAGTTTTGCCTCAGACTCACAGTATCCTTGGGCCTTAGCCTCCTGAATCCTGGGCCTTCAGACATATGCCACCAGGCTTGACTTCAGAAACATTTCCAGTTATTTCTCCAGTTCTGGCTGCAACTTAATATCATTTTGGACTTGCTTATTCTGGATACTTGTATACATTATAATCAACAGCATGTGACCTATTTTCTTTACTTTGTTTCCTTTTTAAAAATATCTATCTTAGTGGCTAGAGAGTTGGTTCAGCAGTTAAGAGCACTGGCTGCTCTTTCAGAGGTCCTGAGTTCAATTCCCAACAACCACATGGTGGCTCACAACCATCTGTAATGAGATCTGGTGCCTTCTTCTGGCCTACAGCATACATGCAGACAGAGCACTGTATACATAATAAATAAATAGGTCTTTTAAAAATATTTATTTTAATTGATATATTATTTATGTATTATGGGATTCAGTGTGACCTTTCATGTATGAATGCACTTAGCATCTTTTCATGCTTGTATCAGTGATTTTTCTAATCTGCAATTCATCAGTTCATATGGCAGTGGCATCCTGGGTAGTGATTATTGTAACTTTGTAGCTAATTATGAAACTGTTTTTGTTTAGGATTTTTGGTTGATGCCCTGCGTTCTTTACATTTCTTTTTAAGATTTATTTATTTTATGTGCATTGGTGTTTTGTTTGTATATCTGTGCAAGGGTGCCAGATTCCCCGGAACTGGGGTCACAAACAAGCTGTGAGCTGCCATGTGGGTGCTGGGACTCAAACCAGGGTCCCCTGGAGAGCAGCCAGTGCTCTTACCTGCTGAGCCATCTCTCCAGCCTCCTGACATTTCTTTATGGACTTGAGATTCAGCTTACCAGTTTCCCCAAAGAAGCCAGCTGGTTTCAGTAGGAATGTGTTGAATCTGTTGGTCAGTTTAGGAGGGATTGCTGTCTGAGTCTTCCTGTAAAGAAAGACGGGGTAAACCATGAGTTTCATTTTTCAAGTTAATTTTTTTTACAGTAACTGGTTTATAAATTTCAAAATAGAAAACTTGAATTTATTTTGCTACTTAAAAGTTTATTTTAAATTTGTTTGATTCGGCTTTTTTAAAGATTTATTTATTTATTTATTATGTATACAGTATTCTCAGTATTCTGACTGCATGTGTGCCTGCAGGTCAGATCTCTTTACAGATGGTTGTGAGCCACCATGTGGTTGCTGGGAATTGAACTCAGGACTTTTCGAAGAGCAGGCAGTGCTCTTAACCACTGAGCCATCTCTCTAGCCATGTTTGATTCTTTTTTTGTTTGGTTTTTCAAGACAGGGTTTCTCTGTGTAGCCCTGGCTGTTCTGGAACTCGCTTTGTAAACCAAACCACCTGTCTCTGCTTCCCTTGTTTTAGTTTTTGTTTTTGTTTGAGACAGGGTTTCTCTGTAGCTTTTGGAGCCTGTCCTAGAACTAGCTCTGTAGACCAGGCTAGCCTTGAACTCACAAGAGATCCGCCTGCTTCTGCCTCCCAAGAGCTGGGATTAAAGGCGTGCGCCACCACCGCCTAGCGCGTATGCATGTTTTGCTCACATTTATATCTGTATACCATGTGGGCACCTGATGTCTACCTAGGTCAGAAAAGGGCATTAGGCTCTAGAACTAGAACTACAGATGGTTTTGAGTTGTCACGCTGGGAACCAAACCTGGGTCCTCCAAGAACAAGTATTATTGATCCATCTCTCCACACCCTTATTTTGCTGTATTTTGCGATAAGTAAGGTCTTACGTTTTGGGCAGGCTAGCTTGGAGCTTGGTGTGTAACCCAGGTTGACTCAACTCTGTTTTCATGTCTCTGCCTCCTAAGTGCTTGCTTTAAAGTCGTATGCCACCATATCCAGCTTTGGAATATTTTATTTATTTGTTTGTTTGCTTTGGGTTTTTGAGACAGGATTCTTTGATTGTCCTGGAACTCACTTTGTAGACTAGTTTGGCCCAAACTCACAAAGATCTGCCTGGCTTTGCCTCCCGAGTGCTGGAATTAAAGGTGTGTGCCAGTATGCCTGACTTGGAATCTATTGTTGCTGGTATTATATTATTATTTTCTTAAAAGCACTTCATTTTTTTTAATTTTTTAAAAAAATTTTATTGATTATTTGGGAATCTCACATCATGGACCCTTATGATGCTCACCTGCCAGTCTTCCCATGTCCACTCTCCTTCCCTGTGACGTCCCCCAAAACAAAACAAAACAAAACAAAAAAGTCCATTTTTGTTTTCCATATATTCAATGGAGCCTCAGTTCAGCCCCCAAGGGAAGATGAGTCTTTGTCCACCTGCATCTGTGCCAGAAGCCATGCACTGAAGAGAGCCAAGCAGTGCCCGGAGCGGTGCCCATAGTGGTGCCTGTGTTTATATAACTCTGCATGGCAGTGCTGTGGGCTGGCACGGGGTGGGGCCAGTGCTCCCTCCCTCACATACGTTAACGTGGCTTCAGGCTGCAGCCCAGACCACAGGCATCACGTGGACATCAGTGGCAAACCTGGCCTTTGGCCTTACCATGACCACTGACCCACCTCATGGCCCTCAGCAGCTGCAGGGACCACAGTCTCACCGTGGTCTCTGGTGGTTACGTGTGCCACTCACATCAGCGTGGCTTGCTTGGATGGTTTCCTGCTGCCTGGTGGCCAAGGGGACCCTATTTTTATTTTTAAGATTGGATTTCACTTTGTAGTTCAGACTAGCCTGGAACTCCTACCTCAACCTCTCGGGTGCTAGGATTACAAGTGTGTGCTGCCACAGCCAGCTGCAAATGGAATTTTGTTTATTATTATATTTATTTATTTGTGTGTACCTGTGTGCTGTGCGCATGTGCAAAGGCCAAAGAGGCCTTGGGTGTCTTCTGTCACTGTTGGCCTTTTCCCCGAGGCCTGTCCTTTCTCAGCTATACTGGAAGCTCCCGAGCCCTGGAGACCTTTCCCTCTCTGCCTCACTTGAAACTGGGGTCACAGCACTTATGGGGAAGCCAGTGTGTTACCTGGGGCTGGAATCTGAATCTCATCCTCATGGTTTCAGAGAAGTGCTCCTAAGCATTGAGCCATCACTCTCCAGCCCCTGCCAAGGTTTCATCTTTGGATTGCTGACTGCTAGGATGTAGGAAGACAACCTGTTTGTACATTGAGGTGGTGTCCTTCAGCCTTGCCTCTCTAGCTGCCGCGTTCCCTGGGGATTTTAGACTGCTCTCTACGCTAGGTTATGTCATCTGCAAATAGGCATTGCTTCACTTCTTCCCTTCCAAACGGAATGCCTTTAATTACTTTATTTATTTTCCTTACCCAGAGTAATTGCATGCCTCTTGAAGAAGACGAAGCTACCTCATAGTCTAGCAGGATAACCGTTGTAAACATCTTACTATATGCCCTCCTCGATATATATGTGTACTTTTTTAAAAAAGAGAATGTTAGTGCACGCTATTCCATCATCTCTGCCCACACGGAATGACACATTGCAACGTATTCTGTGTCTGGACCTATCAGCATTTTAATGGCAGCATAATATTCCACTAAATGCTATGACTTACTGAATTTATTATCCACTGTTGCACATTTTGTCTGTTTTTCTTTTGTATCCATGTCTAATACTTGGCTGAACACAGATGCCACTGAGTGTACATATGCTAGTGGTCAGAGCTGTTTCAGCAGCTGGAAAAGGCTGTGCCGAGCAGAGCCTTCTCCAGTCCTCTTCCCATGGGGACTGCGTGACTGGCTCAGAGTGCATCCTTCAGGCCACCTTCCCATCAGGTTACATGGTGTGGTTGAGTGTGTGCTGGTATGGTGGTGGTGTGTTGTTTAGCTGACTTTGTTGTTAGGATAAATTCCTAGAAGCAGATTAAATAGGTCCAAGAGCACTACATTTTGGAGTTGGGCTGTAGCTCAGCTGTTAGTGCTTGTCTAGCGTGCATGAAGACCTGAGTCGGGTCCCCAGCTCTGCCTACACGGAGTAATGGGAATGCTTTTCCAACTCTTCTGAGCTGAGTCACCAATTTGTCACCGGGTAAGCTGGTGCTCACTGTATGCTCCTTCCTCCTGGGAGTGCCGCTGCGTGTATCTTAGCTAAACAGTGCCATCCTCATTGCAGGTGTACCTGAAAGGGAGGCCTGGAGACAAGATGATCCACGAGAAGAACATCGACCAGCTGAAGAGTGAGGTCCAGTACATCCAGGAGGTGCGGACCCCGTTCCTGGAAGGGAGGGAGCACCCAGAGTCCCTAAATGTTAAATCTGGGGGATGCCTTTTATTTCTGCTCCTTTTGTGTCACTGCAGTGCCCATGGCCTCCTATGCGTCATATAGTATTTATTTATTTATTTCTACTTGTTGTTTTCTGAGACAGGATCTCTGTGGAGCTCTGGCTGTTCTGGAACTTTTTATACAGGCCTCTGTTTCCCGAGTGCTTTCAAATAGCATTCTTGACCTTTGGATCTAGTCCATTAATCAACAAATAATCAAGTATCCCTCACCAGGCCAACTGTATGGCTGTTTGGCTGTGTGGTCCGCCACCTTCCCCAGTGTTTCCCAGCCCCTGCCTGGCTCTTCTCCTCCTTAGCCCTCGCCACTGGATTCCACACTGCGCATCTTATTATCTCTTCAGCTAGCATGTCAGTGCGCCAGGGCAGGGATTAATTTATCTTGTTGCTTGCACAGGAGAGACTGGGTTGTCACCTAACCCGAGCACAATTCCTGTCTGCATCCCCTGGTAGCACAATGTCATACTGAAAGTAGTATGGGTCGGGGATGTGACCCAAAGGTTTGCTTTCCCTGCCCTGAGCCTCAAGTGTCTTGGCCTTCTTTTCCCCAGGCCAGGAACTGCCTGCAGAAGCTCCGGGAAGATATAAGTAGTAAGCTTGACAGGAGTCCAGGAGACCCTCTGCAGCGGCAGGAGATCCAGGTACTTGGGAATGGTGCTGACTCTTGGGCATGGCCAGGAAGGGAGAGTGCAGAGGGGCTCGGCTTCCTGAGAACTCACAGAAATAGGGCTCCAGCAAGTAGCCTTGGACAATCACCTAGGTATCCAAACTTCTTGTAAGTTGCTCTTGCCAAATTTGGGTGAGCCTAAGTAGAAATGGAAGTCTTTTTTTTTTTTTTAATATAAAGATTTATTATTTCTGTATTTTTTATTTTGAGACAAAATTTTTCTTTTTTTGGGGGGGGGACGGGTTTCGAGACAGTGTTTCCCTGTAGTTTCTAGAGCCTGTCCTGGAACTAGCTTGAACTCAGAGATCCGCCTGCCTCTGTCTCCTGAGTGCTGGGATTAAAGGCATGCGCCACCACCTCCCGGCTGAGACAAAATTTTTCTATGCAGCCCTAGCTGTCTTAGAACTCACAATGTAGACCAAGATGGCCTGGAACTCACAGAGATCCACTTGCCTCTGGCTCCCAAGTGCTAGGATTAAAGGTGTGAACTACCACACCCAACTAACATTTATTATTTTTATTTTATGTGTATGAATCTTTGCCTGTCTGTGTGTATATGTACTGTGTCTGCACCCAGTGTTCTGGAAGGCCAAGAGTGTCAGATCCCTGGAACTGCAGTTACCGGTGGTTATGAGCTGCCATGGGGTGCAGGGACGTGCAGGTCTCTCCCGTCCCAAAGTGGAAGTCTTGACCCAGTCTATTTGTGTATGCGGTTATCTCAACCCTGGGCTAGGAAACGCCATCCTGTCCCTGTATCCTTAGCCTGACTAAGATGTAGGAAGCAGAGGCATCAGCAATATATGAGCAAACACTGTGTAAATCTTCTCTGGGAGAGTAGTGGGGGATTCTGCTATCCAGCTTTTTCAAAGTTCCAGAACAGGAATGACCTCAGAAGCAGAGCAAGCTCCTCTTGATGTCTCCTCCCTCTGGCTCCTGAGACTTGAGTTTGGGTCAGATGGTCTTTCTCCAGCAGCAGCCCCCTCCCTGTTCTGAGCCACTGGTGCCAAAAGGGCTCCTCCTTGTCTCCACTGGGTTTCGTGGGCTGGATGTTTCCAGATTTACCTTTTTTTTTTTTTTTTTTTTGGCTGAAGGCAGCACCATCGAGGCCTGATGTCACACCTGGCTGGTGGGAGGCACCTTGTTGCCGAGTGCCACCAGAACTTTTGTTCACCATCAGAGCTAGTCCCCAATCCCAGGCCCCTTGTTGAGATCATGTGATGAACGGTCTGGCTTTGGGGTCAGACAGAGTGGTAGCAAAAGCTTTTCCCCTCTTGGTTAGTCATTGTCAAAACCTGTCAGAATCTCCATGGAAAGGAAACCTCAGTGTGCGTGGCAAGCAGCGGCTTGTATTCCTGGAAGGGATGCACCTCAGACCTTTTCTAGCCTGCTGCAGGCTTTAGCCTGAGGTCTGTCTCATCCACCCTACAGGTTATAGTTCCCTCTCAAGGCCATCTTGCTACGTACCCTCTGCTTTCTGTTTGCCTTGGAGCACTGGGAATCTTTCCCCTCCCGGGCTCCCTCCTCCTCTTCCTTTTCCTATTTCTTTTCCTTCTCCCTTTCCCTTCTCATCCATAAAAGATAAAAAGAATGTTTTTACATTTATTTTGCATGTGAGCCTGCACACGTGTTGAGTGTGCGTATGTGTGTGTATGCATGCAGTCATGCCATGACACACATGTGGATGTCGGGACAAATTGCTGGAGTCAGTTCTCTCCTCTGCTAAGTGTTTCTGGGGACTGAACTCAGGTGGTTTGGTGGCGAGTGACCCTGGGCCACCTCACTGCTGTGTAGACCCTGGGCCACCTCACTGCTGTGTAGACTCTGGGCCATCACTGCTGTGTAGACTCTGGGCCACCTCACTGCTGTGTAGACTCTGGGCCACCTCACTGCTGTGTAGACTCTGGGCCACCTCACTGCTGTGTAGACTCTGGGCCACCTCACTGCTGTGTAGACTCTGGGCCACCTCACTGCTGTGTAGACCCTGGGCCACCTCACTGCTGTGTAGACCTTGGGCCACCTCACTGCTGTGTAGACTCTGGACCACCTCACTGCTGTGTAGGGTTTGACATCTTAGAAATGTAATCCATCAGAATTGTTTGCCAGATTACCCAAATTGTTTTTAATCTGGATTTTTTCTTCTCTACACAGGTGGTACTAGAAAAGCCAAATGGCTTCAGTCAGGGTCCCATGACTCTCTACAGCAGCCCACTTGAGGTAAGTAGCAGGGGAGAGACCATGGTGAACTGAGCTTAACCGACAGGCAGCATTCCCTGGCCCCGGCCATTCCACCTCATACGTCATTTGATATAAAAATCTAACAACAGAGACAGGAAAAGTGGACGTTCTGCAAGCTCGCTGCTTAGGAACAGCCACTGCCGGCCAACTGGAGTGGGCGGGTAGCCCAAGAGGGTGACATTGCTTGGCTGCCCCTTGGGTGAGACTTACGAGCTCTAAAGGAGGTGATGCCTGGGTCCCACCCCTGGAGATGTAGAGTTTTTAAATGTTCGTGAGTGTTTTGCAAGCATGTGTGTATGTGTACCACATGTGTGCCTGGTGCCCTGGAGGGCAGAGGAGGCTGTTGGATCCCCTGGACTTAGTGTCACAGTTTTGAGCCATCATGTGGGTGCTGGAAACTGAACTTGGATCCTCTGGTAGAGCAGGAGGATCTCTTAACTGCTGAGCCATCTCTGTAGTGCCAGCATCATGTTTTTGTTTTTTTTAAAGAATTTATTTATTCATTATATATATAGTGTTCTGGCTGCATGTATACCTACACGCCAGAAGAGGGCATCAGATCTCATCCTAGATGGCTGAACCACCATGTGGTTGCTGGTAATTGAATTCATGACCTCCTGAAGAACAGCCTGTGCTTGTAACCTCTGAGCTGGAATAGCCCTCCAGTTCCCAGCATCATGTTTTTTAAAGCTCTTTTTTAAGTGAGTCTAATATTTATCTAAAGTTAAGTACCATTCCTTTCTTTCTTTTTCTCTTTTTCTTTTCCTGAGACAGAATTTCTCTGTAGCTTTGGAGCCTGTCCTGGAACTAGCTCTTTTAGACCAGGCTGGTCTCGAACTCACAGAGGTCTGCCTGCCTCTGCCTCCCGAGTGCTAGGATTAAATGCGTGCATGCGCCACTACCTCTTGGCATAAGTACCATTAAATGAGCACAGATACTCATTTAAATACATGAACAGATGTAGATGCATAAGTAAACATGTACCTATATTTCTCAAATCCAGGATCATGTTAAACATTACTTCTGTTCACTTCTCCTCTTGTATGCTGTATAAGCACTCTTACTCCTGAGGCACTTTCCCAGTCTCCTGGCTTTGTATTTAAGTCTTTTGTTTTGTTTTGTTTTTATTTTTGTTTTTGAGACAGCGTTTCTCTGTGTAGTGACCCTGGAACTCATGCTGTAGAGTTACAAGGCTGTCCTGTAACTCACAGAGATCCTCCTGCCTCTGCCTCCTGAGTGTTGGAATTAAAGGTGTGCCCCACACCACCTGGTTTTAGTTAAGTCTTCCCGTGTTATTCCATAGAGTCTTCTCAGCTGCTGTGCTTTTTAAAAAATGCGACTTGTACCTTGTGTCTTAGTTAGGGTTTTTCTCTTGCTATGAAGAGGCACCATGACCACAGCAACTCTTGTAAGGAAAACATTTAATTGAGGTGGCATCTTATAATTTCCGAGGTTCAATCCATTACCAACATGGCCTGCAGGCAGACATGGTGCTGGCTACATCTTGATCAGAAGGCAGCAGGAAGTGGACTGAGGCACTGGGCATGGCTTAGGCATATATGAGCCCTCAAAGCCTTCCCCTCAGTGACATACTTCCTCCAGCAAGGCCACACCCACTCTCACAAAGCCACACCTCCTAGTAGTGCCACTCCCTATGAGCTTATGGGGTCAGTTACATTCAAACCACCACAATAAGATATGCTAACTAGAGAAAATCTGGGGATTCAGAAACAGAAAAGTAAAAGGAGAAATTTTTCAGAGTTTTAATCTCTGCATCAATGGCAACAGTAGCCTGTGAGCATCCTGAGGGCTTCACCTCACCTTAGGGACTGCCCTGAGGAAGAAAGCCAGATTCTTGACTACACTAACTCTAGGGCAGGTCAGAGCGAAGCAAAGTTAGCAGTTTATTAATAAAGCTAAGAGATAGTACACATTTCAGATTTCATGTGGGCCATGAGAGAGGGAGAGCTTAGGAAGATGGCAGCACACAGGCTTCGCTAGAGGGGCGTCCGTCAACCTAGGTGTCTTTACAGTGGTGGCTTGTGATCGTCTGGCTTTCCTGATTACACTGCTCAAAGGGCATAATTTACAACACGGTTTAAAGACTAAGCAAAAATTAAGTAAAAATATATGAGCTGATTTATTTCTAGTCTGAAAGAATTTGTTTTTGTTAATGAAATTGACAGGTGGTTTAAAACAGATTTTTTTAACATTTATTTATTTATTGTGTGCGTGCACTCGAGTGTGTGTGTGCACGCACATGTGAACGCCCCCAACTGTGCGTGCAGGCCAGAAGGCAGCACGGAGGAGATGGTTCTCTCCTGCAAGGAGATTTGTGAGGGACATTGTCTGGGCATTTGGGATGGCAGAGGAGTGGTCATATGGTCACGTTTACAAACATTTTGTCCCAAAGTGAGCTTAGTTCATTTGTTATTGTTAGCATCCTTGTTTAACTCCACTTAGGAAATCCAGTGTGTCTAACTATTCTTGGCTTTATCAGTGTTCACAGTTTTGTCTCCCAGCCAGATTCCAGAAATCCGGGGTTTCTTTCCCTTCCCATGACCCTTCACTTTTCCTGTCTCTTTGTCCAGTCTCATCTCCAAAGGGGAAAAGTTATCCTTTCCTGAAATGTTCTCTGCGTTTTCAGTCATGCACATACTTAGTTA
The DNA here is from genome assembly GCF_903992535.2 of Arvicola amphibius. Lineage (NCBI taxonomy): Eukaryota > Metazoa > Chordata > Mammalia > Rodentia > Cricetidae > Arvicola > Arvicola amphibius. Next base: position 5,738,312 of record NC_052060.1, on the reverse strand, counting down.
CAATTTTGAGGTTGCATGGCACTCTGCATTTCTTTGTTTGCTTTCTGTTTCTGTGGTGGGTGGCTTTTCTTTGTTTGTTCTGTTTTTAGGGGCTTCTGTCTGTTTGATACTGAGGCTTAAACCTGGGTCTCTTCAACAATTATGGCCTCTACCACTAAAGTGCACACCCAGCCCCAGGACAGTTTTGGGGGGTTGGGCTTTTTGGCCTTCGCGTATAGAATTGAATCACATTCATCCGTTCCTCACCGTATATCAGGCCCATCAAGGCCTCTCGCTGATTGTTCTGTTTTTTCTTCTTTTCCCACTTAATAGAAAATACTTATTATATGACTTTAAATACAATCACTGAAAAGCGATTTCAGTTTACATGGACTTTCGTCTTTTAAATCATTTTGCTCAAAATGCATTTTTAGGGTCTGTTTGTATTACTATATGAAAATCTGGTGTGTTGAGCCTTGCATGGCACATGGTGGCACATGATGGCACATGATGGTGACACATGATGATGGCGCATGATAGCACATGATGATGACACATAATGGCACATAATGGCACATGCTTGTAATCTCAGGACATGGGAGACCGAGGCAGGAGGAGCAATGTCAGCTTGAAGCCTAGTTTGTTATTTGTTCCTCTCATGTGTGGTTTTATAACTGCCTTTTATTGATGTTTTATATTGTATTACATGATAAAATCTCTTTCTCCCTTCCTCCCCCTCTTTCTCTCTAGTGCTTAACCTCTTACACATAAGCAAGCAGCCTGCTATAGAACTGACCCTCTGACATTTGTTTTAATTAATGAAAACAAATCTCCATGTCATTGAAAAGGTCTTCTGAGAAGATAGTTGATATAAATGTGTCAGGGTTATATCCCAGGAGCCTGTTGCAGTATTTCCTCTTGGCTTAGGTGCTTGAATGAGGCTAGCAAGGACTTGACAAAGTGACTTAATTAATGTCCAGACTGTTCCTTCTCCATGGGTCACCATATTTGACAAATAAGTTACTGGTAATAATTATAGCAACACCTAGCAATATCTGCCTATATTCTTCTTAGAAGCTCTAACCCCCACCAGGCATTGCCTTGCCAGCTCTGGAGACAGCCTGTGAGGCAGGGTGTGGTGAGGAGTCTTCCCCACTTCTCACACTTAGAAATGGAGGCCTACAGAAGCCAGGAAGAATAAAAAGGCAGGGGATGCCTCCCTGCACCCAGCTGAGAGTTCTAAGCTAGGATGAAGGTCTTGCTGCTTCCTAGTGTGCAAGACTGGGAAAGTCTGTCAGACTCAGGAGTTATGCAGTGTTTCATGCCTCTGCAGCAGAAGTGAGAGCGAGACCCTGCACGCCTGCTCAGCCTCACCAGCAGCCCACGGCTGGGTGTGTCTGGGAGGGACAGCAAGCAGTCACCTCAGTGAGACGCCCTTCCTTCATCACATCAGATCCGTGTGCTTTGCGCTTTTCTCTAAACCTGCCTGTGCAGCAATAAGCCCTTTCCGTGCTGATTTTTGTGTGACTCATGGAAACGGCTAAAGATGTGCCTTCGGGCTTTGGGGCTGCCCTCTGTGTGATGGGAGCCAAATAGCCACTGTCCTTGGGAGCCTAGTCTGAAAGGGAGCAAGGTCATTGTTCTCAGAGAGCTTTACTCTGAACCCAAAACTGGTAGTTCATACCTTTAATCCTAGCCAAGGAAGGCTGAGGCTGGAATGCCACGAATTTGAGGTCAGACTGAGCTGTATATAGTGAGATTTAGATCAACCTAGACTACTGAATGAGATCTTAAATCAAAACAACAACAAAGCATTCTAATCTGGAGGAAGGCAGGTCCATAAAGACAGTCCCCCTCCCCCACCTCTGAGAAGTCATTCCGCTGAGCCAGTGAGATGATCAGGTAGTAACACTGCCCGTGGCTGAGTTGGGTTTGTCCTGAAGTCTCTGAGACCCACAGGATGGAAGGAGGGAGCCACCTCCAACAAGTGGTCTTCCAACCTTCGTATGTGTTCAGTGGTATGCACACACACACATACACCGCCACCCCAACATACAAGATACATGTAAAAAAAGTAAGCATTTGAAAAGAAATCATTCCCTTGATGTGTTTAAAAATAACTTTATCCTAAATCCTTGAATGATTTGAAACTGGCCAAGTCCCTTAGGGATTAAGGGAGAATGTTTTTGTGGACCCTGTGTGATGCTCATTCTTTTGTGAGGGTGGTCCCTACAAGTGGTGCAAATCCCAGTGTTGGGCAGGAAGGCAGCCTTCTCTTACCAAGTCATAGATGGGCAGCTTCCTTTCCTTTCTCTGTTCCTGTTCTAGGCTGACACCTGCATGAGCGAAGATGTCGAGAGCTTGAAGAAGACCGTGCGGGAATTGCTTGCCAAGCTGCAGGAGGCCGAGCAGCGACACCAGTCAGACCGTGTGGCTTTTGAGGTAAAGTGTAGGACTGGCTCCTGGATGAAGTGCCAGCGACTTTCTCAGCATGGACTTCGTTTCTCTGGGTGGACTGTAGCCAACAATGCAATGCTTTCCATGAATGTTAGTTAAAGTGTTTGCTGTCCACATCTGGCCGCAGTTCAGAGGTCAGGCCTTTTCTTTTCCCTGCTGTGCTGAGGCCTATGCCTTCCTTCTGCTGGATAGGCAGTGCTCTACCTCGGGGCCACATGGCTAGCCCTTGAAGGTTGGCTCTTGATTCTCTGTTCCACTGAAGTCGAGTAGTAGTCCTGGATGGGCCGCAGGTAACTCAGGAGTCATTGCTTTGTGTACCATAATAAGAATCCCAGCTTCCGAGGCTCCTTGTTGGCAGGCACTGTTGCTGTCCTGTTCACAGAACTCCAGTGCCTGGTGCAATACATGGCATAAGGTAGGTCTTTCATGAGTGGAGGCTGAGTGAATAAGTCTGTGTTGTCAAAAAGATAACCAGGCTGGTGGACACACAGGGCTTTGCCGCCTTTATTATTGTTATAGTTGATTCTTTTCTCATAGTTTATTTATTTTATGTGTATAGCTGTTTTGTCTGCATGTGTGTGTGTGTGTCACATGCATGCCTGACGCTTGAGGAGGTCAGAAGCGAGCATTAGAGCCCCTGGAACTGGAGTTCTAGATGGTTCTGAGCTACCAGATGGGTGATGGGGATGAAGCCTGGGTCCTCTGGAAGAACAGCAAGCTCTCTGATCCACTGAGCTATCTCCAGCTGCTGTTGTTTTTGAGACAAATCTCATATAGCCCAGGTTGGCTTTGAAAAATTCCTGATTCTTTACCTTCCCAAGTGCTGGATAGTGTGTGTGTGTGTGGGGGGGGGGGGGGTCCAGGAGATTGAGATTGACTGCACACTAGGCAGGCATGGTACCAGTAAGGAAAATTTCTGGCTCTGTAGTTGATTCTGTAAAACATTGTGTGTGTTTGTTTGTTTGGTCAGCCAGCCGTTCATTAGTGCAGTGAGCAGAGGACACTTTGCTGTCCTAGCGTGCATATAGAGGTCAGAGAACAGCTTACAGGAATCAGTTTTCTCTTTCTACCATGTGGGTCCTGGGGACTGAACTACATTTGCCCTGCTGAGCCACCTCGGCAGCGCCCCCCCCCCCCCCGCCAAGTAATCTAGATTGTTTTAGAGGATTAAAAAAATACAAAATCTATGAATAGGAAAAGCCCCATTCTATTAAGAATGTGCGAGATCTTTGGTTCAATGTGGAAAATCCTTGGGGTGTAGAATGCTGTGCGCTGGGCAGCTCTCTGTCTATTCTATGTGCAGTCTCCCTTCTGTTACCTGTTACTGCTCACAGATAGATATGGTATGATAGGATTGTGTTTGCCGCAGGCACACTGGGAGCTTTCCCATAGAGAAAAAGAGTTGTTTTTTATATTGTGGATGGGTGGTTGTCACAGTGCATACTTGGAGGTTGGGTTTCTCTTTGCTGGAGTTGGTTCTTCCCTTCCACCACATAGATCCCTGGCATCAAACTCAGGTCTCCAGGCTCAACGGCGGCCGCCTTTACCTTCTGAGCTCTCTACTGACCCTAAACTCGGGGGTTTAGAGAAGAAGATCGAGGATGAAGGAGAACGGCACTGAGAATGATGACCTGCCTTGGGGTTAAGGAGACTGAGCCATGACATGGCTTTTCTTAGAGCTGCTGGACGAATTCATGAACGACCGTGTGGGGTGTTTGTGAGCGCTTGCTACAGCAGGTTTAGAAGAGGGAGACTGACTTAGTGTTTCTCAGTGCTGGGTTGCTAAGCAGACTTTCCTGTTAAACATAGTTTGACTTAGGGCAATTTTCAGACCAGTTTGTGAGCAAAGCAGCCCTTTGGTAAAGGAGTTCCCAGTCTCTGTCTTGTAACCCAGTGTAGATAATCTGGTTATTTATGTATCGGTTTGATGACCTCCTCTTTCCTCTATTCTCTGGAAGAAATACAAGGAAAGGAGGCTGACGCTGTAGCCCTAAGCAGGTTTAGGACTTGGGAGGCCGTGAGAAGTTGTGGCATTCCAGACATGCTTGTGATTTCTGACATCGCGTGGTGGAGCCTGCTGCTCCAAAGGCTGGCCTGAGGCAGCAGCAGCCAGTTTGGGATAGCAGAACTGTTCTTCACCCATTACAGCAGGTGCCCCTTAGGTCAGGTTCCTCCTACATGAACAGGGGAGGCTGAGCTACTGTGACAGATTTGGAAAACAAGTCTGGTTTGTTTGGTTTCTTTTCCCCTTTTGGGCCTGTTGGTTTTTGTAGGTTTGTTTTTGCATCTTTGTGATTCTATGATAGACTTTGGAGGTTTAGATCATGGCTGTGTTAACTGTGCTCTGGTACACATCAGTCTGAGCGTGGTGCTTATATACTGAGAAGAGAGCCCTTTTTCTAAGCTCCTGCTCAAGAAGCTGGCCTGTTTCAGGCTAATACTCATTTTTGAGGATGTTCCTTAACCTCTCCTGATGAATACTGTTTGTCCAATCTGCTTTTCTGAACCTGGGGGTATGAAGGGCAAGACTGACCATTATCATAAGTATTGCCTGTCATGGAGTATGGATTTCTGGTCTACTGGCTGCCTGCTGTCAGGAGGAATTTGCAGTAAATTTTCCTGGTTAGGGCAGGGGTGTTATGCGGACAGGTTCCATCACACACTTACGCATTGGGCTTTCTCTTCCCTGATTCACCTGGGTCCTCCAGAGGTTATCTGGATCCTCTTTTACCTAGTGGTGAGGCGTCTGGGGTGAAGGGGAAGCAGAGAAATGGATGGCGAAGTTCCCGGTGGCAGCGCAGGCCCTGGCTTTCTCCAGCTTGTTCTGTGCCAGGGCGAGGATTGGACTAAGTGAACTTGCTGCATGCGAGGAACTCGTGGCTCTTTGGAAATGTGGGAGGACCCCAGGTCTTTGTGGCATGAACTTACACTGTGCTCAGGGCCACACAGAACCTGAAAACCTGCTTAGGGCTGGGAGGGTGTTTAGAAGGGATTTCTGTGAGACTTGAGGGGTAAGCAGGAGTTGAGGAGATGTAGGGAGAGCGAACAAGGCAAGTTATTTCTTTACTTTCCCATTCTAACAGTTGAAAGTTCTGCTAGTCTTTCCAAAGTGCTTTCTCGTCTGCTGGGCAGATTCTGCATGCTGCATTGCAGCACCTGTGCAGGCCCCATGTTGGCCTTGGTGTGGAGGAGGAGATGTGGGGAAATGGCAGGCTAGAAGTGTGTCTCCTGGGCTATTTGCTTCTGATTAGCAGGAGAGTCGCAGCATTGGGTTAAGCTTGGTCAGCACTGGAGGGCCATGGAGGTGTTGAAGGTGTCAGCCAGGGGATCTTGATGAACCGTGTGCCAGTTAACCTTGGAGATGGCATCAGTCTGTAAGGGCCAGTTACTCTCCATGGTAGTCCTGGTGGAGATGGGGGGTGACAGCGTGCTCATCGTGGTGGCTTCCTTTGTCCCATCAGGGTTCTGAAGCCTCCCCAGGTTCTCTTTCTGGGGCTTATCTGTGTTTGCCTTTTCTCTCCCGCCCTTGAACACACATCACAGGTTACACTCAGCCAGTATCAGCGAGAGGCAGAGCAGAGTAATGTGGCCCTTCAGAGAGAAGAAGACAGAGTGGAGCAGAAGTCGGCAGAAGTTGGGGAGCTACAGAGGCGCTTGTTGGGGATGGAGACGGTAATGGTGATGTTCGGGGCCAAAATGGACCAGAGGCTTCTTTTACCGGTAGCTCAATAGCTCAGTAGCATCCCTTTCCAGCAGCCATGCACACCCACTTCCCATCCCTTCCAGCACTTTAAGAATGGAAAGTCAGGGCTGGAGAGATGGCTCAGTGGTTAAGAGCGCTGCCTGCTCTTCCAAAGGTCCTGAGTTCAATTCCCAGCAACCACATGGTGGCTCACAACCATCTGTAATGGGGTCTGGTGCCCTCTTCTGGCCTGCAGACACACGCACAGACAGAATATTGTATACATAATAAATGAATAAATATTTAAAAAAAAAAAAAAGAATGGAAAGTCAGACATCCAGCCTCTGTCTTCTTCCACTGCAGGAGAAACCGCTCCCACTTTAGACCTGTTCTTATACAGGTGCCCCCTTTGGGTTTCTGAGGATGCTTCTTAGCAGCCAGTCACTCTACCTGGTTCACCCAGGACTGGCCGCCAGGGCTGGCAGGTGGGTTTGCACAACGCAGGTCTAGTTCTCCCTACGGCGCTGGGTGAGGCTGGGAAGTTTCTGTGTGCTGAAAGTGGGAAAGGCTGTCCTCGACAGGGGAGGGCACCCAGCAAACCAGCCTGGCTTGCTGCTCTTTGGCAACAGGCCCAGGCCCAGTGGCAGCCAAGTTGCCGTTCAGGTACCCATTTCACCCCAAGCACAGATTCTGTTGCTGTCCTTTCCTGCTACATGCCTTTTTTGTCTTCCCCCCCCCCCTCCCAGGAGCATCAAGCCTTACTGTCAAGAGTCAGGGAAGGGGAGCTGGCCCTAGAGGAGCTGCGGACCAAGAACGCTGACTGCCAAGCAGAAAAGGAAAAGTAAGGGCCCTTGCTCACTGTAAGGTTGGGTGTAGGAAAGAGGGCGGGTGGTGCAGCCTGCTGCCAGGGCTAGGAGGAAGCTGGCGCTGAGGTCAGATCTTCCAGTTCCAATTCACTGTGCTCACATGGGCTGGAGCCCCACCCAGGCAGATACTTTTCTGAAGGCTGCCTTCTTCGGGGAGCTCATTTAACATGGGCAGTGACCTAAAGAAAAGGGTTTTATGGCTTTAGAGCTAAGGTCAGGCAGAGCTGAAGAAGCATGGCTGTTGCAGCTCCACTAGAGGAGCTTTCACTGTGAGCTGCTCGAGGTTTCTCACTCCTAGAGCAGACACGCGGGAAGCTGCGGAAGATCATGTAGTCTCTCCAGTCTTTCAGAGACAGAGCGGATAGCTCCGTGAGGACTTCCTGTTGCTCTAGGCAGTTTAGATAGGAACCAAGAACTACCTGCTGTCCTTGCAGACCTGTAGGGATTACTGAGAGTTTTCTGCCTCCAAGGTTAGAGGGTTTGACAAATGTCCTCTGAGGAGAGGGGCTTAGAGGCGTCAGGTCAGCAGGACCCACAGAGAAAGACTGCCTCCTGAATCTTCAGTACTGGATAAGATGTTGACAGGGCATGGTGGCACATGCCCATAATCCTAGCACTTGGAAGGCTGAAGAGGATTGCTGTGAGTTCAAGGCCAGCTTGTGCTGCAGAGTGAATTCTGTCTCTAACTAAACTTTCTGGGTGCAGTAGTGGTGTGGTCTGTACCTGTTACCCCAGGTTCTCAGGAGGCAGAGGAGGAAGGACCATGAGATCTCGGCCAGCCTGGGCATTGTAACAAGGTCTGGCTCAAAAATAAATGAACAACAAGCAAAAACAGTTAGGTCTCAGGAGGCCATAGTGGGTCTGATCACCCTTGTGTAAGTGACCCTTTTCAAGCTCAACAGACATTACCTGAAGGGCCAAGATCAGAAGAGTGTCACAGTCCCCCGTCTGAAAACAGGGGTATTTTCTCTTCTTTAGGACAACCCAGGCTTGACCTTCCCAGCATGGAAAATTCGGGCATCTTTTTATTGTAGTGCCCTTTCTGGTTTGCGTTCATAGCACAGTAACTTTAGAAGAACAGTTGAGGCTGGAGTGGTGGCTCGTGCCTTTGATCCTAGCACCCAGGAGGTAGATACAGGTGGATCTCTATTAAGTCGAGGCCAGCAAGGTCTACATAGGAAGATCTAGGTCACCCAGGACTACATAGTGGGACCTGTCTCAAAAAAAAAAAAAAAAAAAGAAAAGAAAAGAAAAAATGGGAAATTGGAAATTGTCTCTACAGAATATCAAGTCTTTTCTTTTTGCTATAAATATTCTACATCAGTTTTTTTCTATCAAAATTTTTTATTTTTTATTATTTTTTTTCTATTCTCACATATATTACATCCTGACTGCCAGTCTCTCCTCTTCCCACCTCCCTCTCCCTCAGATCCAACCCCCTCTGTCTCCCCTCAGAAAAGAGCAGGCCTACCAGGAGCATCAAGCAAACATGGCATAATGGGCTACATGGTTGCCACTGGTCCCCCAAACCAACAATGAACAGTGGTTTGGGTGGCGTTTGTATTAGGTATCCTAAGTGATCTATAGGTAAAGTGTAAGGGAGGATGCAGAGGACATACGCAAATACTAACGAGGAAACGAAGCCCGTGAGGTAGATTTCTATAGCCATTCCGCCTGTGGGGGCTGAGGGGTGGCTGTGTTCAGAACCCCCTCTTCCTCTGTTTGGGACATTCTCAGGGCAGACTAAGAGAAGAACAAGAGAAACAATGCATGAGATAATCCCAGACTAAGGCTCTGGAATTGTGTTTGACTTCTGCATGCCCTAGTGTGGAGAACCGAGTGTGGGACTTAGAAGGTTATGGGGCACAGATGCGTGGTGGCTCCACCTCAGCCCGAGTACTCCCCACTTTCCAGCAGCATGCACTTGTCTTTGGGCAGAACTGGGGGTAGCCAGTGCCTGTGGCTCTTCAGGACCCTCTGGGCATTCTCAAAACTGACTAAGGAAAATTCCCTCTGCTCACAGCATTGCGACATCAGGCAACTTTCTACCTCTCTCTTGTTTTGTTTTGTTTTTCGAGACAAGGTTTCTCTGTGGTCTTGGTGCCTGTCCTGGAACTAGCTCTTGTAGACCAGGCTGGCCTCGAACTCACAGAGATCCGCCTGCCTCTGCCTCCCGAGTGCTGGGATTAAAAGAGTGCACCACCACCACCCGGCTCTACCTCTCTTGACACTGATCATGGGTCCCACAATCTAATCCTAATCTAAGACTATCTAGAGTTGATTCAGGCCCCATGCGTCAAGGGCTCAGTTCTACCTCCCCTTCAGCCGACAGTCAAAATGAGTATGCTGAAGGCCACCATGTACCACCTTCCCATTACCTACAAAATCATGGGGTGGGGTGCTTCCCAGTTGCTTCCTCAGGTCAGGAAGCGGCACATGGGGTGAGGTCCAAAGTGCAGTGTGCCTGTTTCCGGGGAGTTAGCATATGCTGTCCTCTTGACGTGTATGCCTATGCATTTCTGGACTCAGGAGGTCTTTGAACACTTTATCCAGTGTCTCTCCCCTTGATGTTGGAGAAGGACTGAAGTTTAACTAGCCCCATCCTGCAACTATCTACAAACCCCAGCTAACATTCCCTTATTGTACCTAAGACACTTTTGGCGTTTCTGGAGATTCTAGGCATCTTGTCAGGAGCTGAGAACTCAAGACCAAAACCTGTCTAGTGAAACATGGCCCGTCACTCCTGTGCTTGGAAATTTATAAGGATTTGAGGAGTACTCTGTTAAGAATTAAGGACAGCCAGTTGTGGTGGCTGGCACATGCCAGTAGGATTTGCTGAAGGAGGCAGAGGCAGGAGGATCATGAGTTTGAGGCCAGCCTGGGCTATACATTTAAGAATAAAAAACAGGGGCTGGAGAGATGGCTCAGAGGTTAAGAGCATTGCCTGCTCTTCCAGAGGTCCTGAGTTCAATTCCCAGCAACCACATGGTGGCTCACAACCATCTGTAATGAGGTCTGGTGCCCTCTTCTGGCATGCAGGCATACACACAGACAGAATATTGTATACATAATAAATAAATAAATATAAAAAAGAATAAAAAACAAAAAAGAATTAAGGACAGCCAATGGAGGTGGCACACACCTCTAACCCTAGCACTCAGGAGGCAGAGGCAGGCAGAGCTCTGTGAGTTCAGTGCCAGCCTGGTCTACAGAGCAAGTTCCAGGACAGTAGGGCTACACAGAGAAACCTTGTTTTGAAAAAACATAAACAAAAACAAACAAACAAAATTGACAGAGGAGCTGGAGAGGTGGCTCAGACACTGACTTCTTCCAGAGGACCTGGGTTCCATTCCCAGCAACCACATGGCCCCTCACACCTGTCTGTAACTCCAATTCCAGGGGATCCGACAGACATGCATGCAGGTAAAACACTACTGCACGTAGAATTTTTAAAAATTCTTATAAATTTTTAAAAAATGTAAAAAGAGCAAATATTTCTTATTGAGGATCTTGACTTTGTTTGCTTAGAATAATGTAACTTCCTACTTAAAATTTTGGGGCAATCAGAAACTTATAACACGCAGGACAGCCAACTTTCTCCTGACTTTAATACTGAAAAAATTTAATAATAATGTTAATTAAAAAACCAAAAACCTACCTATGATAAGGCATGCTGATGCGTGTCTGTAAATCTCGTACCTTAGGAGACTGAGACAACACCTGTGAGTGCAGAGCTAGCCTGACAGGTTTCAGGCTACTCAGTGTGGTCATGGTCTCCAGAAAACAAAACAGCCGAAACACAGCACTCTGCCCCCTAGTGGCGTGCACATGACTTACGCTGCCTCGTCCTTTGAACTAGACATCTCTAAAGGGCAGGCCACGGAGGCCACAGGGACTCACACTTGGTGGCACTGTGACTTCACCTCGCCTCCTGGTCTTTGTCCCCAGGACTGCTGCTCTTGAAAAGGAAGTGGCTGGGTTTCGGGAAAAGATCCACCACTTGGATGACATGCTCAAGAGCCAGCAGCGGAAAGTTCGGCAGATGATAGAGCAGGTAAGGGGGGGGGGGGCTGTCCCATTTTTCCTGTCCTGTGTTCACGCCAAGCTTGTGCTTTCATTACCTGTTCCCTGAGCAGCTGAGTTTAAAGCGGTGCATCCCGTGAGCAGCATGGGACACACATGGAGTTCAGGTATTGCGTTCCTGTCCTTCCCTAATATTGTATTTGCATCTCATTTCCCACTGGTAAAGGAAAGAGGCTGCTCTCACCTACGCTCTCTTTTCTGGCAAACAAGTAAGGAGTCCTAACAAACCAATTATCTTTGAAGATCACTGTCTCGTGCCTCCTGCAGCTCCCCGGCCTCACTCTTTTGCCTGAGCTTTAGCGTAAGGTTCTCCTCTTTAGTGTAACGTCATTTCCTCCCTTCAGGCCAGCTCCCTTTACATGTGTTTTGTTTACTGCCGTTTCCCATTGTCCTGAACAGCAGCTATGATATGATAAGCACTCAATGAATGTTTCCTAGACGAATGAATAAATAATTTCACTTTGCAGAACTCAAAGGACTAGGTTTTGCATCGTCTGCTGTGCACTTTGGATTTAAGGATGGCACTTCTCACTCTGCTATCCCTGCTTCTGTGTTCATTCTTAGAGAAGCATCAGTGAAGCCTTGAGCAGAGCAAGGCTTCCCTCTAGCCAGGGTGGAGTTTGGTGAGTGCGAACTGAGTCTCTGCAGAAAAAAAAACTCCATGTTTCTTGTGTCTTCGCAGCTCCAGAATTCAAAAGCTGTGATCCAGTCCAAGGATGCCACCATTCAAGAGCTCAAGGAGAAAATTGCCTATTTGGAGGCTGAGGTCTGTGTATGGGAGAGCCCCAACAGGATAGGCTGAGGTCTGTGTATGGGAGAGCCCCAACAGGATAGGCTGAGGTCTGTGTATGGGAGAGCCCCAACAGGATAGGCTGAGGTCTGTGTATGGGAGAGCCCCAACAGGATAGGCTGAGGTCTGTGTATGGGAGAGCCCCAACAGGATAGGCTGAGGTCTGTGTATGGCAGAACCCCAACAGGGAATTGAGTTCTTGAGAAGCCTGGGCACAGGAGGGGGCTTGGTTCTATCTAGCAGCTGCTTTCTATGGAGTATCTGAGAGTGTTGCTCTATGGTCAGTTGGATTGTGAGCAGCTAACAGTGGCAAGACCTGTCCCTGCCAAAGGACAAAGCATCATGGTGTAAACCACCTACCGTGGTACATCTTGACCATATGGACTTCGCTGACAGTGGAGCCAGGCTTTGAAGGAAGAGGGCACATTCTATAGTTAGCATCTCCTCACAGTTCTGGTGATGGGCTCAATCAGCATCAGGTTGACTTCCTGGTCTCATTTTCACTTGGCTGCCAAGCCCTTCCCGTCTGTTGACCACCTGCAGATCACTTTGCAGTCCACTGTGTGACATCCCTGTAATAGGGGAGGCAGATGGGAAACGGTATTTAGAGAAAGTATGGTCTAGAGTTAAGATAAAATATGTTGGAGGAAAACAAAAACAAAATTGTAAGGACTGGAGAGATGGTTCTTGGACTTACGTTTGGTTCCTAGCACCCACATCTGGCAAGCCACAGCCACCTGTACGTTCAGCACCGGGCATCTGGCACTTCCTTCCAGACTCCGAACCTGTATGCATGTGGTGGGCACTCACACAGACATACATAGAAATAAAAAGTAGAAGTCAAAACAAGAGCAAAGAAACTACAGATATTTAAAAACTAGGCTGTTGATGAAGGCATATGACTGTGTCAGCTGGAGACAAACTCTGGACAGGAAATGTATACAGAGGAGGAGCCAGAAGTGAGCATTGTTGCTGCCTTACTGAGGAGCCAGCACTGGAGGCAGAGAGTGGTGTCCTGTGATGAAGATGAAGGGAGGGGTGTTGGTAGGCATGGAGTTAGCGGGAGCGTCCATGCGAATTAAAGGGGGCGTGTGGCAAGGCTGCGAGGCCCGCCGTAACCATGCACGCCTTTCAGAACCTGGAGATGCATGACCGCATGGAGCATCTAATAGAGAAGCAGGTCAGTCATGGGAACTTCAGCACGCAGACCCGCGCCAAGACGGAGAACCTGGGCAGGTGAGTACATGCTGAGCGTGGGCCCGGGCAGGATGGGAGAGAGTGGAGGAGCTTCGTAAAGCCTTCCGTGCTGAGGCAAGGAAGACGGAAGCCCAGCCTTCTGTCCCAGTCTCCAATCTGAGGTCACCCAGCAGGCCACTCTCTAGCCCAGGACCACGCATGGCTTGTGAAAGTATATGAACACCTAAGAGTGCATGTAAAATTTATATTTATAATATTTACATATTGCAAATTTGTACATATATTTGCACATTTCTAGAGGAGGGTCTTTTGTTTCTAAGAGAGTCACAAAAAGGCCCCAGTCTAGGAAGATCAAGAATGTCAGCTGTGTCCACTCTCGGTTGTTTAACTACCCATCCTTATCAGCCACCCTTGCCACAAGATAAATATGTCCTGTCACAGCTGCTCCTCCAGGTAGACCTCAGGAGATGAGCCAGCACCAGGGTGTGGTATTCCAGAGGTGCCAGGGAGGGGTTGCGGGGTGGGAGGCAGTAGCGCGGCCTCAGTGTTCACTCCTCTCTCTCCAGTGTTAGGATATCCAAGCCCCCCAGCCCTAAGCCTATGCCTCTCATCCGAGTGGTGGAAACCTGAGATGCCGGAGACGCTGGGATGCTGCCCTTGCTGTTGCTCGGACCTGCAGAGAAGCCCACCACCTCTGTAGGCTGTTGATACCGACTGACTTCCCGACCGAACCCTGGTAGCCCCAGGTCTTGGGCTCATGCCCCAGGCTCCTATCCTCTGCTTGCTGGCTGATGGAGCAGAAGCGTCTGTCTCCTTGGGACACTGCAGGCCTTGGGAAGACATTCTCCTGCTAGCAGGAACAGGACAATATTCTTTCTCCCAGTGACTGTCTTTCTGGGTAACCGCTTCCCTGCTGTGGACACTGGAGTCTAGCTGCCCCGAAGCCAGGCCCTCATCACCTCTGGAGAAGTGACAAAATTTGTCTCAGCCCCCAAAAGTTGGAAGCACAGGCGTACAGCGACTGGAGAGTGTCCTGAGGGAATGAAGTTCCTTCCGCAAACAAGGCTCAGTTCTTAGCAACAAACTTTGTTTCTCTACTTGGCTCCACCCTGTGTCATGCTCTCGGGGGGCCTCCCATGGACAGCCATTGGGGGATAGGTGGCCAGGCCTGGTCCTAACCAGAGAGCCGAAACTAGATAGCCTTGCCTTTCTAGGGACAGAGGAATGGACCTTCAGGGAGCAGATTTTAGCAGGTTCTTAAGGACCGTGAATGGTTTCTGCGACCTCACTCCCCTGTGGAAGCTCCCAGTCTTGAGGTTTTCCCCTGTGGCATCCCAAATGGCACACCTCAGTCTTCCTGACCCGGAGCTAAGAACCATTTCCTCATCAGTCCCAGCAAAACTGTCACTGTATTTATTTTGCTAAGTTATTGCTGGTTTTGCTTGCATCTCATAGCTGATTTAATACCAGTGTTCCGCAGTCTTCTGCAGAGGAGTTTGGGCGGACCTGGACGTGGGGAGAGCACTCTGGTCGGCTCCCCAGGCCCCCCTCTAGCTGCTGCTTTTCATTTCTTCCTCCTGTGTCAGTTTGTAATTCAGGAGGCTCGTGTCTGTCCCCAAGTGTGTGCTGCCCGGGGAATGGGGCAATCAGGACTGTTTCCGGGGTAGGGGTGGGATCTTCTAACCTCTCCACCCAGAACAGTTTCAATTCCAGTCCTGAGTGTCCCTGCAGCTCAGTGTGTTTCCTGTAGTGTCCTCCAGTAGCCTCAACAGCACTCCAGCACCTGAGCGCGGGACCACAGGGACAGCTTTAGTCTTAAATCTTCTTAGCTCACAACCAGGAGCCTTAAGTCTGCGTGTTTCTGTGTCAGGACCAGGCCCAGGGCCTGGTGTGGTCTCTACAGTGTCCTGAGACTTCAGTCTCTACAGAATAAGGGCGTTGAACACAATCTCCATGCCCCTTCAAATTCTTTTCCTGTCTGTGACACAATCATTGTCTGGTGACTTCAATAAATTATGCTAACACATCTCTTTGCCCCATGGGCCTGGCCTGGTCTCCTACACCTTGGAGAGGATGAAAGAAGGTGGCATCCTGTTGTCACCATCTGAAAGATGTAATACAGCTCCTCAGACTCTGATGTATGGGTGGTGTGGTATTTAGAAAAGGTACAGCCACCTGGCCCCGTTTTGACCTAACCCTAGCTTTGACCCCGTTTGGGGGCATCATGACCTTGTGGGATCCCTGAACTTGGCCATTCTGTGCCCTGATTTGGAACAGCACTGCACACACAGAGGGACGCCAGTCACGGCAGAGGGACGTGAGCAACCTGAGCCTTTGCAGAGGTGAGCAGATCCCTGGAAAGACTGACTGCAGCTCTGCAAGGGCTTATTCGTTTCTGGCAATCTCTGGATAGCATTGGGTTAGTATAGAGACCCCCCCCCCCACATCTTCTGTCAGGAAGCCAGTTGGCTGCCGGGCTAAATGAGACATAGCTGAATTTACACAAACTCTGCTGGGCCAAGGAAACGGGAAACAACACCCTCCTGTTGCCTGGCCCCTCTGGTTCCCCTTTCTCTTCCAGTTGAGAATGTAATTTTTCTTCCCCTGCTTCCTCAGCTGACTGACCACATGGGCACCAAAAGGCCCTGGAGACATTCCACCCCACATCTGGATTTGCCTCTTGACTCCCGGGTTGCTCTTGCCCTGGCAGTCTTGCTTGGCACAGGTATATCCAGACTGCTTGTCCCAGAATATTAACAGGCTGGAAGCAGGGTGGGGTTGGCAAGGGTGCCAGGAAGACTGGCCTGGCTGGGGGATGCTGAATGGGTGTGCCGCCTGCAGGAAAGGGAGGCTCTCCCGCAAGGAGGAGCAGAGATGTGGCCTGCAGATAGGAGGTGGGCAGAAGACCTTCTGGAGATCAAGAGCAAGGCTCTAAGATTTATTTAGACAAATAAATAAATAAAGTGTGTTGGGGGGCATCTTTGGCATCGGCTTCGTATGCCGCTGTGGGCTGCTGCTGAAAGGCCAAGCAGGATGCTGGAGCATGGCTGGGCAGCCACTCAGCATCTTGACAGCTTCCAATTAGAGGTGTCAGGGCTGAGGAGGTGGCAAGCTCCTGACTTCGGCCACTTGCGGTGTTTTAAGCCAACTCCTGTGTGCTGCCGGAGGGAGGTGAGTTCCGCCTCTCCAGGACTTTTGCCATGAGGGCGTTAAGAGCTGCCCAGACATGCAGCCGTCATTGCCAGCCTCCTATAAATGTGGACTGCAGACCTGGTGTGGGAAAAGAAGCTCACGGGAGCGCTCGTTCCCAGCCATCACAACAGCTGCCCCTATCCCAGGTCTTCATCTTTCCCTCTGAGCAGAAGAGAGCCCGGCGGCAAGCACTCTCTCACCCCGGCGGAGCAGGATAACCTCAGCTGCCTGGCGATGTGGCGGGAGGGCAGCCTCGTCAACTTAGGAAGACCTGTCTCAAAATACAAGTTTACCAAACTAAATAAAGGAGAAGAACCCAGAGCGTAATGGTGCACACCTTTAACCCCAGCACGTGGGAGGCAGAGGCAGGTTGATTTCTGTGGGTTTAAGGCCAGCCTGGTCTACATAGTGACTTCCAGGCCAGACAGGTTTCTAAGGTTCAAAGATGATTTATCCATTTTTCTTTGTGTGTCTGTGTCTGTATCTCTGTCTCTGCTCTCTTGGATCTCATTATGTAGCTCAGGCTAGCCCCACAGTCACCGTCTTCCTGCCTTAGTGCCCCCTCTCCAAGTGCTGGGATTTCAGGTGTGCACCCCACGCCTGGCTTTGTCTTTGTTTTAAATCACTGTCAGCCGTTCACTGTTCCACATTCCACACATGAAGTGTTTCCACATTGGGAGGACACTCTGCTTGACAGGGTGACTTACTTTACCGGAGGAGGCCAGTGCCCTCTGGAATGGAGAAGAGTCGGCCCCTGGCTCTGAGCAGCAGTTGTGTGTAGGGCCCGTGTGATCCAAGTTCTCCCATTCCTCAGAGCAAGGCTGTTGAGCTAGGCCCTGAGTCTGTTCAGGCTATGACTCAACGACAGATGTTCGCCTAGGGCCCTTGGCCTCTTTTCCACGCTTTGATTTAGAACTCTGGCTTCGCAGGGAGCAATTGTTTCCTCTCTTCTGTCCCGATTATAAGCACACAGCTTTGGAACTTAAAAGTTGGAGAGGCAACTATCCCCCCCTTTCCCAAGGGAAATGCTTCTCCAGGCTGAGGATGAAAGAGGCGGGCCTTAAAGGTAAGCACTTCCTGACTCACTGAGGCTGACTTTGGGCTCTAAGATGTGTGGCCTTCTGCTAGATCTCTTTCCCTGGAGCCCTGCGGAAGAAGAGATTGAAGGTCGATGGTTTCAGGATAATTAATTTCCCGACAGGACGTTGGTCCTCAGAGCACTGAAGGAAAGGGAATCATGAGTCCTTGTGACTTGAGCTGTCGCAGGCCAGCCCTGTCCTCCCTGACACTGGGGTTCTGGGCCCAGCCTAACCCTTCTGTCTGTCCTGTAACTTTCAGTGTGGTTTGTGTTTTAATTGACATGCTATGTAAACTATATTACTGGGAAAAAATTCTTGCAAAACATTGGTCAGTAAAAAAGTGGACTTCAGGGCTGGAGAGATGGCTCAGTGGTTAAGAGCACTGCCTGCTCTTCCAAAGGTCCTGAGTTCAGTTCCCAGCAACATGGTGGCTCACAACCATCTGTAATGAGATCTTCTGGCCTGCAGGCAGACACAATACTGTATACATAATAAATAAATCTTAAAAAAAAAGTGAACTTCTCTTGTTGGCTGTATAATCTTGGGCTCAGGAGGTCTGTAATCATCTTTCATCTACTGTGTCCCCTTTATAGTCGCCTTACTCCTTCCCCTCTCTCCGCCCTCCCCATTCTGCCATGTCCGTCTCCCATGTGCTGAGACAACAGGTGTGGGCTATCGCATCAGGCTTCGGTTTTCTCTGCTCGTCAGACCAGACAT
Organism: Arvicola amphibius; assembly: GCF_903992535.2. Classification (NCBI taxonomy): domain Eukaryota; kingdom Metazoa; phylum Chordata; class Mammalia; order Rodentia; family Cricetidae; genus Arvicola; species Arvicola amphibius. The sequence goes on along the minus strand of NC_052060.1, from coordinate 5,720,270 downwards.
CTTCAACTCCTCTTTCCATTTCATAATCTAATTGTGTCAGGTTTGTCAACATGCCGAAGTTGACAAATTGAAAATCTTTCAGTTTTGAAAAATCTCACATGTGGTCAATGCACATAAAATAAAAATAGATTATTTTTGAAATGTTGTTGGACTGGAAAGGTGGCTAACTGGTTAAGAACACTGGCTGCTCTTCAAAAAGACCTGAGTTTGATTCCCAGCACCCACATGGTGGCTCACAACTGTCTGCTGCTCCAGCTCCAGGGGATCTGGCGCCCTCTTCTGGCCTCTGAGGGTACTAGGCATGCAAATAGTGCACATACTTGTAGGCAAAACACTTACACACATAAAAAAGTGATAAAGAATTTTGTCTACTCTCTTAGTTGATTGCAGGGAATGAGAAACTGTTAGATTGTGTGTTCCGATATCCTCCTTATGCAAGAGTCAAATGGCAGGCACCAGCAATAAAGAATCTTCTCTGTCACTCACTTGTCCTTGCATTTGGTCATCCAACAACAGTGAGACTGTGTGGCATAGAGCTCAGAGAGCTATCGTAGGCTTTGCTCTTATTTATCATCCTATATCTTCGTTACTAGCCATGCTGGTTGGAAAAGTTATTTAAACTCCAGGCTTTAACTTCTCCATCTGTAAAACCAAGATGATAATGCTCTCTCAGTAAGAACACTTACTGTGTGCTTACAGTGATGTAGGCACCATCGTTTCTCACTCGACAGATGAGACTGAGACACAAGAGAGCAAGTCTCATGTTGAAGGATGCACAGATAGACAGTATGGATGGAGCTAGGTCACAGGCCGTCTGGCCCCCTACCCGTGCATGTAATGCTTGCTTTACTCCCTCATAACTGAAGCAATGCTCTGAACAAAGACTTGCAAGGGGCCCAGAGAGATGCCTCTGTGGTTCATAGCACTTGCTCTTGCAGAGGACCAATGTTCAGTTCCTAGAGCCCACAGTCATCTATAACTCCAGTTCCAGATTATCTGATGCCCTTTTTTTGGCCCCTGTGGGTACGGCACACATGTGAACACAAGCATACATGTAGGCAAAAGCACCCACACATATAAATAAATCTTTAAAAATCCATATTCAAGGACCATGTGTAGCATGGGGCATGTCTGACACACTAGGGCCACTAAATATGTGATTTACGCTGAATAAATATTTCTGAGCATTTAATATATGGGGCTTGGCTGTAGGCTTAGAAGGGAAATTCAGAGAATCTGTCCCTAAATCGCTATTAATTTAAGCAGTGCCAGGAGATACACATGTGCCATCATTATTCAAAACTGGTTTTAAGGAAATGGAGCACAAAGGTGGGTGCAGGTAAGGGTGGGTGTGGGTACAGGTGGGCACGGGCAAGTGTGTGCAACTTTAGAGTTGGGACAGAATCAAGATCCACAGTATGGGCTTCGTTCATGTTCTAGGAAGAGCATCCTAGAATGAGCTGGAGAAAAGTCCTGACCTTGAGCCAGCATAGCTTGGAGTGCCTCCCCTTGGGAGCAGAAGATTAGGGGTGGAGAGTGAGAGACGGGGAGACACTCTGCTTTCCCCAAGCCCCTCCTGAGCCTCTCGGATCTCCTGACTCACCTGAGTTCACAATTCTTCGTGTGTGGGGAGGGGGGGTGGGGATGTGCTGGAGACTGGACCCCCAGACCTCACACATTCTGGGCGAGTCTTTAGTACCAAAGAGTCCACATTAATTTTTTTTCCTTTTAGGTTTTATTTCCATTTTATGTGTATTAGTGTTTTGCTTGCATGCATGTCTGTGCATCACATACGGCGGTAGCCTCAGAGGCCAGAAGAGGATGGCAGAGCCCTTCAGACCCAAGTTACTGATGGTTGTGAGCCAACATGTGGGGGCTGGGAACTGAACCTGGGTGCTCTTCACTAGTGAGCCATCTCTCCAGTCCCTTGCGTTTTGTCTTTTTGAAGATTGTGCGTGCGTGCGTGCGTGCGTGCGTGCGTGCGTGTGTGTGTGTGTGTGTGTGTGTGTGTGTGTGTGCAGGTGCCTGCAGCGGCCAGAAGGGGACATTGGATCTCCTGGGAACTGGAGTTACACGCTGCTATGATCCCCTGACATGGGTGCTGAGAACCCAACTCCCGGCACTCTGCCAGGGCCGGAAGCACTCTTACCTATTAAACCATTTCTCCAGCCCTCAAGTCCCAAGATCTTTAGTGCCATTGTGCTTTTTCTAATTTGAAGAGGTGACCATTTCCCTTTCCCTGCCCTCTAGTGAGTGCCACTTCTTGCCTGGCTCACTCTCTAACCTCAGTGTGCCCTTTCTTGAAAGTCCATACCCCTCTGAACTCCAGGTCACCGGTGTTTGGCGGGGAGAGGGTTAAAGTCCCTTTCAGTTAAGTTTTGTGAGCCAAGTGGGACTCTGCACCTCCAGGTTGGAACCAGCAGAGGGCAGCATGCCCTTGAGCACCTGGGCAGGTGATCCCTGTGAGCCCTGTAGGAAAAACAGGAGGTCTCAGGAGCTTCCATGCTGTAAATACCAAATTTAATTTTTTATATTTATTTTTAAGCAAAGGGCAGCAGTTGAATCAGGATTAAATGAGGGATTTTTTTGCAAATTATGTCCGGCACCAGAAGAACAAAGGCCAGGCCTGAGAAGAAATTGGATTATAGGAGAGTAAATATCGTTTACAGACTGAACAAGTCTCCCTGCCCTTGGTTTGGTTGCTTATTTGTGTCACCAGAGGCTGGTAAACATTTCGGTAAAATGAAAGCTGATTTTAAGATCTCATTTATAGCTAGACAGGATGGGACGGGCCTGTAGCCCTAGTACCAGATGGGCTGTTGAGACAGAGGCAGGAGGACACACAATTCAAGGACACCCCAGCTATGTAGTAGGTCTGAAGACAGCTGGGTTATATGATACCCTGTCTCAAAAGAGCAACTAAAAGGTCTCATATACACCATGTGGTGGTGGCACACGCCTGTAATTCCAGCACTCAGAAGGCAGAGGTGAATTCCAAGGCAGCTAAGGCTACACAGTAGGAAAAAAAGAAAAGAAAAATCTCTTTTATAAGGCTTGGTGTTTAATCTCCTCCTTTTAGAGATTCTGGAGGAATGTCATTTCATTTGATCACCGTTAAATAAGTTCTTGGTTGCCAGGCGGTGGTGGTGCATGCCTTTGATCCCAGCACTCGAGAGGCAGAGGCAGGCGGACCTCTGTGAGTTCGAGGCCAGCCTGATCTACAAGAGTTAGTTCCAGGACAGGCTCCAAAGCTACAGAGAAACTCTGTCTTGAAAAACCAAAACCAAAACAAAACAAAAAAATTCTTGCTCAGGAAAGACTGCTTTGGAGTTTTCTAGAAAGCTCTGTCAAGCCACAGGCTCTCCCCCTTTTCTCTAGAGAGGATGATGTAGCTGGGATTCTCATGTGCTCATTGGATGAAGATCACCAGTCTGAGCATGCTAAAGGGAAGCTCAGTGTGGGTGGTAAGGAGGGCTGGGTGTTGGCATGGCTCACCCCGGGGATGTGGGTAAGCCATTTCACTAACTGAACCCTAGGTTCGGTTTCTCTCAAATATCAGGTTGTCTGAGTTCCAGTCACCAACTATCACATTTTGTGTGATCACAAGTGGCCTGAGGATTCAAGCGGGATGTGGTGGCACCGTGGCACACACATAATTGTAACACTTGCACTAGCACGGGAGGGAGTAAAGGTCAGAGGATCAAGAGATTAGGGTTGGGGACCGGAGAGGTGACCCAGAGGTTAAGAGCATCCATGTAGGGTGGCTCACAACTGCTTGTAACGCCAGCTCTAGGGGATCCAACACCTTCTAGTGGCCTCCATGGGCAGTCACTCATGTGTGCAAACACACATGTGCACACACATACCCAAAAAACACACACATAAAAATAAAATACTTTTTTTTAAAGCCGGGTGGTAGCAGTACATACCTTTAATTCCAGCACTCAGGAGGCAGAGGCAGGTGGATCTCTATGAATTCGAGGCCAGCCTAGTTTACACAATGAGTTCCAGGACAGCCACGGCTACACAGAGAAACCCCATCAAAAAAAAAAAAAAAAAAAAAAACCTACGTTTTTTTGAAAAGGGAGGTCCAGGTTGGATTAGTGGGTCAAATCACAGATGCCCTCCACATGTGCATGTCCCCTCCCAAATAAAGGAAGAAATCATAAGCACCTGTTCAAAATCACCTGGGTTCAATGCCTGGAACCCATGTAAAAGCAGAGAGATTCAACTCCACGAAGTTGTCCACGGCTACAGTGCCTTGGGATCTCGTAGAGACCCACAGAACAGCCTTAAGAATGTGACAGCTGTGTAGAGAGATAATGTTGCTCACTCAACAACAGGGCTGAGTGCCCCCCCCCCCCCCCCCCCGGCCGTGGAGATGCGACAGCTGAGATGAAGCCTCACTCGCTCTGGTTTCTGAGCTTCTGCTACTGTGCAGGCTGTTTTAGGAGACACCATATACCTCCGCTCACTTTTTTTCTGCCATTTGTTTTTATCTTTTCCAGCCCATACTCAGAGGCCAGGAGAGGTGGTTCAGGGTGGGGGTGGGGATGAGAAATCTGTGACCAAGGCTAGTGACCTGAGTGTGATCCCGGGGACCCTTATGATGGACAGAACTGACTCTGAAAGTCGACCTTTAACCTCCACACTCACGCTATAAATCAAAACAAACGGGCAAAACCCTGGGCCAGCAAGGCAGCTAGCAGGGCAAGTGCTGCCAAGGCTGGCAACTTGGGCTCAGTTCCTGGGCCCCAGATGGTAGAGGGAAGCGGTTCTCAAACGTTGCCTTCTGACCTCCACAGATGCACATGGCGGGAATACCCCCTACCAAGTGAGTTAGTAATGTTAAAAACAAACAATCCTATGCAATAATGGTGCATGACTATAATCCCAGCATTTGAGAAGCGAAGGCAGTAGGATCAGGATTTCATGGTTAGCCTTGGCTACAGGTACTAAGTTGGAGGCTAGCTTGGGCTACAGGAAACCCTGTCTCAGAAAACAAGGGCTGTGGATGCAGTTCAACCGAGATGAGAGAGTGCTTGCCTAGCACGCACAAAGCCCTGGGTTCAGTCCCCAGTACTGCATAAAGCCAAGCTCCGTGAGAAGCTTGATGCTAGCCTGGTATATGTGAGACTTTGTTTCAAAAAAAAAAAAAAAAAAAAAAAAAAAAAGCTGATACCAGTTGGTGAATCCCCGCCCCAACCCCCGAGGATGCCAGACAGTGCTAATCATCCTCTACAATGCACCCTCAGCCTGGTACCCAGTCTCCCATTCTGGGTCCCTGTTTGCCTCTAGCCTAGGCCAGGAAGTCCTAAATGGCAGGGGCTATTAGTCTCCTCGTTCCAGCATTGGTCCACACCTAGCGGCCGGTGGAGGAACTGCAGTGAGCTCATCTGGACTAGCAGGATGTTTTATAAGGTGGCTGTCCGGGATCACTGAAGAAAAGATATTCACTCCTGGAGTGAGCCCTGGGGCACTTGCCTGGCACCCGGAGCTGAATGGAGAGAACTGGGTGCTGATATTTAGTAGTGTCTGTACACTGGAGGGCACATGTCATTTAGAAATGACGGAGCTGGGTAGGGTGTCTGGCACCTGTAATCCCAGGCAGCTGGGAGATGCATCGGTTATGAATTCCGAGTCAGCCTACGCTACGTAGTAAGAATCTGTCTCACGAACCGAAGCCAAGTGCCAGATTAGTGGTGACATACTGAGTTCCAGGCCAGCCAGGGTCACATGGCCTCAGAAAGCCAAACAAGCTAATTGAAACCTATTTTAACTCCAGAAGAGAGCTAAATGAACTTTCAGGGGCTGCAGAGATGGCTCAGTGGTTAAAAGCACTGGCCGCACTTCCTAAAGGCCTGCATTCAATTTCCAGAACCCATGTGGTGGCTCACAACCAAAAACTGGGCAGTAGAGGCGCACGCCTTTAATCCTAGTACTTGAGAGGCAGAGGCAGGTGGATCTCTGTGAGTCTGAGGCCAGCATGATCTACAAAGTGAGTTCCAGGATAGCCAGGGCTACACAGAGAAACCCTGTCTCAACAAACAAACAAACAAACACCAACAAAAAGAGCTTAGTGAGCTTCCGGGCTTGGGTTTGAGGGGTTGGTATTTTCTAGGAAAATTGCCTGGAATTACTGGATTGAAGTAAATAGACAATCTCTAATTCCAGGTTTATAGACTGGAGCCGGATAGGCCTTTTGCTCAGCCCTGGGCATGGGGCGCAGGCTGGTTTCAGCAGTGTCGTCTGGAATGTTCTCAAGCTCCCTGAGTGTGTCAGGTCAGATCCTCACTGCCATTCAAAGTGTGGTCTTACAGCTTTGCCTCATGTGCAGACTTCTAAGGGGCTGTAGACATTAGTACATATATGTTGTCAGGAAATAGACTTTTCCAGAGCTGCAAACAGCCACCAGGCTTTGTGCCTGGGCTTCTCTGTGGCTCTGTGACCTCCTCTCTGCCTCCCTGTCCCAAAGGCTCTTGGCATAGATAATGAAGTGAGCCAGCTGTCTTGAAAGACGACAAAAAACAAAGGAATAAATGAGCAGGTGGTCTTCAAGGGGAATCTGATTCCATTCTGCGCACAACGTTCTCTTACAGTGCTTTTATTATTGTTGTTGTTTTTTTAAATTTAAGGGTGGTTCTTGAATCACGTTTCAGTCAAAACAACTTTGGAAATGTAAACCGGGTATGTTAGCACTCACTTGTATTCCCAGCACCTGGGAGGCAGAGGCAGGGGGATCATTTCAGCCTAAGAATGTGAAGTCATTGAACCCATCTCAAATGAGATTAACAACAACAACAATAAACAACCGTAGGGCTGGAGAGATGGCTCGTTGGTTAAGAGTGCATACTGTTCTTCCAGAGGACCTGGGTTCAATTCCCACCACCCATGTCATGTGACTCACAATCGCTTGTAACTCTAGCTACAGGGATATTTAATGCCTCTGGTCTCTCTCTGTTGGCACTGTATCCATGCATATAGTCACACAGAGATTCACACAAATACACATAAGTCAAAATAAAATAAATCTATAATAATAATAATTGGGTGCTAGGATGTGGTGGTTTAAATAAGAATGGCCCCCAGAAACTCATGTGTTTAAATACTTGGTCCCCAGTTGGTGGAACTGTTTGGGAAGGATTAGTTACTTTTCTACTGCTATGACAAAACACCACGACAAAGACAACTCATAAAAGAGTTTGGGGCTGAGAGATGGCTCAGAGTGGTCCTGAGTTCAATTCCCAGCAACGACATGGTGGCTCACAACCATCTATAATGAGATCTGGTGCCCTCTTTTGGCCTGCAGGGATACATGCAGGCAGATGCTGTATACATAATTAATAAATAAATTTTTAAAAAGAAAGAGCTTATTTGAAGCTTACGGTTTCAGAAGGTTAGGTCCATGACCATCATGGTGGAGACCATGGCCGCAGGCAGGCATGGCACCGGTACAATAGCTGAGAGCTTACATCTTGCTTTTGGTTTTTGTTTTTCTAGATAGGGTTTCTCTGTATAACAGCTCTGGCTGTCCTGGAACTAGCTCTGTAAACCAGGCTGGCCTTGAACTCACAGAGACCCTCCCGAGTGTTGGGATTAAAGGCATGCATCACCACCACCCAGCCAGCACTTTTGAGACACAACCTCAAGGCAGAGAGAGTTAACTAGGAATGACATAGCCGTTTGACATCTCAAAACCCACCTCCCAGTGACTCACCTCCTCTAACAAAGCCACGCCTCCTAATCCTTCCCAAACAGTTCCACCAACTGGGGACCAAGTATTTAAACACAGGAGTTTCTGGGGGCCATTCTCATTCAAACCACCACATCCTAGCACCCAAGAGGCAGAGGTAGGAGGTTCAACATGAGTTCGAGATCAACCTGGTCTACACAGTCAGTTCCAGGCCAGCCATGTCTAAACAGAAACTCTGCCAGTAAATACATTAAAAGAATAAATAGGGCTGGGCGTGGTGGCACAGGTCTTTAATTCCAGCACTTGGGAGGCAGAGGCACGTGGGTCTCTGTGAGTTTGAGGCCAACTTGGTATACAGAGCGAGTTCTAGGACAGCAAGAGCTGTTTCGCAGAGAAACCTTGTCTGGAAAACCAATAAATAAATAAATAAATAAATAAATAAATAAATAGACATTAGAAAGCCCATGAAACCCAACTGAGGATCTGAGGAAAGGGGAAGATGGTACAAGGTGGAAAACAAGCAATGGTTGATGCTGGTAAATAGTTATTCTCCGATAAAGGTAGGTGAAATTCAGCATCAATGGCTGTTAGAAACAACCACGAACTAACACAGTTTTCAAGTTTAGCAATTTTTTTTTGCTTTAGATCTGGATATTTTCACTGCTTTCTCTGTGTAGCCCAGGTTGTCCTGAGTTTTGCTATGTAGACCAGGCTGATTCAAACTTGCTGAGATCCACCTGCCTCTGCCTTCTGATAAAGGCTCTCTAATTTTATGTACTTATTTGTTTATTTTTGAGGCAGGGTTTCTCTGGGTAGCTTTGGAGCCTGTCCTGGAACACACTTCTTTCCCTTGAGCTGGCTCCACTTCCTGTCAGCGGCTCTCCTCGGCAGGTGTCCCACAACGGGCATCTCTAACATCTTAGGTTCTCCCAGGTGATCCAGGCTTCACCTTCACAGTTTCATGAAATGGCCTCTCTGCTAGGCCTTCATTCAAGGATACCACTGAGGTGCCTGGCCTCAGCAGCTTTATTCCATAACTCCTTTCTTTGTCTTTAACTCTAAAGCCAGAACCACATGGCTGAGGCTGCCAAGTTCTACTGCTTGCTGGGGCTGGAACACAGCTCCCTTGTTTAAGTACATCTTCACAGCTTTCTGTTGCTCTTCACTGTCTAGCTTGGCTGTCTTTTGTTATTTAGACCAGACAGTCCTCAAACTCAGAGATCTGCAGCCTCTGCCTTCCTAGCACTGGGATTAAAGGTGTGCCAACACACCTGGCTCTAAATTCTTCTATATTCCATTCCACAAGTTAGCAGTTTACCTGAGTGGGATCTGGCCTTTAGGCCACCGTTCCCTGTATTTCATTTCATCTGTTTATCTCCTTGAACCATTCTACTTTTTCTCCTTAAAATTTACATCTTGTAATTTACCCTGCTCAGCTGGCTCTACTTAGTTAGAGTTACCACTAAAACCACACGTCAGAGTTTATACTGGGTTGTTTTGAGATTTCTTCTGCCATGGGAATTAATCTAAAACTCTTCACTTTAGCCATAGGCAGACTTTTTGTACAGGGCAAAAGGCAGTCATTATCTTCACCAAAATATCACAGAAACGATTTCTAGGCAACACACTAAAATTCTCCTCTGAAACCTCTTGAGCCAGCTCCTGACAATTCAAATCATTCTCAGCGCCATTGTCTTCCATGCTCCTACTAGTATGGCCCATTAAGCAGTTCTTAAAGCATTCCACTGCTTTCCCAAAAATACCAAAATCCAAATTCCACACACATGGTCAGGTCTATCACAGCTGTACCCCACTTCGGGTACCAATTTCTGTCTTAGGGTTTTCATTGCTGTGAAGAGACACCATGACCTTGGCAACTCTTACAAAGGAAACATTTAATTGGGGTGGCTTGCTTACAGTTTCAGAGGTTGAATCCATTATCATCATGGCAGGGAGCATGATGGCATGCAGACAGATGTGGTGCTGGAGCTGAGAGTCCTTACATCTGGACTCGGAGGCAACAGGAAGTCGACTGAGGGAAGCTTGAGCAAAGCTACCCTGTTGTAGCATGTACTTCATTTTTAAAAAGTAAGCTATTCACTAAGAGAGGCTTACATAGATCTAATCTACATGGGAAGTAGAAAGTAGAAAAAGACAAGATCTCCTAGTAAATTGGGAGCATGGGGACCAAGGGGGAGGGTTGAAGGGGGAAGGGGAGAGGCAGGGAGGGGAGCAGAGAAAAATACAGACCTCAAAAAATTCAATAAAAAAAAAATTTGTAAGTGTCCTGTAAATTCTTTTTGTTTATTGAAGTTTCTACATGAGATGAGGTGGCACCATGTGGCAGCTTACCCAAATCCACCCTTCTTGCCGTTACCCTTTTGTATTTACAGAGCTTCTATTCGACTCTGGTATTCACTGGAACCTGTAAATACAGTGGCAGGTCTTCTCTAAGTCCCAGAAGAAAGACTTGATTAAAACTAGTTGTGGTAAAGCCGGGTGATGGTGGCGCACACCTTTAATCCCAGCACTTGGAAGGCAGAGGCAGGGGGATCTTTGCAAGTTTGAGTTCCAGGACAGCCAGGGCTACACAGAGAAACCCTGTCTCAAAACACCAGACAACCAAACAAACCCCAAGAAACAAAAACCTCAAAAAACCTAGTCATGGTAGTTGTTTTTGTGTGTTTGTTTGCTTTGTTTTGTCAACGGTTGGGTTGGCATTTTAGATGTGAGACAGGAGACCGCTGAAGAAAGCTTGCTTGCTTGCCTTGCTGTATCTGAGATTCTCCTGTAGGTCTGTCTGTACAGCACTCTCATGTCTGGAGCCCTTGCATGTCAGAAGAAGGTGTGGGATTCTCTGGAACTGGGGTTATAGATGGTTATGGGGTACTATGTGGGTGCTGGCAATCAAACCCGGGTCCTCTGCAAGAACAAATGATCTAACCGCACGGGGCCAGTTCATTGCTTTCCAGAAGCCTACTTTCGGCTTGGGAAGGTAGAGCACAGCTAAATACTTGCTGTTGTGTCCTAAACCGAGTTGGGCTGACCATAAATACAGTAGGGGTTAGATTGATTTTTCTTTTGCCATGTAACGAATTACTACAGATTCAGCAGCTTAAAACACATGGGCCTCTACTCAGCTCTCACTCGGCTACAGTCAAGGTTGCTTTGTGGAGCTTGGGTCCTCTTCTACGTGTTCGTGTGCTTGTTAGCAGACTTTCATGAGCGTATAAGATGGAGGGACCTATTTATTTGTTTGTTTGTTTGTTTATTATTTATGCTGTCCCCAAGAGCCACTCGGGTTCTGAAGTTCTCTGAGGCTTCTCATGTGTGGCTTTCCCCCTAGGTGGCTCTCAGCCTTCCAAAAGCCAGAAGGGCCAGTCTTGCTAAGAAGGAACATTACATGACTCAGCAGAACCATGGGTGTGACACAACCGTCACCTTTGGTGTATTTTATTGCCCAGAAGCCAGTCACAGGTTCTACTCACCGCTGAGGGAGGGGGTTACACAAGCGCGTGACTCATCAGGAGCCGTCAGGAGTTTAGAAAAGGGAACTGTGAGTTCTAGCTGGAGTCTTCAGGGACACTGGAGGAAGACTCCAGCTAGGGCTTGGACCAGGAGAATTCAGAGCAGTGAAAAGCTAAGGCCCAAGACGGAAAGGCTGTGGAGCAGAACTGCAGAGGGGCTGCCCACCTAAGTATGCTGCCTCCAGGGTTCTGGGAACCGCTGCCTCTGCGGGGCCCAGAAGGTAGGGAGAACTTACTCAGAGGAAAGAGAGGGGCCTGGCTTTGGTCAGAACGTTTGGGTTCAAGGTTCAATTCTTGGGTTAATTAGCAGTGAGTCTGTAGTGTGCTGTTATCTGAGCCTAGTTTCTTGGGATGATTTCTGTTTACACTGTTATTGTGAGGGTAAACTGAGCTCTGAGGTGGGCTATACTCTGCAAACAATGAATGACCCAAGTCCGAGCCGAAGATGGCTTCACTGACTACCCAGGCTCCACTCCGTCTAGGTGCCCCAGGTCTCTGACTGCTGTTCACTGGTCTCTTTCCTCCTTGAGCCTGCTACTTCAAGGGCAGATTTCCTGGGCTCTGCTATCAGCACTCAGCTCACTGGACGCTCTCCCTTCGTCCGTGATTTGTCGCCACCCAGAGCCAAAGGCTCGCAAACCTGTGCTGTGGTCCTGTCCAAACAAAGGTTAGACAGCTCCTCTTGGACCTATCACAGGCCCCTCAGGTCTACCTGGCTGCAAGAAAACTGTCTCCTGCACACCTCCTCCTCCTTCTTGTGCCTCCTCTCCGGGGACTGTGGACCATCGCTTCCTCCCTGTTCCAGGGCACCTGAGATCCTCCCAGGCTCCGAGTCACCCTCCCCTCCCGTGTCCCCTTCCTTGTATCCCCACTGCTATTGCCCTAGTTTGAATCCCATTAATTCTCCTGCATCCCTGCAACTGCTTCTGAATGATCTACCCAGTTCGTTCCTCATAAGTCATGCAGCATGAACGTCCTGAAGGGCAAGTGGGAGAACATTTGGATAATCTGCTCAGGAAGCATTCGAAAACCCCCCTACGTTCCGAGGACTGAAACTCCAGTTCCCAGGCACAAACAATATCCAGTGTCCAGAGCCCCCGAGATCTGACTCTCCGGTCCTCCTGCCCTGTGCGCTCTGCTCCAGTCCTACTGAGCTGCACGTTCTCACCCCACAGAGATGGTCTTGCAGACCTCAGTGTCCCCCACCATCATGCTGTGTGTTGTGAACTCATCTGGTGAATAGCCACATCTCCCCTATGTCCTCACCTCCAGGTGCTTGAAGGCTTCTCCTAGCAGCTTGTGCAGGCTTCTGGCACATCTCTCATTGTGATTTAATTGTTAGTATTGTTTTGTCTTTTGCTATCTTGACTGTTAGACTATGAGTGTTGGAGACATTGTTTCATATAGCCCAGGTTGGCCCTGAACTTAGTATGTAGCTGAGGCTGACCTTGAAAACCTTCATCTACTTCTTCAGTGTTTGGAACACAGGCATGCACCATTGCATGGGCTTGGCAGCTTATTTTCATACACACACACACACACACACACACACACACACACACACACTTTTGTCATTTTGAGACAGGATTTCTATGTGTAGCCCTGGAACTCACTCTGCAGACCAGGCTGGCCTTGATCCATTCACCTCAGTCTCCCGAGTGCTGGGATTAAAGGTGTGCACTGCCACTGCTTGGCCGGAAATACGTTTATACTGCATTTATTTCTGTGTTTGTGTGTCGGTCAGAGGACAACTTGGGAGTTGACTCCTTCGGTTAGATAGAACCCAGGCGTTAGGACTGACCGTGGGCTCCTTTACCCACGGGGCCATCTCCTCTGCCCTTACTCTCTAGTTTATGTGATCTGAGGACCTCCTCTTTCAGTTTAATCTTTTCTAAAATTAATTATGTTTTTTTAAGATTTTTTATTATGTATACAACATTCCCTCCATGTATGTCTGCATGCCAGATCTCATTATAGGTGGCTGTTAGCCACCATGTGGTTGCTGGGAATTGAACTCAGGACCTCTAGAAGAGCAGCCAGTGTTCTTAACCTCTGAGCCATCTCTACAGCCCATTAATTATGCTTTTTTGAAGCAAGATCTCACCCTGGGTCAGTGGTGCTCCTCTTGTTTCACCTTTTTGAGTGCTAGGATTACAGGTGTAAGCCACCACTCCTGGCTCATTCAATTAATGAATTAGCTTTTATAAGACAAGGTCTTTACACCAGGCTGGCCTTAAATTTGCTTTGCAGCCTAGATTCCCTTGAGCCTCAGATTCCCTGCCTCTACTTGCCCAGTGCTGGGATGATAGGAGGTGTGAGAACTGGAACCAGGGCTTCTTGGATGCTAAGCGAGCCCTGTGCCAACTAAATTACATCCCTCACTGGTTTTCTGAGTAGGTGACAAATTCTTTCTACTGAAAATCTGAAAGTTAGAGACGAGCTAATGGGAAGGTGAAATGTGTAAAGTCTCGCTCCTACTTCTGTCCCCAGCCCTGCTGTCTAGTCTCCCTTCCTAACGGCAATCCATGCTATCAACTTCTTGTGAATATTTCTAGATATACAGTTACATGCCTGCTCTTTTATATATGAATGATATTATGTTCTACAGTCTGTGTTTTGCCTCGTCCTCATGTGACTGCACAGTCTCTGCGAGCGCATTTCATGCCATAAAGAGCTTCCTTGTTCCTTTTGGTTAAAGTGATTCAGTTTTCCATTGTGAGTATCGTAATCTAATCAGCGACTGTTACTAGGCTGTTTCCAAACTACACTTACTACAAACAATACTGAAATGACTTTCTTCATAAAAGTGTTATTTCCCAGGTGTGCGAGTGGAAACGGAACAGCCGCATGAGGGGCAGGTGCCGTTTTATGTTTGACTACATACTATTGGTTTTCTTGGAGTCTGTAGATATCTCGTTTATCTCTGCATCCCTCATCACTGTTATAAAGCCTAGAACAGAAAGTATACTCAGTGTGTGTGCGCCCGTGTGTGTATACACGCACATACACACATTGAGAAAGGGTCTTATATAGAAAGGGTCTCTTATAGAGCTGGCTAGCCTTGAACTTGGTGCATAGCTGAGGGTGACGACCTTGAACTTTTGATTTTCCCAAGGCCTCTATGTTCTGAGTGCTGGGAGTGTATCTCATCTTGTTTATGTGTTACTAGGGATTTAAGCAGAGGCTTCCTGCATCCTAGGCAAGTGGTCTACCCACTGGCTGACATCCTTAGTCCCATTTGGTATACATTTTTAAAAAAGATTTATTTATTTATGTATATGAGTGATCTATTTGCATGTATGCCTGCATGACAGAAGAGGGTATCAGAGCTCATTATGAGATGGTTGTGAGCCACCATGTGATTGCTGGGAATTGAGCTCAGGACCTCTGGAAGAGCAGTCAGTGCTCTTAACCACTAAGCCCCCATTCAGTATACACACACACACACACACACACACACGCACACGCACACGCACACGCTCATGCACACATGCACAATACAAACACATACACATACATATATACATGCTCTGGAACTTGCTCTATAGACCAGGTTGGCCTCAAACTCACAGAGATCCTCTTGCCTCTGCCTCCTGAGTACTGGGGTTAAAGGTGTGCACCACCACCACCCGGCATATATTTTTAATAAATAAACAAAGACTAAAATATTACTAGTTTTTTTTAAAAGATGGTCTCACCATGTAGCCCCCTGGCAGTCTTGGAACTCTCTATGTATACCAGGCTGGCCTCAACTCAGAGATCAGCTAGCCTCTACCTCCTGAATGCTGGGCTTAAAGGCATGGGCTTGGCAGAAACAACTAGTTCTTCTAGCAACACGTTCTTTCCATGCAGTGTTCAATTCAAATCGAATGATTCATGTTCAAACCAAATTCCAACAAGATATTGGAGCAAAACTCATTGTCCCTTTTTTATTTCAGTATTTGAAAACTAATCAAGAATCTTCATTAGCTTTGTTTATTGTAAAATAAGATCACCTTTATTCCTTTGCTTATAATTCAAAACTTTTTTTTAACTTTTGTGTGCAGGCTCTAACTGTAATGACTTTGTGTCTCCAGTATTTTTCAAAATCTCTCAATCCCTTCATTACTTCCCCTACCTAACCTGTGATCCTAAGAACTCGGCATAGCCCGAAAACGCTCTCAGGAGGGTGTTTGCTGCTTTCAGAAATCATCCGCCTCTTTGGGGGTCATCGTTTGAGTTGTGTAACCTCTCCCAGCCCCTTTATTCCTCCACACAGGGACCGTGATAGTGCTTTGGTGGTTAACGAGCTGGAGATGTAAGTGTCTGGCACATGGTAATGTTGAGAAGGAGAGTTCTCCCACTCATCGGCTGCTGTATGCCGAGAGTGCACACTCCTGGCTGCTTACTCCAGCAGGGTCATTTCTCCGAGTTGTGGGTTGTGCTAGCATGTGGCTTTGAAAGATGAGGAAATGTATCCCCTTAGGACAAAGAACACAAAGAACAAGTAAGTTCCCTTCCTTCCTTTCTACCTTCCTTCCTTCCCTCCTTCCTTTTTTTCTTCTTATTTTGTTTGTTTGTTGAGACAGGGTTTCCACGTGTAGCCCTGGCTGGCCTGGAACTCTCTCTGTGGAGCAGACTGGCCTTGAACTCAGAAATCCGCTTGCCACTGCCTTCTGTGTGCTGGGACAGGCCACTAGTTGATGTTTGTAAGTTCGTGATTCACTGCAGCCTTAAATTGTTCATTCATTTGTATATTCATCTTGGGCGATGACCCAGCAATCGAGAATTCGGTTCCTTATTTCATGTATTGGGAAACGGAACCTTAGCATGACAAAAGTCAGGGATTATGTAACACAATCTAAAGCTCAGTTATTTTTGCACTTTTTTCATGTATTGCAACTTTACGTAAGCTAAACACAGACATACAAAAAGCATATGTGGAAGAAAACAACAGTCTCCATGATTTAGAACTGGATATTAGAGTAGTCAATAATTTCAATTTAGCAATAGTTTTGAAGTTGCCTTTATCTCATTTATTTCTCCCAATAGCACCAGAGAATTCTTTGAAAACACAGCAATTGAAATTTTTGGCTACCTACCAAAATATAAACGGATGATGTATAGAGTGCCTGGTCCCAGCGAGAAGAGTAAGAACAGAAATAATGAAAATAGCAATCTGAGAAATTACTACTCCAGTCTGGTGTTTGATTTTACCCGACTGATAAGGTCACAAGTTAATCTGCTACTGTTTAGTAAATGTTGTATAACATCTGAGAGTCTACAAAACAAAGACAAAGGGAACAAAGTTAGCTTCAGCATGTTAGTTCTGACCCACCAAGGAATCATGTAACAGCTCTGATGAGTGCTATTTCCTTAAAGGATCAGGGACTAAGACACTCTACTTGGAAATGTTGCCATTCTACAGAAAGGAATAAAGTAAGCCAGGCGGTGGTTGCACATGCTTTTAATTCCAACACTTGGGAGGTAAAGGCGGGAGGATCTCCAAATTCGAAGCCAGCCTGGTCTACACAGTCAGGGCTACACATAGAAGCCCTGTCTCTAAAAACAAACAAACAAAAAACAAAACAAAACAAAGCAAAAGATGTTCACCATCCAACCAAGAAAACCCCTAATAGAATCCAAAGCCCAATAAACCACAACTCCCAGAAGGCTTTGTTCCCGGATGCGTCATGCACCAACTCCCCCCCCTCCCCGAACTACATCTCCCAGGAAGCCCCACAGCACCCAACCGTCCACTTCCCCCGCCCCTGCTCCTCTTTCCCCCGCAGCGCGGTGGCCGGCTAGCTCCAGCGGTCGGCGGAGCGGGCGCGCGCTGGGGTCGCGCGGCTGCCGAAGGGGGCGGGCGCGCGCAGGAGTAGAGGCGTAGGGGGGCGGGGGACGGCTCGCTTGCTCGCTTGCTCGCTCGCAAGATGGCGGACGAGGACGGGGAAGGGATTTACCCCTCAGCCCCTCACCGGAATGGAGGCGGCGGCGGAGGGTCTGGGCTCCACTGCGCCGGGAACGGCGGCGGGGGAGGCTGCGGCCCGCGGGTCGTGCGCATCGTCAAGTCCGAGTCCGGCTACGGCTTCAACGTGCGGGGCCAAGTGAGCGAGGGCGGGCAACTGCGGAGCATCAACGGGGAGCTGTACGCGCCGCTGCAGCATGTGAGCGCCGTGCTGCCCGGGGGGGCGGCCGACCGGGCCGGGGTGCGCAAGGGGGACCGCATCCTGGAGGTGTGAGTATCGCGGTCGCCACGCCCCGTCCCCTTACCCTTTGCCTGTCCTGACCCCCCACCCTGTCACTCAGGCCGCACCTCCCCCAGCTCGTGAGCCTGCCGCGACCCTCGCCCCCGGCGGGCCTTCGCGGCTCGGCTTGGAGGCTTCTTCCTGGCGTCTCCAGTTTGTGCCCTTGCCCCACCATCCCAATGCTCTCCCCGCTGTCCCCATGCCTTTGGCTGCTCTCAAACCCTTTGCCTTCTCCTGTGGCATGCTGGTTTCTGCTCTGTACTGACCCAGCCAGTACTGTATCCTCCCCAAGTTCTCATCTTTAGCATCATAGTTTCCTGGTCTCTGCCACTCCCCTCAGACCCTGTGGACTGTCCCTTCTGCCCTCTAGACCCGGTAGGATCTGTGGTCAGCTGCTTTTCCTCTGGAGGCATCATCTCTTCCCCTACCTTAAGCCCCCCCCCCTTTATTTTCTTAGTTACTCCCCCGTTATGGTAAAGCAAACCGACATTTTTGTATCCACCGCTTGGCCTTTTCTTTCCTCTTTGTAGTCATACCATCTCGAGTATACCGTATCATCGCATGCGTTTTTTGGGGGAGGGGTTGACACTAGTTTTTCTTCCGATCCTGATATTGCAACCTAATTTCCAATCTGATTTTTCCATGGCCACATTTCTCTGAGTGCGCCCCTTTTCTGGCTTCCTGTCTTCCCACGTGCACACTCCTTACACTTCGGTAGTGCTTTCCTAGCTCCTACTCCCCCCTCCCCCCCAACTGCCTTAGGTCTTTGCCTTCTCCATTTTCCTCCCGCTCTGTGCTGTTGCAATCCTACACTTTATCTTACTTGTTCCTCCAGATAGCTTTCCCTTCTCTTTGTAAGGCCCCTTCTGCTCTCACAACTACCTTCTGCTGCAGTGGCTTCCTTCACCATACTCCTTTAGCTGGCTCGCCGTCACCACAGCTCTTAAAGTCTTAAAGCTCCTTGTCTTGGCAGTTTCAACCCAGACCTCCACTGCCCTAAGCTGTGTTGTGCTTGTGAGTTTGTACTTTGTACTAAAATTGTATAGTGGTTGTTGGCCGGCTTGTAGGTGCTGTATGCATTCAT
The DNA here is from genome assembly GCF_903992535.2 of Arvicola amphibius. Taxonomy (NCBI): domain Eukaryota; kingdom Metazoa; phylum Chordata; class Mammalia; order Rodentia; family Cricetidae; genus Arvicola; species Arvicola amphibius. Next base: position 5,701,739 of record NC_052060.1, on the reverse strand, counting down.
TGTCTCCATCCTCCTTCAACCTAGAATTTCTCTACTGCATCTATATCGTATCCCCCGCCCCTCAATACACACATGACACCTGGGCTCAACCCTTCCATGATGGAATTTTCCCACGTAAATCTTTTTAAACATTTCATTTTAATTACAAGTTTCACAGCAAAGCCTATTCGCCTAAGGTCTGTACTGCCTGTATCTTCCAGAGGAGTCGGTTCCCTTCTTTCCACTTTTGTGCCCATTACTCTTGCTCTGTGGAATCATTCCTTCTGCTTCCTCATCTTTCCACCCCAAGAAGGAGTAGCTCACTGACGCGTGCTTGTGGAACTTTGTACATTTCCTCTGACCTTTCTGGAAATAGATGCTTGCTTTTTTTATTACTGTATTACAGGCTATTTTCTAATATTCTCTGGCAGTGTATTCTTAGTCTTTGTGGGAGCCTTAAGGTACTGACTGCAGTAATGACTTTTGATGCTTTGTACCTGAGTACCCAGGTATTTATTTTCTAGACAACCCCAAATCTGCGACTGATGATTTTTTTTTGTTAGAAACTTTTAGAGTTATTTTGCTTTCCCTTTGGAAATTAACTCAGATTCAGCCTTTTATTTTTAGATTTGCAATATATAAAAGTTATAAGTGTGTTAAAGTTCTAGGTCATTTGCTTTATAGGATCCAAAACAATGAAACTGCAGCTAATGTCATCTACCATGAGTGCGTAAGCCAAGAGATACAGTTGGTGGCTTTTTGCCTTTATTGCAGTCTTCAGCAGAGAGCCCTGCTGTAAAGGAGTCATTGCAGCAAAGATATGAGTGACCCTGTGGACCCCTGGGAGAGGGCTTTGCCTTGGACCGCAATACAGGCCAGGAACCTAGAAGTAGAAGCTAATGTTTTGGTACTGTCCTTGGGTGAGAGTAGTTTTTGTCATTTTAGGTGGCAGGGGAAAGAAACACTGCCTGGAGAAATTCTCTCTGGAAGGCCGATGGTGATAGAAAATCTTCATGGTCTTGCTTTGTCCCCTTCCAGCTGCTGGTGTTCTGATCTCCAGAGCCTTTGAAACTTCTATGGTGCTGTTGTAGAAGTAGTAGTAGTGACAATTCTAAGCTGGTCGATAACATCTGAGACCTTAGTATGTCTCTCCCTCCCTCCCCTTTGGTTTTCAAGTCAGAGGAGAGAAATCAGCTACTAACTTAGCTTTAGAGACTTATTTGAGGCAGGGTCTCGTGTAGCCCAGGCAGACCTCACATTCACTAAGTAGCTTAGAAAGACCTTGAGCTTTTGGTTGTCCTGCCTCTACCTCCTGAGTGCTGAGATTGATGACAGGTGTGTGCCATTTTGTTGGCTTCATGTGGTGCTGGGATGGAACCCAGGGATGCAGGGCTTCCAGCTTGGTAGGCAAGCACTCTACCAACTCAACTATATTCCCAGCTTGAGCTCTTTAATTTGTCTTCTTACTCAAGTTCTTAACCTCTCCGTTGTCTTGGGAAAGCTTTTGATGTTGATGTTGATGAATACCAAGCAGTGGAGTCTGAGTTAGGCATAGGTGGATTATTACTGTGTACCTTTAGGATTATACACCAAGTCACAAGCGGGTGTCTGGACCTTGATAACTGAGCTTGGAGAGTTCTCCCTATTTTTAAACTCTTCCTGATGCACAGCTCTTACTCCAGCCTTCGTGTTGCAGTTTGACAGGTGGTAGAGGTGTGAGAGACCAGTGCCTGAGATTGAAGTGGACACAGACCTGAACGTTAGTAAGAGGACCCGTTTCTTTGTGCTGCTCCTAGTCTGCTTACCAAGGCTCGAGTCCTGGGGTAATTGTCAGCTGGGGCCAGTATTGGCTCACTTTCTGCTTTTTCCTTTTGAGGCTGACTAGATTGTGACTGGCTTAAGAGAGAATCACGTTCCAGGACTTGGTACTGCAGTGTGAAGAAGCCCGCTGGGCTCTAGATTTTATTATAGATGGGAGGTTTTCTTGACTAACAATGTTAGTCTCCACCTTATAGTTTTCCCAGTCTAATGTGTACTAAATGTCTTCCCTTTGATGTGCACATATCTTGAGGCCATTGTGTGAAAGATGTTTTCAATAAGCAGAACCAAAATCTTTGCACTAATCACATAGTATGTGAAGTAACTGGCTTCAGGTTAATTTCTGTAAGGTTAGACTAGGTGTAAAGACACTTGATTGATTTCTTGACAGTTTCCTTTTGGAGAGTTGCAGTGTGTAGTGGATTTGGAGCTGCCTATTATGTACTCAGGCTGCATTTGAGATTATGTTTGTATGTTTTTGGCCAGGTACTGGGATCTTTGTGTATGTGCACATATAAATGCACAAGGCACACTTTGAGGGGTTCTAAATATTGGGGCAAATTTTCATGTCTCTACTTCTATCTCCTCATGGGATGGCTGGGGTTACAGACATTTTCACAGTGCATCCAAACTTGAGGTGGGTTCCAGGAACCGAACTCAGGTGGTCAGACTTGCACAGCATGCACATTGCTAAAGCTGATCTGGGGAGTGTGCATTTCAAGCACGGACCCTTAGGGTTGGCTTGTAGGCATTCCAAGTCATGATGCATGTGAGAATAGTCAGAGAGTATGTGCCTTCCTTCTTAATAGCTACCTGGTAATGTACCATCAGCCATTCCTTGTTAAGGTAAAGCATAAGATGAATTATGTTGTATGTGACAATTTGTTTATTGAAGGATTTTTTTTCCTGTTTCATGTGAATGTTTGAAAATCATTGAACAAAGTGTTTGATGCAATAAGTATTTTTACAGTTGAGTGAGTCATGAAACATTGACTGTTAAGTATCTTAAGAGCCTTTTAAAAAATTGACTGATTTTTCTTTGGCTCAGATATTCCAGGTAGACTTAGATAATAATGTTTGAAATGATTGTCGAGCAAAGGGAATGATGGTGGCAAAGTTCTCACACTTTGGTATGCACAAGAACCACCAGGGACAGTCGGAAGCACAGGTCTGCAGGGACACTGGTGTCTGCGTCAGGCTAGACATTTTGTCCCTCCTTTGCCTGGTGTAGGGAATGGAGCGCACATGCTAAGCCACATTCTCAGAACAACATGATGGTTATGGACTGTTCTAGACTGTTCTCAGCTCATTGTGCTTTATCATTATGGTTATACTGGTAGTCAGTAGCTAGGACTTGGCTAACAAATAGTGACTTATTAAGCGTGGAACTCCAGAGTAAAGGGAAGCCAGTTCCTCAGCAAGTAGTCTGTACAGTTGTGCTTCCTTCCGTGGAGCTTGCTGTCGTCCTGCGGCAAAGGTGTACAGTTAAGAGACAGAACAAAGGATGCCGATCGCTGTGTCAGTTTGCAGTGTCTGCTATGTTACAGTTTGCAGTGCGGTGCCTGTGCATTGGAACTTCAGGGCTGCCTCCTGTAGGGAGCTTCAAAGCTTCTCAGGGCAGAGACTGTGTTGACTGTTATGTGTATTGAATCCCTAGCCAAAAGTGCAGTGGTACCTTGGCTTTCTTCTGAGTATTTGCTGAATGGATAGGAGTAAATTAGCCCTGTTTTGTGAGGAGAAAGGGTACTGCTTTGAGTGACAGCCAGAATTAAATCCAGCTCTTAAGTTTCCTTCCCATTTTTAAAATATGTTTTAGTTATTGACTGTTAATAGTCAAGTTCCTAATTTTTATTCTTTAGAAGTTACACAGATCTATATAGTGTATCTTGATCACATCTATCTCAACTTCTCCCAAATCTACTTAGGAATCTCTCATGACATCTCCTTCCCAACTTCATGTCCTTCTATAATTAATTAATTATATAATTTAATCGAAAAACCAAAAATTATTTTTTATATGCATTGGTGTTTCACCTGCATGTATGTCTGTGTGAGGGTGTTGGTTCCCCTGGAACTGGAGTTACAAACAGTTTTGAGCTGCCATTTGGATGCTAGGAATTGAGCCTGGGTCCTTTGGAAGAAGAGTCAGAATTCTTAACCACTGAGCCATCTCTCCAACCCTCTAATTTTTAAAAAATTTTTTAAATTTTTTATTTTTTTGGAGACAGGGTTTCTCTGTGTAGCTTTGGAGCCTGTCCTGGAGCTTACTCTGTAGACCAGGCTGGCCTCGTACTCACAGAGATCTGCCTGCTTGTGCCTCCCAAGTACTGGGGTTAAAGGTGTGCACCACTACCGCCTGCCCCCTTCTAATTATTTTTAACCCACTCAGTCCAATTAGTGCTGTGCATATGGACATGGATGTAGGTCATCTATTGGGGCACCAGGGACTCTCCCAGTGGTAGTATTCTTGGCTGTATTCTTAAAGTAAGTTCCTCCCCCAGTCGTCAGCTGCCTGTAGCTCCACAGCTGGGGGTGGGGACTTTGGATAGTACACTATTCTTGATGGCAACTAGCCATCAAGTTACTTTCCTGTAAAAATGGATAGCAGTTGAACTTTGTTTCTGTTTGTGAAATGTGACTTATGTTTTTATTTATCCTTTATTTCATGTTGTTAATTTGGATGAGAGGCGGGAGTCTAAAGCAAGCTTTCTTTGCCCTTGCTGTTGCTGCTTTTCTCTGTTCCTAGCAAAGGAAACATGACAGCCATCCTTGTTACTTCAAAAATAAGTTTTGTCTCCTGAGTGAGGTTGCAAACAAGCAATAGTAATTGAAAATGCTCTTACCTTTCCTTGGAAATCACTTGTGTCGATTGCTGTGACCAAGACAAGGACTTTCAGGCGGTGGTGGCGCTCACCTTTAATCCCAGAACTCAGGAGGCAGAGGTGGGCAGGCCTCTGTGAGTTCGAGGCCAGCCTCGTCTAATAGTGAGTTTGAGGCCAACCAGGGCTACATAGAGAAACCCCATCTAAACCCCTCCACCCTTCTACCCCACCCTTGAAAAGAGAGACTTTGATTAGTAGCATAAGGACTAATTTTTAATTTGTGGTGGACTTTTCAGCCACCACTATTAACCACCACTAATAGTTAATTTTAGTTTGTTTTAGGTGAGGGCTTTATTACCATGCTGCCTTGGATAAGTATTTTAGAAGCTGAGCCTCAGCGGGAATAATTCTTATGAAATGGTAGATAAAAAAGTTAACTGACAAGCAAACATTTTAATTTATGATCACAGCAAAGTGCTTTAAGAACATAATCTCTGGTAAGATTATTCACTGGTCCTCCCGGCGGTGGACCTTTCGTCCACGCCTTTATCCCAGCTCTTGGGAGGCAGAGGTAGGTGATCTATGTGAGTTCAAGGCCAGTCTGGTCTACAAAGTGAGTTCCAGGACAGCCAGGGCTGTTACAAGAGAAACCCTGTCCCGAAAACCAAACTAATAAATAAATAAATAGATAAATAGATAAATAAATAAATAAATATTCATTGGATGATGGCATTACTAACAAAAGGTATATTAGTAGTGTGCATATGTGTGACTACACTCACACATGTATGGGTATTCATGTGTGCTGCAACATATGTTATGATGGTTAGAAGATAACTTTGGAGTCTGCTTCCTTTCCTTTCACCTTTATGTGGGTACAGGGAAGAGAACTCCGGACAAGCCTTCCAGGCAAGAGCATTTCCCAGTGAGCCATCATGTTGCCAGCCCGCTGTTTGGGTTTTGTTTGAACTGACTAGTTCATCCTGAGGATGCTAGGCCGTGTGCCTGCTAGGCAGGTGGTCCACCACTGTAAGTGTATTTTTTTCTCATGTTGGCCCACTTCATGTCAGCTGGTTCCACTGTTAGGCACAAACTGTGTGTCAAGTATCACTAGGCTTGTGAGTCAGAAGTCTGGCTCTCTGCCCTTGAGAAGCTTGCTTTGCAGTGGGGGAGGTACTAGAAATAGTTTACTCTGTGAAAAGCAAAATAAAGTAATGGAGGTGAATGAGGAACGGAATGGGAATTCAGAGGAAAGAATGGCTTCTCTGAAGATTGATAAGAGGTTAGGTGGTTCACAGAAGGCTTTTATTAAAAGTTTTATTAAATTTTATTAAAATTTTAACACAGTTAAAATTGTGTGTTGTGAGCATGCGGCAGACACAGTGCTGTGTGTAGGTCAGAGGACAGCCTCATCAGGAGTAAATCCTCTCCTCCCACCATGGCTTCCTGGGATTGAACTTCTGAGGCAAGTGCTCTTTCCCATTAAGTCTTCCTCCCATTGGCTCCTACAAAAGGCTTTTAAAGGGAAACTGAGGGACAAGTGTAATCTCAGTAGTAGAGAAAGAGGAAGGGTTTCATAGGCTTAGAGTCTATGGGAGGAAGATGCAAGAAGTTCTTAAGATTGTAAAGGTCCTCAAGCTGCTGTGTGCAGGCTGGTGCCATGGAAACTGGAAAGGAAGGTTAAAATGAAATACAAAAGGCCTTGAAAGCAATGCCAACAAGTTGCTTCCCTCTCTCCCCCACCAGACAGAGTTTCTCTATGTAGCCCTGGCAGGCCTGGAACTCACTCTGTAGACTCAGGGATCTGCCTGCCTCTGCTGGGATTAAAGGCCTGAGCAACCACGCCTGACTAATAAGTTTGGATTTTGTTCTTATGTACTGAGAATACAGTTGTGTATATATTTGTACCCATAGTTTCCTGCAAATTTTGCTTTTATTTGGTTGAATACATTTCCGTGACTGGAGAGGAAAAATTGCTACTAGAGTTAAAAGAATTTCACACCATTTTTCCCTCTGGGACTGTCTTGGACTGTATAAGGATGGGAGCTGAGAACTAGGAAGCTCTGGTACCCAGTGCTAAGAGCAGCCGATGAGACGCTGCCTTTCATTTGATTCCACACTTCCCTGCCTAGTCCGCCCAGCTTCTGAAATGTCTGTTTCCTGTCACCTTATGTTGTAAGTGACTGTGCCTATATTTATCACTGCATTAACAGCGCCTTCATCCTCATGTGCTGTGGGGCCCTGCCTCTCATGCCTTGTTGTAGCTATGCTTTTCTCTGTCTTTTACTGCAAGATGCTACCTGGATTTAAATCCTTTCCATTGACGGTGCTGGGGAGATGGCTCAGGGGTTAAGAGCAGTCACTTTTTTCCTACAGGGCCAGAGTTCAGTTCCCAGCACCCAGATTGCAACTACAGCCATCCCCTTCAGCTCCAGGGGTCTGATACCTACATCTGGTTTCTGGGCACCTTTGTTGACCCTCATTTACGTGAGCACACAGAGACCTACATAAAAATAAATCTTAAATCTTTTGTTTTGCCGTAGCCTGTTGGGAGTTGAGGTGACTAAAGATGAGAAGTTGATATGATATTAAAATATATACCTAAAGTCTGTCTTCAGGTGAATTTCTGCCGGTCAGGAATGTGTTTTGTGAGATGCTCTTAGTTAACCGTCAGGCACTCTGCGAGTCATTTCTTACTACTGCCTCTGCCGGCCCAGGAAGGTTCCCCAAGGAGCTGTTCCCAGCACTGGGTATTTGAGTTGCTAAATGAGACCTTGTGTTTGAGTGTCCTTATGTTCCTTCTCCAGTGGACTTCTGTTATTGTGAAAATGCTGCTTTTTTTTTTTTTTTTTTTTTTTTTTTGTGACAGTAGCCCAGGCTGGCCTCTAACTCACTACTTAGTAGAAGCTGGTCTAGAACTCTCGATCTTTTCACTTGCATATTACCACATGCAACTTTGTTTTATTAGGTTGCTCAGACTTGCTGTGTAGCCAGGTAGCCTGCCCTCTATGTTCTTCCATCTCTACCTGTTGAGCCATTAAACCCAATGGAGAAACAAATATGGTGATTTTTGTTTGTTTGTTTTTTGGTTTTTTGAGATAGGGTTTCTTTGTATAGTCCCGTCTCTCTTTAAACTTGTTCTGTAGACTAGGCTGGTCTTTAACTCAGAGATCGGCCTGCCTCTGCCTCCCAAGTGCTGGGATTAAAGGCATAGGCTACCACCACTCAGCAAAAAACATCTTTTAAAAAAATGTTTTGTTTTTACTTAAGCTATCAAAAACTTGTTTTGGTGTGTGTGTGTGTGTGTGTGTGTGTGTGTGTTGGAGTCAAACCTAGGGTCTATGTATGCCAAAACACTCATCTTTTTTTTTTTTAAGTCAAGATTGTTTTTCTTAATAATTTATTTTATTTTATGTATATTGGTGTATTTCCTGCATGTATGTCTGGGTGAGGGTGTTGGATCCCCTGGAACAAGTTTACAGCCAGTTATCAGCTGCCATGTAGGTGCTGGGAATTGAACCAGATCCTTTGGAAGAGAAGTCAGTGCTCTTAACCCACTGAGCCATCTTTCTAGCCCCTCATTCTTTTTTAAAAACTTTCTTTTTATTTACTCTTGGTGTCAGGGCCAACTCTTTCACCTGCCCCAGGTGTTGATGGAGGGGACACCCCCCACACCCCCATGCTCATGCCTCCACATGACAGATGAGTAATGGGAAACAGCTCTTTCATGCTCACATCAGGGCTGGCTCTCTCACCTCTGCCAGCAGGGTCGGCTCTACTGTGTTTGCTGCCTAGGCGAGTGTTGTAGCTGGTAAGGGGGTCAGGCGGGAGAGTAGGGGGTGTATCTTTCCTGGCCCTCACCACCACATGGCAGAGAAGGGATGTGGCCAGCTCTTCCACTCTCACACCCTCAGGGCTATCTCGCTTAGATCTCTTCCTACAAGATCAGCTCTACTGTAAAACATTCATTCTATTGAACTGTACCCCCAACTTTATCCAAAATGTGATAGATTTGAATGCCAGACCACAGATCAAGACTGAACTAGTAGATCTATGTATTCTATGGACTCCATACACAAGTGATTTGCTTATTTCCTTTTGAAAAGAGTGGAGCCATCTGCTTGTTAACTGCTCGTGTGGATACTCTTCGGTTGCTTTTAGGCTGGTTATTACAGAACCGTTCAATGAAAATAAGGGAATTGCTCCTTGATCCAGCAGAAGTTTCTTAAGTCTGTCTCTCTAGGTTTTAGTTAGTGTATTTTAAAATTGGGAAATGGACTGGGTATTTGGAGGTTGTGGAAGATGTGACAACCTTGGGAAGTTTGAAAATGCTCTCCTTTTGCCAGGTTTCTCATCTACAAAATGTGCAAGGTGTTTGTCTATTGAACATACTATGAGGGATATGTATGTGTATATGTATGTATGTATGTATATTAAAAGATGCTATTAACTGCAAGAGCAATAAGCCCTGGGGGCTGGAGAGATGATTCAATGGTTAAAAACACTTGCTTCTCTTGAGGATACAGGTTCAGTTTCCAGCATCCACATTGCAAGGGCTCAAACTCCAGGGCATCCATTGCTGTCTTCTGTACCTTGTGAACACACATACTCAACATGCATATACATAAATCTTCAAGCTGGGTGAGGCTTGAATTCTGGCACTCAGTAGGCAGAGGCAAGTGGATCTTCGACTTTGAGGCCAGCTTGGTCTGCATAGCAAGTTCTAGGACATCTATAGTTTATATAGACAGACCCTGTCTCAAAACAAATAAACAAAAAAGAATAAGCCTGGAATTTTACGTTCTAGTGGGAGTGAAATGAATCAGTTTGGTTTTACTATTGATAACAAATTTTGGCTTCACAGGTAATTGCCAAACTTTTTTTTTCCTTAATAACTTGATTATATTTGTATAGTCAAAAAAAATCTTAGAGCCTTATACTTATTTTTCTGAATGACAAATAGATTCATTTTCCAGAAATTTATATGCCTGAGTAGATTGTATTTGCAAATTGATTGCCTTGTAATTACAGATTTAAGGAACTTTTTATTCTTTCCTAAGCAATAAACCCTTGTTTGTTCTGCTGGAGGTGTTCAGTTGGAGAGCTGGTGAGCTTTCTGTCCTTCCCTTGCCTCAGGCAGCTGCTGTGGGAGACCTGGCAGCCAAAGGCAAAGTTCTTGTGTAGCACATTCTTCTTCAGCTTGGGAGCTTCAGGTGCTGACCCACACAGTTCATTGGCTTTACCGGGGCCAGTTTTTACTGTTGCTAAAGGTAAGTTTAGCTTGTTACATTTTTTTTTTTCATTTGTGGACCATGCCTTTAGTGTTAGATCTAAAGACTCATTTTCAAGTATCAAATCACATAGATTTTTCTACTTTTTTTTTAGAAGTTTTATAATTTTTGGAGATGGCCTCACTATCTATCTGAGGCTGGTTGTCTTAGTTAGGGTTTCTATTGCTGTGAAGAGACATCATGACCACAGCAACTCTTATAAAGGAAAACATTTAATTGTGGCTGACTTACAGTTCAGAGGTTTGGCCCATTGTTGTCATGGTGAGAAGCAAGGCATCATGCAGGGTAGACATGGTACTAGAGAAGACTTGAGAGTTTGCTGTAGAGTAATCCTCTTATACACTGTAAAGATTTGTCACTTGAATTGGTTTAACAAAACACTCATTGACCAGTAGCCAGGCAGGAAGTATAGGCAGGGTGACCAAACTAAGGGTGATGGGAAGGAACAGGGAGGAGTCAGGAGATACCAGCCAGATGCAGAGAGAGCAGGATGGGCACACTTGCCTGAGTGTAGTTAGAAAAGATACTGCCAGGTGGGTGAGTGTAAATAAGGAATATGGGTTAACTTAAAATGTAAGAGCTAGTTAATAATAAGCTTGAACTATTGGTTGAGCATTTATAAGTAATATTAAGCCTCTGTGTGGTAATTTGGGAAGTGGCTGCTGGATATTTGGGGCTGAGCAATTCTTTGACAGGAAACTTCTGCCTACAAGAGTTCTTATATCTTGACTCAATAGGCAGTAGGAAGTGGTCTGAGACACTGGGCATGTCTTGAGCATATACGAGATCTCAGAGCATATACGAGATCTCAAAGCCTGCCTCCACAGTGACACACTTCCTCCAACAAGGCCAGAAAAAACATACCTCCTAATAGTGCCACTCCCTTTGGGGACCATTTTCTTTCATTACACCACATTATACTCCCTGGTCCCTAAAGGCTTATAGCCATATCATAATGCAGAAATGCATTCAATCCAACTTCAAAAGTTTTCATAGTTTATAACAGTCTCAAACTTATTTAAAAGTCTAAAGCTCAACGTCTCTTCTGAGATTCATATAATTTCCTAACTGTAATCCCCTGTAAAATCAAAATCAAAAAGCAGATCACATACTCCAACATATAATGGCTCAGGATATGCATTGCTATTCCAAAATGTGGGGAAGGGAAGTAGTAAGGAAATGCTGGACCAAAGCAAGACTGAAAACCAGCTGGGCAACTCCCCACTCTGTATCTCCACGTCTGATGTCAAAATGCTTATTCTGTCTTTTTTTTTTAAAAAAAAACTACTTTATTTCACATATATAAACTATTTTATTTCATAGGCATTGGTGCTTTACCTACATGTATGTCTGTATGAGGGTGTTGGATCCCTTACAACTGGAGTTACAGACAGCTGTGAGCTGCGGTGTTGGTGCGGGGGATTGAACCCAGGTCCTTTGGAAGATCAGCCAGTGCTCTTAATTACTAAGTCATCTCTCCAGCTTCCTATTCTGCCATTGTTTGTTTGTTTTGAGACAGGGTCTCTTATCCCTGTCTGACCCGTAACTCTCTGTATAGATCATACTACACAACTCCCAGAGACCCGCCTGCCTCTGCCTCCTGAGTGCTGGACTTAAAGGTGTGCACCACCATGCCCAACTTGTTAGTTATGCCTTTTTATGGCAAAAAAAATGATGTTTATAATCATGGTGAATAGTATTTTTAATTTTAAATGATATAAGAAACAAAGATCTTTCTTTTTGTTTATAATAAGTTTTTCCCATGTTTACATCTCATCTTAAATTTTTTTTTTTTTTTTTTTTTTGGTTTTTTCGAGACAGGGTTTCCCTGTAGTTTCTAGAGCCTGTCCTGGAACTAGCTCTTGTAGACCAGGCTGGCCTCGAACTCAGAGATCCGCCTGCCTCTGCCTCCCGAGTGCTGGGATTAAAGGCGTGCGCCACCACCGCCCGGCCTCATCTTAAATATTTTTTAAAAATTAATTTACTCTTATTTATGTGTTTGAGTATTCTGCTTGCATATATGTATGTTTACCATGTACATGCCTTCTGCCATGGAATCCAGAAGGCATCAGATCCCTAGGAACTGGAGTTGTATACAGATGTTTGTGAGCCTCCATGTGGGTGGTTGGGAATTGAACCTGGGTCCTCTGCAAGAGCACCAAGTCCTTTTAACTGCTGAGCTACTTCTCCAGCTCCTACCTTCAACTTTTTGTTAGAAATTTAAGCTGTTTTTAATTTTGGAATATTGTAAATAAAGCCACAATGAACTGTTGGGCTATAGTTATTTGTGTAGCATATTCTCATTTCTCGTGGGTAAAGAGAGAGTGGGATTGATAGATGTGTTGTGGTAGCACAAGAAATGAGTGTTGTTTTATGTTCTTATCAGCAGTGTGTGAGAATTCTAGTTGTCCCACATCTTTGGTAAAACTTGGTGGTTTTTTTTGGTATGTTTGTTGCATGTGGATTACAATGTGCAAGCCTGTCCATCTATGGCTTGCAGAGGCCATGGGGGGGGGGGCGTTGAACTCTTACTGTATTGCTATGTGTGTTACTTGTTCTTTTGAATCAGGGTCTCTCACTGAGTCAGACTGGTAAGGAGGCTTCCTGGGGTCTGCCTGTCTCCATCCTCCACTACTGGAATTACAGGCATTTGCAGCCATGTCTTGCTTTTTATGTGGGTGCTGGGATTTGAACTCAGGCCCTTAGTCTTATATAGCACGTGCTTCACCCACTGCGCCATCTCCCAGTACTTTTGTCACTTAAAGGTTTAGCTCTTGTGGGCACATTGCCATTGTGTTTTAATGTATAAAGTTGAAAAGCATCTGATTGTTACGATTACATGAATTTATTGTCTGTTTTTAAAGGACTGCTTCTGAGGGGCTAATTCTCATTAAATTACTCTTACATGTTACAGGAGTTCAAAATATATGGTGCTTATTGTGGGGCGGCGCCTTCCCCTAGTGTGTACAGCAGTGGCTGTGTGGGGACGGCGCCTTCCCCTAGTGTGTACAGCAGTGGCTGTGTTACACTTCTATCCGTTATGTTTCATTACGATCACTCCCTTCAGTAGAGGGTGCAGACTCTATTTAGAACTTTTCTCCTTCTGGAAGTGTTAACATTAGCTCTGTAATTTCCTCAGCTGGGTAACTTTGGTTGACTTAAGTAGTAGCTGAAGCCACTTCCCTTAGCTAGCTAAAAGCTTCTCCATTGGAGTCAGATGTTGAACTCAAAGTAAAAAATGAGAATTTTCATTAAAATTATCAAGTGTATCTTTACAATGTTGAAAACACACAATTAATTTGAATACCACTTAGATTCCCAAGGAAACAAAATTCTGGTCTTATTTATGAATTTAATTATAAAGCATTTTCTTATGAAAAATTTTAGACACCAGAAGTTGAATTTTAAAGGGTACCGGTATGCTTAGTATCTTTTAATAAAATGTATTTATTTATTATTTGTTTGTTTGGTTTTTCGAGACAGGGTTTCTCTGTAGCTTTGGAGCCTGTCTTGGAGCTAGCTCTTGTAGACCAGCCTGGCCTCGAACTCACAGAGATCCGCCTGCCTCTGCCTCCCGAGTGCTGGGATTAAAGGCTTGCGCCACCACTGCCCATCTTATTTATTCTTAATTATATTAAAGTGTGTGTGTCTGTGTGTAAGCATATGTATAATTATGTCCATGCATGTAAGTGTCCAGGGAAACCAAAAAAGGGTTTTGGGTCTCCAAGGAGCTAGAGTTATAGGCAACTGTAAGCTGCTGGATGTGGGTGCTGGGTTCTGAACCTGGGTCCTCTGCAAGAGCAGTGAGTGTTCTTGACTGCTGAGCCATCTCTCCAGCCCCTATACCCACCCTCTTTTTATTCTCTTTGTTTAATCACCATATATTGATCGAATAAATTTAATAGTTCATTTTGAAGAGATGGGAAAGTATAGTTTAGTATGTCTTATCCAGCCTCAGATCCTTTTATGTTGTTTGTGGAACTTGTGTGATTCTCTTTTACTAATTTTGTGATCATTTATTTTCAGATGAATTTCTGATAGATTATTTTACAAAGAAAGAAGACAAGCAAAATTGGTGGAAGAGGTTTTATCATGATGGAGAACTCACTTCTGCCCGCCCCTTTGCTGGTGTGGATATCAGTTCTGATAACTTTATCAAGTGGCCCTTGCTCTAGAGCCACAGCTCACTTCAGTTCTCATAGCCACTTCATTAGCCATAGGTGTTATTGGCAGCTATTTATATGAGTTGGGAAACTTCCTAATACTAAGTATTTGTTCAGTGGTGTCCTTGGTATTCAAGTCTCAAGCATGTCTAATTCCCCCGAGCACATGCTTTGAATCAGATGTCTGCACTGAAACTTCCCTTTTCTCCTTTCAGTTTTTATGTCTCATGTTTGCACAAGTTTGGGGGCCATACTTAACTTGAATCTGGTTTAGTATTCTTGTGGAAAACAGTGTTATGACTAATACTTTAAAGTATTTATTGTTTTTAAGTGTGAGTGTGTATATGTGTATGAGTTTGGGGACGTGCATGTGATGGCTGGTGCTCTTAGTGACCAGAGGGCATGTGCCTCTGGAGCTAGAGTTACAGGTGGTTGTGAGCCACATGATGTGGGTGTTGGGATTGAACTTGGTTTTCTGCAAGAGCAGTATACACATGCACTTAATAGCTCAGCTGTCCCTCCAGCCCAGGACTTTTATGATTGTGAAGTCCTTGAAATTCCTGAGGAGGGAGGGCCCTGTTTCAGATCAGATGTCCTGGAGTTTTTTGCTGACTTTATTCTCTGGAGAATGAAAAAATTTCTTTCTTTGTATTAAGTTGAGGCGTGTATAGCATTTCTTCTGTAGTGGAGCCAGGTAGCTGTGTTTAGTGTGTGACACTAAACACTAGAAGTTCTTTCCTGTTTTTTGTTGTTGCTTTCTTTTTGTGATGTTGGGGGTTGAATCTAGGGCAGTGTTCTGCCACTGAACCGTATCCCCGCCCTTTGGCTGCATTTATTTTCTACTGAAGCTTTTAGGATGTTAGCCAGTTGGAAGTCCATTCTTGATAACAAAGACAGGGAACTGAAGCAGCTCCCTTTGCTCTCTGCTGTTTATAACACTCACTAAATTTTCCCTGGAGTCTTTCCTGGATTTATTTATTTTTGACACAGTCTCATTGACTCACTATATAGAGCAGACTGGCCTTGAACTCACAAAGATCTGTCTGCTTGCCTTTGTTTCTGGACTGCTGGGATTAAAAGTGTGTGTCACTGCTGGGTAGTGGTGGCGCACACCTTTAATCCCAGCACTCTGGAGACAGAGGCAGGTGGATCTCTATGAGTTCAGTGCCAGCCTGGTCTACAAGAGCTAGTTCCAGGACAGGCTCCAAAGCTACAGAGAAACCCTGTATCACCCCCCCCAATAATAACAATAATGAAATAAAAACAACCCCTCCCCCCAAAAAAAACTTGTGTGCCACTGTGTGGCCAGTTTCAGGGAGAATTTTTGTGAGTGACTCAAGGGGCAGTTCATTTCTGTTGACAACTTGGTAAAGTTGTGTTTTGAAATCAGTAGTTTGTTTTTTTTTTCTTTTGTTTTTTTTCGAGACAGGGTTTTTAACCAGCTCTTGTAGACCAGGCTGGCCTTGAACTCACCGAGATTTGCCTGCCTTTGCCTTCTGAGTTCCAGGATTAAAGGTGTGTGCCACCAGTGCCCAATTCAAATCAGTAGTTTTTAATTTTTTTTGGACCCACATATTCCTTTTTGAAACCAATGAAAGCAATGGACCCCCCCCACACACACAAGATACATGATACAAATACATTCTTATCTATAAATTTTGTAGGGTCACTAACTCCCAAGCCTATACAAAATACTCCAAGACTGAGTGGGTGACACGTGCCGGTAATGCCCACACGAGGGAAGCTGCAATAGCAGAACTCAAGTCAGGGTGTGGCAGATTGTCAGATCCTGTATGGGAAAGCTGGGGAAATGTGTTCATTTCTCCCTTGGAGGCCCTCCTACTCTTGGTTTCTTCTTTAATAAGTCTATGTTTGTTCTGCTAAAAAACAAACGAAAAAAGCTCTTTAAAGCTTAAAAAAAAAACCGCAACGGGGCTTTGGAGAGAGTCCCTGTCTTAAAAAACAAAAACAAGCAAACAAAAAACTTCTGTGAGTTCGAGACCAGCCTTGTCTACAAGAGCTAGTTCCAGGACAGGCTCCAAAAAGCCACAGAGAAACCCTGTCTCGAAAAACCAAAAAAAAAAAAAAAAAAAAAAAAAAAAAAAAAAAAAAGAAAGAAAGAAAGGGTAAGATTTGAGGATAAAGTTACAAAAAAACTTTGTTAGCATGTAGGATATTATGTTGTTCAGTCCCTGAGATGTCTTGTGTCTCCTATTTTATTGAAACATTAAAATGGATATTCGTGAAAAAGCTAATAAGGTCTTTAGGGATTTTATGCTGATTACTAACCTTTTTAATTTAGTTATTTCTGAAGTACTAGCTAAAGAATAGACGAACTCGGGGCTGGAGAGATGGCTCAGCAGTTAAGAGCATTGCCTGTTCTTCTAAAGGTCCTGAGTTCAATCCCCAGCAACCACATGGTGGCTCACAACCATCTGTAATAAGGTCTGATGCCCTCTTCTGACCTGCAGGCATACACACAGATAGAATATTGTATACATAACAAATAAATAAATAAATATTTTTAAAAATTCTTTTTTTTTTTTTTTTTTTTTTTTTTAAGGGTCACTGAGGCTTTTATTCTGCAGGTAGAACCGCCGGGGCAGGGGTCTTTCCTGTGGCCACCCTAGAGATTACACTGGGCTCCAGACACTAGCTTGGAAGTGAGGTGACAATGATTCGGACCAGTCACATGATTACAGAGCTGGGGTTTCCAGCAGGGCTTCAGGCGGTCGGGTCGGGCGAACTGAAGACGTCTAAGGAAGCAGTGGCATGGGAGGGGCAAGCACTGGGCCGGCCTTGCGCCACCTTGATGACATCAGGGACAGGGTCTAAGCAGCTGGTGGCTCCAGGGATCTCCATCCACTTTACTTGGCCAGGGGGTTCCTGAAGGACCTGCCGGCAAACTTGGCCTTGCTGCCCAGCTCTTCCTCAATTCTAAGAATCTGGTTGTACTTGGCCAGGCGCTCGGATCGGCAAGGGGCACCAGTCTTGATCTGCCCAGTGCAGAGCCCCACTACCAGGTCAGCGATGAAAGTATCCTCGGTCTCCCCAGAGCGATGGGACACCATGACGCCCCAGCCATTGGACTGGGCCAGCTTGCACGCCTGCAGAGACTCGGTCACGGAGCCGATCTGGTTCACTTTGAGCAGGAGGCAGTTGCAGGACTTCTCACTGAATATTGTATACATAACAAATAAATAAATAAATATTTTTAAAAATTCTTAAAAAAAAAAGAATAGACGAACTCCTTTGCCAACCCCTAAGTTTAGGTTTTAGTTTTTTTCTTTACCCCAGATGTCTTTAAGCACAGTGTGATGCCAGCCCCCAACTCTGATTGAGCCCAGCAGGCTCTCCACTGCTGAGCAGGACCCTGCTCAGTTTTCTTTCCTCCTTGTTTGCATCTTCTTGTTTGGCTTTTCAAATGGTGGCGTAGCTCCTGTTGCCCTGGAAGAAGAGACTCCTGCCTCTGCCTCCAGAACTGAGGTTATTTGGAAAGTGGAAATGTCATATTCTGGTTTCTCTTCAGATTCTGCAAGTTGGGACTTCCATCAGCAAAAGGACTGACTGTTTTTGGTTAAATTACTACTTTTAAGGGTTTGTTTGTAACTAGGATTTTAGTTTGAGAAATGTCAAGAGTTTTGAGGATCACAGACTTTTCTTTTGATAGAGTCTTGCCATATAGCCTGGTCTCAGAATTGAGGCAATTCTCCTGCTTCAGCCTCCTGAGTGCTGCAAATGTGCCCTACCATACAAGCTGAATTTACTTGCTAGATTGTTTTTTCACTCTTTTTAAAAACTTTTTATACATTTTTATTGATATTTATTAAGCTCTACATTTTTCTCTGCCCCCTCCCTACCTCTCGCCTTCCCTCTTCAATCTTCCCCCAAGGTCCCCATGCTCCCAATTTACTCAGGAGATCTTGTCTTTTTCTACTTTCTACTCCCCATGTAGATTAGATTATGTAAGTCTCTCTTAGTGTCCTCATTGTTGTCTAAGTTCTCTGGGATTGTGGTTTGTAGGCTGGCTTTCTTTGCTTTATGCTTAAAAACCACCTATGAGTGAGTACATGTGATAATTGTCTTTCTGTGTCTGGGTTACCTCACTCAAAATAATGTTTTCTAGCTCCATCCATTTTCCTGCAAAATTCAAGCTGTCGTTATTTTTTTCTGCTGTGTAGTACTCCACTGTATATATGTACCACATTTTCCTTATCCATTCATCGGTCGAGGAGCATGTAGGTTGTTTCCAGGTTCTGGCTATGACAAACAAAGCTGCTATGAACATAGTTGAGCACATATCCATGTGGCACGATTGAGCATCCTTTGGATATATACCCAAAAGTGGTATTACTGGGTCTTGAGGAAGGTTGTTTCCTAATTTTCTGAGACATCGCCACACTGACATCCAAAGGGGATGTACCAGCCTGCATTCCCACCAGCAATGCAGAAGTGTTCCCTTTTCCCCACAACCTCTCCAGCATAAGTTGTCATCAGTGTTTTTGAGCTTGGCTATTCTTACAGGTGTAAGATGGAATCTCAGAGTTGTTTTGATTTGCATTTCTCTGATGACTAAGGATGTTGAACATTTCCTTAAGTGTCTTTCAGCCATTTTAGATTCCTCTGTTGAGAGTTCTCTGTTTAGGTCTGTACTCCATTTTTTAAAACTGGATTATGTGATCTTTTGGTGTCCAATTTCTTGAGTTCTTTGTCTATTTTGGAGATCAGACCTCTGTCTGATGTGGAGTTAGTGAAGATCTTTTCCCATTCTGTAGGCTGTCGTTTTGTCTTGTTGACCGTGTCCTTTGCTTTACAGAAGCTTCTCAGTTTCTGGAGGTCCCATTTATTAATTGTTTCTCTCAGTGTCTGTGCTGCTGGGGTTATATTTAGGAAGTGGTTCCCTGTGCCAATGCGTTTAAGTGTACTTCCCACTTTCTCTTCTGTGAGGTTCAGTGTGGCTCGTTTTCATTGAGGTCTTTGATCCATTTGGACTTGAGTTTTGTGCATGGTGATAGATATGGGTCTATTGTCATTCTTTTACATGTTGATATTCAGTTATGCCAGCACCATTTGTCAAATATGCTTTCTTTTTTCCATTTGATATTTTTTGCTTCTTTATCAAAGATCAAGTGTTCGAAGATGTGTGAATTGATATCCGGGTCTTCTATTCAGTTCATTGGTCCATTGGTCCTCCTGTCTGTTCTTATACCAATACCAGGCTGTTTTCAGTACTGTAGCTCTGTAGTAGAGTTTGAAGTCAGGGATGGTGATGCCTCCAGAAGATCTTTTATTGCCCAGGATTGTTTTGGCTATCCTGGGTTTTTTGCTTTTCCAAATGAGGTTGAGTACCGTTCTTTTGAGGTCTTTGAAGAATTTTGCTGGGATTTTAATGGTTATTGTGTTGAACTTGCTAGATTGTTAAACTGAAAAGAAGGGAGGAAGATAGCTGAGGCCTCTCCTGTCTGCTGTTTATACACATGGATGTTTTAGATACCAGACTTCGACAGAGGTGAAGCCGTGACTGGGAACTGCGGAAGGCTTGTTGCTAAACTTAGCATTCTTCCTTTTCAGGAAGGGAAAACCCTAAAGGTTTGGAACAGAACTGAGAACAATAACCTAACTCTAAAGGGCAGATAAGCTTTAAATATAAAAGTAGTAGAGGCCAGGTGTATTTTTCCTGTTTCTTGTGAGAGCCATGGTAGGGCCCTCCAGGCCAGCTGCCCAGTGGTTTTTGCTGAGGTAGCTCATTAGGTCAGCATGCTGGGAAGGTTGTTCAGTTTTTGAGTGCTGTGAGACTCAGCATCTTTCTTGACAAAATTACTGTTCTTTCAATCTTATACTTTCCTTATTTCAGTCTTGCGTACAAGTGATCAGGCAGAAAAATGAGTAGGTTGATTTACTGTATAACTGTAGGTGTGTGTTTCTTGGTTTGGGCAGATTATACATAGTTTTAAGGGAAATGTATGGAGCAGAAAATGTGTAGATTGAATCCTGAGAGATTATCCAGACCAAAAAGGAAAAAAAAAAGAGATTATCCAGACTGACTGGAAGAACAAAAGAAGTTGGGTTATAAAGAAGTATTGCTCCTTTAAAAGCAAGAGATCAGTCTACATGCAGATTAATACTTTTTAAATATCATGATAATAACTTGCTATAAAGAAAGATTAATTTAGCCAGGCTGTGGTGGCACATGCCTTTAATCCCAGCACTTGGGAGGTAGAGGCAGGCGGATCTCTTATGAGTTCGAGGCCAGCCTGGTCTACAAGAGTTAGTTCCAGGACAGGCTCCAAAGCTACAGAGAAACCCTGTCTCAAAAAACCAAAAAGAAAGAAAGAAAGAAAGAAAGAAAGAAAGAAAGAAAGAAAGAAAGAAAGAAAGAAAGATTAATTTGAAGATATGGGGAAAATGAAAATATAATGTAAAAGAACTGTCTTGGGGATGATCACATGTGTACATGCACGCGCACACATTAGTCTCTGTAGAGGGAAGTTTTTGGTTTTGGTTTTGGTTTTTCAGGACAAGTTTCTCCCTGTATCCCTGGCTGTCTCTTAACTCACTCTGTAGACCTGACTGGCCTCAAAGTCACAGAGATCCACCTGCCTTGCCTCCTGAGTGCTGGGATTAAAAGCATGAACCACCACCTGACCGAGGGAAGTTTTTTTTTTTTTTTAGAAAAGTCCTGGGGTTGGAGATAAGACTTAGTGGTAGAGAGTGCGCACTGCTCTTGCAGAGGACCCAAGTTTGATTCCCAGCACCCATACTGGATGATTCATAACTGCCTGTAACTTCAGCTCCTGGCCTCTGGCTCTGCAGGTACCTGCACTTCCATGCACACACCCACACATACACATAATTAAAAAGAATAAAAATAGATGTTAGAAATTTCCACGAGGTGTAGGTGAACAGACTGTAGTAAAAACGGGAGAATTGCCCACAGCACTTTGTGCTGTCCACGACGGGGTAAGATGAGGAATGTAGACTGCTGAGCTGAAAGAGCTTCGCTGCTTCCCAGCAGCACCGTCTTTGCTCCATGCTTTCCTGACTCAAGCAATGTGTCGGATTCTGGACTAGAGGAAGGGTAGGTCTCTCGCTGTTTGCATTTCCTCTCCCTGTCGTAAGTTCACCAACAGCTTTTCACTTTAGAGTCTAGAAAGACATTAACGACTTTCTGGAACCAGATGAATCTTTTGATTTTTGTGGTTCATACTGTGACGCTGGAGTGGGGATAGGAGGGTGGAGTTGCAAAGTGTTTGGACCCTTCTGGTTTATGGGATTGTTTTTTTCCTTTTCCCCTTAGGAACGGCGTGAATGTTGAGGGGGCGACACACAAGCAGGTGGTGGACCTGATCCGAGCAGGAGAGAAGGAATTGATCTTGACAGTGTTGTCTGTACCTCCTCATGAGGCTGATAACCTAGATCCCAGTGACGACTCCTTGGGACAATCATTTTATGATTACACAGAAAAGCAAGCAGTGCCCATATCGGTCCCCACATACAAACATGTGGAGCAGAATGGTGAGAAGTTTGTGGTGAGTGTCAGCCCAGCTTGATCCTCAAAATCAGCTTTTGTTTTCCTTACTCTTGTGAATGTACTTCAAGCACTAAAATAAGACTGCAACCTAGGTTAGTTTGTCTGTCTATCAGGAAGTTAAATTCACTTCGAGACGGTCTTGGCACTGATTGATTTGTGCAGGGATAACCTTCAGTAATGAAGAGTCCTATTTCTGCTTATACGATTTCATCTATTTCCTAACTGTTTCAAGTTTGTATTCTGGTCTTTTATAAAAACACGTGAGTTTCTTTTGCCATATGTCTTTGCTAATTGTAGTCTGATTTACAGTTGACTCTGGAGTTATAGACCGAGATTAATTTTGAAAGGTATCTTCGAAAATATTTGGATAAATAGAG
Organism: Arvicola amphibius; assembly: GCF_903992535.2. Taxonomy (NCBI): domain Eukaryota; kingdom Metazoa; phylum Chordata; class Mammalia; order Rodentia; family Cricetidae; genus Arvicola; species Arvicola amphibius. The sequence goes on along the minus strand of NC_052060.1, from coordinate 5,679,758 downwards.
GTTTGTCATTTTGAAACCTATGTATCTCTATACTCATTCCTTTTCACATCTTGTTTCTTTCATTTCTTGGTGATGTCTGTGTGCATGAATAACTCTTTAGTTTTCCCCCCATGGTCCTAACATACTCTTGGCTGCAATTTCCGTGAGCTGTTCTACATATTTCTATTTTGTAGCTATTATAAATTAGTAGAACTCATCTTGAATTTTAGATGATATGTAACAGCCTGTTTCCTGATGCTGTTTGGTCTTCAAAATGTAGTTGCTATTGATACTTCAGACTGTTTATTTTTCTCTTGGTTGTACTATGTTTTATTTGCCTCTGATTGTTTCAGAAACGTTGACATGCAAAGCATTAATTCTTTTATCCTTTGCGGAACTGCAGGGGTTCTGTTAGAGAGTGGCCAACAGACCACCTGTGTTTGGAGCTGTAGGGCTGGGAGTAGAGCTGGGGCAGAGTGCTTAACTAACAGGGCAGTGTTCTTGGTTCAGTACTCTGTGAAATAGAATGCTGATCTGCTGATTAACACGATATCTCTGAAACTCAGATTTATCTCTTCTGTTGGAATGAACCACTAAATGCTTGTGGAGTTCTTTCCAGTGGGGAGGTGAACCAAACATGGCAGTTAACTGGATAATTGCACATGAGTTTTGTGTCAGCATGGTTTCTGTATTCTTAGAGCTGCACACGAAGTTTAGAAATGAGTCCTGATTGGTTGTGGAACCTTTTGAGAATCACCTAGGGTTTTAGCAACTTCTGTAGCCTTAGGACAAGGAATGAAGCTACTAATTGTTCTTTTGTAAAAGATCAGCTTTATTAGCCAAATTTCTGTATGTTTAACCATTCATCTAGCTAGATATCCAGTTTTATGGTGTCCGTCTTTTATCTATTACCACAGTCAGGAGAGAATATTTTCATCACTCCCCATGTTAACCACTGACCTATTTTCTGTCTCTATATTTTGTTCTTTGTATTGACTGTCAGACACATGGAAACATATAATATGTGCTTGTGTTAGCTGCTGTTTTTGTTGCTGCTACAAAATAACTGACAGAAATAAGCTGAGAATTGAAGGTTTAGTTTGAGAGTGCTGTCGTGTTCGGGAAGGCATGGTGGCTGGAGTTGTTCTAGTTGCGGTGATTGGGAGCATTAAGCAGTTAGTCACATTGCACCCTTACTCAGGAAGCCAGAAGAGATGAATGCTAGTCCTTAATTTGCTTTCTTCTTTTTACTTTTTATTTAGCCTAGGAATGGTGTCCACATTCAGGGTAGTCCTTTCCTCCAGTTAAACTTCATTGGAAATGGAAGGTTATCTCTAAGGTAATTTTGTATCCATTCAGGTTAACAATCAAGATTAATTATTAGAGGTCTGTGTGTGTGTGTGTGTGTGTGTGTGTGTGTTTGTGTGTGTGCGCGCACACACACACGTGTGAGCATGTGCATGTAGAGGCCTGAGGTCGTCATCCTTTTCTCAGTTACTTTCCACCTCTGTTATTATTAATTTTTACATTATTTGTATGTTGGGGGTGAAGTATGCGTGGGTGTGTGGAGGGCAGAACAATTAGAACCTTATCAGCTGAGCCTTCTCACTGGCACAGCTGACGAGATAGCCCAGTGGTCAAGAGTGCTTGCTGCACAACCATGAAGCCCTGAGTTTAGAGCTCAGCACCTATGGAACAAACCATATGTGGTTTCTTATTCACCTGTAACTCTAGCACAGTGGAAGGCAGACAGGACTATTACTAGAACTTACTGGCTCTCTGAGAAATTCGTTACCTCTGACTAACAAGGCAGAGAGTGATGGAGGATGACATTCAGCGCCCTCTGTTGTCTGTTCACACACATTACACAGGTCCACGTGCAGGCACGCAGGGACACACATATCCTTGTCAGACTTGGATTGGAGGTGTGGCTCAGTAGGGGGGAACTATGCTGAGCTTAAATGAAGCTCTGAGTTCAGTCCCTAGAACCATAGAAACCCGGTGTAGCAGAATATGCCTGTGATCTCAGCACCCAGCAGCCAGGAGCAGGAGGATCAGTAGTTCAAGGTCATTCTCAGCTATACAGTAAGTTTGAGGCCATTCTTTAGACCTTTTTTCAAAAACTCAAGAGAAACTGACAAACTTCTTTTCAAAATACTTTTGTCATATTTTCATTCTCATTTGCAGTAAAGAATTGTAGTTTTTCTATAACCTCAATATGTGGTATTTTAATACTTTTTTTCTCCAGGGAGAGACTGGCCATGTATCTTTGGATGGCATTTAATTCATGGTGGTTTTGCCTTAGTCTCCAAGTGCTACCTGACCCGTCCCTGTCCCCCTTTATTGTCCTTTGTTTTTTTTTTTTTTTTTACTCATGCTGGGGACTGAACCCAGGGTGTTGTATGTGCTAAGCATAGTTTGTCCCCCTGAGTTACATCCTTGAACTTAATTTTTTTTTACTCTTATGCAGCTTTTTGAAAGATTTATTTTTGTTATTTTTGAGATGGGGGCCAGAAGGAAGAGAGAGAGAGTGTGTGTGTATGTTGTGTCTGTGTGCCAGTGTTGAGGCCAGAGGTGTCAGATCCCCCTAGAGTTGGTCGTGAGCTTCTAGATAGAACCAAACATGGGTCCTCTTCAAGAGCAGTACACTCTTTTAGCCATGGAGCTGTCTGATCAGTTCCTATTACTGGCCATTCTGGTTTTTATTTTTATTTACCTGTGTGTGTGTGTCAGCGTGAGTGTGTGTGTCAGCGTGAGTGTAGGCCATCTGTTAGTAGGTGCCGTGCCTGCAGAGGTGAGAGGAGGGTGTTAGATCCCTGGAGCTGGAATTATAGGAGGTTGTGAGCTGCCTGGTATGGTCTTTTGCAAGAGCAGCAAGTGGACTTAACCTCTGAGCCATTTCCCAGCCCCCACTATGGGCATTCATGTAGGTACAGTGGAATCTCAAATTGATTTATTTATGACTAACTGATTGTTCATCTGTTTCACTGGTGTGAAGATTCTGTTAATTTTCTGTCCACTTAAAATTTTGAGTTTTATTATTTTGTTAATAAGAATTTATTATCTGTAATGGATGTAAATTCTCTAGATGTTTTGTATTTCTCCCGTCTGTGGCTTGCCCTTTTATTTATTTATTTTTTTTAGAGTGCTTTAAAGAACAAAAGTTAGAAATTTTAATGAAGCCCACTCTGTCACGTTTTAATTATTGGTAATGCAATTCATGTTTTAATAAAGCATCTTAACTCCAGAATGCCAGCCCTCCACCCCGCAGCTCTCTTCAGCAGGGTCTTAACACAGAGCTAGTTTGGCCTTGAACTCATGATCCTCCTGCCTTAGTTTTCTGAGAGCTGAGGCTACAGCTATGTACTACCACATCTTGCTTTATTACCTTGCAATCTTATAAAAGCTTTAGGCTGGGTACTGGTGGCTCACGCTTTTAATCCCAGCACTTAGGAGGCAGAGGCAGGTGGATCTCTATGAGTTTGAGGCCAGCCTGGTCTACAAGAGCTAGTTCCAGGACAGGCTCCAAAGCTACAGAGAAACCCTGTCTCCAAAAAAAAAAAAAAAAGTTTTAGAGTTATTTTAACTATTTTTAATAATGTATAAACCATTACTATAATTGTTTATATAAATTTTATTTAGTTTGGTGGTATTTAGATTGTTTACAGAGTGTGCTCCTGTGATCAATTTTACATTTTTACTACTTTGATACATTGCACCCTGTAGCCGTCATCCCTCTACGCCTTCATCTTCCGCCAGCTCCAGGTCATGCTAGTCTACTTCCTGTCCTATAAACTGACATAGACTGAACATTTCATGTGCATGGAATCGTATGGGATTTTTGTGTGTGACTTGCTTCTTTCATTTAGCTGTTTTCAAGGCTTACCTGTATTGTATTATTAACCTATATTTTATTTTAACTTCCATTAGCATTCCATGGCTTGGTGTACTTATTAGTCAGGGTTTTCTGAATGAACAGAACTAGATTATTTTGTATAGTATGTATACTATATAATGTATTTACACATGTGTATGTATAGATATATATAGCCCCTTTTAACGTATGTATGTGTGTTGTGTGCGTGTGCTCGTGCGTGTGTGTGTGTGTGTGTGTGTGTGTGTGTGTGTGTGTGTGTGTATGCGCGCACACGTGTGTGTGATTTATTAGACTGGCTTACAGGATGTAGTCTGGGTTGTCAACAGTGGCTGTCTCACAATGGAAAGGCTGAAAATCCAGTAGCTGTTTTGTTCATGAGGCTGATGTCTCTGCAGTCCCAGTTTGGTGCAGGAGCCCTGGAGGATTCCTGGAGAGCTGCTAGTCTTCAGTCTACATTTGCAAAAGACAGCACTATCTTCTTCCAAGTCTGTTTTTGGTGGTGGTGTGTAGTACGAATAATAAAAATCGGGGCTGGAGAGATGGCTCAGAGGTTAAGAGCACTGCCTGCTCTTCCAAAGGTCCTGAATTCAATTCCCAGCAACCACATGGTGGCTCACAACCATCTGTAATGGGGTCTGGTGCCCTCTTCTGGCCTGCAGGCATACACACAGAATATTGTATACATAATAAATAAATAAATAAAAAAATAAAAACCCAGAGACAGACATTGGGGTTCAACCTGAAGATCAGAAAAGCAAAGCAGCCAGCCTCTGGCTCTTAACTTTACCTTGAACCATAAATGGGCAATCATGTCTCCTCAAATCAATCCTCAGATTGAAACTGAGTTGAGAGCTGTCTTCCTCCTGTTTAATATTCTTCTTTAGTGCTGGGACTAAAGGCATGCATTGCCACCGCCACTGCCCGGCCTCTGTGGCTAACTAGTGTGGCTGCTGGGATTAAAGGTGTGTGCCACCACTGCCTGGCCTGTATGGCTGACTAGTCTGGCTGCTTTGCACTGATCTTCAGGCAAACTTATTTATTAAAACACAAATAATATACCACTATATTTCCCTTTTTTGTCTAAAATAAAAAAAGAAGGCTATAAATAATATAAGAAAGACTATATACAATAAGTATAATAACTGTATACAATATGTACAAGCAATAAATACATCAACAATGTCTAGTCCATTTGCATTTGACAAATGGAGAGAAAACACTACATTATCAATCCTATCTTGATGCGTCCAAAGTCTTGTGCCTAATTTGCTTTCTATCATAACTTGCTTTCTGTATCTGATAAATCAACTTCAATCAACTCCCTCAGAGACCCAAGAAGGAAATAATATTAACCGAGTAAGCAAGAAGTGTGAGCAGGTGACTTCCAAAAAAAGTGAGAAATGATAGAAATAGGTGGCTGCCCAGTCAGTCACCCAGAGCTCCTCTGCAGTATGTGGCATCTTTCTTTGGCCTACAGGCCGAGAAAATTTGACAGATTTTTCTGTGAAGCAGAATATTCTGAAGGGCTGTTCCACCTTTGTCATGACAATATTTGGCAGACATTTTCTTTTGTGTTCTGCTTGTTTAATCAGGGCAGCATACTGTCAGCAGTCGAGGCAAGGGTATTTTGCCCATTTTGCTACAAAGAATGTAAACTCCATGTGGAGTTTCTTCGATGCCCATTATCCTCTCTAAAGTAGATTGGTGCTGCTAGGAGAAAAAGAAGAACTTATGTTATTAAAACATTTTAAATGCCATATTCTGTAGATCTCTGAAGTATTTGAAGGTGACCTGTCTGTCTAAAATATATTTTTGTTTGACCTTGAAAACATACCTAATCCCAGCACTCAAGAGGCAGAGAGGTAGGTGGATCTCTGTGAGTTTGAGGCCATCCTGGTCTACAGAGCTAGTTCCAGGACAAGCTACAGAGAAACCCTGTCTCAAAAAAAAAAAAAATCCAAACAACAACAACAACAAAAAAAGCCTAATATAACTGAAAGTTCAATTGTAATAGGTGATTAATTACTAGCCTGCAATTTCTTATTCTAAACAGTGGATAATAATAATTTTCAAGGACTTAGAATTTGCATTATATTGTTAAATGAGTTGTATAGGTACAATACCTTGAACGAGAGGAGAAATGTATTGTAGTGAGGAGCAGACAGGCTGCGTTCCTGCCGCCCTGGCTCCCGCACGGCTAGCTTTACACGCGAAATATCAACACACAAATTGTATTATTTTAAACACTGCCTGGCCCATTATTTCTAGCCTCTTATTGTCTAATTCTCACATCTCTTGCTTTAACCCATATCTAATAATCTGTGTAACACCACGAGTGGTGTCTTACTGGGAAAGATTCAGCATGTCTGACCTGGCGGCTGGCTTCATCGCATCTGTCTCCCTGAGGAGAGGCACGGCAGTCTGTCTCAGAGAGCAGAGGCATGGCTTATCTCACTTAGGAGAGGCGTGGTATCTGACTGAGCCATCTACCTCACTTCCTTCTTCCTGTTCTGTCTACTCCACCTATCTAAATCTTTCCCTATCAAAATGCCAAGGCAGTTTGTTTATTAGCCAATGAGAATCCTCCATCAATGTATGTACAGTATGTTCTAACAAAATTAATCTCAAATTTGTATCTGTATACACAATTTGTATACAATATATAAAAGTCTAGTCCAGCCGGGCGGTGGTGGCGCACGCCTTTAATCCCAGCACTCGGGAGGCAGAGGCAGGCGGATCTCTGTGAGTTCGAGACCAGCCTGGTCTACAAGAGCTAGTTCCAGGACAGGCTCCAAAGCCACAGAGAAACCCTGTCTCGAAAAACCAAAAAAAAAAAAAAAAAAAAAAAAGTCCAGTCCAATGTAAAACATTTAAAACTAGTAGTTGCTTTCTAAAAGTAGATTCAGTAATCTACCTTTTTATCTTGTCATATCTATATTTCCCCATTTTGCTTTTCAGAGTAGATTCTGTAATCTACCTTTTTATCCTATCATATCTATATCCCCCCCTTTTTTTCAAAACAAGAACTCTGAATCTAATCTCTTTTGCTCAACTTTACTCCTGGCTTATCAAATAACAGCTGGTAACCAACCCCCCTAACCAATGACAAATATCCATAACCTGTTGGATGACTAAAAACCACCCATCCCACCTCTTGGGAATGTGGACATCATAATCTTAAATTTACTTCCTCTTGTTGGGGGTGGGGAGTGATGGTATTTTTAGGGGATCCTGAAAAGAAAAATTGGGGTTAATTGTCAAGTCCTTGGAGAGGTATCATTTGTTGTTCAGTCTCTGCATAATGGGAAAGTACAGGGCTTGTCTCAAGTCCTGGCTAAAGTAGTCTGTTAGGCTGGATCATCTCAGTTAGTCACCTTGAAATTGTTCTGAGAAGTTTATAGTCCAAAGCTGATCTTTAGGTGATGTTTTTCAACTTAGTGGTGTTATCATAGTCCTGGAGGAATTGTCATTGTGGGGCCCTATTCTCCTTTTAGAGACTTTAAAGGTCTCTGTTAGGTTTGCTCATGGTCACTGCAGAAAACTGATACAGAGACTCAGACCCGAAATCATGTTCAGGAAGGTAGATGAAACCTTTTTCTAGAATTAGTACTCTGTATGACCATTAATATCATGATTAAAAGTGTATGTGTGTGTATATATATTATATTATATATATAATGTATATATATATAATCTTATAAAATTCATACCTTAAGAAAAGCTGTTAAAGAGCCAATATAAAGCCAAAGGATTATGAGATTAGTGGCAATAAAATAGTCCTTAACTTTTTTTTCTTCTGTCCCATATCCCATGGCTCTTTTGACATGAGACAGAGATTTTGGATTTCACTTTAATAAGCATGCTTGGGTTTAGAGAAGGAGAGAGCAGCACTCCAACTCCAAAGCCAGCTTTAATCTTTAATTGGTTGGGACTACAAAGACCATTTGCATTATATGTCTGTAGAGAACAGGAGAAACATATTTAGGAAGATTTATAAAATTTTATCCTGTTGGAAATGTGATATACCAATAGGCCAATTTATTCTTTTTCTTGAGACATTTTTTCTGGATGATTTGTTCTTTTTCTTTAGATGTCTCATTTGTCCATTGGTCTTCAGATTCCTTAGCTGGCTCCCTTTATTCTCCTGAAAAGACAGAAACAACCCCCCCCATCCTAGTTTTGGGGAGATTCTCTTTTGGCAAGTTATATGGGATCAAATGAAAAGCATTTGTTAGTTTTATAGGTTAGTTTAGATTAAATGGCCATGGTGCTTAATGAACTATCATCTCTTCTAATTAAGAGGTGTCTCTTGTTCAAATTGAATTTTTATCAATTTTGATGGTATCCATAGCTTTCCTTCCTCTGTGGAAACAAAGCAAAACCTCTTCCTCAACATAACACATGTCCTATTATCCATTCTGAGGTCAGTACATCTTTAAAGTATATTGGCTGATCTAATTCTGTAGTTTTTCTATTATCCAATGTTTCTCCACAGCTGTCGTTCCTTTCTTATTATCATTTAGAAAATTCAAAGTTAATAAAGCTTTGTGCAATCTGTTTCTGGAAGTATTTATCATCCCTTTCTGTTTATTTAACATATCCTTCAGAGTTTGATTTGGTCTTTCTATAACTGCCTGCCCTGTAGGATTATGTGGTATACTTGTAATGTGCTTTATATTATAATAAGTATAAAAAATGTTTCACCTTTTTAGAGACATATGCTGGAGCATTGTCTGTCTTTATTTATGGCCATGATGGTCATAATTTCTAGCAAATGTATGATTACCAAATCAGCCTTTTCCAAACTCAAAGCAGTTACCCATTGAAAACATGAATAAGTACTAATGGTGTGGTGTGCATATTTTAGCTTTCCAAATTCTGCAAAATGAACACACACATCTGCCAGATTTCATTCTTTTGAGTACCATTTAGGTTTCTTTCTGCAGGTAGTGGTGTTTGGTTATGCAGAGAACTAGTTGGACATTTCCTTATAATTTCTTTGGCTTGTTGCCACATAATGGAAAAGTCTTTTTTTAAACCTTTGCTATCGACATGATGTTTGTTTATGAAATTCTAAGGCCTTCAGCACATTTCCAATCAATAACTGATTGATTTCTGTATTACCATGTGCTAGAGGACCTGGTAGACTTGTATGGAATCGGATGTGTGCTATGTATATGGGATGATTCCTATTCCTGATTTTGTCTTATAACTGAATAAATAATAAAGCCAATTCTGTATCAGCTGGCATAAATTTAGCAGTTTTGATATACAAAACATCTCTTTCTGCATATTGTAAATCGGTAATGTCTATGTTGAGAGGTTCTTTAAAATTCCTTAGTACCATGAAAATAGCATATAATTCTGACTTTTGGACAAAATCATAAGGGCGTTGATCTCCTTTACTCAAATTTTCTGATTTGCAACCTGCCTTTCCTGATTTATTTGCATCAGTATAGAATGTAGGGGCTCTAGTTAGTTATTGGTGTGTCCTGTACAACATAAAGAAGGATCCAGTTTGTTCCCTTCATAAGTTGAATTCTCTTGCTTTTGGGATAGTTATTTTTAATTTCTCCCAAAGCTCTTTGCCAGGGTTTACTTTCTTCCCATAATTTGTCAGTTTCACCATTATTGAAAGGTACTATAATTTCTGCTAGGTCTATTCCTGCTAATTGATGAAGTCTCCAGTTTTCCTTTTAATTAACTTGGAGATCTTTTCTACATAAATTTTAAATTTTTTACTCAACTTATGTGATAAAAAGATCCATTCTAAGATGATATCTTCCCTCTGCATTAAAATTCTTGTAGAGGAATGTTTGGAGGGTAATATAATAATACCAGAATGCAGTTAAGGTTTGGATCCACATGATCCACATGTACTTTCTATACTTTCTCTTCAATCAAAGTCAATTCTTTCTCAGCTTCAGCTGATGATTTCCTGGGGTTATTTAAGTCCTTGTCGCTATCTAAGGAAGTCATTAATAGTCTGCATTCAGTCTCTTCTAATTTTTTTTTTTTTGAGACAAGGTTTCTCTGTAGCTTTGGTGCCTGCCTGTCCCAGAGCTAGACCAGGCTGGCCTTGAACTCACAGAGAGCTGCCTGCCTCTGCCTCCCGAGTGCTGGGATTAAAGGTGTGTGCCACCATTGCCCGGCTCCTAATTTGCACCTTTTGTGGTCCTTTTTTTGTTTTGTTTTGTTTTCTCTGTGTAGCTCTGGTTGTCCTGGAACTCACTCTGTAGACCAGGCTGGCCTGCCTTCCAAGTGCTGGGATTAAAGGCGTGTGCCACTACCACCTGGCAGGGGTCTAATTTTTTATAAACCTATTGTATAACCTAAATAATTAATATAATCTCCTCTTTGTATTTTTTCAGAAGCAAGTTATAATCCCCAACAAGGGAAATTTCCTTCTTGAAACACTCTTTGTGAGGAAGGACTGTGGAACATAGGTGAGGTGCAGCTGGCGCGTCAGCAGGGGTGTCGCCCGGCACACGTGTCCATGCTTGGGGGAAGAGTGAGGAGTAGATCAGAGACAACAGATAGTCAGGAGGGCATCCACTGACCGCTGAGATCGACCTCAGGTTTATTTCTCATAGCCTTTATAGACCCCAATCCATAATGGAGGGGGAAGGCAAAAGTCTTCTTTATCAAGATACAAACAGTACCCAAACATCAAGTAACCACCACCTAGGTTAAAACATCCTGTTAGTAGCCACACCTAGGAGCAAGAATAGGTCTGAACTCTCTGACCTCAGTCAAGGTGGAATGGATCCACTTCTGTGGGCTCCCACGTGTGTTGGTAAGTTAGATAAGTATGCATATCCACAACATGACTGCTAACAGAGCAGAAAATGTACCAGTATCTAGTTCTACGTGGGCACCAGGTGGTACCAGTGAGCCCACACGAGGTACCCATCAATGTCTGAGGGCTGCATGAGTGACTTTGCAGGGCTTCTCAGGGGCTCATTTTCATAGCTACTTCCTGGAGCAGAGGGAAGGTGGGTACCCAGGGTCTGTGCAAGGCTAATGAAATCATGTTCACAGGGCTGGACCCATCGAGCTGCCTAAGGGCAACTACTTTGCTGCTTTCTAAGGCCCAGGTATAGAAGTCTCAGGATGGCAGTAGGAGCTGGGTAGGGTGGGTAAGTGCAATGTAATTACAGTCTAACGAACAGTGGTAATTATAGCTGGGCTGCTCCCCAAACTGGGCCCAGGGCCTGTGTTGGTTGCAATCTGTTTTCCAGCATATGTTTCAGGTATCCATGGAGATAGCTAGGGACCTCCTAATCACCTTTTTTTTTTTTTCCTTTTCTTTTTTTTTTCTACACAGAGACCCTTTTGGTTCAGGGTTAATCTTGAGATATAAGATGATAAATACTGGGAGCTAAAGAGGTAGCTCAGAGGTTAAGAACATTGCTTGTTCTTCCAGAGATCATAAGTTCAATTCCCAGCAACCACACGGTAGCTTACAACCATCTATAATGAGATATTTTCTGGTATGAAGGTATACATGCAAGCAGAACACTGGTTACATAAGTAAATATAAAAAAAATAAATAAATGCTGTGTTCTTAGTTCTCTTTTGAAAATTTATTTGTTCATTTATTTATTAGTTTTGGAGATAGGGTCTCACTGTGTAGCCCCAGCTGGCTTGGAAATTGGTTTATAGACCAGGCTGGCCTTGAAGTTAGAGATCCCTATCCCTTTGCCTTCTGAGTGCTGGGATTAAAGACGTATGTCATCCATATTCTGCCCCATATATATATAAAATCCTGCCCTGTAAATATATAAATATATAATTTTTGTTTGTGTGTGTATGAGTGCTCATGGAGGCCCAAAGAAGGCATTGAATCCTCTGCACCTGGAGTTACAGGCAGTTTTGAGCAAGTCCTGGGAACCAGCTCCCAGTCCCTTCATTTCAAGGCCATTGTATGTGTCTGTGCTGTTCAGCGTCTCTGTCACGTGCGCTGCTCTCCAGTCAGGTTGTCCAGCTGCTTCCTGAGGCAGGACGCAGTAGCTGTGCTTCAAACAGCACCAAGGTTCTTTTATCTATTTGTAAGCAGAGAGCCAGTTGTTTAGAGGAGAATATGCTTTCCCCCATTGAAGTATCCCAGCATTATTGTTGAGAATGCAGTTCTTTTTCTGGACTTGTTTCTGTTCCATTGGCTGCTTATATTTGGACATTTCAACTTTTACATTATTTTAGGGTTGTTCTCAACTAAGTGATTTTTCCTCGAGAATGGGCCATGTCCTAATTTTGATAGTAATTTTGAATAGTATCCTGGATACTGTGAATGTTACATGTGTAGATTGTGGGCTCTCTAGTATTCTTCTGACTTACCTGCTTTGCCCATTGAGTCATCTCAGCCCCTGCATCTGCACACATCATTCAAAGAGAAACTAGTCTGAAATACATGTGTGTTTATTCAATTCACAGAAGAGATTCCTATCTCTGGCTTTGATTCCAGGCGTCTTTATTGCCTATTCCCATGGCAGCCACAGTTGCTTAGGAGTCTTTTCCCATTCAAGCCAAGATGATGTTAGATTTTCTTTTGGAGGTTTTGTTGTTAAGAGATGGGGTCCCAATATGTAGTCCTGTATTGCCCCAAACTCTTGGCTCAGAGGATCCTCCTGCCTCTGCCTCCTCAACAGATGGGACTTCATGGCATCCATCCAGCTTTTTTCAGAGTTGTAACTGTCCAAGTTGTGCTACTTGGCTACTGATGCCCATTGTAGCACAAAGCCCCTAGAAGCAGGAAGCCGTCCTGACCCTGTGTCTTCGGGTTTCTGTAGCTGTGATAGAACACTGTGACCAAAAGTAACTTGATGAGGCAAAGGTTCATTTTGGCTTACAACCCTTAGGTCACAGTCCATCACTGAGGGAAGTCAGGACAGGAACTTAAAAGCAGGGAACATGGAAGAATGCTCCTGATGGCTTGCCCCAGCCTATTTTCTTACACATTCAGGACTGCTTGCCCAGGGCAGACACCATCCACTGTGAACTAGGTTTTCCTACATCAATCATTAACCATGAAAATGCCCCACAGACTTACCTTAGGCCAATTTTATGGAGGCATTTTCTCAGAGGCGTTTTCTCAATCAAGAGTCCCTTTTCCCAGATACGTCTAGGTTTGTGTCAATTTGACAATAAATTAGCCAGGACAGTTGACCCCTTGTCAATTTGACGCACAAACACATCAGTTATTAAGGTCATAAAACTTTCTTTTCCTTGATGATCCTGAAGATTTTATATTAACATAAATGCCACAATATGAAACATTCCAACTCTGAAACACTACAGTCTTTACATTTTCAGTTTCTTTAAAACACTCAGCTTCAGCTGGGCAATGGTGACTCACCTTTAATCCCCGTGCTAGGGAGGCAGAGGCATGTGGATATCTGAGTTTGAGGACAGCCTGGTCTACACAGAAAAACCCTGTCTTGAGAAACCAAAGCAACAACAACAACAAAAATTTGTTTCTCTGAAATATCCATAGTCTCTCTAAAATAGCCACAATCTCTGTAAAATTCCTAAATCTCTTAACTGTGGTCTTCTGTAAAATTAAAAAACAAGCCGGGCGGTGGTAGCACAAGTTCTTAATCCCAGCACTTGGGAGGCAGAGGCAGGCGGATCCCTGTGAGTTCGAGGCCAGCCTGGTCTATAAGAGCTAGTTCCAGGACAGGCTCCAAAGCTACTTAGAAATCCTGTCCTGAGAAACCAAAAAAGGAAAGGAAATTCCCCACAAGCTTGCCTATGGGCCATTCTAATGCGGTCATTTTCTCAGTTGAGAGTCTGTAGTGAAATGACTTGAGCTTGCCTTGCCGACAGTAAACAAATGGGACACCTGCAGACAGAGCTCTCCCTGGTGCTTTCACTCTCCTCCAGTCTGCCAGCTTTGTAGAACACTTCTCAAGTTCCTCAGATTCGTTTTATGTGTGTGTTTTGTTCAGAATTTTATCAGTAGGTACATTGATTTGTACAAGTATGTAATAACTGGAGTAGAATCTTGAGTTTTATAGTTTTTCTTTATGTATAAAAGCTGTTATTGGTGGGCTGACTCTAACATTATAAAATCTGTACCCCCCCCCCTCCCAGACAGGGTTTCTCTGGGTAGCCCTGGTTGTCCTGGAACTAGCTCTTGTAGACCAGGCTGGCCTCGAACTCACAGAGATCCGCCTGCCTCTGCCTCCCGAGTGCTGGGATTAAAGGCATGCGCCACTGTCACCCAGCCATTCTTTTTTTTAATAACTCCTCTGCCTCTTTTTGATTTAATAGAATATTTGTCCTTACTATTGTTTTACTAGGTATAATTTATTCTATTGTCTTTTTTTGATTTTATTGATATTTGTTGGGCTCTACATTTTTCTCTGCTCCCCTCCCCCTTTCAACACTCCCCCAAAGTCCCCATGCTCCCAATTTACTCAGGAGATCTTGTTTTTTTCTACTTTCTATTTCCCATTTAGATTATATAAGTCGCTCTTGGTGTTCGCATTGTTGTCTAAGGTCTCTGGGATTGTGGTTTGTAGGCTGGCTTTCTTTGCTTTATGTTTAAAAACCACCTATGAGTGAGTACATGTGATAATTGTCCTTCTGGGTCTGGTTTACCTCACTCAAAATGATGTTTTCTAGCTCCATCCATTTTCCTGCAAAATTCAAGCTGTTATTTTTTTTTCTGCTGTGTAGTACTCCACTGTATATATGTACCACATTTTCCTTATTCCATTCTTCGGTCAAGGGGCATTTAAGTTGTTTCCAGCTTCTGGCTATGACAAACAGAGCTGCTATGAACATAGTTGAGCACATGTCCTTGTGGCACGACTGAGCATCCTTTGGATATGTACCCAAAAGTGGTATTACTGGGTCTTGAGGAAGGTTGTTTCCTAATTTTCTGAGACATCGCCACACTGACATCCAAAGGGCTTGTACCAGCTTGCATTCCCACCAGCAATGCAGAAGTGTTTCCTTTTCCCCACAACCTCTCCAGCATAAGTTGTCATCAGTGTTTTTGATCTTGGCTATTCTTACGGGTATAAGATGGAATCTCAGAGTTGTTTTGATTTGCATTTCTCTGATGACTAAGGATGTTGAACATTTCCTTAAGTGTCTTTCAGCCATTTTAGATTCCTCTGTTGAGAGTTCTCTGTTTAAGTCTGTACTCCATTTTTTAAAACTTGATTATGTGATCTTTTGGTGTCCAACTTCTTGAGTTCTTTGTCTATTTTGGAGATCAGACCTCCGTCTGACGTGGGGTTAGTGAAGATCTTTTCCCATTCTGTAGGCTGTCGTTTTGTCTTGTTGACTGTGTCCTTTGCTTTACAGAAGCTTCTCAGTTTCTGGAGGTCCCATTTATTAATTGTTTCTCTCAGTGTCTGTGCTGCTGGGGTTATATTTATATATATAACCAATGCGTTCAAGTGTACTTCCCATTTTCTCTTCTATGAGGTTCAGTGTGGCTGGCTTTCTGCTGAGGTCTTTGATCCATTTGGACTTGAGTTTTGTGCATGGTGATAGATACGGGTCTATTGTCATTCTTTTACATGTTGATATTCAGTTATGCCAGCACCACTTGTTAAATATGCTTTCTTTGTTCCATTTGATATTTTTTGCTTCTTTATCAAAGATCAAGTGTTCGAAGATGTGTGGATTGATATCCGGGTCTTCTATTCGGTCCTTCTGTCTGTTCTTATGCCAATACCAGGCTGTTTTCAGTACTGTAGTTCTGTAGTAGAGTTTGAAGTAAGGGATTGTGATGCCTCCAGAAAATCTTTTATTGCCCAGGATTGTTTTGGCTATCCTGGGTTTTTTGCTTTTCCAAATGAAGTTGAGTACCGTTCTTTTGAGGTCTTTGAAGAATTTTGCTGGGATTTTGATGGGCATTGCGTTGAATCTGTAGATTGCTTTTGGCTATTCTGTTTTCTTAGTGTTTGTTCTGTACACAATATACATTTTAATTTATAAGCATCAACTGTCAAATATTTTATTTTTTACTATTTTACCTATTATTTTACTTATTATTAGTGTGCACACTAATAATAATAATAATCGAAGATGTGTGTATATGGGGGGCATGTTCACATTGCTGTGTGCTTGTGGAGCCCAGAAGGAGCTGCTCCATCTCCTACCGTGGACTGTGAGGAACAAACCCCAGTGTCAGGCATCAGCACTTTTTATCTGCTGAGCCAAACTCAGTTACTTTTGTTGTTGTTCGTTTGTTTGTTTAGAAACAGCCTGGAGGGCTGGAGAGATGACTCAGTGGTTAGGAGCACTGGCTGCTCTCCCAGAGTTCCTGAGTTCAATTCCCAGTAACCACATGGTGGCTCACAACCATCTGAATAAGATCTGGCGCCCTCTTCTGCCGTGTGGGCACACATGGCAGCAGAATGTTATATACATAATAAATAAATTTAAAAAAAAAAAGAAACAGACCTGGAACTTTCTGTACAGATCAGGCTCGCCTTGAACTCACCGAGATCTGCCCGCCTCTGCTTCAAGTGCTGGAATTAAAGGTATGCAGAACTATACCTGGCTCCACCATTACTTTTAAAGAGACTTCAGTAAAAAAAAAAAAAAAAAAAGTATTTACCGTCATACCATTTCTGGTGTGGTTCATTACTTTGTATAAATCTAGTTTTCATCTGGTATCATATTCCCTCTGCGCGAATAACTTCAGTTAACATTGCATGCAAATCTGTTATAGACAATGTGTCCTCTTCAATTTCTGTGGGTCTGAAGTTTAAAAACAACAGTATCTTCTATATCACAGGCTGGCCTCCAAGGATGTCCTTGGACTTGTGGCCCTCCTGCAGGAAGCTCTTAAGTGCTGGGATTATGAGAATGTGCCACCATTCTCAGTTTATGTGATACTAGGGAGTGATCCAGAGACTCACAGGGTGGCTAAACTGTCTGCCTGAAAAAGTGTTGAGAGCCAGTTTCTGCAAGCCTATAATAATACATAGGGAGTTCCAGGCCAGTGTAGGATATAGTGTGAGACCCTGTCCCAAAAAGAAAAAACAAAAGCAACAAAAGTTTTGATTGCATGTCGAATATGGTGATACATACCTTACCCAGTACTTGGGAGGCAGAAAGAGGTAAATCTGAGTTTGGGGTCAGTCTGGTCTATATAGCAAGTTCCAAGCCAGTTGGCTGGCCTCAGACTCATAAAGATCTGCTTGCCTCTGCCTCCCAGGTGCTAGGATAAAAGGCATGAAATACCATTTCCAGCTTAAATTTTTTCTTTGCTTGCTTTAGTTTTTTGAGACAGGATTTCTCTGTAGACCTGGCTGTCCTGGAACTTGTTCTGTACACCAGACTGGCCTCAGACTCAGAGGTATGATTACCTCTGCCTCCTAAGTGCAGGAATTAAAAGTGTGCGCCACCACCGCCCAGCTGGAAGATATTTTTATAGGACACAGAATTATGGGTTGATGTTTTCTTTTACTATAAAAAAGCCACACCATGGGCCAGTGAGATTGGCTCAGAGGGCAAAAATGTGCCTGTTGCCAAGCCTGACAACTCGAGTATTCACATGGTAGAAGAGAACCAAGACCTGAGATACGGTTGCAAGGCTCGTGTGCAACACACACACACACACACACACAATGTAGGCTTCTGGTTTGCATAATTTGTTATGAGAAGCTTGTTTATTTTACTTTTTTAGTCTTTTTATATAATATTTTAGTTCCTTCTGGCTGCCTTCAAAGTTTTTCTTCATCTTTGATTTATCTAAGTCTTCTTAAAAAATAATTTATTTTTATTTTATGTTCATTGGTGTTTTACCTGCATGTACATCTGTGTGAGGGTGTCAGAAGCCCTCGAACTGGAGTTACAGACAAGTGTGAGCTGCCATGTGGGTGCTGGGGATCAAACCTGGGTTCTTTGGAAGAGCAGCCAGTGCTCTCAACCACTAAGCCATCCCTCCAGCCTGATTTATCTAAGTCTTAAGTGGGTTTTAGAAATTTTTCAGCTGGTGTGTCTATATTTCTTCAACTCTCCATTCTTTTTTCTTTCTTTAAGAAAATTTTTAGCTGGGTGGTGGTAGCACACACCTTTAATCCCAGCACTCGGGAGGCAGAGGCAGGCGGATCTCTGTGAGTTCAAGACCAGCCTGGTTTACAAGAGCTAGTTCCAGGACAGGCTCCAAAGCTACAGAGAAACCCTGTCTCGAAAAAAAAAAAAAAAAGAAAGAAAAATTTTTAAAGATTGTATATGGGTGGTTTGCCTTCATATATGATGTATGTTTGTGCACTACATTCATGCCTAGTACTCTTAGAGGACACAAGGGTGTGTAGAATTCCTTGGAACTGGTTACAGAGGATTGTGAGTTACCATGTGAGTACTGCAAACTGATTCTGGATCATCTGGAATATCAGCTAGTGCTCTTAATGTTAATATATTTCTCTCCAAGCCTCTCTCATCTTTCCGAGAGTCTAGTTCAGTGTTTGTTATACTGGTTTTGTGCTAGAGCTTTCGGATGCTCTGTTTTATGTCTTCTTTCTCTTGTTTCTGTCTAGATGGTTTTAACTCGTCTGTCTTTTTTAAATATTTATTTATTATGTATGCAGTATTCTGTCTGCGGGTATGCCTGCAGGCCAGAAGAGGGCACCAGACCTCATTACAGATGGTTGTGAGCCACCATGTGGTTGCTGGGAATTGAACTCAGGACCTTTGGAAGAGCAGGCAATGCTCTTAACCACTGAGCCATCTCTCCAGCCCACTGATCTGTCTTTAAGTCACTGTTTGTCATCATTGCACTGTCTCTCGCTGTGCTTTTTATTTCTGCCATTTCCACTTGATGTTTGCACCTGGTTTTCATCTTTCTTTCCTATTGTTGAAGTGTTCATGTTACACTTCCCCTTTAAACATTAGCTCTGTCAGCATGTTAACCACACCTGCTCTAATACCTTTGCTAGTTTCAGCGTCTGTCTTGGTCACTGTCCTATTGCTGTAAAGAGACACTATGGCCCTACAACTCTTAGAAGAGAAAGCATTTAATTGGAGGTTACTTATAGTTTCAGAGGTTTAGTCCATTTTCATGTTGGGTAGCATGGTGGCATGCTGGCAGGCATGATGCTGGAGAAGTACCTGAGAGTTCTGCCTCTGGATCCACAAGAAGAAAGAGAGCCACTGGGCCTGCTTGGGCATTTGAAACCTCAAACCCCCAGTGACACACTTCCTCTAACAAGGCCACACCTCCTAGTCCTTCTCAAGTAGTGCCAATCCCTAATAACTAAGCATTTAAATATTTGAGCCTGTGGTGCCATTCTTACTCAAGGCACCACAGCATCTGTGTTCTCACGTAGATGCATTATCTCGTAAGTAATGGGAAGGGAAGGAGAAGGGATACTCAGCTTTGCTGTTGTTTTTTAGTATTTGATTCCAAACTATCATGTGTGGGAAACTGTCAGCACTGAAATCAATATTTGAACCTCGAAGTGGCTGGGCCTTTTCTATTAAGGAGCTGAGCAAGTAGTCAAATGGGTTTGGGTTTTGTTGGAGCTATCCTTACCTTATTGACTGGCTGCAGCTCCTCTTGAATGGCTGCTGTTCCTGGTGTTTGGCTGCTGGGGAAGGCATTCAGGGGTTCTCAGTGTTCTTCCATCTTCTGAGTGTCTGTACAACAGGCAAGTTCTTTTTCTCTCTGCATTTATTTGTTTGTTGGTTTATTTATTTGCTGTAGGTGTGTATGGGGGTCAGAGGATGCCTCAGAGTTTCCACCATGTGGATGTTGAGGCAATATCTCAGACTGTTAGGTTTTTACAAGTACCTTTACCACTGGACCATCTCACCAGACCCTGTTCACCTGCTCTCTGTCATGGCAGAGGTGGATATTGTTTGGTCTACCTTTTGTTTAGGTAGGTCTTTGTCTCTGGTTCTTTAATTCTTCTGCCTTTTCTCCTTATTGAAGTCAAACCAACTCTGCAGTGTTTTCCCTTCATCAGACCTCTTGGTGTTAGTGTCACAGTAGGAACGTGGGCTGGCTTCCCTTCACTCCCAGGAATAGGGAGTGACTCCCTTTTACTTTTTCCAAAGTCTTTGCCCATGCCCTCTGCATCACGGGGTTTGCCGCTATCTTTTCTTAGTAGACAAAAAGGAACTGGGTAGTGGGTGGACATTGTGTCTGACTCCACCATTGCTAAATCACCTCTTGTATGCTTGAGCCACCAGGGGAAACTCTCTTTAGTCTCCTACAGTGTACCCAGTTTTTGTTGTTAGAGACCCATGGAAAAGGCTTGCAAGTCAGTGGGATGTATTGTGCCAGTGTGGTACGTCGGCATTCAGTGGACCTCCAGAGAGGTGCTAGGCACTTGTTTGGTAGGGTAAGGAGTTGGACAGAGATGTGGATACTGGCATTTAGAGATGGCACACTTTGAAGAAGGGGATGCAGGCTGGAGTGGAGAGTTCAATACCTCACTAGGGTCGCTGCACAAGGATGGCTTTTATGGCACACTGTCGGCTTTCTGGAGACTTAATGCATCACATGTCTGATTGATATCTTAAACTCCACCTTCAGACACTGCAGTATTTCCAATCTCTCTCTGCCAACTGGTTTCTTTTCTATGCTCACTTTCAGCTTTTGATTTGGTCTGTCAGACCTCGGTGCTCTTCTACCTCAAGTGGTGAAAGTTTTCCTAGTGCTTCCTAAATCCCAGATAGAAGCTAAAGCCATGTGTAACAGTTCCTGCCTACTGCATTCTTGTTTCTGTCTCTCCTGAGGCCCTTCCTTCTGGCTGGAAATTTTCATGCTTCTTTATATGCCTGTTAAATTTTTTGTTGGATACTAGATGCTGAATTTAATGCTATTAGACACTAGATTTTTGTCAGATTCCCACCCACTGCACCCCCAAGGCAGGGTTTCATTGTGTTGTGTAGCTGTGGTTGTCCTGGAGCTTGCTCTGTAGACCAAGCTGGCCTCAGACTCGAAGATGCACCTGCCTCTGCCTCCCGAGTGCTGGGATTAAAGGCGTGCACTAACGTACATGGCATTGTATAACTTTTTAAAAAACATAAAAAATTATAAAGTAAGTGTTAAGGATCAACCCGAGATCTTAGAGCATGCCGGGCAAGTGCAGGATGCGCGAGAACATCCCAGCTGGAGGAGCTCTTGGTCTAGAGCTAGTTCAGTCTCCTTCCTAGAGTAGCCTTTTGAGCTGTCTTCTAAATGACAAAAAAATTCAGGGAATTCTGTTTTCTTTTTTTCTGGTTGGAAAAAGGTGAGTTGTTCTAAACCCAGTGTGAACTCAGAGTTGTTCACTTACAGCTCCCCTAGTTGAGAGTTTTCCCCTGGGATTGCTAATCAATCAGAATTCAAGTGACCGGGAGGGGAATTTCTGGATCCTGTGTCTTTTTAGCACCTTCGTTCACGTGACCTCCTTGAGCCTTACTTTAGAAGCTACCCAGGCAGAGAGCCGCGTAGCTGTAGTGCTCATCTTACTTTCTTCCTTTTCTTAGGGATCACAGGTCCTCGCTGCCTGTTGTCCCATGACTGGAAAAGAGTTGCTTCCTGTCTTATGTCTAGCTTTCTGTTATTTATAGTAAGAAGTTGATTACAGACCACCTAAGGACATCCAGTTTGGGTGGCTTATATTTATATTTAGGGAAAACAGTTAAAAATTAATGTAAATATTTCTGACTTCAAAAGAAATATTAAAAGTTAAAAAAGAAGACAGTGAGAAAAAAATTGCCAGTAGAACTCCACATTATAGAAAAAATTACAAGTTCTTAGTAGTAAATATTGGCAAATAGTTTTTAGATCTTTCCCCTACTTTGTAGATATGGGTTCTTACTAGCATTCCTGGCTGGCCTTGACCTTTCTGTGTAGACCAGACTGACCTTGCTCTTGCCCTGTAGACCAGATTGGCCTTGGACTGGACTTGCTTGGTGTTAGACCAGACTGGCCATGAATTTGGTGTGTAGATCAGGGTGGCCTTGATTGAATTTGCAGTGATCCCCCTGCCTCTGTTTCTTGAGTGCATACATTACCACACTCTACTTAAGGTTTGAATGTGTGGGTAGAAAAAAGTTTGTTTAGGCACAAAAGTGTTCTCTATGAAGAAGAGTAATAAACTATACTCTTAGACTGCAGAGCTTTTTGCTGTTCATGGTGGAACTGATAGCAAGAAAGAAAGGGTTGCTATCTGGGCCAAGTCTGGTGGCCTAGCCCAGAGAAGTAGAAACAGTAGGATCAGGAGCTGAGAGCCAGCTTCAGTTAGCTACATAGGGAGACCATCACAAAACAAAGACACCCCAAAACCAAATAAATAAATAAATACAATTAAGAGCTTTTATTTTTCAAAAATTATAAAAAATGGGAGAAGATAGTCATACTGCACAAGTGAAAAGGATCAGCAAGAACAAAGAACAACAACATAAACTGGGCACCATGGGGCACACCTGTGATCAGATTGCATTTGGGAGGCAGAGGCTAGAGAGTCTCAGGTGTGAGTTCAGCCTGTGCTACACATTGAGTCCTTGTCTCAAAAACAACCCAACAAAAATCCCAGTGGAAAAACCATCCAGAGCTTGGAGTGGTGGCTTGTTCCTTTGGCGCTAGCAGGAGAATCACTTGAGCTCAGGAGCTTGGGGCCAACTGGGCAACATAGTGAAGCAAACAAACATCTCAAAACAAAGGACTCCAGGAGCCCTACCAATCCATGAGAAATGCACACAGATTTAAGGTAACAATAGGTGAGCCTCAAGAACTGGTATTTTATCAAAAAGGATACTCTAACAATGAATATAGGAAGAAATGTTCAACATAGAGACATTTCAAATGTTGAAAGACACTATGGATGTTTTAAAGAGACTGAATTCTTAAAGGCTGTAGTACTTTTTTACGTTTTATTCCTGAGACAGGGCTTCTCTGTGTAGCCCTGGCTGTCCTGGAACTCCCTCTGTAGACCAGTCTGCCTCTGGCTTCTGAGTGCTGAGAGAAAGGTGTGCCTGGCCAACTGTGAACTTTGAAAAGTTGGAATGTTTCAGATTGCGATGCTGATATTAATATGAGATTTGGAAATGATGAAGAAAGGCCTTAGTAAGTGATATACTCTGTGTCATGTTGACAGACTGTCCTGGCTAGTAACTGGGGAAAAATGAACTAGGATCATTCTGAAGTTTTTTCATATTCTTTCCATTGGCAGAAATACATTTCTTTTCGCATATCTCAGACTGGCCTTGAATTTGCTGTATAGCTGAGGGTGACCCTGAACTTCTGTCTATACCTCCTGAGTATTGGGATTATGTTATGCTCCACAGTGCCTGGTTTCTCTGGTGCTTGGCTCCTCCTGCTAGGAACTCAGGATTCCTGCATTCAGCAAGCATTCTACAAATTATACTTCCTTCCCAGCCCTTAAAAGGATTTTTTTCAAGATGCTAAGGAAAGGAGTGTAAGTTGTTAAAAATCCTGCGGCTTAGTTGGACACTGTCTCCTGAGGTTAAGTGTACATATCTTAGTTGGACACTGTCTCCTGAGGTTAAATGTACATATCTTAGTTGGACACTGTCTCCTGAGGTTAAGTGTACATATCTTAGTTGGACACTGTCTCCTGAGGTTAAATGTACATATCTTAGTTGGACACTGTCTCCTGAGGTTAAGTGTACATATCTTAGTTGGACACTGTCTCCTGAGGTTAAGTGTACATATCTTAGTTGGACACTGTCTCCTGAGGTTAAATGTACATATCTTAGTTGGACACTGTCTCCTGAGGTTAAGTGTACATATCTTAGTTGGACACTGTCTCCTGAGGTTAAGTGTACATATCTTAGTTGGACACTGTCTCCTGAGGTTAAATGTACATATCTTAGTTGGACACTGTCTCCTGAGGTTAAATGTACATATCTTAGTTGGACACTGTCTCCTGAGGTTAAGTGTACATATCTTTGAAGCCTTGGTTCAGTTCCCATTTCTGTGTGTACAACAGGAGACTTGTATATAGACATTTATGGCAGTATTGTTCACATTGCTAGCTAAATTTCCAGACAGCCCAAATGCCATCTGTGAGAGAAGAAATAGAACAGAAAGGACCATGGTTGGTGAGATGGCCCAACAGGTAAAGGCCACCTGGCCTGAAAACCTGATGACTTTGCCTGGGACCCTCGTGAGTGGAGGTGACTGTGACTTTCTTGTTCTTCTGTCTCATCAGGTGTACAACGTTTACATGGCAGGGCGGCAGCTTTGTTCTAAGCGGTACCGGGAATTTGCCATCCTGCATCAAAACCTGAAAAGGGAGTTTGCCAACTTTACATTTCCTCGACTCCCAGGAAAGTGGCCGTTCTCATTATCAGAGCAACAGCTCGATGCCCGGCGTCGCGGACTGGAGGAATATCTAGAAAAGGGTAAGCCAGACTTGATTACTTGTAGGTAAGGGCACTTGTCATTAAATCTAATGACCTGAGTTCAGTCTCCAAGACCCACGTGGTAGAAGGAGAGAACCAGTTCACACAGGTTGTCCTCCCCTGACCGTCACTCCTTTGCAGTGGTAGGTGTGTGCCCCACCCAAATGAATAAATGTAAGTTTTAAAAATGTTTAAAAGGATAAGGGGATAGCACACGCCTTTAATCCCAGCACTTGGGAGGCAGAGGCAGGTGGATCTCTGTGAGTTTGAGGCCAGCCTGGTCTACAGAGTGAGTTCCAGGACAGCCAGGGCTACACAGTGAAACCTTGTTTCAAAGAACCAAAAGACCAAAAAAAAAAGTAAACTAGTTCATTAAACTTTACTATGCTAAGTGGACATTGTTTCTGATCCCTAAATTGCATACCTGTGTTTCATAAAAACCAGTAGTGTAAGGAAGTTATGTTTTAGATGAGAAGTAGTAAATGACCTAGGCTCTGAAGGCCAAAATGTGCTCTGCAGTAATAGTGTCCCTCTTCGCTAGCTTGCAGAGACTTCCTAACAGAAAAATGAATGCTTTTGGTAGCCCTTGGTTGGCTTTTATTTAAAGGGTCATATTTACCTATAAATACATATTACGCTGCATTGATGATTGATTCTTGGCTCATAGCACGTTGTATATAAACATTCCTTTTATAGCTGTAAAGGTTTACTCAGCTGTAGGCCATCTAAAGTCTCCTTGTTCTCAACAGCCTATAGGTAGAATCAATGAAACTTTGAAATGATAATGTGGGTTTCTGTGCGTGTAGATACTAGAATCTGTGTTTTTCTAGAAAGGCAAAGAAATGACACAGATCTGAGTAAGATAATCTCGTGGTCATGAGGAGAGACTCGCCTGGCTCTTTTGTCACAGCTGATTATTATTGCTAGCTGTGTGTCTTAGTCACTGTTCTTCTGCTTTGAGCAGATACTGTGACCAAGACAGCTTATAGAAGAAAGCATTGAATTGGGGGTTTGCTTACCGTATCAGAGGGTAAGTCATGGCTGTCCTCATGGCCAGAGCATAGTATCAGGCAATCAGGCTGTCAGGCCTGGCACTAGAACCAGAGCCGTAGTTGAGAGATTACATTTCATCCACAAGAGAGGCATAAGCTATAGAAACCTCAAAGCCCATCCCCAGTGTCACACTTCCTCCAGCAAGGCCACTCTGCCCAGTTCCCACCAGACAGTTCCAACAACTGAGAATGAAGCATTTGAACACATGAGCCTATGGGGGCCATTCTCATTCAGACCACCACATTGTGCAGTGGGTTCTTTAGAATATTAGTTTGATGGAGGAGGGTGATCTGTATATCTGTTGTTTCATTGGTTAATTAATAAAGAAAACTGCTTGGCCTGGTAGGTCAGAACATAGGTAGGCGGAGTAGACAGAACAGAATTGTGGGAGAAAGAAAGCAGAGTTAGCAGACGCTTCAGGCAGTCGCCATAGGCAGTTGCCATGCCTCTCCTCTCTGAGTTGGATGCAGGTTACTCTCCTGGTAAGCGACCATATCATGGTGCTACACAGATTTACTAAATATGGGTTAGTCAAGATGTGAGAATTAGCCAATAAGAGGCTAAAACTAATGGGCCAAACAGTGTTTAAATGAATACAGTTTCCGTGTAATTATTTTGGGTAAAACTAGCCAGGTGGCGGGAAGCGGCCCTCCGCCTCAACACTACATTAGTTTGAAGGAATAATGTGTAAAGACTAACTGACCCAATTCAGTTTGAAATTAAAACAAAACAGAACACCCCAACAAAATTAACTCTGACAGTGAACCTTATTCCTGAAGAACTATTTCCTGCATTGAAGTGATGTTTTGCTACAGTAGCCTGGCCTCTGAACACGCCATGGGCACGTTACAGAGGGTACTTTAAACTGTGCCATAAAGTCCTCAGTGTTGTTTATCATCCTGGGGTGGTGGGTACCTTTCTTCATTCATCATCCTGGGGTGGTGGGTACCTTTCTTCGATTAGACAACAAGTTACTTATTACCTGCTTCTCTCTTTCCTTCCTTCCTTTCTTCTCACTTCCTCTCCCCATTGTCTTGCTCTGTGTGCCTCTCTGTCTTTCTGTCTGTCTTCCTTAGATCACTTTGTAAGTGAAGTTAGGTGCTCTGTTGCTCTCAAGTTCTTGGTTTACCTGTCCCGTTTCCAAATTGATGTTAGATGTTCTCTGACTTGCTGTTCCTAGGACAAATAAATGTTTTTCCTTTGCATTTCAGTTTGATATTTGGTTTATTCTTACCTGACCTTTTTCTTTCTTCCATTGTCTTTTCCCTTATGTTCTGACTTGATAATTGATCCCACAGGACTTAAGAGTTAAATGTGCTATGTTCTTTTGTGTTTAACATTTTTAGCAAACTACATCTTTATATTTCCTTTTATTGTACTGTTTTATATCATTTAGGCGAATTGTTTGTCATGCCTTAGGTTTACAGCTAAGGATACATATAATATACTAGGTTACAGTTACCTGTTACCCATGATTTAAACATTTTCTGTGTCCTTTTTGATACAAGGAACTTGCAGTGAACCTTTTGCTTCAGCCTCCCAAGTACTAGAATTGTAGATGTGTATGACCATGCTTAGCTCTGACAATTTAAATGTAAACCTTGATATATTCTTTAATATTCTTGATTTAGGGCCTGATGCTAGATATTGTTTTTGTTCTCTTCAGTGTGTTCAATCCGAGTCATTGGTGAGAGCGACATCATGCAGGAGTTCCTGTCAGAATCTGACGAGGTAGGTGAGCACCCACCGCACTAACAGCTTCTGCTTAGCTCCTTGTGGGCAAAAATGTAGATACTGCTTATGGGATAAGTTGCAATTGACTCTCTAAACAGCTGTATTTCTTCCATTTCTTTTTCATATATATCTACCATTTAAGATCTAGAGCCAGTTTTACTTTCTCTTCTTTTTGTTTTAATTTTTTTTTAGTTATTCTATAAAATAATAAATTCCATCATGGTATTTTCAGTTACGCACATGTATATGTGCAGATGCACATGCACACACCTTTGTATTCTGTCCAGGCTCACCCTCATTGTGTTTCCTGTCCTTCCCCCTGCCTTTGTTTTCCATTTACATTTATGCAGTTGAGTCTCAGATGAGAGAAGAACGTGACAGTCGCTTTTCCCTACTGCATTGTTCTCTTTTCTTCCCTTCCTCTTTCCTCCACGTCCATGTCCTGCACATATGTTAAGCTATGAGAGAAAGCATGCAGTGCTTGTCTTCTGAGTCTGGTTGACTTTGAACAGGATGGTCTCCAGCTCTACCCATTTTCCTGTGAGTCTTCTGTTTTCCTCTCAGTTGGAGCTGGAAGATACTTGCTTCTTTTCACTGTACTGTTCCTCTGCATGCCTACCTGCCTATTTCCCTCTTTGTTTGCTGTTTTTGAAGTTATTTTAAAGGTAATTTTTTTCATCTGATGACAAATGGCCGCCACAGTGGTTATTCTGGACCTGCATGTTGGTAAATTATTTCTTCTTGAGATACAAGTTTCTTTCTGTATTTCTGAGGTAATGTTTTGATTATTTCTTCATTGTCTGGTGGACACTGATGCATCAACAAATATCAAATATGATGATTTGCTTCCTGTAGAGTGCTGTAAGATTATGTAGAAGTGACATAGTGGCCTGCTGATCCCAAAGCTCCCAAGGCACTGGGTTTAGGGTCTCTCTTATGTTGGGGAACTGTCTTAATGGTATATGTGGCAGAACTAATTGAGAATTCACTGCCATAATTCTGCTGCCATGAGAAAATGCTCCTCTGTGTTCTCCCCTCCTCTCCTATCTTCCCCCCTCCCTTCCATCACTCCATCCCTGCTTCTCTGCCCCCTGAATAAAAGCTTGGCTCTTTCATGTTAAAGAAAAAAACAAAATTTTATTCTTTGTAGTAACCATTTTTCTTTGTTCACAGCTAAGTTTCTAGAGGACTGTTCTATTTTGCACCATTTTCCCACTTAAAAGTTTGAAACTTGAGCAAGGTGGTGGTGCATGCCTTTAATCCAGCACTTAGGAGGCAGAGACAGGTGAATCTCTGTGAGTTCGAGGCCAGCCTGGCTACACTAGCTAATTCCAAGTTTGAAACTTTCCCACAGTTTTCAGGATTTAGTTTGAACTCCTACAAAACACTCACAAGGTACACATTGTGATCTGCCCCTCTCCCCCATCCCATCCATACCCCTGTCTGGTACATTGTTATTCCAGTACTTTGGTACTTTCTCTTTATGATGCTATGAAACCTATGAAATAGCTTTTAACATTTGTTTATTTATTGTGTGTGTGCCTGTACATGCAGTGTAGCACATACAACACGGTAGACACCTTGGGGAGCAATTAGTTCCTTCTTTCTGTTATGTGGGTTTTGGGGACCGAACTTGTCAAGGTCATCAGGTGTGGTGGCAAGTGCCTTTGTCAGCTGAGCAAACCTGCTGACCCTTTCATTGCTCTGGAGTACTTTTTATTTCTTTAATCCATGGCATTCCCTAGAGTTTATGTCCTCTTCCGCCTTCCCTCACTTTGTACTGCTAATCCTTTAGAGCAGATCAGAGTCACTCCTCCCTGACCACCCTGCTGGGTCTCCGATCTTTTCGGTTCTTCGCACCATCCCATGAGTTGCTCTGTCTGTCTCTGGAGTGGAGTCTGTTCTTTGTTCTCTGACTTTCTCAGTCACTGTGCTCTGCAGAGGCAGTTTCTAGTCTGCCGTTTTCCAGGTCCACCTTCTCTTTGAAGTCTTTTTTCTCCGATAACACAAGTCATCAATTTTTCATCCTACCAAGAACTTCTGCAGTTAGTACCACCCAGTCATCATGTTGTTGCCATCTCATTTTCTAATTTTTATACATATAATCAGTTTGTCACTTTATATTTTTAGCTTACAAGAGTGTGTGAGCTACCAGTAGGTAAGAGCTAAATCTTGATTATCTTTATATCCCCAGTGCCTTACCACAGTATCACGCATGTTGGAGGTGCTTAATAAGTGTTAATTGGATAGAAGGATGCATATGTAATACTAATGTATTGTCCATCAGTTATTTAATGTGTACGTATCTTGTTTTCTGACTAGATTATAGGCTTCTTATAGAATAAGGGTATAAAGAATAATAGTATCCTCCCCTTGTCCATGGTTTTACTTTGTTATCTGTGGTCAGCCATAGTCTAAAAATATAAAATACAATATTTCAGAAATAAACACTTTGTAAGCTTCAAATTGTGTGGCATTCTGAGTACCATGATAAAGCTTTATGTCATCTGTGCTGTCCCATTTGGGACCTAAATGATCTTGTCCAGTATATCTACTCCGCATATACCACCTTCCTGGTAGTCACCTAGTAGTCTGGTCAGTTATCACAGTGCCTGCTCTAGTATCACACACAGTGCTTGCTATATTCAAATAATCCTTAATGATGCCCTCAATGCCTGAGAGTAAGGTTAGCAATCACATAGATCCAAAGGAAGCCATAGAGTACTTCCCTCACAACAGTAAGAAAAAGAATCCTGGTAAGATTGCCAGGGTCTGTAGTAGGATTGTCCCTTCTACCCTTCTACCTATGAAATTATGGACAAGAAAAAGTAAATTTGGGGCTGGAGAGATGGCTCGGTGGTTAAGAGCACTGGCTGCTCTTCCAGAGGATCTGGGTTCAATTCCCAGCACCCATATTTCAGCTCACAACTGTCTGTAACTCCAGTTCCCTGGGATCTGGGATCTGACATCTTCATGTCAATGTACGTAAAATAAAGTTAAATTGAAAAAAAAGTAAATTTATGCTGATTTGCTGGAGCACCTTAAGCTATAAAGTTATAGCTACAGTGCATGATAATTGTGTGTTTTAGTACCAACCACGGTTCCTGGCATCCATTGTGGATCTTGAAACATAAGCCTGTGGGTAAGGAGGAAGCTATTGTAGTGTTTAGTGTACTTTTAGACAAAGAATAGTAAATTTTTTAATGGTCAATAAAAATGAACTTATTCCTAGGTGGTTATTTCTCAGTAATAAAAATTAAACAATTTCTGGCTGGAGAGAAGGCTTGGCGGTTGAAAGTACTGACTGCTCTTTCTGAAGAGTTCAATTCCCAGCACCCACATGGCAGCTCGTGACTGTGTAACTCCAGTTCCAGGGGACTGGATATCCATGGCAAAACACCAATGCACATTAAATAAAAATAGACATATACATATATATATATATATACATATACACACACACATATATATATATATACATACATATATAAAAGAAGAGGAAAAAATGACAAGATCAAAAATTTGTTGAAGCTTAGCAATGGTGGTTCATGTCTATAATCCCAGCATTCTAGAGACCAAGGCAGGAAGATGGCCTTGAGTTCATGGTGAGCCTGGGCTACAAGGCAAAACCGTTTAAAGAAGCAAAACAGAAAGACAAACTGTATTAGAAAAATATATTGAGGCTAGAGAAATGGTTAGCAGTTAGGAGCCTTTGTTGCTCTTGCTGAGAACGTAGTTTCAGTTACCAGCAACTGAATGGTGGCTCCCAGCTAATTTGTCCTCTGGTTCCAGAGGATGCAAAGATCTTCCTGATCTCTGTAAGCGCTGGACATGCACGTGGTGCACATACATACATGTAGGCAACACCATACACATAAAATTAATCTAAAAAAATACAAAAAAAGAAAAATGTGTTATTATCAAAAGCCATGAGGTTTTTTTGTATGTGTGTGTGTGGTGCTAGAGCCCTAAGCATTGTAGGCAAGCATTCTTGTACTGAGCCATACCCCCAACTCTGTTTTTAATTAAGTAAAATAAGAATTGTATAGTCTTTGCTAGAAAAATGGGCATGACACTAGTTTAGATCCCTAAGTCTTATCCATTTTTTCCTTTTGAAGATGGTCTGATCATATCAAGATTCAGAAAGGACACCAGCATATCCCTTAAGCAGATCTACTGCTCAGTTACTCGACACATGTTGAGACCGCGCCTGTCTGTTGTTTCTCTCCTCTGTGGGTTCTGAATGGAGTGACAAAGAGTGACCCAAAATCTCATCTGGACTCCATCTAGACATTCTCAACAGTATTCTGTTTTGAAATGGGAACATGAGTTAAACTTATGTACCTAAAGTTAGCTGTATGAGTTGTAAATATATTAACTTTTAAGACTTTGTTTTTTCTCATTTTAATAGAATTTATTTCCTATTTCTTACACTAGATTATTGTTTTGCTAGCATTGTAGCAAGGATTGAAAATTTACTGGGCTGCAAATGTTTTCTTTTCCTTTAGAATTACAATGGTGTGTCTGATGTAGAGCTGAGAGTAGCTTTACCGGATGGAACAACAGTCACCGTCAGAGTTAAAAAGAACAGCACTACAGACCAAGTGTACCAGGTAAATTAAACCTGAGCAAGTCGGCTTGACATTGGAAGATGTGACGATGGGTAAAAAATTAAATGAGCTAATATGTACAAAATGTTCAGGGTACACTTGCTAATTCATATTGCTAATGTGAAGTAATTTTGCCCTTAAAAGAAAGGTATATGAGAGCTGGGTGTATTGATGTGTGTTTGTAATCCTAGCATTTGGGAAGCTAAGGCAAGAATGTTGAAAGTACTAGGGTAGCCAGGACTATATAACAAAACCTTGTATTTAAAAAAAAAAAAAAAAAAAAAAAAAAAGGTACAGTAAATATCCCAGAGTGCAGTGGTTATAATTCTCTGTTGTTGTAAAAACAAAACAACCCTCTTTTAAAAATGCTGTGTGTGTTAGGTGGTGGTGGCGCACGCCTTTAATCCCAGCACTCGGGAAGCAGAGGCAGATCTCTGTGAGTTCGAGACCAGCCTGGTCTACAAGAACTAGTTCCAGGACATGCTCCAAAGCTACAGAGAAACCCAGTCTTGAAAAACCTTAAAAAAAAATGCTGTATGTAGCCAGGCAGTGGTCGCACACGCCTTTAATCCCAGCACTCGGGAGGCAGAGGCAAGCAGATCTCTTGAATTTGAGGCTAGCCTGGTCTACAGAGCAAGTTCCAGGATAGCCAGAGCTGCACTGAGAAACCCTGTCTCCAGAAAACAAAAGTTAAAAGAAAAATGTGTACGTATGTGGTATGTTCAGGTTTATGAGCAGGTTTGCATGTATACATGTGTGTTTGTGCGTGTGTCGGCTTGTGCATTCTTGTACTTGTGGAGATCAGAGGTTGACATTATTTTCTTCCTAAATATTAGGTATCACTCTCTGTCTTATTCCTTGAGACAGAATCTTTAGGCTGTTGACCAGCAAGCTCTTGCAGTCCTCCTGACTTCACCCCTGACAGTGCTGGGTCTTGAGTACATATAGGTCGTCTCACCCTTTTATGTGAGTGCTAGGGATTCAGACTCAGACCCTCATGCTTGTCCAGCAAGTGCTCTTACCACGAAGCCATCTCCCTAGTCCCCTCAAAGCTTGTATGTGTGGGTTATATGCTCATGCGTGTGCTTGTAGAGGTGCACATGTATGTTGTAATGTACATGTATGTATGCTTGTGGAAGCCAGAGGTGCCTTCTTAGGTTGCCCCCACCTTACAGAGTAAGGCAAGGTCTCTTGCCAAATGATTTAGCAAGTCTTTCTAGCCAACTTGATTTTGGGATTCCTTGTCTCCGCCTCCTAGGGACGTGGTTACAAGTAGCCCAGAGTTCTTATGGGTGTGAGAGACTGAACCGTGCTTCTCACACTTGCACAGCAACTCCTTTACCCACAGAGCCATCTTTCCAGCCTTGCAAAACACTTGTTTCATATATCATACATTTCTCCATACGCTTCTTGTTATGGTGTTAGGGCCTTGGGCAAGTATTCTACCACTGAACTACTCTCCCAGTCCCTTCATCAGTTATGTGTAGTAACTATCAACATCAAGATTCTGCCACGTTTACACCATGCACCCTTTCCCTGTCCTCTGAAGGTCTCCCCTCTCCTCCTCCTCCTCCTCATCTTCTTTTTTTTTTTTTTTTTTTTTTTTTCAAAATCCATACTAGACCTGTGTCTACGCCAGCATTCATCTAAAACATGCACATTCTTTCTACATAACCAATGCCATTATCAGATTTTTAAAATGGCACCATGGGGCTGGAGAGATGGCTTAGTGGTTAAGAGCACTGGCTGCTCTTCCAGAGGACTTGGGTTCAATTACCAGCACCCACATGGCAGCTAACAGCTGTCTGTAACTCCAAGATGCCACTCTCACATGCAGATACATGCAGGCAAAATACCAATGTACGTAAAATAAAATAAAATAAAAATATTAAAAAACAAAAGGGTACCATTTCTTATTACTAATTAACTCCATAGTTAGAAATTTTCAATTATCAAAATAAATTTTGTCTACACCATACCACCCTGAAAGTGCCCGATCTCGTCTGATCTCGGAAGCTAAGCACTCGGGCCTGGTTAGTACTTGGATGGGAGACTGCCTGGGAATATCAGGTGCTGTAGGCTGGGGCTGGAGAGATGGCTCAAAGGTTAAGAGCACAGGCTGTTCTTCCAGAGGTCCTGAGTTCAATCCCCAGCAACCACATGGTGATTGACAGCCATCTGTAATTTGATCTGGTTCCCTTTTCTGGCATGCAGACCAAACACTGTATAATTAATAAATAAATTTTTTATAGTTGGTTTGTTAAAAATCTGGTTGAAAGTCCATCAAAATCCCAGCAAAATTCTTCAAAGTCCTCAAAAGAACGGTACTCAACTTCATTTGGAAAAGCAAAAAACCCAGGATAGCCAAAATAATCCTGGGCAATAAAAGATCTTCTGGAAGCATCACAATCCCTGACTTCAAACTCTACTACAGAGCTACAGTACTGAAAACAGCCTGGTATTGGCATAAGAACAGACAGGAGGACCAATGGAACCGAATAGAAGACCCAGATATCAATCCACACATCTTGGAACACCTGATTTTGATAAAGAAGCAAAAAATATCAAATGGAACAAAGAAGCATGTTTAACAAGTGGTGCTGGCATAACTGAATATCAACATGTAAAAGAATGACAATAGACCCATATCTATCACCATGCACAAAACTCAAGTCCAAATGGATCAAAGACCTCAGCAGAAAGCCAGCCACACTGAACCTCATAGAAGAGAAAATGGGAAGTACACTTGAACGCATTGGTTATATATATAAATATAACCCCAGCAGCACAGACAATTAATAATTGAGAGAAACAATTAATAAATGGGACCTCCAGAAACTGAGAAGCTTCTGTAAAGCAAAGGACACAGTCAACAAGACAAAACAACAGCCTACAGAATGGGAAAAGATCTTCACTAACCCCACGTCAGACGGAGGTCTGATCTCCAAAATAGACAAAGAACTCAAGAAATTGGACACCAAAAGATCACATAGTCAAGTTTTAAAAAATGGAGTACAGACTTAAACAGAGAACTCTCAACAGAGGAATCTAAAATGGCTGAAAGACACTTAAGGAAATGTTCAACATCCTTAGTCATCAGAGAAATGCAAATCAAAACAACTCTGAGATTCTATCTTACACCTGTTAAGAATGGCCCAGATCAAAAACACTGATGACAACTTATGCTGGAGAGGTTGTGGGGAAAAGGGAACACTTCTGCATTGCTGGTGGGAATGCAGGCTGGTACAGCCCCTTTAGATGTCAGTGTGGCGATGTCTCAGGAAATTAGGAAACAACCTTCCTCAAGACCCAGTAATACCACTTTTGGGTACATATCCAAAGGATGCTCAGTCGTGCCACAAGGACATGTGCTCAACTATGTTCATAGCAGCTTTGTTTATCATAGCCAGAACCTGGAAACAACCTAAATGCCCCTCGACCAATGAATGGAATAAGGAAAATGTGGTACATATATACAGTGGAGTACTACACAGCAGAAAAAAAATAATGACAGCTTGAATTTTGCAGGAAAATGGATGGAGCTAGAAAACATAATTTTGAGTGAGGTAACCCAGACACAGAAAGACAATTATCACATGTACTCACTCATAGGTGTTTTTTAAACATAAAGCAACGAAAGCCAGCCTACAAACCACAATCCCAGAGAATTTAGGCATCAATGCGGACACTAAGAGAAACTTTAGATATAATCTAAATGGGAAGTAGAAAAAGACAAGATCTCCTGAGTAAATTAGGAGCATGGGCACCTTGGGGGAGGATTGAAGGGGGAAGAGGAGAGGCAGAGAAGGGAGCAGAGAAAAATGTAGAGCTCAATAGATATCAATTTAAAAAAGAAAAAAGTGAAATAAACGATGGAGTGTCATACAAAATTAAAAAAATCTGGTTGAGAACAGGTCCTTATATCACATTTGGTCTTAATTTTGACTCAATATAAAGTAGTTTCCCTTCCCTGCTTTTGTGTGTTTGCAGAAGTTGGGTTATTCCGAATTTATCTGTTTCCTTGTAGGTCATTTACCATGTCCTTGTAGTTCCCTGTATTTTCTATAAATAGAAATTTACTCTAGAGGCTTGATTATATTTAAGTTTTGTTTTTAAATACTGTATATATTTTTACAGGCTGTAATAATACAATATGTTGCTTCTCTGTAGGCACTCTGGGTCTCGAGTTGTCCATTCAGTGTTTACATGCTTAGTCAGTCACTTGAGAGTTTACCTAGACTTCTCACTACAAAGTTTCTATTGTCCATTGATAATCGTTGCCTTAATCAATAATTCCACAAAAGTTGCAAAGTGCTGGTTTTCAGTTCCCTCGGTTTTTTCATGTAACTAGAATTCTTCTATAAGTAACTTTTCCTTATCAATTAAGGCTATTAATTTAGTCTGAAGGGCTGTTTGTGGGAAAGAAATGTTAGAAATTTAATTCTTTCCTTTATTGACAATTGTCAAAATAAAGAATTGATGCCTTAGTTGTTTCCAGTGTTGTCCGGTGCAACAATTGTTAATAGTTTATTTTTAATTACAGGTAAATTTCTAATTGTGATTTAATAAACAGCATGTTACTGTCTCTTCAATGCTCAAATGATTGCATGTTTGACCAAAGGAAGTTCCTTCATGTCTGTTTCTATATAGTTTTGGTTCCATCCATTAGCTTATGGGGCATTCATTAGAACAAGGTGTCCTGGTGTCTTTTGTAGACATGTCCTGCCTTGCTCTGCCAGTCTTGGTTCTCCAGTGAGAAATAGCAGTCAAGATCACAGTCTGGGGTGGGTGTCAGCACTGCCTGCAGGCCCATTTATTTGCCTGAACTTGATCAAGATTTTCAGGGAGACAGACAGATTTCTGGTTATCAGTGATTATACAAAGCACTCCTTTTATCAAAGAAAAAAATCTATCCTTCATTTAATCTACTGCAATATACCTTAGCAGTTGACTGTAGGACTCCAGCCATCTTTGAAATTTTATAGTACTGGAATAACTGAAAAAAAGTTTGTTTTTACCTTTTTTTCTTTTTTCTTTTTTGGTTTTTCGAGACAGGGTTTCTCTGTGTAACAGCCTTGACTGTCCTGGAACTCACTATGTAGACCAGGCTGGCCTCGAACTCACAGAGATCCACCTGCCTCTGCTTCCTGCGTACTGGGATTAAAGGCATGCACCACCACAACCTGGCTTGTTCTCTACTTTTTTCAGTGTTTCTTTAGAAAAACTTAGGGTATTTTGTTGTTTAATTTTTATATGTTTGTATATCTGTGACTGTGTATGTAAATATTGTGTGTGGTTATCTGGAAAGGCCAGCAGAGAACATTGGGTACCCTGGAACTGGAGCTCCAGTGTGGGTGCTGGGAACTGAAGTGTTCTTAGCTGCTGGACCATCTCTCCAGCCTGCACCTAGGGTATTTTTTAATACTCTCCCTTCTCCATCATATTACTGAATCTTGTAGATAGAAGCCATTTTGTAAACCGTAGTTGAGAGTATTCTAGTTTTGATCAATACAGTATATAGAAGGTTGATTTCGAATACCTGTAGTTTCTGGTTCCTACACAATATCATATGAAGCTAGTCTGGGTGTGTGAGCAGATATAGGAAGAAGGTCTTATTTGGTTCAGTCTTCCAACATCTTCTAGCTATTTCGTGAGCACCTTGCCTATATGGGAAGTGCTCTTAAAAACTGATTTTGTTACTACTGTTTTCTGCTTTGTGGGGTTTTTTTTGTGTGTGTGTGTTACATATATGTAATTTTACTTTGATTTATTTGCACATGAAATCTTTCAGTTTCTCATTTGTCATGTTAGGCTCTTAGTTCTCAGAGAGGATTGGTTCTTGTGAATATGCTGCTTGTCAGCGTTTTCTGACTTTGATGGATATTGGTGACTATAATTCTTAGGAAAGAGAGATGTCCCCAGTTTATAACATAGATCATCTGAAAAATAGAAATAATTTGTGAATTCTGAATAGAATTGACAATGTTTTAAGCCCAAGAATTAAGCACAGAAATACACATATATAGATCCAAGTACTTAGGAGGCTGAGGCAGGAGAATCCCTTGAATCTAGGAGTTCAAGGCCATTGTAGCTAACATCGTGAGATCCTATCTCCAAAACAAAAAAGTAAGAGTCAGAGGTTGGCAGATCCGGAGAGATGGCCTAGCAGCCAGCACTTTGCTGCTCATCCAAAGGGCCCAGGTTTGATTCCCATCATCCACATGGCTGCTTATAACCCGCCTCTAACTACATTCTTTGTGGATCTACATCTTCTGGCTTCCATGAGCACCAGTCACACAGATACACATGCAGGTAAAACACTTCTACGCATAAGATCTTGTGTGTTAACAGCTTATAGTAAAGTAAGCTGAGTCTGTGAAACTAGGTATCAGGTATGGTGAGATGACTCAGTGGGTAAAGTCTTTTTCCTCTAAGCCTGACAGCCTGTCTTGTCTAATCCTTAGAAGAGAACTGATTCTCTGACGTCCACATGGCTCATCTCCCCCATCCCCATACACAGAGACATACACACATACACACACACAAACAGTAAATATTTTTTTAAATTGCTTTCATTTTATGGTATGTCTTATCAAGTATACTTTTTGTTTGTTTGTTTTTGTTTTTGTTTTTTCGAGACAGGGTTTCTCTGTAGCTTTGGAGCCCGTCCTGGAACTAGCTCTTGTAGACCACGCTGGCCTTGAACTCACAGAGATCTGCCTGCCTCTGCCTCCCAAGTGCTGGTATTAGAAGCGTGTGCCACCACCACCCGGGAAGTATATTTTTTTAAGTGATATAAAACACCTATGTTGGGACTGGAGAGATAACTCAGTTTCAAGCTGTCCATTGTCTTTTCTGGTTTCTGTGAGCATCCTAATATATGTGGCATTCATTCACACAGACACACATACACACATATTACTAAAAATAAGTTCAAAAATACCTTTGTGGGATTAATTCATATTTGAAAAAGGAACTTTGGCACCATGGACAAAATATTGTCAGCTTGTGTTGGAAGGGAGATGTTCACAGAGGACAGCTATATTTGGGTTCATGTGTAGCTTAAGGAGAGCTGTGGGCCATGTAGTTTTTATGAAGCCAGGATGCAGTGTGTTTCCCTTTCCCCTTCTCATGTATATATACCTGTCCCATAGCATTGTCTGAACTTACTTTTTCTGAAACAACTCTCTCATGTTTAAACTTCAGGCTATTGCAGCAAAGGTTGGCATGGACAGTACAACAGTGAATTACTTTGCCTTATTTGAAGTGATCAATCATTCCTTTGGTAAGTGCTAATAGCTGCTACTATATTTTGTTTGGGGTGTTTTATTCTAATACTCTTGGACAGAAACTGCTTTGCCAAAGAAGGGCTTTAGGACTCATGAGTTGCCTTCAGCAAGCAGACTCGGCAGATCTTGTAAAGGGTTTCTGACCACTGACTGTCATCTTCTTCTTCTGTCAGTAGACAGCGACTGATTCCAGGGAGCCGCCATCTTCTTCTTATCTTTCTTACTAACTCTCAGTGGCCCAGTGCACAGATATGAGTTGTATTGTAAAGAATGGGTGAGATACCACCATGCTTAGATTCTAACTTTATCCTTTCTAAGCTATAGAGGAGGAATACAGCAAGAGCCGTCTTTTGCAGTGTCAGAAAGCCAAGAAAGGACTTAGCAAGCAAGTGTAGGGATTAGGAGTAGTAAACTGAGAGTGGTGGAACACGCCACCCGTGGCCCCACGGGAGGGGGGCAGGCTCTTGGGGTGCTACTCAGAGGCTGGCTAGACTGTGTAAATGCCTTAGGGCTTGGGAGGGGATGAGAGAGAAGTACTGTTCCGTTCTGCATAAATAAATGCAGTACATTGAGAGTGGCCATTGGAGAGAATCCAGATGCCCAAGAACTAGGTAAAAGGAGAGGCTGCTCTGAAGACGTTTGGTGGACTTAGCATGTCCACTTTGATGTTTGTAACTGAGCAGTTCATAGATCAAGCATTTTAACTGAATTTGGAGTTGGCATCCATTGCAGTCATGTTAGCTGGAAGACTTGTCATTTGCTTCACTGGCCAGAGTCTTAGTTAGGAAGGGTACATTTGGCTGGATATGCAGTTATGTGATCCTGAGGTAGAGTTTCTTGATGAGTTTGAGCTGACGCTGAAAATAATGGCAGCTACTATGTTAGTCTGCCTTGTACAGCTCTACTTGGGAAGCTCCTAAATATCTCTCTACTTGAGCTTGCTTTATTTTGTCTTCTTCAGTACGTAAGCTGGCACCTAATGAATTTCCTCATAAACTCTACGTCCAGAATTACACGTCAGCGGTGCCCGGCACCTGCCTGACTGTCCGCAAGTGGCTTTTTACCACAGAGGAAGAGGTCCTCTTAAATGACAATGACCTTGCTGTTACATACTTCTTTCATCAGGTGGGTAAATAAGTCTTCCTTCTTTGTCTGTTGGTAGAGAGCTGGTAATTTGACAATTCAGCGTGAATCCTTGAGTCTGAGTAACATTTAAAATACAGTTTATCTTGTTTCATAGGAGATAAAGGCTAGAGCTGTGCCAGAGTGTTTAAAAAGTTCACATAAAAAAGTAAGTTTAGGGTTTTTAAAGCAGTATTATATATGCTGTGTGTCTGGGAAAAGCAAAATATCTGGTTTCTTTTTTTCTTCTGTATTCTCATATCATAGTCAGCACAAAAGACTTCTGTGATGTTAAAGGGTATAGGGATTTCTCCCCACCAGCAAGTGTGTGATTCTTCAGTGGATACCACCCCAGGCATCATTAAGCATAATTTAGGGGCTGGAGAGATGGCCCAGAGGTTAAGAGCATTGCCTGCTCTTCCCAAGGTCCTGAGTTTAATTCCCAGCAACCACATGGTGTCTCACAACCATCTGTAATGGGGTCTGGTGCCCTCTTCTGGCCTGCAGGCATACACACAGACAGAATATTGTATACATAATAAATAAATAAATAAATAAATAAATAAATAAATAAATAAATAAAATTTTTAAAAGCATAATTTAGTTCTGACACTGTCTTCCTGGAAATATCAAATCTCACTGATCAAGGGCTAAAGTCCTCAAACAGCCCCCATTTTAGACCTCGTTACAAGCGCTCTGAAACTACTCAACCCTTGGCTACAAATTGAGGTTCCCATGACCCCTTCCCCACCACACACACTGCTTCTGCTGTGCACAATTTGCTTAAACTGCTCCCAAACAAAAGTAACTTTGTATTTACCATTGTATTACAGAGGATATTTTAAAGAACATAAGGCTGGGCGGTGGTGACGCACACCTTTAATCCCAGCACTTGGGGGGCAGAGGCAGGCAGATCTCTGTGAGTTCGAGACCAGCCTGGTATACAAGAGCTAGTTCCAGGACAGGCTCCAAAGCTACAGAGAAACCCTGTTTTGAAAACAAAAACAAAAACAAACAAAAAAAAAATAGTGAGCCTAAAATGGTCTAGAGCATAGGAACTTCCATCTTGGGAGAGCTGGGAGTACACTGCCCTCCTGGCAGGTGGATTAATTTTCATGTTCCCTGTCCTGCAAATTGGTCATGTTAAGTAATTCAGAGCTTTCAGAGCTCCATCTTTTGGGTCTGTGTCTGTGTGTGTGTGTGTGTGTGTGTGTGTGTGTGTGTGTGTGTGTGTGTGAGAGAGAGAGAGTGTGTGAGGTACGTGATACATACACTCAAATGTGGTACAGATACTGTGGTTCAAATGCCCATACACAAATATGCTGAGGCCAAGGCAGCACACAAGTTCCTTCCTATGTCATTCTCTGTGTTGTTGTCTTGAGACAGGCTTCTTCTTTTTGTTTTTCTTTTTCTTTCTTTGGTTTTTCGAGACAGGGTTTCTCTGTAGCTTTGGAGCCTGTCCTGGAGCTATCTCTTGTAGACCAGGCTGGCCTTGAACTCACAGAGATCCGCCTGCCTCTGCCTCCCGAGTGCTGGGATTAAAGGCATGCACCACCCCTACTCCCCTATACCTCCCTTGACACCTTCCCCCCACCCCCGTGAAATAGGATCTTTCACTGAAACAGAAGCTCAGCAGTTAGGCTAGGTTGACTTGCCAATGATCTCTTGGGATCTGGCTCCTCCCTTTGATGCTTGGATTACAGGCATGTATAGCCTAGCTTTTTTTTTTTTTTTTTTTTTTTTAACATGGGAACTGCAGATTCAAACTAGGCCCTCATGCTTATAAAGCAAGCACTTACCCACTGAGCCATCTCCCTTCGTGTGTGTGTGTGTAGAGACTTAATATGTGAGCATGACTGAATTATAAGCAACCATATTAAAATATGATTGGACATACCAGGTTTGGTTTAATGCTGTTAGATTGAATGGTGATACCCAGCTTGGCCTCTGTACAGCATTCCTTTTTCATAGGGTCCAGGATGCCCTTCATGAATAGGGATCTTGTCATGAGAGGGTTTTGTTTCATTTGGGTACGTATTCCTCTGTAGAGAGTGGTAGTGTGAGTAAGCGTATGAGCCTGTGTGTGTAGAGTCCAGAAGTCAGTTTTGGGTAGTGTTCTTTCGGAATTATCTACTTTAGTTTTGAGATAGGGTCACTGCCTCCCTAGCACTGGGATTACACGCATGTGCTACTCCTGGCTCCCCCCCCCTTTTGTAGTGTTTATGAGTGGTCTGCCTGTATGTATGTATGTGTACCATATGCTTGCCTGGTACCCAAGGAAACAAAAAGGACTTCAGATTCTCTGGATGTTACAGATGGTTGGGTGTTTTTGTTGTTGTTGTTTATTTGTTTGTTTTGTTTTGGTTTTGAGACCAGGTTTTTCTGTAGCTTTGGACCCTTTCCTGGAACTAGCTCTTGTAGATCAGGCTGGCCTCGAACTCACAGAGATCCGCCTGCCTCTGCCTCCTGAGAGTTGGGATTAAAGGCGTGCACCACCACCGCCCGGCTTTAATGTTACAGATAGTTATTTTACCATTTGAGTGTTCCTCTGTAAGAGTAGCAAGTGCTCCTAAACAGTGAGCCATCTCTGCAGTCCTGTATGAAGCTATTTATTTGTATGGTTTCTGTGCTCACACAGCAAGCGGTTCACCAATGAACTCTCTCCCAGGACCTTCAGAGGGTCTCTATAGCCAACTCAAGATAGACAAGGGATGGAGGGGAGGGGAGGGAAGGGGGAGAAGGAGGGGAGGGAAGGGGGAGGAGGAGGGGAGGAAGGGGGAGGAGGAGGGGAGGAAGGGGGAGGAGGAGGGAAGGAGATGGAAATTTTTTAAATATAAAAAAATAAACCATGAGAGAAAAAAAAAAAAGATAGACAAGGGAAAATTAGCACAGCCCCTCTAAGGACATTCAGGGCCTGGGAAATAGCTGGTGGGTAAGAGCAGTGGCTCTTCAGTCATAAAGACCTGAGCTCTAATCCTTCACACTCACATTAAAAAGGTGAACATGCATTCTTTTCATCTGTTTTGCCTCGAGGCTCTTACCTTTCTTTCATTCTGTATGCCCTGCTTTCCTGCTTCCTCTGTGTCTGACTGACTGGCAGTTGCCTGACTGGCTGTCCAGGGGCATCTCCCCTTTTCTCTCCCTCATTCTCTCTTCTCTCTCCTCCAGCCTAGAATCCTCCTACTTATTCTTTCTGCCTGCCAGCCCCACCTGTTTCTCTCTTGCGTAGCTATTGGCCATTTGGCTATTTATTAGACTAATTAGGCAAGGTGAACTGGCAACACATCTTTACATAATTAAACAAATGTAACACATCTTTACATAGTTAAATAAATGCAGCATAAACAAGTGCAAAGCACTTTTACATAGGTAAAGTATTATTTTGTAACAAACAAATGTAACACATCCTTACACAGTTAAAGTCATGTTCCACAGCAGTTGGGAGTAGAGCTACGAGTTGATCGGGTCTCTCGATTTCAATCTTGAACCATTCTCTTTTCAGAGATTCTGGTAAGCCAGGTGTGGTGACACACATCTATATTCCTAGAACTCAGGTCCGAGGCAGGAGAAATATGACTTAAAGACCAGTCTAGTCTACATGGTGATCTCCAAACAGGCCTGAGTGAGAAACTTTCTCAAGAAAAAAAAAAGAAGTAAATCTATTAGAAATGATTTGTACCTTAGTGTTACAACATCCTTGATTGCCGCTATTATTCCATTCCTTTCTCATTTCTGTGTGTGTGCGCGCGCATGTACGGATCCATATCGATCTATCTATATGTATGCAAATATATCTATACACACATATGTGTGTGCACCTATTTGGAGAGAGAGAGAACAAACATGCTTATTTTAGCTCCATTGCCTTAAATTCAGCAGGTCTATTTCTTAAATGTATTTAGGCCACACCTATTCCTGTTCCTGACTTCATCTGAGAGACTTTCTTACTCAGCGCGCCCAGGGGTGTCTGCCTTGGGCTTCCCCGTAACCATGGTTACAGCTGCTCCTGTTCTGACTGCACATTGCACACTTGCACTTGGTTGTGTCATTGTTACCTTTAATAGATAATGTGTACTCTCTCTTCTTCCATGTGTTTAAATTTGCTCTTGACAAGAGAGTTCTCACAGGCATGCTCCGTAAGTACTAGTTATTCTAGTAAATACACCTGTGTGATGGCATTCACTGCAGCGATGGCGGTGGGGCTTCAGATGAATGCAAGCTTTTCTGAAAATGCACCTGCATAATTTTCTTTCCCGGGCTTTGCTTTGTGATAGGCTGCTGATGATGTGAAGAAAGGTCACATTAAAGCAGAGGAGAAGTCTTACCAGTTACAGAAGCTATATGAACAAA
This sequence comes from Arvicola amphibius, assembly GCF_903992535.2. NCBI lineage: Eukaryota > Metazoa > Chordata > Mammalia > Rodentia > Cricetidae > Arvicola > Arvicola amphibius. Next base: position 5,635,416 of record NC_052060.1, on the reverse strand, counting down.
GGAAAATGGTCATGGTAAGTCTGCGTCCAAACACTTTCATAAAATACCTCATTACCTCTTAAACGTCTTGTCCTAGTCAGTTTTGAAAGGTACCACAACCTGATCAGAGGTTTAATTCGTTAATAGAGGGAGCCTATAGACTTTGATGCAAAATCTCTTTGTATCTCCCCATTGATTACATCAGAAACTTAGGTTATTATAATTCAGTACATAATGTTGTTAATAATAGCCAAACAGTATTCTTTTATATGGAGATGTCATAAGATAAAGCTGGGATAGCGATCCACTCTGTGATCCTAGCACTGGAAGTGGGGACGGGAAGACAAGGCTGTCCTTAGCTGCCTAGTGAATTTAAGGGTCACATGAGTCCTGTCTCGGAACAGCACCAGAGTGACGTCTAAAACAATATGGGCTGGAGAGTTGGCTCCGTGGGTAAGAGCCCTTGTTGATCTTGCAGAGCATCTGAGTTTGATTCCCAACACCCACATGGCTGCTCACAACTGTCTAGAGAATCTGATGCCCTCTTCTGACCTTCTTGGGCAGTAGGCACACACATGGTGTGCTTATATCCATGCAGGCAAAACACTCATACACACAAAATAAATAAATCTAAAAAAAAAATCCCTAACATTATAATATAAATATTCTGTAAGAACCTAGTATTTGTATTTTTTTTAAAAAGCTTTTAGTATTTATCTATTCTAGAGCATGTCTTAGTCCAGATTAGCCTAGAGCTTGGTATGCAGTCCAGTCTGGCCTCAAACTCTCAGTGTAGACCAGGTTAACCTTGAGTTTATCTTGAATTTCCTATTTCAGCCTCCCAGATGGTGAGACTACGTTAGGTCTTTAACATTAACATTTAGTTTATCATGAGTTAGCAAAGTCATTACTTTTACAACTTTTTTTTCCATTTGTTCAGACAGTTATGCTCAGTAGAGCTTTTTTAATGTATGATTTCCTAGAATTGTATTTGATCTAGACACTACTTCATGTAGTGTAACTATTCGTGTAACTATTTAAATCGAAATTTGAAATTTAAAAAATGTATTTAAATTTATCTTATATGCATTGATCTGAAGGTGACAGATCCCTTTGAACTGGGGTTACAGACAGTTGTGAGCTGCCATGTGGATGCTGGGAATTGAATCTGGGTCCTCTGAAAGAGCAGTCAGTGCTCTTAACCACTGAACCATCTCTCCAGTCTCTAAACTTGATTATTTAAAATTCATTCCTTTGGTTATACTGGCCACATTGTAAGTATTAAATAGTTACATGTGGCAGTGGCTGCCATGTTGGACAGTACATGCATAGATCATTTTCAGCATTGCAGGAAGTTCGGTTGGATAGTACTACCTAGCATGTTCTTTAAATGTTTTAAAGTTAGTTTTTATTTTGTATCTGCTGTAAATACAGTGGATGTTTTTTTAAAAACTAGTAAAAAAATAATAAAAATAAAATGTAAAGAATACAAAGATTTCAGTGTTTATAAATTTATAGTTATGTTTATAATATAGTTATATAATTATATATAATATAGTTATAAATATATAAATTTATCATTTTCTCTCTTGGCAGATCACTTATAACTGTAATTTTTGCAATATTCCATGTGTGTCACACAGGACAGTAGATGCATTAGAAATGATTCTGATACATTACGTGAATTTTTTTATCTTTTGTGTACTTACCCATTTAAGTTAATTTATTAATTTAATTGGGCCAGGTGTGGTGCTATACACCTATAATGTCAGTCCTCAGGAAGCTAAGGCAAAAGGATTGTTATTTAGAACCAACTGGGCTATCTAACGAGTTTCAGTTTGAGATCAGCCTAATCACGTAGACCATGTCTTGACTTCATTCATCGTCCCCAGAGAGCCATTAAGTTAGAAGGTAAATACGGTCAGCATTGATCTTAGCTCATAACCTTACATCTAGAAAAGATAGTTATTTTATCACTTACATGATAAAAAATAATCTCTTTTCCATAGACAATCACTAGAAATACAGGAACCGTTTTACCAATACATACAAGCAAACTAAAATAGAAAATCAAAAATAATTAAATATTGGCATGATTTTGGCTAAGGGAATTTTTCTGTCTATGAAATAATATTTTAAAACACAACTGTTCTTTAAGATACTAGCACTGGAGGGGCTGGAGAGATGGCTTAGCAGTTAAGAGCACTGACTCTTCTTCCAGAGGTCCTGAGTTCAATTCCCAGCAACCACATGGTGGCTCACAACCATCTGTAATGAGATCTGCTGCCTTCTTCAGGGGTGCAGGTACACATGCAGGCAGAGTATTGTATTCATAATAAATAAATAATTAAATAAATCTTTAAAAAGAAAGATATTAGCACTGGGATCACGTGTGATGGCACGCACATGTAGATCACTGATGGCACACACATGTAGATCACTGTGAGTGTGAGGCCAGCCTGCATAGGAACTCCAGGCCAGCCAGAGCTACTTTTTGAGGTCTTCTTTCAAAAAATAAACAAAAATCCATTGTCCTGGGGATTGGAGAGATGGCTCAGTGGTGAAAAGCTCTGGCTACTCTTGAAGAGGACTGAGGGTCAGGTTCCAGCGCCCACATCAGCAACTCACAACTATCTAACTGCAGGTCAGAGGATCTGATGCCTTCTTCTGCCCCCACAGCACCAGGCACACATGTGGTATATAAACATATATGAAGGAAAACATGCATATACATACAATAAAAGTAGAAAATACATTTTAAAAAGCATACTTGGAAGCTGGGCAGTGGTGGCACACACCTTTAATCCCAGCACTCAGAAGGCATAGGCAGGTGGATCTCAGTGAGTTCTAGGCCATTTTGGTCCACAGAGCGAGTTCCAGGATAGCCAGGGCTGTTAACACAGAGAAACCCTATCTCCAAAAAAAAAAAAAAGGAAGAAAAAAAAAAAAAAGGAAGAAAAAAGCGTACTTAAGATTGTGAAACCTGAAGAGCTTCAGAATCTCAATTTGAGCTTGGGGAGATTTGGCTCCCAGGGTTCCTCCGTATTTCCATTAGACCTTTGGTTTGACCTTAGACAAGTGAGCTGGGAGAGCACAGGATTCTTTAGAATGGACCCTTTGCCCATTCACCTGAACTGTACTGCTCTGTTAGGTACTCTCATTAACTACTGAACATTTATAAAATGTCCTTTCTATACTTTTCCTCTTTACCTAAGTGGTCCACTTACCTAAGTCATATGTAATATTTAGCTATTCAAAATAGAGAATGGACAGAATAATTCTGTGTGCTTGCTTTATTTTTAGGCTAGGTCTCCTACCCAGACTGGGGTTTCACTTGCTATCTAGCCAAAGCTGGTCTTAAGCATCTTCCCACTTCCACCTCCCAGGTTCTAGTATCAGAGAGGTAGACACCGTGCCTAGCTTTAACGTTTGGTTTTTTAGATATATGTTATAAATATGTTAGAAAATAAAAATTTTTACCTTTTCTAATTTTAAATTCATGTAAAGTTTCAGTGTTTCTTCTTTTCAAGTTTGCTACAAATGCAACAATGTTAGGATTGTGTATTTGAACCTAAGAAATAATGCCAACCCGAGAGTCTCCAAAGACCGGGTCCCAGTAAGACTGTTATCTGACTTCCTGTCAAGGACACGGGTGCCCCTAGTTTCCATTCAGATTAGCTTTAGAATTTAGGCCAATAAGGACGTTCTTGAAGGTCTTTTGCTTTCAGGAGTGACACTGTTGAATCCAAGGACAAGAAGAGATCTGGTTCTAGACTGGTTATGAAGTGTTCGCCTCATTTTACAAAGTGCACTCAGAGTGCAGTCCTTACCCAGTGTCCTAGTTACTTTTCTTGCTTATTGTGACCAAATACTAGACAAGAAGTGACGTAAGGGAGGAAGAAGTTACCCTGGCTTATAGTTAGAGAGGATCCAGTCCGTCCATCATGGTGACAGGAGTGAGAGACTCCCTTAGGGACCCACTTCTTCCAGCGAGGTCTGCCTCCTGCAGCTTCCTTCCACAGCCAGCTGGGGACCAAGTGTTCAAACCCTTGGGCCTATCTGAGTCATTCACATCCAAATCAGTTTGTAGGATCATGTGACTCGTCAGAGTAGAGCTGGGGTTAGGAGTGGGGTTAGAACTGCCGCTCATGTTGCATGTTTCCCCGGAGTCAAGGGAGAGGCGGTGCCCTTTACTTCCAGGCGACCTTTTTCAGTGGGAGAGGCCCCAGGAATAATATTTTCTTAATATCACAGAGCTTTCAGAATATGCAGAGGTCCATGTCTCTCCTGGTAGCTTTTTCTAATCTTTGCCTTTATCTGCATGCTGCTTTAAAAAAAAAAAAAAGAGAGAGAGAGAGAGAGAAGAATACAGAGGGCCTGGGTATGGTGGACCAAGCTTGTGATTCTAGTACTCATGACAGAGACAGAAACAAGTTTAAGGCTAGTCTGGTGTATTTAACCTGCTCCAGGTTATCCCACCTGACCACATAATAAGACCCTATCTAAAAGAAAAAAAATCTGTACAATAAAATGCCCTATTAGGAATATACAGATAAGTTTGTCAGAACAGCAGAAGACAATTCTCAATGAATTTCTTTTATGTTGTGTTGTCTGAGGTTTCTGTCCTGCCCAGTTCCCACAGTCGTTAGGTCCCAAAGAAATCACATAGAAGTCTACATTAGTTATAAACTGATTGGCCCATTAACTCAGGCTTGTTATTAACTCTTATAACTTATATTAACCCATTATTCTTATCTATGTTAGCCACATGGCTCAGTACCTTTTTCAGCGGGGCAATCACATCATCCTTCTTCTATGGTTGGGACAGGACTGGGGAGGAATGGGCTTCCTCCTTCCCAGAATTCTCATGTTCTCATAAACCCACCTCTACTTCCTGTCTGGCTACTGGCCAATCAGCGTTTGTTTAAAACATAATTGACAGAATATAGGCAATTGTCCTGCACCAGTGTCGACTTTTTTTTTTTTTTTTTTTTTTTTGTGAAAGAACATGCAGAACTCATCTTCAGGTCCTGCGACACCCACCTGCATTATAGGTTCTGAAGCACCCTTGAGCAGAATAACTGTGTGTGAGCCTGTCAGCATGTCTTTTTTTTTTTAAAGATTTATTTATTTATTATGTATACAACATTCTGCCTCCATGTATGCCTGCACGCCAGAGGAGGGCACCAGATCTCATTACAGATGGTTGTGAGCCACCATGTGGTTGCTGGGAATTGAGCTCAGGACCTCTAGGAGAGCAGCCAGTGCTCTTAACCGCTGAGCCATTTCTCCAGCTCCCGCCTGTCAGCATTTCTAATGACTGTGTTAGGAGTATGGCTTGGATTGGATGTTGGGAGCCTGGGTTCAGGGCATTTTTTTCCTTTACCATTTCATCCTAAGTTTTTAAGCACACAGAGAAGCTGAAAGGATGGTACATGTACTACCTGCTACACTGGCTGGCTGTCTTCACCTTATAACCTGCATGCTTTGTTTGGCTCTGTCTTGTACTAGAGTTTTTGTTTTTTTATTTGCTTCCCTCTTCGTAATGCTGAAGGTTGAAACCAGGACTTCACATGTGTTTGGCAAGTATTTTTCCACTGAGCTAATCTCCCAGTCCCTACTCTGGAAATTGTTTTTGTTTTTAATGTGTGTTTGTCTGCTTGTCTGTATGTGTACCATGTGCATGCATTGCCCAAAGAATCTAGAAGAGGTTGTCATATCTTTCGGAGCTAGAGTAATAGACAGTTGTGAACCCTGCAGTGTGAGTGCTGGAAACCAGACTTTGATCCTCTGCCTGCGCAACTGTTCTTAAATGCTGAGCTATCTCTCTAGCTAGCCCCCTGCTTTAGAGTTTTTAAAAGTAATTTCCAGATCTGTCATTTCATAACCACTCCTTTTTGTACTCCAAGTGGTGTACTGCCACTCCTTGAGCTCTTAAGACATCCTTTTTTTTTTGTTGTTGTTGTTGTTTTGTTTTGTTTTTCGAGACAGGGTTTCTCTGTAGCTTTGGAGCCTGTCCTGGAGCTAGCTCTGTAGACCAGGCTGGCCTCGAACTCATGGAGATTCACCTGCCTCTGCCTCCCAAGTGCTGGGATTAAAGGCGTGCCCTGGTCTTGTGTAACTTCCTGTGCCTGTGTGGGAGTAATCCCGTACGCTTATTTCAGAGGCAACCCTTGGAAGGACACCAGCTCAGAGATCGTGAATCTTTTTATTTCCTCCTTCATCTCCCTTTGTCTGCATGCTTTCATGTTCCATCCATGTGCCTTCTCACCTTGGAATTGTGAGTTGACTCAGAGACCAGGGATAGCAGTAGATCAGGAGCAAGGTCGAGTGAGCTTCAGAGTGCAGAGCCGTCTCTGGATTAACCTTGAGAGGATCATGTATTTGTGTATGTGGGTCTGGATGCTGTATGGGGAGGCTGGCGTCTTAGTTTATCTGTGCTGCTGTGTTGAAATGCCCTGACAGCAGCTGAAGGTTTATTTGAGTTTGTGGTTCAGGCTGTGGGACTTGAAACAGCTCGTCCCAGCACGCCGCACAGTACAGAACACGCATGCCTGTGCTCAGCCCACCTTTCCCCTTTACACAGTCCAACACCCCAAGCCCGGCAGTTGTGCCGCTCGCGTTTAGGCTTCAACATGTAACCCCACCCCCACCACAGACGTGCCCATGGACAGCTCAGTCTAGACAGTTCCTCACGGAGCCCCTTTCTCAGTCGGCTTTAGAATGTGTTGAGTTGGCAACTACCACACTTATATACTTGAGACTTGTGACAACAGAGTCACTTAGGGATTAATTGATGGTGAAGAAAGGAAAGTCTAGGAATCTGGTCTAATTGCTCCATTTCTGACCAATAACCTCACTCTGGTTCTGTGAAGTGACAAGAGGACGAGTTGGGCTATGAGTGTGAGCTGTGTAGTAGTTTAGTCTCCATCATTAAGATCGGTGTGACGTGGTTAGCAAAGATGGGTGGAAACAATTGTGAAGATAGATTAGATTCCCATGCCTGAAGTGCAGTGGAGGGAGAGGACCACACTGGCTGCCGTCGGAATTCCTTTCTGAAGCTGGTGGTCTTGACAACAGCGTCTCTCCTGTCTCTTTAGTGAAGAACTGGTGTTGGGAGGTGGCAGTTGAAGCTGAGGATGGGATAAAGGAGTGCACAGAGGCCCGGCCCGACCAGGGACAAATGCGAGTCAGAAGCCAGGGCTTTGGGTAGTTTCGGTGAAATACTCTTGTCCACCGAGTGACTCTGCATTGTGCTTCAGTGTCTTGTGACATGGTTTTCATTCTTGTTTATTTAGTACCTCAACATGCTAAGGACTTGTGAGGGCTACAATGAAATCATCTTCCCACACTGTGCCTGTGACTCCAGGAGGAAGGGGCACGTTATCACAGCCATCAGCATCACGCACTTTAAGCTTCATGCCTGCACTGAAGAAGGGCAGCTGGAGGTAGGAGTTCCCCGGGGCTGGGCCAGGAGCTCTGTGATGCGTTCTGTGTTTTAGATCCTCTTTGTGGGGCAATTGAAATCAAACCTGTGTTGATAATCAGTGAAACCATATTGATCCTTACTTCACTGACTCCTTACACCAAATTATTCATTTTGATTATTATATGGTGTGGGCGTGTGTGCACATGCGTGTGCGTGTGTGCATGCTTGTGAGTGTGTGTGTGCATGTGTGTGCTTGTGTTCATGTGAGTGCGCGTGCACGTGTTGTGTGTGTGCATGCACACACATGCATGTCATGGTGAATTTGTGGAGGTTTTAAGACGACTTTATAGAGTCTTTTTCTCTTTTTCCACCTTTGTCCGGGTTCTGGGGCTCAAACTCAGGTCACCTTGCCCAGCAAGCACTTACCACTGAGCCACTGTCCCAGCCTCAGTTTCTCTTGTCCCAGCCTTTCCCTGAAGCACTAGTGTTTCTCTGTCAGAACCCCTTTGGCTCAGCTGGTCTGAGGTCCTCACTCTGTTCTTGGCCGTCTAGAACCAGGTGATAGCATTTGAATGGGATGAAATGCAGCGGTGGGACACAGATGAAGAGGGGACGGCCTTCTGTTTTGAATATGCGCGAGGAGAGAAGAAGCCTCGATGGGTTAAAATCTTCACGCCATATGTGAGTGGGAGATGGGGGCACAGGGGAGATAGAGTGGGCTTTAAGTAAATCCTAGTGGGAACTAAAGAGAAAATCGCATGAGTCTGGGGCTCTAGGAAGCAATGAAGTTGGGATCTCAGAGAAAGCTTTTTCTCCATTGTCTTGCTATAGTTATTGTTTGTTGTATTTTTGTTTGTGACAAGATCAAACTATGAAGCCATGGTTGGCCTGGGACTTGCTAATGTAGACCAGGCGGCTTTGAGCTCAAATCCACCTGCTTCTGCCTTCCGAGTGCTGGGATTAAGGATGAATGCCATCACAGCCTGGTTTCTCTGGAGCATTTCTATAGCCCTGAGCACATGCTTTTATTCCTTTGTTGATAGCCATAAGATCAAAAGGAATAGTTTGATGTTTTGTCCAGCTGGGATTGTGAAATTTGCATCCATATGTCATAGTCACCACTAGGAGGAGCTCGAGAACAATAGATTGCCAGGTCTGTGTTTATGGTTCACAGCAGGTCCTGGGTGGGTTTGGAAGGTGGGGTGATAGAGCTGAAGTTCAAAGACGGGATCTTGTGTTTGCTCTTGGGAAGTCAGTGAGTATTGCTACCTTTTTTTTTTCCAGTTCAATTACATGCATGAATGCTTTGAGAGGGTATTCTGCGAGCTCAAGTGGAGAAAAGAGGTAATTGTAAAGAATTCTTGAATTAATTTCCTCATCTTATTTAAAATTTATAGGTCCATTACCAAATACCGGGACCCTCACCTCCATTTCTGTCTTTCTAGGAATATTAGTTAGAGACTGATTGTCCCATGTGAGCCAGGACATTCTCCCAGCAAGGCTGGCCTCTGGATGGTGAATGGGCTATGCACAAAGCCCTGCTTCTCCCCTTGTGTAGGGGTGGACACTGGCTGCAGGCTCTCCCACCTCTCATGACTTCATGGACCCTCTTCTGCCTGTTTGTTTGATTTTTACTGTTGTTGTTGTTGTTTTAATCGAATAACCAACCCTCCATGCTGTTCCTGACCCAGGAGAGCACCTGCCCTGAGTTTTAGCCGTCTGCCTGGATAAGTCACAGTAGGGTCTTTCTTCACTAACCAAGAACATACATGTGGGGGAAATTTGTTGCACTGTTGTTTATAGCATCCGTGCTGGAGCAGAATTTAGAAGACTCTGTCTAAATACTTAGCTACTTAAATTCTCAGAGAAAATCAGGAAATCAAAAGGTCCAGTCAGTCATGTGGAAGTTGATGTTCTTGCTATAGTAGAAAGAACACTGGGCTCTGAAAGTCACCTGGGATTTCTCCTGCTTCTTTGGTCTGTGATTTTGGGCAAAGCAACTTCCTTAGATCTGAGTTGTCTCTTGTAAAACAGGAAGACTGAGCCAGGTGGTGGTAGTGAGAGAGAGTTCTCTGTGCTCAAGGAGGCTGTGGTTCTGGATGGGAAGCTGGTCAAGCTCTCCGCTAGGCTTGCTGCTCCAGCTCTGTCTGAGGCTTGTCTCCAGATCGGAGGCCACGCTGCTCCTCAATAACTCTTCTTTTTTTTTTCCTTTCAGAATATTTTCCAGATGGCGAGGTCACAGCAGAGGGATGTGGCCACCTAGCCTTTCCTCATCCCATCCCTTCTCCTTGCCCTCATCCTCTTGGCCCTCTTGTCTCCCATGTCAGACAGTAACCATTAACACAAAAGAAGAAAAAAAGGTCGTTCTATCCCAAAGTCCTAAGCTAAATATTAATAACTCCCTGTGAACTCCACGTCTCTGGAACTGAGCTGGTAGAGAAGAGCAGGTTGATAGTGCCCGAAGTCCACTGAGATCAGACAGAAGGAAGCCCAACCAACTCGCCAAAGGCACCCTTGTCGTTTCCCCAGGCCTCGTACCAACAGACTCTCCTGTACTATATTTTTAAAACTGGAACTATGAACTCCATCCGTTTGCACTGTTCAAGCATATATATGTATGTATGTAAAAAATTATATATACACAAATTAGCTGCACGTATATACATATATATTTCTTTTTAAATTTCCTATTGATGGCAGTACCTTTTTTAGCTTGTGTTTTTACACATCTTTCGCTGAATTCATGACCTCTCTCTTGCTCTCTTTATTTTGAAACAAACTTTAAAAAGGAAAAAAAATTACAGGGAAAATACCTCTCCTCATGCAGGACTCAGAAAGTTTACAACCTGCTTGGTTCCCCCCTTTTTTTGTGTGTTGAGTACAGTTTCTGGCTATTGGTTTGCCATAGAGTCCGAGGAGCAAGGAATGTATGTCTTTATCTTCAAGAGGGTGCTGAGGAGGAGAAAGGCTGTTTCTCAAGAGCAGCTAGACTGCAGGTCTACAGGGAGTCTAAAGACCTATGGTCTCCATTCAAAGTCATTGTGACTCTAGTCCATTCTACATCTCCTTCCTGTTTCTTTCGGGCCTTTTATATGCTTCCTTTCAACTGGCCCAAAACAGAGGTGAGGGTAGTGTCAGGGAGCTGTCACCATAGGAAACTTTTCTTCTGTGACAGGGACAGTCGGGCAGGAACATACGGAGAGGAGGAGGGAAGCAGTGCCTCATATTTATAAGGGTTTACCTCCTCCGTTCCTGTCTAGTAACTACCTTAAACAGTTTTGTGGGGAGGGAGTGACTTGGGTAAACTTAGAGTCTGGGTCTCTGTCAACCAAATCATAGCCCTGTTCATGCCAGCTCAGGGCCAGGGAGAAGTGGAATATGCTTGATTTCAGTTGGTCTCCACTCTTTACTTCAAAGGGGACTGAAGAGAAGTCTCTCAGAGTTCTTCATCTGGGGCTGGATTGGGCCTCAGTGGGCAGAGTGCTTGCCTGGTATGCACAAAGCCCTAGGTTCCACCCCAGCACAGCATAAATCTGGGTGTGGTGGTGCACACCTGTAATCTCAGCACTTAGTCAGAAGTTCAAGCCCATCCTGAGTTCAGGGTTATCCTTGATTCCATGAGACCCTGTCTCAGAAATAGAAGAGGTCCTTGTCTGCCTTTGCATTTGGACTTCTAGGACCTAAGAACTACATTAGGGGCACAGGCCAGGGCTGGCACTAGGGTAATATTCTCAGACCTTGAGTTCCTGCTTCCCCGCTGTACCTTCCAAATAGAAGCCTCCATAGGCTGGCATCCTGGGCTTTATACAGCTGGAAGGCAGCCAGAATTGGGTGGTGTTGGCAGTGTTGGGTTTGTTTTAAAACTTCATACTACTTTCATACTGGTTTTGCAGATTCCTAGGAGACCACTTTTCTGTCTCTATTATTCTGGCAGCCACTTGTCCCGGGAAGGTGTGAACCTTTTAGGATAGTCTATTCCTTCCCTCTGCAAATCTGTGGGACCACGGAGTATAAAATATAAGAATGGTGAGTGTTTAAAGTTGGAGAGGGTGGTACTTGATTTGAAGGCTTTGATCCCGGATCAACTCTTCCATCTGGCTTTAATCCTGAGTCTGAGTACCTTAAAAGTAGATGCATTGATTTCTACTCCAAGGTACTTTGGAGGTCATCTTTGTTCAAACTGTAAAAATGGCAACATTGTGCTCCTGTTCCCTCGGTGAGAGAGGCATGAAGGAGTCTACTCAACAGCCTTCTAGAGAAGAGACAGGGCTTTTTGGAGGTTTCTAAGTATGAGCCCCAAAGGTGTTGGCCTGTTAACAGAATCTGTGTAGGAGCAGCCTACTTGAGGTGGTCTCATAGCTGCAGCAAGGAGACGGGAAGGGGGAGACCCAGAGGGATCAGAGTGGGGCTCCAGTCATGGAGGCAGAGGCCACCACGGCCAGAGACCCACAGCATCCAGTCCCTTTGCATGAAGCAGTGTTAGATGTAACTCTACTCCATCTGCCCATTTCCCCTGCACTTTCTTTCTTCAGTCCCTACTATGTTTTGTAGTCCTGGCTTCTGCCCAGGATGGCATCTGTCTCCCAGTCTTCTTTTGCAGTTTGTCTCTGAGAAAGGGAATCCGCCACCCCATCTTCACCCCAGCAGGATCTTCCTGGTCTCCCATTGTCTCCTCCATGTTGAGTTTCTATGAGACAAAAATTCAGAAAATTTTTATGGACCCTGAGAAACCTGACCCTGTAGAAAGCTTTGTTTGGGTAGTGCTTTGAGCTTGCTGCTCTTTGTATTTTTATCATGGTCCCCATTGTCCTGCCCTTCCCATGCCGGGGCCTAAGCTCAGCACAGCTACAGATTAGTGCTCAGGGCAGCTCCGAGGCCTGGACAGAGCTCTCAGGGAGGAACGAGATAAATATTCCAGCATCCTCTTGCCTGGCCCATTTAGTTTTATCCTTTAGTTACCTGGGCCAGTAGCTTTGAGTTACCCATTTTATAGCTCCAGTCCCATGCTTGGAGCAGCAAAGTAGGGCACTGATAAGAGGGGACACCTCTTTCATCTCAGAATTTCCAGCTTAAGGGCCAGCTCCTAGAAAGCTGCTTTCTTAAAGGGACCTGCATGCATATGAGTTGACCTGAAGTCTCCCGGACTGGAGGGTCTCCCTGTCTCCAGTCCATTAATATGTCTGGGGATGGCCTCAGCACATGGCCGCTCCTTCGCCAGTGTTGTGGGTTACTTTAACTTCGTTTTGGAGGAGGGAGAGCGTGGCCGAATACTCAGAACTAGTGGGAGGGAGAATGCTTCTTTAGCCCCCCCACCTTGGTTTCCTCTTAATCTAACCTGAGTGCATCTGCCAGGCTCCCTCTACCTAGAAGCAGCAGCTTTTTCAGCAGTAACTGAGGTTACGGGAACTGGGGTCTAGGGAGGAACAAGACTGAAGAGGGGCTGACTCTGGTAGGAGCACCTGGCCAGCTGCTAAACATGGGCGCCAACTTGATATCAGGCCCCTTTTAAGCCAGTGAGCTGGGCTTCAGTTTCCCCAGGCCATGCATCCTTTTAATTTATTTGAGAGAAACTCTAATTGTATTTTCACTGCAGTGTCTTGTATTTTTATTTGTGATCTATGAAATGTGAAGAGAAAATGCAGAGACCACACTGGCTCCAGTGTTTCTCCAGCCCCTGCTCTAGAGCTAACCACTCTAAGATTGTTTGGTAATGTCACTTAGTGTAATTAATTGTAACATATTCTTTTAAATAAATTGATTTATTGATGAAACAATTCTTTGGTTTCCTAGACTACAAATCCTTTGGGTTATGTGGGAAGAACTAAGGAGGGGCCCTTGAGAGTTTGGTTGGAACGACTAGTCTGAAAATGAGAGGGAACATCTGACTGGTTTTCCCAGGTACCCGGTGAGGCAGGGAATAGAGGCAGGAAGGGACAGTTCTTTTCCCAGTGGCTCCCTCAGAAATCACACCTGCTTCCTCAGCTCTCAGTTTGTTGAGCTCTCCTGCACAGAATCTGTGACTATTCACAGACCCCTTCACCAAGCACAAAGAAAACCTGGCAGAGCCTCTGGGACATAGTATTAGGCCCCACCTCGCCCTCAGCATATGTGGATCTTCTAAGTAAACAAGGAGACATTTTTAGATCACCCCTAGCGAATGCCTAGGCAGCACCAGGTCTGGGGGCTGCGTTCACTCCTCTGATGCCTGAGAAATAAGGGTGGTCCTGCTCTCCTTGCTCTGAGGTACCAGGCCACCTCCTACTCAGAAGAGAGCCTGCCCCTCAAAAGCTCAGCATTTGTAATGGGTCAGACATCTGTTTTATGAATCTTCATTTCTTCGTTATTTTCATAACCTTTACCACTTGCTTTTCTTCCTTAGCTGACCCTAAAAGCAAGGACCAAGTTTGATATTTGGATTTGGGAAGAGATGATATTCACAGTCTCATTCACCCAGCCACCAACGTCTAGTATTTGGAATCTGACATTGACCACTAGACATTAAAAAAAAATTTTTTTTCTTTAATTAGGAGAGATCCATAGAAAGGTAGAATTATAGAATTAGAATTACAGAGGTTAAAGCCAACTCCATTAAGAAATACCATGTGTATGGGACATTGTGTGAGAAACTACAGTAGATACAGGCATGGTCCTAGCCTTAAGAGGAGACAGGACAGCCCCATGATGCACAGTGGAAGATTTCAGTGCTATGAGCGTTCCAGCTAAAGGCCCAGACGTGGTGGTACATGTTTATAACCTCAGGACTCGGGAAACAGGAGGATTAGGAATGCAAGCCCAGACTCAGCTACACAGCAAGTTCACGGCCAGCCCGGGCCACGTAAGACCCTGTCTCAAAATCGAGGGAAGGACCACGATGGTTCAGTAAAGATGCTTGCTGCCGAGCCTGACAACCTGAGTTCGATCCCTGTGTCCCACGTGGGGAAAGAGAAAACTTGATTTCCACGAGTGATTCTCTGCGTACACATGAGCTGTACTGCATGCACATATTCAATAAATATAATAAATATTAGGACTTAAAGATGAAGGCAAACGGAAATCTTAATGTATTTAATGTGAATTATTTAACATGAGTAGAATTTCATCAAGCAGGTCTCAAACAGTATTGGGCTGTTCTGCATAAGACACTGCAGCAACGGAGGATGAAGAAACCTGGGGTAAGAAAGACCAGACTTGTCCAGAGCACAGTGAGAACACTTTCAGCGGAACAGAGTGTATGCACAAGAATGCAGTAGGAGGTAAGGGTTCCCCAGCCCGTTTTTACAGTGTGTGTGTGTGTGTGTGTGTGTGTGTGTGTGCGCGCGCGTGTGTGCATGTGCGTGTGTGCGCGTGTTGACATGCACAAATCACAGTACACATGTAGGAGGTCAGAGGGCAATTTGTGGCACGTGATTCTCCTTCCACTGTACAGAAGACAGGATCAGTTAGGAGACTATTATAATTATTCCATTAAGAAGCAGACACAGTGATAACTGAAAGGAAGGAATAGATATAAGGAAAAATTGTAGAAATGAAATCTTTCATGGTGTAATAACATTGAATTTACATGATAGGGGAGTGTGACTAGAGACGCAAGAGTTGAGCCAGGCCAGGCAGGGACACCTGCAATGCCCGCTCTTGGGAAGTAAAGGAAGGAAGGACGATTAGGAATTCAAAAGCATCTTTGGCTACATAGCAAGTTCAAGATCATGACTACATGAGCTCCCATCTCAGAAAATCAAGCGGCCTAGAGAGATGCCTAGTTGGTTAAGGGCACTGTCTGTTTTTCAGAGGACTCAGGCTCAGTTCGCAGGACATGGAGACTCAGAACCGTTTGTAACTCTGGTTCTAGGCTATCCAGCCCTCTTCGGTTTCTTTGGGCACCAGGAAGATGTGGTGCACAGATACACATGTGAGCACTCACATAAAGAGCTTACAGTCAGGCAAGGTGGCACATGCCTCTAATCCAGCATGCAGGGGAACAAAGGTCTGTTCTCTGAGTTCGAGGCCAGCCTGGTGTATAGAGCACGTTCTAGGCCAGCCAGGGCTACACACACAAACACCCTGTCTTGAAAAACCAAAAATCAGTCAATCAGGAAACCTCTAAAAACAGCAGCAAGAAGCCCTGTACTGTGAAGGGAATGTATTTTAGTATCAGACTTCAGATTTGGGCACAGGTGGGAAATTCAGTGTAGATGTCTAGGAGTCATTTAGAGGTATTTTATGTGTATCGTGGCAGTTGGGATTAGCTGGTACTGGAGTTACAGGTGGTTGGGAGTCATTCTGTGGGTGCTGGGACCCACACTAAGCACTTTGAGCTACCAAGCCATCTATCCAGCCCCAGTAGTCATTTCTTCCTTGATTACTAAGTAGCTTCTGGTGTTGAGGGCACCTGTTTAGGGCAGTAGAACTGTAGCATTGAAGAAGGCATATGGAAGTCACTCAGCAAACCTTAGCGAACTGGAGTTGACACTGCCCTTGAAGAGCAGGTAGGGGACTAGAGGCAGAGGAGCACCCTGCAGACTTCTGTAGTGGGGCAGTGGGTATGGACAGTAATGATAGTAGTGGGGCCACCTAGACATGAGTAACCCAGCTGGGGCTTCATTGTTGGTCTGACTAGAAGGTGTGCGAGAAGCTGAGTGCAGTGGCCCCTGTCAGTAGTCTCAGGACTTGAGAGGCTAAGGAGGGAAGACTGAGTCTGGGGCCACCCTGTCTCAACCACCCCTCCCAGAAACGGGGGGAAAGAAATGGAAAGGTTGTAATCCAGACTTGGACATGAGTGGGTAAATGTGGTCATATTTACTAGCAGGAAAACTAAGGGAAAAGGTAGACCAAAATAAGTGCAGGAGAAAAGCAAGGGGTGCATGGCAGGAACTCTTTATTGAGCAGGAGAGAGGATGCAGTCCTTTGGATGGAAATTGGAGAAATAGACAATGAGCCATGTGGTCATACACATGTGTGACCCCAGAACTGGGAGGTGGTGACGAGGAGCAGGAGTTGAAGTTCATTCTTTGACTAGGCAATGATCTGGAGACCATTCTAAGTTACATGTCATTCAGTGGGCCACCAAGATGACTCAGTGGTCATTCAGTCCCCAGGACCCACATGGTGAAGAGAGAATCAGCTTCCCAGAAATTGTCCTCTATCCACCATGTGCCTTGGTGCATGCTTGTCTGCATGCATGTGTGTGCATATTGAATAGTAAATGCTTAAAATAGAGGCTGAGCCTGGTGGGGGCGGGGTGCATGCCATTAATCCCAGCACCAGGAGGCAGCCTGGTCTTCAGAGGGCTCCAGGACAGCCACGGCTACACAGAGAAACCCTGTCTTGAGAAACCTAAATACGTAAATTTTAAAAATAGAGGCTGAAAGGTGAGAAAGCAAAGCTTTTCTAGAACCAAGACATTGGGTTAGATTTCTTCAGATTCTCCTTGCAGGGAAGCTTGGCCTTCAAGGGAATTCTTGGGTCACAAATACTTGAGACCCAAGAAGTAAAATGCTTATTCAAAAAGACCATGACTTTTAAATCAGCAAAGAACGACAACGGGTAGGGACAGCTCACGTGTGTGTACATTTCCCAGCTTTGACATTATAGAAAGGGAAGAGGAGAATATGAGCTCCTCCAGGCTTTCCCCTGCTGTGCCCTTGTCAGCCCTAGTTTCTGTACCAGGATATTTTCCTCAGTGTTGGGTTTTTGGTTCTACAGTTAAAATGACGTCTATCTCATCTGTTATTGTGCCACCTACACTCCTCTGCCTCAGCAAGTTATTAGAAGGACACACTAGACAGTGACTGAGGTGCTGCCACATCCACCTACAAGCAGCCCGGGAGCAGGAGGGAGGGGACACAGTCACCTTGGGAGATTCTCTTGGTCTGAAACTCACCTCTCATCTTGGTTCTGACCTATAAACTGTAGTAAAGCTGAGATAGCTCTGGGGGAAACTCCCAAATACTAGCTGCCAGCTCCTGTTGGCCTTACCCTGACTTCTTGTCACCACGTAGATGTGCGCACACGGTCCATCTCTTAAGATTTCAGGTGCCTTATTAGCTGAGCGTCCTGCCTGAATCTTTACTCTAAGTGGTTGGTCTTCATTGCCAGTTTGACTGGATTTAAAACTGACCTAAGAGAGCATGTCTTAAGAGGATGAACGAGAAAGGGTACCCTGGTGTTGGTGGGTGGCACCATCCCATGGTCCACAGTTAATGAAAAAAGATAAAAGGTGATCTGCTCGAGCAACATAAACCAGCCACCTCCTCCTGCCACCAACATGGGCTCTTCTCCTGCCATGTGCATGTAAGTCTCGGCCCTTGAGTTACTGCTTGTCACAAAAGGAAGGACTATAGAAAAACAGCACCCCATTCTTGATCTCTACCACACTGAGACTTGCTTTTCCTTGAAGCCACACCCAAATGCATCTCCATAGTGCTGTGTGTGTCTGTGTGTCTGTCTGTCCAGGCTGGCCTCAGAACTCCTGTGTCCTCCATGTCAAATCTCCCACGTGCTAGAATTACAGCCATGTGCTGGTGTGCCTGCCTTCTTCTAAACTATGGACCCTGCTAAGAGGAGAGGGGAGGGGAGAGGTGAGATTAGCTCTGAGGAGTTACACATGGCTCTAAGTTTCTCTTTTGCCCTGGTATTTACCCCCACCCCACGCTTCCTTCTCTTCCTCCCTTGCTTTCTTTCTCATTACCTCTGTGTTGGTGTAGAGGGCCCTGGGCAGCCTTGGCAAGTGTTTTCCCACCGAGCTATATCCCCAGCCCTCAGTCACACTTCCACTGAACAGCTCTGGCCTGAGGCCAGGTCATAACTGGATGAGGACAAGTCTATAAGAGCCTGGGGAGAGCTGCTGCCTACCAGTGGACCCTGCCCAGTGAAGGGAGCCCACACCACATGATCCCTTGGTGTGACAAGTAAAAGCATTCTTGGGAAAGAATCATAGGAGCTGACTTGGAGACCTGCCAGCTGGAGCGCTCCAGCACCGTTTGACACTGCTGGCTATCTTCACCTCGGGAACAGGTGAGAAGACAGCAGCTGGACAGGTGTTCAGCTTCCACAGCTTCCTCTTTCTGGCATTGTGACTCTGGGAAAAGGAGCTAACCTTCCAAACATCTTCCCTGCCTGCTGCTAATTGCCTCCTGCCCAAAGGGCTTCTGGAGAATGAGGAATGAACATTAATGGTCAGCACGGGTGTTGACCACACGCACACAGCAATGGTAGTGTTAGCCAGCTCCTAGAGTCACCGGAAAGAAGACCCCAGCCTTCAGGGAGGCCTGCTGACCAGTGCTCACTCCTGTACTCAGCTGCAGGTCCTTCCACTGTGCTTGACTCTGAAGAGCATTCTAGAATCAAGCCCCCAAAGACGAATGAAGTTATGAGCAAGGCTTGACCATAGCAAGGGCTTGATCTTCCTCAAAATTCTGTCTCCCTAACCCTAATCTTCCTCCCTCCTTCCTTCCCTCCCTCCCTCCCCAATGTGAACACCCTACTCTCAACCTTCCAAGACTCATATTGGGTGCTTTTAAACTTCTTTCTTTATTTAGACAGAAAAGACCAACTTTTCAAAAGTAAAAATAAATAAATAAGTAAAGCATAGAGAGTGTCAGAAATCGACCCCCCTTCTCGCCCTCTACCATCCCACCCCCACCCATGTTCTTCTCCCTAAAACTTCTTCCTAAAGAAAATGATCAGGTAATAAACCCCTTTAACCCTCCCCACACCCTTCCTCCCAAATACCCAGTTACCCCCAAAGCAAAGGGAGAAATCAAGAGAGAGAGAAAAAAATCCAAGGGCAACATTGTCTAAACTCCCAGAAAGAGGGCGGCAGCGCCTGCTGGTTGGGCTGGGTGAGGCCCTGGTGGTCCTGGTACTCACATGGAGGCCAGCAGAGACAGTAAACATTTTAGGGATTCAGGGAAGGTCTTTTCCTCATGAAAGGAGGGTCTCTGTGACTGGCTGGCAGAGAGACAGCCCTCAGGGCTCCCCCACACCCTCCTTTGAGGGGCTCTTGGGGGAGGCAGTGAGTGTTAGGGCTAGGAGCCTGGGATTTGGAGACATCCTACGTCTAGCTGAGGGTGGAGGAAGATGTGAGAGCCAGCTTCTGAGAAGCCCCTACGGTGCAGAGGAGGCTGGGGTGAGAACGCTTGGGAGAGAGGATGCCTGGCCGCCCTCGTGGGCCTGTACAGCTACTCCAGGCCTACTGAGGGAGACAAGTGCGAACGGTGGGTGCAGAGGCCCGACTCGAGCCTTAGCAGAAGGCAGATATCCCTGGGCCTTCAAGCCTATTCCTTGCTTCCTCACAAAGGCCAAAAGGGCACTGGGGAGGAAATAGGCTCTTGGAGCCAGGGAAGCAAAACCATGGCCCTTGAGAGAGGCAAGGTGGTGGGAGTGAGCCAGGTCCTGGACCCTTAGGGCCACGAAGCAGCTTTTGCCCTAGAGTCCAATCAAGGCCCAGGGCAGATGTGCAGAGAAGGCCGGGGCCAGTCATGGGAAGAGAGTGCCCTTCCTCTGGTATCTCCAGACCTGTGAAGAAAGGAAATCTGGGTGACGCACAGGGAAGATGGCTAATACTGGTCATGGGTTCCGGGAAGGGGGCGGGTGGTGGCAGGGAGTGATGGCACCTATGATGGGGCTACTTGAGAAAGGCAGGCCATCAGAAAGGCCATGTCCCAACAGAACCATCCGCTCACCTCCCCCATCCCTCCAGCTATGAGGGCATAGAGCAGGGAGAGAGAAATGGGGAAGAAAGGGTGGAACAAAATAGAAGCTGAAGCTATTAGGAAGAAACACCAGATAGAGCTAGAGGGGAGAGCGGCAAAGGAATGAGACACACAGGCAGGCAGAGATAACTAGAAGGAGAAGAGGGTGCACAGACAAGACAGACTCCTGGAGAGGGGAGCATCCGCAGAGACTGGGGTGACCCAGGAGGGGCTTAGGGATGGGGTGACACCACCCCTAGCCCTAAGGCACTGTTCTCATTCCTTTTTGGAAAGGAACAAAGGAAGCAAGAGAAAAATGCACAGACCACAGACCACAGTCACCAACCACTGTTGACCAAGCACATCCCGCGAGCTGCCCCCGGCCCTGAGCCTGGGCTGGGGGGGCGCTTCCCTCCACAGCCCCTCCCCAGATAACAAACAATTGGCTCCAAAGACAACACGCTCGTTCCATGCAACTTACAGGGGCCCGGAGCAGGGGTCCGGGATGGGGGCTTCAGCCGACAATGGACACGGACCCTGGGCTGGGGGCCCCCAGGGTGGGGGGAGTTAAGCAGCCAGGATTGGGGGGAAAGGGGAGAAACAGAAATGTGGGTATTGTTCTTGGGTTGTGATTTTTTTCAAGGTTTGGTCCAAAGGAGATTAAACAAATCAAAAGTAGCCAGGGTTCACAGCTCTGTGCCCCAAATCTGAATGGCAGCCTCACTGGGGTAGAGGGGCCCTACTCAGTACAAATCCCAGGTCTGTGCTATGCCACTTTCTCCACTAAGCCAAGCCACGCCCACTCCCATCTGTATTGTGTTCTGCCCCAGAGTCCACAGCCCTGGGAAAATCACCTGCAGTTCAGGGCAACAGGCAACAGGACCTGAGTGTCCCCACTTCTTGGGAGAGAAGGTTTCCGAACCAAGAGGCTCTATGACCCTCCAGTTCTCTAAAGCAGCCTCCTGCCTCCCCCAACCTACTTCACTAATTACATCCAACCCAAAGGAAAACCAGAAAAGAGAAAGACACAGACACACAGACACTGACCAGACAAATAAGACCAGATTCTGTGGAAAACTCCGGGAGCAGACATAGGTGTAGACTTGGCTCTCCCTGGGATTGTGTGTTTGTGTGCACACGTGCTCATGCACGGGTGTGTGTTGTGTATGTGTGTGTGCGCGCACGTGTGTGTGCGCGCGCGCACGTGCGTGCTTGCAGGAGACACAAATGACTCAGTAGCTGAGGGAGTGGCCCAGATCCCACTTTGTTTTGCCCAGCATCATGGTGGGTCGGTAGTGGAAGAAAGGTGGGGGTTCACTTAAGGGGTCTGGCCCCAGTGTGGAGTCTGGAGATGAGGTCACAGGACAAAGCAGCACCCACCTGAAGCCCTTAGTAGGGCCTGTTTGCATCCTTAGGCCGCTTTAGCTGGACTTTGAGGCGCTTCATGCCAATCTGGAAGCCATTCATAGCCTGGATGGCAGCCTGGGCACTGGCCGGATTGTCGAAACTCACAAAGCCTGGGGTGAGAAGGGCATAAGGCCGGCCTGGCCCCACAGCGCTGTCCAGCCGTAGCGCCAGGGCTACTTGTTTGTTTCCCAGCACCACCCTGCTCCTTCCGAGCATCTTTAAAACCTAGAGACCTGCCTGACACACAGTAGGCAGTCAGAAAGAATTGGTTCATGATAGATTTAATGAGTGAATCCAGTCCAGCCATTCACAATCTAGGATGTGTTTCCCAGTGTTCATTGAAAGGTGACCCTTAGCCTGAAAGCTCTCAGAACCTACCCTTTGAGAACCCTGTAAATGGCTTTTGAAGCAAGGGTCTGAAACAGGCTTCCAGCTGAAACCTACGTCCTTTGGAAATCTAATATCCCTAGACTACATGAAATGGAGTTGGCTCGTGTGTGTGTGTGTGTGTGTGTGTGTGTGAGATGTGAACATAGGATCTCATGCCACTGCACATGTGTGTGTGCATGTGTGTGTGATGTGAACATAGGATCTCATGCCACTACACGTGTGTGTGTGATGTGGACATAGGATCTCATGCCACTGCACATGTGTGTGTGAGATGTGAACATAGGATCTCATGCCACTGCACATGTGTGTGTGAGATGTGAACATAGGATCTCATGCCACTGCACATGTGTGTGTGCATGTGTGTGTGATGTGGACATAGGATCTTATGCCATGGCACATGTGTGTGAGATGTGAACATAGGATCTCATGCCACTGCACATGTGTGTGTGCATGTGTGTGTGATGTGAACATAGGATCTCATGCCACTACACGTGCTCAGATTTCTGAGCTACATCTCTAGCCCCAAGGTTGGTTCTTAAGGAGGAAGATGAAGCTATGATGTTTTTACAAGAGCCGGGCTTGGGTGGCAACTGTATAGGCTGGTGGGTGTGTTGGAGATCGTTCTTTTGTGGTCTTGTATAATCAGGTTTTCAAATGCTGAGCTCATTGAGACCCTCCCTAAATGCCTCCAAATGTGGCAAACTTTGTTCTAAGTTAGAGTTCAAACAAAAATGTCCATGGGGTCTTTTGGATCATCATGTTCTTACCAAAACATTTGCTCTGGTTGGTGGCCCGGTCAACAAAGACTTTGGCTGAGATGACATGACCAAAAGGGACAAACATCTGGAGGATCTCTGAGTCTGTGAACTCCTGGGGCAGGTGGTAGATGAAGATGTTGCAGCCATCAGGGCCTGGGTGGCAGCAGAGATAGAAGGGATAGCTCAGAGACTGGGAAATGCAGACTGGATCATCAGAGGTGGGGGCGGGCAGCTGCAGAGAGTAGCTGCCGATCCAGGCCCCCGGCAGTGTGGGACCAGGGTCCCCATTCCTTCCATCCTCACACATAGGGCCAGAGCTGAGTTTGGCGCAGAGCTCGGGAGTACCCAAGCCCACAACATGGGTGGTTCACAGCTATCAGGACCCTGCCCCTCTCTGGCACCTTCCCGTTGTTGCTGTTGTTGTTGCTGCTGCTGCTGCTGTTGCTGCTGCTGTTGTTGCTGCTGCTGTTGCTGAGGTGGTGGTGGGGGCTGCTGGGCAACCAGGGCTGGAGGCTGCGGGAACGCAGGTGCAACCAGGCTGTAGGCTGCAGGATAGGCTGCTAGGGTAGTGAAAACAGGAAAAGCAAATGGGGTTCCCCCGACCCCTTACAGCCAGCCTTGTCTCCCTCCCCAGCCCAGTCCAGTGGAATCCACAGGACTGAGAGTATCAGGGAAGGGGCTTCCTCAGATCAAGTCCCGGGGTGCTTTCTCAAGCATCCACTCTCACAGGCACAGCTTGTCAGGAAAGCCTGAGCACGTGGTTAGCAGAGAGTGTCGAAGAAGGCTTAGATGTATGGTTTCTAGGTCGGCTCTCCTCACGCCGCCGTCCCGCCCATCTGCGCATGCGCAGGCCCGGGCCCGTCTCCTCACCTGTGTAGTGCTGCATTCCCGCATAGGCCTGCTGGAGAGGGTCCACAGGGGCAGCAGGGCTCTGGGCTGAAGGGAGCACCACAAGCCATGAGTGGGGTCTGGGATGGGACACGATGGGAACCCCACCAGCGTCCCTCTCAGCTGACAGAGCTTCATGGGGTAGGGGTGAGGGGTGAGATGAGAAGGGGAGATGCTTATGACAGTAGGAAAAGGGAAAGAGCCCAGTGTCGCGTAGACAGGTCTATGACTGACTATAAATTGCTCTACCTCTCAGCCTCAGCTGCCCTAGCCAAGAACACAAAGAATGCCAGGTAAAGTAAGTAGCACATGACTTTAATCCCAGTACTTGGGAGGCAGTGGCAGGCGGATCTTTGTGAGTTCCAAGCTAGCCTAGCCTACGTACTGAGTTGTGGGAAAGCCTGGGCCGCACAAAGAGACCCTGTCTCAAAAACACTAAGAACAGAACAGAACCCTAGGAGCACTCCTGCCCAGGAAGAGAGCAAGAAAAGCACCGTAAGCCCTGGGGTTGGAGAGGGAAGGTGGGAAGGTGTGTCATGGCTGCCGGCATGGGAATGGTGGCCTGGATGGCTGATGGAGCAAGGTGGGCAGGCAGAGCCCCACCTGGGTAAGGGTGAACCCCGTTGGGATACAGAGCATCAGGGGCAGGCTGCCCTGCGGGCTGGGTGGGCACCGGGCTGTAGCCGTTGACGCCCAAGGCAGCAGGGATGGCAGAGACGGGCGTGGCAGCAATGGCAGGAGGGGTGCTGGTTCCTAGGAAGGAGAAAATGGTAGCGACAGAGCAGAGACAGGCACACAGATGCAGAGAACCAGCTGACACATCTGGGGGCAGGGTGGAGCAAGCGGCCATTCTCTGATCCCAGCACCTCTTGGACCTGGTGGCTTCCCCTGCTCACGGTCACCATGCTATCATTATCTGCCCAGCTGTGTTTCTCCCTAGCCCTACCTGCTTAGCACAGGCCTTACCTGAGGATGGAGTGATAGGGGTGGCGATGAGGCCATTGGCATTGATGGCAGCCACGTGCTGCATCTGTACGGCAGCCATGGTGGCCATAGGGCTGAGGTAGGCACTGTGAGCTGCTACCAGCGCTGCCTGCTGCTGCATCAGCTGTGGGATGGGGAGAGGAGAGTAGGGCCAGGCCCCCAGCACTGCTGTCCATCTCCCTCCCGAGCCCTGCTGTTTGGAGGGTGGGCCATGAAGGACATTGGGGATGGAGGGGGCATGCTTACGGCCTGGGTGTAGGCGCTGTAGGCTCCAAACTGGAGGGCGATCGGGCTGAACATGCCCAGCTGGGTAGCCACCTGCTGCATTCGGCGGAGACCTCGCTCCTTCTCCGTGTCAGCAAACTTTACCACCAGGCTGGATGAGGCACCCTGGGCACAGGCCCATGTGTCAGAGGCAGAGTCAACGTCTGCTCCCTAGGGCCTCGGCGCCTGCTCGTAGACCTCTTTGGGAGCACAGCCATCACAATACCCAGTCCAAATGGGATCCTAATCCCACCGTCTCCCTGCACCCGGTTTGTAAAAGGCTAGATAGAATTGAGGAGTGTGAAGTTAAATGCTCAGACTGGACGGGTCTGTGGGGATGGAGGGGACAGCGCCGAGAGGCGCCCGTGCTGGCTGCCCACAGTGGATTAGCTGTGGGGAGTGTTAATCTGACAGCTGCGTCATCTCCCTGCTGTGACTCCAGCCACACACCCCAGGTCTCGCAGAGTGCTCAGTGATGCCACTCCACACTTTCATGCTAGCCTGAGCCAAATCGAATTCCAAGGATTGTCACAGAGTCCTAGACTCTCTGAGCTGAAGGGCCCAGGGCTCAGTTCTATCAGATGCTGAGTCCTCTTCCTGTCCGATGCCCACCCTGCCTCTGCTAGAGAGCCTGGAGCTGTGGGAAGCCCCACATCTTTTGGAAGCACCTAGTTGGGTTCCCGCTAGGAACTCCGGCTAGCACTCAAGTGACCCAACGCTAACATCAGGAGCAGCAGTATCAGTGTGCTGGGCAGGTGGGGCCTCTAAGCAAGGGTCCTGACACCCCAGAGAGCAAGGTGGGGGGAGGGGAGGGTAGAGAAGAGGTGGGAGGTAAGACCGAGGAATGGAGAAGCTGGAGGAGAGTAAGAGAATTCGGACTGGAGATGAGTAGGTGTAGGGTGCAATATTTAATTCATTGATTCTTTTGCAAAAACTTAAAAATAATAAATCAGAAGTCCTATCTTAAATAGAATCTTGCTCTATGCTAGGGCCTGGTGGGTGGGGAGTGGGGCTCACCGGCAGGGTCCGGCTGCTGTGAAGGGTGTTGATGGCTGCCTGGGCCTCAGCATGAGTCTGGAACTTCACGAAGGCACAGCCTGGGGTGAACGAACATTGGGGTGGAGAAGAGGGTGAATGCCTACCTCTGGGCGTACCTCACGTGAGGGCATCCTCTGGGGTTCCGTGGACAAGGGAAGCTGTGGGAAGGCTACCTTTGCTGGTCCCATCTGGCCCCCGAAGCACAGTGCACTCGTCTATGGTCCCAAATGGTTCAAACATCTTCCGGACGTCCTCATCTGTCTGCTGCTTTCCTAGCATCCCCACAAAGAGCTTCCGATCTTCTGGGGGCGGGGCATAGGAGGGGAGTAGTGTTCAGGACCTCCTGACCATTCTCCCAGCCTTTCACCTTCTATGTGTACCTGCTGCTCCTGACAAGACTCCCCCGTCCTGGGGGACAATAACTCTAGGTGTAAAGGAGTGATAGCTGAAAATTGAGATTCAGTAATGGGCAGTACTCTCATCTCAGGTCAAGAAAGAAGGACTTGAACCTTGGCCTCATTTTTGTCATCTCTGCGAAGGGGTCAGACCTCGCCTCCTACCACAACACTGGCCCATCCCTTAACCCCAGCCTGAGACAATTCTCCAGTACCATCGGCCTTCCTTCCTTAGCAGAGGACACCCTTCATCTCTTTCAAACCCTGGGCCTGAGGGTAAGAGGAAAGGGGATGAATCCAAAGTTATAGAACCTACCTCCTCGACTCTCGCTGTCGGCCGGCTTGACCTGGATGGGCCTGTTCATCTATAGGAGAGAAAAGAAGGAAGCTGGCAGGACCTCCTTGGAACATCCAAGAGCCCTCCCCTGCTGAGATGGCCAGAGACTGATGGGAAGTTGCCTCAGCCCTCTAAGATGATGGGAAGGAAAGGGCAGGGCTTGTCTAGGACTCAGACCTGAAAGGATTAAAGGTACTGAGGAGAGGGGATGTGTTGGAATATGCTCATGGGTGCAGCTCTGGACTCAGGTTGGCCTCAGAATGCCTGGGCCACCACCCATAGGTGTTGCTCTCTTAGGTGAGAAATGCCCGTCCATAGGACCCAGCTCTTAAGTCAGGGCTCAGCCAAGGGCCTGATCAACCAGAGCTGCCCCCATCTGCAAAGTAGGAGCAGAGGCTATCCCATGGAGAAACCCCAAGGAAGGATGAGGGAGACCCCCACGGAGGCCTAGAATTCCTTCTAACCACTGGAGGTGTGTCTGCCTCTCTTTCTGCTCCCCTACACCCCTTGACCCCAGGGGGAAGGCACTCGGGCAGCACAAAGGGAGCAGATGCCCAGTCTCCGTGGCAACGGGAGAATGCGCACCATGGCAACCGCCCACTCAGCCTGATTTATCCATCCCCGTCGCCCTGGCGACCGTGGTGATGTCATCACTTCTGCTTCTCCACACACACCCAGAGAAGGACTGGGGGGGGGGGTGGGAACAGGGTATGCTGGGGTGGAGGATTGGGGAGGGGCTGGAAGGTGGGGGAGGGGCCCAGGAAAGCTTCCTGGTCCTAGAGGGAAGTGAGTCCTGCAGGGGCCACACTGCTTGTTCTCCTGCTTCCTCCTCCAGAACCAATCCATGGTCCGAAGAGCCGAGAAAGCTGAAGGAGCCGAGGCTCTGTGCTCCCTTTAATCCTCCCTGGCTCCCTGGTTCTCCAGAGCGCTCGCTACCTTCTCCCTGACACCCACAGTATCACCCTTTGTTCAGTGTGGGTGGAAAAATTCCTACTTCTATTCCCCGTGTCTTGTTTGGTGAGTGGACTTGGGAAACTCCCACAAGTTGATTTCCGTAACCAAGATGGCGAGCGTGGTAGTGGCTGGAAAGCGAAAGTGGTCAGGATTCAGCGCTGGATTTCTGTCACTAGTGAGGACTTTGACTGCTAGGGTCACACCCAGTCCACTCCGGAGACCCACAGTCTAAGACAAGCATCATTTACATGCTAAGAGTGAGGCTAAGGGTAGGCTAACCAAAGTCATTTAACAAGTAGACCTAGGTCCTAGGAGCCCTGCCTTTTGCTAGGAGCCATGGCTAAATCATTTCTCTCCACTGGGCTTCAACTTCCTCAAGAAGACAGACCAGGAATTCTGTAGTCAGGTGCACTTTACCTTTGATCCTCTAGCATTTGGAGACCCTGAGTGATTGGAATTAACAAGGAGAAATACAAAAATACAGCCCCTGGCCGGACTCGCCAGCCAGGTGTTCACAGCCTCAGAGCAAACCTAAGACTCATCTTCAATGATATTCCTGCCCCAGCCTCCCTCCCCCAAATCTCTGGGTCTATGAGCAGCTGGTGGGGGGGGGGGGGGGGGAGGGTCACAGTCTCATAAATCCTCCTGCCAATCTGCACCCCCCAGATTTTACCTCCTGCCAATCTGGGATTATCCCATCTGAGACTCAATCTCCTCAGGAGAGGGAGAGGGAGAGGGAGAGGGAGAGGGAGGAGAGGGAGAGGGAGAGGGAGACGGGGGGGGGGGGGGGGGGGGGGGGGGGGGGGGAGAGAGAGAGAGAGAGAAACATATAGGGGAGGTCTGTGGGCTAGAGACTTATGGTCAGTCACCTCTTCTGTACTGTAACCAAAACAGGAGATTCTCTCCCAGGCCCCACAGCAGCTAGTCAACATCCCCCCTCAAGATGTGGAGACAGTCCAGTCAGGGCCACAGCATGGACATTCTTAGTAATAGCACTAGGCCCTTCCCGACGAGTCTCCAGGGAAGTTGCTGTTCTCTCAGAGACCGAGAACCTGGGAGAGGAAATGATGTGCCTGCCCAGGCTTCCAGCACAAAAATAGCATGTCAGTAAATACCCACGGCTGGTGTCCATTCTCGCAGAGATCACAGCGCAGACCACAGTGTGGACGACCCCCTACAACGCCCTCACAGAGGACTCCCCAGCACCCCCAATGCACATTTCCAGCCCCGCTCCTTCCTGTCCTGGCACTTCCTGTGGGAAGCTCAGTTTTGTTAGCTTGCCTGGGCGCACCTGCCCCCTCCCCTGAGTCCAGCTGCGCTGTGTTTACCTGGCAACCAGGCAGGCGCCGCTTCCCTAGTTACCACCCACCAGGTGATAAGCCCTCCCTAGGGCCTCCCAAAGAAGAAGGGGCTATTGACACTCCAGCCCGCTGCTTGCCCTAACAGAACCACTGTTCAGGTCCATCCCTCTCATCAACAGTAAGATCCCAACTCCAAAAAGAGCTCGCTCTTCCTCGAAATCTAATTTTCTTGAGGGTGCAGATCGGGAGCCCTGCCACTCCGGGCTCCACAGTTCCTGGTGCCCCAGAGCCCACCCTCCTTGCCTCAAGCTGATGGGAATGCCCACATCTCCAGAGTGGGAGTTTGATCCAGAGCAGACGGGGAAAGAATAAGCCAGGCAGAGGCAGCCCCAACAAGCGACTTCCAAGAGGCCACACCCTGCTCAGAAAGGATCAGAAAGGAGCCACCCTGGGAACTCTTCCTGGAGAGAAGCGAGAACGGGACTCAACAGCCACAGACCTGCCTGAAACATCTCAATATGGTAGCGCCTTCTAGATTCTGGGCGACGAAGAAGGGGAGCAGGAAGCAGGTTAAAGTGTCCTCGTTAAAATAGACTTTGCAGGAGGACTTGGAGACAGGAACAAAAAGTTACTGATGGAACTGTGTATTGTATGTACACACACACACACAGCCCTGACGGGGCAAATGGCAGGGTAGAACACCTGGTAGGGTACAAGGCAGGAGTTTGCTTCAGGTGTCTGCTCCCTTGACTGCCCTGTGCCAGCTTTCTCAACCCCTTAGCATGTGATTCTCCTGGAAGAACAGAACCCCGCATTTCCTATTAGAAACTCTATCAGTCCTTCTGGATTCTGTCAACTGTGGCAAAGGCCACCGTGGGAACTTCGTGTCACCTGGGAGGTCTGGAGCAAAGTGAGAGGAGCATTCTTGGCAGGGGCCTTCCCCCACTCCCGTGCCCAGCCCACTGTGATTTCAGGAAAGGCAGGCAGTGTCTTATCTAAGACAGAGTTTCGCCTGAGCTTCAGAGGCAACTGGAGGGGACAGATACAGGGGAGCTATCCCTAGCTGGTACTCTGCCTTTTGGGGCGCCTGCCCAGCTCACACTCTCATTCATCCAAGTCCCTTCTCTGGCCTTTTTTGGTCTCCTTCCGCTGACCCTCCAGTTCCTGCAGAAGCTCTGAAATGAGGAACAGGAAACCCACAGCAGTGGAGGTAAAAACTGATTTGTGAGGGCCCTCCAGAGAGGAAAAGGAGGGAAAGTTGGAACCCAGCAGTTCGCATGTACCCCTCCCCAGGCCTGTAAGGTGCTCATATGCGCATGCGCATGAACATGCTCATTCTAGATCCCTTGGCCGGCTCGCTAGTATGCACCTACCATGAACCGGCCCTCCACTCTGGGCAATGGCGGTTCCTGTTGGTCGGGATAAGACGGTGGGGAGGGCTAGAGGGGACCTCCAGAGAGTTTGAAGTCGGGGGCGGTATAAGTAGTTCTATTTTCTATATCCCCACCCCATCTGTTTTGTCTGTTTCCTTTCAGGATGGTCAGTCAGTACCATGCTCTGTCCCACGTGGGGAAGGCGTGGAGGCTAGGACAGATGTCTCCAACCCCCAGACAGTGCTGAGCCAAGGTTTGCCGTGGGCAATGAGGCTTCAGGAAAGGCTACCTGGTACTCACAGTCTGAGAGCCAAGAGAAGCAGAGACACCGGCAAAGGGGCTGGTGGGGGGAGGGGGAAGCTTCTAGAGGTTACCAGCTCAGGCTGGTAGGAGGCTGGCTCAAGAGACAAAGAAATGTAACTTTGCAAGAGGGAAGCCACCTCAGAGTCACCTCTGCTTCCCCGACTTCCCTGGGCATTTGGTGGGGTCAAGCCTGCTCTTTAAAGACCATGTCAGCTCTTCCCTTGCCTGCTGTCCCCAAATTCATATCCGCCTCAGACCCTGCTCAACTTTGATGCCCTGTGGCTCTGTTTGGAGTTCTTCCTGGGAGACAGGAAGGGAGCCTGCGTGGTCTCAGAAGCCAGCACGGAACAGTCCAGCAGGCCCAGCTGCCTGTTCTCAGGGAAGCACCCCTCCCCCCCTCACAGCCACCCAGCCTGCCTTATCCAGTACCACAAAAGAGCGCCTGGGCGCCTCGCGCTCCCTCTGACACAGGTGTCCAGTCTACTGTGCAAGCCTCCCATACAGCTAGGTCCTCCCTCTAGCGTGGCCTGGGGACGGACTGAGGAGTGGGGGAGGAGCGGCACGCACCCCCCAGAAAAGGTCCCATCCACTCCAGGAATCATTCTTTCCCACACATCTACAGAAGGAAAGGATGCTAGAAGGGTTTCCCGCTGATGACAAGAGGTGGAAAATAGCTCAGTGTCCTGGGAGGGCTGAGGGTCCTCTGCCACTCCCGAGACTCTTCTCAGCCCCCTGACCCTGCAGAGCGCAGAACTCACCCCTGGGAGAGTCTTCTGTTCGTGCAGGGCACTCTGGGCCTTCAGGGCTGAATCGCGGGCACAGTATGTCAGGAAGGCACATCCTGAGGAGACACAGGTGGAGAGGCAGAGTTGGAATGAGTCCCCAGTTTCCCCTTCCTAGGGTTTCGGATGGGGAAGGCGTTTCCCCTTCTTGCCATCTCTGCCGGCTGGGTTGGGGAGGCATCCCAGAGGGATAAAAATTATACCCTTTTTCTGGAGCAGAGACCTGAGGTGAGGGACACGGGCGGGGGAGCATTTGATGTGTTGAGAGACGGGACTGGGATAGGAAGAGCAGTGATTTCCAAGCAGGTAGGGCTCTCTCTCTCCCCCTCTCCCTCCCCCTTTCTCCTCCTCTTTCCTCTCTCTTCCCTTCTTCCCTCCATCTTGGCCATCATCACCCTCTCCTCTTCCATTTCCCCGATTTCTCAAGTCTCGTAAACTCCATCAGAGGCAGGTGCGGGCTGTGCATGGAGAAGGAAGAGGAAAAGCAGCAGCCGGAAGTGCTTTTTCCTGAGCCCTGAGAGCGGGGAGGTGGTGTGGCCCGGGTTCCCAGCATCTGGAGCTCTCCAAGTGCTGATCCCAGGCCAGCCCCGTTTAGCAGCGCAGCTCTTGGAGAGCCCTGAGGAGCATTTTCCTAATAACTTTCTAAGTCCTACAAACCTTGTCCAGTCTCTCTTCCCCACGTCCTGTCCCTCTCTTCTGCTCATCACTTTCAGCCTAGGCTGCCCTGGCTTGGCTATACCCCACTCTTTCTAGGTTGAACACCTGGCCGGCCGTTCCAGCATCATCTGGGGCTACTCACACCGTCAATTTTGGTCCTCTCTCCTCAAACTTGTCCCTCCGGTCCTTCTGGAGTTCCTCCCATGCCATCAACACCCTTCTTCATCTCTATGTACAGTTCCTCTTAGTTTTCCACCCCGAAGTCCCTGTCACTCCACTGAGTTCTCATTC
The DNA here is from genome assembly GCF_903992535.2 of Arvicola amphibius. Lineage (NCBI taxonomy): Eukaryota > Metazoa > Chordata > Mammalia > Rodentia > Cricetidae > Arvicola > Arvicola amphibius. The sequence continues at coordinate 5,603,197 of NC_052060.1, read as the reverse complement.
AGCTCCTCCATCCAGTCCCCAGCCCCTGAACTCTGCTTCCAAGTCATTCCTTCCCAGCCATTCCCTCCCTCTGGCTTTCTCCATCCTTGCTGCCTCCTCTTCAGCCTGGCCTGACCCCTCACCCTTGTGCAGCCCGGTGTACTTGTCCTTGATGACAGTCAACTCGAAGATCCGACCAAACTGCTCGAAGATGGGCTTCAGGTCCTTTTCCTCCAGATGCCTCGGGATCTGCCCCACAAACAGCTTGATGGCATCCGGCTCCTTCATTGGGGCGGCCCAGGAGGAGGGGCCAGGGGAGAGCAGGGAGAGGCCCAAAGACAAGGGAAGCTGCCCAACCAGGAGACAGGTGGTGGGGCCCAGGGGCCCAGCAGGGCCGGCTTTCCCTTTGGCCCCCAACCACAGTGCTGATCAGAGGAGGGCTCTTCACACAAAGGAGGCCTGGGGAGTTGAGGGCTAGGGGTCAGGGGTCTAGGCAGATACTGTCAGGCCACCAGGGGGCATAGCCCAAACAAATGATCTCCCTCCCAGAGATCTGGCAAATATCCCAGGACGGGGGTCAGGGCAGCTAAGCCCTGGGGCGTTTGGGTGGTAATAGGAGCGCTGGAGCGCAGAGGGCGGGAGCAAAGGCACAAATGCCACAAGAGTCGAGGAAAGAGTAAGAGGAGGGAGATAGGAAGGAGGAGACTGAGGGACTAGGGGCCTGATATGGTTGCCAGCGGCGTCATGAGGGGTCCCTGCTCCTGATGTGGGGCAGGTGACTCTCTCGTTGGCTTCCTAGGGAGGACACCTCCCTTGTGGCTGATCCTTCTGCTGGGTCCGAAGATCCCTGATGCCAAATACTTGATCTCTGATGGCGGCAGGGTTCCGGGGGTCCCTTCTGCCCTATCCCCTTCAGGTTCTCCCTCGACCCCCCTCCCACCCCCACCCTGGATGGTTCCCCGGCCTGGACCGCTGCCGGCTACTTCCGACACTTAGGGCTGCCTTCTTTCCCGGTCACCTGGGTCCCGGAGCTCTGCTCTCCGGCCGCGCTCTCCTCAACAAAAACCTCCCCCCCCCTCCACACCCCCTTCCCCACTCCCACCTCCTTTCCCCTGACATCAATGATGTCAGTCTCAGGGGTAGAATACAAATTCTCTACTCTGGAGAGAGACGCACAACCCAGGCAAGAGCCACTCCCTCTTTCTAATCCTATCCTCCCTGACTCCCTTTCCACCCTAGAAGAGCAGCTGGTCTTGTTAACAACCCTTCCCCCATTTTACTCCCCAATCAGAAATTGGGCAATACACTAAGATGGAGAATTTATAGAGGAGCCCTAAGTTGGGGTCCATTGTTCCGGGGGCTGGAGCTGTCCCCGGTGCTGGAAGAGGAAGCGAAGACCCTTGGGATGGAAGCTGGGGGTGGGGAGTAGAGGGGAGTCTGGTGTTTGGGGAGCCTGAGAATGAGGAATCAAGGAAGGAAGGAAGGAAGGAGGAAGGAAGGAGGAAGGGAGGGAGGGAGAGAGGGAGGAAGGAAGGAAGGAAGGAAGGAAGGAAGGAAGGAAGGAAGGAAGGAGAGAACAGGCAGCAGGTTGAAAAGGGAGGTGTGGATGAGGAAGGAAGCCGTCACAGGGCCTGGGGGACAAGAGCAAACCTGAGGCAGGGAGGAGGAAGGCAAAGGGGTGTGGGGAAAGAGAGATAGTGGAAGTGAGTGAAGAAGGAGGGCTGCATAATTTTCCCGAAAAGAAAGCAAAGGGAACTATAGCAGTCTGGCATTTGCAGACACCCCCTTGCTTCTCTCTGGGGGGTTTGTGTGTATAAGTGTATGGGCTGGGAGCCCAGCTGCTGGCAGCCCTCGCTTGGAAGAAGTCTCTTGAAGACTAAGATTCCCTTTAATTCGGCATCCTACTGCTCAGAGTCTAATGTGGTGTCTTGCTCATACATGCAAAGAACCTGTGGCGTGGAGATTCCTTCTATGGGAACACGCACAGCTGCCAGGCTCCCTTGAGGGCCGAGTACCCAGTGACTCCCTCCTTTGCTCGGTGGCAGATGAGAGGAGCCAAAAAACATATTTAGGGACCATTATTCCCCCCTCCGCCCCCCCCAAAAGAAACCAATTATACTTCAAAACCTGATCATGTGTTCCATGATCCAGAGGAAGGTTGGCCCTCTCTGTTCAAGCACGGTGCCTGCTCGGTGCAGGGTGGGTCTGGGGACATCAGCTCTTAGTGGTAGCGGTCCAGGGTCACCATCCCCACTTCACTGGCAGCTTCTGTAGAACACCTTGCTTCCTGCTCTTCTTATTCCGTTCCTCTACCCAGGGTGGAGCTGATGTCTCTAGAGTGCTGTGGGTGTCTCTGAGACTCCTAGATGCATTCTGGAGGCTTCTGTTCCTGAGTTATCAAAACAAGCAGATTCTTCTTCTGGATCTGAAATAGCAGAACCATGTCTTAGGCATTGTTCCAAACGTGTGAGAGTTCCTAACTTGTTAACACACTGCCCTGTATGATATGGATGAAGACACCAAGGCACAGAGAGGTTAAATAACTTGCCCAAAGTCACACAGCTGGAAACGCGTCCAACTGAGACTCCGGCCTGGGTAGGGTGGGTCCCACACCCAGAATTCCATGTGGGAATGCGGTGATGTGAACCTGGTCTGTCTGTCTGTCTTTCCCTCTGTGCCCCTGAAGCACTGCATGAGACTTAGTGCTTCCTCCTGCTCCCCCAATCCCTGGTGACCTACCATGTCCACCTCCTTTAACCTAGGATTCTGTGGCCTGAAGCTACGACATTCTGGCAGGTGTGTGTGTTTGAGTGAATGTCTGTGTGGAGACTTAATTACACTTCACCATACGGATGTGCAGGTCCTCCCACCAGGGTGCCCTAAAATGAAACAAGAGAGTGATGTAGTGGGGACTCTATGCTGAGTGCCCAGGAGATGCCATGGCAGTGCCAGGCGACCAGGATGTGGGAAGCTCTCTCTCCACAGTAACTTTCCATTCACCGGCCCCACCCCCACTTCTCCCTTCTTGCCTTTCTAATCCGATCTTGGCATTTGTGGAGACGTTAAACAGATCACGCCCTGCGAACATGGAGGAGCCTGTGGATGGGCCCACTGATCTCATTACTCTGTCTTCTCAGCAGGTCTGCCTCCCTGCTGCTCATTCAGGCTTGGGCCTAATCATCTTAATTGAAATATTAAACATCCACAAAAATGAATTTCAATGAACCCTTCTGGCTCCTCCTCCCAAGCAGTAACCGGGAGACGGCTGCAGATGGCAAAGGGTCTCAGTCCTTTGCTCGGTGTCCAGTCTAGATTGGTACTGTCAACCAGACTCCCCAAGCTGAGTGGCTGTGGGCACCATCTCTGAAGTTCTTTCAGTCTTGGGGGATGGGAGCTCTGTGAGGTAAAGACTAAAGAGGGAGCCCCACGACTCAGGAACTCGTCCCCAGGAGCGTCTCTTTGAGCAAACGAGGCTGTAGGCCTTAATTCCCCCAGAGGATTTTCTCTGCCCACTATTGGCAAGCTTGCTCTTTCCTCCTCCTCCTCAGTCAAAGCTAAGCTGCCATGTATGAGAAGATTACTGCCTTTAAGGTGCTGGAGAGATGGTCACTGGCTGCTCTTTCCGAGGCCCCAGGTTCAATTTTCGTCACCTATATCATGACTGACAACTGTCTGTAGCCCCAGGTTCGGTTCCCGTCACCTATATCATGACTGACAGCCGTCTGTAGCCCCAGGTTCGGTTCCCGTCACCTATATCATGACTGACAGCCGTCTGTAGCCCCAGGTTCGGTTCCCGTCACCTATATCATGACTGACAGCCGTCTGTAGCCCCAGGTTCGGTTCCCGTCACCTATATCATGACTGACAGCCGTCTGTAGCCCCAGGTTCGGTTCCCGTCACCTATATCATGACTGACAGCCGTCTGTAGCCCCAGGTTCGGTTCCCGTCACCTATATCATGACTAACAGCCGTCTGTAGCTCCAGTTCCAGGCCGTCTGATACCCTCTTCTAGCCTCTGCAGCAATGCATGCACATGGTACCCAAACACATATGCAAGTAAAACATCTATATACATAAAAATAATTTTTAAATGGGGGCAAAAGTGGTGTCACACGCCTATAATCCCACACTGGGGGTCAGAGGCAGGCAGATCTTTGTGAGATCAAGGCCAGCCTGGTCTATATAGCAAGCTACATGACAGCCAGAGTTACACCGAGAGATCCTATCTCAACTACTCCCAAGAAAGCTGCTAATTTTAAAAATTTATTTACTGCTTATTTATATGTTATTGTTGTATTATTTGATTATTGAGGTGTGTGTGTCATGGCTTGCATGCAGAGGTCAGAAGACAACTTTGTGGAGTCCCCTTTCCTCCTTTAAACATTTTTAAATAAGCCCGGTGATAGTGGCGCACACCTTTAATCCCAGCACTTGGGAGGCAGAGGCAGGTGGATCTCTGTGAGTTCGAGACCAGCCTGGTCTACAGAGCTAGTTCCAGGACAGGCTCCAAAGCCACAGAGAAACCCTGTCTCGAAAAAAAAATTTTTTAATTACATTATCAATTTGTATTTGTATTCGTGGGTGCACACACATGCACACATATTACAATGCATGTGTGAAGAGCAAAGAACTGCTTTTAAGGGTGGAGCCTCTATCCCACCTTTATGTAAGTTCTGGGGAATCAAATGCAGGACTTTAGGTTTGTGTGGCAAGTGTTTTAAGCATTGATCACATTGCCAACCTGTTTGTTTATTGATTTGAGACAGATTTTCTCTATGTAGCCCTGGCTATCCTGGAACTCTCTACACAGACCAGCTAGTCTCAAACTCACAGAGACCATCTTGCCTCTGCCTCTGGAGTGCTGGGATTAAAGGTGTGCACCACCATGTCTGGCTCACCTACTGACTTTTTACGAATTATCTATTTATTTGAGACAGGGTCTTCTGTATCACAAACCAGCCCGAACCTTGCTATGTAGCCCAGGGTGAACTCCTGATCTTCCAGCCTCCATTTCCCAAGATTGCATCCATTTTGGGAAACTACATGTAAAAATAATTTTATTGCCGGGCAGTGGTGGTATATGCTTTTAATCCCAGCACTTAGGAGGCAGAGGCAAGCAGATCTCTGTGAGTCTGAGGCCAGCCTGGCTACAGAGCGAATTCCAGGACAGGCTCCAAAAAGCTAAAGAGAAACCCTGTCTTGAAAAACCAGAAAATAGGGGGCTGGAGAGATGGCTCAGAGGTTAAGAGCATCGCCTGCTCTTCCAAAGATCCTGAGCTCAATTCCCAGCAACCACATGGTGGCTCACAGCCATCTGTAATGGGGTCTGGTGCCCTCTTCTGGCCTGTAGGCATGCACACAGGCAGAATACTGTATACATAATAAGTAAATAAATAAATATTTAAAAAAAAAGAAAGAAAAACCAGAAAATAAATAAATAAATAAATAAATAAATAAATAAATAAATAGGCAGTGGTGGCGCACACCTTTAATCCCAGTACTTGGGAGGCAGAGGCAGGCAGATCTCTGAGTTCAAGACCAGCCTGGTCTACATAGTGAGTTCCAAGAGGCAGGCAGATCTCTGAGTTCAAGACCAGCCTGGTCTACATAGTGAGTTCCAAGGTAGCTGGAACTATACAGAGAAACCCTGCCTTGAAAAAGCAAAAGGAAAATAAATAAATAAATAAAAATTAAATAGATAGATAGATAGATAGATAGATAGATAGATAGATAGATAGATAAAGGAGCTAGGAGAGGTGGTTTATGCCTTTAATCCCAGGATTTGGGAAGCAGATATAGGCAACTCTCTGAGTTTATGACCAGCCTGGTCTACGTGGTGAGTTCCAGGCCAGCCAGGGCTACAGTGAGACCCCATCTTGTTTTTAAATCATTTTATGGGGCTAGGGAGGTGGCTCAGAGGTAGAGTACTTGCTACACAAGTATGAGGGCCCGAGTCCAAGTCCTTAGCACCCACATAAAATGTCGGGTGCATTGTTGAGTCCGAGTCCCCTCACTGGTCAGGGAATGTGTATTCCTGCTTCTCTGGGCTGTCGTGGGTGGCCTGGCCAGCCAGTGAGCTGGAAGTTCAGTGAAAGGAAGATGGTGAGTGATTAACAGTAGACAATGACCACTTGGCTTCACACACATGTGCACAACACTACACATACACAAAGACAGCTTATTTAACCTACTTTATTCAAAATACTATTTCGACATGCGGTACATGTAAAGTTATTGAGATAGTTTATATTATTTTCTCCCATAAAGCCTTCAAGATCCAAAGTGTATTTTAAATGTCTGGCTTATCTAGCACAGCCACATCTCAAACATTCAAGAACTGAGAGGCTGTGACAGCCACACTACCTACAAGTCTGCGGATTTCACTGTGACCGCTCCCTCTGCGGGATAGGAGGAAGTCGGCCTCAGCTTATAGAAACTATCACCCTTGGGTAACCTCTGCTCTTGCTGGGAAAACATCACTGCTGACAGATGGCAGCTTATCTCCCTCTGGCCTTTAACTCTCTCTCCTAAAAAAAAAATAAAATAAAATAAAACAAAATAAACGGATAAACAACTCAAATGACTGCTAACCCAGATGGGCTCCTAGGAAGCCGCTTACAGCCACTGACTGGCTCACCTGCATCTGCTGTTCTCTCAGAAACGTAGAGGTGAGCAGATCGCAGGGAGAGCCCTCCATGGTCAGACATTCAGCTTGTTTCTCATGCTATATCTTTGCTCTGGGGAGCAGTGTTCGCAAGTCCCAAACTCTTCTGCGATTCTGTCTCCTGCCTCTCAGAAGGTCTCTGCTGGGTGCCATCTCTGTGAGCAGGGGAAACTGGTGTGCACATTGTGTGTGTGTGTGTGTGTGTGTGTGTGTGTGGTCTGTATGTGTGTGTATGTTGTCAGGCAGCTATTTTGAGAGCTGAGGTTCTATGTTTCACTTAACCTTCTTAATTAGATACTAGAAGAGCAAATCTTGCAACCAGTTCATTCCCTTTCCCTTCCCTTATTCAGTCAAGAGAGAAATAATTTACAATTTATGAGGAGCCTAAGGTGAAGAGAAAATTGATCTACCTGAGAAAGTCATGACAAAAAGGGAAATTCTGCCAGAGCGCTGGCCAGATCCAGCATTCTGAGTTTGAAAACGTTCTTGTCTTTGCAGAGATTGGCTCCTACCACGCTCTGGAGTGCTTTTATATTTTAGAAAACCAGACTTCCAATATCTAGTGTCTGTCTACGGAACAGATGGGATGCTTGGCTTCTGGGCCAGTAGGAAGGGAAGAAGCCTAGATTTTTCTATGCAAGCACAGTCTGCCCAAGCTGGGGGCTGGATTCTGAAAGACTGCTAGGAACCTTTTCTGTGGTTTGTTCTAGCTAAGTAAATGCACTATTTGAAGTCGAGTGGGGTCAAGAAGAAAGGCGCATTTCAGATACAATTCAACTCAGAAATCAGTCTTTAAGTCTGTGAAAACTGATCCCTTGGGGACTCCAAATCCAAGTTCATTCAGCTGAAGAGTGCTCCACCTTGCTTCAGTCAGTAGAATAGGATTCTGTCTTCACAGCCAGGAAAGGACAGGATTTATAGAGGGGCGGGGTCAGAGGCGGGGCTGACAGCGGGGCGGGGCTTCGTTTCTCCGCGGCCCGTCGCCTAGACAACCTACTGCAGCTAGATGGAGACGTTACCCCGACGCTCAGAGGTGGGGCCGGATCCGGGATCACTGAGCCCAGAGCAATTGGAGCAGTTGCGAGATTTCAAGGTGCGTCCCCTAATACCTGTTTTGATCAAAGTGAAGCTCCTCAGGACAGAGGTCCCTCGAAGGAGAACCCCGGGAGAGCAGAGCAGGGTCTGTTCCTGGAGATAAACTCCAGAGGACTATGGAGCGTCCCTGAGCCCAATCCGCCAGGTATTTGAAAGCGCAAGAAGAACCAAGTAGGGTCCTGCCTGGCCAAGTAGAGAAATGACAGGAAGTGTAGCTCAGTTGGTGGGAGCTAGCTTGCTGGCCTAGCCTGCACCAACCTCTGGGTCCCAATGCTCTCTACCACCTCCACCCCACCCCCCACCACATACACCAGCACTGCGGGTAGAGGCAGAGAATCAGGAGTTCAAGGCCAGCTTCACCACATTCCAGAACAGCGCAGGCACTCTGAAACTCTCTGCCTTTAGAGAAAAGAAATGCGGCTGCCTCAAAGGAAAATCTGAAAACTGCTTCGGCTTTCAAACACTCCAGGAAAAGACCTGGCTTGTCCCCCCTTCGCACCTCTTTCGAGGCTTGAAACCTGGATCTCTCTCCCCAGATCTTTGACTCTTGGTTGTTGCTCCTCAGATCCAGACTCGCATCGCAAATGAAAAGTACTTGAGGTCCCACAAAGAGGTGTCGCTGCTCATTAGCGGCTTCTTCAGGTAGGCGGATTGACAGGTTGGCCTGAGCGGGCTAGTGAGGGTTTTCCCGGATCTCGCCAGGAATAGAGGACAGATGAATATGCGCGCTCTCTTCTTCCTTCAGACATTCTATCAGTCGCCCTCGGGGAGAAGCTTCAGTTCGAGGCCAGCCTGAGTTGCATGGTGAGACTCAGGAAAACAAAACAAAACAAACAAACAAAAAAACCCAGCAAAACTGTTCTCCTCCACCCCTTTTAAAACAGTCTCATATAACCAATGGTGGTCTTGAACCCAAACTCCTTATGTAGCATAGGCTAGCCTTGAATTTGTGATGGTCCTCCTGCCTGCACCCTCCCAGGTGTTGGAACTACACAAACACACCAGTTTGGCTTGGTTTGGACCTTGTAAGTTAGAAAAGTCCTAGGATTCGACCTTTTATAACTCTGACACTTGTGATTTTTCTTTACATTCTTTAAAACACTAATGTTCGTTCACTCCAACTATAAAGATAAACATTAATGTTTACTTCATGACACTAGGAGGGGGAATGTGGCATCGGGAAACAGCAGGAAGAGTGTTCCAACTGTACAGACTCTTGGCCCCTGCCTACCCCTGAGAACACTGGAGAAAAATGACAGGGGCTGAGGCAGGAGGATCACAAGTTCAAGACTAACCTGTACTGCATTAGTGAGACCCTATTTCAAAAAAAAAAAAAAAAAAAAAAAAAAGAAAGAAAGAAAGAAAAGAGAAAAGAAAAAATACTGAGGCAAAAGAATACTGTTTCCCTAATTTGGTGGTAATCTTGTGGTCCCAGCATTTGGGAGGTGGAGGCAGGAGGATTCATGAATTCAAGGCTAGTCCCTTTAAAAAAGCTAAAAATTAACAGAAACAAATAGAACCCTCATTTCCCAGTGTGTCCTAGGGCATGTTTCTTCAGTGCACTCCATCAGAATAGTAAAATCTCAGAACCAGAATGGCCAAGTGATGGAGGCACTGGACCTGAGACACTGGATACAGCGCACACCTTTAGCTACAGCACATGGGAGGCAGAGTCACTTGGGTCTCTGTGAGTTCAAGGCCAGCCTGGTCTACAGAGAGAGTTCCAGCCAGGGCTACATAGTGAGACTCTGTCTTGAAAAAAATCTCCTAATGGGGTAACAGGAAAAGAACTGGAGAAACGCAACACGGATGGAGACCAGAGTGCCAGCTCAAGTTCTGTTTGCCACCGCCAGGGCAGCGCGGTTGAAATAACCCTGGTGTCCATTTCTAGACTCTGCTGTTTCCCTACGTCAGCAGCCGTCAAACTGTTGTGACGGTGTCGTTAGTCTCTGATTTATGTTATTAGCCCAGTGTTCGAAGCTGGTGGTACCTTGTGTGTCTCCACAGTACCCATACCGTGATGGTGTCTTGGTAACATTTGCTCACCCCCCCTCTTAACCCCCCCCCCCGTAGCAACTCTATAAAAGAAAAATCACGACAGAGCTTAATTTTGTAGTCCTGGCTGTCCTGGATTACATGTGACATGGCTGTCACTCTGTAGACCAGGCTGGCCTCAAATTCACAGAGATCCGCCTGCGTCTGCCTCCCGAATGCTGGGATTAAAGGTGTGCCATCATGCCCAGCCCATTATTATTTTTTTAAAGCCATCTAATGGGGGCAGGAGATATGACTCAGTTAAGTCCACCTGCTGCTCTTACAGAGGACCTCGGTTCAGTTCCCGGTACCCACATGGTGGCTAGCGGCCTGTAACTCCAGTTCTAGGGGATCTGACAACTTCGGGGTGCCACAGGCATCGGGCATGCATGTAGTACATCTACAAAAATGCAAAAAAAAAAAAACCACACACACACACACAAAATAAAAATGAGTCTGAAAATGAAATAAAAGACAGTTTACATTATTGTTTCCATTTTGCAAATGAGACAAGTTAAGCTCAGAGATGGGAAGTGTACTTCTCAAGCTTCCGACCAAAGAGCCAAGTGTTCCAGCCCCTGGCTCTTTCCACCACATGGTGCTGCATGCTTGGGTGCACATGGGACCCCCACAGCAGAACACTCACTTAGCCAGGCCTGAAGCCCTGGTTCAAGCCCCAGAAACCACCAGGTTCTCCAAGCCCCCTTTACTTTTCCTTGGATCTCACTAGTCTTCATATTTTTGGCCATTTCTCTAAGGAGCTTTGGAGTCCCACACAACAGATAGGAAAGGAGTTGGTGGACACTGAGACCTTGTCTCTGAAGAGCAGATTCATTGTGGCCAGGGCAGCTAATATTATGGTGCAAGTCAGGTGTGCTAATGCACACTTTTTATCCCAGCACTTAGAAGGCAGAGAAAGCACATCTCTGTGAGTTCAAGGCCCATTTGGTCTACATTGTGAGTTCCAGATCAGCCATGTCTACATGCTTAGAATCTGTCTTTTAAAAAATCTGTATATCTATCTGTATTTCTATTTATATATATATATATATATATATCATCTATCTATCTATCTATCTATCCATCCATCCATCTATCCATCTATCTATCTATCTGAGTCATCTGCCAGTGCAGATGACTCATACTTGCATTTTTATTCTAAAGGAAAATAAGGAATTGCCTGGCTCAGACGCTGGGAGCTTGCAGTCCTGGCTGGGGACATTGAGGACGCTGCCTTTTACCTACACCAGCATCCACAGCACGGGGTTAGCACACTGGGTAGTGAATGGGGACATGAGGTGCTGGATGGCCCTGTGTCTCTGTTCGTCCAGGAAGTTTTCAGGAAGAGCTGGAATCTGGGTCCAGCTGCTGCAATGTCCCTGCAGCCCCGAAAGCTTCATCTTCCTTCTTTCCTTCCTCCGAAGGCCAAGCAGCCCAGCCAGCCCCTTTGCCGTGCTGTGGGCCCCCTCTCTGGGCTTCTCTCTGGGGTGTGGCATTTAAAGTATTTTTATTTGCCTGCTGCTTACTTACTTGAGCAGTACCAGAGTGAGCCAGAACCAGTCCAGCTTTGTTCTGGAAGCTTTAACCCAGTCCTGTGTGAAGAGGATGGAGGAAGGGCTGGATAAGGCAGCCTGGTCAGTTCTGCCCTGGAGTGATGTGGGATGTCCTTCTGTATGCTGTTAATGTGTGTTGCTTTTATTGGTTGATGAATAAAGCTGTTTCTGCCAATGGCTTAGCAGAGTAATACCAGGTGGGAAATTCAAACAGAGATAGAAAGAGTAGGTGGAGTCGAGGAGACGACATGTAGCTGCCAAAGGAGTAAGTAGCACACCACACCAGTAAGTCACAGCCTCGTGGCGATATACAGATTAATAGAAGTGGGCTAATTTAATAGTTAGAGCTAGCCAGTAAGAAGCCTAAGACGTTGGCTAAGCAATTGTAACTGATAATAAGCCTCAGAGTGGTTTTTTCACAAGAGACTTCGGGAACAGGTGGATGGAGGAAAACCAGTCCGGAGGACCAGTGGGATGGAGACTATTTCCAGCTACACTGGGGTCTCTGCTCCTGATATCTAAGCCCTATGAAGTTGTGAACTCCTCCCACAGGGAGGACTGTCCTGCTTGGGCTTTCTGGATTCTGTGGTTTGTGGCCAGTTAGCCCCTAGGCCTCAGAAACACAGTGCACTGAATACCCGAGAAGCTGGAAGTATAGCCGCACTCAGGTTAGGCGCCCAGAAACCTCAGACTTAGGACTGGAGATGCAGCGTCCACACGTGTATAGGCAGACACGTCTTCCCAAGCTACAGCTCTAGTCTGTTGTTCCTTGTCTGGAAAAATCTTCACTGGCTTCCAACATTGCCTTTTTTTTTTTAAACAACCTCTTGTTATATGCAGACAAATGACAGATCTCAGGTTGGATCAACTCTGCCGTACACATGGCACCCTGGGTGGGGAAACTGAACTTCACCAGGACCTCAGAACCAAGGGACCCGTTACTTATTACTATGATGACGTCACACAGTCTCACAGCACAGGCCGGGCTGGCCTCAGTCTCCCAGGCGGTGGCCTGAGTTATGCTGCTGGCTTCTAACGGCACAAATCCATTGCCCTTTGGTCTTTCCATACATGGCATTCTCGAATCCTTGCCACTCTGTGCCCGCCTCCTTCTACTCGATCTGTCTCCATTCTGTGACTGTGTGAGTCCAACACATACTGTTATTCCCTTTCCCTTTCCCTTTCCCTTTTCCCAGTGCCAGGCAACCCCTGCCTCGCGCTGAGCGCATGCCCCACCACCCTGCCCATCACCTCATCACGAGTCCTTCATTTCTCCTGCACAGCACACGTCCTTCCTTACGCTGAGCAGTGGGTTGCCTGGCATTGTGAAAAGGAATGGGGATGCAGCAGTAGATACAACCCAGCTGCTAACCTCAGGGCACTCACAGGACGCAGTGCTGTGTGCATCTCTGGCCTTGGTTCTTGCTGTTTCCCTGAACTAGGAATGTTCTTGTCTAAGGGTTTTTCATTATTATGAAGAGACACTATGACCATGGCAACTTCGGTGGGGTTTTTTGTTTTGTTTTGTTTGGTTTTTTGTTTTGTTTTTTGCTTTTCTCAAGACAGAGTTTCTTTCTGTAGCTTTTTGGGAGCTTGTCCTGGAATTCACTCTGTAGACCAACCAGGCTGGCCTCGAACTCAAAGAGATCCACCTCCCTCTGCCTCCCAAGCGCTGGAATTAAAGGCATATGCCACCACCACCTGGCGACCATGGCAACTCTTATAAAGGAAAACATTTAACTGGGGATGGCTTACAGTTTCAGAGGTTCGGTCCATTATCATGACAGGAAGCATGACAGCATGCAGACAGACATGGTGCTAGGGAAGAAGCTGAGAGTCCTACATCTGGATCTGCAGGCGGTGGGAAGAGACTGAGACTCACTCGGCCTTGCTAGAGCTTCTAAAACCTCAAGGCCACACCTGCTAATAGTGCCACTCCCTATGGGCCTATGGGAGCCATTTTTATTCAAACCACCACACCATTCTTCCAAAGCACTGTTTAATAGTCTTTTAGCAACCACTTGAGGCTCCTTGGCCTTTTAGGAAACTTACCTTTTGTTTGTCAGGTCTTCCAGGCAGGCCTGTATTTTTCACTCACCTGAGTACATGCGTGTGTGTGTGTGTGTGTGTGTGTGTGTTTGTGTATGGTGTGTGTGTGTGTGTGGTATGTGTGTGTGTTTGTGTGTTGTGTGTGTGTTGTATATGTGTGTGGTATGTGTGTGTGTTTGTGTGTTGTGTGTGTATTGTATATGTGTGTGGTGTGTGAGTATGTGTGTGCTTGTGTGTGTTGTGTGCGTTTGTGTGTGGTATTTGTGTGTGTGTGGTGTGTGTGTTTGTGTATGGTGTGTGTGTATGTGGTATGTGTGTTTGTGTGTTGTGTGAGTGTGTGGTGTGTGAGTGTGTGTGTGTGTTTGTGTGTGGTGTGTGCATTTGTGTGTGGTATTTATGTGTGTTTATGTGGTATATGGGTATGTGTTTGTGTGTGTTGGTGAATGGTGTGTGTGTATGTGGTATGTATGTGTGTGGCGTGTGTGTGTTTGTGTGGTGTGTGTGTGGTATGTTTGTGTGTGTGGTGTGTGATGTGTATGTGTGCCATGTACAAGCATGTGGAGGCCGAATGCTCTATTCACAGGGTCTCCCTGAATCTGGCGTGAGGCTGATTGATGGCTGGAGAGCTCGGGTGATCCCCTGGCTTCCAGCTCCCTCAGTGCTGGGGTTACAGACACCGGGTCAGGGCCCCGCTTTCGACACGGGTGCCGGGGCTCTGGGTTCAGGGCCTCTTGCTTGGGCAGCAAGTGTTCTTCAGTTTCAGAGGTTTAGCCCATCTCCCTAGCTGCGATTGTTTCTTACTTTAAAATCATTCTCATAAATTGTAGTCACATGTAATTTACACTCAGTAATCGTCTAATTGAACTGAAGGAGGACGGAAGCAAAATTATTGGACCTTGGACTTTGGCCAGAGAGCACCTGGAACTGGAGGTGGCGGCCACCACAGCCTGAGGCAAAGCAAACAAGGAGGGAGCACTGGCCTTGGGCGCCCAAGACCTGGCCTCTCCTTTGTTTACTGTCTGTATGAACTTGGGCAAATGATTAACCTTGTTTGGTTTGTTGTTAGTTTGTTTTCAAGACAGGGTCTTGTGGCTGGAAGTTTTCTCTGTCCTGCTGGTCCCCCCCATCAGTTTCTCTCTCGTTTCACTGGCTAGTTCTCACAGCCGCTATGAAATGTTAAATATAATTGTTTGATCAATGGCTTGGCTATAAGTTAACCCATTTCTAGTAGTTTATATTTTACCATGAGGCTTGTGGCTTGTTGGTAGTGTTCGTACCTCTTTCTCCTTTGGCGGCTACGTGGCATCTCCTCAATTCCACCTACTCTTTCTATCTCCGTTCGAATTTCCTGTCTGGCTTTACTCTGCTAAGCCATTGGCTGAAACAGCTTTACTAATCAACCAATAAAAGCAACACATATACTGAAAGACGTCCCACATCAGGGTCTCTCAAACAGCCTTGGCTGGTCTGGAATTCGCTCTGTAGACCAGGCTGGCCTTCAGTTTACAGAGATCCTCCTGTCTCAGTCTCCCGAGTGCTGGGATTAAAGGCGGGCGTCACTGCTGCCCGGCTATGATTAAATGATTAACCTTTTTGAGGCTTGCTTTCTTACATGGGAAATGGAGACATAATTGCCGTTTTACAGGGACGTTGTAAAGCAATATAGTATTAGTAAATGTTTTACAAAACCTAGAACTTTCTGGACTTTCAGACACTTCCAGAATCCTGGTGATATCGTTTTCATGTCTGTCTGCTGTGTAGCAGTTGTTAAATATTTTTTTTTTTTTTTTAGCTTTGTTTGTTGTCTCCTGGCCTTGGGAAAGCCATGGTAAAATTCCTCAGGCCATTCCAGGGTCACGTTTCTGTCCGTTCAGCGTGAGTTCCTTGAGGACCTGGAAGATACTCTTTTTTGCCATGTTTGGTCCAGTGTTTGTAAGAGAGTCAGGTGACGAGGCCTGCTGGCTGCTGCACAGCTCCTCTGTGGCAGGATAACGGCCTAGGTTTATTGGTGCTTGATGGTTGGCCTGGAACTCAACTATGTAGGCCAAGCTGGCCTGGTACTCACAGGGATCTGCCTGCCTAAGTCCCTTGAGTGCCCAGATAATGGCATGGTCATGGTCACCACGCCCAGCCACTCCATGATTTTGTCCCTTACCTTAGACCCTCTGTTTGTTTGTTTGTTTTGTTTTTGTTTTTTGTTTTTTGTTGAAGATCCTCTGACTTATTGATGACTTCTAGAATGGGCAGGCCTGTCATTAATCTGCTTCCTAAAGAGCCAGATGGGGCAGTGGCCACACCCACAGACCCCTCTTACCCGCCTTCCTTTTATTTTTTCCTGTTTTTCAGAGAAATGTTTCTGAAAAGACCAGACAACATCCTTGAATTTGCTGCGCGTGAGTACAGAGGCACCGGGGTGTCACACGTGCCTGAGCAAGAAGCAGAATTGGGGATTTAGAGTTGGGCAAGCCCAGGGCTTTCTGTGGGGCCTGGGTTCTTCATCACTTGATGTCATCCAAACAGGAGCTGTTCTTTGAAGTCCCTTTCTTTCCCCTGACTTTTCCTCAAAATGAGGCCAGAGTGGCACCGAGGCAGGACTTCTCTTGGGGAGGATTACGAGTTTTGAGATTCCGAAAGGAGAGCGGGGCAACCCTAGTCTGCGGGGGATCTTACAGTGGCGCCTGACCCAGGTTGCACATTAGCACCGCCGGGGAGCATTTGAAAAATACTGATGCTCAGGCCCTGCCTCTAGAGATTTTTATTTAATTAGTCTGGGGCGGGGCCCAGCAGCCAAGGTTTTGAAGGCTCCCCAGGTGGTTTTTAATGGACTCGGCTGCCGAGATGGCTTCGGGTCAAACTGTGTGGAGTGGGAGCTGGGCGGGTGTCTTGGGTGCGGTTAACCCTGGGAGCCCACCGCGCTCTCAGCTCGCTTTCGCTGCCACAGCAGAGCTATGACTCACATTCTTCCTGGCGTAAGAACCCTCTTCTGCCGTCACGCTGTGAGCCCGGCTCTCCTAGGAGAGTGTTCCTAGAGGTCTGTTATTTCAGAGATAGGAACTGGCAAGCCGAGTAGAGATCAGAATAATACTTGGTGTTCATTTGGGTTCTAAGATGGACCCAGATCAGAGCACTCAGAATCCTGAGCCCTTGGTGGCTCCCTGAGCATCAAGTGGGCCAAGAGCTCAGACTGGGCAACCTGCATGAGCCTTGCCTGGGTTGCTTTCCTGGCATTCATCAAGGCGGCTGCCAGGGCCTGGCGGTGAGCGCCGAGATGGTGTTGTGAAGTGGGGACCAGCGCTGAGTGCGGTTAGGACAGAGCCTCCGACTTGTCAGTAGAGGAAGCTGTTGCCCAGGCTTTCCCCTCAGTAAAGATGATTTCCTTCTGATTTTCGTCCCAGACTATTTCACAGATCCAAGACTTCCCAACAAGATTCACATGCAGCTAATTAAAGAGAAGAGAGGAGCCTAATTAGCAAAGCCACAATGCTCAGCGGCTGGGAGAAGCCAGAAGGAATCCAGCCTCGGGTGGGTGTTAGCCTCATTCTTGTGAATCCAGCCTCGGGTGGGTGTTAGCCTCATTCTTGTGACAAGCAACGCGGGCTATGGGTCTAGGTGTGAAGGAATGAAAGCCGGGGAAACTGCAGAGCAGAGCAGTGTGGGGCGGGCGCGCCATTTCCCTGACAGTTTAGGGGGATTAGAGGCTGGGACCCGAGGCCCAGAGTGTCTCTGTGTCAGCGGCAGGATCTAGTGTGGCAGATTGAGAGGGTGGGTGTGGGACGCGTCCTGGGGGGTGGGGGATGGAGGGAGTCGGCATGGAGGCCTTTCCCCAGCTCAGGTTGGGAGCAGCTTCCCTCCTCCTACTTTCTTCCCTCCTATTTATACAACATGACAGAGCATCTCATGTTTTATTTCCGCCCCTCACAAGCAGGATAATTCCTGAAACCATCCTGAAAGCTGGAGATATTTGGAGTAGTGTTGTTGTTTTGCGTGTGTGCTTTCTTTTTCTTTCTTTTTTTTTTTTTGTTTTTGTTTGTTTGTTTTTGCTTTCCAAGACAGGGTTTCTCTCTGTAACTTTGGAACCTGTCCTGGAACTCGCTTCTGTAGACCAGGCTAGTCTTGAACTCACAGATATCTGCCTGCTTCTGCCTCTTGAGCGCTGGTATTAAAGGCGTGCGCCACCACCGCCCAGCTGTTTTTTTCTTACTGTGAGGTGGGAAAGGCCGCAATCCTAATCTAGTGTAACCACTTCTGTTTTGCAGGGTCATCTGGAGGCCTGAGAGCCCTGTTGCCATCAGTCTGGGTCTCCAAGCTGTGTGGGCCTCTTCCTCTCAGAGAGGTTTTCAGAGCAGCTCATTAAATCCAGACCCACCTGCTCTCTCTCTTACATTTATTTGGCTGGAGGAGGTGAAGGAGGGTGCTGTGCATGGGGCCTGCTGTTCTTGCCTTTCTCCTTTTCTCCCTGAGGTGGCCTGGGGTTGGGAGTGGCAGGGACTGTTGCCGCTCCAGCCAGAAGGACAGCCGGTGAGAACTCAAGAGGGGCTATGAATATTGTAAAACATACACCTGACAGGCCTCTGGGGAGGGGGAGGACTTGGTTCTTGGGAGCTCTAGGAACAAGCTGGTCATCTATTTGATATCTGGCTAAGAGGCAGCAAGATAGTTCAGGTGGTGGCATGAAGCCCTTTGCGCAGTTAGCCCCCACCCCGTGTCTCTGTGTGTGTGTGTTGTATACCTTTCAGGTTTGTGACCCCAGTCTTTGGCCTCTGCAATCAGCCGGCTTCGCTGTATAAAGGAGCTCACGTGAGTTTCACGTGTCAACATCACCATGGCAACAGAAACACAGGCTGAGTGTTATTTGTATTCCCTTGCTCCTAGCTGTCTTCACTTGCAGTGGTTTAAAAGGGTGTCAGAACAGGAAGACCCAGAAACCACATAAATTATGAACTGGAACCCTCAGGAGGTTGATTCCTTTTTGTTTTAAGTAGGGTCCCAGTCTGTAGCCCAGGCTGTCCTCGAATTTTCCATGATTCTCCTGCCTCAGCCATGGCTCTGGAGGTGCTGCGCCTGTGGGCATTTGTTGCTTGCTGTTCTGGTGTTAGAGGAGCTCCTTCTGTGCTTCAGAATTAGACTTCAGCATCTCTGGCATGGACAGAGCTGTCCTTGCTTAGGAAGTAAAAAAAAGGGGCCTGGGGAGAAAGCAAAATGCTTGCTTTCTAAGGTGGAGGAACTGAGTTCAAGCCCCAGAGCCCACATTAAACAAAAAGTCCAGATGTGGTGGTGTGTGTTTGTGATTTCAGAACTGGGGAGGCAGAGGCTGTGGGTTCCTGGGTGAGCAAGCCTGGCCCCGTAGATGGGTCCCAGGCCAATGAAAGACCCTGTTTCAAAAACAAAAACAAAGTGAAATAAGTAACAGTGGGCAGTGGCTCAAGAACAGCACCAGAGGCTGTCCTCTGGCCCTCACGTGTGTCATGTGCGCCGTCTGGTGTGGCGGCTCGCACCGGAAGCTGTCCTCTGGCCCTCACGTGTGTCACGTGTGCCATCTGGTGTGGCGGCTCACACTGGAAGCTGTTCTCTGACCTTCATGTGTGTCACGTGTGCCATCTGGTGTGGCGGCTCGCACCGGAAGCTGTCCTCTGGCCCTCACATGTGCTGTCTGGTGTGGCTGCTCGCCTCTATAATCTCGGCACTCAGAATGATGGAGCATGATAATTGCTATGAATTCCAGGCCAGCGCAGACTATTGCATGTGGTCCCATCTCAAACAAACAAACAAACAAACAAACAACAAACAAAGCTGTGGAGGTGGCTCCGTGGTTACGAGCACATACTGCTCGTCCCGAGGACCTGAGTTTAATTCCCAGCTCCCTTATCGGGCATCTTACAACTGCCTGTAACCCCAGCGTCAGGGCGATCTGACACCTCTGATCTCTGTGCGCACTTCCATTCATGTGCACATACTCCCTTCCCCCCACATAACACAATAATAAAAGCAAATCTTAAAAACAGACAAAGCAAACGTTGGTCAGAAAACATACATATTAGATGTTCCTGGGCCCATCCCAGTGAGGAGAAAGTGGAAAGATGGGGGAGCATGGTGATTCTGATGTCCTTGAATGTCTGCTATAATGCTGGCACAGTCGGGGGGATCCCTGATAGAAATGAGGACAATGTCTCCTTTATTGTTTTTTATTTAATACATTTTTAAAGTCTTACTTTTATTTTATGTGGATAAGTGTTTTGCCTGCATGTATGCCTGTGTATCACATGTGTGCCTGGTACTTGAGTATGCCCGAAGAAGGGGTCAGATCCCCTGGAACTGGAGTTACAGACAGTTGGGAGCTGCCATGTGGGTGCTGGGAATTGAACCCAGGTCCTCTGGAAGAGCAGCCGCTGCTCTTAACCACCCTGTTTATGTGACTTTTAAATTGGCTAGTCAGGGGTCTCTAAAGGAGCAGAACAGATAGAATGAATTCATCTCTATACATTAAAAGGAGATTTCTTACAGAGGCTTGCAGGCTGTGGGCTGGTGGTCCAGCAATGCTGTCTACTTGGAATCCTGAAGGAGTAGGCTCTAACTCTAGCAAAGGAACGCCTCAGCAGTCGGGTAGATGAAGTCACCGAGAGGGTGAGAACAAGCAGGCACAAAGCAAAAGCTTCCTTCTTCTGTGGCCCTTTATGTGGGTGACAGCAGAAGGTGTAATCCAGATTTAGGGTGGGGTCTTCCACCATCAGAAAAATCCCTCATGGGGTGCCCTCATGGAATTAGTTGATCCCTAATAGAGTCAAGTCCATAACCAAGATCAGCTAGCACAGCGTGCATTATATTTCCTTCCTGTCCTGTTGCCCGCCAGCCCCTGTCCTTGCATCCCTCTTCAAGTGCATACACTTAAACTGCATTTCAAAGCCTTCCCAAGGAAAACAGGAGTTCAGCACTTGGTGGTATGGTTTCTCTGTGCTGATGCTGTGCTAGTCCTTGGGACAAGAGGCTCTCCTGCTCTAAGGCTGTTAATGGCCTGGGGAAATGATAGTCTTTACCCCCAAAAGTTTACTTGAACACCTCTTTTTGTTTGTTTGTTTGGGTTTTTTTTGGGTTGTTTTTTTTTTTTTTTTTTTTTTTTTTTTGAGACAGTGTTTCTTTCTTTAGCACCAATTGTCCTGGAATTCACTCTGTAGACCAGGCAGACCTTGAATTCAGAGATCCATCTGCCTCTCTAGTGCTGGGAATTAAAGATGTGCACCATCACTGCCTGGCTGAACATCTTAGTCTTCAGTCTGAAAACTCCAGCAGGGTGGGAACCAGGTCTGGCTCTCAGCAGGGACTGAGAAAGAACAGGCATTCACTGAGTTCTAATCCATGTGGAGAGACTAAATGTGATGTAGCTGGATGAGCCCTCACGGTTCAGCACATCGGACACTCTGTAAAGGCAGGTGTATCTGCCTACAGCAGAAGTAGGCAGGCGTTATAGGAGGAAGGAGAGGCCTTGTGGAAACTGGCATGGGATGGGCAAGAAAGAGTTTTCCAGGCAGATTTGTAGAGCAGTGGGAATTCAAGTACTATTGCTTTCATCCTGCTGAACATGAGGCAGGGACAGAGCCTGCTTATCACCTGCTCAATGTTTCTAGCCACCACCTGGAACTCACTTTGTAGACCAGCTGGCCTTCCTTCATCTCCCGAGTGCTGGGATTAAAGGTGTGTAGCTACCACAACTGCACCTTTTTCTTTGTTGTTGTTTTTGTTTTTTTGAGACAGGGTTTCATGTAGCCCAGGCTGGCCTCACATTTGCTATGCTGGCAAGGTTGACCTCAGACTCCCGCTCTTTCTGTCTCTACCTCCTTTTGTTAGGATTACAGGTATGTGCCACTACACTCAGCTCAGATTACAAACCTCGCTGATGACTGCAGATTTGTTGAGGGCCGTAGCTAGCAAAGCCTCAAGTATTTGATCATATGGGATATAAGCCAGTAGCCATTACCATTGTCTGTTGACAGGACATGATTGACATTGTCATTGCCATGACATATCCTAATTTCCCAGCCTCCCTTGCAGCTAGGATCCCCATGGGCCTGTGGGATGCTGAGAGGTTCTTGGAAAGCTCTTGTGGGGCTGGTACAGTAGATGCAGCACTTGCTTTTCTTTCTGACTTGGGCCTGAATGTAATGCTTGGAGCCAAGCAGGCATTATAAGAACATATGAAAAAACAAGGGTCAGGGTAAAGGGAGGAAAAATCAGAAGACCCCCCCAGGCCTTGGTGACATCTTGGTAGGGAAGGGAGCAATGGGAAGAGATGCTAGAGAGAAGACAAACCACAAAAGCAAAAGCCTTTACTAAAAAGGCAAAGGTTAGATGCTTATCTTTGAGATGGAGAGCTAGCAAAGAATTTTAGATTGTAAGACCCCAGAGATAGATGTGTTTACATGGTATGGAATAGAAAATAAGGGGAGGTCTAGAGAGATGGCTCAGTGGTTAAGAACACTGCCTGCGCTTCCAGAGGTCCTGAGTTCAATTCCCAGCAACCACATGGTGGCTCACAGCCATCTGTAATGAGGTCTGGTGCCCTCTTCTGGCCTGCAGGCATATACACAGACATGACGTTGTATACATAATAAATAAATAAATTTAAAAGAAAATAAGGGGAATGAGGACAAGACAAGACCTGGGGGGAAGGAGACAGGAGCCACCGTGGCAGCCACTTCTTCCTCAGTCTACAGTGGACCCATGGAGAATGTGCTTAGTTTCACCCCTAGAAAGTCTCTACAATGGCTTCAATGCGGGGGGATTATTTTACTCAGTAATTCTGGTGGCAGCAAGATCCCAGGATGGTGACAGGTACCCAGTTTGGCCTTCCTGGCTCTCCACTCCACCAACCGCAGCCATCACCTGTGCTTCCAAGAAGACCCCCGGACTCCAAAGCATTCCTGCATTTCTGGCAAGGTGGACAGAGCCAGATTCAGGGTCATGTGACCCTTCAGGAATTTAACAGATCAGGAGGCAGAAAGAGGTAGGGAGCCCCTGTACTCTGTGACTCATTTTCTAGGGAAGAGCTGGAGGATCGGGGAGAGGAACTTTAATAGCCATTTTGTCTTTGGTGCAGAGGATCAAACCCATGGCCTTTTGAGTGTGCTAGCCAGGCACTCTACCACTGAGTCCATCTTAAGAACCCTCATCTGAATGTGCCAATCTCTTGTCTAAGGCCTCTCTTTGAAAAATTATTTTAAATTATGAAGAGGCCAGAGGCGTCAAATCCCCTGGAACTGGAGTTACAAGTGGCTGTGAGTTAGCTGATGTGGGTGTTGAGAACAGAAGCTGGGTCCTCTGGAAGAGCAACAAGGGCTTTTAACAACTGGGCCATCTCTCTGGCCCCTGCCCAGGGCCTTATTAGTGTCCCATGGACTTAAATGGCTGGCCTGGGGCCACAAAACTTCCAGAACCTTGTCCCTGTCTACCTTGCAGACATCAGCCTTCCCGCTTCTCCTCACTCTGCGGCAGCTGCCCTCATCGGCTCCTTCCTCAAAGGCACCAACACGCCGGCTGGGAGTCTGGGACTCTGCCCACTTCTCTTCCCCACACCTGGGGTCCAGGATGCTGTGCCGTGAGGAGCAGATAAAGCTCGCTGAGGGCAGCTTCTGCACGCAAGGCTTGCTTTCTCACACAGCTGTCTGGTACTGGTTCAGGACCAGCGTCTCTGGAGTTTCCGGTACTGTAGGGGCAGAGGTGGAGGGATGAAAGAACTGCCAACATTTCCCCTTTCTGGAAAGCAATGTGAGACCAACACACCTTCTGCCCTGGCTGGGTTTCACAGATCTCCTGATCTGGTCTCTGTTAAATTCCTGAAGGGTCACATGGCCCTGAATCTGGCTCTGTCCACCTTGCCAGAAATGCAGGAATGCACTGGAGTCTGGGGGGCCTTCTTGGAAGCACAGGCGGACGGCTGCGGCTGGTGGAGTGGAGAGCCAGGAAGGCCAAACTGGGTTGTCACCATCCTGGAATCTTGCTGCCACCAGAATGAGTATTTAGGCAGCAACAGAGCCCTAGATTGTTGCTTGTCAGGTTTGGATGGCCCTTTCCTTGAAATCCAACTAAAGTAGTCTCCCTCAGATATTTTTTAAAAATATTTATTTATTATGTATACAATATTCTATGTGTATGTCTGCAGGCCAGAAGAGGGCACCAGACCTCATTTCAGATGGTTGTGAGCCACCATGTGGTTGCCGGGAATTGGACTCAGGACCTCTGGAAGAGCAGGCAATGCTCTTAACCACTGAGCCATCTCTCCAGCCCCCTCAGATATTTTTAAATAATTAAAAAAATCTACATATCACTTGGGAGGTGAAGGTATGAGGATTAGGTGTTCAAGGTTCAAGGTCCTCTTCAGATCTGTATGAGACCAGTCTCAGTCCAAACCAGGGGGCCACAAAGAGGGCTCGGTGATTGGGAGGTCTTGCTCTTCTTGCAGAATACCCAAGTTTTGTCTGTTCCCAGCACCCACGTGGTGGCTCACAAACCCTCTGTAACTCCAGTTCCAGGGGATCTGGTGCCCTCTTCTGGCCTCCTAAGGCACTAAACACATGGTATCTTAGGAGTTTCTAGTGCTGTGAAGAGATATGGTGACCACGGCAATGCTTAGAAAGGACACAGTGACCACGGCAATGCTTAGAAAGGAAGACATTTAATTGGGGCTGGCTTACAGTTTCAGAGGTTTAGTTCATGATTGTCAGGGTGGGAAGCATGGCAGTGGGCAGGCAGACATAATGCTGGAGAGGGAGCCGAGAGTTCCAGATCCAGATCCAAAGGCAGGGGGAAGAACGCAACACTGGGCCTGTCTTGAGCTTCTGAAACCTCAAGCCCACCCTCAGTGACACACTTCCTCCAACAAGCCCATACCTCCTGATAGTGCCACTCCCTGTGGGCCTATGGGGGCCATTGTCATTCAAACCACCATACATGGGGTGTCCGTACATGCAAGCAAGACACTTTCATAAATGTTCAGACAAAAGCATCTCGCTCAGCACTCGTCACTCCGCCTGCTGTATTTCCTTCCCAGTGCTTCTCACCGCTACTATCCAATTATTCATGTCTGTGACACAAACCTGTGAGTTCCAGGGATGGCAGCCCTGCGGCGTCTGCTCAGCCCTCCATGGCCAGCCTCTCAGCAGTGTCGGACACATCTTACAGATGGAGGACTGGGCTACAGGGTGCACCTTAGTCTACACAGTGGCGCAACAGATGAGTCCCAGGACTAGGAGGAGGAGACCGGGCGTGCGATTAGATTGGAGGTTGGATGCAAGGGCGTGCGATTAGATTGGAGGTTGGATGCAAGGGAAAGTGTGTAGTATAGAGACTTCCAGGGTTGCTTACTGGGAGAAGCAATGATTGATTCATAAATACAGAAGGGAAGCAATGGGGGCATCGATCAGAATGGAGGGATGAACTTAGCTCAGGTCTGCATGGATTTGTGGTTGGGTCACGGGAGGAATTAATATGAAGAGCATCAGAGGGGAAGGCCGAAGTCTACAGTGGGCTTGGCAGCCACTGCAGGATGAGGGTGTGGGGAGAGGGTGCCACACGGCCCGTGTAGGTGGCTTTCTGGAAATATCTTCCCCTTTTGACCCACAAGCTAACATGAGATTAAGTTGTGTCAAAACCCAGCTACATGAACTGAAGGTTGGGTCGCACGCTTGCACTCTCTGAACCCCAGAGTGGAGGCAGGATTTAGGGTATTTTAGTTCACTTCCTGTTACTGCAATAAAACATTCTGACCAAAGGCAGCTTGGGGAACAGAGTCCCCCAATCACACGTCTTAGCTTACACGTCCCAATCACAGTCTGTCACCAAGGGAAGTCAGGGTGGGAGCCCATGGCAGAGGCCACGGAGGAAAGCTGTTTGCCTGCTGCACGTGGCTTGCTCAGCCTCTTTCTTCTACAGTCCAGGACCCCCAGCTCAGGCCTGGCACCATCCACAGAGAGCTGGACCCTCTCATATTCATCCTCTACCAAGAAAAGCACCTCAGCCTTACCTGCAGGTCGTCTGGTGGGGCATTTTCTCTTCCCACATGCCTCTAGTGTCGAGCTGATGTAAAACTAGCCAGGATAAGGAGTCTCTGCCAAGCCCGCCAGCATTTAGAGCAGGCTCTTGGAACGGGAGACTTGGATCTTCTAGAGGCTTGCTATTTTCATCTCCCCAGCTCTATTTTACTTACAGAATTAGGAGCTTCTGAAAGTTCTGTTAAGACCGGATCTGACAGTGACAGAGAGCTGATTCGGGGCCCAGGCATCCCAGCTCTGTCACCTAGGGACCTAGAGAGATTTCTGTGCTGGTCTCATACACCCAAGTCGGCCATAGCTCTCACTTGGATTTGCAGCAAGAAGTACTTCCTCAGGGTTGATTTCCCCCTGAGTTTATTCGTCATCCCTGTGATGATGCGTTCACGGAGGACCAGGACTCATTATATATGCCTGATGCAGTCTTGGGTACACGCTTCCCTCAAGGAACTCAGTCTTGCTGTTCTGGGGTGGAAGGAGAGCAGCAGCTAGAAACCAGGACACCCTGTCTTCATGCTCTGGTTTCTACTGCCCTCTTGTGGGCATTGCTATGAAACCAGGAGAATTCCATTCTAGAATGAAGTCTAGCAGAGGAGGAATCCGGTAGGAGTGGGGAATGAAAATACTTTATATTTCTTTCTAAAATTTGTTTTTTTAAAGATTTATTTATTATGTATACAACATTCTGCTTCCATGTACGCCCGGATGCCAGAGAGGGGGCCAGATCTCATTATAGATGGTTGTGAGCCACCATGTGGTTGCTGGGAATTGAACTCAGGACCTCTGGAAGAGCAGCCAGTGCTCTTAACCACTGAGCCATCTCTCCAGCCCCTAGTTTGTTTTTGAGACAGGGTTTCTCCGTGTAGTTCTGACTGTCCTGGAACTTCTTATGTGCACCACTGGTGGTGCACGCCTTTAATCCCAGCACTAGGGAGACAGGGGCAGGTGGATCTCTGTGAGTTCGAGTCCAGCCTGATCTACAGAGCAAGTTCTAGGACAGCCAAGACTACACAAAGAAACCCTGTCTGGAAAAAAATGTTCTATTTTTGTGTGAGGTCTCATGGGACTGAAATTACAGATGGCTGTGAGGCACTGTGTGGTTGCTGGGAACTGAACTCAGCTCCTCTGTGAGAGCAGCAAGTGTTTTTAAATCCCTGAGCCATCTCTCCGGTTCCCCATTTTCAGATTTTTGAAGTAGAACGTTTCCTAGAAAATACCAGAATCCAGAGTTTCACTTGTTGGCAATGCTGCCTCAATGAGCACCTACATGCTCCCTTCTCCTCCTTCCCCTAAAAAAGGAAAAGATTTATTCTGATTTTATGGGTATGAGTATTTTGCATGTATGTGTGTATGTTCACCGTGTGTGTGCCTGGTACCTGCAGAGGCCAGAAGAGAGCAGCGGATCTCTTAGAATTAGTTGTGAACTGTCATAAGGGTTCTGGGAATTGAACCTGGTTTCTCTGCAAGAGCAGCAAGTGCTTTAACCAAGGAAATCTCTCCAGCCCCAAGGCTGAGGAGCGTCCCCGCAGGGTTGTTTTCCCCTTCATTTGTTTCTCAAGCACCAGGTTTACCACTTACTCCTGCAGCAAAGTCCTGGGCACACCCTTTCCTCAGGGCACTCAGTCTAGCGAGTGGAGACAGATGAGGACAGTTTCAAATGAAACACAACAGGCACAGTGTTCTGCCGCTGCACCCAGAGAGGCTGGGGTGTGCACCTTGTGTGCTGGCGACTCTGAGCTAATTAGGGTGAGATGTCTGATGGAGGAATTCCACCCGTTTAAAAGCTCTGGAATAAAAACAAACAAGCAAACGAGGCTGGGCAGTGGTGGTGCATGCCTTTAATCCCAGCACTTGGAAGGCAGTCAGGCAGATCTCAGTGATTTCAGTGAGTTCGAGGCCGCCCTGGTCTCTACTACTATTATACAGAGAAACCCTGTCTCCAAAAACCAAACAACAACAACAAAACAAACCCCAAAAAACAACAACAGCAGAAAAACCCAAACAAATAAAGGTTCTGGAGTAGAGGCCTGATGTCCTTTTAGAACCTACCCCCAGTACTAACTCCAAGTGCTGCTCAACCTTTGGTGCCTGACTGTTCCTGGCTGGGACTTTCCAGGACTTTCCAGGACTGCCCAGCACCCACATGGGGATTCACAACCACCTGAAACTCCAGTTCCAGGGAATCTGATGCCCTCTCCTGGACTAGGTAGGTATGTGGTACACAGAAAGGCATGCAGGCCAAATGCCCATAGACATAAAATAATCTTAAAAAACAGAGTGCTGGGGCTGGAGAGATGGCTCAGCGGTTAAGAGCATTGCCTGCTCTTCCAAAGTTCAATTCCCAGCAATCACATGGTGGCTCTAACATCTGTAATGAGATCTGATGCCCTCTTCTGGCCTGCAGGCACACAGACAGAATATTGTATACATAATTAAAAAAAAAAGTGCTGGCTGGGCAGTGGTGGTGCACACCTTTAATCCCAGGCAGACAGGCGGAGCTCTGCGGATCTCTGTGAGTTCAAGGCCAGCCTGGTCTACAAAGCAAGTTCCAGGACAGCCAGGAATATACACAGAGAAAAACAAAAGTGCTGGGGGGACAGATTTAAATTTTATCTTTTAATTTTTTTAAAATTCTTTTATTTTTATTTATTATGTATACAATGGTCTGCCTGCATGTGTCCTTGCAGACAGAAGTTGGCACCAGATCTTACTACCGGTGGTTGTGAGCCACCATATGGTGGCTGGGAATTGAACTCAGGACCTCTAGAAGAGCAGTCAACGCTCTTAACCATTGAGCCATCTCTCCAGCCATTTTAAAAGTAGAATCACCTGTAGGTTCACCACAGCCACGATCCCACGGCCGTGGGAAGCAGAACTGGTGAGTCGTGACAGCTTTCACTGTGCTGAGTGGCGACGGGGGCCTGGGAAGGAGGATGCTACTGGAGAGAAATAGGCTTGAGAAATTAATGTATCGGGTTTCATAAAGGATGTGGCTAGAGGTAATCAATACACTGGGGAAAGACAATAAAAGCTAAGGGTGATTGATCACCAATTAAAAGCTAAGTGTTTGAAGCCCTCAAGTTACAAAGCCAAGTCTGAGACAGGGCTCTTTGCGGGGCTCTCTCTCCAGCCTTACAAAGGTGCTCAGATCTCTTGTATATAGGACACAAAACACTGTGCCTAAAGCCCAGACTTGGTAAAGCTTCCCACCAAATTCCCTCTCATCCTTTGGGCCTGCAAAAGTGTTCTTGTTAATGGTACCACTGCTCCATGGAAAGACAGTTCTTTCTTCTTTCTCCCTCCCCGTTGTGTGGAAATATACATGTGTGTGTATGCATGTGCACATGTGTGCAGAGGCCAGAGGGCAACATCAGTTGTCTTCCGTAATCGCTTCTCCACCTTGCACGCCTGGCTTTTTACCTGGGTGCTGGGGGCTATAAACTCAGGCCCTCACATGTGCAATTACTTTACCGACTGAGCTGCCTCCCCAACCCCTCACATGCTCCTTTTAAAATTTATCCCAAGTTGAACACCCGAGTTGGATACTGGGGATCCACACGGAGAGAACCGACTCCTAAAAGCTGCTCCTGACATTTGCAAATGTGGCACCTTGAGTGCTGTCTCACACAGAGAATAAATGTAATCAAAAATTTAAACCCCAAATAAACAAAACCCAGTTATGAACCCCCTAAGACAAAAAAGGATCTCACCAGGCTGGGTATGGTGGCACATGCCTTTAATCTCAGGGAGGCAGAGGCAAGCAGATCTCTGTGAGTCTGGTCTACAGAATGAGTTCCAGGACAGCCAAGGCTACACAGAGATCCTGTCCCCAAAAACTGAGAGATACATAGATGATAGATATGTAGGTAGACAGACAGACAGACATAGAGAAATAGATATCGATTGACTGATTGAATGCCTCACCTTAGGGATACCGGAGAGCTTAGCCAGCACTGTACCATGAGCAGGCTGGGGATGGAAAGAGGAGAGTTGGGTGTGGAAGCCAAGGACACAGGATTGAGAGCAGGGTTATACCATCTGTAACTAGTCAGTCAGCAAGTAGCCTTCCTCCACATTTTCTGCTTGAGTTACTCCCCGACCTCCCTCAATGATAGACTGTTAGCTACATAAGCCATTTCCTCCCCGACGTTGCCTTTGGTCAGCAACAGGGAGGGAACTAGAAGAGCGTGTCAGAGAACATCACCAAATGGTTATACTCCCTTAGAGAACCCCAAAGACATCTTTTAAAGATAGATTTTATTCTTATGTGCATTGCTATTTTGTCCACATGTACGTCAGTCAGTGTGAAGGTGCCAGATTCACTGGAACTGGAACTGCAGACAGTTGTGAGCTGCCATGTGAGTGTTGGGAATTGAACCCTAGTCCTCTGGAAGAGCAGCCAGTGTTCTTAACTGCTGAGCGTTCTCTCCAGCCCCCCAAAGACATCTTTACTGGTGTGATAAATGTCTCTCCATTTAGGTTTTGAGAACTTTGACCAACATCCTATAGTTTTCCTTCATGTGTGTGCACATGTGCATGCGGGTACATGTGCATGTGTGTGCACATGGGCAAGTGGGTACATGTGCATGTGTGCATGCACATGCAGAACCACAGGTCAGTGTGGTTCTTTGCCTCATTCATTCTCTAGCTTATTTTTTGATCAGGGTTTCTGACCTAATCTAGGATTCACATGTCAGCAAGACTGGTTGGCCAGTAACCCTGGGAATCTACAGGTTTGCACTTAGTTTTCCCATACAGCCCAGAAGCACCTGCCCAGAGAATGGTGCTGCACAGAGAGGGCTAGGCCCTCCCGCATCCACTAGCAACCAAGACAATGCCCACAGGCCAAGCTGACCCAACAATCCCTCAACTGAGATCCCCTTCTCAGAAGACTCTAGGCTGTGTTGACAATTAAAGCTAATAGTACAGATGCTCACATTTATTTGTTTAGTTATTGAGCAAGGTTTCTCTGTGTAGCCCTGGCTGTCCTGGAACTCACTCTGTAGACCAGGCTGGCCTCAAACTCGGAGATCCACCGATATTCGCCTGCCTCTGCTTACTGAGTGCCAGGATCAAAGGCATACGACACCATGCTCAGCCCTTTCTTTTTTTGAGACAGAGCCTCAACATGTAGCCCAGGCTACTCTCAAACTTCCAACCCTCCTGCCGTAGTCTCCTGAATACTAAGCTTACAGGCATCCACCGCAGCTAGCCCACTTCCCTGCCTCTCCCACCATGCACTGCCTCAGAAGTCCTATCATCTCCTCGTCACTTAATGCGAGTGCTGGCTTTCCCCACACTTCCCAGAGCCGTCCTCTAGGAGATAACACCAGTGGGACCCGTCTGCCATCTGGAGGCCCTGGAAAGACAGTGTGTTACCCAGGGAGGCTGAAGGCTTCGGCTCAGGAGAGCTGACGGTGTAGCTCTCAGTTCAACAGACACACAGGGAAGCCTCAGCTCAAGCAGGTGGGAAGCCAAATGGAAAACATTTCTTTTCCCGCCGGCTTTATTAAGGTCAGCTTTTCCACCAGCAGGTAGAAGGTGGAGTGGTTTACTTTGCTCCTCCCACACTGGCTTTACTGGGTTGCCTCAGAATTTTAGAAATTCTGTGGGGAGGTCACTTGAAGACATGTTTTAAAAGTTTTAGGCAATTTTATACATGGATACCATGAATTGTGATCGTATTTAACCCCCCCTCACCATTTTGTCTCTCTCCCACTACTGACCCCTTATTTTCCCCAACTAATCATGTCTACTTTCATTCATGTCTTTTATTTTTAAGAAAATAACCATGCAAAGTGTTTTGCTTACATGTATGTATGTGCATCATATGCATGCCTTGTGTGACTGGAGACAGAAGAGGGCATCGGATCCCCTGAAGCTGGAGTTATGGGTGGTTGTGAGCTGCCATGTGGGTGCTGGGAACTGAACCTGGGTCCTCTGCAGGAACAAGCGCTCTAGCCAGTAAGTCACCTCTCCAGCCCCGTCTTTTCAAAAATGCTGACATGTATAGGTGCCTACCATGCGCCTGTAGTGCCTAGAAGGCAGAAAAGGGCAGGCAGGAGCAGCACTCTCGACCGCTGAGCCACCTCTGCAGCCCCTCATGCTTTCTTGCTGTTTTGCGACATGGTCTAACTGTACAGCCCTGGCTGACCTGCTACTGCTTCTGTAGACCAAGCTGGCCCCAGAGTCAGGGAGACTCCCGCCTCTGCCTCGAGTGCTGGGGTTAAACGTGTATGCAGGTTTTGTGCAGGTAACAGGAGTCACTGCTATCTATCCACTACAGCCATGCCATGTCTGGAACGTAGTTTCTGGCACTCCTGCCCACCTGCTCCCAGTCTTACAACCATCCTGTCTTATTCCTTGATATCCCCTAGTCTTAAACGAAGTGATAGGAATACCCCATTCAGGGATGAGCATTCAATAGTCATTTTACACTTAAAAAAAGTATTTTTTTTGGTGTCTGATTTTTTAAAAACAATTTGTTCATGTTTATGTGCATTGGTGCTTTGCCTACGTGCATGTCTGTGTGAGGGTGCCAGATATCCTGGAGCTGGAGTTAGACCGCTGTGAGCCACCATGTGGTTGCTGGGCATTGAACTCAGGACCTCTAGAAGAGCAGCCAGTGCTCTTAAAACTGCTGAGCCATCTCTCCAGCCTCTTTACAATTATGTTTAAGTCCTTAAACTCATGCTGCTCTCAGCTTTGGCCAGACAAACTTTTTGTTGTGGGCAATGGTTAATACAGAGACTAGTAACTGAAAATAAGTGCTTTTAAAAAAACGTGTGTGGGGCTGGGTGGTGGCGCACGCCTTAATCCCAGCACTGAGGCAGCAGAGGCAGGCAGATCTCTGTGAGTTCAAGGCCAGCCTGGTCTAGACGATGAGTTCTAGGACAGCCAGGGCTATACAGAGAAACCCTGTCCAAACCAAACCAAACCAAACCAAACCAAACCAAACCAAACCAAACCAAACCAAACCAAACCATGTATGGGATTGGTTGGAGGTAGCACATGGCATTAATTGTGCACTTGGGAGGCAGAGGCAGGTGGGCTCTACTATTGAGTGACCTTAGGCTCATCCTTGGTCTGTAAGACAGGGCTTCTTTATGGAATGTCAGGAGCTGGTTAAGAAATTTATACAGAAGTTCTTTCTTCTTTTAAGCTTCTTTAATACAACTCCACTTTCCCCGCCAACCATCCTTAGGCCTTATTCTTGGTGAAATCCACTGCCTCACTCACACGGAGACAGAAAGTTCTAAGAGCAAACATGACTGGCTACAGCAGTCTGCTCAGGGCAACCACAGGACACAGTGACTGCACTTTCCTCCATGGCTCAGGACACCTCACCTGGATGTCCTGTGCACAGCCAACTCAAACCCAGTTAAACGCTCTTTATTTCTGCATGAGACACAGTCTGGATAAGGACACAGCCATTTTAGGCACAATGGCTCAGCCCTTCCCTGGTTCCCACAGACTCTCCAATGGAAGGGCTAAGAAGACTGTTTACTGATATTCAGTTATGACATCTACTCACTGCAGAGTGCTAAACACAGCTGGCCGTGATGAACCCCGGCGGCAGAGGTGACAAACACAGCGAGCCTTACATGTCCAGTCTGCCAAGTCCACGTTCTCTATGATCCATGCTTGCTCAGGGCTGGGACAGTTTCATGTGCTGGCCTGCTTCGCTCCAATGCTCCTCTGACTGCTTTGTCTTGGAGGCGGAGGACATTCAGGCTGCCTGGGAGCTGGTGGTGGCCACGCTCTTGGCAGCCTGCTGGGCTAACCACCGCTTGTATCTTTTGGTTTTGGGCTTCTGAAAGAGCACTACGGACATAGGAACCCTTACAGTGTCGAGTCCATTTACCTGAACACACATTAAAAAGAGGAACAGCCAGAGATCAGTCAGGCAGAATCGACACCACCCATCAGCTTCTCATGTTGACTCCTCCCAATCCAAAGAAGAAAATCCCTGAAACACTCACGGTCACATCACACCAGTACTCGCCCCACCGTGTGATAGGCTCCTCGGGTAACTTCAGAGCATGCGGGGCAACCACAACACCAAGCTGGAAAACAGAACCAACCACCAGATAAACCAGCGGTTCTCAACCTTCCTAATGCTGTGACCCTTTAATAAAGTCCCTCACGCTGTGGTGACCCCAACCACAACATTATTCTGTTGCTACTCATAGCTGTAATTTTGTTACGAAACGTAATGTAAATATTTGATATGCAGGGTATCCCCTGGAGGTCACAACTCTCAGGTTGAGAACCGCTGAGATAAACCCTTCAACTTCAGCCTCCAGGTAACCTGCACAGTTCCCCACATCTGGGGAAATGATTCTGGCTGACCTTGGGAGGGAACAAAAGCCCACAGATGGAGATGGCAGCAGACACACTCATCTTTCTCAGCAAAGGTAGCAAGTTTACAAACAGAGCAGGTCTTGAGACCAACACTGCTTTCTACACAAGAATAACAATTCTCTAGTAAGTCACATATCCCCAGGTTCTCCTAGCTAGAGATAAAATAATTGCTTTTTCTTATTAGTCCTTAAATCTGTAACTACTTTACTTCCTAGCTACATTCCTCTTTTCTCCCTGCAAATCAACCAAGAGTGATTAATTCCCAACTCTAGCTGGGAAAACCATTTTATAGTGAAGGGTTCAATTCTGGGTCTATCTAGAGGTGGCTCTGACCTAAGGGGACACTGAAGTTTGGGAGCACTCACATTCTTGAAGAAATGGCGGGCAACTATCTCAGGGTTTAGTTCCCATTTGACGTTGTTCTTCATTCCCACCTCTAGATGACAGCTTCTCAGAAATTTCACTGTCTAAAAAGAATCATAAATCAGGGCTGTGTCAGCAGAAGTCGGAGTCGGAGTCACAGGATCTGAGACTTCCGGAAAAGCTCGTCATTTCTGCCCTGCAGCTGAGACAGGTGAAAACAAAGCACTCATGGGAGAAAAAACAAACCCGGAACATCCTTTCTTCTCAACTCGGACACAGAAAAAGGATATTTTCCAAGACTTCATAGGGGATTTCATCCATACCTTGCTGTTTCTAGGCAAAGAGAAATAGTCTGCACTAAACTCGGGCTTAGGGCTGGCAAAATGGCTCGGTAAGTAAAGGTGCCTGCTGCCAAGGACAGTGACCCGAGTCTGATCCCAGGGTCCACACAGAGGAAGGAGAGGACTGACTCATGCCAGCTGTCCCCTGGACTGCACACATGCCCTGACCCCATACACATAAATACATTAACTTCAGGGTCATCTAGGAAGGCTCCTGGTATATTTGACATTTATGGAATTTCAAGTCTTTCGCAGTCCATCATTGCTTTTCCTACTTATAAAATGATGTATAAACTACTTGAAGAGTCAAGCTATTTTTGTACATCTTGTCCCAACCCTCTTTCCAGCTATGTATTTTCTAATACTACACTACACATATCTCTACTTTAGGCAGACTGTGTTAGCTTCATTTAAAATACGCCTTAGAGCTGTTGACAGATGTGGACCTAACATACATAGGCCTGAGTCTGAACCCAGCATCCATTTGTGTACATGTCTGTGTAGGTGGAGTTTCTCTGTGTCCCAGCAGCTACCCAAATAACCACCCAGAGACACTACTAATGATAAATGTAAGCCCCAGTCAGCTCTTACAATTTAAATGAACCATCTCTATTAATCTGTGTGCTGCCCCGAGGCTCCTTTACCTCATCTGTGAACTTCCCATGTTGCTGCTTCTTTATCTGGTTCGCAAACTCCACCCTTATTCCCAGCATTCTCTCTGCTCTGAAAATCTTGCCTAGCTATCAGCCAATCAGCTTTTTATTAACCCAATCACAAGCACACTTCTGTAGCCTACCAACTGAAGGGAAGAGGAAGGAGGATTAGGTCAGGCTGCCCTGGTCATACACAGAATTCAAGGTCAGTTTGCCTCCCACCCCAACAAATGTACCTTAAAAATTCACATATTTCCTAGTTTGTCCAAAACCTACTAATTTGAAAAAGCCTAATTTAATATTATGTATGGAAAAAAAAGTTTCCCTTCCCCCCAGTAACTCCAGTCCCCCTAGGGTCCACTTGCCGCCTGCTTTAATGCCTGTAGTTTACGGTTTACCTTCTCATGTGTCTATATTCTCTTGTCTGTACGTGCTCCCAAAAGGCCAAGTCCTCACCTTATACTTTCCCACAGATCCTGATTCCCAGACTGGGGATTCCCTCAAAAGCTACCACACTTTTGACAAAAAAAAATTCCAGGACAAAGATGTCTTCAAATGTTGTACTTCTAATGCAAGAAATTTAACAAATTAAAAATTTGGCGCATTTTTCTAAAAAAAGCAAAAAAAAAAAAAAAAAAAAAAAGCATGCCTTTAATCCTAGCACTCAGGAGGAGGAGGCAGGCAGATATGAGTTTGGGACCAGCCTGGCCTATAGAGTGAGTTCCAGGACAGCCAGGACACTACTTGCTCTCATCCCGTGTGGAACAGTGAGGAGGCTCTCAGGAGGTTAGCGACGGCTGTAAGGGACAGTAAAAACTCCCTACTCACTGCCTCTCCTGCCTTCGTCTGGATCTTCTCCAGTTTGCCTTCTTGTCGCAGCTACAAAAGATAAAACCAAGTATAAGAAATGAGCCCGCATTGAGCAGTAACAGTCTGACTACACTGGGCTTATTCCAGTTCCCCACTTCATCTTCAAATTCAGTAACGGAAGACATCCCCAGCAAGGAAGGTTTAACCTTCAAGTTTTATTCCTCCAAATCCTTTGAGCTCACCAATTTCTCCTCTTCAAACAACTTCTTGTTTTCAGGGGATGCATACACAGCCAGTCCCTGAGAAAGGAGTTTATTGCGACCCACAGACTTCTTCACCAAGACCAGATCACCCCGCACTCCAATTTCTGCCAATGAGAACAGGGACAGATGAAAAGTCTGCAGGAGTTCCTAGCCACACAGAGGACCTGAGTTTGGACATGGTCGGTAACCTTAGTACCACCATGGGGAGGAAACAGGCAGATTCCCGGGGCTTGGCTCTTGTCTCTGGCCTATGCACACGCGCACACCATACATTTATTAGGAACTACACTTGTCACAAGTCTAGTTTAAAAACTGGTGTAGACTGAGTTGTTCAATCAAAGGATTTCATTATTTGTTATGCAAACTGTTGGGTTCTCTCTTCACAGCTAACAGTGTTGCACAAGCGTTTTAATTTTTCGTGCTGGAGGTCATTATTTAAGTCACAGTACTTTCCTGACTTTTTTTTCCCACCGGAGCCAGTAAGTAGTAAACACAAGGCAAACAAACGAGAGGCGGGAAGAGCTAATGTTATACTGCAGCAACCCCGTGGGTCAGCATCCGGGTCCAGGCTTACCGTCCACGGACTGCGTGAGGATGAGCTCCAGGAGGTCTTTGGGCCGGTGTTTGGTGTCCTCCAGCAGCTTATACACGCGGTGCCGCCGGTGCAGGAGCGGCTTCCGGCCCTCCCCGGCCAGCGGCACCTTCCACCAGCGCTCCACGATGACCGTGCTCTGGCGACGGGGGCTGGGGTGAGCGAGTGTCCAGAAAGACCCGCCACCCCGCCACCGTCACCCGCATCCCAGGGAGAGCCCGCCAGCCACCCCACGGAGCGGCCCCTGCCGGCCGGTCTCAATCCGTCCCCAAGCCCCAGCCGGCCCTCACCCGGTAATGAGACAGACTGAAGTCACGCCCCGGGGTGCCCCCTTCCATTCGCGCCCGGAGTAGCTCCCCGATGCCTCTGTGCCGCAGCCAAGCAGCGCCAGCCCACAGCAGGGCCCGACCCCTGCTAACCAGGGAGGCGGCCATGACCCCGGCGCGGAGACGGAGGGAGGGCCCCGCGCAGGCGCAGTCGGGTCCTCTGGGCTGCCCGCGGCGCGCCTGAGCTGCAGGGCTGCAGGTTCTGTTGAGACCCGGGAACCCGGAATGGGACGGCGAGAGTCGGGAGAACTGCTGTTTATTTTCGTCACCTCTCTCCACAGATAATGCAATGAGCATTAAGCGGACTGACAAAAAAAAAAAAAAAAAAAAAAAAAAAAAAAAAAAAAAAAAGCATCTTTTCTTTAACTTCACTTAAAAAGAGGCATAGGGAGTACGGTGGTGCCTGCCTGTAATCTTCCTACAGGATAGTTTCCAGGCTAACCTGATTTACACCGAGCTCTGGGCCAGCGAGATCAACAAAAATAATTTCATAATGATAATAAAAATGGATTTAGTTCTATTTGCTGAGATAATTTCTAATTTTGACGTTATAGTTTCTGAACACTAAATATGGATGCCGCTATCAATTTTCCTTTGAGTATCTAAAGAGTGGGATCCTCTAAACGCTCTGCTGAATCTCCGTGATACTGTTACATTATAGTATTTAAGCTAATATTTAAAGAGTTGCATGAGACATAAACTACAGAGAAAAAGAAACTACTGTAAGGCCCCACATTTCCTTCTGTGGAGTCTTTGTTCTGGATAGATTATAAAAACGGGACAAAAGAGGATCTACAGAGTGTGGAAAGAGACACTGAGCTTCATTGCATGTGCCCTTAAGCAGACTGACCTACAAGCATCTCCTTGGTTTCCAGGGCAACAGTCTCCCCTCCCCCCACACTAAGTGTATGGAATAGCATTCTTCTAAGTATCCGCTCTCTTGACGTTCCTGGTTCATCTTAGGCTGTTATTTATATATCAGTGATGTTTAAGTTTCTATCCTAGACTGCCTACAAATTTCACATAGGAATGGATACCCAGCATCTTCTTACTCTCTTAGATGTCAAACAGGCATTTTTTTGTTTGTTTTTTTTTTGAGACAGGGTTTCTCTGTAGCTTTGGAGCCTGTTCTAGAATTAGCTCTTGTAGACCAGGCTGGTCTCGAACTCATAGAGATCCCAAGTGCTGGGATTAAAGGCTTGTGCCACCACCACCTGGCCCAGTCAGTCAAACAGACATTTTAAAGTTAAGCAGTTTATACCCTTTTCTTCCCGAGCTACCCTACAGGCAGACTTTCCATTTCAGTCGATAATGCCATTTTGTTGTTTTTCAACACATATTTTTTATTACTGTAATGATTGTGCTGTCTCTTTAGGAGACAAGCCATGCCCACTCCCTCTCCAATCCGCTGAGGCAGGCTGATCTTCAGCTTCCGGCTTGAGCTCGCTCTCTTTTCTGTCTTCCTCTTGGAGAGGCAGCTTTGCATCTGCCTCTCTCCCCACTTCTCCCTTTCCTCCTTTTCTGTCTCTCCTACCCTCCCCTCCCCTCTCCTCCTCCCCTCTCCCCTCCCCTCTCCCTTCCCCTTCCCTCCTCTCCTCTCCCCTCCCCTCCCCTCCTTCCCTCCCCCCTTCCCTTTACTCCTCCTCCTCTCTCCCTCCCTCCATCCCCTCTCTCAGCTCTTCTCCCCTTCTCCATAACCCCCCCCACCGAATAAATATTCAACCTCATTCTGCATGTCGTGCCTATCCATGTCTCTGTCTCCTGCCCGCCCACCACTTGTCTCCCTGCCTGGGACCAGCTACCGCTTGGGGTCGGGCAGTCATCTCTGCCTGGGATTGTGGGACTGGCTGCTCCCAGGGCCTGCCCACACCGCTTGGGGACCTACAGCATTTCTGCTGTCTGCTGCCGCCGGGGATCCTGCAGCATTTTTAATTTTTCCATAACATTTGGTGCTAACAATTACATTCACCTTATTGTTTTGAGACGGTATCATTTCTCCCTTCTTTTCCTCCCTCTAACCCCCTCCCGTGTACCTTTCCTTGCCTTTGCTTTCTCAAATTCAAGGCTTCTTTACCCTTATTTGTTGTTGTTTATATATGTAAGTACAGCCTGCTCAGTCTGTATAATGTTACTTGTATGTGTATGGTTTCAGAGCTGGCCATTTGGTTCTGGATAATAATTGGGGAAGACTTTCTCCTGCTCTCAGTCTTTCTTGTTCTTCACCTAGGGCTGAGGCCTTGTGAGCCTTCTCCTTTCTCATGAGCACAAAAACCTCCTTCAGGTCTTGTTTAGGCAGTCCCATCAGTGAGACTTCGCGGATGGAGCTTCCCTGACATTTCTAGGAGACACTGTCTCATAGCAAACTTCTTGTTCCTTTGACTTTTATGATCTTTCTGCCTCTTCTTCTACAACAGAGGTTCTCAACCTCCTAATGCTGCGCTCCTTTAATATAGTTCCTCATATTGTGTGACCCCCAATCATAAAATTATTTCTTTACTACTGTAATTTTGCTACTGTTATGAATTGTTATGGAAATATCTGATATGTGACCCTTGTGAAAGGGTCATTTGACTCCAAAGGAGTTGTGACCCCTGCTCCCCCCAGGTTGAGAACCTCTTCTACAACAATTCTTAAACTTTAGGTGAAGTTATGTTATAGATGGATCAGTTGGAACTGGGCTTTACCACTCTGCATTTTGATGGCTGTGGTTTTCTGGAACGATGTCTACCTGTTACAAAGATGTTCTTTGATGAGAACCAAGAATTACACTTCTCTGTGGATGTGAGGATAAAATAGAATTAGAACGTAGCTAGAGATTATGCTGATTTAGTAAGGTGGAGGATACAGGTTCTCCTCCGAGATCCACGACTTCACTAGCCCTGGGAAGGCTGGGTTTCAGTACCAGGGATGATTTCCCTCTTGTTGAGAAGACCTGAAGTATGATTAGAGAGTTGTTACCTTATGTATGACACGTTGGCCATTGTTATGATTCGTAGGCATCATAGTGGGTAGAATTATCAGTTGCCTCCCTCCTTTGGAAGCTTGCATGGCACCTTTCCATACCATGAAACCTAGGAGGAGGCTTTCATTTCAGATCCACCTCTGGTCCTCTGAGTCCTGAGAACAGGGTTATTTTTTTTCTCACAGGCCAGCAGGAAACCCCATGTGTTCTACCTTTTCTTTGCTCTGTTACCCGGAGAGCCTCTTGGGAAAGGTGCTGACACGTAGGCTGGCTTCCTGCTTGAGTGAGAGCTGGAGGAGAGGCTATCATGGCTGGAACCGTGCAAGCAATGGCCTCACTGACATGTCAGCACATTTCCTTTGTGTTCTCTGCTTGCCTCTGCAGAGAAGCACATCGTTTGTCTATGAAAAGCTAAAGGCAGATAGGAAGTTATGTTTTCAGTTATTGAAATCCAGGAATAGCGGAACCATCTCCTCCCCCAGCCCATGAGAGCAATGATCAAAGCTCCCCCCATCCCCCACCACCTTGGTCAGCTCCTGTAATAATGTTACACTCTGAAACCCAGACAGAGATGAGACCAAAGAAAAGGTGAGCGGAAAAAGAGAGAGGAAAAAAAAAGGCAAAAGGAAAGAAAAAAGAAAAGGTTTTAAATCTAAGTGGCGGAGCTGGAAAGGCGAGTTAGTAGGAAAGCACTGGTACCACCCTGACAACACAGGTTAGAGTCCCACGACACACAAAACCCAGGAAAGCCAGATGGAAGCTGGCTGTTCGTAATCCCAGCAGCAGCATTCCTATGCTGAGATGAGAGGGAGAGACAGAACTGACCAGAAGCTCAAGTTCATAGTGTGGCAGCAGAAATAACACGAGAGAGACTGTTTCAAAAGCAAGGTGAAAGAAGAGACTCCTGGAAAAGCTGTCCTGGGACTTCCACACACCCAGACATACAAATAATTGAAAACAATCCAAGTGGTGGGCCAGGTGTGGTGGCGCGTGCCTTGAATCCTACACTCGGAAGGCAGAGCGGGAGGAGCTCTGTGAGTCCCAGGGCAGCCAAGCCAGAGCTATATAGTATATAGTGAAACCATTTGAAAAATAAATAAAAATAAATAAATAAATAAGAAAGAAAGAAAGAAGGAAAGAAAGAAAGAGAAAGAAAGAAAGAAAAATTCAAGTGGTAACACATTTTGGTTTCACTTCAGGGAACAAAAAGTATTGGAATGAGGTAGGAGAGTCTATATGTCTTTATATCTGTATTCTTCTTCAAAATCATACTGAATTGATTTGGTTGACTGTGAGTCTGTTTCTGTGTGAAGAGGCCAAAGGAGGAATTCAGGTGTCCTGCTCTGCTGTAGTCCCTTGGAGCAGGGTCTCCCAGAGAACCGGAAGCTGGTTGGCGTTGGCAAGCCCGCCATCTTCTATCTCCACTGCAGTTCTAGCCACTTTTCCCTTGGGTGCTGGGTTTTCAAACTCAGGCCCTTGCACTTGTGCAGCAAGTGTCCCTACACACTGAGTCATCTGTCTGCCTCTGCCTCCTGAGTTCTGGGACTAAAGATGTGCCCTACCATGTTTGATTGCTTAACAATGTTAACTCCATCCATCTTTGATTAATCGTCTTTTTAGTGAGGCCTACTTGAACCACCTGTTCTGAAACCCTGCTGCATAGCCCATACTCCCAATCTTTTTTTTTTTTTTTTTTTTTTTTTTGGATAGGTTCTCAGAGCATAGCTGTGATTGGGAACTCATATAGACCAAGCTGTCCTCAAACTCAAAAGATCCTGGCTTGATTCTCTTGACATTTTGAATTAGCACTGAGTCTGTGTTCTGGCACAGTAGCTTGGTGCTGAGTTATGTTGGTGTGAGCTTTTTCTACCATTTTAGTATCTACTCTGTAACTTAGCGAGTTTCCATCGGCTGTGTCTCTGTGTGTGTATGTTTGAAACAGGGTGTTGCTATGTAGCTCTGTCCAGTCAGAACATTGCTATTGCAAACCAGGCTGGTCCCAGATGTTGAGCAATCCTACCATCTCTGCCTCTTGATTGCCAGGATTAAGGATAAGCATTTGCTGGGTGGTGGCGCATGCCTTTAATCCCAGAACTTGGGAGGCAGAGGCAGGTGGATCTCTGAGTTCGAGGTCAGCCTGGTCTACAAAGTCAGTTCCAGGACAGCCAGGGCTGTTACACAGGGAAACTTCTCAAAAAACCACCACCACCAACAGCAAAAAAGGATATGTAGCATTACAGTACCCTAGAGGTGTTTAATTTGGGATTCCTAACCTATAAAGACAACAGAGAAAGTTCTGCAATTTGTAGTATTTTTGTGCTATGGAGAGTGGTAATAAGAAGACAGACTTTCAAAACAACTACTAACAGGCGAGTGTCGGAGCTTGGAAGCTTACTGTGGCATCAGACACCAACTCTGTAGTTGCTGAATTTAGAAATGGTCCATAGGAAGGGTCAGGGTGGTGGGTACCAGGGCTCAGGCAGGGTGACGTGTCAACTGGGACATACATTTGAAAGCCTTTTTGACTACCAATACAGCTGTCACGTGTCCAGCAGCTGAACATGAGCCGTGGCTGACGGGACAGGGTGGGGTGAGACTGAAGTGACATAAGCACCGGCCTCTGTCTATGTCATAGTGCCTGCCAGGTCACAATGACAGGGCTGCCTGAAGTCCTGCCACTCACCCTCGGACCCTCACTTTGCCGCAGGGAGGCACTGAACAGTGAAACTGCCTTGTACCAGGTCCCGCCCCTCTCTCTACTCCCTTTCTTATATCAAGAGGGGAAAAGCACGG
This sequence comes from Arvicola amphibius, assembly GCF_903992535.2. NCBI lineage: Eukaryota > Metazoa > Chordata > Mammalia > Rodentia > Cricetidae > Arvicola > Arvicola amphibius. Next base: position 5,560,321 of record NC_052060.1, on the reverse strand, counting down.
AACTACCTCTATCCCATCTGGTCACCATATGCCTATTACCTCTACTGCTACAAATACCGAGTCACCCTCCGGGAGAAGATGCTGCCTTGTTGTTACAGAAGGTACTTGTTTCCATCTGTCATTGTGGTTTACATACAGTGTAGGGAAAAGAAAACAAGCAGAGAGATTCTTTTAAAAGGCAGGGTAGAAGCCTCATATGGATTTGTACATTTTTTTCTATTTGGTTGGCCTGGAAAAATAAGATATTCCATAAGGTGATCCAGGAAACAGTGTGGAAGGTTGGTCCTGTATAGCTGAAGTCAGAAAGTTACCTTCTCAGTTTATGTCTTCACCCCAGGCTCTGAGGTAAACTAATTTGGGTTTCTCTTTCCCAAACAAGCATCACTTACAAAGAACAGGAGGACCTGACGCTTCGGCCCCATTACTGCCTCCAGTGCTCCTGAGTCCCTAGGAGGCCTCCAGGTGGGCAGAAGCACTGACCAGGAAAAAGACCACAGCCAGCTTAAAGAACTGTATTCAGTAAGTACTGTGCGCTGACGATGTGACAGGCCAGCTCTTTGATCGTAATGGCTTTGTTGAAGAGGGAACACTGATAACCATGAAAACTAGACGTAGGTAGACCCCTGAGCACATTGTAAAAATCTACTTGCCTTCTAGATGGATTCCTATAGCTGGTAGCCAAGTGCAGGATGGGAAAAGAAGCAGGAACAAATGTATAGCAGATTATAGTGAGTCTTGGGACATGAAGTAGTTTAGAGAGAGGCCTGGCAGTGAAAGCTAAAATCCCAGCTTCTTGAAAGGGCTGCAGAGGACACAGAGTGAGTACAAGGCTAGCCTCAGTGACTCAGCAAGATCTTATTCCCCAACCTTACAAAAAAAAGTAAATAAAAGTGGGGCTGGAGATGTAGCATAAGCAAGACAACACCCTGAGCTTCCCAGCACTAGAAAGTTCTCCTAGGCACTTGACATCAAATAGAACTCAGTATTGAATGGCTATTCCTAGGACTAAGGAATATTTTTACATCTCTTAAGATTCTGACTTTCCCAGGCCCTCTCATCTGCCTGTGATTCTACAAAAGCACCCCAGTTTACCCCAGATGTGACTTGAAGACTCAATGAGCAGATTGCTACTTCAGTCTTCTTTTTTTTTTAAAAAAAATATTTATTTATTTATTATGTATACAATATTCTGTCTGTATGTCTGCAGGCCAGAAGAGTGCACCAGAGCTCATTACAGATGGTTGGGAGCCACTATGTGGTTGCTGGGAATTGAACTCAGGACCTTTGGAAGCGCAGGCAATGCTCTTAACCACTGAGCCATCTCTCCAGCCCCTAGTCTTACTTCTTTTCCAGGCTGGGAACCTGACAGTGCTATCAACTGACCCCCTGCTTCACCAAGATCCAGTTCAGTTAGACTTCCACTTTCGCCTCACCCCCCATTCCTCTGCTCACTGGCACGGCCTTCTGTGTGACCACCGACTCTTCCTGGATATCCCACACCAGGCTTTGGATCAAGGCAACCGAGAAAGGTGAGGAGCTGGATGGGTGGGGGGAAGAGATGGGATACTCTGTTCAGCCTTCACCATGTCACAGTGACTTAGGAGCTGGATCAGACACACAGCACACAGAGAAGATCTTGGGGTTTAGGAATAATTTTAGGTTGAGGGATGGTTGCTGGACTCAGACTCAGGAACATTAAAGTAGGATTCAAATAGTTGAATAATTTTGCCACTCAGCAGTCCTTTCCTTCATGACCCCCTTCTGTACTGGAGTCCCTTGGCTTCAGAGAAAAGCCACCAAACTCCTTCAGCAACTTTTACTTTTCTACTTTCAGTAGGTAGAGAAATCCTCACCGGTATTTCTCCTGCTGACTTCCTAGATAAAGTTAGCCAAGTATTAACTTTCTTTCTAGCTTGACAGCAACATTGGCGTATGTGGAGGAGAAGACCAATGTGGACTCTGTGTTTGTGAACTTCCAAAATGATCGGAAGGACAGAGGTGTGTTTAGGCGTCTTTGGATGAGTCTGGCATTTCAGCACCCCCTGTCCCCACTTCTTTTGCAAAGGAAATTAAGGCACACAACATTCTATTCTGTCCCATTACAACTGGACTAACAAGAAGTCCCTGCAGGTAGTCTCAGGCATGAGCCTGGGAGCACAGGAGAAATTACACAGAATCCATTAAGGAATGCGGTAGACTGACAAAGGAGGTCAAGAAAATGTATTGAGCCTTCACATTAGGACAGGAACATACTTAACCAGATGGAATATATCATTGCTCATCTCTGCTGGGTATAAGACAAGATGGTACAAGCCTGTGAGCCTAGTATTTGGAAATCCAGTACAGGAGAATTCCACATTCAAGGTCAGATTGGTCAAATGGTGAGATCGCAAAACAAAGCCAGAAACAAAACAAAAAAAGCTGTTTGCCAATTGCGAGCAACAATAGTCACCATTTTTAGAGCTTAGAATGCCATCCTTGTACTAAGTGCTTGATAATCACATTTTAAATCTTTGAAGGTTCTCATTCCCAGTTTACAAATGGGTAAACTGGGGACCTGAAGGTTAACTCAGATGTTAAAGGGAATACTAAGGCAGGGTAGGCCTGCATCTGTATCACGCCCAAGCACACCTAAGCCTGCACTGCACTGCTTTCCAGAGTCACTCTATAAGGAGTCCTATGGGCTGAGCGTAGGTGGATGTTCTAATATCTTGTTCTCTTCTCTTCTACAGGTGCCCTGCTGCAAGCCTTTAGCTACATGGGCTTTGAGGTGGTCAGACCAGATCATCCTGCCCTCCCTCCCTGGGATAATGTCATCTTTATGGTGTATCCCCTTGAAAGGGACCTTGGCCAGCCTGGCTAGAGAACCTCCCTAAGCATGTTTATACCATCTCTGTGAGGGGCCAGAAAAACGGGACTCTGGGGCCCAGGATGTGATTTGAGACACTTCCATCCTAGGAAATAAAGGGTAGTGCAATCAAAGTGTTCAGTTTCTTGAGAGAGGGGGATGCTGTAATGGAATATGAACCTGATAGAAATATTCATTGTAGGACATATTTAATGACTAAAAAGATCACAGTGACCTGAGTCAGACATGGGAGGGCTCCTTTTGCTTTCTCCTTATCCCTCAACCATTTTTCCGTTCCCATTTACCAAGCACATTGCCAAGATGAATGACCAGTCAACTAGAATGTTCAGAAAGACTAAGCCTTGCTAGGATGCTTCATATATGTCAATTCAAACTAGAGACATGTGCTAATTCCCTCTCTTTGGATGTAGAGAAAACCAGAGAAAAGTATATACATCCTAAGGAATAGTATTACAACAGATAACAAGAGAACATTCTAGACAGCAAGTACTGTGGTATACTGCAAAAATGGCAGGGGACACTCAAGACATAATGAGCACAAGAAAGGGGATATACTTTTTTTTTTGAGACATGTCTCATGTAGCACCTCCCAAGTGCTGAGGTGTTTGTGTGCCACAGTTGTTTTATTTCTTTAAATTTATGTGCCTGAATGTTTTGCCTACATGCATACATGTATACAATATGCATGCATAGTGCCCACAGGGGTTAGAAGAGATCACTAGATTGCTTGGGACTGGAATTACAGGATGGCTGTGAGCCACCTTGTGGGTGCTGGGAGCTGGACCTGGGTTTTCTGCAAGAGCAGCCAGTTGGTTTTGATGAGCTTTAATATGAGCTGCAAGTCATGACCTCCGACCTTCAGGGAAAGCAGCACTAAGGAAAACAGAAGTGAATGGGTTCAGAGCCTGTTGTATAGGAACCCCACTGTCAGACTGAGCACACATCAGTGCTCTACCAGTTGGAACCTGTTTAGGTTCCTCCAGAACTCTAAGACATGCTCAAACTTCTTCTTCCTTAATGTCTTTATACTACTTGGGTCCAAAAAATTTGAAGCAACAAAGAGACGCTATGAGACAGGGCTCAGCAAGGTTACACTAAAGACCTATTCCTAGACCCCCCGTTTCTAGAGTCCTGATCCAGGCCTCCTCTCACAGGGCAGGTAGGCTTTGTGTGACTTGTGAAGTAACAGCAAAGACTATGTTTGTATGGGATGGATACATCTTTCAAGATGGGCCTCTGTATATGAGGCAGCAGGCAATTACTATCAAGATTTACTCAGAAGAGACTTTACTCAGAGGCATACAAGTTGTGACGAGCATATGGTTTTAGATAATTTTATAAAGAACTTTATTCGGCAAACAATCCCAAATTATTTAAGCAGAACTACACCTTTCTCTCGGTGGCTGTATACAGAAACATGCTAGAAATTTACAGCATTTCCTGTTACCTTTCCATTTCTTCTGCCTGTATTTATAGCTGAAGGACTGTTTCAAAAGAACTGTCTCCAGTCACCTCAGCACTGAGAATGAGAGGTAGTACTCCCCTCTTTGCGAGGCTTTTAAACATATGCCAATTTCTCTTTGTCTCCCGCCGACTCCAGTCTTGAGTCCAAACACTTCCTATTACTACAACCACCTGGGAAGGTGAGTCAGAAATGAGGCTGGGAATTACACAGCAGCATCCAAACACGGAAAGATGGAGAGGAGCCAGGAGTGAAGGAGAAATCTATTTGTCTCCATCTATCACTTTGTGGTAGGTCCAATGGAACAGAAAACGATTTGATCCAGAGAAAGCCACACCATGTGAAATAAAGGACTTCATGGATCTGTCACACATTCCTCTCCTGGCACCAAATCCTGCCAAGACAGAGAAAAAAACTTAAAAGGGCTTTGAGACAAGTTAAGCTGCATCAAAGATGTTCCAGAGAAACACACAGAGCACAGGGAGGAGGGATTGAAGGCCCTTGTGTCCCCCTCATTCCTTTCCTGCTGCTACGGCACCACTTACAGTAAAAAGCAGATGGCTGGTCCAGCAGCTGAAGCCCAGACTTAATACCAGATTATGTCATCAAGGATATCAGACGACATAGAGCCTTCGCCTTCTAGTGAGGAGAAACGAGAACGTGAGCTTGTTTCCAGCAGGCATGGCCAGTGAAGCTCAGCAGGAAAACAGGTGGTTGGTGTTCAATGTCCTAAGAGCCATGTGTTTTTAGACATGGTTGCATGCAGTGCGGACTGGAGTTGACCCTGATCTTATGCTGCTCCTCCCTCCACTTACCAGTACTGGAATTGGTCTGATGCAGTCCTGGGGATCTAACTGCGCATGTCAGTCAAGTACTCTACCAGTCCCAAATCAAGCTGCAAGTAACCTCCCTGATCTGGACTTGCACAGATGCTATATGAAAGTATAACTGTACCTGTTACGTTGAGGATGGTCAGGGTTTCTGGTATCTCTATTGGGCTCTCTTTGGTCTCAGCATCTGTTTCGGCGGCCTTATGGAAAAATAAAAAGGAAGTACCTTGGCAACTGGAAAGGGAGAAGCCTGTCATTCTGATAACAGGTTTGGTTAAGGCAGTTGCTCAAGTTGACTACTAAGAGAGACACAATGTTTTTGATTGCATTTTCATTCAGCCTGGAAAATATAGTCTAAAGGTTCTCATGAGGGTATAAGCTTCATTTCATTAAAGTTGAAGTGGGGCTAGAGATGACTCAGCGGTTAAGAGCACATATTACTTTTCTGGAGGGCCCAAGTCAGATTCCCAGCACCCACGTAAGATGACTCACAACCTCCTGTTACTTCACCTTCAGCAAATCCAATGTCTCCTTTATGAGCATTCACACATTTAGTATGCATTATAAAGATACACACACACACACACACACACACACACACACACACAAGATTAAAAAATAACTGCTAGAGATGGCACAGAGGTTAAGAGCAATGGCTGTTCTTCTAGATCACCCAGGTTCTGTGCCCAGCATGCACATGGCAGCTCACAATTGTCTCTAAGTCCAGTTCCAGGGGTACCATCACCCTCTCTTCTGGCTTCCTCAGGTACTACATGCATGTGGCATAAAGATAAAACATGTAGGCAAACACACATATGAAAAAAATCATTAAAATCTTAAGTAAAATTGATATAAGTGTTTATGACTAGATGCCTTCATTGTGCCTCTAAGCACTCAATTTTCCTGGAAGCACCTTAAATGACTATAGTGACTCACCATGTCCTTCAACATATCTGGGACAGTTCTGTTTTCTTCTATGTCTTGAGGAAGTTCTATTGCATATCCTTTACGAACCAATTCTAGCCCAATATCAAGTTTCTAAAAAAGAAAAACGAGAAAGCAATAATGTTCTGTTGTAAGGGAGAGCAAATTTGCAACCAAAATGGGGTGAGATGGTCAGTCAGATCTTTCAGAGTGTAAGGATTCTGGGAAAGAAAATATCGACGAGACTACAAGCAATGTATGAACCTCACCCTTACCTCCCCACTGCTGGTATCATATAAATAGATTTGTGGCCAAGTTGAGATTCCAGTCTGGGCGTTGCTGGAGAGCTTGGCCACGAGGGGCTTCCAGCCAGCACAGTGAGTGAGTCTTTCAAACTCATCTAGCGCTGCCTCTTCCCACTGCTCACCTGGAAGATCATAGGGGAAAACAAGGGTGTGAGCCTCAGAGCTGTAAGAGGTGGATGCATCCTAACCCAGTATGTACTCCAGGAATGTACTCATATTCTTGTTTGGTGCGTCTGCATCTGACTGCCAAGTAAGTTTCTGTCTTCCTTTCTAGTGCTAATAAGGTACCTGAGTCTCCAAACTCAGAAAACTTGGGAATGGGCAATTCCTTACATGTTGTATGGAGGTTACTGTTTGGCGGTAAAGTCAATAGGCGGTATAACTGGTTTACCTGAGGGGGCAATCCGTGCTAGACTGCACTCTATTGCTTGAAACGGAAGGCTTAGAAAGTCACTCCTAAAATTAGAGATTAATTTTAATGAAATTAGAATCCCAGGTATACACGTTTCCTTCTAAATCTCCTTGATGACATATGCCAATAGCTCCCCAGCTTTATATGGCAGATATGAGCCAACAGCTTGGATCCTAACAGGTCTCTTGCTCACCTAAGAGTTCTTAGAGACTCCACTGGGGAATCTCCATTATCTCCAAAGTCAACAAAGTAGAGGTCCAAATTCCCACTTTCCAAGGTACCAAGAATCTGGGCTCGATACCAGCAGCCATCTAGATTTAAATGTGCTGCTACAATGTCTCCTACATGCAGAATCAAGTCTTCAGGCTAAACGTGGGGATGGAAAGTCAGGAGAGGTTATTTCCAAGTGATAGCTAAAAGAGTACGGCAAGAAAGGAACATTTGACATTGAGAAAGGTAAGCCCCAGCCTAGCCTTCCCCTACAGCAACTCACCAGAGTATTGTTATAATACTGGGTCATCTCGCTGATAAGTTTATCTAATTGGAGGCTGTAGGAGTCAATGATTTGGATCCAGAAGTGGTTGGGGTGTTCAGAAGCTGAAACATATACTTCGCGGTACTCATCAGAACTGAAGTCAGTACTAGGAACTAAACACAGGGGTAAGGATGGTGACCACATCAGTACCACCTTTGGAATGGGGATACTGCATTAGGGAGAAGACACAAATATCCAGTGGCCATTTATCATTTTAGAAATTGTAGAGGGACAATGGTGACTCATATAAAAATGCCCAAAGAAAGGTACCTTCTTTATCTTTCTATGTAACCAAGTTTATTTTACACAGCCATTCTCCATGGACTCAAATGAGGTAGCAATTATAGTGAAGGTTAAGCCTTTATCTGCTAGGCCTGGCAGGATCAATAAGGACACAGACAGCAATTCTGCTTATTACAGATTCTCTACCAGGGATTTATTATGTGAACCAAGGCCAGTTTTTTTAGCTCTGCCCTTTCATGTTCAAGCACCTTAGCATAGAGGAAGCCCATGACCATTTCAATCTTCAATGACATTTAGAAACAGTAATGAGACAAGCAGTCTAAAAACCAGGTTGAAAATTTCTTATGCAAAAAAGTATGCCTAGATATGAATAGACAGGAGATCTACAGCAACCCAACACTTGCGACCCAGACTCACAGAACACCATGGAGGAGGGGACAGAAAGAATCTATGTGTCAGAGGATGAGGAGTGTTGTAAAATGTGGTGTTTTTGGACATTACATGGCATTTGGATGCATGAACTCACAGAAGATGTGGTCAACTACAAGATCAAGCCAGTTAAAATTTCAGCATGGATGAGGAAGGGGTTCCTGTGGCCCTATGTCTAGTTTTGGAAATATTGGCATTGTTAGATAATGGAGGAGGGAGTCACTTTTCTTTGGGACGTAGCCCCTCTTAGGGTTACCTATGCCCCAGTGGATGGCCCCACACCCATGCAAATAGGGATAGCACTAGTTGGACTCATTGGGTTATAAAAAAGTGTAAGGAAGATGTGTTGGGGGAGCACAGGTTTCAAAACATACTGTATATACACATGAAATCACTTCATGATTTAAAATAAGTTGTATATGAAAAAGTATGTCTGGGTCTGGTTCAGCTGCTAAAGTACTTGCCATGCAAGCCATAAATATTGCCCCCAGCTCCCAAATAAAAATCAGGGTATGATGGCACATGCTTGTAATCCCAACCTCCGTGCTAGGGAGGCAGAGATGGAGGATCCCTTGGACTCAGTGGCCAGTCAGCCTAGTGGCCAGTTAGCCTAGTGAGCAAGTTCTAGGTTCCAGTAAGGAGGCTTCATCTGAAAAAAAAAAATAAGGTGAATGGTTCCTGGGTAGCAAAACAAAGTTGATCTCTGGCTTCCCTGCATATATATGTATGCGTGTACTCATGTGAATACCCCCCAATCCCTGCATGAATATATACATACAAGCACGCACTCATATACAAGATGTGTAAAGAAACTATAATAAAAATGTAATTGATTACTTAGATCTGTTTTTGTCGACATATTTATATCTTATTTTTCTTCATTAGCTGTACTTGGAAAATTAATGTTTGGTATTACTCTAAGTAAACTATTAGCCAAAAGGCATTATCTATGATGACAGAGATGGAAATCACAAAAACAGAGATTTCCTATTTTAGGTTGGTTAATCTAATAGGCTCCTTTTCATTACATACTTTCAAACATGGATGTCTCTGGACTGCTCAGGGCATCAGAATACTGAAAGCTGTCATCATTAGGTTTCTCCCAGGAAGCTTCTTTTGATCCAGTAACAACCATATCACCACCTCCTTTGCAGAGAGGAACCTCCAGGGGTGCAGCTGGCTCCATGCTAGAATTGGTATTCTTCCATAAAGTTGCTTCGCCAGCTCCACCTGGCTCTGTCACTTCCTCTCTTCGCACACTGATTGGCTGCTTTCGTGGGACTCTGGTTTCTGCAGAATGGGCAATTCTTTTCCGAAGCTCTTCATCTTCTGAAACTTTCTCCAGTATCAGATGCTGTGGGAAATGAGAGAGGGGTCATTTCTGTGTAGCCAGATAATGACAGGATGGGCAGAAGGGCCACCCTTATTCTTGGTATACTTGCCTTCGCTGCTGCCACTTCCTTCTGTGTTCCTGAGATTTTTATAAGTCTTGAAAGTAGTAAGGTTCCGTCTGATTCTTTGTCACAAGTGATTTTGGCTCCAGAGGCCTTACAGATAGAGCGAATAGTCTCGCCACCTCTCCCTACATTAATACAGAAAAAGCTGTCCTGACCAATATCCACTATAGAGAAATCACTATTTTTTTACATGTTCCAAAAAGAAATCAGTTCTCATAATTTGAATAGAATGTAAGATAGTAAATAAGGAGCTACCGAAGTAACTTTTTTTTTTTTTTACAATATTCTGTCTGTGTGTATGCCTGCAGGCCAGAAGAGGGCACCAGAACTCATTACAGATGGTTGTGAGCCACCATGTGGTTGCTGGGAATTGAACTCAGGACCTTTGGAAGAGCAGCCAGTGCTCTTAACCTCTGAGCCATCTCTCCAGCTCCCCCCCCCCCAAAGTAACTTCTGTAGGAAAGAATACAGAACTCTATTTTAACCACTTTAATTGGAGGATTAACTTCAGGACATGTCCACTTTTTGGCTACACAGCAGCTGTACTTTACATTTCCCTCTGTGAGACACATGGTCCAGAGTGTGTCAGAACTTGAAGCTGAAAACAAGACACTTCTTTTCTCTAGTAGCAGCACTAAGGAATGATCTGGGGAAAAGCATGATAGGTAACCTCTGGATTACTGCCTTCTTCAAAGGTCTAGGACACTATGGACATCTCTAGCATCCCTGTAAAAAATCTTATTCTAAAAAAAGTAAGTCTTTACTTATTGTGTGTGTACATGTGTGGTTTGTGTGGAGGTCAGAGGGCAGCTTGGTTCTTTCCCTCCACCATGGGATGGAACGCAAGTAGTCAGGCTTGGCAGCAGTTTATCCACTGAGCCATCTTGCTGGTTCACAGAAACCTATTTGAATATTTTTAAAACAGCAGTTCTGAAGAAAAAAAGTAAAGTCTGAATGAGGTGTGTTTTCCCTTGGGGAAGTCAGGAAAACCCTTGAGAATGTGGGAAAGACAGGCAGAGAATAAAGAAGAGGAAGCTGTCCAGTTGTACCTATGATTCTGCCCACAGATCTCTGGGGCACCGAGAGTTGCTCAGACACTGGGGTGTTCTCTGTCAGGATCTGATGGATTGCGGCCTTGGCCCTGCACACCTGCACAGGAAACCCGCTGATCAGCAGCACTCGCTCATCACCTACATCCTCAGTGTCCACGTCAATCCGAGCACCTGTCTGCTTCCGCAGCTGCAGAGAGAAGGAAGAACACTTCAATTTGGTCCTAGCTAAGGACCTCTATCAAACCCTGGAAGCAGGTAGTGTCAGTCATATGCCTCAGTTAAATCAAGAAATTACCAATAGCCCTCATTTACTTATATTCATGCAAGAAAATCAGTGACAAAAAGGTAATCCACATAGTAGCTAATTTAAAATCATTTCTCTGTGGTTATAACCCATGTGCTTTGTTTTTGTCTGGATTTGCAATTAAAGATTTTTTTTTTCTGCTAGGGAGCAAACCCAGATCCTCCCAGTGCTAGTAAACTTTTAGCAATACTCACATCCCCAGCAAAGATTTTGCTTTCTGGACATTTAAGCTAAACAATGAAAGATGGAATAGTCAGGTAGCAATTCTTTGTCATTTAATGGGAGCTCATTAACTACCCAATAAAAATATTCATGCTATCAAATTGAGAACCACCCCAATCAAATACTATTTCAAGCATAATCATCTACCATCCGAGGAGAAGTACTAAATTTTGGAAGGAAAACAGTGCAGTTAGTTTAATGTTCCTGTAGTTTCTCTTTTAAAAATACGTGCGGCATGGGTGTTTTGTGTAATGTGGCCAGGGGAAGGAAAGGAGGCAGTAGAATCGACGCCTGAAGAGCCCCCTGCCTGCTCACACTTACCTGTTTAATATTGGCTCCTTGTCGACCAATGATGAGCTTCACAGCCTCCTGGGGAACTCGCATCTCTATCTCGATGTCATCTTCTCCAACAAATGTCAATCGCTCTTCTATGTAGACCATGAGAGATCAGAATTAAATACCCTAAAGCTACAACTGTCCCTCCCCTGAATCAGGCTATAAGAGACAAATCCAAGAGACAAACTGTGGATCTCAACCACATGCAATACATAGAACCTGAATAGAAATTAGAAGATCCCAGAATACCAGAGCTGTGCCTGGGTTTATAGCTGAGATAGGGGTGTCGTGTATACAAAAGGGAAGTTCAATCCCCAGAACACTACCTGCCCTCCTCCACAGACCACTTGGCATTTTCTGTGGGATACTATTTCAGATGCTAAAATGGGAAAGGCAGATTCTAGAAGTTATGAGTTTTTGGGATGCTACTCTAAGACATGATTCCCGTAGAGCAATAAAGGCTAGCGTTGTCTGAGGCATTCGTTAGTCTGAAACATTTCTTTGGGACCTGTACTCCAGGTCCAGCTGTGTCTACTTTCGACAGCTGGAGAGAAGCAGCAGAATGAACATATATTTTCAAATCACACGGTTGGTTTGCTAAGGGGAAGAGTCAATGACATAAGGTCCCTTCATAAATTAGCTTTCCAAGAACAAATGAAGTGACATTTTCAAACCCTTCTCACAGAAAATGTATTTTAACAGTACTGGTGTGGCGAGGGCAGCTTTCTATTTAACAAATAGGTAGATAAAATATTATTGCAGGTGCACACGGGTTCACATACCTCTGCTTTCCCTATATCGGCGGTATAGGATGTAGGCAACTGTTGCACTTGCTGGAATCCCAAGGCCCAGGGCTATTTTTTGAATAGTGGACAGGCTTGTCCAGGAAGTTTGTTCAGTGGCCATTTTCTGCTGCACTCTGATTTAACATCCTGAAACAAATCAGAAGTAGTTTTCTGCCACCACTTGTCTGGTTGGTAGAGAGGAATGAGAAAACACTGTATTCACAACACAAAAACCCACTATCTAGCCAGACAGGTGATACATGCCTTTAAATCTGGCATTCAGGAGGCAGAGGCAGGAGAATTTCTGAGTTCAAAATCAGTTTGGTCTTCAGAGCAAGTTCCAGGAATACAAAGAAAACTGTCTCCAAAAAACCTTACTAGCTTTGCTATGAATCTCTGATTTTTGCCTGCCATTTTCATGGCCTCATTTTTGTTTTATATTTGCTAGGGGACTAGGATCTATTTCCATATCTTCCTCTGACACGTCACCTGTGTCTTAGTCTTACCAGTGTCTTTATCAAGTTCTATTCTTCCAAGTTTCATCTTTAATACTAGCTTTTCTGAAGCCTCAGGGATTCCTCTATTCTTTCAAGTTTCATCTATAGTAGTATCTCTTCTGAAGCCTCAGGGATTCCTAACGCTGACTGATGTGGGTCATGCCACTCTACCACAGTACTTGTCTGTTATCCTGCTTCCTCTGACCTACTGGCTTTATTTGTGCAGTTAAAGCACATTAAACACTTCTATGTTCTAGATACAACCGTGGCAGTGGAAGCACAAAGATTAAAAAAAAATGCCGAGTAGCTACTATCTCGCCACTTTATACGCATTGATTTATTCAATATTCACACAACCCTGTAAAGTAGGAAGAAACCATTTCATTTTATAGAGGTACACATATACCTGAAAAGTTTGTTCACCCTATCACTCAGAATATGAATTATTATTTGTCAAGTGATTTTAGAAGTTTCTCATAACTTTCGTTATTTAAACTTTCAGGGTAACAATGTCACAATTCTTTATTTTGATCAACTTCAATTCAAAAATAAACACTGGTAGAAAACATAGATGATGAAAACATATACAATGTCATTACATTATGATATAGTAGCACCAGATAATAAAATGCTGGATTGGGGCAATGCTACATGCTTGATATATAATAAGCCCAAGTCCCAGAATTTGGATCCCCAGGACCCATGTAAACTCAGGCACTGTGGCTATTTTTAATTCTAGCACTTGAGAGGCAGACACTAGATCCATGGGGTTAACTGGATAGCAAGACTAGCCCGAACTGGGGAGCTCTGCGTGAGGTACCTTTTCTCAGTAAATAAAATTGAAAGCAACTGAAGAAGACACTTGGTGTCAACTTTAAGCTTCCATATGCACAAGTATCTACATGTACACACAAGTCCATGAACATACAGGTATGCACACATAAAATTAGATTATCTTTATCTCAAAAAATTAGTTTTATTCTAGTAAAGCTAAAAACATTTATCAATACAGAAAACCTACTTTGGAGTAAAACTTGTTTTAAGTGTGTTCTCCCTGGAAGCCTAGAAGGAAAATTAAGACACTGGTGTGGAAACCTCACACCCAGGAGCAGTATCCTGGCAAAGAGATGAGAATTGCATCTAGTATAGTCTGGGTGTAGCCTAATGGTAGAGTTCCCATGCCTGTGTCTCAAGGTCCCAAACTTCAGCACCACAAACAGCCACAAAAGCTTACTTGCATAACCATGGGCCCTGGTAAGCTTTACTGACCAAGACAGAATAAAATTCTTCAAAGAATCTATCAGAGGTTTACCAAATCTTTTTTCCTAGTCAGTAGCTTTTTTGAATTCTCTGTAGATCAGGCTGGCCTTAAACTCACAAGATATCTGCCTGCCTGCCTTGGATTAAAGACATGTGCCGCCACCACCACTTGATCCAAGTCAGTAGTTTTAAATAAATTTAATCTTGACCAGATTACAGTCTGAGGAAAAAACCAAAACCTTTTATTGCCTTGGGCATTCAGGCGTCTTGTCAATTTGGGATAGTTACCAGTTTAAGAATGGGTAACCGTGGAAGCATTCACTACTGACCTATACCCTTCTTCCCCGTGTCCTGTTTCTGGAACAGCCTAAATTGCCCAGGCTGGTCTGATCTCTGGACCCTCTTGCCTTAGTCTGATAGTTGGATCAGACACATGTATTAGCACCTCTGACTTTCCCCACTACCGCACTTTTTCCATACCTTTTTAGGGGAAAGAGGTTTTCCTAACATGGTCTGAGGTTCTGTTATTTTTGTAGGGTACATTCCCAAATTACTGGGTAAACATCAGTTCTGTTAGTCAACAGCCAGTAAATAAAACTTCACAAAAATTTGTGTGGTATTACACAAATGCTTTTTTTTTTTTTAAGAAATTGTTTCTATGTAGCCCTGGCTGTCCTGGAACCTGCTCTTGTAGACCAGGCTGGCCTCGAACTCAGAGATTCGCGGGCCTCTGCCCCCCCGAGTACTGGGATTAAAGTCCATACGAACTTTCACAGTATCCCAAACACATTTTCATAGCACATGCCAGGCTTATACTTGCGTGTGTATGCACTGGCATGCATGGAGTTGGATGACAACACACAAGAATCAGTTCTCTTGATAACTGTGTGCCAAGGTAGAGGTGTCAAGGTCAGAGGAAAGTCAAGGTTTCTGAATGGGACATTGGTGTGTTCCATTCAGACATGATTTGTGATGGGAATGTGTCACAGGGTGAAATCCAGTGACAAGGACAAGTTTGTTGGGTGATACCCATCTGAATCAAGAGGCAAACCTAACTTCTGATACTGCAAAAGTTGTGCCGAGTTACCAATTTATATATATTTGGTTTTCGAGACAGGGTTTCTCTGTAGTTTTGGAACCTGTCCTGGAACTATCTCTTGTAGACCAGGTTGGCCTCAAACTCAGAGATTCACCTTCCTCTGCATCCCGAGTGCTGGGATTAAAGGCATGTGCCACCACTGCCCGGCAACAATTACGGAATGGGTTAATGAGCTCAAACCAGGCAAACCAACCAAGATTTTACTTAAAACGTTGGTGAGGACTGAGCCTGGTGTGGTGGCACATGCTTATAATCCCAATACCCAGGAGGTAGCGGCAGAAGGATCTGGAGCTCAAATTTATCCTAAACAAGTTCATTTTGGGTTTTTTTTTTTGGGGGGGGGTGTTGAGACAGGGTTTCTCTGTGTTGCTTTGGAGCCTGTCCTGGAACTATCTCTTGTAAGCCAGGCTGGCCTTGAACACAGAGATCTGCCTGCCTCTGCCTCCCAAGTGCTGCGATTAAAGGTGTCCAATCCCCAGAATACTAGGACCTGAAAGGTGGAGGTTAAGGTTGGCTACTGGGCAAGTTCTTGGCCAGTTCGGGTAGACCACAAGAGACTGTCTCAAAAACACACAAACGAACGAAACAAAAGCAAAGAGAGAAAGGAAGACGACCAGAAAAACAATCCAAAGCAGAGTGTTGTGGCGTTTGTCTGTACTTCCAACTCTCCAGAGGCAAAGGCTGGAGGAGCTCGAGTTCCAAGCCATCTTGACACAGGCCCTGTCACTAGATAAATAATGAAGCATCCCGCAGCTGCAACTAGCTGCTGGACTAACTTGGGAGGTAAAAGGCAAATTAACAAAAGGCCCCTCGTTTCACCAGGAGCCAGCCTAGGAGCGCAAGCACAGTTGTGGCGAGTTTCCTGCAGTTAGTAGCTCTCAGCACAGCCATCCCAGACGCCTCCCGACGCTCAGGCCGGCACTTCTGCCTCCCAGGTGCCAGGCTGCCCACCGCCCAGCCTCTCCCAAGCCCCAAACTCCTCTCCCGAGCCCCGCCTTTACCGCTTCTCCAAGTCGCACACTGCACGCTTCGCCTCGCACCTCACCCACGCCGGCGCCTCGTCGCTGGGTCGGCGAAGTCGCCCAGCGCGAGGCTTTTCAGCAGTCTTCTGCCCCACCCGCGGCGCCCCCACACCAATCAATGCTCGCCTTGGAGTCTGACCAATCGCGCTTCTCCGTGGCAGCCAATCCTGCCGCGGGATGCCGTGAGTGACGGGCGCCGCTGCGCGCTGCAGTCCAATTACCCGGATGGAAAGTCCGAGCCCGCCCACCTCGCTAGCCAGCCAGTTGGAGCGGCGGGAAGCAGAAGCTGGTGATGGAGCGTGCACCTGCTGAGCGTTCCCGAGCCACTTGCAGGCTCCTGCAGTCCCGGATCCTTCTCCGAGCTGAGGTCGCGCGGCCTCAGCCCTCGAGGCACTGCAGCGCTCCGCGGCTCCGGGGGCTCGGGTCACTCATGGGTATCCCCGGCCCTACTGAATCACCTCTGCGGCCTCGGGGGAAGCCCCCTCGTGATGGGCGGTGCGGCGGCACTGATTTGTTAAGACTTTCTCCCTGGATCGTTCCCCACCCCCTTCTTGGCCTGCTAATCTGTTAAAGCAAGTACGGTAAAGGAGTGACATGGGGCGGACGCTTCACCACGGCGGCCGAGCCCCGGACACTCCATGTGAACAGAAAGTGGCCACCCGGGGAAGGGGGCTACGGGTGGAGCGCGGCCCGTCTGCCCCGACTCCGGCCCCGGCCCCGGCCCCGGCCCCGGCCCCGGCCCCGGCCCCGCAGAAAGGGAGGCTTTGGTAGGCAGCGGTTTGCTTGAAAAACTGAATTCCAGCCGCCGCCTGGGTAGTTCCCGTACCGTTAGGAACGGTTGGTCCTGCCACAGCCTTTGCACTGTGGCGAGGGCTGAGTTGCTCTGAGTCACTGAAAGATGGTTTGCGCTATCACCTGGCATGCCTGGAGCGTGATGAGCACTCAATAAACAATAGCTGAGTGGATACAAAATTGTGTCTGGTCATTCATATGTCGTTGAGTCAGTTTCCCCGTTATTGTTATTGTTATCACTGTTATTTTAGAGATCGGTGCTTGGTATGTTGCCCAGGCTGTCCTCAAGTTCTGTTCAGGTTCTTGAGTAGCTGGGGCTTAGACGTGCTCGACCTCTAGTCATTCAAAAAACATATTTGGATAAATAATACATTCACCTAGAAGATTCACAAATAACAATGGTTATTGAAGAAAATGTTTCTTCAGAAGTAACCAATGCAACCAGTTTCTTGGGAAATTTTTCATAAGACAAGCCATAGTTAAAACATATATAAATGTTGAAAAAAATGCTGTACATATAATTTAGTAAATTTCGGGGGGGGTTGTTTGTCCTTTTTTTGTTTGTTTTTGTTTTTGTTTTTTTGAGACTGGGTTTCTCAGTAGCTTTGAAGCCTGCCCTGGAACTTGCTCTGTAGACCAAGCTGGCCTTAAACTCACAGAGATCAACCTGCTCCCTGCCTCCTGATTGCTGCCTGTCACCACCGCCCGGCTGTAAATTTCTTATTTATATAATATAGAAAGCCAGCTTTTCTTTTCTTTCCTTTTTTTTCTTTCTTTCTTTCTTTTTGGTTTTTCAAGACAGGGTTTCTCTGTACCTTTTGGAGCCTGTCCTGGAACTAGCTCTATAGACCAGGCTGGCCTCGAACTCACAGAGATCCACCTGCCTCTGCCTCCCCAGTGCTGGGATTAAAGAGGTGAGCCACCACCGCCTGGCTTAGAAAGCTTTTCATAGCAACATACCTCTCTGCCTCATGGTTAAATCTCAAGATATGACATGGATGTAAAACATGTGTTTAGCCAGAACTTTAACACGTTTTTTTTCAAGCATACTTCACTTTGTACTTTTAATATGTTTTAATTTTAAGACAAGGCATCATTTAGGCGGTGGTGGGCCATGCCTTTAATCCCAGGCTCCAAAGCTACTGAGAAACCCTGTCTCAAAAAAATAAAAAAAAATAAAAACCAAAAACAACGAAAAAAGAAAAGGTATCTCTATGCAGTCCTTGCTGACTTGGAACTCCCTATGTAGACCAGTTTTTTTGTTGTTGTTGTTGTTTGTTTGTTTTGAGACGGCGTCTCTCTCTGTAGATGAAGCGTGCCTCAAACAGATCCACCTGGGCACATATCACCACGCACAGCTTCTCTTTGCTCCACGGACTACATCTCCACGGAAATACCAGCTCGAAGACGTGTACCTTGTCATTTCATTTGGATGTACACAGCTTTGCAAAGATTTGTCTGTCAAGATTTTTCCAAATTTTGAAAAAGATTTGACTTAATATTGCCAGAGTGCCTTCCACAGAAGTTAAAAAGGTTTTGCACCTATCAGGCATCCATGAAAAGGACCTATTCGATAGCATACTTAAACTGTATGTGGTCACACACCTTAATTGTTTAGACAATCTGACATTGGAAATTATCATTTCATTGCAATTTTTCATTTTCTTTATTGTAAGTAGGGTTGTATGTAATATGTTTACGTGCACTGTATTTTTTTGTAAATTGTTTGCATGCCTTGTTAATATTTTATTGGTTATTGAAGTTTAATATTTGTTCATTGTCCATTAAATTTGAAATACTTCCCCCTCTTCCAGTTTATTCTGTCTTTTGTTTTTATTTAAGTCACGCTCCAGACTAAACACTCTGTAAGCAAAGCACTCCCTGGGTGTAATCCCAAGTTACTTTCGTAAAGGGAACTGGAACTTAGTTGGATCCTTAGACTTTTGTTTTAGGTGGTAACCAACTTCTTCCCTAGTTCAGGAGCACAAGGGCTGGCAACTAGCCACACCTGTTAACAATAGCCTTGCGAGATCAAACTCTCTGGTTTACAACTAGGTGGAACCTTTGTTTAACATAGAAGCACAAGAACCTTGAATGAGAATGACCTAGAAACAAGCCCCAAACTTTGACCTTTGGCCTCTTTGGGCCTCCACAGAGCAGGTATTTACCTGACTGAACCATTTCCAAAGTCCCAGTAATTTTGTGTAGTTGAATTTATTAATATATTTTTATAACTTTTGGGTTTCATAGTGCATCTAGAAAAGTCTCTCACTAGTTAAAATTATTTTTAAAAACTCTTGTTTTCCTTAAAAAAGGCATTTTGTATCTTTGAATGTATAAAATTTGATATTTCTGGAATTTATTATGGCATAAAGTTGTGAGATAGAGATACAGCTTGGTTTATCCAACTTCATTTTCTGTATTGTTTCTTGAATATTACCTTTATAATCCCAAACGTCTTTGAGTCTTATGTGTATGGGTATTTTATCTTCATGTATGTCTGTGAGCCACATGCATGTCTGGTGTCTGAAGAGGCCAGAAGGTTTCAGATCTACAGAACTGAAGTTACAGATGGTTGTGAGCCACCATGTGGGTGCTAGGAATTAAACCCAGGTCTCAAGAGATAGCAAGCACTCTTAATAGCTGGACCACCTTTCCAGCCCTCTCTTTAAGCTCATTTTTCCCCATTGATCTATCATATTTTAATACAACACTGTTTTAGGAATTGATACATGCTATGTATTTTTGACATAGTTTTAAAAATTAACACATAGTACATATAGAAGTGACAAATGTACATTTTGTTGGTTCATGACAGGATCTTGTTCTGTATCCAGACTGGCCTGGAACTCAAGGTAATCTTTCAGTCTCACCCTCAAGGGTTCTGAGGCTGCAAGCATGAGTTGCCATACCTGGCCATTAAATATATATCTTGATGAAGTTTTAAAAATGGATTTTTTTTGTAACAAGCACCAAATCAAGAGGCAACATTCCCAGTGCCCCAAGTGATCCCTTCCTGTTATCACTCCCTCAAGAGGGAGTGTCTGGCTTCCTCTGTTCACATTATTTCAAAGAGATTCAGCCTTTTTATATATAAATTTTGTTCATTCTCCTTGCTGTGTCATATTACAATGTGAGAATTTTTCCACAACTTACTTTTCTCTTTTTTTGCTAATATTATTTTTGATTGAAATCACCTTTTTTTTTTTTGAGACAGCAGTGTTTCTCTGTGTACCAGCTCTGGCTGTCCTGGAACTCACTCTGTAGACCAGGCTGACCTTGAACTCACAGAGATCTGCCTGCCTCTGCCTCCCGATAGCAGGGATAAAAGTCGTGTGCTGCCAGCACCGCCCAGCAGAATCACCTACCTTTAGAGCAAAGGAGCGTTGTTGTCTTTATGATAGAGAATCTTCCCATCCCATTGCTGTATTCTAAAGTTCTCAGCATGCAGAATCTACATGTGTCTTCAGGTTGATTATTCCTAGATATTTGAATGCCTGATATATACTGTAGCAGTTTGAATGTATTTTATACATTTTCATGTGTATGTAGGTATGCTCATATGAATTTGGGTAGCTGTGGAGGCCTGAACTAGAGTTATAGGCCGTTGTGAGCCACCTGACGTGAGTCCTAGGGTCTGAATTCAGGTTCTCTGCAGCAAACACGTTAGGCTGTCTCTCTAGTTTCCCCTTTACGTTTTCATTTGATTAAATAATTAAGTGGTTTATTTATAGTGAAGTTGTGTGTACATGCACACCATGGTGTGACCATGCAGGTCAGAAAGTGTGTTTTCTTGAATGACTGTGTGGCAGTTAGAGAAGAACTTTTGAATGTTCTTCCCCCCGCCATGTAGGTCCAAGGGATCAAATCAGGTTTCTGGTTGGCGGCAATCTCCGTTACCTGCTAAATCATTTAGTTAGTTATTTTTTAATTTAAAAAGGTGGAATATTTAGATCCAAGTAACGATGGTCAGCACTGCTATAAAGAGCACATGATTACTTTATAGGCCTCTCCTCTTCCAGCTCCAGGGCCGGGGAGAGTCGATCAAGAAAAGAAATGAAATAGACGTTCAAAGTAGGGATTAAAAACCAAAATCACAACAAAGGAAGAATTTTTTAAACATATTCCAAAATTTATTTAATAATTTCGTGTGTGTGGTCATGCTCGTGCTAGGGTATGCGTGTAGGGGGTCAACCTGTGGGGGGGGAGCTGGTTTTCTCCTTCCCCCTTGTAGGCTCCACGGATTGAACTCAGGTCACGTCAGGTCACGTCAGTCTTTACTTTCTGAGCTGTCTCACCAGCCCTGGAAGGATTCCATAATCGGGGGAATAAAAATTCAGGTGTTATTACTTTTCAAGGGGTTTCTGTCTGACTGTCTGGTAGGGAGTTTGGGGAGCAGAAGGAATACAGGCAATGGCCTCACACTCTCCCAAGTCACTGACTTTTGGGCCTGTCATCGCCTTTCCCTCAGGAGCACAAGTCAGGACTGAAGTTGCGAGGTGCTGGATTGGATAGACTGTCATTTCTTTTCCTTTCTAGCTCCTAAGAGGCTGCCCTTTCCTTGAAGGGCTTCTGAACAGGCTTCAGGAGGCTGTAGGTACAATGAGCCCAAGCCGGCGCTGCCTGGAGGATGCAGTGGACATGTGTTTCTACTCAGTAAGCCAAAGCAGAAAACGGGCTTTCAGGCATGGGGGCTGGCTCATCAGTTAAGGGTATATACTGCTATTCTTGAGCAGTTCCCAGCACCCACTCTGGACCACACACAACCATCTCTAACTCCAGTTGCCCGTGCCCACACAGTGACATGAATATAATTTTTTTAAAAAAAGACAACTTTAGATAGCACGGGATTCTCAGACAAGGTACCTGGCTCCAGAGCTCCAGTGTCCACTCCCGCCCCCACAGCCACGTGTGAATGGGCCTTTCAACTAAGGCTGTGTTGTGTCAGCCTATGAAAATCAGCACTATCCCCCCCGCCCCCGCGGGAGTTACAGCTTCCTCCCGCATCAGTCAAATCGCCACCAGAAACTAGTAACAGCTACCAGGACGCTGGTGCGGTGGTCCTGTCTTTACATCAGATTGATCCCGTGGCCCCGGAGAGTCTCAGTCTCCTCTACCACAGCACTCTAAGGCTTCCGTCTCGGTTTCCTTTACAAAGCGGTTTGAAGGAACA
The DNA here is from genome assembly GCF_903992535.2 of Arvicola amphibius. Classification (NCBI taxonomy): domain Eukaryota; kingdom Metazoa; phylum Chordata; class Mammalia; order Rodentia; family Cricetidae; genus Arvicola; species Arvicola amphibius. The sequence continues at coordinate 5,538,313 of NC_052060.1, read as the reverse complement.
GGATTTGTGGGCTGCCATTATTGTCCAGCCTGAGTCCCACCTAGAGGCCCCCACCCAACCCTGAGAGATGAGTACTGGTAGAGGAAGGGGACTGGGACAACCATAGCACCTGCTGTAGAATTTCTGTTACACTGTAACCCTTTTATCTTTGCTTTTAGTGAATAGGCGGTGGGGAGCAAAGGCAGCCTGAGCCCTCACCTCAGCTTGACCCCTGCAAACAGGCTCCCGAGACCCGAGACCTTAACCCGCACTCTGTGAGGTCTGGGATGGCTGGGTGCCTGGATAATGGGAAACATTTACCATCACAGTTTACACCAGACAGTCTCACGACAAGTCTGGGACTCTAAGCTGAGGGTGTTGTTTTGCAGGATTTTTTTTTTTTTTAAAGATTTATTTATTTATTTATTTATTTATTTATTATGTATACAACATTCTGCCTCCATGCCAGAAGAGGGCGCCAGATCTCATTACAGATGGTTGTGAGCCACCATGCAGCTGCTGGGAATTGAACTCAGGACCTTTGGAAGAGCAGACGGTGCTCTTAACCACTGAGCCATCTCTCCAGCCCCAGGATTTTTATCCTTGAACAGGATCCAGAGCAGCAAAGAACTTAGAGGGAACGGTCTATCAGGGACCTCTAAGGGAGAGTGCTGAAATGGCTCCAGAGGGCTTTGCTCATTCTGTTGGTCCTCACAGCCTAGGAACTTTGGTGGTTTTTTTTTTTTGTTTGTTTGTTTGTTTGTTTGTTTTTTGTTTTTGTTTCTGAGACAGGGTTTCCCTGTAGCTATCAAGCCTGTCCTGGAACTAGCTCTTGTAGACCAGGCTGCCTTGAACTCACAGGGATCCACCTGCCTCTGCTGGGATTAAAGGCCACCACCGCCTGGTAGCCTAGGAACTTTGATGCTCTTCCACAACAGAAGGAAGGAGGGAGGGATTGGCTTCAAGAAGGGCCTTTCCAGCAGGGGTAGGCAAAAGCTGGACAGAGAGTGGATTCAATGACCTGATTGTTCTACCGTACTGGAAGCCCTTCTTTAAAGCAAGAGGAGGTTAGAACCCCTGAAATACCCATGTTTTAATCGTGATGAAATTCTGGGAGACACAGGCGTTCCCTTTCCCTCCGTCTGACGCCTGGAATTTCTGCAGTCCTTGAGGCAGACTAAGAAAAGAGGGAGGAGAAAGCACAAACAGCTTCTGGAGTCAGTTACAGAAGAAAAGCCAGAACCAACAGCTGGGCCCAGAACCCCTTAACAATGGAGCGGGTAGGAGAGAAAATGTCACGTTTTTTCCCCACAACTTCACACTATACAACTGACAGGCTCCGAGAGTCTGTTACAGGCATGTTAACAGGACTATGTGGTATAGTAGAAATGGTAGGTTGAGTCAGTCACCTCTGAGTTCAAGTATAGCTTTCTTATTAACTAGTTCTCAGCAACTTTGGGCTTGATGTGAGGATTAAATACACACACACACACACACACACACACACTCATGCACACTACCCTGTGCAATCACGACTGAGCTAAGAACACCCTTTCCAGGCAGGTCAGACAAAGGACTGACTTGCTGATCACCAGAAAAGCTGTGGAAATGCTCAGTACAGTGGTGTTAAGCGAATGGGCTTCACTCCTCCATCCAAAGTTTCCCGGGAAAGCTATGCAAGAATAAGGATTGGGGTGGAGGTGGGGTTGGCGTGGTGTCACATGCCTATGATACCAGTGCTTTCGAGGCAGAGGCAGGTCTCTATGAGTTTAAAATCAATCTGGTCTCTGGTCAAGCCAGGTGGTGGTGATGTACACCTTTAATCCCAGCACTCGGGAGGCAGAGGCAGGTGCATCTCTGTGAGTTTAAGGTCAGCCTGGTCTACAAGAGCTAGTTCCAGGATAGGCTCCAAAGCTATAGAGAAAGCCTGTCTCAAAAAAAAAAAAAAAAAAAACCCAAAACAAAATGAAGCAACAATAAAAAAGTCAATCTGGTCTACATATCGAGTTCCAGGCCAGCCAGTAAGACTTTGTCTTGGAAAAGGGTGTATGGTGGGGGAGGAGGGGGAGAGTTGGGAGGGAGACTGGAGAGAGGGCTCAGTGGTTAAGAGCGCTTGCTGCTTTTGTAGAGGACCTGGGTTTGGTTTTCAGTACTTAGATGTTGGCTCACAACCATTTGTAACTCCAGTTCCAGGGATCTAATGTCCTCTTCTGGCTTCTGTGGGCACCAAGTACACACATGGTGCATGTACATGCATGCAGGCACTCATACATCCACATAAAATAAAAAAGATAAATCTCAGAATAGGGGGAGTGGGGAGCAACCCACAGGCATCTCCCAGGTGGCAACCTGATGAGCTGTAGGCAGATGAGGGAGAGAAGGAGATTGCAGAATTGCTCTTTGGACCGCGAGGGCATGGAGGAGGTTGGGGTTTCAGGAATGTCCTTTTCTCCAGCCTTGCTCCATAAACACCTAAACTCTTACAGCTGCTTCTGGCGCTCCCAAGTGCTTGTGTGCTTGGGTCCTCTCAGTCCAGCTTTGCTGGCTCAGTGCCGCCAGCTGCGCTCACCTGTCAGGGACAGCTTGAGTTAGGAATCTTGCAGCAAGGGGTGTCTCCTCCTAGCAAGGGCAACAGCAGCCACTAGAAAGCACATGGTGTTTGGTGAGGTGGGCAGGGACTCAGCAAGGAGGAAGGAAACTAAGGACATTGGGTAGATGCTGCAGCCAAGAGAAAAAGGCTCCCTGGGGCTGTATGACTCCATTTGTCAGTCTCTCCTCCCGTTTTCCCTGCCTCCTGTTTCCTCCTCCCTTTCTGATGCTGTCGCTGTCTAGAGCTCCCAGCATCTCTGCGCTTTGGGGCTCTGTCCTCTGTTGGAAGAGCACTGTGCGCAGTCAGCAATTCTACCTCTCACTCCATTTGCTCTTTGAGGTGACATTTATCCACATTTATCCAGGGACAGGTTCCCACTAGGGCCATGCTAAATCCAGCCAAGGGAACCAAGGCTGGTGTGAAGCATCCAGGCAGCTGCTGCCCTCTTCCTTCCACTTCTCACTGTGGCTTCCAGGGCTCCCCGTCCTTGCTCCCAGCTGCATTCTGTGTCTGTTGGCTAAGGAGCTCCCTTCTGGCTTTCCCCTTGCCAGGCAACTCTAGGACAGGAGACTGCTGCATAGGGATCCCTTCAAAGGTGGGGGAATCTTGCCTTCTTTGGCTCTAGAGACACGGGGAAAGGGGAAAGGTAGCAAACAGAGAGCAGCAAGGAGGGCTGACCTCTGCAGGCCTTGGGGTCCCCTCACCCTTTGTGCCAGGCTTGGTTAGGTGGAGCCAGATGACCACTAACTGAACAGGGAGAGAAGTTGGGAGGGGAAGAAGTAGATAGAAGTAAATAAAGTTCCAGAGATCATGTCTCAATCTCGCTGCCACTGTGGTGGCTTTTGACAGTCAGGTAGGTGGCCGAGGCTCCTGCAGGCAGAGTGCCAGAAAGTAGTCAGGCCACATCCCCAGGCATCTGCTGAATCCTTGACTCTAGTTCCTTCTTGCACCCAGGGGAGCTGACTGAATTTGGCACTGGGTAGCGGAAAAGAAAGGGAAAATGCCCGCGTGATGAGCAGACTCTAAGCAGTTTGTAGTACTTCCCAGCTCCACTTCTGAAATAATCTCAAGGTTGTGTTTGGCAACTGGTCCTGTAAGTGTGTGAGTGTGTAAGTGTGTGAGCGTGTGTGAGCGTGTAAGTGTGTGAGCGTGTGAGTGTGTGAAGAACAGACTGGAGCCTTGCGTTCCTTTGCTGCCTGGTGTGGGGGCGCCAAGTGGGTGCTGTCTGTGTCTGCAGCTCCCTGGGGCCCTGGGTGAAGAGGTGACCATTCTGTCCTCAGCTAGAGCAGCTCTCGGAATGCAGGACGCAGGTGTGGGAGGCCGTGTTGTTTGACAGGAAGCTATGGTTCAAGAGACTTTAGTCTGCCTTTCCCTTTGGCTTCTGAAGTGGACTTGGGGAGTTTTCAGTGTGGAAGAAAAGATCAGAATAACTTGGCAGTGACCCGGTTACCCCCAGAGTTCTTATCCCCAGAAGGCCGAGGTGCCACAAAATCAAAAGTCATGTGGTGTTTGACCCGGCCCTTGCCTCTACTCCAAAGAGCAATCAGACCGAAGCAGAGGGTCACTGAGGTGAGGAAGGGGAGAAAACCCACCGCAAGCACCATAACCACACCCCTGCTGTCCAGAGAGAAAGGCCCTGGGATCCCCGGCGTGGTGATGTTGGGGTCAGAGACAGTGCCATTGGGTGGTTCGACTTGGATAACTTCCAGCCAGGTCCTCAGGGAGTCGTTCCCGGCGACATTGCTGACTACACAGACATAGGCTCCCCTGTCCCGCAGCTGCACGGAGCGAATCTCCAGTGTGCCATCCTCTAGGACCCTTACTCGCCCCGCCCTTCCCAACCAAGCTCCCTGAGGCCTCATCCAGGAGACCGTGGGGGCTGGATCTCCATCTCCAGAGCAGGAGAAAACAGCATGGCCTCCCTCCTCTGCAATGACCCACCGAGGCCCTGACTTTCTGATCAGGGCTGGTTTGCAAGTGAAGTGGCCTGGAGGGAGGATGTCTGAAAACTCCCTTAGGCTTTTCCCTTGGACGTGTTGGGGGCCGGCACAAGCAGGGGGGGACGTGCCAAAGTCCAGGCGACGCCGGAGGCGGAGCAGCCAGAGGAGGCGGCAATCGCAGGTTAGGGGGTTACCGGACAGCCTCAGGGTGACCAGTTTGTCTGGAGAAGGAAAAGCTGTTTCCTCTAGTGTCTGAAGAGCGTTGTCTGCTACATCCAGCAAGTGGAAGGCGGTCAGGCCGTGGAAGGCATGCGCAGCGATGGAGGTGAGGCAGGCCCCTGACAGCCTGAGCTCCTGGAGCCTGACCAGGGGGCTGAGCCTTCTGGCTGGGATGGCTGAGATAGGATTCTGAGACAGATCCAAGACCCGGAGGAAGCTCAGATGGTGCAGTGCCTGGAAGGGTACTGAGCTCAGATTGCAGCGGGTGATGGCCAGGGTGCTCAGATTGAGCCCAAGCAGGCTCCCTGGGTCCAGGGCCTCCAGAGATGGCCAGTGGTGGATCTCCAGCTCCTTTAGCTGCCCTAGCCCTTGAAGTGCCCCAGCTGGCAGCCTCTCAATATCCAGTTCTCGAAGTCTGAGAGTCACTAGTGCTGGGAGCTGGGCAAGGGCTAGGCCAGGCACTGTGCTGAGGTTGCAGCGTTCCAGGGTGAGGGTACTTAGCTTGGCCAGCCCTGCAAAGGCCCCGGGAGCCACAAACACCAGGTGATTGTCTCCAACCTCCAGTTGCTGGAGGCTGCCTAGCTCACCAAAGGCTCCATCTAGGAAGAGCACAATCTGATTGAGGCGGAGGTCCAGCAGTGAGAGAGCAGGCAGGCCTGAGAAGATCCCAGGACCCACAATTCTCAGTCGGTTGCCCTGCAGCCTCAGGGTGAGTAGATTTTGTAAGCCATGGAAGGCCCCAGGCTCGAGGGTAGAGAGCTGGTTATAGCTGAGGTCCAGTTCTTGGAGCTGGCCCAGTCGGGAGAGCATGCCCCGCTGAAGCCCCCACAGGTGGTTTCTGCTCAAGTCCAGGAGCTCAGTGTCCAGTGGGAGCCCTCCAGGGACAGCGTCCAGTCGCCTGTGGGCACAGAGTACTGCCCGGGTTTGGGATGTGCAGTCACACACAGTAGGGCAGCTACTGGTTCTCCCTCCAGGTAGGAGGAGCAGGAAAAGGAGCCGGGACCACAGAAGCCAGGCTTGCTTTGAAGCTGTGGCTGCGTCCATCCCCCGAGGCCTGGAACAGATGATGACATGGCTCTTTTTGCAAAGTGGCTTCAGAAGACGATGACCCTGCACTCCCCTGAGCCTCCTTAATGGGAGGAAAAGTGACCTGTTGACTCCATCTTGCCAGCAAGTATGTCACACAACCAGGGAAACCTGGGAAACCTGTACTGCCTTCTTAAGGTTCCTCCTATGGGGAAATCTCTCCCTTGCAGCCATGGATAACCAGCCATGAACTTCCCATGCATGGGTCCCTAGTCCAGCTGGTTTCTGTGGTGGACGGCTTAAGGGACTGAGTAGTAGAGAAAGAACTTTCCCTGCATCTCCCTTATATTCATGAGACCAGGAATACCTTAGGTCCTGTTTCTGTGACATCTGTTCTCAGCAATCAGAACTCTGTTCTGTTCCTCTCATCCCCACCCACTCCTTTTGGCTTGTTTGGTTTTTTGAGACAGGGTTTCTCTGTGTCACATCTCTGGCTGTCCTGGAACTCAATTTGTACACCAGACTGGCCTTGAACTCACAGAGATCCCCCTGACTCTGCTTCCCGAGCATTGGGATTAAAGGTGTGCATCTCATTCTTGTTCTCCTGTATTTTGTGCATACAACTTTACCTAAGTCTCAGGGAGATCCCATCTGGACCAGAAAGGTCCTCACCTTGACAGTCATCAGAAGCAAAGGGACATACATACAAGTTTCAGCTCTGCTCCAGTCTCTGCCCTCTTCCAGCCTGGCCCAGGGCCCGGGCTCTGGACTAGCCAAGTTGGTGTACCCAGAATGTGTGTGGATGACAAGCCTGGCTGTGTATTAGCTACGGAACAGAGTGCAGCAGCACTGGATGATGAGACTGGTGATCCCTTACAAGAGCCCCAAGGACAGCACCTCTTCCTTCATAGAGGGACTGGGATGTGGAAACTATCCAAAGGGTGCTGAGGTTTTGCTTTGGGCTCCTCTTCTGTCCTCCCTTACTGGGTTTTTGAATCTGTGCATCTGCAGGAGGGCTTAGACCTCTTTCTGCCTGAGCTGCCTGACAAGACCCTAGAAATGTGATCCAGGGAAGCATGGATAAAGAGGGAGGGACAGCAATGACCAGATGCCATGGGTGGGAGAAAGGGATCCACTGGCTAGCATAGCAGACACTTGGATATAAGCAATGCACAGCACCCATCTCTATACAGTGGGTCTCTGGGTACCAGAAGCCTGGGCAGTACCTGCAGGTAGTGCCCATGATAACTGTTAGAGGCTGGGCAAGGTGATAGAGACAAAGGCATCTTAGATGCTGAGTGCCTCTGCTTGCCTTGCTGATGCCGAGGGACCTCAGAGAGAGAAATATTAGATGTAGAAAGACATGGCCAAGGGACAGAAGTGGGACAAGCCAACATTCCTGCAGGCTGCCTGCTGTGTTCCCCTGGCTGCAGGTCCTGCACCTCCGGACTTTGGGGCTTCAGGTTCTCTGGGTCCTGTGGAGTCAGCTTTCTGCTGCATGTCCTACTTTCTTCCATGTGGAACACAGGAGGAGCTGTGGCTTCCCTTTCCTTCCTACACTCTGGAGAGTCTCCTCCAGCGCTTCAGAGGATCATAGCAGCTGGGCAATGCCAGGTTCAATCCTCAGTATGGAGGCTAGTGGAAAGAGCAGGGGATGAGGGGTACGGGAAACTGTTGTGGGGTGATTTGGGGAGCGGAAAGGGTGGCAAGGGGCAACGACTGCTAAATCTGCTCCCGACCCTTTCACAGTTATCTCTGGGGTGCTAAGATTCTCAGCTTCTCCTCTCCCTGGGCCTGTTCTGGGAAGTCTACATGACGGCTAGCTTGTCATCTCTGTTGCTGCAGTTCCTGTTCATCCTTTGCTCTGCATTCAGCAAAAGTGCAGCGAAGCATGTGTGCCAGCTCCCTTCCTTCCTGCTTCCATGAGTTTCCTCCTGGTCCTCAAAGCCTGCTGGCCCAGTGGCTGGGGGACTTCTGGTCAACATCGTCTATTTATAAGGTGGCTAACTGAACCATAGTCTTCCTTTCTTATCCTCTGAGGCTGCAGGCAGGACTGGCCTCTGGTCACTCTCTCCCTCTGGAGTCTGGGGCATTGTTCCCTCAGGGACACAGAGCTTGTCTCTTGTCTCTATGTGACCGTCACAGACCCATATGAACACATATCCACTTTAAAGTACACCTGACTGAGGCGTAGGGACCTGCATGGAGAGGGGCCACTTAGGAGAGAGACTTTTGGAACACCCACACTGACTGTAGGGGGAAAACCCTTTGTAGGGGTAGAAGGAACACTAGGGAGAAGGAAGGGTGGTCTCCTTGGAGCCCTCCCCACCAGGGTTGCCTGGGACATTTTAGTTTTCCAATCACAGTCCTGTGGGACAGGGTGAATGGTTGGCCGGGGGTGGGGGGTTGTGGGGTGGTTGTGGGGGTGCAAGCTCCCTTTCCTTTACAAGCACAGTTAGCCTGGCCTTGTCTTTGAGGATGCCGTGGGAAAGGGCAGCTGAGACTTCCGCAAAGAGGGCAGGGGCACTTACCGGAGAAGCTGGAGGGTTGCACCAAGTTGGGTGCTGTATCTCTCCGAGGCTGGGGCCTGTCCCATCCGAGCTGCACCTTGGCCCCTCCAGCTCCCCTGTGCGTATGACTCCCCACTCCCCAGCAGCCTGCAGCATCAGCCCGCTGGCGGGACTGCTGTGGCTGCTGCCGCCGCCTCTACTGTTACTGCGGCCGCGCCGCCAAGACCAAGAGAAAGAAAGGAGCCAGAAAGCATTTCTTCTTTCTCTCTTTCTGTCTCACGCTCTCTGTCTCTCACTCTCCGTCTCTCTCTCTGTCTCTCCTCTTCTCTCTTTTTAAACCAGGCGAGAATGAGTCTGCAGCAACCCTGTTGGTGCAAAATAAATAAATAAAGCGACCAGGGAGGGCTGCAGCAAGCGCCACTACGGGATGACGGAATGGGATGGCGGGGAGGGGGGTGAGAGGAAATGAAGAGGGGACTCTGGGGCTGGGGAAGGGTCTGCCACTGAGACTTCCTGGGAAGCTTGAAAGAGTTCTGACATCCTGATTCCTCCTGGGGAGCTAGAGAGCTCCCGGGACGCCGCTTCCGCAGCTTCTAGTCTCTTAGACGCAGGGCAATTCTGTGCAATCTCTATATCTAAACGGGCCTGTGGGTATCGTTTGTCGGAAGTTCTCAGTCCAGAATATCTTCCTGCAGCTTAGTTTGCCATTCCTCCAGTGCTGGGCACCTGAGCATCAGTTTCTAAGTCTCCCCGAGGGACTGCTCACTTTGGGGAAGAATCTGGGGGGCTAAAATTCCTATAAAACAGATGGATTACTGACTTGACACAGCAACAAGACTGCAGAGCAAGCCTGTATCCTGGGTAGTCGCATTTAGGTCTCCCACCACCCAACTCACGTGCCCTGCACCTTTGCACAAGTGTGCACACACACAAACACACATACAAATTCCAGCCTTTAAAATCATTTTATAAAGAATACACAAGTAGGGTTTTATGCTTATCTAGCTAAACCCTTCCCTGAGAGGAAAAAAAAATCTCCCTCCCTCTCTGCTGCTGCTTCCACCTCCTAAGGAGAGTCCGCAGCTTTACAAAGCCGAGAGAAGTTCTGAGCAAGATTATGGAAAAAGAAACAGGTCCCTGCCCTGTTCCTAGTCATTCCCCCATGCTGGAGTCAGTGGCCCCCATGCTGGAGTCAGTGTCCCACAAGCACAGAGCAGGGGGCGGCATTGCCCTCTTTCCTCATAGAGAGCAGGATAGAGGCTGGGGGCAAGGGCATCCTCCCAGTGCTGGCAGGTCCTTGGGTGTCTCAGGCTCATCAGCGTCCAGTCCTCTGCTTCTCTTAGGGATAGTTCTTGGGACAGAAGATAGCTGGAGATGGGAAAGTATGCTCTGACATCCTGTTGATCTAAGACCCCTCGCCTCCGGGCCTCTCTGAGCTGTGACCACAAAGGAGAGATTGTGCCATTGGAAAAGTGTCTACAAAGGCGTGTCACTGCAGGCAGAGTGGCTCTGTGCTCCATCTGTGTGTGTGGATGTGTCTCTGATTGGATTGTGCTAACAAAGCCGACTTTCAAAGTGCACACAGAGGTTCGCATTCTAATTCTGTCAATGATACTCTGGGCTTCCACTGTTCCCTCTCTCCACACCCGTTAATCATTACTCTTTACATATCCAGGTATTTTAGGTCCAGAAAAAGGGCAGGGCGGCAAATGACTTCTTTACTGGACTAAGAAGGAGGAAGGCAGAAAAATCTCAAGGATCTGGATACTTGTTATATACACGTCTTTCTGGCTGCTTGCCACCGCCAGTCTGAGCTAGATCCATCTCCCCCAGCTGGAGTCCAAGGGGAAGTACAATGAGGTATTCAAAGGACTGTGTTAGCTTTCAAGCTCAGAATTGAGTTCTCTTCATCCTGGGAATCTGGATTTATCCCCCTGTTCGTTTGACTTGGTCATCCTACAGGCCTTTATGTCCCATCTACCCCACACCTTCTGGAAGCCAGGGTGGAACTTAAGGGAAATCAAACAGAACAAGCCTTTTCACTGGCACCTGCTACTGTTTTCTGCCAGGCAAGCCTGGGGGCAGAAAACCAGGCTTAGCATTTGCTCACTCCTAGGGAGACCACCCCCCCCAGGAGCGCGAGAAGGGGGAGGCCGAGGGAGCGGAGTCCAGGGAGACAGGCCATCCATCAGCTGAAGGAAGCAGACAGTTGTCTGTCCTGGGGTGGCTTGGTTAGCCCCTCGGGGGCTCCACGTCTGCGCTGAAGAGCTCCTTGTAGAGAGGAGGGAAGGCAGCTTGGACCACGATGGGGTGGAGGCTCTGGAAGAGCTGCAGCTTTTCCACGTGCTGGCTGCACAGGCTCCGGAGTTTCCCTCTGGGCGGCAGCTGGAGATGGGTTAGGAGGGATTGAGAGTCAGGGTTTGCCAGAGCAAACATGTCTTCTTGCTGTTGTTGAACTGGGATACCCCTCCCTGCTGCTCCCTCCACCCCCAGCAGCTGATCCTACTGGTTAGATGTACTTGCATCTGGATTCGGTTTTGAAAGTCACATCTGCACCCTCAGCACTGTGCCTGGTTTAGCAAGTCCATGCTTAGTTGATGGCATAAATGGCTCTGCCTACCGGCTCTTTGCCTTGGTTCATGTTATTTCCTTTTTTTTGGGGGGGGGTTGAGACAGGGTTTCTCTGTAGCTTTGGAGCCTGTCCTGGAACTACCTCTTGTAGACCAGGATGATCTCGAACTCACAGAGATCTGCCTGCCTCTGCCTCCCGAGTGCTGGGATTAAAGGTGTGCGCCACCACCACCTGGCTTATTTCCTCATTTGGAATACCTTTCTAAATCTCCTTTGCTTCAAGTGTTATCTCCTCTGAGACCACCTTGCCTCCCTGCCCCTCCATCCCTTGCTGGATTAAAGCCTTTCTTCCTCAGGCTTCCTTCTGTGTAGTACTTGCCACACTGTGGAAAAGGATCAATTTGTCTGCCTTCTGCTCCACATTTACTTAGGTCCATCTGTCTTTCCCCACTAGGTCTCTTCTGTTCCTATAACAATGCTGGAACAAATGCCCAACAACTGCTTGTTTGAACTAAACAGAGTTTTGAAGCAGGTACCCAACATAGCAAACATAAATCAGTCTAGTCAGTCTTCCCCCGAAGGAAGGCACAGAAGCCCCTGGGATAGAGGCAGGGAGAAAGACTGAGATACCACCATTCCTATGCAACTTCCAGCACAACCAAGTGAGACTTAAAACCACCTCTTTATTGCCGTCTTCCCTTCTTGCTTAGCTCCCTAGAAAAGGAGGAAAGCAGCAGGGTGACTCCCCCACATATCTCAAATTTATTATCTTTTTGTGTTTTAGTGCTTCTGACTTTGCCAGGGTTACTACAATAATTTCTTTTATTTATTCAAAAGGTATTTGTTGAGAAACTTGACAATTTTAGATGGCGCACTGTCAGGAGCTCCGACGTAACATCAGTGAATAGAAACTATTTTTATTAGCTGCATACAGCAGCCAGGGATCCCTAAATACAGCTATATGATGCCTAACAACTTTTTGAGGAGTTATGAACCTCTAACCACAGTGGTTCTGTACGGTTACAGGGGTAGAGGCAGTGTGGCTGTGTGTGTTTGTGAATTCATCCTGTGGTCCCCCACAATGTGAAGCTATCTGTGTTCTTAGAAAATATTCCTGTATTTACAGGAAGACAGCTGTATTTACAGCATATGGCTGTATTTATTAGTACTGAAACAGAATGAGGGATGGAGTCCTTCTCCTGTTGGGTAATTGTTTAGGGAAAAAAACCTTTCCTGAATGAAGGCTTGAAGAAAAACATTTGGAAACTTAGAGGGAATCCTACAGGAGACAGCGGCAGGTTCAAAGGCCCTGAGAGATGGGACCAGCCATGATCAGCTGAAGGAGTAGCAAAGAAAGTGTGGTCAGAGTAGGGGAGCCCAAAGAGCGGTGCAAAGTCATGTACGAAGAAGGTAGGGGTGACGTGATGGCCCCTTTGACCATAACACAGACTCTAGAGTTGAATTTTTGGCAACCACAGGAGGGTAGGGAGCAAAAGAGGCCAGTGATGGTCTTGCCTCCTTTAAAGAGGCCAGGATGGATACTGAGTGAGTGCTGTGTGACTCTGACATGGCAGACAAAGGTCGGGTGGGAAGTTGAGTTAGGAGTTCAATAGTCTAGCGGTGGCTGATAGCTGGAATGTGTGATTTTTTTGATTTTTTTTGGTTTCTTGAAACAAGGTTCTCTGTAGCTTTGGAGCCTGTCCTGGAACTAGCTTCTGTAGATCAGGCTGGCTTCGAACTCACAGAAATCCACTTGCCTCTGCCTCCCAAGTGCTGGGATTAAAGTCATGCACTGCCATCGCCTGGCTTTTTTGTTTTGTTTTTCAAGACAGGGTTTTTCTGTAGCTTTGGAGCCTGTCTTGGAGCTAGCTTGCTGGCCTCAAACTCACCGAGATCTGCCTGCCTCTGCCTCCCGAGGGCTGGGATTAAAGGCGTGTGCTACCACTGCCCAGCTGTGTGATGTGTTTTTAAAGTGGATCCTTCTGGGCATGGTGGTACATGCCTGTGATCTTAGCACTTGGGACTATGGATGTAGGAGGATTGTGAGTTCAAGGCCAACCTTGGCTACGTGAGACCCTGTCTCAAAAAATAATAGAAAACATACTACACATTTGCATTCCAATGGCTTTCCTAGGCCCAGTCTCTTCTTTAAATCTATTTTGCTGTAGATTGGAGGTTACATTTCTTAGGGAGAGATTGTTTGGATAACTTCTGTATCTCAGTACTAGTATGACTGTGTGCCACAAGGGCCTAAGAGAATGACTACATAGGTGGGTCCTTTACAAAGTAAATTTCCTAATGACAGATCTGAATAAGGCATGGATCTAGTTGTCGGGGCTCCCCATCGCATGGCTCTAGTTGTCGGGGCTCCCCATCGCATGGCTCTAGTTGTCGGGGCTCCCCATTGCATGGCTCTAGTCGTCGGGGCTCCCCATTGTATGGCTCTAGTTGTCGGGGCTCCCCATTGTATGGCTCTAGTTGTCGGGGCTCCCCATTGTATGGCTCTAGTTGTCGGGGTTCCCCATTGCCTAGAAGCAAAACCTTCACTCTTCCTATGGCACTGAAAATCTTCGCAGTTCCTGTTCCTCACAGTTTTCAGGCCTACCTTCTGTTCCTCTCCTGCTTCACCAGTCTACCCCAGCTTCTGGCCTCACATTTACCAAAAAGTACCATAAGAGCTGGGGAGACAGCTCAGTCAATAAGTGCAGGCCTTTGAGCATGAGGACCTGAAAGTTTCCAGAACCCACAGAAAGGAAACCAGGTGAAAGCTGGGTGTGGAGGTACACTCCTTTAATCCCAGCACTGGGGAGGCCGAGGAGGGCCGATCTGTGCGTTCGAGGCCAGCCTGGTCTATGAAGCAAGTTCCAGGGCAGCCAGGGCAATGCAGAAAAACTTGTTGTGAAACAAACAAACACAAAACCAAACAAAAACAGGGCACTAACTGCTCTTCCAGAGGTCCTGAGTTCAATTCCCAGCAACCACATGGTGGTTCACAACCATCTATAATGAGACCTGGCGCCCCCTTCTGGCAAGCAGGCACACATGGAAGGAATGCTGTATACATAATAAATAAATAAACAAAAAACCAAACAAAAAAGGAAAGAGAAAGAAAAAAAGGGGGGAAAAAAGAAAGCTGGGCAAGGTAGTTCATGCTTGTAATCTCCACATTTGAGAGAAAGAGACAGCAGATCTCTGGGGCCTCTCAGCAGTCCTAGGTCAACCACAGAGCAGGCCAGTGAGAGACCCTGCCTCAAAATGAGTAACTGAATAAGTAAATGAATGAATGAATGGAAAATATGGATGGCACCACTGAGGAATGCTAGCTGAGGTTATCTGGCCTCTACAGGCATACATACACATCCTCTCCTGCATGGGCACCATGTGCACATACATGGTCACACACACACACGCATACACAAACACACACACACACACACGGAAATACATGCCATGACCCATTCTCCCTCTACATACTATTTGACCTCCTTAGAGTTCCATTCATCTCGTTTCCTAAGCCTGGATCCCTGCTCTGCCCTCAAGGATGTTTGAACAAACCTGTATCTTTCATGCTTGATTCGCCTTTTTAAGGTAGTACTTAGGTTCCACTCGCTTTACCCTCAAGTTGTGGAGAAGTTTTACATTTTTCATTTGTGTGTGTGTGCGTGTGTGTGTGTGTAGGTCAGAGATCAACTTGTAGGCGTTAAGAATTTCGTTTTCATCATGTGGGTCCCAGGGATCAAACTCAGGCCATCATAGGCTATGGGGCAAGTGTCTTTATCCATCGGGCCATCTCACCAGTCTCTTAAATTGTTTTAAACTCCTGTATACAGTATAATTTTTTCCAGAAGTTCTCCCATTTTTAGACAGGGAGTTTCATGTAGTCCAGGTGGGCCTCAAACTCTTTATAACTGAGGATGACCTTGAATTCCTGCTTCTCTTGCTTCCTTCTTCCTCGTGAGTGCTGGCATTACAGGCATACACCACCAATGCTGTGCTTTCAAGAGTTTTTATAATATTGAATTGGGGCTCCAGGGATATCGTCGAAAGAACACTATGATTAAGATTCGTGTTATCAATTAATATAAGCCGCTGAAATCACTTTATTGTTACAGGAAGATTTTTAACACTGGCCTATTTATAACTGGGTTGCCTTAAGGGTAAGAGACCTATCATCAAAAGCACTTTTTAATCTCATTACAAAATATCACACATTCTACTTCATATTAGAGTTATTTCAGAAGTCATGACATCTCTTTATACCGGACTAAAATACCCTAGTGAGGTGGCATCTCTGTATCTTTCCACAGTGCTCGGTGTAAGCAGGTGCTGGGGAAGTGTGGGCTATATTAAACCCAATTGTTCCCTGGAGGTCTCTCAACTCCGCACCAACTTTCCGCCTCTTTGCACCTGGAACCAGTTGTTCCCACAGTCCCGCTGCTATTGCAAACTCTGCCGTAACACAGCACCTCGGCACTCCCTCCTCTGCTCCTGAAGACCCTGGCCCCGAGGGCACAGAACCGGGAGTGGTCTGGTCTCTTCTATCCTAGGGACCTTTCCTACCTTGGCTAGGAGGCCTTGGCGATGGGTCTTGCAGAGATGATGATGGAAGGCCAGCTCCAGACTGTATTGCAGATGCTCCACTCTCCTTTTCTCTTGGAGCCCAGGCCGGTCTGAAGGAAGAGATGGGTCCAGAGTGAAACAGAAACATCACACACAGTCTTGCCCAGCAAAATGGTGTCACCTATCTTTTTGGAGAGGCCTTCCCAGCTGAGTATGTGTATGCATATGTGCGTGGGTGCATGTGTGCATGCGTGCGTGCGTGCATGTGTGTGTGTGTGCGTGCGTGTGTGTTGGTTTGAGAGCCGCAGAGATGGGACATTGGGCCTGTCTAGTTAACTACTAGGGAACCTGTAGTAATGAAATGGGTGGGGACTGTTAGCCTTCCAACTCCAAGCTACCTCATCCTTGGTAACCTGCTCTTTCACCCGCTCATTCAATGTCAGACACTAGGTTTCTGTCACGGAGGTAAAATGTTGGAAGGGAGCTTTCCCATTCCTACAAGAGTGGCTCAGCTGACCTCCTGAAGTTGTCCAGGTGGCCACCAAGGCCTCTAAAGTCGTCTGTGACTCTCTTTCAACTCCTAAGATACCTCTGGCTTTGCTTTCCTCAAATACCCTGAAGTCATCTATAAAGTCTTGCTTCCAGTTTGAGGCCATTAGCAGAATCGGAAGACTTACACTGCTAATTAACAAGCACAGAGAGGCAGGCCCACTTTCCTAGGTTTTCTGGATATTCAGGGTTCAGCTGGCTTAGGTCAGACACTCTAGTCCCGTGGAGTGGGTACCCAGAGCCCTAACACCAGGCAGGCATTCTCTCTCAAAATGAGCCCACAGCAAGCAGTCATTCTCAATCTGGAAGTGACTGTTAAAATTCTGGGTGCAATCTGGAGGAGTTACATCAGAATCTGGAAGTGGGACCCAGGCATGCAATCAGTTATTAAAGCTCCCCAGGTGATCATAATGCTGCCAAGGAGTCGCTGCCACACACTGACCAGTCAGTTAATGTCTCCTGGGGAAGTGGCTCATTTCCGCCCAGCCTCCCTTCTCCATGCTCCTACTGCCCCGTTATATGCGGCCCTTGTCACGTCTTAAGGTTCCTCTGGATGCTTTCATCTGTTTTATTTGACAGAAGCACTGGGCAGTGCTCATTATGCTTTGTCAGGCAATCTCCCAGATTTAGCCACACCCGAAGGCCTAGGCTCTCCACTCATGGCTGCGTCCTGGACACCAGAGAGCCTTTCCCCGGGCCCAGCCACACTCACTGGCATTGATGAGAACCAGGGCCGTGTAGAGGGCGATCTCATCCTCAGAGAAATGCAAGGCACTGAGGAAGTGGGAAAAGTCGAATATGGAACTGATGAGCTCGCTGCAGCCTGCCGGGGTGGAGATGGAGAGGGAGGGTAAGCGTGGAAGCTGGTTCTCAAAGGCACCACCCTTTGGGCATTTAGAGCAGGGGGACCCTCAGCCCTGGATAGGGGCTTTAGAGAGGACTGGCGTCAGGAACTTCTCATTTCCCCCTGCCCCTCACCCAAGGCTCGGAACAGCTCCACGCCACCATATTTGCCTTCAAAGAAGACTGTGTGGTTGTCAGCATTGTAGGCCCGGCACATCCTCACGAGCACCACTTCCATTGCTCCTGGAAAAGGGGAAGTTGGGAGGGCAGAGTCAAGCAAAGCCAGGAAAGCCAGGAACTGACTCCCCCAGTATCCTGTTTTTTTTCACCCCTGACTTCATCTCCCAGGCTCATTCTGCTTCCATCCCCAGCCCACACTCTCCTCCCATCCCTGGGCCCGCCTATCCCAAGGCACCTGCTTTCAGTAGTATGATCTGGTCATTCTGGCAGAGCTCCATGAAGCCCGAGAGCCGCTTGGCAAACTCCACCACATACTGAATGGCCTCAGTGAGGTGGTGGGCACAACGCTCCCACATCTCCCACATGGACTGCAGGGACAGAGGAGGTGACCTGGTGTTGTCAGAGGAGTGGCGCAGAAGGGACAGCAGACACTGGAGAGCCCTCGGATTTGAGCTTGACTGGTTCTATCACTTTGTGACCCTGAGTGCCTCTACCTTAGTGTAAATGCTATTCTCAGAGGCTGGCTGATGGAAGGGCTGAGGATGATCTCCCAGGTATGTCTAACCTTTGACACGGCGATATGATATGGCTAGATACAAAGTTCACACCTGGGAATCAAGTTTTTAAAAATCTCATGTTTTTTTAAAGCCAGGTGTGGCGCACACCTTTAGTCCCAGCACTCAGGAGGTAGAAGCAGGCGGAGTTCAAGACCAGCCTGGTCTACAAAGTGAGTTCCAGGACAGCCAGGACTACTCAGAAAAACCTTGACTCAGAAAAAAAAAAAAGACAAAAAAAAAAAGCAAGCAAACAAAAACCCCTCATGGTTGTGCATTGGGCCACATTAACACTATCTTTAGACACATGCAGCTCACAGGCTACAGGTTGGACGTACTTCATCAAAGTTTCTGTTACACTGACTGGAAGGAAGGTTATTCAATAGACGGCCCTTAGGTACTTATTAGAGTCAGTTGCTGGTGGAGCATGAAAGGCAGTGTGGCAAGGTCTGGATGGAAGAGGAGGCGGGTTGCTAGCTGGGTAAATTTTCCATAAGCTAGGGAAACCCTCTCATCTAGCTGCTAGGGAATAGAGGACACCCCTGTTGGCCAGCCTGTCTGTGATACCCTACAGTTCCCATACCTGTGCAAGTAGCCATCTCTGGGCTCTTCCAGTGGTGGTGGGGGTGATGCCCTCCCTTCCCTCGTGTCTTCTGCCCTCACCTTCCTCTGGTAGCTGGTCACCTCCTCCCTGGAGAAGAGGTTGGTGCGTTGCCGTAGCAGGTCCTCCAGCCGCAGCTGGCATGTCTCTCGGTAGGACTTGCAGACATTCTGGACCAGGTACTCTGGGGGCCAGAAGAGGAAGGCACGGCTAGATCTCAGCCAGTTCCCACCCCAACTCTCACGAAGAGGCTCTCCCTGGTCCACCTGCTCTAGTTCCTTCCTTGACTCTTGGTCCAGAATCCCCTAGTTCCTTAGGACTAATGCTTGGTTACAAGGGAGCTGGTGGAAGTTCTTCCCTCATCTTCACCGCCCATTTTCCTCCCCCGATGCTCACCTATGTCTGTCAGAGAGGCATACAGTGCCTCTGGGGCACTGCAGAAACTGGGACTGCAGTGGCTGTCTGGACCTTGTTCTGGTTCCCCAAGCTCGGGATGCCTGGCTCCCTCGAAATGAAGTCCACATCTTCCAGAAGTAAGCTGGCTGTCTGTGCTGTAGACGCTGTTTCTGCCTTCAGCTTTGCCTTGCTCTGGGCTATACTCAAGGTGGCTGGAGGCTCCTTGGACCTCTGTTTTGGCCAAGTTGTTGGAATATGGGGGCCCAGAGCCTGAGGCTCTCAGGAGGCCAGGGGGACAAGCAGAGGCCTCAGGCAGGTCAGGTGAGGCGCCCAGTGGTAGCTGCCCATCTGGGAGCCCCAAAGTGTATGTAAGGGTATCTGCTCCATGGCCCTCTGCTGGAGGAGTCTTGGCCACTTGTTCCTGTTGCTGCTGTTGCTGCTGCTGTTGCTGCAGTTGTTTCTGCACTTCTGCATGGAGACTGTCCCTCTGCTTCTTGGACATTCGGCCGAACTTAACAGCTAAAGAAGGTTCAGAATCAGTACAGGTGGCAGGCAGGGGAACACAGTACAGGGCAGGGTCAACAGGCACAGAAATTTCTTTTTGGGAACTTAGGCTCCAGGCTCCTCCAACAACTGGTCTGTTTTCTTTAGGATCTGTCTTACTGGCATTTCCATTTCCCTAGGAAAATCATTTGAGCCCTAAACTAAATGCTAATAGTGACAGAAACCAAGCAATGAGCTTGGGCTTGGGATTCTGGTCTCTGGAGACTGGGGCTGAGGTGGGAGTTGAATAGGGGGCCTCAGGCTGTATTGGGGTCAGCGTGCTTGTCTGGGAGGGCTGGAGGAAGAGAAGGGCTGCGAACACAGGTCTCCCTGTGGTCAGGCCTGCAGGCTCCCTGGTGACCTAGATACTCACCACAGCCCAACCCAGGCTCCGCGGCTTCTTCTGAACATCCTCTTCTGCTCTCTCTTTCCTGCCTTTTCGCTCCCCCCAACCCCTCCCAGGTGTGGGGGCACAGCCCTTGGCCCCGCCTGCCCCTTTGCACCCCTGCATGTTTCCTTTCGCTTTGTTATTTTGAGCACTGAAAAGTGCTGACGGGCTCCTTCTGGCTCCTCCTCACCTCATGCCACCCCCCCCTCCACCCAGGGCTCCTTCTGCGGTGAGGACGGTGGGTGAGGAGGGTGGATAAGACCCTAGGAACACCACACTCCACCCCCCCCCCACCTTCTGGGTCATTCTCAGGCTAACTCTGATGGTGTTCCCAGTCACAGGGTTCGGGAGGGAGCTGGAGCTAAGCTCCGGTGACAGGGCAAGAGACGACAACGTGGAAAGTGGATAGGAACTAGGCTAGGAGAAGGCAGAATGAAGAGAATTCAGTAGAGGAAAAAAGAGACGAGAGTGCTAGGACCCTGGTAAAGGGTTTCTGGAGCAGAGCCTGGCGCTGAGACTCTGAAGAGCCTCAAGGAGGCTCAAAAAGATGGGACAAAGGGCTAAGGGTGGAAGAACGGTGAGAGGCCCCAGGCAGGGTGTTTTCCCAAGCCAACTCTGTCTGACAAGAGCCAGGATGCCTCTGGAAAGTGCAGGGACTCTTGGGGCCTGCCCCCCTCCCCCACATCCTCACCATCTCGGGACATGCCCAGAGCCAGGCACTTCTGCAGGCGGCAGTGTTGGCATCGGTTGCGGCTGGTGCGGTCAATGGGGCAGTTCTGCTGACGGGTGCAGGAGTAGGCCACATTACACTGCTGGCTGCGGCGAAAGAAGCCCTGGGGAACAGAGATTGCTTATTCCATCCAGGTCAAGGTCAAGGTGGTCCCGTGCACTGGTCTCAGGACTTTCCACATCTAGAAACCCACCAAAGTCCCCCCCAACCCTGACTGTAGAGTTGTGATTGCTGCTGTGGTCACTTTCCTACACCAAGACAAGGTCCTCCTGCTTCCACACGTTTAGGACCCTCACCAAATGTGCATCTGCAGACTGCTGCCTGCAACTCACCTTGCACCCCTCACAGGTGATGACCCCGTAGTGGATCCCAGATGACTTATCCCCACAGATCTTGCAAGGTATTACTTCAATTTGTGCTGGAAGAGAGGGAGAGAGATGCTAGCCCAGGATAATTTTCTGGATTCCACTACCATGAGCCTGGCGTGCTGACGCAGGTGTCTAGTGTTTCCCCATTTCTCCAGTGAGCTTCACCATGCCCTCTTGCATTAGAGAAGGGGAAGCAAAGTGCTAAATGCTTCTCACAAAGGGTCTGAGGAGGCTGGGTTTTGTTCACAAAGCATCTGGGAGTTGTATCAGCTCTTACTGAGGCGGTAAGCAGCTGCAAAGAGGCCACCTGCTTATCCCTTCAAGTTGAATATCCCCAGTGTCCCCCACCCCCATCCTGTAGAGAGCCAGAGGAGTCCTTACTGCTTTGTAACACCTGCTTCCCGCCCAAGGGGCTTCCTTTGTGCCCACTCCCTCTTCTGAGGTTTGACTCCCATGAACAGAGGATGGGGCATGGCAGGAATATGAGGTACACCAAGTCACTGGGCACTAGACAGAGATGTCAGTCACTCTGGAAGAGAGAGAAGGCCACACAGGGACAGAAACGGAGGGGGACCAACGCAATGGGGGTACAGAGAGACTAGGAAGAAGCAGGGATGGAGCCTGGAGAAGCTCAACCCAGCTTTAATGATTGTCCAAGAGCCCAAATAAGGTTTCCAGGCTGTTGGCCCCAGAACCAACATGACGTAGTATTTGGTGTGTAAGCATGTAAGAGGATGAAGGAATGCGTCTGTGTCCATCTGTGTGAGCACAGACCATGACTGTTAAAACCACCTCATCTACCCGTTCCCTTCACAGATGAACAGCTAGTTTTTGCTTTAGTGGCATGTCTACAATCCCACCCTCCTGAACTGTTCATTATGTATTGACATGTTTGAAGGCACACTTGTGTGTGCGTGTGTGTACACAGATGAAAAGCATATGTGGCTGTTGGTTGTGATGGCACACGCCTTAGATTCCAGCACTAGGGAGGCAGAGGCAGGGGGATTTTTGTGAGTTCAAGGCCAGCCTGGTTTACATACAAGATCCAGGCTAGCCTTGGCTACATAGTGAGATCTTATCTCAAGAAAAAAAGAAAGAAAGAAAGAAAGAAAGAAAGAAAGAAAGAAAGAAAGAAAGAAGAAAAGAAAGTGTATGTGACCTGTAGATCCATGGTAAACTATCTGTACCAGTGCACATGCACACATTTGTTAGGCAGATGTTGCTTACTGGACACTAAAACCCAAGTTTTTTCCCAGGTGATGGTGGTGCACATTGGGCAGCCAGATCTTTTGAGTTTGAGGCCAGCCTGGTCTACAGAGCTAGTTCCATGACAGCCAAGACTACACAGAGAAATACTGTTTTGAAATATCAAGAAAAGAGAAAAAGAGAGAAACCCTGTTTTGAAAAACCAAAAACAAACAAAACCCAAAACTCAAACCAAACCAAAAAACCAAGTTTTCCCTCCCACTGTACTCATTCTAAGCTCTGTTGGTCACCCTCTGCGTGGCTGCTCCTCCCAGGCTGATTTCCTTTGTCCTGTCACTGCCAGTGCCTACAGTTTTCTGCAGCATTTTAAGGGACATCAAGAGGCTGTCTTTCAGTGTGGTGGCATACACCTTTAATACCAGCATTTGGAAGGCAGAGGCAAGGGGATCTTTGTGAGTTCAAGGCCAGCCTGGTCTACAAAGGGAGTTCCAGGACTAGGACGTCCAGGGCTGTTAGACAGAGAAACCCTGTCTGGAAAAACAAACAAACAAACAAACAAAAACAGACAAAACCAAACAAAAAACCAAATCAAACCAAACAAAAGAGCTAGAAAGGCTGGGGACTTAACTCTGTGGTATAGCAGCATACATGAAGCCCACATTCAATCTGCAATTTTTGGGGGTATGGGGAGAGAAGGGACAGCAGCTGGGTGAAGCTTGGAGCCCCAGTCATTCCAGCTATTTCCAGCAGCTAAGAATTCAGTGGGTGGGTGGGTTGGTGATCTCTGGCTTTCCCCAAATGGAGAGGCTAGAGCTGGAGCAGGCCAGAAAAATGGTCTAGAGTAAAACCCCTTCTCATCTGTGACATGTCTCCCACTCTATGGACAGAGGGAGGACCTTACAGGGAACAAATTCACCCCTATGTGAACTCACTGCCTGGGCCTGGTGCCTGATCACGTGTGAGCCTGCTAATCAGGTGGAGTTGCACATCCCTGTAATTCCAGCATTTAAGAGATGGAGGCCCAGAGGATCAGGAGTTCTAGATTATCCTTGGCTACATGGTGAGTTCCAGGGTAGCCTGGACTATGCAAGACATGTTTCAAAAAACAAAACCACACATAGGCCTGCTGATGCGAGAGAAGGAGGTAGATCGTCATGTGCCCACCACTTCCCAAAATATTCCATCATCCTTAAACCATGATTTTCTCAAACCAGCCAAGAGCTGGGTCAGATTAAGCAGCTTAAAGGGCCACATGAGTGTCTGACTCAGTTCTTTGTCCCACCCCCAGACACACTTGCCACCCGCCAGCCAACTGCACAGTAAGCTGCGGCCACCAGACGGCAAGCACACTTTTCAGATTGTTTCCTGTAAGTTACAAGCTGGTTTTAATGATTGGGGGGTGGGGGGGGAGAGCAGGAGGGAACCTGGTGCCTGGAAGAGGGGTGGAAAGTGTGGGGGCACACACACTTCCAGTCACTAATAGCACTCTCAGACTCGGTTCCCTTGGCAGCAAGTGAGGGCGAAAGTAACATTGCCTGTCATGTAGGTCGTACAGTTCTAGGGGGCACCGTGGAGGGGCAGAACGCTTGCTGGTTATTGCTGTCTGATATAAAGCAAGTCCATGGGCGGGGCGGGCTGGCCGAAGCACTCTGGCCCACGGGCGTTTTCTCCCGCCCAACACCTTCTCCTCTATGTACTGTGGTATGTCTTTCTTTAGTGGCCCTAAGACCAGAGAGTGGGGGGGAAACCAACATAGGTCACCTAGAAAAGCAAGTGGTAGGGAGATTAGGCCAAGCCACAGTGGGAACTCAGGCCCTGGCCCAGCAGGCGACCACAGTCCTCCCTACCTCTTCCCTTCTCCAAGAGCCACATCCGCCTGCGTGTGTGCACTGACCGCATGGATGACCCCAGTCACACCTCCCTGTCCCATACATGACCCACTGTCGGTCCGAGCCCAGGAACCTTACTTACCACAGTGTGACTAAGACCCTGCCTGTCTTCAGAGATTTGGATGGTCAAGGGAGATTTGGGGGCTGTGGGAGTCCTGGACCCCAGCTACTAGCCCATCCCCCCTCTGTCTTCCTCAAGGTAGTGGTCCACAGTGAGACAAGCGCATAGAGTCAGAGCTCTCTGAGTGAGACCCTCTAGCCAAAAGAGCTAGAAGGACTGCGAGGTTCAAGACTGGGGGAAAATAGTCAGTTACAGCAGTGGAGAGACAACAGAAAGAGAGGGAAACCCCTGTTGTGTCCTAGCCCTGTGCCGGACCCTCCACATGACCAGGCTTCTGGTCTTTCTCAAGTACTCCTTCCCCTACACCTCCCCTCCTTTCAGTACCATCCACCCTAAACACTTAAATATCAAAAAAAGTACCAGCATTGTGTGTGCGTGCGTGAGTGGTGTGTGTGTGTGTGTGTGTGTGTGTGTGTGTGTGATCTGGGGAAGGAAGGAGGGGAAGGGCTGGTAGGGAGCTGGTGGGAGGAGCTGAGAAACACCTTCCACAACCAACCCTTTAAGACTCACAGGGTGAGCCAGTCCCTGAATAGCAAACCATGGGAACCCAGTTTGGGGAGGGGGAGCTGAGTAATCACAAGATTACTCAAACTGTTGCCTGGGAGTCTAGTCTGCCAGGAACTTACCATCTCAAGGCTCAGTGGTGCCAGGAACTGGAGCCAACCAAAGGTCAGGAACCTGCAGGCCGGCTCCTGCACCATGGCTCCCACCGCAACCAAACACCGCTTAGCTGTTTTCTTAGGCTTTCTGTGTCTTACCGGCTGCTTCTCATTGCACCCTCCTCCTGAAGGTTATCAAATGAAAACCTTCAAGTTGGGAAACCTCAGCTCTCGGAGAGCTGGGGCAGGAGGGTTACCAAGCGTTTCAGGCCAGCCTGGGGTATAGTTTGGGACCCTGTTTCAAAAATGACAACAAAACCCTCAGATCTCCGTTCTCATAAAAGCGGAAATGGCTGGTGCAGGCTAGTGACGACTGAGCAACCTGGAGGTCTTGTTGAAATGTAGGACTGAGCTGAAGACGGAGTTCTGTAGTGGACTAGCCTCGAATTCGTGACATTCTGAGTGCTATAGCCCGGTACACGAAACAAAAGCGCGTCTTTGTTCAAGCAGCCTGAGGCGGGGCTCAGGAGAGTCTGTACTTAACGAGCTGCTGGGTGGTTGCTTCTTTGCCTTCATACTATACTTGGAACAGCAAGATTTTAGTTCCCCTGGAGGCTAAACAGCCAGGCTGTTCTTCCCAAGGCGTCAAGGTCGGTTTGATCTTCCCAAGCCCATTCTTTACACAGGCCAGTTCACCAAGTTTTCCCCCCTGTATCTGCCCTACTAAGGTAACGTGAAAACCATAATTATGATGCAGCCCTGGAAAGCAAAAGTGACTCTCCTTTAGATTGCTTCAGCCCTGGGAGCACCCCCCAGGGAGCACCCTCAGGGAGCATCTTAGAACCTCTTACAAGGAGAAACAAGGTAGAGGCA
The DNA here is from genome assembly GCF_903992535.2 of Arvicola amphibius. Lineage (NCBI taxonomy): Eukaryota > Metazoa > Chordata > Mammalia > Rodentia > Cricetidae > Arvicola > Arvicola amphibius. Next base: position 5,513,078 of record NC_052060.1, on the reverse strand, counting down.
AGGACCTCTGCCTCCCACCTCCTCTAATCTCACCGGGCTCACAGCTGCAAGATTCACTGATAGTGCTTTTTGACTTTATCCAGAGCTGGGCCCTGGGTCCTGACCAGGTGCCTAGCCACAGAGAGGAAGTGGTAGGAACAGAGAGGGGCTGCAACCCAGGGGGTTCTCACTCCAGAAGCCCCAGTTGCAGGGAAGGAATGGTTCAGGCAGAGACATGCTACGGTTCTCTCTTCTGTTCTTCTCTTCCTGTTTTCCAATTGATACTGAGTAAGGAGGAATAATAATGAAAGACGTAAGCACTATCGGAATTCTTAGTGTATGCCAGGCTTGTGTGTGTGTGTGTGGTGCTGGGGACAGTACCCAAGGTCTCATGCATGTAAAACAAGCACTTTATGAACTGGTCTATTTCCCCAGACTTGTTTTTTTAATTATTATTATTATTTTAAAAAATTATTTATTTATCATTTATACAGTGTTTGGTTTGCATACCAGAAGAGGGAACCAGATCAAATTACAGATGGTTGTGAGCCACCATGTGGGTTCTGGGGATTGAACTCAGGACCTCTGGAAGAGCAGCCTGTGCTCTTAACCTTGGAGCCATCTCTCCAGTCCCCTTTTTAAAATTATTATTACATTTATTTATTGGTTGTGCATGCACATGGGCCACAATGAATGTGTGGAGGTCAGAGGACAGCTTATAGGGGTTGGTGCTTTCTTTCTACCATGTGTGGCCTGGGGACTGAACTCAGGTTGGCAGCAAGACCCTTTATCCACTGAGCCGGTTCACTGCTCCCCCACCCCCCCACGTCTAGGCGGGGTTATAGATGCGAACCATCACACTCAGCTTTCACGTCTTCATGGATTATTACAGTGCATGCGTGCACGCTATCTATACATGTGGGCACACATGCCGCGACTTACACCTGGCGGTCAGAGGACAGCTCTGTGGAGTTGGTTCTCTCCTTTCACCTTCGCGTGGCTTCTAGAGACTGAACTCCAACTGCCAAGATCGCACGGCAAGATTCTCTAGTGGCTGAACCACCACACCGTCCTTGGGATTCTTTACATATACTTTTAGTGGTCACAACAATTCTGTAAAGCAGGGTCCGCTAATATTGTCCCCATCAACAGCTCAAAAAAAAAAAAAACCCAAGGCCTAGCGAGTGACTAGACCAAGCCTATACAGGCAAAAGCCAATCAAGGAGTTTACATTTGGGTCTTGGTAACTGGAGACAGAGCCCTCAATCATTAAGCTGTATCCGCTTGGAGGATGAGATGCCTAAGTATACCAGGGGAGTGGGATGGACCAAGGTCACTGGCTGCAAGGTGAACAAGTGTGACGTGAGGGTGATGATGGGTTAGGTGAGAAGCAAGGACTCATCCTAGTACAAAAATAGAGAGGTAGATAGATAGATGATAGATAGATAGATGATAGATAGATAGATAGATGATAGATAGATAGATACAAAGACAGAGAGGTAGATAGATGGATAGAGGATAGGTAGAGGATGATGGATGGATAGATGGATGGATGGATGAGACCATTCCCTGGGCCCAACTTTCATCAGTGGTCTTGGCTGGTTCCTGTACCCTTTATCTGCTTCTCTAGAGCCAAAGTCAGAAAGCTTGTGCACCCCGAAAGAGCTCATGGCCCAGCGCCCCTCTGGAAGTCCACGGCTCATTTAGGGTATGAACCAGGTTATCCCTTGCTGGACCTTTCTTTGCAGAAATGAATGAATGGCTGGGTGAGAAAGAGGAATGCTTCTCTTAGCTTAGGCCCCTTCCCTCTCTCCACTGAGACCACAGCTCCAGCCTGTGGACCACAGCCTGTCATCAGTCTCCCTCCTTTCTTAGCTCTCAGTTCCTCTAGTTTCTGCTGGAAACCAAGGCGGTGGTTGCCACCACAGGGCCAGGAACCACTGATCTACCTGGTGGGCATACCCCCAGCCCGGGCAAGCCCTCATGAGAATTTTTTACTGACATACCTGATCCCAGAACTGAAAAACTAGTGACGCTAAGACTCAGGTGGGCGAGGGAGAGACGGGTTTTTGCAAAGCCATGAAAGCTAGCCAGCTACTCGAAACCCCTTCTTGCTGCCCCCGCCACCCCCACAGTCTGGGACAGGAGAAAGGAGGGGAAATAAAAGAACTCAAAGAAAACAAGCCGCGAATGGGGGAGGGGATGAATCACCAGGAGGAAGCTCTGAGAACTGGGAACCATACTCAGCATCTTCCCTGTCTCCTGGGCAGTGGCTCTTCCCCTGGGCACCTCTGCTGCCTCTGGGAGGCGAGCAGACCCAGAAGCACTTGGCTGGGGCACCCACACTCCTCTTTATTACTGCTCTGCCCCCAATAGAGATCTCCGATCTCCGTTTTTTGAGCCTTGAAGTCTCAGGGAAGAGGCCTTGTTGTCACACTAGCAGGAGTGGAAATTAGACCTCAGGAAATATTTATGGGGACAGGAGTGAGACCCCAGGCTGTCTTCCTTAGAGAGCACTCAGCTGGGGGAAAGTCCCTGGCCCTGTTACTTTGAGTCAGCAGCACAGAGCAGGGGAGGAGTGAGTGAGCCCCAGGTAGGGACAGCAGTTGATACACATTTTCATTGTGCTGGGGCAGATGGGAGTTCTTTCCAGTCTTGAGCCTGAGGCAGGTGGTATTTGGACTAGGAATGAGAAGAAAGGAAACGAGAAGGGTGCAGAAGCAGTATGAGGAAGGAGCAAGGCTCACAGTATACTCCTATAATCCTAGCAGTTGGAAAACAGAGGTAGGCAGGTCAGAAGTTCACGGTCATCCTCAGCTGTATGGTGAGTTCAAGGTCAACCTGAGCTATGAGACTTGGTCACAAACAAGCAAACAAACACATAAAACCAAGCAGAGCCATGAGATGGCTCAGTGGGTAAAAGCGCTAGCCACAAAAGTCTGACAACATGAGTTTGATCCCCAGAACTCTAGGGGAAGGAATCAACTACCAAAAGTTGTCCTATGCCCACCACATGCACACTATGGGACCTGTTATTCACACACACACACACACACACAAGCGCGCGCATTGGGGACTTGGAGTTCTTTATGACCCACTGTTCTACATTATCATGATTCAAGGAAGATGACAGACATGTGACCTCCCACTCTTAGACCTCCTGATTACTCACTCCACAGTGACCAGCTCCTAACAGTAAGGTGGCTGGGCTACTTACCCCTGGCTGGTGGTTGTGGCAGTGGATCTGTTTGGTTATGAGACACCCTCCAGTTTCTTTACCACCTCCTTCGTGTCTGTACCTTATAGCCTGTGCCCAGTGGTCTCTGAGCATCTTACTCTATGGCAATCCTGATATTCCTCCACCTGGATATCAGCCCCCCCCCCACCCCGGGCATCTTTAATCCATCACTCATTTCCTGGCTTCCTTCTGCTCCTCATTTCTCTGGCCTTACTCTTTGGTGGGTCATGGTCCCAAGGCCTGTCTTCTCTGATTTTCCCAAGCTGGTGGTAATTGGCACTCCATAGGGTCAGAAAGCTTAGGTATATTTGTGTGATTGTGCGAGTGTGTCCGTGTATCCGTGTGTGTGTGTGTGTGTGTGTGTGTGTGTGTGTGTGTAATGCAGAGTTGTCCAAGTGTCTCTCTCAGCCACTGTTGGGGACTTCTGTCCCCTGCTTGGGTATGAAGTATGCAGAAACATGACATCCCAGGGCTGATCTGGCATTTTGGGACTGTCTCTTTGAGATCCGCTCTGCCAGCTTTTGCAGTTGAGGGGAAGAAGCCAGAATGAAACCTGCAGCTCCTACTCCTATTGTTAGGACTTCTGACTCCTCTCCGAGTCTGCCTGTCCCACCAAGGCTCCAGTCCCCAACTATCGTTCCACCCTGCGCATGCAAGTAGTGATATCAACTCGACCTGCTTTCCTTGTATATTATGGGGGGGGGGTAGATTCTCTTTTACCCTTGGGGGTGCCTCTTTTGGGGACAAGGGGTCTCTTTGGTCCTGGGCTCTTAGAACTGGAAGACTCTCTACGTTTGGCTTCATTGTGAAGTTGGTTTTGTGGCTGGAGACCAGAGACCAGTGGCTTGCCTCAGGTGACCTGGTGCTGGAACCTGCTCACTAGACTTTCAGTCCTTGGGTCTTTCCAGGACCCAGAATGGCCTCCTTTCTGTGGCTTGTGGAAAGACCCCAGGCTGAAGCTGGGGCTGCCTCAGTCCTCAGGTTATGGCCTCAAGGCCACTGGCTTCCCTTTTCCTCATTTACCTTGGACTCTGAGAGGTCTTCTGGCTTCCCTTACATGAACGTGGAGGGTGGTCTCATTGCCCAAACTGCTCAGCTGGAAGACAAATGGGCCCCAGACATCTGCCCAGCAGCTGTCAGCCCATGGCTCCAAACAGGGAAGGGAGACCAGGGGCTTTCTGCTTCCATCTCTACTGTAGCCGGAGGCACATGCAAGTGCATACAAACACACGCAAATACACACAGAGCATTCCTTGGCTGAATTGTACTTAACCTTCATGTCCCAGTGTGTGTGGGGGGGGGGCAGTCAGGCAGATTGGAGTTTCTGAGGCCTGATGGTGATTTCTGACTCCCCACTGCCTGCTGACCTCAGTTTACTGTAACTCCCGCTTCAGGGCACAAAAAGAAACTCTTCATCAGGAAGAGCTAGGAATTAAGCTGAGTCCCAATGACTACCAACCTCCACCAGCTCCCAGGCCCCGACACGGAGCTCTTGGGTGATGTACTCCCTCCCTTGGTCTTGGTTTCTCTTGTGAATCAAGTGGCCCCAGACGCTCTGGGCATGCTCAGTCTTCCCAGACTCCTCAACAATTCATTTACCGCCACTGCCAAGGAAGCTGCCTAGGCAGAGAAACTCCCTGGGGACTCCAACCACCTCTCAGCACATCTTGACCTTGAGTGGGACACACCCTGCCAAGGAGGTACAGTTTCCAAGACAACCCTCCTATTCAGTAGGACCCAGGCTTCCCCGTGGCCAGGTGGCCCCATTCACTTACTTCTCATGACTGAGCCTAGGCTTGCAGGTCTTGGCTCCCTGTCCTCCTCAGTAGAGTAGACCAGAACAGACACAGCTGGCAGTGGAGGTGGGGTGAAGCCCGCTCAGAGGTGCCTCAGCCCGCAGATCTGAACAAAGCTCTCTGCAGTGTTTCTGGGCAGGGGGGGTTTAAGCTCTGCACCACACAGGTGGCCAAGTGACAGCCCCCCAGCCCCCAGAGGTGCACTGTGTATGATGACAGGCACCCCACGTGGCCAATCTGGGTCTGGGACAGGGTGTGAGGGGCGGGGCAGCCAATCACAGGGGGCGTTGGAAAATTCCAAAACCACAGCCACAGTGGTGGTAAAAGCTGTTTCCACTCGCCAGGGCAGTTCTAGCTGGGGAGCTTCGCGGAGCTCATGGGCAGAGGCCGGGCTCGAAATCCCCTCTTCCTGAGTACCTCAGGCCCTCTTCACCAGGTGACACCAGGGGTAGGGATGTCCCAGAGGTAAGTCACAGAATATCTGTCTTGGGTAGTGTCACGTGGCACTGTGACCCTGTGGACTGTCAACAGCCATATCCAGTGTGGTATAATCAGGAGACTACTGACCCTCAGCACACCCACCCGCCTCCTCCACATGACGGGCTGAGGATATGACAGTGGCAGTACCATTAGGCAAATACCCAAGACTGTACGATGGGTTGGCCCTTCAGAAAGGACCTTTAGGAGCAAGACTGCTAGACTGGAACACAGACAGTGAGTGCCACCATCTCCGTCCTCTTAACAATATGCTTAACTCAGAGGGGAGGAATTGACTCAGTTCTGGGTGGATTATGTAATCCCCAAACATACTTTGTGTGATGGCTACCATTTCAAAGACAAGTAAGGAGGGACACAGAGAGGTTAAGTAACCCGCTCAAGGTCACGCAGGTCGAGAATGGTAGAGTGGTCAGGCAGAGTGACCTCAGATCTACTTGAGGAACATGGGGGTGTTTCTGGTTCAAGTTTGCTTTTGAGTATGTTTTGGGCTGGCCAGGCTCCTGGCACTTGAGTTTCTCTGTAGGTTTTGTTGGTGTGAGGTTTGTTACTGATGGGTCCCTTCATTTTCCAGTCTGCTCTGTGGGGTACCTCAGCCTTGAAGGTTCTTCTTCTGGACCCTTCGTCACTAGACTCCCTCTTAGTCTGTGTGTGCCCCCTAAATTTCTCATCCTAGACCCTTTTCTTGAGGTTATTTCATTTAGGGAATCTTTCTTATTTTCTTGACCTGGGGTCAGGGAGTGGATCTCAACATCTGGACCAACTCCCTTGAGAGAGCTCCAATCTTGCTGGGACCTCCAGCTCTTCAATTAATACAAGCCTCTCTCTGCTGGCTTAGGAGCTGCACTTTGGCTTGGTGAGGGTGGACAGCCTGGATCCTCATGAGGACATTCATAGTGGGAACTCAAAGGACAGAAGGCAGGGCTGGAGGCTTGGTTTGGCCTTTCCTAGTTCCCACTGCTCCAAAAGCCCCCCACCCCCGTGTGGTCCCCGATCCCCTCCCCCAGCTAGCCTTAGTCATTCTCACTCGCTTTCCTCCCAGGGCGCTGCTCAGCGTTTCCGTGGGGCCCTGTGGCTAGTGGCTCAGGAAGCTGATCAGGATTATGCTGAGCCAAGCAGCCCCGACCCCCCAGGAGGATGGAGCATCCTAGGTCAGGGAGGAGGGATGCTGGAACACAAGGCTGCAGATGGCTTTGGCAGTGGGAGGAACTGTTGGACAAAGAGCATGTTCTGGAGGTGTGGAGGTTACCTCCTCTGATGAGGATGCCACACTTGTGTAATGACCACACTTGTGTAAGTCTTTTCTAGAGTGCTCCCAGGAGTTGCTGGGCAGGATTTGGAGGAGTGGCTGCCCTTGGTGGTGGAATAGCCTGTCTCTCTGTGGCTGGACTGGGGGTGTGCTGAAATGGCCCTAGAGAAGATGCTTACTTGCAAGTGTCCATTAAGGTGTCCTTCTGGATAGGCTCCTGATCATAGACTTCAGTCTTGGGATTTCAGGACCCCCAAGAAACAGTGCCCCGACCATTCTCTCTTACAGAGGCCAGGCAGCCTGCTCTCTAGTTCTGCAGAGTCTCGATCCAGGCTTGCTCACACCTCAGAATGTGTTAACCACAGAGATGAACACACCAAACCTGGCTCTGCCACCACAAAGCCTTGGGCACGCTCCTAGGCCTCCCATTGTGGCTGCCGAGTTCCGAGGCTGGGGCGACCTTAAACCTCCTCCCTGCCCTGGCCCAGCGACCGGCGCCTCTGTCCAGCGCACTGCCCTCCTCTTTCACGGTTCCCCTTTTCTTTACATTGCTTGTTACTTGACACTCTTCGGGCTTCTTTTTTTGTTCCTTGCTATCTTGGCCCGTAGGTCTTTTCCTTTGGCCCTCATCTCTTGGGTCTTGTATTCTCGCCTGCCTCTTTCACTTCTGTCCAGACCTGGGCCTTTCTCTCTCATGCCTCCTGAACTGTTTCACCATGCCCAGTACCACCTTCTTGGCTCAAACCCCTACTCACAAGTATGAGTCTTCTTTGCAGCCAGAAGTTCTGTAAAGAGAAGAGAAGGAAGGGTCAGTCAGCAGTTGACGACAAGGTGGTGAGCCATGGGCTTCCCCAGTTTCTGGCTCCCACCCTACCCCATGTTTTTCCCTAGTACTGCCTGGCCTCTGAGGAGAAGCTGGGCCCCCTTAGCAGTGCCCATGTCTTTGCCCTTTGGTCATGCTGGCTCTTTTCCAGGTCCTGAAAGTGCCCAGCGCCTCTCAGCCTCCAGGACTTCCCCGTGCCACACTGCCTTCCTCCCACCCCTTCATCTAGGTCGGTCTCAGATGTCTCTCTTCCTCTGGAGCAGCCGCCATGCCCTCTCCTGCCTTGGGGTTTATTCAGTCAGCAACGTGCGTTGTTTCCTGGCTCTTGACGTAAGACCCAGCTGCCCTAAGTGTGCCACGGTCCCCTCTTGATTGTAAGGCCGTCTTGAAGCAGAGCCACTATCTGTCTTGATCAGCTTGCTATTTGGGGGACACCCAGAAACCTCTAGCATCTGGAACATTTGAAGTGCACGAGTACTCTGCACACAGAGTTGAATTCCTGTGGGAATGCAATCTTTTGGTTTCTTGTCTGTGCTAGAAAACATGAAGGAGTTGCAGAGGTGTGGGACTGGGTGGTTGAAGAGGGAGACGAGGAGAGAGCTGTGGACAGGCTCTCTCCGGCTACCTCTGGGCTTCACTGGTCTATAAGCCAGCAGAGGAAAGAGCCCCTTTCCTGGCTGATCTGCTTTGTGGCCAGGTCTGGGTGGAAATCAGGCAGCAGGAGACCCAGGGAGGTTTATAGAGGTTTGTAGAAATGCTGACGAAGGGGTAGCCTTGGCTACTGCAGAGTCACAGGGTCATTCATGCATGCAGTCATTATTTGGGAAACACCTAGAGAGGAAGTCCTTGGCAAAAGAGGCTTTTTAAAAAAATTGCCAGACCTCCATCCCATTTCCTATATCCACACAGTGCCCACGCCAGTCTTTTGTCCCAGAAAGCCCATTAGCCCTGCGTGTAATGTCCCTAACCTTTGACTCAGTTCTGTTACTTTTTGCCTTTTGTGGACCAAGACTGACTCTCTGCCAGGAGATTCCCCCTGCAGCCAGGCTTCCTACTATTTCATTGCCACGGTGGTCAATGGGGCCCAGTGGCCTGGCTCTCTGGGGTGGGGGAGGGGAAGGTCTTTGTGTCGTGCCCACCTCCCAGCTCATCCTGTCTGGCCCTACTCAGCTTCCTCCCTGACTTGGCACCCCTGTCAAGCCTCCGGCTTTGCATTTCTGAGCAGTCCTGTATGGGGGAGGGGGACGGGGCACGGGGCACTCCCTGTGTTGGCCCCAGGAACCTTCCTCTAGGTGGCCCTGGAAGCTGGAAGCTGTCACTCACTCTCCCTAGACTGAGAGCTGACAAGCATGGTGGGGTTCCTCCCTCCTGTGCTCCACCGGCGCCTCACACTCTGTAGAGATAAAACTCCTGAACAGGTGGGAGGAAAATGTGGGACTGCCGGGCTGGAGCAGCTGGAAGTCATTCCTCACCCCCCTCCGCACCTGCCCTGCCCCCCACCCCCCTTACAGCAGACAGGGTATTTCACTGGTGAATGAACAGGAGAGTGGAGCCGGCTGCCCTCGGAGTCCTGTGGCCGGGAGGGGCCTGCTCATACCTGGGAGCCAGCCACATTCCCATCTTTTCTCTGAATCTAGCCTCCCTGACACAGCTCCTCCCTCCTGACCCCACTCCAGCCTGGCTCTTCCTTCTTCCCTTCTCTGTCTTCCCAAGTCTCCTTCTGCTGGAACCTGAACCCTTCTTCCTGTTTCCCCTCCTTTGATATGAAGATTTGTCCTATTCCCCCTTTCTGCTCTCCTCTGCCAATCTGACTTTCTTCCCCAATTCTTTCCCAGTTTCTTCCCATCCTTCCTCTCCTCTGAGCCTCCTGGTGGTCCCTTCCACCCGCCCTCAGGACTTTGGGGTCTCTTACCCCGAGATGTTCGGTGGTGTCTCTGTGGGGCCCTGTCCATGGGGTAGCTCCCTTGGTGCCGTCCTTGCTGCCCTGGCTGCCCAGGAGGGCAGGGAGCAGGGCCCAGGGGAGGGAGGAGGGAAGAGGGAGGGAGCACCTGGCCCGTCAGCAGGCAGGGGAAAGGAGTGGCTGGCAGAGTGTCCTGGCACTAGGAGGGGACTCAGGGAGAGAGCTGTGGACCAGGGTCTGGTGTCTTGAGGAGAAATGGCTAGGTGAAAGGGAGTTAGCATTTATTGATTCCCTACTGTGTGCCGAGGCTTTTGCCAGGCCTCATAGGTAAATCGGGATTGTGGTTTTCGCAAATGCATATGACAGCCTCTGCAGGAAAGTGTGATTATTCGGAATGATGAATCCATTGTTGCTCAGAATAGAGAAGACTTGCCAGGGCAATTCATGATTGAGCTGAGATTTGAACCCAGGTCTTCGTGACTTTTGACCAGACCAGAACAGATAACAGAACAGCAAGAAGGGGAAGAGTGAAGAGAACAGGTCGCGCGTGCACGCGCGCGCAAGTGTGTGTGTGTGTGTGTATGTGTGTGTGGTGGGGGTGGATGTGTGTGTGTATGTGTGTGTGTGATGGGGGTGTATGTGTGTGTGTATGTGTGTATGGTGGGGGTGGGGTGGATGTGTGTGTGTGTGTGGGGGGGTGGATGTGTGTATAGAATGTGTGTATGTGTGTGTGGTGGGGTGGATGTGTGTGTGGTGGGGGTGGGGTGGATGTGTGTGATGTGTGTGTGTGTGGTGGGGATGGGGTGGATGTGTGTGTGTGTGTGTGTGTGTGAGATGTGTGTATGTGTGTGGGGGGGCAGCGGGGGATAGACTAATCTCCACGCTAGGGGCAGGTGTACTTTTCTGCGAGTTGGATTCCTGGAGCACATGCCTACTTTGTCTCTATCTAACCCCATGCTGCCCTCCTCTGGATTTCCCTGGCTTCTAGGTGCTTGTCGTGCTCCTGGAGGGGTGGAGGGTGGGGGAGTGTGTGTGGGAGGAGGAGCGAAGTGGAGAGTCCGGGGAAGAGAGTGGAGGGAGAGCTGAAGATAGGAATAGCAGCCGGCTGACAAACTGGGAGGAGGGACCCCCCACCCCCACCCCCTTTTCCCTACTAGGACTGCTCACATTACTCCTGTAGTGGAGTCTGAGGAGGGCCTGAGTCGAGGCTTCTGTGGATATTGGATGCCACAGTTCGGCGTGGCCTCCACCCAGGGTTTGATTAGCTGGGCCTGGCTTTTCTGCTTACCCAACAGCCACTGGCGAGGGGCCAGGCTGCAATCAGGAGGCTCCCAGCCCCTCCTCCCGCTCTCTCCAGCTGGTAAACAGCGGAGCAGGAGTCAGCCACGCCAGGGCCTCGTGACTGGCCCGCTCCCTCCACCTGGTGCACGTGGCACCTGGCGTGGAAAGGGCAGGCAGCCGCCCCTCTCTCCCAGAAGCCTGTTCTCCACTCCTGCCTGTCCGGGAGCTTCTGCTACCACCGGCACCTAGGTCTCTGCGGAGCTGGATGTCCTAAGCCTCAGGAGCAAAAGATTAGGATAAATAGCTTTTCTGACTCCTAGGGAGATGGATAAAGGTTGGGGGGAATGAAATGACTTTTGAGGGCCTTTGAGGCTCTGCCTATTTCCGTGAATGTGTGCATGTTCACGTGGGTGTGCACATATGTGGGTTTGTGTACACGTGTGAGTGTGTGTGCCTGTGGAGGCACGATGCTGACATCTGGGCATCTCGTGTCTTCCTCAGTTACTCAATACCTTTTTTTCTTTTCCTTTTTGAGACAGGGTCTCTCATGGAGCCTGGAGCTCACCATTTTGGCTAGACTGGCTGGCTGATGAGCCCTTCAGAGCTGTCTTCACCACCCCATTGTTGAGTGCCTACCTATCACTGTACCCCTGTTCTGTTATGTGGGTTCTGGGGGATTGAACTTAGGTTTCATGCTCTTGTGGCGATACTTCACTGACTAGATCTTCTCCCCAGACTCCACGGCCTTTGATAAACATGGGCCCACGTATACTTCTCTGCTCAGAACATGAAGTCAGTCTGGAGAACTTAGGTGAGAGGCAAAGATCTGGTGGGACCCCACCTAGGACCAGAGCCAGAAAGAGGCAGCAGGAAAGGCTGGGTGCTCAGGGTATGGGGAACCTTGCTTGCCCACCCCCTACCCCAGAATTCTCCCCTCCTACCCTTTTCTATGCTCTCACAGGGTTGCCCTGCCCTGTCTACTCTTCAGTTTCCCCGCTCCTTACCCCTCCCATTATTTTTAGTTAATTTTAATTTTTTTGTGTATGTATGAGTATTTTGCCTGCATGATTGTCTGCGTACCAGTTATTGTGTCTGGTACACTCTAGGGGACACAATCAGATGCCCTGGAACCAGTGTCGTAGTTGGTTGTGATGTGGGTGCTGGGGATCGAACCTGGGTCCTTCTAGAAGAGCAGCGTGTGCTCTTAACTGCTGAGCTATCTCTCCAGCTGCTGGAGAATGGTGCAAGAGAGACCTTGGTGGGCCGATGGGCAATGGGGCCACATGGTGGGAGAGAGCCAAAGGCCTCATGGCAGGCAGGAGACAAATACGCCATGCAGTTAAAGTGAGGAATTTATTGAGAGAAGGGTAAAGGAGAGGGAAGAGGGAAAGAGAAATACAGGAAGAAAGAGGAATTAGAGGAGAAAGAGGAAGAGAGAGTGGGAACTTAAAGGGAGCTTTGCACCTGTGTAGTGACAGCAGCTATAGGACCCTCGGCTGGCTAGGATACTGCCTGGGTTCATCAGCGCATTCACTTTTTTTTTTTTCAGTAGGCTCTTCTAGGCTAGCCTCCAGCTCACAACCCTGTCTCGGCATCGGGGTGTGCTGGGGTTGCAGGCCTGCATCACTGGCCACACCCTTTTCCCTTGGGGATTCCGGGTCTCAAGGCCTTCCAAAAGACCCCTCCTCAAGTCAGAGGCACAGGGTGGAGGGCCCTAGGAATGCTTGCAGATGGCACGCTGTATGGCATTGGCAGACACGGCCAGAATGGCTGCTTCTACCACTGTACCACTTCATGCTCCTGTGTGGGGGCTCAGGAAGCGACTGTGGGTTGGGAATATGCGCCCTGGCTCTAGGTCTGGAGAGCCGTATGCTTTCTTGGCATTCATTGCTTTGTTGTTGTTGAGACAGGGTCTCCTTCGGTAGTTCGAGATGACCTTGAACATTCATTCATGAAGACACGGTTTCCTCAGCCTTCTGAGTGCTGGGATTACAGGCATGAGCCACCACGCCCAGTTTTTGGCCACTACCTCCAGTGTGTGTGTGTGTGTGTGTGTGTGTGTGTGTAACGCTTAGGCTCCTTCTCCTACCCAGACTGACACCATAACCAGATAATTCTCCATTCTGCTCACAACCACTAGGAGATGGAGACCACAGTGGGAACTGCCCCAACAGCCCCAACCATTTGTTCCTCCCAGGGCAGCCATAGGGTGAGTGAATGCACTGTTATCCGGTGTGACCTTCGGCCTGGCCTTACTCAGCTGGTGAAGAGAGCAAAGTAGGTTCTGGGGATTAGCCTCTTTGAGATGTGTCCGTGCTCCCCCCCCCCCACACCTTTTCTGTAGGAATCCATGTTTTCTAAGCAGGGCAGTGGTTATTTCCTCCTCAAATACATTCTTATGCAAGGAGGCTGATAGAGATCAGAGAATCCTCCTACCCCCACGTGCCCAGTGCCCTTATCAGGCCCAGGAATCTCAAGCAGGGGGCAAACAACCTGGGGGGTGGTGGTGGCCTGGAAATGGGGAGCAGCCACCAACTCTTCTTTCCCTTCCTCCCCACCCCTTAAACCGCAGAAACCACTTAAAGCTCAGCACAGGCCTGTCCTTCCAGGGAGGACCCGAGGCAGTAGGTAGAGAGGAAACCTGTGGGGTTTGGGTAGCCTGATGCCATTCTCAGCCTGGCTTGGCCCAGAGAGGGCCATCTCCCTCTGGAGCCTAATGCAGAGCTTTAGGAACCACCTTTCTTTGAGTCTTAGGGGCTTCATGCCTGGTGAGACCTCTACCCCCAGAACAACTTGGAGAGAGGATGGTGTCTTGACCATAAAACAAATAAAAAAACCCAATAAACAAAACCAAAACAAATAAACAAAAAAAGACAATGGAAAGTCTTTGGAACATCTGTGGTTTCTGCCTCTCAGCTTCCAGCCCCTCACCTTCACAAAATGCCAGTGGAGGAGGAGTGGGAAGGGTTGACCCTAGTTTGAGCCTGGAGCTCTATATGGTGACCCTCCTTTGAGCTCTCATTTCCCAGTTATCACTGAGTTGGGCTTGGAGTCAGGGAGGGTTGAAAATCAGGAACCGAGGCTGGAGATGGAACCCTAGATTTAACCCCAGCACCTCGTAACCTGTCAGGGTAGTGCTCACCTGTATTCCCAATACTTGGGAGATGAGGCAGGAAGATCAGGAGTTCATTGTTATCCTAGGTTGCTAGGGAGCGTTAGGTGAGCCTGGGTTACATTAGAGCTTGCCTGAAAACAATTACAAAGAACAAAATTGGGATCTCTGATTTTGGGGACAAGGAAGACTTTAACAATGTGGTCTACTGGTTAACAGCCACAAACCCTGAATTCTGTTCACAGCCTTCAGCCAAAAGGTGGGTGGGTGGGTACCATAGGTACTGACTGGTCTGTGTTGATGAGGGGCTCCGGGGCCTGAGCTGCTTGAACACTGGGTAGGTTCTTAGGGTTCATTTGCCCCCAAGGTATACATCTGTGGTTGGGACTGGATGTTCCTATCATGAGCCATGAAAAAATGTGCTAGAACTTCTTCTGGGGGACTTTGTACCTCATAGACTCTCCAAACCCTTGAGCTGGGTTGTGGCAGGGGATGTTTGTTTAGTTGCTGTCAGGTATCTTCCTTACAGCCAAAGGCAAGTTTATTTAACCTCGTTGATCTCTTTTCTGCCTTTGTGACCCGGGAATAATAATGCCTCCCTTACCCAGTGGTGATGAGATAAGACCAATGGGTAAAGTACAGGGCCTGGTACAAAGTACTGCAGCTAAAAAAAGGAGCGTTTCAGTCCCTCGCTGTCTCTTCCACGCCTGGAATCGTGCCTCTCTTTCTCTTACTTGACTTTTCTCCGTGTCCCACCACCAACTCACTCGTTACTCTTGTCCGTTTTATAGCTCACTTGATTCCTGTGTTTGTTTTGTTCACGGCTGTCTCCGGTGCCTGGCACCCCCGAGGCTCTCCCTAGCATTGTCGGAGGAATGGATGGGATGAGATCGAGCTGACTTTCCAGAGACTTTCAACTCTGGCTGCTCACTAAGGGTTGTTAGGAGAGAACTTCAGGCCGATGTAGAGATGCGGTCCAGCCCAGTAGAGACAGAACGAAGTGTGGGGGTGTGCACTTCCTAGAGTTCATAGGTGTGAGTCCAAAGGGCCAGGATGAGAAACGGTTGAAGAACTATCATCTGGTGGAAAAGCCACCTTTCAGCCTTTCAAGACACAGTTTAAAAATTATATCTACTTACATGCGTGTGAGTTGACTCGCTCCTTCTACCGCGTGGGTCTCTAGGATTAAACTCAGGCTTGGCGACAAGTACCTTGAGTCATGCCAGCTAGTTTTATTCTTTATTATCTGACTAAGGCTCAAGGTCACATTAAATCACAACCGTAACTTTACGGCAGTTGCCAGGACGAACTAGTGTTTGAAGCTGTTGAACAATTCCTCCTAGGGGGTTCAGGCTGCTCTCAGCAGGGAGAATTGTTTGGTCAATGCCACCACCTGGTGGACACCACGAGCAAGGGATTGCTCTCTCTCTCTCTCTCTCTCTCTCTCTCTCTCTCTCCCTCCCCCGCCCCCGTGTGTGTGTGTGTGTGTGTGTGTGTGTGTGTGTGTGTGTGTTTGCGCGCGCAGCTGCTGCTGAGACTTTTGTTGGGAACAGCAGGTTTAGCCTCTGTGCGGGGTGGGGGAGTTGGGGGGCCCAAGTGGCACCTTGGAAAATGAGAAAAGGCCCCCGGGGCGGGGGTGGGGGAGGAGGAAGAAGCTGGATTGTTCTAGGGTCTGTTATCTACCTTCCTCCCCACCCCACCCCCATTCTCTCTTCCAAGTCTGGCTTGAGCCAGGAGGAACCAGTTCCCGTGGAGAGGGAGAGAGAAGGTCACTGCTGACGTCAAAGGGCTTCAGGTAGGAGGTAAACGCGGCCTGACCCACTTTTATTCCACTGTCTTTCACCCTCCTCTTCTCCTGGCTGGAGTAGCCCTTTCTGGCGTCCCTGATCACACTCCCTGATAGATAGATCCCAGTCCCCACAACCCCAAGTACTGCTGGGTACCCAGGTGCTACTCTATAGGTCCCTCCTTTCCACACAGGGTTCCTCTGTAGCCCCGACTGTCCTGTCTCTGCGCTGGGATTAAAGGGGTTTGCCACTATGCCCAGCTGGTTTACTCTGTGGCTCTCGGCTCCTTCCCTCCTTCCAGCTCCTGCACCACAGGTGTACTTGTGTGGATGGGACGGGCCAGAGGGAGGCAAGGAGGTTTAAGGGGCACTGTGTGGTAGTCTGTGCTCCCCTGACTCACTCTTAGGGGTCACAGATTTCATTTGTTATTTAGGACACATATTGGGTAGGAAGGACCAGCTTCCTCCGTGCAGCCCCAAGGAACCTTTATCAGGCGAGGGGAACTTTGTGCTCTGGTTCTGTTCCTAGAGCTCTCGCTGGGGTGACTCGCTGACTCAGGGACTCTCTGAGGGTGCACGATTTTGTTGGACTCTAGGAACCTGTCATGGTTAGTTTCAATTGTCAACTTGACAGTTTAGCATCTCCTTCATGCTGGCCTGCGGGTAGGTCAGTGGGGGATTATCTTGATTACAGTTAATTAATGTGGACAACCTACCCATGTTGTGAAATAGGATATTTGTTTAATATGTAAAGATGTGTTACATTTGTTTATGCTGCATTTAACTATGTAAAGATGTGTTTCTGTTTTGTCTTTCCTGCTTGAGGTATCCGATGGGGCTAATAAAAAGCTGAACAGCCAGCTGGGTGATGGTGGCACAAACCTTTAATCCCAGCTCTCGGGAGGCAGAGGCAGGTGGATCTCTGTGAGTTCGAGGCCAGCCTGGTCTGCAAGAGCTAGTTTCAAGACAGGCTCCAAAGCTACAGTGAAACAAACAAACAAACAAAAACAAAAACGCTGAACAGCCAATAGCTAGGCAGAGGAGGGATGGGGGTGGGGAAGCCAGCCAGATACGGAGGAAACAGAAAAACTGGACAGATAGTGTATATGAGCTCAGTGAGCCTCGGGATAGCACACAGATTAATAGAAATGGGATAATTTAAGTTAAAAAAAAAAACAAGCTGGAAACAAGCCTGGGCTAG
This sequence comes from Arvicola amphibius, assembly GCF_903992535.2. Taxonomy (NCBI): domain Eukaryota; kingdom Metazoa; phylum Chordata; class Mammalia; order Rodentia; family Cricetidae; genus Arvicola; species Arvicola amphibius. Next base: position 5,496,218 of record NC_052060.1, on the reverse strand, counting down.
GGCCAAGCATTTGTGGGTCTCCATGTCTTTATCTGGGAGCTGGTTGGCATCCCCCAAAGCCTATATATAAATACACACATATATATATTCATATAAATATGTATATGAATGTGTGTGTGTGTACTCTTTTTGTGCGTTCAACTGTGTAGCCCTAGCTGGCTTGAAATTTGCTTTGTAGATGAGGCTGGCTTCAAACTTACAGAGATCCAACTGCCTCTGCCTTCCAAGTGCTGCGATTAAAGGCATGAGCCATCATTCTCTGCTTTATTTATTTTTTAAATGTATATGTGCGTGTGTTTGTGTGTGTGTGTGTGTGTGCATGTCTGGCCTTGAGAGGCCAGAAGAGGGCGTTGGAACCAGTCTCACGGGCAGTTCTCTTAACCACTGAACCTCTCCAGCTCGCTCTCTTTCTGTTCCTGACTGTAGATGTGGCTAGCTGCTTCAAGTCCTGGCCTTGATTTCTCCACAGTGATGTTCTGTCACCTGGAATAGTAAATCCAGCAATGGAAATAAAACTAAGACAGGACCATAGGGCCTACTCCGTCTAGCCCTCTTGAAGTAGCATGTCTCGGGGATAGATCCTAGGTCCTGCGGGTTTAGCAAGCACTTCCAGGGTTTCTGACCGCTGTGTATTGTGAATCTCTTGAACCGCTGTTTAAAGTCTGTTCCTGCTCAGACGAATGGACTGGGCCAAATGGAAGGAAAAGATTTGCTGCAAAGCCTAGAGTTTTTGGTGCCCACTGGGGAGCATGCAGCTAGAGACAAACTGATGCTTTATTATAAAAATAAATACACGCTTGGGCAGATGGCAGCAAGAATAAGGGCTGCAGACACAGCGGAGACCTCCAGAGGAAGCTGTGATGTCCGTCTATAGGCTGAGATGCCCTGATACCAGGGAGGACCCTGGGCCTAGACCCCCAGCCAGGGGGGGCAGCAGGGCTATGAGGGGTGTCTCACACTCCCCTAGCAGCACATCCCTGCGCAACCCTGCACCCCTATCCAGCACCTTGGCCCTCAGACTGCGGGACGCCAGATCTGGCGGGCCCAGCCCTTCGAAGAAGAAGTCTTCATTGAAGATGGGGTTGGAGCTGCCCTGGACCACGCGGCTCCTCTGAGCTCGCGGCCTAACGCGTGGCTGCAGCCGCAACACCACGCAGCAGCCGCCGCCGCCGCTCCCGGGCCGGGCCCGCGGTCGAGGCAGCCCCTCGGCGCTCACCAGGCGCAGCCGCAGCCGCCCGGGCCCCGCCTGGTACTCGGTGGACAGGCGCAGCTGCCCGCCGCGGGGCCCCAGGCGCAGGACGCTGTCCTTGGTCGGCCGCAGCTGGCAGCAGAGGAAGTCCAGGTGGAAGAGCGGCGGCGCGCGGCGCGGCGCGAACGGACTGGTGTCCGCCGAGCTCGACTCGTCGGGGGACAAGGAGTGCGGCCTAGGCGCGCACGGGGAGCCGCAGGGAGACGAGTCGGGCGACGAGGCCGTGTCGCTTTCCGGGGCCCGGCAGAGGCGAAGGTCCGGGGCCGAGCCGTGCAGCCGCGACTGCGCCGGGGCCAGGCCTGCAGCCAGGCCGCGCGGCACGTGGAACAGGGACTCGCGGCGGCGCGTGTGCGGGCTCTCGGGCAGGAAGGCCCAGCCCTCGCGGCCCGCCAGGTGCGGCAGCGAGCAGGCGACCGGGAGGTTCCGGCCGCTCGGGTTGCGGTCCACCCTGGCCTCGCCGCCGCCGGGGTCCCGGAGCCGAGGCGGAATGAAGAACTGCGGGATGCGGTCGGGGGTGAGGACGTTGGGGTTGCAGCGCGAGGGCGAGGCTGCGGCCTGGCGCTTGGGGACCAGGCTGGAGTGCGCCTGCCTTGACCCGGTCTCTGCGGTCCTCACCCTATAGCCGGCTTTCTCCAAGAGCCACATGCAGTGGGTGGGGATAATGAAGCACCAAGGCAGAGAAGGGCCAAGTCTAGCCTCCCGATCGCGAGCCCTGGACAGACGACGCGCTGAGAGAAGAGAAGGGGGATGCGAAGGTCGGTGATGCTGCTGAGAGCCAACACTTGGAGGTCTGCCACCGTGGCTTTGTCCCCCAAACTCATGGACCACAAGGCGGGTATTTAGCAGGTAAAAGCAAGGGTGAAGTCTAGAAACTGGAGAAATCAGTAAAATTTTTAGATGGAAGTTCTGGAGATGGTTCAGTGGTTAGGAGCACTTGCTGCTCTTGCAGAGAGGATCTGGCTTCGGTTCCCAGCACCCACATGGTTGTTCGCAGTCATCCATAGCTGCAGTATCAAGGGATCCAATATCCTCTTCTGACCTCTGCAGACATTAAGCACACACGTAGTGCGCATACGTACATGCAGACAAAACACTCATACACAAAAAATAAATACATCTTCACAAATTTTTAAAATGATTTTCAGATGGAGGCCTTGTATACTCTACCCACTTTAGGGTTATGGGGCATTAACACCCATATCGCCCAAAGATTTGTAGTCACAGTCACGGACCCAGATAGCCATCCTGCTCATGTGTACTCTACCTCCATAAGGTCACCGCGGCTCTGATAGGCTGACTCCCTAGTCCTACTCCCACGATCTGGTCATGGCTCCTCAAGGCTCCTTCCCTGCTCAGGCAGCTTCCCTGCTTCTCTGGATTGACCTACCCTTGAGCTCTAGCCCCTTCTGACTTTTGTCTCCTCCCCCAAACCACCCTTCACCTTCTCAAGTTGCTCCTGAAAGAGACTCACTTCTGTTCCTAGCAGCTGGAAGCACATCTGGTTGCTGATCCGTAGAGACGCAGGGCCAGGGCTAGTTCAGGGAGAGTCACATCTTTCGGTGAATCACGGAACCCCTCTCCCTTCCTGTTTACTCCCAGCTTCTCAGTTCTGCTGCATCCCGAGGCTGTAAGGCGGAGCTGGGCAGTTGAGTGGTCCCTCCCACTGTCCACTCTTTTTCCTTAGGAACCTCTGAGCACAAAGGCACCATTGATTCTCCGCCACCCCCAGTGCGTACCCAGGAAGACTTCTTTGCAGCGGGCTCGGTGCACCCCTGCATCGAGTCACCAGAAGCCATGAAAGTACAAGTAGTTTGCCAGGGACTCCGAGCCCTTATTCCGCTCGATCGTGTGCCCCGAGTGTAGACCTTACCTGTGGGCAGTGGCTGGATACCAGCTTCTGGCTTCCGGCCCCACTGTGCAGAGCCTTAGGGGATCGACTTTCTAGCTTGCTCCCGCCCAAGTCTTTCCGGGAGGAGCTGGCAGGGGCCTCTGCTGCCTACTTACGTCTGTCTTCTTTTCCTGGATAAACACAGGTCTGTCTTTCTTTTCTTTTCTTCAACCGGACTTTCTTAACTCCTTCCTCTAGTCAGAGCCAGCTTTCCAGCCGCAGACCTGGCCTGCTAGACCCGAGTCTGTGCTGCCAAGGTTGGGAGGATGGCAGAGAAGAGGTACACTGCCATCAGTGGCCAGTGGCTAGCTGTTGTCCCAGCCCTCCTAGGCAAAGCCCTTAGCCATCTTCACACACAGCTTGTCCTCTGTAAAACCCCCATTGTTGGGATCCTGTTGTGGCCCCTAACTATGGGTTCTGAAGCCAGCCAGTAACTCCTTAGCATTGTGGCTTTCAGTGACAGTTCTCTGAATTATATCCAGCACATCCCCAGCAGAAATCCTGCTAGGCTCAGGATTTCTGGATATAAAGAGACGGAGGACAGCTGGTTCCAACAGTGAGGACCAGCAGACTTATGTCCTCCATCTTTGGCAGATTCTAGGAAGCACAGGTGGCCACTGGGAAGATGAGATTATCAGTTCTACAGGCACACCCTACCACCTCATTCCCTCAAAGACAGAAGCTCACTTCTTCCTTAGCTGGGCTAGTTCCCTCTTTACTTTCCCTTACTGGAAACTTTCTTCTTCTTTTTATTTTAAAATATTTATTTATTATGTATACAGCATTCTCAGTATTCTTTCTGCGTGTATGCCTTCAAGGCAGAAGAGGGCACCAGACCTCATTACAGATGGCTGAGCGCCACCATGTGGTTGCTGGGAATTGAACTCAGGACCTTTGGAAGAGCAGGTAATGCTCTTAACCACTGAGCCATCTCTCTAGCCCCACAACTTTTCTTCTTAATTAGGGATGCCTCCTGTCCTATTTCACAGCACTCCATCTTTTATGACATTAATTAGTGTAAGTCCCAAGTCCCAGCCTCTGGCCTCCATCTTTGTAGGCCCCGTCCCTGTGCCCACCAAGATTTGACTCCTCCCCAGAGGAGTGTCAAGACAGCTTGCCAAAATCTTGACCACTTTTCCAGTCTATTTAAACTGCTTCCCCAGAAAGTTCCCACTTGGTCTCTTTCCTCTCCCTGCCGTGGTCACCCTTGGTGCCACCCGAGAGCGCAGGAATCCCATTAAACCTGTATATTTTTAATTTGGCTTGTTGTGATTTGGCTTGATTGGGATTTTTGCATCGGCAGAGAGCTTGCGTTAGGAAAATTCCTAATATCTTGAGGGTTCCACCAAGATAGGGTGGCCTATCCGTGTGGTCATAGGCTCGCATCAAAAGCCCCCTAGTCCACAGTCTGAGCTCTCTGCACCACACTAAAACCGGCTCCTGGGCTACAGCAGCTGCATCTTCGTGAGTCCCTTTTTCTTGTCTATGCTATAAGGTTTTGGGGACCCATTCATACTTACTTTTGTCGATTATCGGACTCTTGTTTAAGCTGTGGGCCCACGCCAAGAGATTGATCTCAGCTCAGCAGCTAGTCCGGCAAGACCGGGCCTGGCTGGGGTGGGCTTTGTTTGCTCCAGGGACGCCTAGCATTCAATTCCCACGACCCCGTTAGGCCTAAGAGCTATTTTAGTGGACGTGCTGTAATAGACTTAGGCCACGCGGTTGGGCATAGAGTTTAAAATGGGCACTTGTAGTTCATAAGCCAGAGCTGCTGTCGCCCCTGGGATGCCTCTTACAAAATGTTTATAAATTGGGGCTGTCCAATATATGTTCATGGTTTTTGGGCTCTGTGCTCTTGCCCTTCCCTTAGTAGCCAGTGTCTCGTAGTATCAGTCTTGGTCACTAAGGCCACAGTGCCTCCAAATTCCCTGTCATCTGGGAATTGGGACCCTGACAATTCCAGCTGGACCATGCAGCCAGAGGCACTGGCCCCTTCCCAACTTCCTCTCAAATACACACTACCCAACCCCCTCCTGTGGAGCAACATTCTTTACATTTCTTTCCTTCCCTGGCTACCCTCTCCCTTCCCAACCCGGAAGTTCAAGGTCAACATCCACTGTACCCACCGTCCTCCCCTCCTACCTCATCTCCCCCACCCTTGACCCTCTCTGCACACTGGGCTAGCCCCTCCCAATCCTCCCTAGTCTCCTCTCATACCAGATTCCACCATAGCTTCGCCCTTCTCTGTCCTCTCTGGGAGGTGGTGGGAGTCATGAAAGTTCATGTTCCCTTTTCTCTTCCAGATCTCTCTGAGATAGAAAAGCAGCTAGGTTCCTTTTCTACTAATCCTTCTGCTTAAAGTTAAGAAAAGTTGAGGAGGGTATTCAAACCCCCATACGGGAATTGGTGAAAATGGCCTTTAAAGTTTTTAATGCCCGAGAAGAAACGGCTGAGTCTTCCCAACAGACAAGGCTACAACAGGCAGCTAACCTACAGGCCCAGGCTTTAGCAGCTGCCCTAAGGTCACAGGAAGGGGGACAAGGGAAGCCAACCACAAGGCTCTACCCTGATGGAGCCCAGCCTAAGTTAACTTTACAGGCAAGCTGTTTCAAGTGTGACCTAAATGGTCACGTGGCACAAAATTGCACTACACCTCCTCTGGCCTTATCTGCCAGCAACCTGACACTGAAAATCACAGTGCCCCTGTGTGGGCTTGTCCTCCATGCCACTCCATGAAGGTCTGGCCCCACCAATATCAGCAAGTGAAACTGTGCCAGCCTTCGAACTTCTCAGCCTTGCAGAGGATTGACGCTGCCCAGACTTGGTATATCCTGTAACCCTATCCAAGCCTAGGGTAAAGCTGCAGGTAGCAGGTAAGTTCATTGCTTTTCTTTTGGACACGGGAGCTACCTATTCTGTTCTAACATCTCACTCGGGCCTTACGCTCCCCTCACTAATTTCAGTTATAGGAGTAGACGGGACCCATTCCTTCCCAATTAAAACTTTGCCACTGCACTGCATTCTTGCAGGACAATTTTTCTCTTGTACTTTCTTAGTGATACCTGCTTGCTCAGCACCTTTACTGGGTTGAGATATCCTTAGCTGCTTCCCCAAAGCTTTATTTTGCTTCTTGGAGCCCCCTTTTAACCCCATCTATCTCCAAGATTATATTTTACAGGTTCACTCCTCTTGCCAGATGTGTTCCCAGGCCAACCCACAAGGGGCCTTCCACATATGTCAGTCTCTACACCAGCTTCGTGGACACCAACTGGGCAAAGATTGGCAGGTTGATTTCACTCATATGCCTACTCATAAAAAACTCCGTTATCTCTTAACACTTGTGGACACTTTTACAGGATGGACAGAAGCGTTTCTGGTCTCCAGGGAAACAGAAGATGTGGTTCTCCTGGACCACATCATTCCTCGGTTTGGTGTCCCATGAACCATCTATCCAGACAATGGGCCAGCCTTCATGTCCAGGGTCATGGAGCTTGTGTCAGAAGCTCTCAGCATCTCCTGGCAATTCCACATCCACAATCCTCGGGAAAGGTGGAGAGGGCCAATGGACTCATCAAACAACAGCTAACCAAGCTCTCAATTGAACTCAGGTTATTTTGGCCCTCCCTTCTCCCCATTTCCTTTACTCGCTTCAGGGAAGTAGCCAGACTTGAGTCAACGCCCCCTTTTCCTAAGAGAGCCTAGATGTTAATCAAAATATCACCTCAGCTTCCTGTCACCCCTTATACAAACAGTCTGGAATGTAAGTCCCAAGTCCCGGTCTCTGACCTCCATCTTTGTAGGCCCTGTCCCTGTGCCTGCCAAGTCTTGACTCCTCCCCGGAAGAGTGTCAAGACAGCTTGCCAAAATCTTGACCACTCCTCAGTCTATTTAAACTGCTTCCCCAGAAAGTTCCTGCGAGGTCTCTTTCCTCTCCCCCTGGTGGTCACCCTCAGGGCCACCTGAGAGTGCAGGAATCCCATTAAACCTGGATATTTTTAATTTGGCTTGTTGTGATTTGGCTTGATTGGGATTTTTGCATTGGCAGAGAGCCTGTATTAGAAAAATTCCTAAGAGTTAGTTTTTTTTTCTATTTACATATTTATTCTTTCTTGTAGGTCAGAGTGAGTGACCTGGAATTTCCTGTAGAGCCCGGGCTAGTCCAAGCTAATCTGCCTGATCCAGGACCCCAAAGCAGGACTACCATTGTAAACCATTATGTGGTTATTTTTTAATGTCTGCCCCCTTGTTAGGATGTAAAATATTTGATATGTATGGGTATTTAGCCTTCATGTATGTTTGTGCATGATGTGTATGCCTGGTGTCCTCAGAAGCCAGAAGAGGGCATCAAATCTTCTGCAGTTGGAGTTACAGGCAATTGTGAGTCACCACCTAGGTGCTGGGTATCTCTCTAGAAGAAGAGCAAGTGCCCTTAACTGATGAATCATTCCCTCCAGGTCTTCACTCAGGACTTTAAGGTGTAAATGAATGCTATTAAACAGAATTATGCTTGAAACAGATTGTTCATCTGTTCACTGAAAATCTAGATTGTAGCAGTTGCAGTACTGAGTACATAGAGCAGGGAGCTGAGAGAGAGAGACAAAGACCGTGGCTGCAGCAAGCGCTTCCCCAAGACGAACTGAAGTGCAGGCCATGGAGTGAACCAGGAGGACAGTGACAGTCTTGTCAACTGGCGATACTTGAGGATCACATGTTTCTTTTGTTCCCCTGATAACCTCTGACCTTGTTGCAATAGGAAATATTTCCACACTAGCCCAGAATGGAGTATAATAAAGGTTTCTTTATTGGGGGTAAACTCACAGAATTGGCAGTGATCTGCAGTCCTCTGTGTGCACTAGGAACCAGAACTGAATCCAGCTACCTAGGGGCCTGTGCATGACTTTTGTCTGCATATATGGTATATGAGACCACACCCAAAGTGGGTCAGTATCTTAAAGGCTATTGACTTAAGGAGTTCCCAAACCTCCCCTTTTGTCTAAATAAAAGAGTTCTAAGCCTAATACAAAATGATATACAATAAGAACAAATATCAAGTATAAAAATTGGAATTATAACCAGCATGAACAACATCAAGCAAGAAACATATGCTAAATATTTCAATAATTATTCTATCCTAAGGGATCTAAGTCTGATATTAGAAATGGCTTGGCTAAGTCATGAGAGGAAAGTAACTATGACTATCTAGTCCCCAACCCCATCAAAGATCTGAGAAGGGAAATGATATTACTTGAGTAAACAGGAAGTGCAATCAAGCAACTTCCAAAATGTACAAGAAATGGCAGAGACAACTAGCTACTTGGGTAATTACCCAAAGTCTCATTTGCAATGTTGGGACAACCAACTTTGGCTAAGGCCTAGCATAACTAAACTACTGTTTATCAGGGAGGGTTGAGCTGTCACAGTCCACAATCTAGGCAACAATCAGACGGGCTGAGGGTGTTGGCTTTGGGGTGTCAACTTCGTGACTTCTCTCATTTTGTAGGTTAGGAATGTCCCTGGCTCTCAGAGTTGTGAGGATTATACATGGGCATTAGTTAGGCTGACTCCTGCCCCCCAAACAGAAAACCAAACTTTATATAGAGTGATGAGGGCATTAAAAAGGCTTTATTTTTTATGTGAATAGATGTTTTGTCTTCATGTATGTTTATGTAAAAGTGGGTGCAATGCCAGAGGAGGCCAGAAGAGGGCACTGAACCATCTGGAACCAGAGTTATGCGTAGTTGTGAGCTGCCATATGGGTACTGGAAACAAAACCAGGGTCTTCTGCAAGAACAGTGAGTGCTCTAAACTGTTGAGCCATTTCTCCTGCCCTGAGTTTTGACTTGTAAAATAAGTATGAAATAGAGTAGGATCTGTGGAAACTTGATTTTGGGGCTTCATTCATCCATAGCTATTGAGTATCTGCTCTGTTCAAGACCCTGAGAAAAGAGCAACAAGAATACCAATTCACTTGGCCAGATGTAATTTATACTTTCTTGGGGGAGGACAGACATTGGTGACAAATGCATTGGTTAAGCAGTGAGGAGGTGTGTCTCCTGTGTTAAAGGGACCTGGTGTCTGTTGAGGATGGAATAAGGAGGCAAGGGTTGTAGAAAGAGAAAGGACACCACCGAAATAATGTCACATGAGGTGACTGGTGCATGGACCAGAGCTGCTGTAGTCTGTTTCTGATGTATTCTGAAGAGGATTTCCAGATGGACTCATTCCCATCCAGAGGCTTTTTTGGCCTGAGCATCTGAAAGAACGGAGTTACCATTTTATTAAGAGGGGAAATATCAGATGCTCGGTTTCATATCTATTAAGTTCGGACCCTTTAATGTTAGACATTTAAGTGGGGATATGGAGTTGACTTTTGGATATATGAATCTTGTGCCCAGAAATGAGGCACAGATTACCTCAGAGGCACCAGGAGAAATGAAGATGGACTCTAAAGTCATGAGACTTGGTGAAATTTCAACCACAAGGACCCAAGAACTGTGTCTTGGGTGCCCCCACATTGGATCCTGATGGGGGAGAAGTGTGCTGTGCTATAGTATGCTGAGGTGAGATGAAGCTGGGGATTATTAGCAAGCAGAAGTGTTGATGGCTATGCCAAGAGTAGTCTTGGTAAAGTAGTGGGCAAAGGCCTCAGCAGAGTGGGCTCAAGCAAGAGGGATGAGGGACTGGAGAGGTGACTTGTGGTTAACAGTATGCACTGTTCTTCCGAAGTTTGATTCCTAGCACCCATATTAGGCAACTCACAATGGCCTATAACTCATTTCCAGGGTCTGATGCCTCTAGCCTCTGTGGGAGGGCACCCACATTCAACAAAGAGTAGCAATCTTAGGCTCTGGTCTGTCTGGTGAGTTATTATTGAAGAGAGAAGGCAAAAGTACCTTGGCCTGAATACTGCCATTTTGACTTTAGATTCCATTTTACCTGTAGGGTGGAATAAAGTTCAGGTTCCCAAGCCCTAGGGGAGCTGAGAACCTCCAATGGCTGACCAACCTCCTCCCTAAACCATAGATATAGTAGTTATGCATCTTTAGTTCTCTAGAAACATTTTGGCTGTTCCCAACATCAGAAGGAACAAATGAATCTGATTGGTTGGACTAAAAAGCTTGCATTGTATACCCGTTGACAATGATGGAACATTCAAGAAAGTCCCTAATCTCTAAATCTGATGTAGAATTCCCTTCTGTATGCTGTGACTGTTTTATTGCCATTGGTTAATAAAGAAACTGCTTTTGGTCAATGGTTTAATGAATAAAGTCAGGAGGAAAATCCAAACAGAGATGTAGAGAGAGAGAGTAGGCAGAGTCAGGGAGACACCATGTAACTGCTGAAGGAAACAGACACTGGAACTTTACCCAGTAAGCCACAGCCTTGTGGTGATACACAGATTAATAGAAATGGGTTAATTTAAGATATAAGAGTTAGCCAGGAATATGCTTAAATTATTGGCCAAGCAGTGTTGTAATTAAAACAATTTCTGTGTGATTATTTGGGTCTGGGTGGTCAGGAAACAAACAAGCAATCTCTGCATACATAAATCCTAACTGGTGAAAATTGTAACTGTAAAAAACTTGGCAACAAATGTGTGTGATTTTTGTGCTTATAAGCCCTGCTTCTGCCCCTGCTCAGGGCTGTTAGGAGGAAAAAGGCTTCCGAGTCCTAGTCCTGCAGCTCTGATCAATCAATCAATCAATCAATCAATCAATCAGTCAATCAGTGATCCGCTTATGTGGTGAATTATTAAAATCATTGGAACCAGAAAGTATTGTCTCTTCTTCCTCATGGAGTACAATGGACTAGGTGTAACAATTATCTTAAGTTTAATCTTCAGGATTCTTTTTTTAAAAACTTTTTTATTTTATGTGCATTGGTGTGAAGGTGTCAGATCCCCTGGAACTGGATCTTCAGACAGTTGTGAGCTGCCATGTGGGTGCTGGGAACTGAACCTGAGTCCTCTGGAAGTGCTCTTAACCACTGAGCCATCTCTCCAGCCCCAATCTTCAGGATTCTTATGGCAACAGCAAAATCTTGTGGTGGACACATCATCATAGCTTGTCTACATCCACATCCTATAAAGTTTACTGCTTTTGTCTGGGAGTGGAGAACCTGCCTGGGAGTTACTTTACTCAAATAAACCTGTTGTTATACTTTTTCAGTTTGGTTTGATCTGACTTGCTGTGTTAGTGGAGAAACCTATTATGTGGGGGGGGGGGGGGGAGAAAACCTATGCATACATACAAACATACACACATATACACACGCATGCACATGTATCTATATGTTTCATAAGTTCTGTGACTCTTGAGAACCTTGACTAATACACTGAATCACTGTGAACCCCTAGCTAACAGACTTCTGAGTGCCATGATCCCTCAACCTGAAGTGAGTTAACATGAAAGAGGGTATTGGTCATTGACTTCCCTGTCAACTGCCTGGAATCAGAGAGCCTGGCTGGAGGCTCTTGTTGTGCGTACCCATCCTCAGAAGGTATGGAAACACTCTCCTGCCAGGGGGGCTCTGAGTCCTCTCTTTAGAGACCCTGCCATGCTGTCACTTCTGTCTATCCACGGTGTTGACCACCTTCCTAATAAATCCTAATAAATCCCTTCCCTTCAGTAATCCTCCTTGGTGCCCCGCTTGAAGCACCCCCACCAGAAACCATTCAGTGAGCTGGCACAGCAGGCGAAGGCACTTGGCACTCCCGCTGTTCTTGAAAATGTCTCAGTCCATTTCCACTGCCATAGCAAAGTTCTGGAGACTTGCTGATTCAGAGAATAATTTGTTTTGGCTCAAGTTTTTGGAGACTGGAAAATCCCAGAGCTTGGAGCTGGCCTCCGTGAAGGGCTTGGGAATGGCCTTCCCAAGTGGGAGCTATAACAACCCACTTTCACAAGAATAAACTCACGAAAGAAAGGCATTGAGCCCTCTGAACAAATGGGTTAGCAAGATAGTCCAGTGGATAAAAGTGCCTGCTGCTAGGGCTGATGACCTGCGTTGGATCTCTGGTGTAAGGATTTGAGTTGTTGTAAAACTCACACCTCTCATCTTAAAGGGAAGAAGAGATGGTTTATTCTGGAGCCATGTTGAGTGACCATGTCTAGGAACACAGATTTAGTTTGCAGCCCTCTCCCACCAAATTCCATGTTCCAATGTGGAAACAATATCACAGAACTTTTATTGTTTAGTGGGACAGAGATTCATAAATCAAGGCAAGTTCATAATATATTGGTGGGTGGCTGGGGACCCTTCCCTGACCTCCTCGGTTATGGATGACCCTGGGTAGTGCCACAGAAATCAGAACACAGGGGATGCAGAGTAGGAGACACACTGCATACTTTACTGCAAAGCCAGGGCTCTTTTATAATACTCAAATCACAATCCAATCTAGGTTCTCATAATACTTGGAAATAGTTACATAAACTAATAACTTTGTTACAAATTATTTCAAGAGCTTTGTACCCTTGTTAATCTAAACAAGAAGCCTATTGTTATGGGGATAACTTTTGCTGTTATAGAATATGTAAAAACACTTTATCAGAAGACAAACCACAACCTAATCAGAGCCTTTGAACTACAGTGCACATCTGTGTTTTCAAGGACTGACTATTGGCAAGGCACTCTACTGATAGAAGAGGTTTGCCCCCTCCTAACTTGGCCTGCCAAGCATGTCAGCGAGAATGCTACCTCAAGTCACCCTTGCACAGAATTTCTATGTAGTTCAAAACTGGCCCTCCACAGAACGGCACATCAGACAGGTACTTGGAGATGGTGAAACTTTCCTATAGGCTCAAGCTGCAGTCTGATGGTGTTCTTAGCTTTTGGATTGATAGAAGTTAATAGATCCTATGTTTTTTTTTTAGATCTATTGTCACAAGATGTTAGTTTCAACATGGTGAGGGAGGGCAACAAATGACTTTTCTAGAGGGCCAGAATTTAGCCCAAGATAAGTTGGAATGTTGCCTCTGGACCAGCCACGTTCCATTCTCTACATGGCACTGAAATTCTAGTCAGCCAATCAATCTCTGCAGACAGATTCCTTTCAGGAACTTTCCTTTTCTTTCCTTTCCTTTCCTTTCCTTTCCTTTCCTTTCCTTTCCTTTCCTTTCCTTTCCTTTCCTTTCCTTTCCTTTCCTTTCCTTTCCTTTCCTTTCCTTTCCTTTCCTTCCTTCCTTCCTTCCTTCCTTCCTTCCTTCCTTCCTTCCTTCCTTCCCTTCTCTTCCTTCCCTTCCCTTCCCTTCCCTTCCTCCCTCCCTTCTGCCCCTCCTTTCCTCTCCTTTTGTTTTTGTTTTTCTTTTCTCCCCCCCCCCCACCCCCCGAGACAGGGTTTCTTTGTAGCTTTGGAGTCTGTTCTGGAACTTGCTCTGTACACCAGACTGGCCTCGAACTCAGAGATCCGCCTGCCTCTGCCTCCCGAGTGCTGGGTTTAAAGGTGTGCGCCACCACCTGGCTCCTGTTCAGGAATTTTCATTCACAGCCAGATGCAACTTTTAAGATTTTTTTTTGTGCACAGAGTTTAAGAGTTGGGTATGGTATTGCATGCTTTTAATCCCAGCACTCAGGAGGTAGAGGCAATTAGATCTCTGTGAGTTCAAGGCCTGCCTGATCCAGAACAGCCAGAGCTACAGAAAGAGTCTTTAGAGAAGGAGGAGGAAAATGAATGAAGGAAGAAAAAAAAAAACAAAAAAAGATTTTTTATCTTTGAGACAGGCTTTCTCTGTGTAACCCTAGCTGTCCTGGAAATCACTCTGTAAACCAGGTTGGCCTTGGACCTGCCACCCAAGTGCTGGGATTAAAGGTGTGCAGCTACTACAAAGGAAAGAAATTGAGTATATGGGAAGAAATAGAATGAGAACTCAGGTTGACCTAAACCCTGCAGTTTTTGAAATTGAGAACAGGGAGAGAGTGGGGTATGGCCAGAACCAGAAACTGCTTTTCTGGAAAAATGGCTTTTTTTTTTTCTCTGAGAATTGTGCCCCTCACCCAGTTCCCCCAAACCAACCAACCAATGAACCAACCAACCAACCAAACAACTAACCAACCAACCAACCAACCAACCAACTAGCCAGCCAGCCAGCCAGCCAACCAAACAACAACAACAACAAAAACCCATACAGAATGAGAGAGAGAAGTCAGATTGCCTGTTTTTGCAATGTTCCGGGTCCAGGGCAGTTGGCTACTTTCTGAAATTCCATGGGTGGCAGTTTTCCTGGTGCTTTAGGCCTGTAGTATAGTCCTAGTTTTGGGAATTTTCTTTACCTAGGACCTACATGGTGGAAAGAAAGAGAAAAGACTCCTGCAGATTGTACATACGTACACACACACACACACACACACACACTCACACGCACACACACTGTAATACGTAATGTAATAAGAAAACTCTTCTAATGGCCTATCACCTCTTAAAGGCCACACTTCCCAGCAGCCATCTAATGGCAACCAAATTTCATCATGAATTTTAGAGGAGACAGGGCATATTACAAGCCATAGAGATTTCTCAGGTGTCCTGATTTTCTTGCTCTTGCTGGTACCACTGTAGAACACTCAGAACCAGAGTGAGCCAGTGCAGAGTGCTTTTCTGGGTCCAAGCCAGATGAGAGATGCAGAGTGGGGCAGGTCTTTGTTTCTAGGTCAGCAGGGAACTGCTGTAAGGCTCTCTATAAACAACAACAACAACAACAACAACACCCTGATTTTGAGAATGGCTCCATGTCTTGAGGGCTTGTGTGGTGTCCTCAGGCAGCATGAATTGGCTGCTAGTGCTCACTGGTGATAAACTGTGTCTTACAGTCTGACTTATCACCCAGGACCTTTAATTATTGGGCTAATTCAGCAGTCTTAGTTCCAAGAAGGCTCTTTCTTTCTTTTTTAAAAAATTATTTGTTTTTATTTTATGTGCATTGGGGTTTTGCCATAGGTGTTGGGCCCCTTAAACTGGAGCTACAGATAGTTGTGAGCTGCCATGTGGGTCCTGGGAATTGAACCTGGGTCTTCTGGAAGAGCAGTCAATGTTCTTAAACACTGAGCCATCTCTTCAGCAAGGCTCTTTCTTTAGAAGCTGATATGAGGTGCTGATGTTTCCTGCTTTCTTGGATGGTTAGATCTTGTGTGTAATGGTGTGGTGGTTTGGAAGAAAATGTCCCCCAAAGGGAGTGGCATTATTAGGAAGTGGGCTTTTTTTGGATTGGTGTGGTCTTGTTGCAGGAAGTGTGTCCCTATGGAGTCAGGCTTTGAGGTCTCATATATGCTAAATCCATGCCCAGCGAGACAGTTCACTTCCTGTTGCCTACACAAGCTGTAGAACTCTCAACTCTCAGCTACTCCTCCAGCACAATGTCTGTGTGCCTGCTGCCATGCCCCACCATGATTATAATGGTCTGAACTTCTGAACCATTATAAGCCACCCAATTAAATGTTTTTCTTTATAAGAGTTGCCATGGTCATGGCGTCTCTTCACAGCAAGAGACACTCTAAGACAAATGGCTACTAACTTTTTGGTTTCTTTTTGTTCCTGATTCAGGCATCTGGAAAATATATCCTTTGCTTCAAGGAGACTAAACTGTCCCTTTTGCCTGGATGGTTGTCTTAGTCACTGTTCTATTTCTGTGAAGAGACACCGTGACAAAGGCAACTCTTATAAAAGAAAGTACTTAATTACAGGCTTTCTAACAGCTTTAGAGATTTAGTTCATTATCATCATTGTAGCTGAGAGCTACATCTGATCCATAGACCAATAGAGAGAACTGGGCCTTGTTTGGGCTTTTGAAAACTCAAATCCCACTCCCAATGACACACTTCCTCTAAGAAGACCACGCCCATCCCAATAAGGCCACACCTCCTAATCCTTCTCAAATAGTACCACTCCCTAATGACTAAGAGCTTAAATATATGAGCCTATGAAGGTCATCTTTATTCAAACCACCACAACGTTCTCCCTCTGTGGTAGCTGTGTCCTGGATGTACAGGAGGGAATGGGTTTACAAATGAAGAGGCAGCATTTCCCCGTTGTTCCACTAGACGGTTGTAAATTTCCCCTCTGACAGGCCTCCAGTGTCAAGGCACTAGACACTACAGAAGGGTCCTGGTCCTGCTGACCCCTGTGTACTAAGCTGGTCTTGTCAGGTCATGCCTGGCCATGGAGCTGTACCTGAGAGGCTCCCAACTCTGTGGATTTCCACAGTACAAAAGTATCTGAAAGATCCCCAGGTGTAGGGAGACTCTCACTCAAGTCTCGAGATAACACGACCCCCCCCCCCCCAGTAACTCACGAGAGACCGTCCTTGCTGCAATCACATGAGGTTTATTGACAGGTACCAGTGCACTGGGGCCGAAACTCATAACCCACGCAGGGGAGGAGTTCTACCCCGAGTAGCTGGGAGAAGGGGTATTTAAGGGAAGAAAACCACAACCCAGTAATCTAAAGGGTGTAGGGAGGGCATCATTGGAAAATTCAGAAAATACCAGTGATGATCACCAGGGGGAAACTCCCTGTTTCTCAAGATTATTCTCAAGACTACAATCTAATTTTATCTTTAACTAGTTCCTGAAACAGAGTCACTGAACTGGCTAATCCTAGATTTTTAGCTCTTCTCTTCCTGCTAGAAGGGTCTGGATTTATCCAGGCCTTTCATATCCAGGATGCAACCAACCTATTTAATACACAACTCAAACATAACTGTCTCTCTCTACCCCTTATTTCTTTTTAACTGTTAAGCATCCCTCCGAAGGAGAGATGAAATATATTCCCCCTCTTTCTTCTGGGAATGTTTGGTTAAATAATAGACTCACTTTGATCATGAAATGAAAAACCTGTTTTTCAATATATTTAGATTCCGGGTCTAACAGACTATCAAAGGTAACTGTGAAAGCACAAAGGAGAACAGGTTTTGATAGAAGTGTGTGCGGGGGGGCGGGGGGACTGTGTTGGCCATCACAAAGTATCTCTGTCTTCATGTTTTGGGAGGCCTTGGGTCAAGGCTCTTCAAATCATTTGACAGTCACTGGAGACTGGCTGCCTAGAGGCGGGTTGTCTAGTCACTGAAGAGATCCATCCCCCTCACCATGGCTGCTCAGACTATGAACAACTCTGTGGTGCACCTGGAAAGGGTTTCACTCTGTCTGGTCTCCTGAGTTGCCAGTCCAAGTCACAGATCTGGAACCCCAGTTCAGGTCTGAAACCAAATCCTTCACTTGCTAGTGTAAGGTCTTGAGCACAGACCTTCCTACTGCCTCCTCTCAGCAGAGGTGGGACTACTGTCAGCGCACCCATCAAATCCTTTGTTTTTTATATTTAAATACAATTACACCATCCTCTCTCTTCCCTCTATTCCTTTATCTTTTAAATTTTTAGTACTGTTTATTATTACCATTTTTTTTTATGTGTGTGGGTGTTTTGCGTGAGTGCACGTCTGTGAACCACTTTCATGCCTGGTGCCCATGAAGACCAGAAGAGGGCATCAGATTCAGGGAACTGAAGTCATGCGTAGTTGTGAGCTGTCATGTGGGTGTTGAGAACTGAACTTGTGCTCTGTGGAAGAGCAGCAGAGACCATCAAAGCATCTTTCCAATTCTTTTCATCTCTTTAAACAAGACAAAATGGAATTGGAGTTTTTTTTTTCCCACAAGGTTTTAAGATTTAAGTGGCTAGATGGATAGCCAGGAAGAGAGAAAAGTGCTAAGAAGGGCAGCGCACACTCATAAACTATGGATGCAGGCTTCTCACGAGAGAATTGGCCCATTTGTTCTTCTTCCTCCTCGTTCTGCATTCCCTTCCTCTTCTTTTTCTTCCTTTTGTACTTTGAGACAGGGTTTCTCGGTGCAGTCCTGGCTGTAGAGCAGGCTACCTGGATCTCAGAGATCTTCCTTGAATAACTTTGATGCCAGACCACCTCATCCCACCAGTGTAGATTCTCTCACTTTTATCTGGCCACTGAAAGCCAACACCCACTATAACTTTGGCAGTCATGTGTTGAGTATGGAAGAAGTTCTGTTAGCCAAGAGTGACTCCCGGACACCACTTCCTAGAGCGAGAAACACTTGTGTTGAAGTTATGAGTGGAACTACAGAGACTTAGAGCGTTTCACCTCACCATATCTCATGAGAAAGTTCTTCGTGATGTGGCCTTTTGAAACTTTCTTAATTTTGACATTTCCCCAAACATCATTGAAGGGGAAGCCTAGCCAATCACCTTGTTTGTAAGGCGTGTCCCCCTTAGGCTAATATTTACTTATAAAATCTTGTGGGCATAGGGCCCGCCTGCTCTTTGTTTTCCTGCACTCCTCGCTGGAATCTTGGATTTGTAAGTTCCCTTTTCTTTCCTTTATTAAAGCTGAAATATATATATATATATTAAAGCTAGTCTGGTGAATCATAACTGCCGATCAACCATGCCCCTTCACATCATTTCTGCCCACTGACTGTGACACAATAATGACTGCCCCAAGAGAGGAGCCCTTTTATCTTGTGGCCTGCCATGTAGAAACCCCTTTCTCCCCCAGGTTCCGAGGAAACACAGACTTCTCTGTTCCTCTGTTCTCCATCATAAGCGTTTTCCTTTAGCTGTGTGAGCACGTCCATTGCCATCTTTCTTTCCCCACCACGGCTCTGTAGAGCTTCTCTGTCACTATCCCTGCGCTGGGCTGACTGGCTCCCCCACCTTCCCCTCAGTCTGGCTCATGCCACCCCAGATATGGTCTCCCACTAGCAGGGGAGGGTCAATGTGATGGGGTCATACATGTACTTGATCAACTTGGTTTCCTGATGTCGCAGAGGCTTTCTGAATCCTCCTCCACCAGTCTTCCCACCCAAGGCCATCCTCTAATACCACAGATGAAGCTGAGGTGTTCTGGTGTACATCCCCTCAATCCCTTTGCTTCTCTGTGTCCCCGTTTCCCGACTTTTGGTCTCAGAGTCAATCTGATGCTGTTCTGTGACTCCTGTCTCCAACTGTGTTCATGATCCATTTCAAAGACCAGTTCTGAACCAACTTATAAATACAGTTAAATTTCTTTCCTTACAGAATAGTAATAACAACAAAATTCTCAGAAATAAAAATATGCATTCATTCCCTCATTGTCCAGTTATTTGTCCATGTACTATTCGCCTCTCCCCCACTTCCTTCCTTAAGGCCACGCCCCGAAGTCTCTATTATTTCTAGTACCGCTCTTCTTCACCTGCTCCTCTTCCCAGCCTCTTTATTAGGTCGTTGGTCTTCCTCCAGACTTTAAGCTGTAGTGTGGGCCCAGGGCCACTTTTGACCTTCCTCTGTTCTTCCCTCCCCGCTTCACTGTTATTCCTCTTGATTCCGTCTTTTCAGTTCACATTAGCCACTTCCAGGCGGCTCTCCCAGCTCAGTAGCCTGGCTCTTGCCGGTGTTTCCCTGAGCACTTCACACCCAGTGCAGAATACACCGAGTGCCACACCACCTCTGTTCATAGCTCTCTTCTCCTTCCCAGGAATGCCACCTGGGAACCCCCAGCCCGCCAGCTCCCCTTCACAGATGCAGTCTATGAAATGATATGCAGCGCAAGATGGGACTGTGGTTCCCAGGGCGGGGGACGAACACCCCATCAGAGAGAGCTTGCATGGGAAGAAAGTTTATTGGGAAGTGGGAGAGTGGTGGAAGAGGTGGGAGAGAGAGGGAGATAGAGACCTGCTTCAGAAAAAACTGCAGAAAGAGGAAGAGAGTGGGCGGAGCTTGTCTCTTAAAGGGGAGCTTTGCACCTGCGTACAGAGTCAGGGTACTGCCCGCTGTGTGTGTGTGTGTGTGTGTGTGTGTGTGTGTGTTTGTGGTCACTCTGCCTCTGCCAAGGGGCGGGGCCGGGTTTGCATTTGCCTGGATGATAACACTCTATACAACTGGTATACGTCCTACTTCTTTTGTTCCCCAAAGGTCTCCTATCTGTGGATCTGACCCGTGCAGCCCCTACTGTCGCCAGCTCAGAGCCTTGCCTGGGTCTCCTATCCAATTCTCTGCCTTTGGTCTTCTTGACTCTTTCCTGCCCCGAGTGTCATCTTTACAAAAAACAGAACGTTATACCTCCCCACCCCCCACAGACCCTTTAAGGCTCCTGTTGCATACAAGGCAAAGTTCATGCTCCCGGGTGAGGAGTCTGAATTTAGTGCCTGTACAGGCTCCCCTGCAGTCTCTTTCCTCTGTCTCTTGCCGTTCAGTCCTTTGGGGCACTTAAAACCCCCTGCGCTCTTTCACACCACCGCGCCTCTCTCTGTTCTTAGAGTTCCCTCTGCTTGGAAGATCTCACCTTCCCTCCTTCCAGCTGGACCCACTTAACTTTTTATTTTTTTGCAGTGCTGGTCCTGGAACCCAGGTCTGTGTCAAGGACCAGCCTCGACAAAAATACCTCTTGCCAGGGTAGGAATGTGGGAACTTGGAAATATAAAAAATGGATATGGAGATACACAAAAAAATAATAAGACAGAAACCATAGAAGGGAGGGCATTCCAGTGATAACTGAAAATTGCCTTCGTTTATTTTTCCATAGCTTTTATACCCAATGTAAATGGGGGTGGGGAGAAGGTAACAAAAGATTTTATTAACATGATACAAAGGACAACTCAAACAGTCAATTGCTCTAACACTGAGACATCACATCATTAGCAATTTGATGTCTAGGTAGCGAAGCTGCTCTAGATCACATATCCTGAAGACCGCCCCTATCCAGGTGACCTCATAGTTACAGAAGGAGGAGCAGAAGTACATTTGTATCTTCTGAAGGGAGCCAGGGGAAGGTGAGATAATCCTGATATGGTGCTCTGGGCTGCATCTCCAGGTCAGTGACCCTGTCTTGCAATGCAGCAGACCAGACTCCTCATTTAGTGCCTGGCACTTGGCAGGAGTTCCGGGTCCTCTGTTGGTGCTGGTGGGGGGAGGAGGTGCACTGGAAGATTGAAAAATCAATTTGACAAAAAAACTTTAAAAAATTAATTATTTTATGTGTATGAGTGCTTGGTCTGCATGTAAAGTACCATACGTATGCCTGGTACTCTAAGGAGGCCAGACGAGGACATCAGATCCCCTGAGACAGGAGATACAGATGGTTGTGAGTCACCATGTTGGTGCTGGCAGTCAAAGAGCAGCCAGAGTTCTTAACTGCTGAGCCATCTCTGACCCGCTGACAATTTTGATTCCAACTATAGAAGGTTTTGGGCTGATTACGGGATGCTAAAAGTGCCTTCTTCTGCATCTGCCATCTGATTCTCGGGGACCCTGTTATGTGGAAGTTCCAGGCAGGCCAGTCCTCACCATTGACTTTGCTGAAGGCGTAGTCATTGCTACTGGGATGGCTTTTCCTCCAGCTGCAGCTGAAGGAAAACACCTGCAAGAAAAAAGTGAGCTGAGTGCTGAGAGTCAGGACCAGGAGAGCAGGAGGAGTGTGCTGAGGGCGTAGGCCATTTGCCTCAGCTTGCCCATCGCGGTGCAGGTCTGTAACCTTCACTTAGGAAAACAATTCCATTTTGTTCTCTTTCTCTTCATCCATGTCTCTAGCAGGTACCCAGTTCCACTCCTCGCAGGGATAGACCCCAGCTTGGGACTAGATCATTAGCTCTCCTCTTCCCTCCCCTTCCCAGCCTGAGGATGAGGATGTCATTACCAGAGGACTTGGCATAGACTGTCTGCTTGTCTCTGCTCTGGGCGATGCAGGACATGTATAGCTTCTGGTCTTCAATCTTTTCTACTTGAATGTCCAGAACAGCCAGAGAGCCCACGGGGATCAAGCTGGAAGAGGGGGCAACTGAGTTCATTTCCGTACCTGCTCCCCACTTTGGCCTCCCTCCCTTACCCTGCTTCCAGGTTTCACAAGCAGCCCTAGGTTCAGGGGCTGTTTGTTGGTTCCTGGTGTTGAATGGCAGAGGCTGATTTCTGGCCCAGGACTAGAGAAAGCTTGGCTAGCCAATGAGACTTGCAGAGCTTACACAACCCCATGATAAAACAGAGCCCTGACCTCAGCCATGGCCCGAGAAGTCACACTTACTTTTTAAATCTGATGTTGAGACTTAGTGTGAATAGTCCTTCTCCAGCCAGATAAGCAGTTTTAGAAAATGTCTCATCCATCATGGCTGCCAAAGACCCTCCATGGGCAAACCTGGAGATCGGGATGGGGAGTAAGTGTTAGGGCAACTAGATAGGTCCCCTCTTTGGGATGCTTCTCCCAAAAACCTCCCAAGCTTTTCTCTTTCCCCTGAGTCCCCCAAAAGTAAATCTTCAATCTCAGGCAGCTAAACAAGAAAGGCACACAGAGCTCATCCTAGGGGCTTCAGTAGGTCAAAAGTAGCTGAGCGTCCTTCCTCTTTGCTTCACCGAAACAGCTATTTTATCGCACTGAGAGAATTGTTTTTCCTCACAAGATTCTATTTAATAGAGACGATTTTTTCTGATTCATCACCTAATTGCTGACTGCAGCTGCCACTTTTCAGAAAACCGTGTACATTCAAAGGAGTGGAAAAAACCCTGAACCTTTGGATTAGTCTTTTATTGTTTTGCTTTTTGAGACATGATCTCACTCGAAATCCTAGTCTAGACTTGAACTCATGACAATCCTGCCTCAGTCTCCTGAGCTCTGGGATCGGAGGTCTGAACTACCATGTTTAGCTTGATTTAGTGTTTGAAACATGAGCTTGGGCCATCTCTTGCCCTACCAGTCACTCAGCGGATGCTGGACCTACAGTTTCAAGGCAGGCTAATTAGCTTATGACTTGTTAAAGAGCCAGCAAGGTAGGCTTCTGAGCAACCCTGCCTGGAAAACACCAGAGCCCATTTTGGTGCAATAGTGCAGACATTTGATCTATTTCAACTTTGTGAAACCTTCATTGTCATTCATGCAAATTGTGTTCATGACAAGGCTTTGCCACTGCTGGTTAGGACAGGGGAGAATACCAAGGCACCCTCAGATAATAGGCAAATGACAGAAAACAGATCTGGGCTTTGAAAGAAAGTGCAGCTCATCATGGACTCAGGCCAGCTGCTCTCGCTGTTCTGCCAAGACTGCAGGGGGATTCTCAGGCTCTCCCCCCTGCTTTAGGGGCATCATACCACCTGGCTGGACTCCTGGTTCTGCCACTCACAATCCATGTGTGCTAAAACAGCTTGCAAAACCACTCTCAGCCTTCATTTTCCCACCAGGTACTGGGAATAAGAACTACCATCTCATCGACTGAGTTCCCCACATCTCACGCCGTGAAGAGAAAATGAGTTGGTGCCAAGACCTGCTCTTGCCTCTCTGTGTTCCCTAGCCAGACAAAGGATTCACTGGCAAAATGCTTGTTCTGCAGAGTGGTTCTTAGCCAGTGGGAAATTCCTTCCCACTTGTATTGCCGGGGACCCAGTGGATATTAATCTCTTCTCTGTACTCTCAGCCCACTCAGTGTTGGGTCATCCACTCTGCCTTTTTCTTATAGCTCAGCACCCCTGAACGGAATGCATCCACATTCCCTCCACCCCATCTCCTTGTTTCATTTGCAGGAGGGAAGAGGTTCTTGGCCTCTTAGGACTTTTGTTTCTGGAACATTCTGAAGCTTCAATAAGGGCATTCTTTATACAGGCATAGTAGAGCCTGGGGAAGCTAACTCAGATTGTCCTCACAGGCTTAGCATTGAGAAGAAGTTCCTTGCACCCCATTTTAGGTCTTTAGAGACTCCAGGGCCTGGTGGGTGCTGGACCCACCCTGCTGAGTCAAACCTGTGAGGAATCTGTCCTGGCCTGTCTGAAGCCTTACCCTGGTGGCCCCTCCAGGTAGGGGCCTGGCTGGAAGAGACAGACTGACTTCTTCTCAGATGGGTGGAAAAAGATGACATATTCATAGCCTTGTCCTTCTAGCAGGATACATCTGGTAAAGATGCGCCAGTCCCGTTTGTCTGGGGAGAGAGGAGAGATTTGAAACAGAGACACCTCAGGGTGTGGGGACCTGTCAGGGCATAGCATTGTGAATTCAACAGGAGCAAGGGGAGAGGACCAGACACCCCAACCCTGTTGCTAGGGAGCATTTCTACAGGGGAGGAGGGGACAAAACAAGCTCCTTGTCTGTTGTCTTCAGAGAGCCTGGGTCCTGCAGGGATAAACACCCATAAAGTGCAGGTCTAGGGAAGCATTCTGCCAACTGAGCCATTTCCTCAGCCCGGAGAAAAAAATTTTTCCCCCTTCAAGACAGGTTTCTCTGTGTAGCCCTGGACATCTTGAAACTACCCTGTAGACCAGACTTGCCTCGAACTTCCAAGATCCATCTGCCTCTGCTGGGACTAAGGGTAGGCACCATGCCTGGCTTGGTGTCTCTGCTTGGCTGGTACCATAGGTCCAAAGGTCACCTACTAGTTCTGTTATTTATTCATTACTGAGAAGCACCCAAATGACTGAATGAAAAGGAAAGAAAACATAGAAAGACGGAATGACAGACAGACAGACACACACACCTACACAGATAGAGGAGAGCAGGGCAGGGTAAAGGTGGCAGCTCTGTCAATCAAATTCATTGTATGTCTCCGGGTACCATTCTGCCTAGCTGAGCAGAGGTGGCAAGCTGAGACCTGTAGTAGGTAAGAGAAACCCAAGGGGTTTTACAAGGATGGGAGGGAAAGGCTGGGACAAAACTAGCTGAGGGAAGAGCCATTGGTGAGATGCCAGAAAGAGCAGAGCCCTGTACTGGCAACTCTCCAGCTGGACTTCAGCTGGAAGCAAAGATGCCACTCGGGTGTGCTCCCTTTACACCAAGTAAAGGAGCCAGGCAGAGAGACCAGTGCGGGTAGGCTTCCCATCCACAGCCAGTCTGCGGAGGAGGGAGGAGCAGAGCAGGAAGAGCAGCCCCCAGTCTTGGGGAATGTCATGCAATTTATTTTGATAATATTTTCCCTCTTTCCTTTGGAGAAAAATTCTTCCTATGTAGTCCTGGGTGGCTTTGTAGCCCAGGCTGGCCTTGAGCTCTCACATTCACCGGCCTCTGCCTTCTGAGTGCTGGAATTTGTGGGCCACCATGACTAGTCTTCCTGAATGTTTTCAAACCAGGGAAAGGCGTCAAGTTGAACTCACTGAGGGTTTCAGGCAGGGTCCCCCACTGTGGGTAGAGAAGTGTGTGTGTGTGGGGGGGGGGGGCAGAGATGTATGTGTATGGAGGGGTGTTTGTGTGGGGCTGGCAGAGGTGTGTGTGGGATGATGGAGATGTGGATAGGTGGGTGAAGGTGTGTGTGTGTGTGTGTGTGCTTCTGAACCCTTTCAGAACTGGTCTTACCTGAGTCAGTTACCAGCCCTAATGGGAGCTTAAGCCCTTGAATATGTTCTCTGTTGGACTTGAAGGAGGGTATTTTAATCCACCCGCCTGACTTGGTTTTTTCCAGAAATTCTTGGTACAGGTTCAGCATATCTGGACACCAGCTGGAGTTGGGAAGGGCATAATCCTTTAAATCTGTTTTCTCTGGACAGAATCTTGCAACCTAGGCAAGAAAAATCAGAGTGGTATGATGACGTCTTGGAAGGTGGGGGATTGTTCTTGGGCTATCGGACCATCATTTAGTCTGTTTCTGGGTTTGGGACATTTGAGTCCTGTCTGCTGGAGTGTTACCTGAAGAAAGAGTCTATCTTCCTTGTAGGGGTTTGGAGACACCCGTGGATGAGTGGCTTCGGGGTGTTAAGGAAGTGGGGATGTTGGGATGGGGATGAGAGCTGGCCACTCCAGTCACACTGTGCAGAGGAGCAGCTTATGGGCCTGTTTGGCAGCTTCTCTGAAATTCTTTCAGGCCCCAAGAAAGTGTACTATCATGGCCAGGGACAGGGGCAATGTGGCCATCCGCCACATGTCTTTCATTAGTCTCTTCTGTGGGTAATAAACAAGACGACAGGCCTTTGTCTGGGGATACCCTACTATCTGTGGCAGTGTGAACCCTATAAGAGATTTGCTAGTGGGTACACAGGATTTAGGTCAGGGTTTGTCCTACTAGATTTATTCTGGGATATGGCTTAGTAAGTACTCCAAAACATTTTCCCTTTGCTAAACCAAACAGCTCTGTATCAGCCTAGAAATAAGGCAGGGAAAGAGAATTGAAGGTGTTCGAGCTCTACGCCCTTAGAGAGGAAGGGCGCCCATCTCACTCCTTGGGAACTTACCAGGGAGTCTGTGGATGATCCGAATGCTGAGGCCTGGTGGAGTCTGGGCAGGAGATGGGTTCTCAGGAGAGCTTTGTGGTGGGCAAGTCTTGCCACCCTCTGGAAGCCTCTCCTTATCATGGCTGAGTGTCAGGATCCCGGCTTTGCTTGGATAGATATAGAGGCTGCCTCCCGAAGACAAGTGAGTACCAGGCAGCCGTGCTTGGGCGATGGTGAAATCACCTCTCACCAGGTGCTTCTGACGCAAGCAGGCTTTCTTCTAGCACGGAGAGCCCACTGGAGAGAGGATGATTGCACAAGAAAGGCTGGACTGGTCCAACACCCACAAGCTTGGGGCCTTTAGCTGGTCCCAGAGCCCTGCCCAGAGCTGGGGAAGGGAAGATGCTGCTCGAACATGAACGGGCAGGAGGACTGGGTGTGCTCCAACAAGTAGTGCGGGGGAACTCGGGGCCTCAGAGAGCTGCCCTACCTTGTTGGGAGCAGAAGTCAAGAAAATTTCCAGAAAGATCACAGTTCATCGTGTTAGAATTCAGATTGGACGGCAGCACAAGGTACAATCTCTGCAGCAGCCCCTCCCCACCTACATGTACTGACGGGTGCCGTATTGAGAACACCGTGTATTGAGAACACCGTGACTCGCTAGCATTGGGGGAAATCTGCAGGCTCCAGCACATTCAAAGCTTACGGATGGCCACAGACCTTCCCCCCCACCTCCCCGTTCTTCTTCCCTGATGCCCGTAGGGAAATCAGAGAATCTGGCTACTGCCTCATGCTGAGAATGCTTCTTCTTCCAAAGAGCCCTGAGAAAGGGACCCCACTTCTGTCTCCTGGATCTGATTCTACTTCTGAGAAGAATCTGCCACACTGTCCCTGAACTCTCTCCTCAGAGCTCCTACCATTCTGTTACCATCAGTCTGGCCATGGCAGATAATGCGTCGAATAAACTCCAGGCTCCCAACAACCCGTCTCATTGTTCCTCTTGGATCCCACTTCTGAGACCTTTCCCATCTGTCCCTCCGTGGGAGAGTGCTGACGGAGCCTTTGGAGGATGTGCTCTGTGGCATGATTTTGAAAACTCTGGTATGTTCTGGGGACTCAAAAAACAAAGAAACAAACAAAACCAAACAATAACCAACAAACTTAGTTCACAGCTTTAGACATGTGCCTCTTGTGTCCCAGGCAAGAATTAGCACAGGGAGACCTCTACTTGCTGGCTCTCTTGGCTAGTGATAGGAGTCAGGGAGGGGGTTAAGAGGGTACAGGAGATCATTGAGCATGGGACCTTGTGGGCACTGAAACTCCAGGGAAGGGGTGAAGGCAGCAGACAGAGCTTGGAATGAGGCGAGACAGGCAGTGGAGGCCTTGCCAGGTACAAGCACTACAGGAGCCCACCAGAGATGACCACTCAGTGTCTATTCCAGCTGGCTGGGACTACACAGGTATTTAGGGACCCAAGCACAGCCTCAAACATTTACACCAAGGGGCTATTAAAGGTCAAAACTACATCCTGCTATCTTTCTCAGCACTTGCAGGGGGAGGTTTGCACAAGCAAGCGATTTAACAGAAGCTAAGATAAGTTATCTGAGACATCTTGGCCTTGGGTCCTAGAATGGAGTTGAGCAATTTTCTGTGGGGGATTCTCCATCAAGGAGCTCAATTTTTTTTTTTTTTTTGGAAACCAGAACATTTATTTTATGACAGATTGAAATCCTCAAGATGCACTGGATGCTGCAACAGCTGCCCTCTTGGGTTTAGGGGTTGTCCCTTCACGGAATCCATGTCTGAATCTTCGGTAGACAATTTTTGGGTGCCTCCTCCGCCCGGTCCCGGTAGTGTTTCGTCTCTCAGCCTTGGCACTCCAGTTACACTTTCTCTTGCGCTTGGTATGGTGGCCGCATTTGCCACAGGTAGACTTCTGAAGGTGGTAGGCCTTAGAGCCACAGTGGCGGCACAACGTGTGCATCTTGTTGCAAAGCTTTCCGAGGGATGACGTTCCTTTCGTCATCTTGCTTCTGCCACCGAGGCCAAAGAGGTCAAATTTTTGATAAACCTGAAATGACCACAGCAAAAATGCAAGATGGTGGATCCTCTGCTTTGTCTTGCCCTGTCACACAAGCAGGGCTAGAAACTCTGGCACTTTATGTGAGTTTGAGAGACTTAAGTTAGACTCCCTGGTAAACAGATAGATAAGGAGAGGGCTCCTGTCTAGGTTATAAAGGTGATGAATTTCCAAGATGGCTGGCATCTTCCTCATCTTCCTGACTTCCTGATGAAAGGCCTTGTGGGTCTCTATTTTCCACCAATCCCTGCTGATGAGCTGGTTCAAGGAGTTCGAGACTGGGATTGAACATGTCACAGCTGTAGACCAAGCAACCATCCTATCTGTCTTCAAACTGACCCACCCTAGACGGAAGGAGTAAAGCTCTCAGAGGCGGTCCATCCCCCTGCCCATAAGAAGTTTCTTTCTACTCCTATTTTTCCTTTTTGGGGTGAGAATGTCTACCATGTGCCTGCTCCATCATAGTGTGTGTGTGTGTGTGTGTGTGTGTGTGTGTGTGTGTGTGTGTGTATTGGATTTTGAATTTTACAGGGGCTCACAATCTTTGATCTACTTTTCAGAGGGTCTTTTCCTCTGTATGTCTGCTGTGAATGTGTTTATTCACCCACCCCCTATAAATACTTTTTCTACTGCTGATTTTGTTCACTGCTTAAACACCTGCTTTTGTCTCAGGTGTTTAAGATTTCTCTGTTGCCATATGTTGTGCCCCATCCAGATTTTTCCTGATTTTTAGTTCTTTAACTGGCAGAGAAAATGAACCCTAGCAAGACCCCCAGACTGTATCAAGTGTTCAAACAAACCTGCAAGGTTGTGAATTTTTTTTGCGGCTCTATGTTTTCTATTGAATTAAAACCCCTTTCTTTTCTTCTCCTTTCCTTCCTCTCTTCCTTCCTTCCTCCCCCTCTTTCTTTCATTCTTGAGACAGGGTATCACTATATATCCCAGGTTGGCTTTGGAATCACGATCCTCCTGCTATAGCTTCCCAAGAGCTAGGATTATGAGTCTGTACTAACTAACTCGGCAAAGCTTCCAGCTTTCAACAAAAAGCTCTGGTTTTAAACTTCTTAAAACAAATCATGTTCTAAAAAACATAACTGTTCAAAGATACAGTAATGATGATGATATTTTGCCAGCCCCTGAAAGATCAAAGTGATTTAGTATGGATGGTGAAGGTTTGTCTCATTACCAAACAGTGCCATTTTGTCAGCCACACAAAACACCAACCATGGAGAAAATGGATTCAAGAAAGAGTTTACTTGGATGTATCCAACAGGATTTAATGCTTGTCGTGTTGGATTTGGTCTTGCTTTAGTCCCATCCCTCTTGCTACTCCTATTTTTCCTTTGGAATGGGAATGCTCACTATGTGGCTATCACACCATTGTATGTTGAAAGTACAGAGGTTTGTGTTTTAATTTTACATGGGCTTGCAGCTCAGAACTTGTCTTGAGTCTTAGAAAAAAATATTGGACTTGAATGCTGAGCAATGTTGGGACTACTAAGACTTTGGGGGACTCTTATAAAGCTTTTGAACAAATTTTGCATTGCCAAATGAGCCTGGGGGAGTTAGGAACGAAATGTCATAGTTTGAGTCTGAAATGCTCAAGCATTGAAGGTTTGGTCCCATTGCAGCAACATTTAATGGTGGTGCTTTTTGGAAAGGGATTGGATCTGTGCATTAATTGACAAATGGATTCATAATTTGAGAAGAATTGGAAGGAAATGGCACTTAGAAGGTGGGACCTAATTATAGGAAGCCCTTGTTGCCACATCCTGAGAACCATGTCTTGTTCCTGGCCCCTTAAGTTCTCTTTTTCTGTTCCAAGGTGCATGAGGAGGGCAGGCTTTGCCTTTCCACAGATCTATAAACAATGGAACTAAATGACCATGGTGTAAAATTTCTGAACCAGAATAGATCTTCCCTCCTGTAAGTTGATTTTCTGTGGCGGTTTGTCAGCAATAAAAGTCTGGTTAAATAAAATTTCAGATATTTGCATAATTATGCTTATGTAACTTTGTTCTTTGCCTTGCCACATACCTAATGCTCTTCCCTATCTTGTGTAACTAACTTTTGTTTTTCTTAAGTTTATAATTACTAAGGTTTGGCAGGCCATGTGCTGCAGGGAGCCAAGGAGTTGAGGTGACCAACCTCGATTTCCTAGCTGGGAAGGAAGAATATTCAGGATGGAGAAAATAAATCCTCTGATAACACCTGAGCTATTTGAAGAGCAGATTTAGCGGACTTGAGGACATGCACAAGGGAGATGACCAGGACGGTATCTGGAGAGAAGAGACTCTGAATTAGAAGGCTGGAGAGGAGAGCTGAGGAAGGCTATCATAGGAGAGAGAATGGGGCCACAGGAAGCCACCTTCACACTTTCCACCTTTGTTTCTGTCTACAGTTACACACATCTGAGTGCCTTCTGTAAAATGGGGCCCTTCTTAGGGCTTTGTGGTCGACTGTCCAGGGAGGTACAGTAGTGCTTGGCTAATGAGTAACTCACATGGTTCAGACTCTTCTCCTTCACACACACACACACACACACACACACACACACACACACACACACACACACAAACACACCCTCAAGACCTCAGGTCAGAGTAAAGCTTTGGAAAAGCCAGTAGAAAAGGTGAAATTAGTGAGGGGTTGACTAATTTGATGAAAACTTTCATCAAATTCAGATTTAGTTTGTTATCCTGCCTGGTTTGTTCCCAGTTCGGGGCTCAAACGTGAGTTTTGTGACTTTTTTTTCACAAGCACATCCTTGGCCTGGTACTTCTAAGACAACCCAGCAGTGGAAGGCTGTTTAATGATCTGCTTTGGAATTAGGGATAAGGTGGTAGTGATGGTGAAGTCAGATTCGTAGAATTTGCCAATTTCTGTGATGCAAAAATTCCCTCTGGGCTGATTTGAAGTCACTGTCCCGACTGTGCTTTTGGACAACTGTGTGAACAGTTGGTTCTGAGGAGTGGTAGGAGCTTGCTGTTGCTGGTCACAGGTCTTGCTGGTCACGGTGTGAGTGATGAATAGACAGCAGTGTGCACAGTCAACTCTGGGGCGTGATAGGAGCTTGCTGTTGCTGGTCACGGTGGAAATGAAGCAGCTGCATTGGTCAAGGTCTCATCAGGTTCAGATTAATCTTTGCCCTAGATCTGAACTCACTTCCAGTCTAGTATGTTTTGGATTCGTGTCTCTCCAGGGATGACTAGAGGCTGGGCCTATCCATTTTGTTGCTCCTCAAACAAATGTTTATTCACTAAGAATAAATTAAAAAAATTATCAACATTTCTGAAAATCTTACCAAGTCTACTTCATCTTGGGTGGCTGGGGAAGCCCCTCTCAGATAAATCCGAACACAGGACAATGTTCCCATGATGTGGGCTGGCTCTGTGCTGTGATGTGGAATTCCCAGCACTTTGGAGAGATTTGTCTGTGATGACTCCCACGTAGCCTTTCTGGGTGAGGAATGAACTTTCCAGACACCATTCCTAAGCAAACACTCTATCCACTGAGCTACACTCCCAGCCCAGACTCCAGCGCTGAGATCAAAATCTCACTGAATGTGTGTTCCTGAAGTCTTATCATGAGGCATCTTGTAAGGCTCTGGGGGGCTCACTCCCCTCTCAGTTCACAGCTGGTTCCCATGCGCCTGCCAAGGCTGGCACACTCCTACCTGATCTTATACTTTCTTCTGAGCTATGGATCCGAGGCCAGCTGGGTGGGAGTCGTGGTGCACTATAAAACTGGGGCCTCCCACAGGCACTGAAAAGGGACCGTAGTGTCCCAGTTCCCTTCAAGAGGTCTAATGACAGATTGTAGACCTGGATATCAGTTCTGTGAGTTTTTAAAAAACACTTGACCGGAGCCTTTCAGCTCTGGCTCAGGGTCTGGCTGCTTGCTCACATCAAGGTAAAATGTGACAAAAGGACTCATTTATGGTTTTGGCCCAAACTGAAGAGAGAGCCATTTTCAGTCTTCTATCTTCCGGACGGTACTCTCAGAATTTATAGAAGGGATAGAACAGAGTTTAGGAAACACGTTCTGTAGACTGAGCTGTGTCTCAGTGAAATGAGATGGGAGGTAAGCTACAATTAAACTTTTTGTTTGTTTTTCTAGTTGTATCCTTCTGGTACCAGGGGTTCAGTGGTATCTTTCTAAATACGTGAAGTGCTCAGAGGTTGGCACAATCTCATCTATGTCACAGAATGTTTTGATGATGGGTAAGATCGCTGAAGACCCACCACTGACCAAGAAACATGCCAATGGGAATTCGGCAACTATGGAATACCAAAACAAAACAAAACCAACATCAACACAGGCGAATATGGCAGGAAAATATCCCTTGTTGGAATGGATCATTTCTGCCAATGAGCAATGTTGAAATTGACAGTGTGAGTAGGAGGCACAACCTAGCTCTGTGTAGTTGACAATAGTCTGCAGTCGTGGTCTATGAGGCACCACCTTCCTCATCCTGGGGCAGTCCTGTGGTCTACTCTGCATCTTTCTGACTCAAGATCTCGAAGATCTTGGCAGCTTGCACTGCTTACCAAGTCTGAGGCTAAGAAGGAGGGGCTGAGGAAGAGGGCAGACTGTTCCTACCTGCCACACCTGTGCCAGCTCTTATTCCCTCATAAAACCACCAGGCATTTTAACTGCAGAAGGAGATTCTTTTTTTATTTTTCAAGACAGCGTATCTCTGTGTATCCCTGGCTGTTCTGGAACTGACTCTGTAGGCCAGGTTGTCCTAGCTCTGACTGCCTCTGCCTCCTGAGTGCTAGCATTAAAGGCATGAGCTACCCTGACCCAGTGGAGATTCTTATAATAGAAATAAATAAATCCATTTTCAACTTAATTTTAAACTCTACTTAATTGTTAAGCCTTATAAATTGCATCTTTTGAGCAATGAGGAACATGTAAATAGCCATTGTGAAGAAACCCAAGAGTGTCTCTCTTTCCAATGGTGCAGTGGTTTGAATAAGAATGGCCCCCCGTAGGCTCATTCATGTGTTTGCATGCTTGGTCCCCAGTTAGTGGAATTGATTGGGAAGTATTAGGAGGTGTGGCCTTGTTGGAGGGGCCATATCACTGGGGATGGACTTTGAGATTTTAAAAGCCTAGGCCAGGTCCAATGTCTCTCTCGCCCTCTTGCTCGCTACTTGCAGATCAGGATGTAAAGCTCTCAGCTACTGCTTAGTGCCATGCCTGTCTGCTTCCCACCATGATGATCATGGACTAACTCTCCAAAACTGTAAGCAAGTCTTGAGTTGAATGCTTTCTTTTATAGGAGTTGCCTTAGTCATGATGCCTCTTCACAGCAATAGAACAGTAATTAAGACAAATGCTCACACTGCAGTGTAAAGTCTAAAATGTAACTTCTTATCTTTGAATTTAAAGATTATAAATTTATATATGCTATGATTGTTAACTTGGTGTTTTTGTGGGACTCCCAACAGTGGGAGCGGGGGTGTCTCTGACTCTTTCGCCTGCTCTTGGAACCCTTTTCCCTCCATCTGGGTGGCCTCATTCAGCTTGATATGAGGCTTTGTGCCTTGTTTTATTGTAACTCGTTATGCTTTGTGGAGTCGACATCCCTGGGAGGTCTGCTCTTTTCTGAAAAGAAACAGAGGAGGAGTGGATCTAGGGAAAGGAGTGGTGGGGGTGGGAATGGGAGGAGTGGAGAGAGGAAACTTTGATTGGCGTGTATTGAATGAGAGAATAATAATAATATCACATTGGAATGTTATTAAAATTCATTGGTGGGAAGGGTGCCCAGGTCTCATGCAATTGGTGAAAGGGTTTGATAAGGTCAAAGCACTGTTAGGTGCCAGGGTCGGCTAGATAGACACCGAGGCATAGCCAGGCCCATTATTCCGAGGGAAAAGGAAGACAACATGTTCTTTCTTTGTGAGTTAGCTCAAGTGGCTGGACTTTTAAGAACAATTTTTTTTTTTTTAGTGATAGCAAGATGTGAGATAAGTTTTCATCGAAGAGAAAGAAGTTTATAGAAGTTTTTCTATCAAGATTTATGTTTTAGTTAGGATTATTATTGCTACGAGAAACACCATCACCAAAGCAAGTTGGGAGGAAGGGGAAGCTTACAACTGCTCATCACTGAAGGACATGAAGACAGGAACTCAAGCAGGGCAGGAACCGGAGGCAGGAGCTGATGCAGAGGCCGTGGAAGGCTGCTGCTTACTGGCTTGTTCTTTATTGTTGGAAGCAGAGGTGCTTGTATTCACAGAGAGGTACTAATTAATGGAGGAGATAACACTCAACTACCTGCATTCCATCCAGAAAGCTGAGAGTGCATTTTAACGACCTGGTGACCTTTCTGCTCTGTGGAGGCAGACCTCAGCCACCTTTTGCTATAGAGGCAGACCTTACCCAAATTCCCCAGAATGATCATCCCAGATTCTTCCCTCCCTAGGGAGATGTCACATGTACTTTATGACCTGCTGATCTATGCGCTATTGGTCAGAGACCACACTAGATTCATGTACTTTGTAGAGTTTCTATGTAATCACACCTTAAACTTTATTGTACACCTGGATCTGGACTGGTTGGACTGATTGTTGCCTGGAAATCTTTTCCCAAATTGTGCTGTGTCATAAATATGTGGACAATGAACGACCTGGAATTAGATTCCCCAAGATCTGATCCACATAGACAGCGTCAACCCACATTTTCATTCTCCTCTCTTCATGTGGTATGATACCTTCAGGGATTCCCCCCACCCCCCATGGCTAGCTCAGCCTGCTGCTTTCTTGTAGGGGTGGAACCACCTACAACAGACTGGGACCTCCCCCATCTTCTCCCATCCTCCCCCTAATTAAGAAGATGCCCTATAGGCCTGTCTGCAGCCCAGCTTTATGGAGGTGGTTTCTCAGTTGAGGCTTCCTCCTCTCCAGTGACTCTAGCTTGGGTCAGGTTGACATAAAACTAGCCAGTACAGTCCTACTAACTCTTCACAGCCCATGCCCACCCTCCCACCCTCCCCCTACACTGAAACTGGTCTGCTCACCCAGAAAATGCAACCTTTTACTTTGTAGCTGACTAGCAAGTTCTAGGCACTCTTCAGTAGCTCTATTGTCTGCACACCCAGCACATATTGTTGTCTATTATACATCAGTTTGAGTAGAATTTCATTACCGTTCTAAAGTCAATGCATCTCCTAAGTGACTATTTTTCCCAGACTTAATTCAAGCTAGTTTCTTTTAAAAAAAAAAGCCTTAGAGTTGTTGGCTATGGAAGACTAACCTGTGAATCATTCCATATATTACACTGATTGCATTTTTTAGCACTGAGAGTACAGAATAAAACTTTCCTACTTCTACTCTTACATGATATACTATATCAAATACTTAGATTTCTAATTGAAAAGAATTTATCTTCCTAAACTGAGACTTTTTATAGCAGTTTTTCCATGAAAAGAGATATTTGTCTAAGTGCTAGAAAATGAGGGATTCTTCTAGAGACATCCAAAGATCCTAGACATTCACAGGTCATGGATTAGAAGTGATTAGACTAGTAAATATTTATGAATGCTGGGTAGATGTTAAACACTGTGAGGTCATAGGTTGGGTAGTAAAGTAAATGTATAATGGTAGTTGGATTTAGCAAAGAAATAGAGATGGGCAGGGTTGTATCTTTATTTTTACAAGAAGATGTATTTACTAGAATATGTGTCTACAGGAACAATAATGATTACCAATTGGCTGTCCTAAAACTCACTCTGTAGACCAGGCTGGTCTCAAACTCAGAGATCTGATTGCCTCTGCCTCCTGAGTGCTGGGATTAAAGGTGTGATCCAGTATGGCCTGACTATACACATAGGGCAGAGGTCACAAGGTTATTAACCATGTCCCAGCCTTCTGGGCAGAAAGCAGGTTATCCGTCTATCTCTCCCTTTGAAGAGACAGCTAGCTCTCTGTGTTTAGCATTCCTGGTTTCCCTGGTGGTAATTTATGAGCACAAGTACCTACATGCCTGCTCCATCCATTAACCATGTGTTCCTAATGGCCATATAAACCAGTCTATTATGGAATTATTTTCCTCACATTGTCTCAGATTATATATTGTCTCAGTTAGGGTTTCTATTACTGTGAAGAGGCACCACGATCATGACAACTCATAAAGGAAAACATTTAATTGAGACTGGCTTACAATTCAGAGGTTTAGTCTATAATCATCATGGCAGGAAGCATGGTGGCATTCAGGCAGACATGGTGCTGGAGACGTAGCTGAGAGTCCTACACACAGACCAGCAGTCATTAGGAGGAAAGAGCCACACTGGGCCTGGCTTGGGCATTTGAAACTCCAAAGCCCACCCCTTTAACTCACTTCCTCTACCAAGACCACACCTACTCAAACAAAGCCACACCTCTTAATGCTACTCCCTAGTTCAAATATATGAGTACGAGGAGGCATACATCCTGCTCAAGGATGCCTGACTAGGTACATTGCTGAGCTTCCCCTGTTCCGTGACACTCTGTTATCATGTACCACAGTCATGTCCCCTAGGCACACTCCACATGGGCTCCTGACCGTCCCCCTATGTCCACTTCTCAGGCAGCTCAGAAGCTCACTACCCCTCTCTGTGGGTTGTGGGTTTTCCCTGGGTCTGCTCCCTGAGTCACCACCAGGCCATCTCAGGTGCCTCCACACCCGCTTGTACTGCTTGGGCTGCTGCGGCTGCAGCTGCAGCCACCTACCCACCACCTGTGTCCTGAGCCCTGCCCATGCAGCACAGAGCAGCCTGTCCCACCCTGCTACCTGGGCACCCTGCTTTGGTCACCTCCAGCTGAGCACTGCTGCTGCAGCTGTCCTCCCCCACCCAAAACTCTGTTGTTGCTGCTGTGGACAAACTGAAAAGTCAGCAGATCTGGTGAGGCATTTGGGAATTCTTAAGGAGGCAATTACTTTTTACTAAAAAGTTTCCCACGTCAAGAATGAGGAGTATTATCACACTGCAATGTTGTGGAATAACCTTTTGTACACTGTGAAGATGTGTCTTTGCCAAGGTACCTTCCGAGTGGTTTAATAAAGTACTGAATGGCCAATAGTTAGACAGGACTTCTGGGAAGAGAGAGAAAGGAAGAGGAGATGAATCTAGGTGCAGGAGAGATGCCAGAGGAGATGCAGAAGCAGGACATGCAGGAGGAGAGGTAAAAGCCATGAGCTGACGTGGGATTCCCCTCTGCATGCTGTGAATACCATTGATTAATAAAGAAGCTGTTTTGGGCCTGTGATAGGGTAGAGCAGAGCTGTGTAACATGAGAGCCCTGCTTGTTGGGGTTTCTGTCCCGCCCGGTACCCCACAGCAGGAAAGCCCCAAAGAAAATCACACACAGGTCTACATAAGTTATAAACTGATTGGTCCATTAGCTCAAGCTACTTATTAGCTCTTATCACGTATAGTAACCCATTATTCTGATCTATGTTAGCCATGTGGCTCAGTACCTTTCACAGTGGGGCAGATCACATGTTGTTTCTTTGGAGTCTGGGCAGGAGTGGGAGGAATGGGTTTCCTCCTTCCCAGAATTCTCCTCTTCTCATCGCTCTGCCTCTACTTCCTGTCTGGCCAATCAGCATTTATTTAAAACATTATTGACAGAATACAGACAATTGAGCTATGTGGGGAAAACTAAACTGAAAGCTGGGAGAAAGAAGGCCGAGTCAGAGAGAAGCCCTGTAGCCCCACCAGAGACAGATGCCAGAATGTTACCCAGTAAGCCACAGCCTCATGACATTACACAGGTTAATGGAGATGGGTTAATTTAAGATATGAGTTAGCCAGAAATATGCTTAAGCTATTGGCCAAAAATATTGCAAATAATATGGTTTCCATGTGATTATTTCAGGGCTGAGCAGCCAGAAACAAACAAGTGGCCTCTTACAACAAATTGGTGCTCCAACATGGTTGGCTGTATCTATGTTAAACCTGAAAAAGCTTGGAAGGGAACTCAAGACACAATAAAACAAAGTTTAGCTGCATTTCTTTTTTAGCTGGAAGCTTGTAGTAGCTCCCTTAAGAGAGAGGTCTTCCTGATCCAGCGGTAGCCAAAAAAACCCCACCATGGTTTCAAAATGGTGGCTTCCTGATTTGCTAGCACAAATGACTCTGGCTCTTTGGGAGCACTTTAATGGGGTTTGTGGGCCTGAGTGCTTGTATGTCCACTTGGGGTTAGGAGGAAAGTAGCTGAGACCATACCCACAGCTCAGACACCCTCCCCCTCCTGGGAAGATGGCAGGATCAGGTGTGATAGGAGTGCACAGGCAGGAGAACAGGGCAGATTCCTGCCACCATACACAGAACTATTTCCAGGCCAAGCAATGCTCTGCATGGCATATTTAGCTATTACTCAAATAAAAAGGGTTTATGTGCTGCACGCTCATTCTCAGAGTTAAAGTGCTGAGTATGGCTCCTACCTGGTGGTCCCAGAGCTGGCAGTAATGGTGCCTCTACCATTTGAAAGTGAGGAGAGGCGGAGTCAGCACCCAGGGCTGCTGCAACCAAGCTGCTTACCATTTTAAAAGCTTTTCAAGACAGAAAAGGATTACAGATACACAATAAAGGCAGATTCAGATAAAAAAGACCTCTAAGTGGGTCACAGTGTTGGACAAATGTACATAGGCTTGGGAGAAAAAGAAAGAGTATAGAGAGTTATTAAAAAGTAAATGGTTTATTAAAAAATAAAACATAGTCTTTAAAGAGACAGAGTACAGACAGTCATAGATTAAATGAATAAAGATAATAAATAAGTACTAAACTTGTAAGAAAAAGTAATAGAGTAAAAACAAATAATCCACATAAAGATGGAATATACACAGTCTGGATTATGTATATTATTGTGTTTTCTTTAAAATTTTTGACTGTGAAGGAGTTAAGTACAGAGAGACATTTCATTGTATGGGCTACTAAGCTAAACCAACCTATGTATTTTAAAGGTATTTTGATTCCAAAATTTGTGTCTAAGGATATGTTTGTTTGGAAAAAGAGGTTCTTTTGTTTCCACAGAGGACGAGAACATGTGAAATTCTTCCAGATTAATGTGGTTTGATGGACCAAGACCCCCCAAGAGGTCACAGTGAACACCCCCCCCCCAATTACTTCACCCAACAAAAACAAGGAAGCAGTTTGGATAGAATGATGCCCAAATTTCCAAATATTGTTTATAAATGTTTCTTTACATTTAAAGGGGATATGATATAGAAATTTGCATTGGTATGGATCTTGATTTATTGATACAAATTTTAAGTCAATTTTATTATATGTGTATTTCTGCTCTTGATTAAGGTATTGTGTTTTTGCAGCTCATTTAAAAATGTAATGCATAATTAAGAAATATAGGTTAATAGATAGTTTTTTACAATAGTCAAGCTTGTAGTCATGTTAGTTAGATTTTCTAGATGTAAAGAGATGTATTTCAGATGAATAGGTATTCTTCAAACCTTTCAAAGACTACAGAATATGGCATTTTAAATATTTAAGAACTTAGAACTTTTCATGACAGTGGGACACATCTGTTTCTGGCAGTGCCAAGCTACTTCAAGAGGATGATGGGCACCGAAGAGACTCCTTATGGCGCTGGTTAGCCATTTGGGCAAGAAACTGCTCTTGCCTGGACTGCTTGATGGTATGCTGTATGAACTGGACATGCAGGATCCACAGAGAAATGATTGCTGAACTTGCCTAAAGGTGAGACTGTCCTCTGGGGTTCCTGCTTCATAAAAGAGTCTACTAGACATTCTGTAGGACACAGAAGAAAGTGACTTTGTCATTGTCAATATAGGTGGAACTGTCGTTGAAATTTCCTGCTTTGTGAAAAGTCTGCTGGATACTATGGGCCTGTAGGCTAAAGATGGATGCCTTAATGGTACAGAGAACTTTGGGTGACTGTCCAGGTATGGAGATGTCTCTGTCAATTCTTGAGTTTTGGAAGTTGCTTACAATGTACTTTCTGTTTATTTAGGTAATATTATATCTTTCTGGAGTCTTTGATGGAGTTGAAGAACATATAGTTATAATTTTCCTTATATATGAGAAAAGATAAAGTAGGTATAAATATTGTAACTTTAATTCTTGCTTGATACCTGTCTTGATATATGTAATTTTACTGTGTTAAAGTTAAAACCTTCCTTTTTTATTTAAACAGAAAGGGGGAGGTGATGTAAGATCCTCCTTTGTATGCTGTGAATACGATTGGTTAATGAATAAAGAAAACTGGCTTGTCCTGATAGGGTGGGGAAAACTAAACTGAATGCTGGGAGAAAGAAGGGTGGAGTCAGGGAGAAGCCATGTAGCCCTGACGGAGCAAGACAGAACTTTAGCTGGTAAGCCACAGCCATGTAGCAATACACAGATTAATAGAAATGGGTTAGATTAATATGTAAGAATCAGCCAATAAGAAGCTAGAGCTAATGGGCCAAGCAGTGATTTAATTAATACAGTTTCTGTGTTGTTATTTCAGTTCTGGGCGGCCGGGATGAACATGGGCTACATGAGATTGAATCAGTCTAAAAGAGAAACAGAGGTCACACCTTTGATCCCAGCTGTTGGGATCCCATGCCTTTAATCCGAGCACTAGGGAGGTGGAGACAGGACTGATATGGCTGGGCAGTGAGAGGAATGTAAGGTGGGAGGAAGCAGGAGCTCAGAGCATGCAGTCTGAGGTTTTAGAGACAGGATCACCCCTCTGAGAATTCAGTAGAGCTAAGAACTAGTGGCTGCTGCTCTGTTTCTCTGATCTTTCAGCTTTTTTTTTTTTTTTTTTTTTTTTTGGTTTTTCGAGACAGGGTTTCTCTGCAGCTTTTTTAGAGCCTGGCCTGGAACTAGCTCTTGTAGACCAGGATGGCCTCGAACTCACAGAGATCCGCCTGCCTCTGCCTCCCGAGTGCTGGGATTAAAGGCGTGCGCCACCACCACCCGGCTTTCAGCTTTAACCTCTATATCTGACTCTGGATCTTTACTAGTAAGACAAATTAGAATTCACACTACAGTTTTCTATGATTCATAGAGTTGTTTTTCTGAGGGAGTTTTCCATTCATCGAATGACTTTAGTCACAAGGCTATCCTGGCACACCTGGGACATCTTGCATTGTTGGGTACTGCAAACAACACACAATAAGGACTAGATTAGTGGGTTGTGATGATTTTTTTTCAGAGAAAATTGAGACTAGATCAAAGGGGCTTAGGTATGAGGAGCATGTTTTACCCCCCAAACAACCTTTGTGTCACAATCAATGAATATGCTTCTGAGCAGTGGTTGGAGAGTCAGCCCATCAGAGGCTGGACCTCTCTGCTGCTAAAGAGCTTGAATTACATTCTGGAGTGACCTTCCTTCTAATTGTCCCATGCAACACACAATACACATTTAGCCACTGAGTCATCTCTCTAGTCCTGCCCCCTGAATTTTTTTAGGTGTCACCTTATGCGCTTCATGAACTCCCTGCACCCACATGAGGAAATATAGTGGTCCCAATCTTACAAGGGTCTTGTGTAGGTAATCATGAGGGCTCTGACACTGATGGATGCAACCGTACTGTTGTTGGAGAATAGCATTCGTCCATCTTTAAAACTTCAGTGCCTAAAGTTTATTCTTTTAAATGATTGTGCTATACTACATAAAATGTACTTTAACATCATTATTTCCACGTATTTATCATTCCACTAGAATAATTGCTCTGCAACTTAAATAAGATTTGAGTTTGTATGTGGATGGTGAGATTTAGCATATGAATGTTTTGCTTGCATGTGTGTGTGTGCACTACATTCATACTTTGTGCCCACAGGATTCAGAAGAGGACATTAGGTCCCCTGGAACAGTTGTGAGGGGGTGATGGGAACTGAATGCAGGTCTTCTGCAAAAGCAACAAGTGTTCTTTACCACAGAGCCATCTCCCTGGACTCAAGAAAAGGTGTCTCTTAATGGCACATCACAAAATGTCTCCCTATGTCAGGAGTTATGAGATACTCTAAATAGGCCCAAATACATTATCTTTTCATAGATTTTAAGAATCCAAAAGTATTTGGATTTAAATTATTTAAAAATTAAGATTTATTTTTAATTTGTGTATTGGTGTTTTGTTTTCAGCAGGTGTTTATGTGGCAGGTGCATGAAGTGTCCATTGAGGCCACATCTTCTCTCCTTATGAAGCTTTGGTGGGGTTGTGGGGCAGCATAAGTGGGTCTCATTCATGATGGAAGTGTTGGGTTCTTGCTGGCTTCCTGAGATCCTGACTACTTTGTGATAAATGATATAGCTTATGTAGCAATGCAGCTTGTCACAGCACCTGGGAAGCACAGAAATGCTCAAGACACTTGCTTTAGAAATGTCCCTGATTGCAGCACTTTCTGCTGTGTTCCACAAAAGGATGTTCTTAATGGCCTTGTCTTTGGGCATGCACTGGGTATGGCTTGGACAGTGAATTGGCTGCTGCTCATAACCATGGCTAGTTTTGGCACAACTCTTACTTACTCTTTTTCTGTAATTTTGAAGACAGGACCAAAAGCAAAATTTGTTTTTAAAAAAGACCTTATTTACTTTATTTGTATAAATGCAAATGCTTGCATGTGTGTATGTGCACCATGTTGGATCCCCTGAAACTGGGGTTAGAGATAGCTATAAGCTAAGAGAAGCAACTGCTCTTAACTTCTGTATCTTCTCTCCAGACCAGAAACTTACTTTTAATAGTTATTTTGAAAATACACCTGAAATTTAAGAGGCCATTACACATTACACATTTACAGCCTATTTTTTGTTTGTTTGTTTGTTTTGGTTTATTGAGACAGGCTTTCTCTGTAGCATTGGAACCTGTCCTGGAACTAGCTCTTTTAGACCAGGCTGGCCTCAAACTCACAGAGATCCGTCTGCCTCTGCCTCCTGAGTGCTGGGATTAAAGGCGTGCGCCACCACCACCAGGCTTTTACAGTCATGTCTTTGTCAGTATCCTACTGGTTACTGACATGATTTCATTTTGCCCCTTCCTGG
Organism: Arvicola amphibius; assembly: GCF_903992535.2. NCBI lineage: Eukaryota > Metazoa > Chordata > Mammalia > Rodentia > Cricetidae > Arvicola > Arvicola amphibius. The sequence continues at coordinate 5,452,910 of NC_052060.1, read as the reverse complement.
CTTTATTTATTTTTCTTTTTAAGTTTGTCCTCTTGAGCCACTCCTGAAATTGCCTTGAAGTCCAGGAACAACAGGTATAAATGGAAGTTTCTTTCCCACACAGTCCCACAACTGTTTGCTTCCAAAGAAACACACAGAGGCTTATATTAATTATAAACCATTTGGCCTATTAGCTAAGGCTTATTATTAACTAGCTCTTACAAATTAAATTAACCCATAATTCTTATCAATGTTTAGCCATGTGACGTGGTACCTTTCTCAGTGCAACATTTTCATCTTGCTTCCTCTGTGTCTGGGTGGTTATTTCAGACTGAGTCCTTCCTCTTTCTAAAATTCTTCTAGTCTGGTTGCCCTGCCTATGCTTCCTGTCTGGCTACTGGCCAATCAGTGTTTTATTAAACTGATACAAGTGATAAATCTTTTACAGGGTACAAGAGCATTATCCCAGAACAAACAGAAGTGATTAATAGTCATCTTTATACCCCATGAGGCGTCATTAAAGAAAACCAAATTTTCTTTGCAAATAGCATCAGTGTCAGATAACTTCTTGGTCAGGGTGGAGGCCTGCATCATGTCCTTCTCGCAGTGATGGGATCCTTTCTGGCTTGAATGGGAGTAGTTGGCTAACAAAGTGAATTTGATAGTAGTTTTTAGATGTTTTGTCTTATAGTGCTTTGTGCATTTTTATCTTAGTCTTCCTAATTTTGTCTTATTGGTTCACATGTATGCACACACACAAAAGTAAATGTTTGTATTTCTTGTTTTTTTTTTTTTAAATGAGACAAAAGCATATGAAATTGGGTGTTTGGGAAGGTGGTGAGGATCTGGAAGTAGTTGGGGGAGGAGAAAGCATGGTCAGAATACAGTGTATAAAATTTTTCCTCAATAAATAAAATACATCTTTATGGCAAGTGTCTGATACCAGTCCCAAGCAACAGTGAGCCTTTCAGGGAAGATCACCTCTCAGATGAGGATGATCATCTATGATGCTGAAGCTGCCCAGAGGAGCAGGAATTTCATGGGAATTAGATTGCTCTCAAGTGATAACAGGGGTTACAACTTCTCTGAGCCACCTTGCAGAACTAGAACTGAGATAATGATCAACCACACCTGTGGAATGGATATTTAAAAGAAATCCCACACTAGCTCAGAATTGAGAAATAGATGGTTATTTATTTAGAGGTAAACTCATAAATCAGAAATCTCTGCTTGAATGAAGAGCAGCAATCCAAAAGAGCAGCCAGGAAAGAAGGGGTAGGACGCAGGCTCTGCATCAGCATACATAGTATAAGAGGCCATGTCACAGTACGTGGGTAACCAGAAGCTGTAAGGCTTCCTACAGCACCTGGCCTTTTGTTTAAATAAGAGAGTTTTAAGCATAATACAAAATTATATACAATAAGAACAAATATATTCAATAGTTATCCTATTTTAACTTGTTTAAATCTTGTATAATAAATAACTTGGCCAAGTCATGAGAGGAAAGTAACTACAACTATCTAGTCTTCGACCCCATGGAAAATCTGAGAAGGGAAATAATATTACTTGAGTAAGCAGGAAGTGCAATCAAGCAACTTCCAAAATGTGCAACAAATGACAGCGACAACTGGCTACCTTGGAAATCACCCAAAGACTTGTTTGCAACATTGAAGCAACCAACTTTGGCTAAGGCCTAGCATAACTGACAGACCATTTTCAAAGGCAGGAAGAATTTCAATACTGTCTTACCCTGTCTTGGCAAGATTTGACAGTCCTGCTTATCCATTTTCAGATATTATCTTGTCAGTGATTGAGGCATGGGCATTTCTTTGCCCAAAGGCCAGTTTGCCAAGAAGAAAACAAGCTCCAAGTGGAGTGTCTTTGGTGCTCAACTTCTCTTGGGAATAGATCAGTGCGGCCAGGAACAATTGTGTCTCACTTCAACAGAACACTAAATTATTTAAATGCCATATTCTATAGTTCCTTGAAGTGGTTGAAGATTAACTATCTATGCATAATATACAGTTTATGTATCTAAAGAACCTGATTAGTCTAACTATAAGTATGACAAACATAGATGACTATTGATCTATAATCCTTAATACTTATATAACTTAAAGACTAAGACTTCATATTAGAATATATACAATAAACAATTGTGCAACAAATGAGGACAGTGACCTCAAAATGTAAACAATGTATAAGTATCTTGATCAGAGGTAGAAATGTACATTGCAATATGATAAATATATGTCAATATATAAAAATGTTATAAGCAAAGGTAGAAGTATGCATGCATGCAATATTCAATATAATTAAACTTTGTATCAATATACAAGAATCTATACCAATGTAATTGTCTATAAATAATAACTCACAAGTATTCACTCTATTACTCCTCATATCAATCTATTATCCCATCCAATTTCCCCTTTTTTTTCAAAAAGATCCCTGAGCCTATAAAATTTTCCCCCAACCCCAACCCTATACTAATTATAATCAACCCCTAAATGATGTTCCTAACTCTGAGGACAAACTTTGTCAGGAGAGGGGATATCATCTTCCAGAATTATTTCCAGCTGTCATGGGGGCAATATTCTTTCTATGGGATCCTGTGAAAGTAAAATGATGGTTAAGTTTCAAGATTAATGTCTGGTATAATTGCAAATAGTCTTGGTGGAGGTCTGGCCAGAACATTGTAAAAGGTGCACCATTTCAGCTAACCAAGTGGAACCATCTTGTGCAGCTGGTTCCCAAAACAGGTCTTGTAGTAGTGCTATCAGCATCATGATGTCATATCAACCAGGTGGAGTTGCTGTGGGGCCCCATCTCCTTCCTGGAAACTTCAAAGATTACTGCAGGTAAGTTCATTGTTCATTGTGGAAAACTTTAACATTATTTATATAGACATATACAGCCATATATATTCAATGAAAGGTACAATAAAGACAAAATAGATATGAAGAAAAGTAAATTTTTTTCTAAATTCTTTTTTCTATAGGAATGAATGATCTAAAAGAAATTAAGCAAGCTCTTTTAACTTATGGCTTGCATTCCACATTTGTTAAGGAGATGATAAAGACTTGGGCTTCTAATATCAAAGCAACCCCACATGATTTTTTTCAGTTTGTTTCAGAAGTCTTGGATGACTGACCTTTGTTGATGTTTAAAATTTATTTCTGAGAGGAAGCCAAAATTTTGGAACACCAGGGAAAAGCAAAAGGACTTGAGTCTTCCCAAGATCAAATTCTTTGTGAGGGCACTTATGCTGACCCATAGGTTCAAGCTCTTTATGATGAAGAAATCTTGTCCCTATGCCACAAAGCAGCCTTAAATGCTTAGGACAGGATTCAAGAACTAGGAAAAAGAATTGAATTATATACAAGGGTTAGACAGAGACAGAGAGAACCCTTTACTAACTTTTTACAAAGATTAAGTAAGGCTGTACAAATAGGAGTAACAGACTCAAATGATAGATGAGTGCTTATTGAATCTCTAGCTTTTGAAAATGCAAACTTAGAATGCAAAAAGATATTTGGCCCTTTAAAGGTTAGATCAGGCCCTATGGATGAATGGATTCTTCATACAATAAATATTGAGACATTTGACTATAATACTGAATCTTGGGTAAGAGAAGCAATTTCCAAAGGAATGAGGAGACATCAAAATGCCAAATGTTTTAATCGTGGTAGAATAGGACATCTGAGAAGGGATTGTAGACAAGGAATTCCTAGGAATAATAGCTCCTCTGGTAATGACAAAAATAGGAAACCTCTGCCTTCAGGTATATGTAGAAGGTGTGGCAAAGACTGATATTGGACAATGAATACAGATCAACAACAGACAGAGAAGGCAAACCAACACCATTGGGAACCTCCTTGAGGGGTCTCTCTCAGGCCTCCAAGCCAAAAGTGGCCCAGTCATTCCCAGTACAGTGGAGGACATGTCTCACCAGGAAAATTAAAAATCCAGAGCCTTCTGTAAAAGACCATACTGTTCTAAATGATAACATAAACATGGTAGATAAGTAAAAAATTCCAATAGGAAATAAGAAACGTATATTCTGGCAGACTTCTATAAATGATCAAAGACCATGGCATTATAATTGTTGGTTTGATAGACATAGGTGCGGATGTGAGTATCATTACTCCAGAATCTTGGCATCCAAATTGGCCTCTTCAAGAGGCAGATGTTCAATTACTAGGAATTGGAACCATATCTCAAGTTAAATAAAGCACAAGATGGGTTGACTATATTGGGCCAGAAGGTCAAAGAGGGAAGCTGAGACCATATGTAGCTAATATTACAATAAAGTTATGGGATCATGACCTGCTACAGCAATGGAATACCCAGATTAACATTCCTGCAGTCCCAAGAACTCATGATTTGGGAAGGATATAAGGTACTATACACAAAGGTCACCAGGCATTCAGGCTGTACAAGAATATAAAGCAATTAGCAAACCTTTAGAGGTACCAACAGCCCTACTTTTAAAATGGTTAACTGAGAAACCAATATGGGTTAAGCAGTGGCCTCTAGCTGAAGTTAAGCTGCAGGCTTTAGAACAACTGTTACAAGAGCAACTAGATGCTCACCATATTGAAGAGTCAACTGGCCCTTGGAATTCTCCTGTATTTATTATTAAAAAGAAATCTGGTAAATGGAGAATGGTGACATATCTAAGAGTTGTCAATAAAGTTATTCAACCTATGGGCCCCCTACAATCTGGAATTCCTCTGCCTTCTCTATTACCAAAGGGATGGCCTCTCATAGTTATTGATTTGAAAGATTGTTTCTTCACTATAACTTTACAAGAAAAGGATAGAGAAAAATTTGCCTTCACAAGTGCCTACTTATAATAATTCTCAGCCTACTAGGAGATATCAATGGACTATCCTCCCACAGGGAATGCTCAATAGCCCCACATTGTGCCAATACTTTGTAAGTCAGCCATTGGAAATAATATGTAAGCAATTTCCTAAGTCTATAATTTACCATTACATGGATGACATTTTGCTATTTGAACATGGATACTTTAGAAAGAATGTTTGAAGAAGTAAATAAAGTTTTGCCAAAATGGGGATTACAAATTGCTCCTGAAAAAATACAGAGAGGAGATTCTGTCAATTACCTAGGTTATAAAATAGGTTTGTAGAAAATTAGGACACAAAAGGCACAATTTAGGAGACTGATTGAGGACTCTTAATGACTTTCAAAGATTGTTAGGAGACATTTCCAGTCTACCACCAGCTGTTGGGATAACACCTGATTTAATAATTCATTTAAACAAAACCTTAGATGGTGATAAAGATTTGAATAGTCCCAGAGAATTAAGAGCTGAAGCAGAAAGAGGATTGACAATTGTTGAAGAAAAATTACAGGAGGCACATGTGTGGATAGGGTGAATCCAAATCTTAATTGTATTCTAATCGTATTGCCTTCCAGAATTTCTCCTACAGGAATTTTAATGCAGAGGGATGATATTATCTTAGAATGGATCTTTTTATCATGTAAACCAAGTAAAAAATCAAAAACTTATGTGGAAAAAGTCTTTGAATTAATTATAAAAGGTAAATTGAGACTTTATCAATTAGTACATATAGACCCAGCAGGGATTATAGTGTCTTTCACTACTGAGGAAATAAAAAAGTTATGGGAAGACAATGAATCATGGCAAAGACCTCATGTTAATTTTTTTTAGAGAAATCAATAGCAATTATTGCAAAAGCAATAGACTTAACCTTATAAAAGGAACTTCTTTGATTCTTCCATGAATTATATGTGATACTCCAATAACTGGAACCCATACCTTTATACTGATGCAAATAATCAGGGAAGGAAGGATACAAATCAGAATAATTAAGTAAGGTGGATCTACCTTCTTTTGATCCTTTTGGGCCCTTTGAACTTGATGCTTTGTCAGAGTAGATTACAGGGTAGGAAGCTAAAACTCTGGGCAATCCATCTCTGACAGCTACTGGCAATGTTGAATCCTCTCCTCGTGCCTTTTTCCTTGCTTATTAGTTCCAATAATTTCCTCAATTATTTCAAATCTTTTTATTATTGTCTTTTGTAAAGCCTGAATCTCCTGGCCTGTATATATTTCTAGTGATTTCATTGAGGCACCTAGCCTCTGGTCCTTATTCTGTACATGTGATTCCAAAGTCTAAAGTTTCTCCTTTAAAGATAACATCTCAGCCGGGCGGTGGTGGCGCACGCCTTTAATCCCAGCACTCGGGAGGCAGAGGCAGGCGGATCTCTGTGAGTTCGAGGCCAGCCTGGTCTACAAGAGCTAGTTCCAGGACAGGCTCTAAAAAAAAGCTGCAGAGAAACCCTGTCTCGAAAAACCAGAAAAAGAAAAAAGAAAAAAAAAAAAAAGATAACATCTCATCCTGGGACATTACTTGAATAGTGTGCAGATTGTCATCCTGGAGAGATAGTTTTTCCTGCTAACTTATCGTAACTTTTTGACAGCTTTTGACTGTCAAGTTCTACAGTATGAATTCTTTCAGATAACTTTTTAGTACCATTAGATATGGATTCAATTTTGTCTGTAATAGTATTAACTTTTTCAGGTAACTTTTGATCTTTTATGGTATTAATCTTGCCAACTAGCTGTTCATTATTAATCTGTAAAGACTGTACCATTCCTAAAAGTGCCATATTCTTTCTTAATGATAGAATATGGAGAAGAAAACTGAAACCTAATATCCAATAAATTGAAGTATCACCATAGTCATATAAGCCTCACATAATAAAATCCATAGTATTAATAAAAAAGTTACTAAAAGTTGCAATAGTGGTGAAGTCTGCCATATAGATTTATTAGTACCTGTTATTTATCCAGTAAACTGCAGTCTTTATTGTCCAGCAGATGTCGTGATTGCAGAGTTGCGACTAGAACCAGTTGGTGGTGTCAGGAATGGTCCTGGGCTGCTTTCATTTCTGAGTCGCTTTTGTTTTCTGCCTTGGTACTAGGTTAAATACTGAGAAATATGCTTTGCTTGACTAATTAAAAGCAATTAAATCAATTCCATACACGGAGCAATAAACCCAGAACTCAGGGGTAGGGAGCAGAAACTGGAAGCTGCACAAGTTGCTGTGGTGCAAGGAACTGCCCCGGGGAATGCAGCGGTCATGCCTGTGTGTGCTTGGGAAATGTCCGAGTTGCCACATGCAGTAAACTCCGCTGTGGCAGGGATTCTACAAAAAACCACTTAGGTAAAAGCAAGCCATGTGGGCAGGGGTGGGAGAGTGTCTGGGCCATGGAACAGCTAGGCCATTAGGCCATCTGGTAGGCATGGAGTGTGAATCCATGTGGGTGCCAAATGTGGAATGGATGCTTAAAAGAAATCCCACACTAGCTCAGAATTGAGAAATAGATGGTTATTTATTTAGAGGTAAACTCATAAATCAGAAATCTCTGCTTGAATGGAGAGCAGCAATCCAGCAATCCAAAAGAGCAGTTAGGGAAGAAGGGGCGGGACGCAGGCTCTGCATCAGCATACATAGTGTAAGAGGCCACGCCCCAGTAGGCGGGTAACCGGAAGCTGTAAGACTTGCTACAGCACACACCACACTGGTTAGACCTCCGTTTCCCACCACTCATCTTTTTCGTTGGCTTGCTGGCTGCGTGGCTCAGCTTGGTTTGTTGGGAGTCCTGGAACCCCAGCCATACTCTCATCCTCCGTCATTCTGAGACTGTAACTATCTTAGCAAGCATAATAGTTTTATTTCATTTTATGTGTGGAGGTGTTTTGCATGTATGTTTATGCACCATGTACCTGCTGGGTGCCCACAGTGGCCAAAAGGTGTCAGATCCTTGGGTTTGGAGTTCCAAATAGTTGTGAGCTACCGTGCCAATCCTGGGGACTGAATTTAAGCCTCTGGAAAGGCGTCAGTGCTCGTAGCTGCCGAGACATCTCTTCCGCCCTAGGAACAAAGATATTCTAAAGACTCAGTTGTACCCTTCCCTTTGACTTTCAGAACATTGAGATGATGGGCCACAAGAAGTTGGTACTTCCTCAGGAATAGTATGCTGGGAGAAGATGGAGGCTGGAGCCCTAGGGCAAGCCCAAGAGGAACTTTGTCTCCTGGAAAGAGAAACAGTTCTGCCAACTCATGAGACTACCTTGAAGGAGAACCTGGAGTTTAGACCGTGGTGGGTCAATGAATGACAAGACAACACCCCCACCAGGGCTGCTTAGTTATGTGTATTTCCTACCCTCTGTTTAAACCTAAGCTCTAAGTCAGAGCCTGGAAGATTGACTTGGCCATTAGACTTCCTTTTTCCTCTTCTCAATGTGGTTAAATTGAATAAATCTTCTTTTTGGCTTTTCACTATGTCTCAATAAGGATAGAAAGAGTAAAAATCTTAGCGACATGAGAAAAGAGCCCATCCCTTGGATCTAGAAAAAGTCTCTTACCAGCAAAGAAGCAAGAATTGGACTGGTGAGATGGCTCAGCAAGTAAATTGTTGGGGAATATCGTTTTAAAGTGTGTTGATTTTGTTTATGCTGCATTTGCTTAACTCTGTGAAGCTGTGTTACTTTTGCCTGACTAAAACACCTGATGGTCTAATAAAGAGCTGAACAGCCAATAGCAAGGCAGGAGCAGGGATAGGCAGGACTGGCAGGTGGAGAGGATAAATAGAAGGAGAAATGAGGAAGAAGAGGAGCAGCAAGAGAACAGGGGAGAAGGATGTCAGGGGCCAGCCATCCCACCACCCATGGAGTAAGAGTGAAAGTAAGATATACAGAAGTAAGAAAAGGAGAAAGCCCAGAGGCAAAAATTAATTGGGAAATTTTAAGAAAAGCTGGAAAGAAACAAGTCAAGCTAAGGCCAGGGCACTAATAATTAAGAATAAGCTTCTGCATGAAGCTCTGGTGAGTCAACAGTCCAGTGAGCTTAACACGATAAATATACAAGCTGTGGAGCCTACAAACCAAGACCTACATGGTGGAAGAAGAGAACCAACCTCTACCAACATAGTATGGCATGCATGCCCCCCATAATGCACACAAATAGGTAAAAATAATACACAAAGAACCAAGAATTTCGGCATAGTAATGGTGAGGACAGGTGTACAGGAGATGGAAACTGGTTGGACAGTTTTAGGGCAGAGATCTTGAAAGAGAGAAATTCTAATTTTTGTCCTTGGGCAGGAGCCAAAAGTAGCCAGATTGACTCATCTATCTTCAAAATTATTTTAAGGTCTTAACTCTTGAGATGGGAACGGTACAGAGACATCAGGGCTCAGTTGAGGCCCATTAGGGGGGAGCTACTTCTTTCAGATTAAAAGAATGGTATCTACCTCAGGCCCTGTGTGAACCTGACTTTCTGACCTGCTGCATTTCATACTATTTTCTCCTCCATTATGAGTTAGCCTGGGAGCTGAGCAGCTGTCTTTAATCCCAGCACTCGGGAGACAAAGTCCGTGAGTTCGAGGACAGCCTTGTCTACAAAGCAAGTTCCAGGACAGCCAGTGCTGTTACACAGAGAAACCCTGTCTTGAAAAACCATCTCCCACAAAAAAAAGAGTTAATTTGGGATGGTGGGATGGTTCAGTGAGTAAGTGAGTAGAGCACTTGCCCCTGAGGCTTGAGAACCCGAATTGATCCTCAGAGCACACATAAGGGTATAGGGGACTCTACTAGATTGCCTTGGAACCACATATAGTTTCATTCTCTCTCTCTCTCTTTCTCTCTCTCTCTCTCTCTCACACACACACACATATCACATCACACACATACTGGCTTCTTGAACCTTCTTGTTTTCCAGGAAAGGTGAGGGTGTTATCTGCCCATTCTAGTCCTGTAGCCCCACGATGCAGGACCATCCAGATACACAGCCATATGATGCAGGACAATCACATGGAATAGGGAGCTGAGTCAAAGCAGGAACTCAGTCTATTACTATGAATGTCAGCTTCTATAGTTTAAGCGACATGGTGTGATGTGGGGGCACCTCCAGCCAATGAGAGGCGGCCTCTGGTTGGAGGGCGTCTACCTAGTTTCTGCTGTCTCGTCCTCACTCTGTCCTACAGGCCTGAGCCAGGCTTTTTCCTGTCCTCAAGGTGCAGGCCCTGAGATAATTTTGACCCAACACACACACACACACACACACACACACACACACACACACACACACACTAACCTGTTTCAGAGGGGAGGAGTTGGCATTTCAGCAGAGTTCTGCCATGTGTGGATGTAGATAATCCAGTAATGCTGAAAAAGCCTCTGTGTAATTCTAAAAACTGGGACCATAAAATCCACAGAAATTTAAGGACTCCTGAAAACTGTAGACAGTGCTCTATCAATTTATCCAAACTGCATTTATCAATGCTAAAACTCCAAACCTCCGAAGTTCCAGTGTAATAATAGCATAGAAAGAGGACAGAAGTCTGAAACATCTTACATACTGTAAGGGGGAAAGTCACATCTGAAACATGTTTATCCTTTACTATGAAGTCTGTGAACAAGGCAAACTTGTCTGTATTTTTAACAGAAAACTTAATTAATGAATGACCTACTGAGGTGGTTATTGCCTTGAGGGATGGGGCAGAGCTATTAAACTGGTAAATCTGTCAGTACCCTCGTCATCAAACACCATCAGAACTGTGAAGGATAAATTTTACCCCAGTAAGCAGAAGTGAGACAGCTTTCGAGCTACCTAGGTCTCTGTCCTAGGTTTCTCTGTGGTCACTGGGGACAGAAGTCTCAAGGCACTTCCCAGTCTTTAGCTGCCAAGCCCAGAAGATCTGACAGATTTTCCTATGGAGTAGGAATTTGGGAATACTGGTCTACCAGTATTCAATCAGTTCCCCAGTGTCCTGCTCAACTAAACACTTAGTAGCAACTTTAGTCACTGAAGCTAGCTCACAGGAAGGGGACAATTCGGGCCCAGTCTTAGCTTTCTTTCTCCAAGCCTGGTAGCTAAAGCATGGAGCCTCTTCAGCAGTAGGGTCTTATCAATTCTGGGATACAAACAATGACAGTGGCAATATCCTTTATTGTTTTAGGAGTCTCTAGAATCTCTGGAGCTAAAACTCCTAGGAATGTATGGTGTTTTGAATAAGAATAACCCTTATGAGCTCATAAGTTTGGATGTTTGGTTCTCTGGTTGATGAAACAGTTTAGGAAGGATTAAGATGTATAGCCTTGTTGGAGAAGGTATGTCACTGGGGTGGGCTTAGAGGTTTCAAAAGCCCATGCCAGACCCTGTCTTACACTATATATACCTGTTGCCTGTGGATCAGGATGTAAGTAAGCTCTCAGCTCCTGCTCCTGCACCATGCCTGGCTGCCAGGTGCCATTATGCCCTACCATGATAGTCATAGGTTATTCCTCTGAAACAATAAGCAAGCCCCCAATTAAATGCTTTTTCTTACAAGTTACCTTGGTCATTGTATCTCTTTACTGCAACACATCTGTAACTAAGACAGAGGGTAACCTACCACCAATACTGAGATCCCCAGTTAATCAACTCATGTCTTTTGGATCCTTTAACATCACAGGCACAGGCTAGCTATTGCAAACTTTCCCTAGTCATCATGGTGGGTATCACTTGTGCCTTACTCAACCATAAAGCCCCCAAGAAACCCACAGCCACCTGGCCTTTTCACCCTTTGTAAGCTAATTCCTCAGGCTTGCTTTGTTAGGTGTGCTCCAATGTTTCTTAACCGAGTCTCCAAATCTGCAAAAATACTCGAAGGTTGGTGTTATGCTATGCAGATGTAACAAAATGTTTATGCAGAGGAGCGGCCGAAGTCTGATCATGAAAAGTGGGGCTATGGAAATAATCCTGGTAAAACCCTTCACCACTCTGTTCCAAGCAAGTGTCTGGTGATCACAGAAGTTCACAACAAAGGAGATACTGATGGCATATGTAAGCAAGGTATAATGCAGCTTGAGAAGCTATTACCCATTAACTTCTGTTGTTCCCTCCATAGGTCCATGTTGGGCACAGTATTATAGACAGGAGGCACTAGCTTAACTCTCCATGGTCCTCAGTCATCTCTGAGTCATTCCTCTTCTATACCCTGGCACTCTTCCATGGAGCCTCCCCGTATTTCCCCACCCCTGCTGAGCTTGCTGGGGCTGGTTCTTGCTGCTCATCCCTGTCCAGTGCCAAGGTGGAGTAAGGATTCCCTCTCTCCAGCTGTATCCGCTGTTTCTCTGGGCTAGAGAGGCTCTGGGTTGGCACCTTGTACTGGCCTCAGGATGTGCAGCCTGTGGCTTCAGGGCTGATGGTTACATCTCTCAGTTTCTCTGCTTCTGCAGCACCCAGAGAGAGCCCATCTGCCCCCATATCCCACGGCCTCACAAGGCATGTGTGGGAGATTCTCTTTGCTTGTTTAAAGCTTTCTCCAAACTCTGGCAATTCCAGTGCAGAATATTCTTTGGTTACCATGGTCTCTTGTGCAGAGTCCCCATCTGCATGAAGGATCATGGATTTTCCCTTTCTTGGTAGCAAAAGATCAGACTTTTGGGTATCTTTTGTTGCTTTTTTTAGGTCACTCATCAATACTGGACTCTTCTCATGGGTTCCAGACTTTGGAGTCTCAGAAGGAACTCTGTATTACTGCTCTAATATGGGCCGCTTTCTACTTTTGGCTCACCCAAACAATGGCAGCCTAATGCTTCCATTTCTCCTCTTTTTTTTTTTTTTTTTTTTCAATTTACTCCTTAAGTTGGAGGCCAGTACCGAAGACAACACCCTCATTGTAGGGCTCGGGTCTACTCCTGCTCCTGGGGCTCATCTTGAGGACAGTTTCTGGTCAGCCAGCTAAAACATTGTTTTTGTGCTCCCTCTGCCCCGCCTGGTGATTAGCTGTAGGACATTGTTTACTCCATCTTGGGTGTGGCAATATCCCACCTGCCTGGAAGGAATTCCTTGTGCAACCTTGGGATTTCCCCAAGGTTGAATAAACGGCATTTGGCCGATCTCCTTTTGAATAACCCAGGTCTCTTGTGTGTTCTTTCAATCTCCCCGCCCTTGCCCTGCTCGTGTACCATACAGTGGCAAGCGTACTGTACCCAGAGGGTAATGCAGAATCTGGTGTTACACCTCATATTTCTTTTTCTACAATTCTTTCTTTATACCTGTTTGATTGGCACCAGTCTTGCCCCTGCATAGTCCTGGAAGTCCCATTTCTATCTCTCTCTCCAAACCTCACCCTCCCAGAGAGTCTCTGAACAAAGGGAAGGCACCAAAAAGCCCAGTTCCATATCCTTGGCAAACCATTGCAGCTTCTTCCCTGAAGTTGTTAGGTGCCCAAGTCCCCACCTAAGTGCTCAGCTTTCTTTAAACCATACTTGGGCACAAACCCAGCTTGTGGTGGATGCACCATCATCCCGTGCCTAAAATCTATAAAACCTTCCCTGGCCTGGGTCTCTGGGACCAGAGATCCTGCTTGGGAGTGGCTTTGCTCAACAAACCTGTTGTTAAACTTTTTCAGTTTGGCTTGATCTGGCTTGCTGTGTTGGTGGAGAACCTATTAACACCCTCCTGGCTGAGCCTTGGCCTCAGATCTCTTGTTATGCACCACAGTGGCCAGGCTGCTCCAGCAACTATTTATTGACACCTCCATTCCTGTGTTACACCCGAGCTCAGAATGTCTGCTCCAGACCTCCAGCAGTCCCCAAAACACTTCTATACTTCCAGGGTGGACTCTGCCCATGAAATGGGCATGGAAGAAGGCACACCACCTGGAAGAAGACTGCCACCCCAGGGGTTCCCCCACAGACAGCCCCTGCCCAGGTGGCCTGACCTCAGTTACACACTCCTCTCTGCACTCTCTGTGTCTCTGCCACTGCCCCTCCAAACTCCCCTGTAAGAACAATCTACCATGCTAAATTTCCCCTGAAACCCCCCCCCCCCCATTGCTTCAGGGACAATACCGTTGTTCAAATCAGGGACAACACCATTGTTCTTGCCAGTGACATTTAAGCTATCTCTTTTCTCAGCATGAGATTATTGGGAGGGCTTCAGTTTTTTTTTTTTTGCATTATTTCAATAATCTGATAGCTAAAATAAGGATGTCAACACAAAACCCACAGCTCTCATCTTAAAGGGAATAAGAGATAGTTTATTCTGGAGCTCTTTTGAGTGACCATGATCTGAGAACACAGGTATAGGTTCCCCCAATTTACATGTTTCAATGTGAGAGCAGTTCTGTGAAGTTTTTACAGTTTACAGAACAAAAAATGTCATGAAGCAAGGCAAGTTTAAAATACATTGGTGGATACACCAGAGAGGCAGGTACAGCAAGATGGAGGAAGCTTTTCTATAGGCCTGAGATCCTGTCTGATGGCAGTCTTAGCTCCTGGGTAGGTGGGAACTAGTGGTCTGCTAAATTCATGGTTCCAAAAGAGTTTTATCTGTTTAGTCACAGGATGTTAGTTTCTACCCAGCGGGAGCCAGGAATGGCTGTTCCAGAGGGCTAGAACTAGCCCAAAATAAGGCAGCTGGACCCAGAACATTCTGACCTCCCTAAAGTTCTGAAATTGTAATCCATCAGTCCCTGCAGACAAAGTTTCTTTTTTTCTTTTTAAAGATTTATTTACTTATTGTGTATACAGTATTCTGCCTACATGCATGTCTGCAGGCCAGAAGAAGGCACCAGATCTTATTACAGATGGTTGTGAGCCACCATGTGGTTGTTGGGAATTGAACTCAGGACCTTTAGATGAGCAGGCAGTGCTCTTAACCACTGAGCCATTTCTCCAGCCCCAGACAAAGTTTCTTTTCAGGAGTTTTCATTCCCAAGGATGAAGTATGAACATTCCTTTGTCCAGAAGAGGGAGACTACCAGCCCCGTGGTCTAGTCAGGGCCTCTCAAGGACGCAGCCTTGCCATACCTCCCAGGCAATTCTCTGTCCCCACATTCCAGACATTTTTAGTATCACAGCCCTGTTGTTTGAAAGTACCCAATTAGGGGCTGGAGAGATGACTCAGTAGTTAAGAGCACTGGCTGCTCTTCTAAAGGCCCCAGAATGGATTCCAGTACCCACGTGGCAACTTACAACCATCTGTAACTCCAGTTCTAGGGAAATCTGACTCCCTCTTCTCACCTCTGAGTGTACCAAGTATGTACATGCAAGTTAAAACAAATGAACAAGCCTACCTATACATATAGATAAAGTAAACTATATCAACTTATGTTACTAAATATAGGAAGCAAAGTACCTCCTACCCCCAAATCCCACTGTGGATTCAAATCCAACTTCTTGATTCTTTTTTTGGTTTTGTTTTTTGGTTGTTGTTTATTTTTTGTTTTTTTTTTGTTTTTTTTTTTTAAGACAGGGTTTCTCTGTAGAACCCCGACTGTCCTGGAACTTATTTTGTAAACCAGGCTGTCCTCAAATTCACAGAGATCCACCTGCCTCTGCCTCCCGAGTGCTGGGATTAAAGACACACCAATGATTTGGGAAGTCTTTCTGTATGTGTGTTGCTTTTATTGGTTAATGAATAAAGAAGCTGGTTGGGCCTATGACAGAGCAGAATAGAGCTAAGCAGGAAAACTAAAATAAATGCTGGGAGAATGAAGACGGAGTCAGAGAGACACCAGATGCCCCAAAACCTTACCAGTAAACCATGAGTCTTATGGTAAAATACAAAATAATAGGAATGGGCTATTTTAAGATGTAAGAGTTAGTTAATAAGAAGTCGAAGCTATTGGCCAAGCAGTGTTGCAATTAATATAGTTTCTGTGTGATTATTTTGGGTCTGGGTGGCCGGGAGTGAATGAATAGGCTGTAACTATGTGTATATATAACTATGTGTCATCTCCACCCAGCCAGCCTTTGGATATTAATCTGCTGGGTCTGTATGATGGCATAACAATGCATCTTGGAAAAGAAACTTCAGTGTCCCACTTCCCTGCTCGAAAAGCTTATTACAAAAATATCCAAAATATCTGGTTACACTAACACTACTCAGTCTGAGCAGTCCATCCTGTAGCTGAAAGGTCTGTCTGTGTGAACTGTAGAGAGGGCACTGTTTAGGGACCACTGACAAGGGACCACTGACACCATTTTCTTTTTTAAATTTACTTTTTAAAAAACTTACCTTTTCTCATTTTATATGCCAAATTCATTCCCACCTCCCTCTCCTCCTCTTGCTCCCCCCACCTTCCCCTCATGACACTCCCATCCCTCCTCCCATCCACTCCTCAGAGAGGGGAATGCTTCTCATGAGGAGTCAACAAAGTCTAACACATTGCTCTGAGGTAGGCCCAAGGCCCTCCCCACTATATCTAGGTTGAGGAAGGTAGATCTCCAGAGAAAATGGGCTCCAAAAAGCCAGAACAAGCAGTAGGAATAAATTCTGGTCTCACTGCCAGTGGCCCCACAGTCTGCCCAGTCATACAACTGTCACCCACATTCAGAGGGCCTACTTTGGTCCTATGCTGGTTCCTTCACTGTCAGGCCCAAGTTGGAAGGCTTCCATTAGCTCAGGTAAGCTGTTTCAGTGGATGTTCCCATCGTGGTCTTGACCTCTTTGCTCATATTCTCACTCGTCCATCTCTTTGACTGAATTTTGAGAGCTCAGCTCTGAATTTTGAATGCTCTGCTGTGGTTCTCTGCATCTGCTTCCATCATTTTCTGGATGAAAAGTTCTATGGTGACGTTTAAGACAGTCATCAATCTGACTAAAGGGCAAGGCCAGTTTGGGCACCCTCTCTACTATTACTTAGGGTTTTAGCTAGGGTCATCTTTGTGGATTCCTGGGAATTTCTCTAGTGCTAGGTTTCTTGCTAGCCCCATAATGGCTCCCTCAACAGATATATCTTTCCTTATTCTCTGTCTCTGTTCTTACCCTATCTCGACCATCCTGTTCCCTCTAGTTCTCTTCCCTCTCCCCTTCTCTATTCCTCCCCTTCTGCCTTTCCTTCTCCTCCCACCCCCACACTTCCAATTTTCCCAGGAGATCTTGTCGATTTTCCCTTCCCAGGAGGTTCTATATATGTTTCTCTTAGGGTTCTCTTTGTTACGTAGCTTCTCTGGGGCCATAGACTATAGGCTCCTTAACCTTTGCTTTACAGCTAGTATTCACCTATGAGTGGGTACATACCATGCTCATCTTTCTGGGTCTGGGTTACCTCACTCAGGATGTTTTTTTCTAGTTCTATCCATTTGCATGCAAATTTTGAGATGTTTTTGTTTTTTTGGTTTTTTTTTTTTTTTTTTTTTTTTTTTTTTTTGCACTGAGTAGTACTAAATTGCATAGATGTACCACATTTTCTTTATCCATTCTTCAGTTGAGGATCATCTAGGTTGTTTCCAGGTTCTGGCTTTTTACAGATAATGCTGCTATGAACATAAATGAACAAAAGTCCTCGTAGTGTGGTTGAGCATCCTTTGGGTATATGCCCAAGAGTGGTATTGCTGTGTTTTGTGGTAGGTTGATTCTCAGTTTTCTGAAAAACCACCATACTAATTTCTAGAGTGATTGTATAAGTATGCATTCTCACCAGCAATGCAGGAGTATTACCCTTACTCCACATCCTCTCCAGCATAAGCTATCATTGGTGTTTTTGATCTTAGCCATTCTGATAGGTGTAAGATGGTATCTCAGAGTCGTTTTGATTTGCATTTCCCTGATGGCTAATGATTTTGGTATGTGGTACCTATCCAGAAAATTGTCCATTTCTTTTACATTTTCTAATTTTGTGGAGTACAGGTTTTTGTAGTATGACCTAATGATTCTCTGGATTTCCTCAGCTTCTGTTGTTATGTCCCCCTTTTCATTTCTGATCTTGTTAATTTGTTCTCTCTTTGCTTTTTGATTAGTATGGATAAGGGTTTGTCTGTCTTGTTGATTTTCTCAAAGAGCCAGCTCTTTGTTTCATTGATTCTTTATATTTTTTATGTTTCTATTTTATTGATTTTGGCCCTCAATTTGATTATTTCCTGTCATCTACTGTTCCTGGGTGAGTCTGCTTCTTTTTTTCTTAAGCGTTCAAGTATATTGTTAAGTAGCTAGTGTGAGATTTCTCCACTTTCTTTTTGTAGGCACTTAGTGCTATGAACTTTTCTCTTAGCACTCCTTTCAAAGTGTTCCATATTTGACTACATAGTCATTTTCATTGAATTCTCAGAAGTATTTAATTTCTTTTTTTAAATTTCTTCTTTGACCCAGGGGTGATTTAGTTGAACACTGTTCAATTTCCATGAGTTTTTAGGTTTTCTGCAATTACTGTTGTTGTTAAATTCTAACTTTTAAACCATGGTAATCTGATAAGATGCAGGGGGCTACTTCAAATTTTTTGTATCTGTTGAGGTTTGTGGTCAATTTTAGAGAATATATATTCTTTTTGTGTTTGAGTGGAATGTTCTATAGATATCTGTTAAGTTCATTTGAGTCACAACATCTGTTAGGTCTTACTTCTCTGTTAACTTTTTGTCTGGTTGACTTGTTCTTTGGGGAGTGTGGGGTGTTGAAGTCTCCTACTATTAGTGTGTATGGTTTAATGGGCAATTTAAACTTTAGTAATGTTTCTTTTACATATGTGGATGCTCTTATATTTGGGGCATAGATGTTCCGGATTGAGACTTCATCTTGATGGATTTTTCCTGTTGAGTATAAAGTGTCCTTCTCCATCTCTTCTGATTGATTTTAGTTTGATGTCTATTTTCTTAGATATTAGGATAGCTACACTAGTTTGTTTCTTAGGTCCATTTGATTGGAAATTTTTTCCCAACCCTTTACTCTGAGACGATATTTGTCTTTGTGGTTGAGGTGTGTTTCTTGCATACAGCAGAAGGATGGATCCTATTTTTGTATCCACTCTCTTAGCCTGTGTCTTTTTATAGGTGAATTGAGTCCATTGATATTAAGAAATATTAGTGACAAGTTATTGATAATTCCTGTTATTTTTTGGTGGTAGTGTTTGTGTTTCCTTTATTTGGGGTATGCTGATGTGCTTTAAAAAAGCAACAACTGCCCTCCGCGCTCTCTTTCTGGCTTCTGACTTCGGCTTTGCTTCCTGCGACTAGGCTCCTTTCCTGATTGCGCAGAGGGCTGTTGTCTGGGACCGTGATCTGTAAGTTTTCCCCTTTAAATAAATAACTATTCTATTAATCATAATTCTGAACTGGTGTGGGATTGTTTATGACTTACGCCTTCATTTTTTTGTCTTTTCCTCCAGTTCTTTAAGGAATTTTTATTTTTCTTTAATGGTTTCTATCTTTATAAAGTTATATTTAAGATCATTTTCTTCTGCTTCTTCTGGGTTTAGGGTGATCAGGTCTTACTGTTGTATGACCACTGGGTTCTGGTGTTACCATGTTGCTTTTTAGATTGTTGAATGAACTTTTGCATTGGTGCCTACCCATCTCTTCCTCCAGCTGCTGCCGGCAGTGTCTGCCTCTTGGTCCACTCCTCATGGTTGCTGTCTGTGTCTCAGGGAGCTGCTGAGGTCTCTCTCGGCTGCTTTCTTGATTTGCTCTGTGCAGTTGCAGACTGTGATTCAGAATCCCTCTGAGCTTGCAGGGGATGGGTAGGTTTAGGGGTGGAGTAGGCCTTGTAGCTTACAGGGTTTGATGGATGGGTGGGAATGCTGGAACAGCCTGTCTGCAGGAAGCTTGCCTGCTGACTGGCTAGTGAAGCTGAGGCAGGTAGGTGAGGGGCCTGGGGTTCTGCTCCAGTACCGAGGGCCTAGAGAATGGGGTGCCCAGCTGGCTGGCTGATCACTCACATCTTGGTCCACTGTGTGCAGTTGCAGCCTGTCTCCATTTTTTTTTTTTTAGTTAAACAGTGATGGACTTTGAGCATGTCCTCAGCTAGAGATCAACTCTTTTTTTAAATTTACTTTTCCTCAATAATCTTGCATATTACACATTGTAAATTGTTTTCATTGTTCCAAGAATGAGCTGACCATAAGATGTTTTGTGGATGTTAACTGACTGACTGTTGGAGGGGGCTGCTTGTTGGTTCCAGGCTGCTCAGCTAGCTTAGACCCAAAATAATCACACAGAAACTACATTATTTAAATCACTGCTTGGCCCATTAGCTCTAGTTTCCTATTGGCTAACTCTTACATATTAATTTAACCCATCTCTTTAATCTGTGCATCACCATGAGGTTGTAGCCTACCAGTAAAGTTTCAGCACATCTGTCTCCAGTGGTGGCTCCATGGTTTCTCTCTGCCTCTGTCCTTCTTTCTTCCAGCATTTAGTTCTGTCTTTCCCGCCTACCTAGTTCTGCCCTACTATAGGTCCAAAGCAGTTTTTTTTGTTCATTAATGGTAATCACAGCATACAGAGGGAAATCCCACATCAACTGACCCTAAACCCATAACATGTACCTTTCCCATGACCATAAAAAGAACTGCTAAATTCCATCTTTAATCATTTGCTCACTTGGTATACAGAGACTGCTCTGCCATTAGTCTGTCATTTTCATTCTCCTTCTATGGGAGACTGAAACTATGGCCCAGCCATTAGTAAATTTTTACTTTGCAACATCTTGGTGTTGCTTCTGTTTTTGACACTGTGGCAGCTCAGTGGTTAAGAGTGAGGGCTGCTCTTCCAGAGGACCTGGGTTTGATTCTTAGCTTCTTCATTGGGTGGCTCACAATCACTTGCAACTCCAAGGGATCAGACACCCTCTGCCACGCATATGGCACGTGTGTGCGCACGCACACACACACACCCACACACACTAAAATAAAACTAAATCTTAAAAAGAAACATGTTTGTAAATTAATACTGAATTTGCAAACTAGTTTCTTTAAAGAACTGACTTTGTTGGCTGTGTTCTTGTAAAACTTTTTACCTGTTGTCTGTTAGCAGTCTGCTGCAGTATTTGTTTTTGATGGTCGAGGGTTTTGGTTTCTTGTTTGTATGTTTTTACACAGTGTCTCACTGTGCAACTCTGGCTGTCCTAGAACTTGATATGTAGACCAGGCTGGCCTAAAACTCAGAGAACCTCCTGCCTCTGCTTCCCAACTTCTGGGATTAAAGGAGCATGTCACCATACCCAGCTGATGGCTGTGTTTTTGGAAAGCTTTATGAGGAAATGTTGTCCACTAATATTTTGCGTCAATGAAACTTCTAAGAAAAGGACCTGAGTATTACTTTTCAGGTGCTTGGACTTCACCTGTAGGACAGACAAAAGGAAAATTCAAGAATCAACTCCAGGTAGGGTTAATTTAAGATACACTTCTTTGCTGGGCATTATGGTGCATACCATAGGCAGAGGCAGGCAGAGCTCTGTGAGTTTGAAGCTAGCCTGGTCTACTTAGTGAGTTCTAGGACAGCTATGTGTCTCAAAAAAATGATCTACTTCTTCTATAACTCTTCATTACTTAAAATTGGCTATAAATGGTTTTATTGGCAGGAGATCCTTGGCATATATCACTGTACCAGATCTTTTCTTTCTCGACACCAAGCAGTCCACAAACCATGACACAGAGACTTGGTATTAATTTTGAATGCACAGCTTAGCTTAGGTACGTTTCTGGCTAGCTCTTTCAGCTTAAATTAACCCATTTCTCTTTATCTACCTTTTGCCTTGGGGCTTATTACCTTTCTTATTTCTGTGTATCTTACTTTCACTGCTTCACTGTTTGTCTGTCTGTCTGGCATCTGTCTTACTTCTTGCCCTTGGCATGTCCCTCATTTTTCTTCTCCTATTCTTCCCTTTCTTTCTCCCGAGCCTAGATTTCTCCTCCTATTTATTATAAATAAGTGGTTCCATATTTATAAATCTCAGAAGGGGGTGACTTCATGTAGAGATCCGGCTGTCCCTAGTTCTCTGGTGGGAGGCAGGAGGAGAGGGAGTCTTGTATTAGCAGGCAGGACTCCAAGGAGACTCTAAGGAGTGGCATATCTAATTGACAGGCACCCATTATATGGGTGGCCTGCTGAAATGCCAGAGACTAACAATCTGAGGTCTATAAACTCCCTTAGGGAAGTGAGAATGTTGTCTGCTATTCTTCCGAAGTCTGGACATCTGGGGGATCTGTTAGACTGGAGATTCACAGTAGAAGGGCTGCCATTTTCCCTGTGGCAGCAGAAGAAAGAGGCTACACATGGTGCAGTTAGCCTGCAGTTCCAAACTTAACAAAAACAAGTTGTCCTTCGAATTATTCCTTTTAATCATGATGAAAAGTTAACACAGTGGTCTCAAATACATGTCAAATACAACTGGAAGACAAGACTGCCAAGGTTCTGTGGCTCCTGCAAAAGCTGCTCTAAAGTAAGGAAACAATTTCCCCACGAACAGCAGCTGACACTTTCCATGGCTGAGCTTGATCATATGCCACAGTTCACTTTGTGAGAATGGAAGCCGGGGAGAGAGATGGGCTAGGAGAGAGAAAAGGAGATCCAGAGAAAGGAGTGTTCCTCAGCATTCTTTCAGCTAGGAGGTTCTTCAAGGCTGTCCAATGAAGCCAAATGACAGGCGTGAAGAACCCGCACTGTTTCAGCTTCCACCTGTAACTAGACAACAGACAGAGATGGCACATTGTTCTTTCAGCTTCACATTTAATATGCCAAGTCCAAGAAATGCAAGTTGTCATAACACTCTCCCAGAAGCTTCAGAATTGGCTGAAAGGGTGAATGGAAATAAATGGTGGCCGTTGCTCAAAGGTAAGTGGCTTACAAAGCTGTGAGTCCCACCGCTTCCCAGGCACTTCCTCAAACTCTGTTTCCATGGAGAAGCAGCTGCCAATTTCAACCCCATGGGCTACAGGTGGCTACTAGACCTTCTCCTAGGACCTGAGTCCTCCTGTGGCTTGGCCACCCTAGGTTCAGCTGGCTCTGGCTCTGGAGCATCCAGCTGATCTTAGGCTGTGGAAGAATGACTGGTGGGGTACCACATGGCTACCTGACCTGGGGGATGATGACCAGAGAGAAGATAAAGAAGGCAGGAAAGTTTGGGATCAGGAGGTCTTGTACAAGTGGATGGCTCATGCACAACAGGTTTATTAAGCAAAGATTTTATATACAGTTTGTGGGGAAAAAAGGAGACAGAGTCAACACAAAGCCATCAGACAATGGGATGAAGTCAGCAGGAAGCTAATCAGGAAATCTTACACAAAGGGAATATAGGGCATCTCAAGAGCTGCACAAATCAAGCACACACCAGCTTTGGGACTGATAACCATAGCGTCTTAAGGTCGAATGACTTGGGTTCTCAGGATCCAAAGCTGCAGCTCCCTCAAGGCCTGGTCCTAGGACATTACTGGCTCTGCCAAGCACATTCCTGGTTTTCGAGAGGGAACTGTGTTCCTTTTCCATACATCAGGGCCTTAGGGGAAAGCTTCCAAGGCTCTGGCCCTAGGCTAAAACTGGCTCTGCCAAGCATGTTCCTGGTTTAAAAAAGGACCTATGTTCTTTCACAGATCAGGGCCTATGTAACTCCACAGGTAGGGACTCAACAAATATCCCTAAATTACTAGAGCAAGATTCTAGAAGATCTTGGCACTTGACCATTATGATACCCAGTAATGGCAGTTTGCAGGGTTTAGTCTACACTTTTAGTAAAAGGAGAGAAAGGCAGGAAACAGAAGTCCCCACAGTATCTATTACCTGCACCAAGAAGCAAAATATGGGAGGCTGGAGAGATGTGTGGCAAGAAAGAGCAAGTTTGGCTCTTCTAGAGGAGCTTGATTTCCAGTTCCAGAGGATCTGACACCTTCTTCTGTGCTTTTCAGGAACCCATATGCATGTGACACACCCACACACCCAGACACGCTTATGTATAAATAAATCTTTTTAAAGGCAGGGTTTTACTTTATAGACTACACTATAGATCACTCTATAGATCAGCATGGAGCTTATAGAGGTTCACCTGTCTCTGCTAATGCTAGGATTAAAGGTGTGTATCACCTCACTTGGTCAGAAATAAATCTTTAAAGCAGATGCACAAAGCAGCACAAAATACCATGGTTCACCATGAGGAGGTGACAAGTAAGCCCTGGCATTTGGAGGCAGGGGCAAGTGGACCTCTGTGAGTTCTAGGCCAGCCTGATCTACTCAAAAAGCTCCAGGTTTCATCTCAAAAAACAAAAATAAAAACAATAAATGATGACTAGAAGCCAGGTGGTGGTGGTGTATGTCTTTAATTCCAGCACTTGGGAGGCAGAGGCAAGTGGATCTCTGTGAGTTCGATGCCAGCCTGGTCTACAAGATCTAGTTCCAGGACAGCTAGGGCTGTTACACAGAGAAACCCTATCTTGAAAAACCAAATAAATAAATAAATAAATAAATAATAATAAATAAATAAAAAATGATGACTGGAGAGATGGGTCAGCAGATAAAGGTGCTTGCCACTAACTCTGATGACCTGAGTTCAATCCTGGGAACACACATATTAGAAGGAGAGAACCAGCTCCCTCACACTGCCCTCTGAACTCTACATATACACTTTCATGGCACATACATGCCCCGCCATGTATATACAAATAAACATAAAAACAAGAAGTAAATGTTTTCTAGCACATTAATCTCCCAATTTATTTGAGCACCTACACACACATACACACACACAGATAGAGAGAGAGAGAGAGAGAGAGAGAGAGAGAGAGAGAGAGAGAGAGAGAGAGAGAGAGAGAGAGAGAGAGAGAGAGAGAGAGAGGGAAGGAGGGAGGGAAGGAGGGAGGGAAAGAGAAATAAATAAATAAATAAACCATTTCAATCCTTTCAAAGGGAAATTTCGAATCAGGGACCACAGAAAGAATATGATGGAGAGATACAATGGGAAACCATGCTGTGTCTAAAAATCAGGGAATGCTGGAGACTCTCTTGGTAGAAGCCAGGAGATGTGAAATAGTTCCCGCCCACAACCTTCAGAAGGAGCAAGGTTTGGTTAATACTTTAACTTTAGACTTCTGGCCTCTGGGACTATGACAGTGAAGTTTGTGTTGGTTTAAACCACCTAGCTTGTAGTCCCAGAAAGCTAACAGAGCCTTCTCCCAGTGACGACAAGCACAGTGATATAAGATACAATAGCACAGGTTGAGGAAAAAATGAACAATGGTTTAATCTCTAGGACCCTAGACAACAGAGGTGTGGATCCATTCCCATAGGAATGAGCTGTGTTCCCTAAGATGACTGGAAAGGTGTTTGTTCAAAAACAACAAACCTCTCTTTGTAACACGCAGTCTGTGCTCGTGTACACGTACACACACCACTCCATTTCCATGTTTGCAGTAAGTTTCAATGCAATCCTTTGATGCAGTCTGCAGTGGAGCAGGTACTGGGCTTGTCAGCTTTGAAGTCTGCTCATATTTCAGGACATTTGTCCTAGGGACACATGACTGCTGAGACTCTTCCAGGGAGTGCTTCTTATGAAAAGTCTGAAAGGCAGACAGCGAGTTCCTGCAGCCCTGTATTTTAGAGGCTGTTCTGAAGGGTCCGTGAGAGCAGGTTTTCCCCTGGGGGTTCAGCAGCTGGGACAGGAGTGGAGACCGGTGCTGCTTGGGTAGGGGGGACTTCATGCAGAACAGTGTGGAGTTCAACAGAAGTTCTTTATGTCAAACGTTTGTCAGGATCCAGTTTTATAAATAAAGCTAAACCAACAAAACAATAGATGATTGTAAGTCAACTGTTTTCCATTTGATGAGGCCAAGCAGGAAGACAGTAGGAAGGGATTGCTTGTATCTTTATCTTTCTACTCTCATTTCTCAGAAAACTTAACTAACTTTGACTGGGGGTGGTGGTGCACACACTTAATACCAGCACATGGGAGGGAGGCAGATAGGTGGATCTCTATGAGTACAAGGCCAGTCTGGTCTCTATAGTGAGTTCCATGCCAGTCAGACGCTGTCTCAAAAGTAAACAAATCAATTTTTGACTATCAAAGTCATTACCTTCCCTCACCTCTACCAGGTCCTCCGTTACTTCATGACTCATTAATACTTCTATCAAGAGGAAGCCTGGGAAATGACAATTAACTGAGCCAACTGATATGGAAGGTTTTATGAGTGTGCTAATAAGCTTTAACTGTCAACCTGACAGCCCTGATACCCAAGAAGGGTGTCTCAATTAAGGGCTTCCCCATATCAGATTGGTCTGTGGGAACCGACAGTTCTGGGCTGCCTAAGGCAGCTAGGCAGGAGCCTGCTTACTGAAGCAGTGTCCTCTATGGCTTCTGCCTGGAGTTCTTGCCCTGCTTCCCTCAGTGGTAGACTGTGACCTGAAGAATAAGCTGAAGTCAACTTTTCCTTTCTCTAGACTGCATTTGCTCAGGGCGTTTTATCATAGCAACAGAAGCAATCTAGAAGAGAAAGACTTGGAATGGCGCTGCAAACCGACTGTGGATTCAGACCATTATGCCATCCTCCTCTCCTTACCCATCGCTCTTGTGAAAAGCTGACACTTTGGAGAAGTGGAGTTTTAAAACAGAGTAAGAAAAGCATTACTCATAAAGGAAAAAAATCTACTAGCTGGGACTACACTAACATTACAAACTTCTGTTCATAAAGAGATGCTTTAGAGCAAATAAAACCATTTTACACACTGGAGGATGTATGGAGTGTCTACCTATCCAACATAGGCTTAACCAAAAGTAACTATAGAATTCCTGGAAATTGGTGAAAATAAGAAAAAAGTGAATATAAGCCAACAGGAATTTCACACAATGGAAAATAAATATGGTTATGAACATATGAAGAGATATTCAACTTTATAGGTTACCTGGTAAATGTAAATCTAAATGACACTAAGATTCCATTTTAGCCAAGCATGGTGATGCAGACCTTTAATGCTAGCAGTTGGGAGGCAGAGGCAGGTGGATTTCTGTGAGTTTGAGGCCAGCCTGGTCTACAGAGTGAGACCTTGTCTCAAAAAGAAATAAAAAGATGTATTTTGAAAGCTTTTTGGTAAATATTGAGAAATCTGTCAACTGCTAGAGAAGACAGGGATCAAAAGAATGCCATACATTTGGGGGCAGCTTTTGACCACAAGGTGGGCTCCCGTGCAAAGCTGAGCATTTATACATCCAGAAACTCTGCTTCTAGGCAGATGCCAAGCTCCTGCCATGCAGAGGGCACAGACAAGAACACACCTAGCAGGAGCAGAGCCCATTATTAGATGAGCCAAGTCACTGCGGTGAGATGGCTAATGGGGCATTACTTGGAAGTGAAAGAAGGGACCGTACAGCCCAGACTGGGGCTGAATCTCAGCAATGTACAGTTAAATAAAAACCAAACCAGAAAAGCCACACATCACAATCTCTTCCTACAAAGTTAACAATGAACAGCTGAAGAACACACTCCTTAGATGTATGATATTCTTGCTTCTTTGAGGGAGATTCTTACCATATAGCTCATGTTGGCTTTAATCTCATAATCCTTCTGCCTCAGACTCCCAAATGCAGGATTATGATTATGAACCATTTTTTCTCTTTCCTTCTTTCCTTTCTTCCTTCCTTCCTTCCTTCCTTCCTTCCTTCCTTCCTTCCTCCCTCCCTCCCTTCCTTCCTTCCTTCCTTCCTTTCTTTTTCTTTGAGACAGGGTTTGTCTGTGTATCCCTGGCTGTACTAGAACTAGGCTGGCCTCAAACTCAGAGATCTGCCTTTCTCTAACTCCTGATTACTGGGGCTAACGGTATGCACCCCACACCTGGTATACTCAACCATTCTTAAG
This sequence comes from Arvicola amphibius, assembly GCF_903992535.2. NCBI lineage: Eukaryota > Metazoa > Chordata > Mammalia > Rodentia > Cricetidae > Arvicola > Arvicola amphibius. Next base: position 5,425,333 of record NC_052060.1, on the reverse strand, counting down.
GAAATTTTAAAAATAAAACCTAGAAGCTAGAAAATAATACAAGCTACTAAATTCAAGCTCAGAGTTATCATTAAACAGGAAGAAAAGATGGGGTATATAGAGATAAACTATGATTAAGAGATTCCTATTTGGTGGTAGGCCCTAGGGTATTATTTATTATTAAGTTTAGTAGAGGAACAAATAAAAGATGAACAGCTATATATATCCCAGTGGGAACCATGTCATAACTCAAGAACTATGATGAGCACAAACAAGTGCACTACATAATATAGGGAAATGCAACTAGAGCTGGGTAGGCCATCTGCACCTGAAACTGCAGCTTCCAGGGCCCTGCCTGCAAAGTCCTGTTGGATGCACTGCTCAAAGTACGAACAGGAGACATTTCTAGGTGAGATTTCTGGCTCGAAGCCTATAGAGAGCTCAGCAGGAAGGAGCCTGCATCTCTAAGTCAGCAGAAATAGGTTGTGGCTTCTTTTCTCATCATAACTAAAATTTCAGGTTTATACTAAATGTTGAATTTTTGTTGTTGTTGTTGGATAAATTGGGCTTCTTTTAAGTTTTGGGACCTATTAAGTTCAACCCCCTTCCTGGTAATCATTTCTCATGTCTTACTCTCAGGATATACACAGGGCCTACAGTAAACTGCCCACCCAGTCCCCTTTCCAGATTAGTCTCCGTGCTCTTCCAAGAGCTGTCTATGTACATCGTAGACATTAGTCTTTCCTCCCATTTCATAGTCTTTACTCTGGAACAATTTCAAGTTTATAGAAAAATTGTGAAATTGGCACAAGGTATATCTCTCTCCAAACTATTAGAGAATAATTTAGCAAAGTGTGCATAGAATGACTTTTCAAAAGTTATTACACTATTTGGAAGAACAACAGACTGGGAAAACCCACATGTCCAGTGAGTGTCTCTAGCTCCCGTGCAAGCTCAGGATTTAATTACGACTTTCTCCCTCTCTGTGACACTGCTGGCCACGGTTGCTGCTCGTCTCCCTGTCTGTGGGCTTACCTCATCTAAGTCTACATAATGGCTCTTACAATAAATCCAGGGAGGGAGAGGAGGAAGGAGGCAAGGGCAAGGGAAGGGGAGGAAAGAGGAGAAATGGAAGGACTTCTGCCTTTCACTCCACGCCAGTGATACTGACTTAGATCTCTGCCCTGCCCTCTCTGGCTCTCACCCAGTATATGTTAGTGAACTCGCTTCACAGCATAAGTTGGGGAAGAGCTGTAGTTCTGTAGTCAGTTTTCCACGGAAGTGAGTCGATGCTTTTCTTTTGCAGTTGCAAGTGAGGGATGCACAGTACCTGAAGCACAGCACCCTCCTCTGTTACCTATGGGATACAGTCCTAGAGCTGGATCAGATGTTCTCTCACCTCCAGTTCTAACAGATATTGGCGAATAGGTCCTTCACTAGCAGTATGTAAGAATGCCTTTAGCCACGGGGCTGGGGATGTAGCTCAGTGACACAGTGCTCGTCTACTGTGTACAAAGCCATGGGGTTTGATCCAGCACTGAACCTCTCCCCCCGTCCAAAAAAAAAAAAAAAAACAAAACTAAAAACAAAACCCAACCAACCTAAGCCAGGTGTGGCGGGTGGTTCAAGCCACACTCAGAACTCAGGAAGTAGAGGGGGCAGGATCAGGAGTTCAGGGTTATCCGCTGCTACACTTTCAAGGCCATCCCAGGCTGCCCTTGTCTCAAACACTCAAACTAAAACCCAACTCCAAAACATTTAACTTGTTTTGTGTGTTCTGAAATGAAAGCAGAAGTAACCCTGAGCCAGGCCAACCTCCCAGACCAGAGTCAGCGCAGTTCCTCACCTGTTGCCTGTGTGTATAGAGTCTTCTCATCAACACTCTGAACAGTGCAGGAAATAAAAAGTTTCCTTCCTTCAGTCTTACTAAGTTGGCTGGTTACCACCACAACAGAACAAAGGGGGATAGGTCTGTAGAAGGGAGAAAAAAAAAACATTTTTTTTTGTTAGATCTGTGTAACACTGGCTGACCACCCGGTGCATGACAGGGTGGATACACAGATGCTAGAGAGTGCTGGCTCTGACACCAACAGTGTCTCCTGTCCCTCCTGCTTCCTTTCTCCCACACTCCTGCCTGCAGGGCGTTCTAGGGCATAAGCTCCCAGACTGCCCTTCTGGGCTCCAGTTCACAGACCAGGATTCCAGCTGTCTGGGCTGACTTTCTATTGGGAGATCCAGAGCCTAGTCTGATGCTAGTGGCAGAAAGAAGTGAGAAGAGGGCCATGGGTGAGAACAGTCCTTGTCAGTGTCTGTTATCCTCAGAATTTCTTGGGCCAGTTAGATGACTCGGTAGGTAAAGGATCTTGCAGCCAAGCCTGAGTTCAATCCCTGAAAGTTGGCCTCTGACTGTATACTATGCATGTTATGGTATACATGTACCCCACCCTAGACATAATAAATACTTACATATAATTAAAATTTTTCTTATTGACTTCTTTTTAGAGTACTTGCCAGCAACAACCTTATTATTCTAAGTCAGTGTTTCATAGCTGAGCTGTCCAATGTGGTAGTCACATGTGGCTACTGACCACTTGAAATGTGGCTAGTATAAATGAGAAACTGAATCTTACAATTTATTTCATTTTAATTAACTTATATTTAGACTTAAATAGCTATATGTGACTAGTGGCTAGTCTTTGGGGGAATCTTGGAGGTCAAGTACCACAATGAGAAAGAATTTTCTTTGAAGGTCAGAGTTCTGTTGGTTGATGCAAAACATAGAACATGGAAATGTCCTCTGTTCTACAGCACCGTCATGTGGATGACACGAGGAAGCTGTCACTGTGATTGCCCCTGGCCCAGCCTTCCCTCCCATCACCTTTTAACACGCCATCTCACTAGCTCTCCTGACCCCGCTGATGGAGATGCCAGGCTTTGCTCTTCTACTGGTGTCTATTCAACATCTGCCAAGGTCCTGGGGACATCTGCTGTTCTTACCTGTCCAGCATCTCTTTCTTTTTTAAAATTTCTTTTTAAGATCTTAAAATTATGCATGTTTGACTGTGTGACAGTATGTGCAAGTGAGTGCAGTTCCCCAAAGAGGCCAGAAGAGGACACTAGATCCCCCTGGACCTGGTTACAGATAGTAACTACCTAATGTGGGTGCTGGGAACTGAACTCAGATCCTCTGCAATAGCAGTAAGTGCTCTCAACCTCTGACCCACCTACCCAGTCCCCCATTAAAACGTCTATTTGTTTGTTTATTTACTTACTTTGTGTGTGTGTGTGCGTGTGTGTAACTATGTAAGGGCAGACATGGGTGTTTCCTGAAGATTGCCTGCTGTCAGGGAGGTCAGAGGACAACTTTGGGAGTTGCTTCTCTCCTGCCTTGCTAAGGTAGGATCTACTCCAGGCTGGTTGGCTTGTGCACTGCCCAGCGAGCCTGTCTCTGCCTCCTGCTTTAATGGAGGAGTTCTGGAACGACGGACTCCTGCCATGCCCACCTGTTTTCTCTGTACCTACTACTACTTTTTTTTGGGGGGGGGTACAGTTGATTTTTTGCTGATCTCAGTTTTCTTTTGGTTGTTTTTGTCTCATGTATTTTCCTTTCTTTAAAACTTTTCTGTGTCAGGCTAGGCACACAGGTGCACAACTTTGATCCCAGCACTCAGGAGGCAAAGGCTGGAGGATCTTTTTGAGTTTGAGGCCAGCCTGGTTTATATATGGTGTTCTAGGCCAGCCAGGGCTATTTACACAGACCCTTTCTCATAAAGCAAGCAAACAAACAACTTAAAAAAGCTTTTTTTTCTGTATCGTTTTAAAATGTTTCATATGTTTCTCAGCTTTTTACATTAATTTCAATCTTATAACCTGTGTTTGGACTGATGTTTGGTCAGTCAGTGTACTGAATTATTTTTGGTACTATCTTACTTTGCTTTTTCTTTGATTCACATTTTCTTTTTTTTCTTGGTTTAAAAATTGAGTTATTTTCCTATTTATTTGTACTTTTCTATTGCTTTCTGCATTAATTATTACTCACTTTAATTTTTGCCCTACTGAAAAATACAAGGCATCGCTTGCCTTCTCCCCAGCTCTCTCTTGTTTTAGTGTTTCCGCTTCTTGCTGCTCTCCAGATGTAGACCTAGCCTTGCTGGTGAGCCCCATGTCCTGCACATGGACCGTGTGTTTGCTCACGACTGTCTTCCGTTACTGCTTTCCTTCCTTCTGGTGTAGTTTTCTGTAATGTTCCATGGGCATTGCCCCATTCTTCCATAACCTCTCTCAATTTTTGGTTCAATGAAAACAACTTGACTTTGTCCTCTGAACTTTGGCATGCTGGCTGCATGGTTCCGAGCTGGCCTAGTATGAGGCAGAGCCTCTTCTGTTGCTGCAGGTTTATTGCTAGGGTAATGGCGCCCTCTTTCTTCCAGAAACAGCTCTCCTACGTGTGCTCTTTTGTCTCTGGTGCTTTTTAGAACTGTATAACTAACTTCTCTATAATAATATAATGCCTTACTGTCATTTATCCTAATTGATATTTATTGTATTTTTTAAACCATTTTTTTCTACTGTTTCTTATTAGAGTTTTGATCTGTTCCCATTATATCTCAACTCCTTTTCTCTCTATACTGGATTCAAAGCATCTCTCTCCCTCCCCTTACTCTTAAAATGATTCCAAACCACCATTAAACATATTAAATTGCCAACTCTGAACACATCAATAGTCCCAACAGCCTTCTAGAAAAAGTGTTCTCATCTCTTATTGGATGAGCTATCTGAGGGTCAGAGAGTAGCCAATGCTGTATCAAACTGAATCCATATCAATCTGACTGGATTCTGCTTCTCCTTTTTATTTACACTTGGTGTATCTGCCGTTGGTTTAACTGCGGTGGACATGTTAATAAAACTATGGTATATACTTGATGTATCACTGACATAGCGGGGTGGGTGAGTATCGCTGACCACCACGGAGCACACAAGCCTGCTGTGTGGAATCCGGAACAAATCTCAACAGAGGAGGACTGTCTGTAGTGAGGAGTGATTTGAGGCTTCACTGGGCTGTGAGATTATAAAGGACTGAGTGGATTTTCCGGGCAAACACAGGCAGGATTTCATCATACGTCTTAAGTGGAGCGAGCCTGCTGAGTGTGAGGCCCACTGCTGCGCGCTGACCTGAGCTGCTGAAAGGTAGAGAAAGAAGAGAACACCAGATCCCAAACTCCTGGGGACAGAAGACACACAGCTAGGGACGCCCTCACCATTCCTGTTTCTTTCAAAGAGAAGGAGCATTAAAGAATGACTTCCCAGGCACGAAGGAGTCACTTCCATAGCCTTCGTGTGGCGGTTAGAGACAGAGAGCCACAGGCGATGCAGCGATAACAGGAAAATGGAAAGAAAGCTCGGGCTGTGGTTCTGACTTTCTCTTTTCTTCTTTTTTTTGGGGGGGGGGGCAGAGTGGTCTGAGACACAGTTTCTGTATGGCCTGGTGGCCTTGAACTCACTCTGAGCCCAGGCTGGTCTCAAACTCAGAGACTTCTGCCTCTGTGCCCCGCACGCCAGGATTAAAGGTGTGTGCCATCACTGCCTGGCCTGACTTTCTAAACAGATTCAAAGAAGAGGTTTTGAGCTCCATGGGCATTGTGACTGCAGGTTCATTTCCTTAGTTCTACGTTTCTGGTCACTTTCAGTTGCATTAACTAAGCCCCTTTGCTCTTTAAATAATTCTGCCTTCACATCAAAGTTCTATTGAATTCCATAGTAAATCTAATTGATAATCTTTAGTTCCTTTTTCCTTTCATTTCTTTGAGCATCTCACATGGTCGTGTGCATCTGGTTATCCTATGAGGACAGCTAAAGTCTTTGAGGATCTAAGTTTGTTGTTGCTTTTGCTGATAATCTTTTAAACTTTTAAAAAAAGTACTTTCATCTTTTATTTCTGTTTATATGTCTATACAGGTGTATGCCATGGATGTAAAGGTGCCTGTGGAGGCCAAAGGAGGATGCCAGAGCCACCTAACATGGGTATAACTGCTGAGCTGCCTCTCCAGCCCGATACTCACTCTTATGCATGTATGTATGTATTTGATGTGGAATCTGCTCATGCTGAAGGAAGAATATCCTTGAGTATTTATTTTCTGCTACATAGAATCGGAAAGTCCAGTGTCAAGCTTCTGGCCTGATATGTCATGAAGAGGCTATGGGCTCAGACACCACCCCTTTCAGTGCCATCAGTTCTTAACTGTTTATCCTTCTCAATGTATTTAGAGACAACGAAATAGTTCAGATAGATTGGCTGGCTGGAAATTGAGATGGCTAAGGTGAGGTTTTGCCTCTTTTTTTTTTTTTTTTTTTTTTTTTTTTGTTTTTCGAGACAGGGTTTCTCTGCAGCTTTTTTTTTTAGATCCTGGCCTGGAACTAGCTCTTGTAGACCAGGCCGGCCTCGAACTCACAGAGATCCGCCTGCCTCTGCCTCCCGAGTGCTGGGATTAAAGGCGTGCGCCACCACCGCCCGGCGAGGTTTTGCCTCTTAAAAGTAAAAAGGCTGAAACCCTCATGAAGTTCCAGTGTCATTGTTTTGTTTTTTCCTTGTAGAATTAAAAAGGCAATTCTGAGACGTATGTGGGAACAGAACCAAACCCATTAGAGCAATCTTGAGAAAGAAGAACGCTGGAATCAAATATTACTTGATCTCAGGATACCTTACAAGGCCAGAGAATTAAAACACAGTCCTGGCATACAAATCAAAGGAACAGGACACAGGGTTCAGACACAGACCCACTCACATCCAGTCTGTGTTCCTGTGTGGTGAGCATATCTGAGTGTGAGAGACTGCATGGAGAAAATGGGGCCACTCTCCATTTTATCCTGGGTCTTACTGAACCTAGCAGTCACTGACTTGCTTAGACTATCTGGTTGGCAAGCCCCAGGAGTCCCCCACATCCACCTCCTGGCACTGCAATCACGGTCATGTGGTGCTGTGCCTAACTTCTTCTTACAGTGGGTGCTGGGGTGCTGAACTCAGACCCTCTGCACACACAGCAAGAACTTTACCTACTGAGTAACTACTAACCTTACAGTCAGGTGACCTTTGACAAGGGTGTCAAGAAAACACAATGGTTAAGATACAATCTCTTTAACAAATAGAAAAACTGGATATCCGCAAGAGAATAGATGTAGACCCATATCTGTGGGGGCCTGAATGGCTGAGGACATCCTTTCCTGGCTGTTTTTAGATGATAAATTTCAATCTTGCTTAACTTTAATTTGAAGTTACCATTTTTGGCCACTAGAGAGGAAGAAATTAAAATAACAATTCTCTGTTTTTGTTTGAGGGAAGGTAGGGGACAGGGGAACTACAAAAGAAGGCAAGCAGCTCTGTCTTTTTTCCAATTGGACCTCTGGGTAATAGTCCAGGGTCTGGCAAACTACAGCCCACTGGCTACTCTTCTTTCTAAGTCAGTTTTACTGGAACACAGTTATTTTCATGCACTATCTATGGCTGCTCCTGTACTTTCATGGCTGAGTAGAAAAGCTGTGTCACATACTACACAGACCACAAATATAAAATAGTAACAGAAAATGTCTACTGACCTCTGAAATAAACTTTTCTATAGGATGATGCTAGTCTAATACACCTAAGTATTATCTATACAAAAATAACTTAAAATCTATGAAGTACAGCTTCCAAAAGCTAGTACTCAAGTATTACGGCTTTTGTGATATGCAAAGGGGAGATGTTTAGTAACTTATGTACTATATGCTTGCGGTGGTAAGCCCCAGCTTCCCTTGGGACTTCATACTTTGAAGCCTTTGTTCTTACATTGTTTTTGAACTTCAGCTCATGCTCTGTTCCTTGCTAGAAGCCGTTCTGTTGTCTGGTGTGGAGTGTAGCTGGAGGGTGACAATCATGCTGAACTTTGCTTCTGACGCATATCAAACTCATCTTATTTCCACTCCATTTCTCTGTGTAAAGTGAGGAGGACCTTTTCTCTTTTTCTGAATATGTAGGGAATATTTGGGCTCCATCCAGGTCTTACTGAGTGAGATGCTCAGCTGGCTGGGGCCCTTGCTGCTGAGCCTGATGGCCGTGTTTAATCTGTGGGTCCACACACTAAGAGGAGACAGCTGACTTTTACAGGTTGTCCTCTGATTCTATACACACAACATGGCATGTACCCCTTTCTCACAGATTAATAAAAAATAAAAATAAATTATTTCCTGGGTGATGCTTTACTCAAACATGGAGAGCCAGAGCAGTCCCCTTCTTATAACTGGCATAGAGTCCAGTTACTGATGGAAGGAATGATTCTGAAGCATGACTCTCTTTCCCAGAATTTCTTTGTGAGTTTGGTGGAAGCTATTCTTTGAGAGCTGAGGCTTGGTGGCTTCCTCACTGTCCTGCTTCTCCATCTTCCTTGCTAGTCCTCTGGGAGCACTTCCTTGATGGTAACAGACCTTGACTCAGGATCTGCTGCTGGAGAATCTGACTTAAGAACATAAGGAGAACTATCATGGACTTACTTTTTATAGTTGATGTTGAGGTTGGCAGTCATGGCAACTCCCTCAGCAATTGCACACATGCCAGTAGTGACATCAATGATGGTGGCAATGGCACCTCCGTGAACAAATCTAGCCACAACAGTGCAGAAGAGAGCTTCAGAAGGTCAGGAAATAGCCTCTCAAGATAAAAATTATTCAAGTGTCTTTATACATTTACCTCATGTTCAGTGTATTTAATGTTTACATATATATAATATATATATGTATGTATATGTACACACACACACACACACACACACACACACACACACACACACCTCCTTACTTTATTCTCAGCAGAAAGGATATTTGTAATAAAACTGGAGCTTAGTACTGATTGTATTATAGAATGAAAAGCTAAACTTTAATTAGGAAACATTTAAAAGTTTAGAAAGTGGGGCTCAAGAGTTAAGAACACAGCCGGGCGGTGGTGGCGCACGCCTTTAATCCCAGCACTCGGGAGGCAGAGGCAGGTGGATCTCTGAGTTCGAGGCCAGCCTGGTCTACAAGAGCTAGTTCCAGGACAGGCTCTAGAAACTACAGGGAAACCCTGTCTCGAAAAACCAAAAAAAAAAAAAAAAAAAAAAAAAAAAAAAAAAAAAAAATAAATAAATAAATAAAAAGAGTTAAGAACACATAGTCCTGCAGAGCTCAAATTCAGTTCCCAGCATCCACACTGGGTGACTCACAACTACCTGCAACTCCAGCTCCAGGAGGATTGGACATCTCCAGATTCCTTTGGTAATGGCACTCACATGCGCGCGCGCACACACACACACACACACACACACACACACACACACTAATAATAAAAGGAATCTTTAAAGTTTAGGAAGTGCAGATAAATAGAAGGAAGAAACCTTTAAGCCCTTACTACTACCATCAAGTCAAGGCAAACCATTGTAAACATGTTCATCATACCCTGCTGCTCTATGTTCTAGAATATATTATATGCATCATTTAATACTAGGTTAAAATTTTGAAATTTAACCAACAGAGATAATAATATTCAACTGGTGTGTTATAAGCATATTTCTATATCAATAAATATATATTTATATTGCCATTTTAATGTTGTCTTTAAATATGTGAGAATATGTCCCTGAATATGTGAGAATAAAACTCTTCCTGCTTCATGCTGACAGGATAGTTCTTACCCAGGCACCCCTTGCAGGTGAAGACCTCCTTGAAACAAGCAAACCATCTTCTTCTCCACTTTATTATAGAACATCACATACTCAAAGCCCAGGCCTTCCTCTAAGCTTCTGCTGAACTGTTGGGCCTTTGACATTTGTTCTTCATTCACAAACCTGGGGTCTATAAAGAAAATAAGGGTATGGGACAGGAGGGCAAAAAACAGAAAAGCTCCATGACAGAACTAAGCACCCGTGCCCTGCTAAAATCATATGTGGGAAGATAACTGATTGAAATACCAAAGAAAGGAATGGAAAGGTCACAGAAACAGTGGCTAGAGATGTAGTTTAATTGGCAGAGTGCTTGCCTAGCAGACACAAACCCCTGGGTTCCCAAGCCCCAGCACCACATAAAACAGTGTGTGGTAGTGTGTGGCTGTAATGTTGGAACTTGGGAGGTAGAAGCAGAAAGATTAGAGGTTCAAGGCCATTCTTGGGTACATGGTGAGTTTGAGGCCAGTTTGGACTACATAAACCTCTCAAAACAAGCCAAAACTAAAACAAACAAAATGAACAGAATAGAACACAAACTTTCTGGGATAGCAAAAAAAAAAACATATGCAAAAAATACATGGACAGAGTAAAAAAAAAACCCAAAGTACCTACATACACACGGCAATTAGTGAATATGGCATATTAATGGTAGCAGGAAACTGAGCCAAACAGTGAATTCTTCTGGGCTCAAGTGTGGTTTAAACGGAATTTAGCAAGAATGAATAATCCGACAGCAAGGAAATGGTTTTCCTGGCAGATGTGAATTTACCCTGCTATCCTGAATTAGAAACAGAGCTAGTTTAGCCTAATAAATCACCTATTGTGGCTCCTGAAATCAACTTAAGAGTTTAACATTTCTGGTCAAGATTATCAAATTGTAAGGTAGCTTATAAAAATGGGAAAAATAAGTAAAATACATTTGTTAAGAGAATTTGAGCATCTACCCCTGTTTAACCGAGGCAGAATCTGCTCTCTGACAAGACTCCCAGGGTTTCACATGTGGGTTAAAGCCTAAGACTGAAGAGTGCTGAAGGCTGTAAAGGAACAGCAGGAGATTGGCACTCTTGGTGGAAGGAGGGCTCTGATGGAGGCCAGCTTTACACTATAAAATGAATAATGGCCACCAAAATTGGCAGGTAGATCAGTAACAGTTTCCATACATATATTATTCCCGCAAAGCTGAGCAGGTAGAAGCCAGGCTGCATCAAGTTAAGGGCATTCAATGAATCGTGTGATGTCAGAATAACTGTAGTAAAAACAACAACACTACTTTTATAGTGCTAGCAATTAGACCCAGGGCACTGGGAGCACTAGCCAAGTCATCTAACAGTTAAATCTGCGGACAGGGTGGGACTGGTTCAGTTAGAACAGGGTCTCACCGTGTAGCCCAGGATGGCCTCACACCCTCATCCTCCTGAGTATCAAAACTATAGACATCCTCTACCATATCCAGCATGAAAATTTACTTTTAAGTAATTTATAATAGTTAAAATTTAATGATGCAACTTGCTTAAAAGTTAACTTTTCCCTTTATTGATAAGAGAATAATTCTTGGCTCTAAGCTGAAAAAACAGAAATCTGAAAGTGACCAACTATTCTTGGTTAAAGTAATTTGACTTTTCTTTCATTTATTCCTTCAGCCAATGAGAACACCAGGCATGGGAGGGTAAAGTATTTTCCCCAGACTTACACAGATTTCTATGCTGTGTAGAACATGCGAGACTAAGTGCGGTGGTGGTCGGTGTTTTTGTCAATCTGACACAAGCTAAAGCCATTCGCGCAGAGGAAACCTTAATGATGGAGGGGCAGCCTCCATCATTCTGCCCATAGTCTAGCTTGAGGAATATTTTGTTGATTAGTGATTGGTTTGGGAGGACCCAGCTCACTGGGGGTGGTGGCACCCCTGGGTCCTGGGTGGTATAAGAAAACAGGCTGAACAAGCCAGGCAGAGTAAGTTGTCAGGAAGCGGCCTTTTTCTGTGGCTCCCGCTTGAGTTTCTGCTTCCCTTCACGATTGGCTTGTAAACAGTAAACATAAAATAAGCCCTTTCCTTTTCAACTTGCTTTAAGTCATGGTGTTTACAGCAACAGAAAGCAAGCCATGACCTAAAGTTCCAATGATTAAATCGAGAACTGATCAGCTTTTCAATGGCTCCTAAGGCCATGAGACTGAAGGGGATTACAATGATAGCGTATTATGTACTGAGAAATGGGTGCACCCCATGAGAGTCTGGTGGCGGAGTGTTGGAGTGGTCCCGGGAGACTAGGATGAGTACACAGTTGTGGCAGGTCTGCCTGTTTCTGAGAAAGATGTGGCAGGGAGCAATGCCACAAGCAGGCCAAGGGAAGGGAACACAGCACAGCGACCTTTATTCATGGTTAGTTCATTCGTTCAGGCTAGAAGCAGATCAAGCTCGGGTCCGGGGAGGAGGGACAAGAGTGAGGAGAGCTTGGAAATGCCCTTCTGCTGGCTTCCACTTTCATTTAGTGAAACAGGAGGGAGAGCTGCTGAGAGAGGGGAAAGGAGGCAGGACGCAGGCATCCAGAAGAGCAGGGTCAGTCGACTAGGGAAACAGGGACAGGCTGCCAGGAAACATTAAGGGCTAATTAGAAGTCATCAAATATTGTGTAAAACTCTCAGAGAATTAATTAAAATAGTTATTTAATACAAAGCGTGTTAAAAATAAAACCAAACAAACCCAGAATGGAGGGAAGTGTAATTTGTGAGTGTTAGGTATGAGGTAGTCTTTGGGTTTGAAGTCTGAGAGATTAGAGGGTGTGCTGGCTAGTTTATGTCAGCTTGACATTAGCTAGAGTCATCAGAGAGGAGGGCGCCTAAGTTGAGGAAATGCCTCTGTAGGATCTGGCTGTAAGGCATTTTCTTAATTAGTGACTGATGGAGGAGGGTCCAGCATCTCATGGATGATGCCACCCTTAGCCTGGTGTTCTATAGGAAAGCATGTTGAGCAAGCCATGGGAGCAAGCCAATAAGCAGCACCCCTCCATGGCCTCTGCTCCTGCCTCCAAGTTCCAGTCCCACTTGAGTTCCTGTCCTGACTTCCTTCAGTGATGGCCTACAATGTGGAAGTAGAAGGCAAACAAACCCTTTCCTCCCAAACTTGCTTTGGGTCATGGCGTTTCATCACAGCAATAGTAACCCTAACTAAGGCAGAGGGCAATTCAAGTGTTCTGATCTTATCAAAGGGAAGAGGCCAGATTTTGAAATAAAGAGAAAAGAGATTGGTGATGTTAGCTTCAAGATTCTAGGTTGGGAGGATCTTTTTTTTTTTTTATGTTTTTTCAAGACAGGGTTTCTCGTGTAACAGTTCTAGCTGTCCTAGAACTAACTCTTGTAGACCAGGCTGGCCTCGAATTCACAGAGATCCACCCACCTCTACCTCCCGAGTGCTGGGATTAAAGGCCTGCGCCTTTAATTTAAAGATCTTTGGTTGTTTGTTTGTTTGTTTCTGTTTTTTCAAGACAGGGTTTCCTCTGTGTAGCTTTTTGAGGCTTTCCTGGAACTCGCTCTGTAGGCCAGGCTGGTCTCGAACTCAGAGGTCTGCCTGTCTATGCCTCCCAAGTGTTGGGATTAAAGATGTGTGCCACTACGGCCTGGGATCATCTTATTTTTGATATGTTTTATTTTCTCTCACAATTCACAAAATTTTGTGAGATTTCTGGCCTATGAAAGTAGGGACTATAGAACCCACAGTACTATTGTTTTTTTTTCTTTCCCCTCTTCCTAATCTCCTTCCCATTTCCCTTACTTTTTCTTTCTCTCTTCTCAATCCCTCCTTGCTCTGTTTCCTGTCACTCCTTTCTCCCTTCCTCCCCACTCTGAAATGGGGTCTTACTATGTAGCCACTACTGGTCATGAACGGGACACTGTGACCCAAGCTGGCTTTGAACTTAGGCTCTTCCTGCCTCAGCCTACTGAGAGGATTATACACATGGAAAAATTACCATGTCTGGCTCTCCCTTCTCTTAAGTAATAATTAGTGCTTCGATCTGTTACACTTTACATTGATGTTCAAATATTGTCTATGGGAAAGTGGCTGTTCTTACCAACAAAACGGGTTTGGAAGTCTTTAAGGGTTTGCGTAGGATTTTGTCTGTATGAAGGCAAACGTTTCCAGGAGCCATCTTCACACTTCTTCATGAACTGGTCAAAGAGGAGTCTTAGATCCTTGCTCCAGCTGGGGTTTGGGAGACCATAGTCCTTGGGAATGACTTTCTCAGAGGAAAATAACCTCTAAAAGACAAAAAGGAATAGGAGGTATGTGCTATTTCATATTTTCTACAACTTCCTAAGACTACCGTGCTGCTTTTCTTACTGCCAGAAGATGATCACTTCAAAATGGCTGGGAACTTCAGAGTTCATTTGACCTACACCCCTTCATAGAAATGACAGGATGACAAAGGGTCAACGATTTTCCCAACTTCTCTCAGCTAGTTACTGATAGAGATAGTATTAAGCCCAGGTGAGCCAGTCATCAGAGATCGAGAGATGGACAGGTGAGATATACATGGGGTGTTAGTTTGAATGTAATTGGCCCCCATAATCTCATAGGGAGTGCACTATTAGGAGGTGTGGCTTTGTAGGAGTGGGTATGGCCTTGTTGGAGGAAATGTGTCACCACATTTGGGGATAGGCTTTAAGGTTTCCTATGCTCAGGATACCACCCAGTGTCTCAGATCATTTTCTGTTGCCTGCAAGATGTAGGACTCTCAGCACCTCTGCCAGTATCGTGTATGCCTACACATCACCATGTTCCCGACCATGATGATAATGGACTGAACCTCTGGACTGTAAGTGGGCCACACCAATTAAATGTTTTCCTTTATAATAGTCGCTGTGGCCATGGTGTTTCTTCACAACAATAGAGACTCTAACTATGACACACAGGAAGCTGGAACACAAGGGAATGGTAGTATTTGGCTTTTTGACCTGAATATTGATAAGTAGAGACTAGCCATTTGGAAAGAGTAGCATATGTAAAAATAAAACCAACCAACCAAATAGCAACAACAAAATCAGTGTGTGTAAACGTAAGGAGGCATAAGACAGTTTTGAAAGTTTTTATTTACTCTATGCAATAGAAACTGTTGTCCACATTGTAGAGATGATAAAATTAAGGTCTAAAAGAAGCTAGGCACAGTGTAAGAGAAGGAGCAGAAGGATACGGAGGTAATAGGCAAAGCCTCAATGCTAAGCTAACTGGTTTGAGTTCTATCTGCAGCATTCTCCGATTATTTAAGCAAGGAGTGACATGCTCAGATTTGGCCAAAATAGGAAAGAGAATGGTCATGTTCAAAATTGCATGGAGGATTCTACTTGGAGGCTATTGGGGTAACTCAGCAAGAATTATTAGATCATAAAGCAGAACTCAGAGACTACTTCCATAAAGCAAATGAAGGAATAGGATAAACACTATAGCCAATTCCTGGTGTATGAATGGCACCATGGAGTAAATGACAGTTAATTACAAGAAAGAATACAAGAGGGACAAGGAGGAAGCTCAGAGAAGAGAGGCTGGTGTCATGGTAACCATGACTGTCACTCATGGTGTTTCTCTGGAGCACTGAGCATTGCCAGCATTCCAGTCAACAACAGATGTAGAGGACCAGGAAGACAAGAGTGTGACTATAAAACTGATGCTCAGAGGGGCAGACAGGAAGGCCAGCAGAAATCTCAGGACAGTTAACATTAGAGAAGGCATCAACCACGTGGCATTCTCCTTCTAGACACTGTTATCAATCCATCTTGATTAATGTATGTCTGACTTGGACCACACCCCTGACATCAAGACAACATGCTTACTCTCTGGTGGAGGAGCTGACTTCTGCTGATGCCTTAGTTGGCTCCAATCCCAATTCAATAGGAAGAACAGAGGGAGCCTGTCTCCAGCACTCTATGAAATTAAACACTGGATTAGTGAGATGACTCACTGGGTAAAGGCGTCTGCACCAAGCCTGATGACCTAAATTAGATCCCTGGAACCTATATAGTGGGAGGAGAGAACAAAGTTTGTCCACAAAGTTGCCCCCGACTTCTATTAAAAATAAAATGTAAACAAAACAACAACAACAACAACAACAACAACAACAACCCTTCCATGGAGATGGAAGTACCTGATTGTGGTACTAGAGAAACGAGAAAACAAACAGAAATAACATTTTGTCTGTAGCTCAGGATAAGTAACTTCATTTTCTATGCCTCTTTGACCAGCTGATCCCTTCAGAACCCAACTTAGATAATCTAGGAAAGACAGAAAAACTGGGAAAGGCAGAAAAACTCTGCCCATTATTTCTCCCTGTAAATAAAATTGTGGGAAAATATTGATGCATTTCCTGCAAGCTCTTTTCATGCACTGCACTGCATCCTGATTTACACTGCCAAGGTAGTTCACTTTACATTTTTCCTGGCAAGCGTCTGGCAGCAAAATCCTTGCATAGTTCCAAAATTGTAAATGTCATTCAGCAGATTATTTTCCCCCTCTTTTTATACTGCTCATGGCCATTGAAGTTGCTATCTGTTCGTTGGGGAATATTATTTTAAGGTGTGTGACTGTTGTTTATGCTGCTTACACAAATGTAAAGCTGTGGTTCTTTGCCTGCCTGTAACACCTGATGGTCCTAATAAAGCGCTAAATGTTCAACAGCGACAAGAGCAACCGGGGTGGGGGGGGGTGGGGAGGGAACTGGCAGGCAAAGAGTATAAACAGAAGGAGACCTCTGGACGTGGAGAAGGAGCAATGAGAGAACAAGGGAAGGAGGACATCAGGGACCAGCCACCTAGCCAGTCACGGAGTAAGAAGCCTAGCGCAAAAGGTAGAATAATTAGTTAAAAAAAGCTGGGAAGAAACAAGCCAAGCTAAGGCCAGGCATTTATAATTAAGAATATGTGTCCATGTGTGATTTAGTTAGGAGTTGGGTGGTGGACCACCAAAAGAGTCAAAAAGCTAAAAGAGTAATAAATCATGCTATATCTATTTTACTTTTCATTGAGAAAAGTTTCATTGAGACAGGGTTTCTCTATGGCTTTGGAGCCTGTCCTGGAACTAGCTCTTGTAGACCAGGCTGGTCTCAAGCTCACAGAGATCCGCCTGCCTCTGCCTCCCAAGTGCTGGGATTAAAGGCGTGCGCCACCACCGCCCGGCTTGAGAAAAGTTTTAAAGGAGTGGAAAGATGGCAAAAGCCAGAGGATCCAGGACTTTGCCATGAGGTTGTTTCCTAGTACATAGCAGTAATGTCGCCCCAGCATGGCTGCCCAATGTGAGCTGAACAAGGATGACAGCAATGGGCATGCTAAACTACACAGTAACCAGCCCGAGAGGCTTCAACCCTCCACAGAGAACTACAGGCAACTGAGTAAAGCTGGGATTGGGAGGAAGAGGTGGTCCTCCCCAGGGAAGAGCACACCAATTGGTTGTCCAGTCCCAAACAGTCAGTGCTGAAACATGCATACTAGTAATATTATATAGACTCAACAGTTGTATCTGCGATTATGTATGCATATATAAATACATATAAGCATACAAGAACAACTGATGATAAAAGAGGTGAATTTAAAGGAGAGTGAGGAGGGTATATTGTGGTGATATTTAGTTTGTCATCTAACAAATAAAGCTTGCTTGAAGATCAGAGGGCAAAGCTAGCCATACTAATTAGCCATAGAGGTCAGGCAGTGGTGGCACACACCTTTAATCCCAGCATTGGGGAGACAGAGGCAGACTGATATGTGAGTTCAAGGCCACCCTGGGCTAAACAAGATTGAGTCAGTCTAAAAAAGAAACAGAGGTCTTGATCCCAGGACTTGGGATCCCGTGCTTTTAATCCCAGCACTAGGGAGGTGGAGACAGGAGTGATGTGGCTGGACTGAGAGAGGAACATAAGGCGGAAAGAGACAGGAGTTTAGAGCATTCAGTCTAATGACTTGTAGAAACAGAATACCCCATTAGGTCTGAGGATTTCATAGAGATAGGAGCTAATAATGGCTGGCTACTCTGCTTCTTTGATTTTTCAGCTTTCACTGCCCCCCTATATCTGACTCTGGGTTTTTATTATTAAGACTAATTAGAATTCATGCTACATCATATGGGAAGGCTTACAGGGTAAAACGGAAGGGAGAAATGTATTTAAAATATAATCACAAAATACAAAAAAGTTTTATTTCGTTTTGTTTTTGAGACAGGGTGCTGCTATATATATAGCCCAAGCCGGCCTAAGTCTGTGATCTTCCTGCCTCCCAAATGTGGAATCACAGGTATGTACAACTGTGTCTAGCCTGAGAGTCTTATTATTTATTTATAAAATCAGGTCTCACCATGAAGCCCCGAATGGCCCGGAATTCATTATGTAGATCTGGCTGGCTTTGAGCTCACAGAGATCTGCCTGCCTCTGCTTCCCTGGTGCTAGGATTAAAGGTGTGTGCCACACCATACTAGCTCTTTGCAGGAATCTGTTCTTTTCTTCCATTGTGGGGATCAAACTCATGTCTCGAGGACTGAGAGCAGGTACCTTTACCCAACTTGCATTTTGCAAGCACAGTACCCCCACCCTGTCTCTGCTGTCTCTCTTATTTATTTATTTTGGGATAGGTCTCACTATATGTAACCTTGCCTAGCTTGGTACTCAATGTGTAGAGCAGGCTGACCTTAAACTCAGAGAGCCACCTATCTCTGTCTTCCGAGTGCTGGCATCAAAGGTGTGTGTCATCATTCCTGGCACATTTTCATCTCTTTAAACATTTAACATTTCTTGGTTCTAGTAACTTTCAAGTGTCTTTCTTTTCCTTTATAAACTATATAGTAGGGGTTGTGGCGATGGCTTGGAGATGGCTCTGTGGGTGAGAAGTATTTATCTGCAAGTACGAGGACCTGAGTGTAAATCCCCGCACCCATAGAAGCTGGCCATGGCTGAATGTGCCTGTAACCCCAGCACTGAGAGTGTGGAGAGAGGTAGATCCCCAAGAGCCTGGTGGCCAGACAGCCTAGCCAAAATATCCAGTGTCTAGTTCAATGAGAGACTCTGTGCAGAGTGATAAAGGGGGGCTACTTGACAGCCTGCCCTGGGCTCTGTACGCACGTGATGAGTGTGCCACACAAGTATATAATAGGGCTTGGGGATACAGCTCAGTGGCAGGACACCCATTTGACCCGCCCCCCCCAAAAGAACATACCTCTATATAATAAACCACTGCAAACTATAACCACCACCCACCTGTGCTGTGGTGTTTATACTCATGTGACTTATTTCGATATTGGTTATTCAGCCTCTATATTCCTTCTACCCTTACTTGTCTCTCCCCTTTCTAGTCTCTAGCAACCAGTACTCTCTGCTTCTATGACGTTAGCTTTTTTTAATTCCCAGAGTTCTTCAAATAAAGATTTCCTTAATATACTCTTAATCTGAGAAATACATTTTTCTGTGTCGCCATTTAAAATGATTTAGTATTCACTTTTCTGTGTTATTAGTCTTAGTATCACCATATGTGTGTGTATATGTATGGTATATGTGCATGTGTCTGCTTGGGTGTGCTTGGCATACATGTGAAGGATAACTCACGTCCTGCTCTGTTATATCTTTGAGATAGGATCTTTTATTGAACCTGGAACTAGGCTGGTGGCCAGAAAGCTCTGGGGATCCTACTATCTCTACCTGCCACAGTGTTACCCACTCAAATGGCCATGCTCAGTTCATTTCTGTGTATGTGTCTGTGTGAGTGTAGGCAATGTGTGTGCGGGTACCTGGAGCTGGAGCTGCAGGCAGTTGTGAGCCATCCCATGAGGCACCCTGGAAGGGCAGGATGACTGAATGAGAATGGACCCTACAGGCTCATATATTTTAATATTTGGTTCCCAGTTGGTAGAGCCATTTGGGAAACATTAGGAGGTATGGTTTTATTGGAGGAGGTGTGTCAATGGGGGAGGACTCTGGGACTTTAAAGCTCACATCATTCCCAGTTAACTCTCTTTGCCTCCTACTTGCAGCAAGGAAATAAGGTCTCAGCTACTGCTGCAGCACGGTGCCCGCCTGCAGCCATGCCTCCTACCATGATGGTTATGAACTCACTCTCTGGAGCTGTAAACCACAAATATGTGCCTTTTTCTATAAGGGGCCTTAGTCATGGTATCTTCAAAGTGTCTTGGCTCCACTCAGATCTCTTAAATAGGAAACCCCAGCTTGGAACAGTTCTAATATCCTTTTACAGACTAATGAAATACAGTTAATTGAAGACTTTTAATAATCAGAAGAACTCCTGGGCTCTCCTACCAATGTAAGTTGTTTGTTGGTTTTTTTTTTTTTTTTTTGGACAGTGTCTCACATCTCACTATGGAGCTGTCCTGGAGCTCACTATGTAGACTAGGCTGGCCTGGAACTCACAGAGCTCTACCTACTTCTGCTTCCTAAGTACTGGAATCAACGTGTGTTCCACCATACCCAGTCTGATTTTAACTTTTAAATGTAATTCAAAAAATTTTCTTGAGTTCTATAATGTACCCTGTTTTTATACCAGGGGCAGGAAAGACAAAAAGAAAAGATCTAGGCCCTGCCTTCAGTTGTTAGTAGCTTCAGATATGGAAATATTACTACAGACAGAGATACAAGTGCTTTCAGGGAATACTTAAAAGCAAATAAGCAAACAACACACATAAACAACAACAAAAGCAACACACCCAGAGTGATTTCTTGCAGCTAAAGTTCGTGAAGGTGAGAACTAGGGTCACACTGAGCAAAGACACAGAGGCTGCAACGACTGGACGCACTAGGCTGACAAAACAAGCGGACCACACCACAGGTCTTAAGTCAACCTTCTAGGTCAATCAGTAGTTTAAAGACCTCAGGTCTTAAGTTGACCTTCTCAGTCAATCAGTGGTTTAAAGACCTCAGGTCTTAAGTTGACCTTCTAGGTCAATCAGTGGTTTAAAGAATCAGTGTGAAAGGTGATTTTAGGTATCACAAGGACAAAGACTGATGTATATTTAAGTATCATGTATAACAATATGTAATTACAGTAATAAAATCATATATGTATATGTATAAATAACAGAAGAACGTGAGTAGCACATCACACTTGTTACATCCCAAATATTTTTACTTAGGATGAAGCTACTTAAGGAGGCAATCCTGGGGCTGGGGAGATGGCTCAGTGGTAAAGAGCACTGGCTTTTTTCCCCATGGATGCAGGTTTGATTCCCAGCTCCCAGGGGATCCAACACCCTCCTCTGACCTCTGTAGGCACTGCCATACATGGTTACAGAACATACATGAGGCAACACACAGAAATTTTTAAAACTACTGTTCTTCTTTTTTTAAGTAAAACATAATCATGTAAAAAATTTCACGAAGGTGACACTTGAGTGTTGAAATGCCGTCTTTCATGATGAGCCTTCAGCAAAGAAACAACATTGGTTTTCAGAAAGTTTTATCAAGTGAAAAAACAGTGAGAAGAAAAGGGAAAGCCACCAAAGATCGTTATAAATGTCTAGGTCAGAACAGTCCACAGCAGAACCAGGTACGGAGGAATAAGAAGAAAAGGTTCAAGTGACAGTCAGCACCAGAACCCAGGGAAACGGGAGTTACTAACTTCAGGAAAGAGAAAGCACTAGAGTCTTGGGTGACTCCAGAGTTGTGGCTTTAATTCATGGTTAGAGAAAAAGATGTTTGTGAGGGTGGAAGTGTGGGTCAGAAAGAATGGGTCTGAGGGATGCTGAGTTACTTTAGACGGACAATGTGGTGGGAAACCACTCAGTTTTCAGTTCAAAGAGGTGAGAACTAAGAGCTACTCACAGTAAATGCACTTGTAAACCTACAGCACAGTTGTGACTGAAGGATGAAACCAAGGGTCATTACCCTTTGTTCTCAGTAGAGGAAAGGTCATGCTTGATCTTTAGTTACAGATTTATCAAGGTTGGACTTGTAAGAAAAGTTATGACCTTTTATGCCTCCTTAAAGATGTAGAGCCTATAAATACTAACGCTTAACTGTTTACAGCACAGACTGCCAGGCACCAACGTGTAACTAAAGAAACTAATTCATCTTTGTGGTTGTATAATTAGCACAGTGCATTTTCCTTTCTAGTGGGCAAGATAGTACCTGATTAATAATCTGCATTCATTATTCTTTTAAAATTGTGTGTACATGTGCGTCCACCACTGAACTACACCTTCAGTGCTCACCTACTATCTAGCAAGAAGCTGCAGCAGCTTGAGAGAGATGCCACAGACATCTAACAACCAAAGTTCACTTTTGGTTCTTGCTGAATAGAGAGCTGTTCCCTGTTGTTCTTTAGTCATTTATTTAACAAAAATACAGGCATTTGAATTTAGCAAACTGATCCCATTCTCCCAAACTAGACCATAAAATCCTTGGGAGGAATTTTTTTCTTTTTCCTTATCTAACTGTAATATGTCTTACTTCTTATCAATGGCCAATTATGCCTGTAGGGCCCAGCCATGACAGGCTCAACAGAGACCACTCAGGCACCACCCAGGAACCATCCAGAGGATGGTCCCAACCATTGCAGATAGGATCATCTGATGTCCCTTAGTCCAGCACATACCTATCTTCTTTTTACCAGGGCACCCCTAGACAAATGTCAGTCAATCACGGGTGCTGACCCTTAGAAATCCCTCACCTCAAATTCTGCTATTATAAAAAACACCACCCCAATTGACCTCGGGGTTCTCTGATCGTGCCAATGCGCTGGACACGGAGAGTCGGAGTTCGAACTTGAACAAGAATTAAGGCTCTTTGGTTTTACAAATGGGACTTGGTCTCCTTGTTGGTTTTGGGGGGGACTCTGCGGATCTGAGCATAACAATGCCTGGAATATTGTTGGAGCTCAACAAGTACTGACTGCATCAGTGAAACAAAGTAGGGACGCAAATAAGGGCAGGGGATTATTTAAGACTTACATTCCAGGCATGCTATACGCTTCCCTTGCATTATCTCATTTAACCTTATCCTCTAAGATGATGAAAATGGACTAGAGAGGGCATAATTGACAGTGGGAAGCCTTTTCCCCTGTTGGTTATAATGGATCAGAGACCATCAGTATTAGATCCGCTCTTCTCCAGCGGTCTATAATGGCTGGCTCTTTCACGGGTTTTCTGGGTGATCTTGCTAACCATTATTATTACATCAGTAGTAGTGGCGGTCCTATCCCTGCTGACCTATCTCAACCTCGAGTTACGTTCCCTTCCCTATTCTCCCGATTTGAATCTCAGGGCTGAGGAGCCGGCGCCCCGTTACAGCCGAGGATCGGCTGCCTCGGGGCTCGCACCATCACCGCGCCGATCCGGGACTCACCCACACTGCTCCGGGCCTCCTCGCAGGCGGGACACCAAGAGCGCGCAGGCGCGTAGCACAGCTTCTTAGCATCGCTCAGGCCGAGGGCAGGACGCCGCTGTGTCCTCTCATCCAGAAAGAGCCGCATAACCACACTCGCGGACTCGCCGGCTCCGGACTATTAACTGTGGAGGCGGGTGGAGGGCGGAGCCGCGCGCCGCAGGCGCTGCCGGCGCCTCCCCGAGCCCGGGCGGACCGACTCTCCGCCGCCCGCCTTTGGTTCCGGGACACTTTGCGCCCGGCTCCCTGTCGCGGTTCCCTCTGGCTGGGACTCCTGCACAAGCGGGGCGCATCAGCGGACGCCTTTAGTTAGATGTCCCCAGGCGATTAGCGCTCCTTTGGGAGCGGGTTGCTAGTGTGGAAAGTACGGTCTTCTGGTGCAGGGCATTTGCATGTTTAAAATTGTCAGTCCGTCAGGGCGGTGGTGGCGCTCGCCTTTAATCCCGGTATTTAGAAGGCAGAGGCAGGTGGATCTCTGGATTCAAGGCCAGCTTGGTCAACAGAGCGAGTTCCAGGACAGCCAGGGATACACAGAAAAGCCCTGTCTCGTCTCAAAAAACCAACCAACCAACCAACCAAACAAAAGAACAGCAGCAACAACAAAAAAGTCAGTCCCTTCTATTTAATATACACACTCTTCAGTTTCTCTCTCTCTCTCTCCCTCTCTCCCTCTCTCCCTCCCTCCCTCCCCCCCCCTCTCTCTCTCTTCCCCTCCCCTCCCCCTCCCTTCCCCCCCTCTCTCCCTCCGTCTCCCTCTCTCCCTCCCTCCCTCCCTCCCTCCCTCCCTCCCTCCCTCCCTCCCTCCCTCCCTCCCTCCCTCCCTCTCTCTCTCTCCCTCTCTCCCTCCCTCCCTCTCTCTCTCTCTCCCTCCGTCTCCCTCTCTCTCTCCCTCCTCCGTCTCCCTCTCCTCCCTCCCCCCCCTCTCCCTCCCTCCGTCTCCCTCTCCCTCTCCCTCCCCCCCCTCTCCCTCCCCCCCCCATCTGTGTACTGAAAAGAATGTGTATCAACTTTTACTTTGCAAGAACCGTCTCTTTCAAAGAAAGTGCAACTGGACTGATTTGATAGTTAGCCTGAACTGTCCTGATGGGAGCCTCTTAGTTTAAAGAATATCCAAGGATTCACTGATGTTCATTCTGTGCTGGGGATTGCTAGACAAACAGAAATCTCACAAGGAAACAAGGAGAGCAGTTCTGCTGTTGGACTCTAGCGTCCAAACACCGAGGAGGAGTCGCCCCCCAGAGACCACCTCTCACACCACAGCCGATGCAAAAGCATGAGGATTTTAATTCTGTCATGACAGGGTCCTCCAGCATTCGGGAAGCCGAGAGACCTCGAATAGCTGGTACAGGCTACTTTTAAAGGAGAAGGCCACAGAAGCAAGTGGGGTTGTTCTTTGACTATTACGATTGGCTTATTCGAAAGGGCTATTACCAATAATTGGCTGGAGAGCTGTTGCTAGATCAGATGAGGTAAGAGGTCATTTTGACCCCGTTTCCCAGGGGACTGAATCAAAACATACGTGTATGGGTAATTGGTCAGGAACTGAGTATGTGCATGTGTAGCTGTTAGGTCCTTGGTTCCCAGGGGAGGAGGAGAAGGACTATGGCACGGAGACTGAGAGGGTTTAGAATTGTCAGAAATGGCTTCAGAATTGTCTTAAAGTCTTACACAGCAAGGCAACTCTTTTTGTTGAAAGAGTGCACCAAGACCCACCCAGGGCTAGCAAAGCTATACAGGGACAGGTGGCAGAAACCACCCACCCCCAATTGCCTGGAGTCTGTCCTAATTGGCTAATTTTAAAACAATAATTATGGAGAAAATGGAAAGGGTTGGTTCCTTAAGACAAGTCGCTTAAGTTCAGAGAAGTCTTTATGTAAACAAAAATTTTATCCGGTTGGGGGTAGTCTACACAGCACTTGGTAGGCAGAGGTAGGAGGATCTCTGAGTTCTAGGCCAGCCTGGTCTACAAAGTGAGTTCAGCCTCGCCAAGGCTACCTAGTAAGATTCTGTCTCAAAAACCAAAAATGAATAAATGAACAAAAATCTGCATAGAGCTGGAGAGCTGGTTCAGAGATGGGTTAAAAAGCACTGCTCTTTCAGAAGACCCAGATTCGATTCTGAGCACCCACTTGACAGCTCATACTTGTTTGGGATTCCTGTTTCAGGCAATCTGATGCCTCGTTTTGGTCGCTATGGACACCAGGCATGAGTGTGGTGCACAGACAAAAACACCCATATAAATATAAAATAAATTTTTCTCTATTCTGTTTCATAGTGGATAGTTATATACCTTAAAGTTCACTAATTGGAGCATTTAATCTTCTGTTTATCCCACCAAGCATCTTCTACCTAAAACACTCATTTTTTTTAAAAGAATCATGATGCAGTTTATTAACCTAACACATGATTGGGAACAATACACATATACATATTAATTTTTATTTTACAAGTATACAGTAATGGTTTTCATAAAACTGCCACACAAAAACGAGACTATAGCAGGACACTCATTTTCACAAGCCCACACTAAGCTGAGTCAGTATGATGCTCCTTCATCTGCTTGGTGGAGATGCTGGTGTGAATGGAACATCTCCAGAGAACTCACTTTGTACAGAACTCAAGAGCTGATAAGAATGTAAGTGGAAGAACTATTTGTAATTATGAAAGTAACAATCCTCAGCCGGGCGGTGGTGGCGCACGCCTTTAATCCCAGCACTCGGGAGGCAGAAGCAGGTGGATCTCTGAGTTCGAGGCCAGCCTGGTCTACAAGAGCTAGTTCCAGGACAGGCTCTAGAAACTACAGGGAAACCCTGTCTCAAAAAACCAAAAAAAAAAAAAGAGAAAGTAACAATCCTCAATATTTCAAATTATTACACTATAGTTATTTGTTCTGCCTACTCATTTAAAATAAGATAGTTTGTAGGATTCTGACAGCCTCTCCTGTACCTTGTCTTTCATTTCACCTGGGCTAGACCACTCTCTGATGACTGGAAGTGCTGGAATTGGCATTATAATGCTAAACATTGCTGATCCCAATGGGGCTGGAAGCTTGGGCTTCATGATGACTTGGAAATCTTATTTGTTTGCTTTTAAGCAGTATCTCATCAGAAGACTGGATGCTTTGGAATGAACTATGTAGATCAGATGGGCCTCTAACTCACAGACACCTTCCTCTATCTCCCTAGTGCTGGGATTAAAAGTATGTGGCATAATGCTTGGCTTGGAAACTGCTTTTAAAAGCAAATATATCTAGAGATAATAACTATAAGTTATCCATTTCCAAATTTCTAAATACAGAATGTCATTTCTATTAAATTTTGCTAGGCAAGAAACAAGAGGCTAGGACTATTGGGGAACATAAACACAATATTAGAGGTTTAAAGGATGCTGTTAAAAAGATAAAATGACTACAATGGTGGCAAGATGCCTATTTTCATCTGGAAGTTTTCCTCTTTTGTTGGAGGCTAGAGTCAGAGATGCTTGACTCGAAGGCTCCTAATGGACTAGAGTGGTGTTACTTACCACAATTCTAGATACATAGAGAGAGAGAGAGAGAGATAGAGAAGGAGAGAGAG